>NC_054480.1:66120068-67320068 GCF_017639515.1 Carcharodon carcharias | reverse complement strand
TCTATTTTTTTCCATGGAGCTCTGGGTTTGTTTGCCCTACTTTTCCTTCATGGGAATGTACCCTGACTGTGCCCAGGCTACATCCTCTGTAAAGGTAGCCCATTGTTGAGTTACAGTCTAGCCCGTCAACCTTTGATTTTAATTTATCTGTGTTGGAACCATTGAAGTTGGCTTATCCTCAGTTAATTATTCTCACTCTAGGTTACTCCTTGTTCATTTTCATAGCTAACTTAAACCTTACGAACTGGGGCCATTGTTTAAATTGACAATGCCAGCATTTGTGAAAATAGCTGAGGTTGGTGTATTTTGATCAAGTTAATGTTTGTGTTCGAATCTTCAATTGTTAAAAAAAACACTTGTATCTTTAATCCAAGAAATTGCCTGATCACACTTTCGAAATAAACTTCATGAAAAACTGGAGTCAAGACAAGGGGCAAAACCAGGGGTGATCATGAGATTAGATAAAGGTTTTTAAACATGGAGGGAGTTGGAAAGCGAGAGGGCTTTGTGTGGAGAATTCCAAAGAGTAAGCCCGAGAGGACTGAATGCTCGGCTACTAAAACTGGGGCAAAGGATGAGGGCGGTGCACAGATGGCCAGACTCTGAAGGACAGAGCACTCAGGAGGAGGTGAAGCACATCAAGGGCATGGTGTTATTTATAGAGGTAAACTAGGGCTTTAAATGTGATTTGATGGGCAAATCAACAAGGACAGGCACTGTGGTCAAACAGGGCAGGATATGTGTTATATAAAACAAAAACAGAACAGAAATACCTGGAAAAACTCAGCAGGTCTGGCAGCATCAGCGGAGAAGAGTACAGTTGACGTTTCGAGTCCGCATGACCCTTCAACAAAACTAAGTAAAAATAGGAGAGGGGTGAAATATAAGCTGGTTTGGGGGGTGGGGGGGTGGATGGTTATTGGGACAAGCAAACAGTGATAGGAGGAGCTAACCAAAAGATGTCACAGACAAAAAAACAAAGAGGTGTTGAAGGTGGTGATATTATCTAAAAGAATATGCTACTTAAGAGTGGATAGCAGGACAAGCAGGGTACAGATAGCTCTCGTGGAGATGGGGTGAAATAAGACTAAAAGGGCAAAAAGGTATAGATAAATGATAGGTGGAATACATTTAAAAATAATGGAAATAGGTGGGAAAAGAAAAATCTATATAAATTATTGGAAAAAACAAAAAGGACGGGGAAGAAACGGAAAGGGGATGGGGATGGAGGAGGGAGTTCAAGATCTAAAATTGTTGAACTCAATATTCAGTCCGGAAGGTTGTAAAATGCCTAGTCGGAAGATGAGGTGTTGTTCCTCCAGTTTGCATTGAGCTTCACTGGACCAATGCAGCAAGCCAAGGACAGACATGTGGGCATGAGAGCAGGGTGGAGTGTTAAAATGGCAAGCGACAGGGAGGTCTGGGTGATGCTTTTGGACAGACCAAAGGTGTTCTGCAAAGCGGTCTCCCAGTCTGCATTTGGTCTCTCTAATGTAGAGGAAACCGCATTGAGAGCAATGAATGCAGTAGACTAAGTTGAGGGAAGTGCAAGTGAAATGCTGCTTCACTTGGAAGGAGTGTTTGGGTCCTTGGACAATGAGGAGAGAGGAAGTGAAGGGGCAGGTGTTTCATATCTTGTGTTCGCATGCGGAGGTGCTGTAGGAGGGGATTGAGGAGTAGGGGGTGATGGAGGGGTGGACCAGGGTGTCCCTGAGGGAACGATCCCTGTGGAATGCTGCTGGGGGGGTGAAGGGAAGATGTGTTTGGTGGTGGCAACATACTGGAGTTGGTGGAAATGGCGGAGGATGATCCTTTGAATGTGGAGGCTTGTGGGGTGATAAGTGAGGACAAGGGGGACCCTATCATGTTTCTGGGAGGGAGGAGAAGGCATGAAGGCGGATGCACGGGAGATGGGCTGGATACAGTTGAGGGCCCTGTCAACTACCGTGGGTGGAAAACCTCGGTTAAGGAAGAAGGAGGACATGTCAGAGGAACTGTTTTTGAAGGTAGCATCATCAGAACAGATGCAATGGAGGCGAAGGAGCTGAGAGAATGGGATGGAATCCTTACAGGAAGCGGGGTGTGAGGAGCTGTAGTTGAGGTAGCTGTGGGAGTCGGTAGGCTTCTAATGGATATTGGTGGACAGTCTATCACCATAAATTGAGACAGAGAGGTCAAGGAAGGGAAGGGAAGTGTCAGAAATGGACCATGTGAACATGATGGAGGGGTGGAGATTGGAAGCAAATTAATACATTTTTTCAGGTCCCGACAAGAGCGTGAAGCAGCACCGAAGTAATCATCGATGTACTGGAGAAAGAGTTGTGGGAGGGGGCCGGAGTAGGACTGGAACAAGGAATGTTCCACATACCCCATAAAGAGACAGGCATAGCTGGGGCCTATGCAGGTACCCATAGCCACACCTTTTATTTGGAGGAAGTGAGAGGAGTTAAAGGAGAAATTGTTCAGTGTGAGAACAAGTTCAGCCAGACGGAGGAGAGTAGTGGTGGATGGGGATTGTTCAGGCCTCTGTTCGAGGAAGAAGCAGAGAGCTCTCAGACCATCCTGGTGGGGGATGAAGGTGTAGAGGGATTGGACGTCCATGGTGAAGAGGAGGCGGTTGGGGCCAGGGAACTGGAAATTGTTGATGTGACGTAAGGTGTCAAAGGAATCACGGATGTAGGTGGGAAGGGATTGGACAAGGGAAGAGAGAAGGGAGTCAAGATAGCGAGTAATGAGCTCCGTGGGGCAGGACCAGGCTGACACGATCGGTCTGCTAGGACAGTCCTGTTTGGGTAGGAGGTAGAAGCGGGCCGTCCGAGGTTGGGTTATTATCAGGTTGGAAGCAGTGGAAGGAAGATGTCCTGAGAAGATGAGGTCAGTGACAGTCCTGGAAACAATGGCTTGATGTTTAGTGGTGGAGTCATGGTCCAGAGAGAGGTAACGGGGTAGAGGTCAGTGTGCCAGACAACAACAGCACCACCCTTGTCAAAGGGTTTGATGACAATGTTAGGGTTGGACCTGAGAGAACGGTATGCAGTAAGTTCAGAGAGAGACAAGTTAGAATGGGTGAGAGGAGCAGAGAAATTGAGACGACTAATGTCACGCCGACAGTTCTCAATGAAAAGATCAAGAGAAGGTAAGAATCCAGAGGGAGGGGTCCAGGTGGAGGGAGAATATTGGAGGTGGGTAAAAGGATCCGTTGAATGGGGAGGGGACTCCTGCCCAAAGAAGTGAGCATGGAGACGAAGGCGGCGGAAGAGTTCAGCATCGTGCCGAGCCCGAAATTCATTGAGATGAGGGTGTAAGGGTATGAAACTAAGTCCTTTGCTGAACACTGAATGTTCAGCGTCAGAGAGGGGAAGATCGGGGGTATAGTGAATACCGGCCGGGGCTGGGATTGGAAGATGGGGTGGGGACAGAGGGACAGGCAGGGATGGAGGGTCCTGGATGGGTGTTGGTGTCAATGAGTTGTTGGAGCTTGCGTTTATTAGCACTTGAGAGAAAGAGAAAAAGTTCCTTGTTGAGGCATCGGATGAGATGAAGAATAAAATGAAACTGGGGGCACGCACAGCTTTGAAAAAGGGTGCGGCGGTGCTGCTGGAGGGAGAGGTCGAGTGTGTTCATATGGCAGTGCATGGCACTGAGTGTGGATCTCAGAATGCGATGGGAACAGCAATCCGAGGAATGTTGTATGTCCCAGAGATACCTGTAACCCTGGGTGGGTTCGAAACATGAGGGATGGAATTTCAGTTGAAATCCACGTGGGGTAAGTCGGAGACAGAGACAGTCACTAAGAAAGGAGATATGGCTGTGAAAGTGGGTTTTAGTAAACACCTTGTCAAGCACCAGGAGGGAAATGGAAACCAATGAAGATGAACAAGGCAAAAGAGAGATTCAAAAATCCTGACGGAGAGTAGGACAAAACTTCTTCAAGGTAGGCATTTCTTGAAGAGAAATGACAGTCAATTAAACACAGAGATAAAAACAAAAAACTGCGGATGCTGGAAATCCAAAACAAAAACAGAACAGAAATACCTGGAAAAATTCAGCAGGTCTGGCAGCATCGGCAGAGAAGAGCACAGTTGATGTTTTGAGTCCTCATGACCCTTCAACAGAACTAAGTAAAAATAGGAGAGCGGTGAAATATAAGCTGGTTTAAGGGGGTTTATATGTGTTATATAGTTTGAAGGTCCTGGATGGTTGATGAAGCAATGATAGTAGAGGTAGAGCCATGGAGTAGAAATTTATCTTGGGCAGTAACAGACATTATTGCATCTGTTGCCTGTTACATTCTCCACCATATACTTAATTCCATTGAATTTAATAGAGCTGAATAACAAATGGGATTTATAGCAGGTGGCTGGTGCAGTATCGCCTGTTTAACCCAAGCTGTATGTTTGCACCGCAAAGTCTGAAGTTGAAAAATCCATGGATGAGAGGTTACAGTGGCAAGTGGCAGTCGCAGGTTCTCCTCCAGGTCATACAACATCCTGACTTGGGATTATATCACCTTTCCTCTCTGTCACTGCATCAAAATCTGGGGACTCACTTCCTCACATAACTCTGGGTGTACCTACAACACATGGACTGGATGGTTGAAGAAGGCAGCTCACCACCACCTTCTCAAGGGCATTCAGAGATGGGCAATAAATCCTGGCCTTGTCAGCAATGCTCACATCACAAGAACAAATTTTAAAAAGTACTGGGGGAGAGACAGAGGAAGGCAAAGTTATGGGGATGAGCTGTACAAATGAAAAGATAGAATGCTGAAGGACCTTGTAGGAAGCTGTTTGTTTTCCTGAAGTATAATATCATTTAAGGATTGTATAGGAATCCATCTGCAGCCATTCAAGTGCATTGTCATATACCAATTCAAATACCACTAAATGCATCAAATCTGCTTCCCTGCTGCAGAAAATGATCTAGCTGCACCTGTGGCTAAGTGGAGACTTATAGCTTTTATGTCTTATGTAATGCACAGAGAATCTCTTGTACACTGGTGTAGCTCATGATTGAAACTGCCAGCTTTGAATTGCAGAATTCCCTGGTGATTGCTCATGCTATTTTCCCTCTCTCTATGTAAATACATAACTCAACTGGATACTTTATAGAAATAATCGCTGTAAGTCATTTCACACCCATCTGTATTTTGTGGCAAAAATTGATCCTGAAAATAGCACGTCAGACAGGAGGTGTGACGGTGTTGTGACAAAAGACTTTCCTGCTCCTGTAGATTTGTGACAAAACAGTTATTTACGTTTTCCTCACGTCCCAGGCAGCTCTGATAAGAGTTCACTGTGAGATGCTCAGCAAGAGCCACAGATCCTGTTATGGAGTGGAACATCATCATTTTTGTGCTCTTAATATTCCTTTCATCTTAAAAATGCAATTTTAAATGTAAATTTGTATGCTTGCATAACTGGCGGTTTTTGGCAGTTTTCTTGCTTCATTGCCATGATTGAAATTGTTAAAATATTTTATCAAAACTGCAAAGCCAATCCACATTAAAGTGTTTCTTCCTTGTGTTTTTTTTAAATACATATTGGTGATATTTTGTGATCATGGAGTTGAGGAAGTTCAAAGATGAGGATTGGAACTTTGTTCTCTCTTTGCACTGATAGTCAGCATCAAGCTCTGTTAGATCAGGCATGGCATAACCATGTACAGTGAAAGACTCTCAGCAGTGTGCCTCAAATCCCTACAGTGCGTATTTACATATGTTCATTTCCTGCACGAGTCTTCCTTATAAGGCAAGAAAGGATCACAGCCAGTAAAAACGTCTTTATATAAGGTTCCTTCCTGCATTATTTTAATGGAATTACTGAGTCATGTAAATGAAACTGGTTACAGCATCTTTAAAAGAGCATAACAATTAGTATCACATCAATGTATTTAGTGTTAACTTGCTAATATCAACAATAACTCCTCACCTATTAACTTAGTGAGAATGGCAATGTGGAGAGAGCATATTAATAGGAAACGACATGTTCTGCTCTTGTTTAGTACACTCAGGGGAGTATTCAACTTGTACACTTTCTGGAGGCACTGGCCAGTTTGAACACATAACATATTAAGTCCAAGGGAATACCCAGAGATGCCTGAATGCTCTTAAATAGCTTTTCCAGACCAATCCAACAGAGAAGAATTGGTGTGCCTCTTCAGCCCACAAGGAAGCCTGAAAAATAAATTTAAAGCATATCTTCTGGGCCGCAAATAAACAAAACCAGACTGTTGGGCAGGTTTTGCCTGACAAGGGAGGGATATTACATTATCCCTCACCCTCCCAACTCCATGCTGAGGTTCAGGCTTCAGGTTGAATTCATGGATTGGACCTGATGACGTTATCGGACCTGATCTAAATATAGAAGTGAGGACCTGCTGCCTGCCTGCATTGATCCTGCTCACCTGCTGAAAGAGTAGATTAACATGTGGGAAGGAAGCGGGATTTGTGGGGTAGCTGATTCCTGTTACTGAACTACCCTCTCCACCAGGTGCTAAAATTAGAGTCAAATGATTCTACGAAACAAAGTCTTATTGAGTCTGTGCTCATGTGAACAAAGCAGGGATGTACGGTCAGAGTCAAAGGAGCAAGATATGCGTTATTCTGCCCTTCCGCTGCACCTGTCTCCTGACAGCAGCAGGAGAAGCCTTGGATGCAATCAGCCACTTGCAGCTGAAATGGGCAGGGTCCATCAGGCATGCAGGCAGGATTGTTAAAGTTGTTGGCACACAGATGTAGCTGGCCATATCCCAATGTTATCTGTTTCATTGGCAATTTTGGCCAAGGACAAACCAACTGATCCTTTCTGAGCTATCAACAGGATTGAGCCCATCACAAAAAAGTTGCATGCCATTGTCAGTTTTATCATTCTTGTCAGATAGGATTCTGTGCTCACAGACCCAGTAACAGAAGATGGCAGAAGTCATTAGCAGCTTTTTCACTGAGAGATCACCCTGTCACACATTGCTCCTCAATGAAGTCAGATAACCTTCTTGCTGTTTGCAGTGGATGCACTATTTTAGCTGTCAGCCCCAGATACCCTCTGACGATAACCATAGGTCTCACTGACTGTCCTCTGCTGATCTTCCTCTTCCTCCCCCTTAGCCAACATGCCAATTACTGTGCATGTTCCTGGCATGTTCGTGCTGCCGTGTGGATTGAAGCAGTTTGACTCGCTGTTTACAATAGTACCCATGCTAGACCTCTGGCAGCATTAGAGGCAATGCCGTTAAAGTGGAACGTGGGTAATTTGAATTGTTGCTTAGCAAGTCAAAAATTGTTTGTGTTAGACCAGTTTACTCCCTGAATTAATTTTAGCAGTGTGAGTAAAATTCTGCTCATATCCATTGTACTCAATCTAACACATTAATCAGTGCATCAGTTGGTATCATGCTTGTGCCTGGGCCAAAAGTTTGTGGGCTCAAGTCCCACTTACAGACTTAAGCAGGAATCCAGATGGATGTGGCCAAGAATATGACTCTCAGATGGAATGTTGAGGCTTTGTCCACCCTCTCAGGTGGATGGAAAAGATCCCAAGGCACTATTTTGAAAAAGCAGGGGCCTGACTCTCAGTCTCCTGGTCAATGTTTGTCCAACATCATTAAGAAACAAGGTTATCTGGCCATGACCACATTACTGTTTGTAGGAGTTTTCTGGGCATAACTTGGTGACTGTATTTCCTACATTACAACAGTGCCTACATTTCAAAATACATAATCAATTTTAAATGCTTTGGGATGTTCTGAAGTCGTGAAAAGCACTATATAAATGTAAGCCTTTGTTTTCTTTCTGATACTTGTAGCCCTTGTGAAGTAAAACTGTCTTAACCAACTGTGCTATTTTGTGCTTTCATTGCTCTCTTTTGAAAATAGATGATCAGTCATGTAGCTTTGGAAGAGTTGCCTAAGTGTTCACTTGACAGATGGAATTAGCTAAAGCTCTTTCATCAGGCTGGCAAGGAACTAATAAGAAGGTATTATTTCTAGTTAACTTTGGATAAAAGCTGCAGATCAATCATGGCTCAAGAGAGAAAAAATTACGGAAAAGGGAATGGAATAACCTACAGGAGCAAGCAGGGCATGAGCACGAGGGCAGAGAGTAGAGGGAAAGTGGGACAGCCTGTCACAAGGCAATGTAAATCCAGCAACTGAAGACTAAGCAAAGCATACACAAAGGGAAGGAGTTCAAAGCTACTTAATTTCATACACATAGATAATATCCTTGACCCACTCTATATTGGAGAATTTACTGTTTCTTTAATCCTTATTTATCAGTAGATTCTTTGAGGATGTCCAAAAATCAGCCACTGTTGAAAGTTTCAAAGGCTTCTCAGTAGCTTCTCATTTTTGAAGGAAATATAAATGTTTTGCAAACCTAAGAAATGAACAATATGAATATATCATTAATTTGGGGTATAGGTTGAAGTGAATAGTATATTACAGTCGATGTTCTCTTAATTAATAATGCAACAATCAGCTCACCACAGCGGTTGGAGAGTTCTAACCAAACAATTTATCATTGAAGAGCCAAATGACTAAAGTTATTCTCAGTATAGTTAGCATGGATTACTGCTTCAAAGGTACCTTTAAATAGGAATAATTGTGAGTGGAATTGCACAGATTTGCACAAATTGCGGTTGTGGGTGGCAAAAAGGACGTTTTAACCTCTGGCTGCAATGGCGGGATTTCATCCCATTCCTGGTGTGTCCCACCTCATTAATAATGCATTCCCGAGAAACACATGGGATCACTGGCGGGCGGCCCCTGATTTTCTCACCCTGCTGTCACCTCAGGCCTTCAGTAATCTGGGCGCCATATTTAAAGCGTGCCCCTGCACAGAGCTAGCACTCTCTAAGGCATCAGAAGCTGCCAAAGGGAGGAAACATGCTGCCCCCAGATTTGGCAACATCTCCCTCAGGTGCCTAACGGGCACGGTGGATGCCTGCCGTGAAGTCCTCTAACCCCACTCTAGGCAAAGATCAACAAGCAAGGTGAAAAATCCAGCATGGGAGGTGGTGGCAGTGGTGGTCAGCGCCAATGCTCTGCAAAAGAGGACAGCCGCCCCAGTGCTGAAAGAGGATGAATGATCTCTTCCATTCCGCCAGTCATCCACCTGGTCAGTGAGAACCTGGACTGTTCCTGTGCTGATGGTGAGTTTGGTGGTGTTCAACCAAATGAGGATCCAGCAGTGCAACATCCATCAGACAACCATGCTGTGAGTGAGGTCCCCTGTTCTACAGTCCCCTGCCATGCACTAATTATCTCTCCTTGCTTTCGCAGGCACATCTGGGAAGCAACCGAGGGGACCCACGAGCCAGGTCCTCGACTCAAGCCCTGAAAAAACCTTGGAAGAGGAATCTGATGACACCCTAATTGAAGACCCATACAGCACTTACCCACACCCTCCATCAGCACAGAGGCACACAGCTCGGTGGGACTAAGTTCTAAAATAGCCTCGGAGTCACAATCAGGTGAGCACATTGCACTATCTGATCCACAGCAGGTGGCAACAGGGACTCCCCAGGTTTCCGGCACTCAGCGGACTGCTGGAGGTCAGAAATCTGCTGAGTCCGAGTTAGATGATGAGCTCCGGAACATCAGGAAGGGATGTCCACTGTTCTCCGCAAATTGCAAGGCACGATGGAGGAGTCCACATGCCTTCAGTCTTAGGTGATAGTGCCGGCATGCCAACGCACTGAGGTCAAAACTGGTAGGATGCACCTCCATGGAGACCTTGGTTCAGGACATTGGTGCTGCACTGCCAAGCAAGCTGAACTCCATCGTTAGCGACATAGTTAGCCTCCAACAGTGTCAACACGAGATGGGTGGGGGCCAGCTCGATCTCACTCCAGCTTTCCCTTCTCTTCAAGCAGCCTGCCAGGGGCACTTGGGCACCCATAAGGAGGAGAATCAGTAGTTGCACCCCTCGGGGCCATCCACCCAGGTGACTCCAAGAGTGTCCGGCCATTCAAATCCCCCCTTCCTGAGACCCCAGCACCTCCAGTTCCACAGGCCAAGGAAGGCGCCACAGACTCACAGCAGGACACTGAAAGGAGGCCAGAGCCCTCCAGGTCACAGACCTCCAGAGGATGCCCTACAAGGTCATCACAGACAGGGCTTAGCAGTCAGCAGACTGCCTCTGCTGTGGATGTCGGGGGAGCAGTAAGATGTAATGGCAGGGTTAGGAAGGTTAAGAGAATGCAGTTGCACAGCTTGGGTATGGGTGTTAATCACTTGGACTTAATGTTCATTGTTGTAAATAAACCCCCAAGAATGTCTCCTTGCCTGTGGCTCCTTGTTATGATGAGCAGTATTCGTGTCACTCAGATGTGAAACCTTTGTTCCTGCCCAAGATAAAGGCAGGTGTCTCAGTCCAAGGCCTCTTCCCTGTGCAGTATGTAACCTTCAGACCAAAGTGATGGTCCAGCTTCACACTCACTGGACACATTAGTGATGCCTGCACCTTGATGGTGCTTGTTATTGCTGCCAGAATGTTGTGGCAGGTGTCACAGATTCTGTCATTCTCTCTGTGTGCTCTCAACACCTTTAAGATGGGTCTGCCCCACCCTCCCACCATTTCTTCTGCAACTGTGACCGGTGATGCTGTGCTCCTGAAGGGGTCAGGTGTTGAAGGTGAACAAAGGATTGGGTGCACTTAAAGTTTCATGGCTGTGTCTCTATGATATGATCCTCATCATGGAACACAAGCGAGCTGCCAGACAAGGGTCCGACATTCCTAGAGGCTATGTGAGACCTATGGAGTGCCCTCACTGCAAGTCATCATTATCCTCCTGGAATCTAGTGACTATTAGGGCCTCCATTACATCTCTGTGACATAAGCCTGAGCCCTGAGGGTATGTGTGCTGTCATCAGCCACACAGGAGTCAAACATTCATCGAGGCAAAATGTCAGGACTGTCCTCACTGCATCTCGTCATCATCCTCTACAAATCTTGCGGTTATGAGGGCCTCCTGAGCGCACCTGCCTTGTCTGGCCAGTGTGATGACCTCACCGTCAGCATCCTCACCTTCAAAGACCTCATCATAATCCCCTTCAATGTCCTCCTCATCAGGGGATGTGTGCAGTTCCTCCATCTCCTCCTCAGCCAGCTCATCTCTCCTTTGCAGACCCAGGTTGTGCAATGCACGGCAAGCGATGATGATAGGCCACATCCTCTGGGAACTGTATTGCAATGCTCCACTGGACCTGTCGAGATACCGGAACATCATTTTCAAACTACCAATCATTTGCTCCACCGAATCCAGATCATGGCATGAGCCTCATTGTATGTTGCTCTGTGCAGTCTAAGGCCATCGCATCAGCGTCATCAGCCACGTCCTCTGTGGGTAGCCCTTGTCCCTGAGTAGCCATCCCTGCAGCCTCTGTGGACCTTGAGAGATGTCAGGGATCTGAGACCCGTTAAGGATGCAAGAGTCGTGGGCGCTCCCTGGGAATCATGCCCAGACCTGTAGGATGTGTCTGTGGTGGTTGCATACCAACTGAACATTCAGCAAGTGGAAGCCCTTGGGCTGATGTAGTTGACTGCTTGTTGCTATGGAGATTTAAGCACCAATTGAGTAAAGTCAATGGCGCCCTGCACCTGTGTAAAACCTGAGGTCTGCGCAAATCCTAGTGCTCTTGCTTCCTGGCTTCCCTGAACCCAGGTGAAATGCACAATGTTCTGTGCCTTTGCAAAGATGCCATCCGTGACCTCCTGGAAACACTTGTGGATGACCATAAGATCATAAGACATGGGAGCAGAAATTAGGCCATTTACCCCATCGAGTCTGCTCCACCATTCAATCATGGCTGATAAGTTTCTCAACCCCATTCTCCCGCCTTCTCCCCATTACCTTTGATCCCCTTACCAATCAAAACCTATCTCGGTCTTAAATACACTCAATGACCTGGCCTCCACACCCTTCTATGGCAATGAATTCCATAGATTTGGCCAAAGAAGTTTCTCCTCATCTCTATTCTAAAAGGTCTTCCCTTTACTCTGAGGCTGTGCCCTCGGGTCCTAGTCTCTCCTACTAATGGAAACATTTTCCCCACGTCCACTCCATCCAGGCCTTTCCGTATTCTGTAAGTTTCAATCAGAACCCCCCTCATCCTTCTAAATTCCATCAAGTATAGACCCAAAGTCCTCAAACATTCCTCACATGTTAAGTCTTTCATTCCTGGGATCATTCTCGTGAACCTCCTCTGAATCCTCTCCAGGGCCAGCACATCCTTCTTGAGATACGGGGCCCAAAATTGCTCACAATATTCTAAATGTGGTCTGACCAGAGCCTTATAAAGCCTCAGCAGCACATCCCTGCTTTTATATTCTCATCCATATGAAGCAAGACCTGGACAACAGCCAGGCTTGGGCTGATAAGTAGCATTTGCACCAGACACGTGCCAGACAGTGACCATCTCCAACAAGAGAGAATCCAACCATCTCCCCTTGACATTCAATGTCATTACTATCGCTGAGTCCCCCACTATCAACATCCTGGGGGTTACCACTGACCAGAATTGCTCACAATATTCTAAATGTGGTCTGACCAGAGTCTTATAAAGCCTCAGCAGCACATCCCTGCTTTTATATTCTAGTCCTCTCGAAATAAATGCAAACATTGCATTTGCCTTCCTAACTACCGACTCAACCTGCAAGTTAACCTTAAGAGAATCCTGGACTAGGACTCTCAAGTCCCTTTGCACTCCAGATTTCTGAATTCTCTCCCCATTTAGAAAATAGTCCATGCCTCTATTCCTCCCACCAAGGTGCATGACCTCACACTTCCCCATGTTGTATTCTATCTGCCACTTCTTTGCCCATTCTCCTAACCTGTATAAATCCTTCTGCAGCCTCCTCAATACTACCTCTCCCTCCACCTATCTTTTTATCATCTGCAGACTTAGCCAGAATGCCCTCAGTTCCTTCATCTAGATCATTAATGTATAATGTGAAAAGTTGTGGTCCCAACACTGACCCCTGCAGAACTCCACTAGTCACCCACCGCCATCCTGAGAAGGAACCCCTTATCTCCACTCTCTGCCTCCTGCCAGCCAATCTTCTATCCATGCTAGTATCTTGCCTCTATCACCATGGGCTCTTAACTTACTGAGCAGCCTCCTGTGCGGCACCTTGTCAAAGGCCTTCTGGAAGTCCAAGTAGATAACATCCATTGGCTCTCCTTTGTCTAACCTACTCATTACCTCCTCAAAGAATTCTAACAGATTTGTCAGGCATGACCTCCCCTTGATGAAACCATGCTGATTTTGCCCGATTTTACCATGCACTTCCAAGTATTCTGAAATCTCATTCTTAATAATGGACTCTAAAATCTTACCAACGACCGAGGTCAGGCTAATCGGCCTGTAATTTCCTCTCTTTTGCCTCACTCCCTTCTTAAACAGGAGGGTTACATTAGCGATTTTTCAATCCTCTGGGACCCTCCCTGACGTCAGTGATTCCTGAAAGATCACCACTAACGTCTCCACTATCTCTTCAGCTATCTCCTTCAGAACTCTGGGGTGCAATCCATCTGGTCCCAGTGATTTATCCACCTTCAGACCTTTCAGTTTTCCTAGCACCTTCTCCTTGGTAATGGCTACCATATTCACCTCTGCCCCCCGACTCTCTTGAACTTTGGGGATGTTACTTGTGCTTTCCACCGTGAAGACTGACGCAAAATACCTATTCAGTTCCTCTGCCATTTCTTTGTTCCCCAGTACTACTTCTCCAGCGTCATTTTCCAGTGGCCCAATGTCCTCTTTGCCTCTCTCTTACCCTTTATATATCTAAAAAACTCTTGCAATCTTCTTTTATATTTCTGGCTAGTTTACCCTCATATTTAATCTTCTCCCTCCTTATTTCTTTTTTAGTTGTCCTCTGTTGGTCTTTGTAGGCTTCCCAATCCCCTGGTTTCCCACTGCTCTTCGCCACATTGTATGCTTTCTCTTTAGCTTTTATGCTGTCCCTGAGTTCCCTTGTCAGCCATGGTTGCCTCGTCCTTCCTTTAGTACGCTTCTTCCTAGGGATGAATTTTTGCTGTGTCTCCCAAATTACTCCCAGAAATTCCTGCCATTC
Source organism: Carcharodon carcharias (assembly GCF_017639515.1). Taxonomy (NCBI): domain Eukaryota; kingdom Metazoa; phylum Chordata; class Chondrichthyes; order Lamniformes; family Lamnidae; genus Carcharodon; species Carcharodon carcharias. The sequence goes on along the minus strand of NC_054480.1, from coordinate 67,305,991 downwards.
TGGCCAGCTCCTCCCTCATGCCACTGTAGTTGCCTTTATACAACTATAATACCATTACATCTGATTCCAGCTTTTTCCTCTCAAATTGCAGGGTAAATTCTATCAAATTATTGTCACTTCCTCCTAAGGGTTCCTTCACCTTAAGCTCCCTTATCAAATCTGCCTCATTACACATCACTAACTCTAGAATTGCCTGTTCCCTAGTGGGCTCCACCACAAGCTGCTCCAAAAAGCCATCTCATAGACATTCCACAAATTCTTTTTCTTGGGATCCACTACCAACCTGATTTTCCCAGTCTACCTGCATATTGAAATCCCCCATGATCACTATAACCTTGCCTTTCTTAGATGCCTTTTCTATCTCCTGGTGTATCTTGTGCCCTACATCCTGACTACTGTTCGGAGGCCTGTACATAACTCCCATTATATATTTTTTTAATCTTTGCGGTTCCTCAACTCTACCCACATAGATTCTACATCATCTGACCCTACATCATTTCTTGCTATCGATTTAATTTCATTTCTTACTAACAAAGCAACCCCACCCCCTCTGCCAACCTACCTATCTTTTCGTTAGGATGTATATCCTTGGATATTTAGCTCCCAGTCCTGATCCCCTTGCAACCATGTCTCCATGATGCCCACCACATCATACCTGCCAATTTCAATCTGTGCCACAAGCTCATTTACCTTATTTCGTATACTGCATGCATTCAGATACAACACCTTCAGTCCCGTATTTCCCGTCCCCCTTCTCACTGTCGTCCCTTTATCTGATGTGCTTGAAGTTAGATTCCTAGCCCTTTCCAAACTCGCTGTCCTATTTTGTGGTCTGGAGACTTTAATAGCCTCTCCTGGGTTCTCCTTTCTTTTAAGTTTTTTCATAATTTTCCATGAAGTTGAATCCACCACCCCCCCAACACGTTAACCTGCTGCTTTGTTTCCCATTGGCCATATTTCTTGGAGTTTTGCCCTTCCCTTACCCCCAATTTCTAGTTTAAAGTCCTGTTGACCTCCCTATTTACCCTTTTCGCTAGAACATTGGTCCCAGATCGATTCAGGTGGAGACCATGCCAATGGTACAGATCCCTCCTGTTCCAATGGTGGAGGCTTGCGAGACCTCACACAGGTCACCTGTGGAGCCCTGGAATGAACCACTGGCATAAAAATTGGGCACCGCGGTCACTTTCACGGCCGCTGGCAGTGGGATCCTTTCCATGTCCCTGTGGCACCAAATCCTGCAGTCGGTGGCATATATGACTGACCAGTTCCATAGACATGCGCAGTCTTCAACATCACTGGTTTTCAGTCATCTGCAGGAATGAAAGGGAGCGTCTAGTGAGGCACCTTTTTGAGATGGCGCGTTGTGGATCTTAAGCTGCGTGTGCAGGAGGCCCTGCCACCTCTTCATTTTGAGGGAGCTGCTCCTCCTTTTGCCGAGCCAGGTGCCTCCACTGCCCTCTTCTTCTTCTTCTCTGCTCCCTGTAAGCCATGATCCTGATATACTCCTCTTGCAGGATCAAAGAGAGAGAGAGACACATAGGTTAGCATAGGTGTCCTCAGAACCTCTCTTGGTTAAGTCTGAAAGCCTCTTCACGTATGCAGGAGAGTGCTGACCACCACTTTGATGGCCAGTTTGTAGTGCACTTCATGGCTGTCCGAAACCCCACCCACCTCTGGCCCACTCCACTTGACCAATTGGTGGTAGCTTTTCCCATTGGACTGCATGCTTTGCTCTGAGTTCAGGTGCAGGCATTCTCCTAACCCGCACTGCAAGGCTGCACTGTTAGCTTGAACCATAATGGATACTGGTCCAAACCTTAATAAATACATTACAAGGAGCTGTGAGTGCCTCCACCAGTGACTGCGCAATGGCCATCTTTTGCAAGGGGATTCTACAACTTGCCCAATTGGCCAATTGCTCTGCTGCCCCCTAAAATGCACATTAATTTGCAGTCTGTGCCCGAGGGATGAAAAGCTCTGGAGCATTTGGTGACACATTCATGCTTTTGCAATGCTTGTGGGCAGAGAAACTTCAGAGGCCCGACTCTAGGCATGTCAATGGAGCTGCAGCTGAACGGTCTCAGCTGCGGAGGAATACTCACTTTTGACAAGCTTTTCCAAGTGCATGGCCATTTCTGTCACATCCCCTCCCCCTACTCTCCCCCCACCACACCCCCGCCCCACCAATGGCATATGCTTGTGTACTTCCTTCAGTCCATGCTGCCTTGCCCTCCTCCCACCACCCACCTCACCCCCACCTGCTGCCCCCCCTCCCCCATCCAGCCCTACCTGCACTGGAGTCCTTACCCAGCACCACACTGAAAGCCAGCTGGGAAAAGGCGACATGCCTGTGCTCCTGCTGAATGCACAGTGCCTCTTCCTTGATGCCCTATGGGCAATGCTCACGAGCGCTGCGCAATGTTGTGCGCACTCACCTCGAAACACCCCTCGAAATTCAGTGCGTCAGGTGCACACCGTTCTGAAGTGAGCAGTAAATTTGATGTGGGAGGATTATTCCAGTGAGCAGGTCTTATAGTTAGATGTAAATGTATTAAAATAATGTTCCCGACGTGCAGCGGCAAGAAACATGGCCTGCCATTGACGGGTGAGATGCATGATCGCAAACTGGTTTCACAATGGCATAAAACTGATTTTTTGCCTTCTCGCCATATTGTCCCCCCACCCCCACCTGCCCTGATGCCTGATGCCAAAGAGGCCAGAAAGTTCCGGCCTGTGTCCTTGTCACACACTGAAGCGTTTTCACATTATTACTGCCACGATAGGGAAATTAAAGTTAAAAGAATTATCAGATCACCTCCCTGACAAAGAGGTAAAAATGTCAAGTGTTTTGTTTGAACTTGGACATAGATTCCTCCAACTCACTTATGGAACACAGGAAGAGAAGGAGGCCATTCAACCCCTTGGGTCTACTTCACCATGCAATTACATCATAACTGATCAATCTCTCAACTCCATTTACTTAACTCAGCTTTACCTCCCTTCACACCTTTCTTTTTGATTCTCATCCCACACCTAGAGATGCATGAGGCAGGTGAAGCACATGCTTACCTCTGTTTCAGTGGATAGTTTTTCCTGGAACAGGTCCTCCAGCCTGTTGCCAGAGGGTGGAGCACCACTCAGCACTAAGCTTGGCTGACCAAGAGAATCTCTCACTCTTACCGCCTGCCACACATGCAATGGAAAGATTTACAGGTTGATAATCAACCTGTTTGGCAATACACCTTCTGTATCCATCAAGCTCTGGGCCTGAAATTTACCCTTGACGGGCACGCGCGACCGGACGGCCCGAGACCAGTCGGGCAACAGGCTCCCGACTGTGATGGGCCCACAACAGCGATTTCATGCTGGATGGCCAATTAAAGCCCACCCAACGTAAAACGTATCTTCCCAATAGTTGGGAAGGGGCAGGTGGGGGTGGGGACCTGTTGGGGATCGGGTCCAATGGCAACCCGGTGGATGATTTAAGAACAGCAGAGGCTGCTCCTTGAAGACAGCCAGGGAAGAATCATATATTCTGTGTTCTGGAGAGTGAAGCAATGGCCTCAACGGCAGCTAGAGACACCAGATGGGAAGACAGGTTGGGTGGGCACTCAGCACCCCCGTTTTTTAGATGAGTGTCTCGCTGTGCTCTTTGAGGAGCTGACTGCCAGCGAAGACACCCTCGTCCCCAGAGATGGAAGGAGGAGGCCACCTCAACAGACAAAAAAAGCTTGGGAGGAAGTGACAGCCGAGTTCAGTAGCCACAATGTTGTGCGGCACACATGAGTGCAGTGTCGATAAAGGTTCAACGACCTGTTGCGCTCGGGAAGTGTGAGTACCGTGGATCAGTGTGGAGAAGTGTTAAGGTCTGGCCATCCCGCTGTGGAGCTCAGGGGTGTTAGAGTTTGAGTGCCAACTGTCAATGACGCCGGAGCTGGCCAAGGGGGTGAGCCCTGGCTGCTTGGGCTGAGTGCCTTGTGGCTTTAGGGCCTTGATTCAGAAAAGCCCTGCCCTGTTCCTCAGCTGGGGTTGGCCAAGTTGCAATGGTGCTGCAGGTGTAGAGTGGGCTAATCAATGCTCCTCTGTCCTTTCAGGACAAGACAAGCCACAACAATATTGAGAGGTCACAGACAGGTGGAGGCCCCCGAAACCTCCTAATATTGACCAGATTTGAGCTGGAGAGCCACCACACAACTCATTCAGCCGGTCGTGGAGAGGCTGGGGTGTCAGACAAAGGTAAGAGTGCAGTGCACAGAGGTCAGAGTTACTATGGTGCAAACATTTTTGTGTAGTCTCACCATCGACGGGATCCTTAAAACTGGAGCCCCTATTGATCATTGAAAGACGATGGCACGATGATGCAGATCTCCATTGTCTCACCAGAGTGCCTGGCATGCACAGTGACAGTGTGAGTTCTTAAACTACTGACATATCATTATTCTCCCTTAGATTCTTCAGCAGGCACTTGTGCGCAGGACTTCGAAGAGCCACCCCTGACGCCAGAGGACTGATGGGCTTCAGCTGCACCTGCATCACACCCGCTCCCTGAACAAGGCACCAGCACAGATACCAGCACCTCGGTGGGCATTAGATCTCGGATAGAATGTATGTGCACAGAGGTGAGTACACTTCACACTCGCTTATGGTGCAGGCAGAGGCGGAGAGTGCCCAAGGTGCTAGCAGTCAGAGGGCTGCTGCAGACTAGAATGATGCTCAGTTGAAGGTGGATGATGAGCCTCTAGAGTCACCCATTGGACGGCAGATGCTGGATGTCCAGCAGGATGTGCGGGAGGATCTGGCGGAGGTCCATGAGGGAATGCGTGCCTCTGTTGTAGAGGAGTCCATGCAGAACATAAACACTGCATTAGCCCTCATGGCCGAGCACACTGCCTCCTCCATTGAGAGAGTGGTGATCCTCATGGAGAGGCTGCTCCAGGAACACAATCGAGGGTTGAGTTCGGACCTGCAAGCCCTCACAAGGTAATGACCTCAGGTGATCAGTGTCAGAGTAGGAGATGGATGAGGCATCCAGTACCCCAGCTAGGTGCCTGTCCATCAATGACAAGCAGGGGGGTCCAGAGCGACCTCACGTTGGTGCACGAGCTGCCTATCATCTCTGCAGGCTCCTCTCAAGGCACTCTGGATGATGGCAGCAGCTCTTCTGCCTTTCTGCCAGTGACCATGGCATCTGATCAGGCTGTGATGACTGGGGAGATGCCAGCCATGGAACTGGCCGCTCCCTCCCAAACAGGGTCAGCACAGATTCCACCGGCCAGAGTCACCTAGGCCAAGAAGACAGTAGAGTGAGCAGGCTGCCTCCAATGCTGCAACCAGCAAGCGTGGGGAGGGGGAGTGGTGTGGCGGGGGGTGGGGGGGCTGCGCATCAAGATGCAGCACTCGCAAACATAAGTTTAAGGCAATATGAGTACAAGGAGGACTGGTCACGGGTGATCTCCTGTTCTGCAATGTTTTGTTTAGATGTTTGCTGGTGTGGGCATTAATACCAGAGATCATAATGTTAATTTGTTTAGAATGTGAAAATGACAAAAATTTTGTGTGTGTCGTAATGGTCATAATGAGTATGCTTCAGTTTTTTTTGGTGCAGGGCACACCAGTATGTAATGCTTGACGTGAATGGCTCTAAACTTTATTGCACAGGCACTGAGTGGACTTTGGGTTCAAAGGAAAGGGTCATTTCTGAATCCGGGATGGAGGAGGCAGCCCTAGCATGAGGTCAAAGCAGGTCTTTGGCAGCCTAGCTGAAGAAGCGTTGGATCAAGGGCCCCCTGGTGTCCCTGCCTCCCTGAAGGATACAGAGGTCTGCCTCCACACCCTCAGCATTCACTTCACTGTGCTCCTTTTCTGACTCATGGCTGGATTCACCCTCTGAGCCTGGGTGGAGCTGCATCAAGATCCTCTTCCTCCAGTGGATCCCCCCTTGCTAGTGCAAGATTGTGGAGAGTGCAGCATGCAACTACAATCAGTGAGTCCCACTCTGGGAGGTATTGGAGTGCTCCCCCTGAGCAGTTCAGGCATCAGAAGTGCATCTTGAGGAGACCTATGGTCCCCTCCATCTCTGCCCTTGTGGAGATATGACTCCAATTATAACGCTGCTCGGCCTCTGCTCTTGGGTGGTGGAGAGGCATCATGAGCCACCTTCTCAATGGATAGCCCTTGTAATCCAGCAGCCATCCATCCAGTCGGACTGGAGAACTGAAGAGCCTCAGCATCTGGGGTTGTCTCAACATATAAGTGTCATGGGAGCGGCCAGGGTACCTTGCACAGACTAGCAGAATCTGCATCCTGTGGTCACAAACTATCTGGACGTTCATCGAGCGGAATCCCTTCCTGTTGACAAAGGCACTCGGCTGAACTGCTGCCACCTTAATGGCCACATGTGTGCAGTCAATGGCACCGCGGATGGGGGGAACCCAGCAATCACTGAAAACCCTGCTGGCTCGCTCAGCCTCGTCCATACGGAAATGAATAAATGTCATTACCTCTCTAAACAGAGCTTCTGTCACCAGTTTGACTCAACTGTGGACAGCTGTTTTGGAGACTCCACACAGATCCCCCATTGACCCCTGGAAAGAGCTGGAGGCATAGAATTTGAGGGCCACTGTGACCTTCAGAGCTACTGGCATGGGGTGTCCACCCACACAGTCAGAGGTGATCTCAGGCCCAATCATCTGACAAATGGAGGTCACAGTCTCCCTTGAGAGTCAGAGCCTCCTTCGTCATTGCACCTCGGACATATTGAGGTAGCTGCATCACTGCCTGTAAACCCTGGCAGCAGGATAGTGGAGTATTCTGCAGCCCCTTCTGCCTTGGACTTCCTGTTGGCCCTGCGCCCCTTGTGCCTGCGCCTCTCCTCCCACAGGTCGCTCCCCTGGAAGCTGCATTGGGACACCTGGCATCCTCTCTCTTCTGCCCCTCTCTTCCTCTTCAGAGGAGGTACCTCCAGCAGAGAGCACATCCTCCATTATCAGGGTAACAGAAGGCTGTCTGATACCTGGAAAGGTCCTTGTGGTCAAAATTTTCTTGGAGCCTTGGAGAAACCAATGAGTCTTGAAATGAATTCTGGAAATGCTAAAAATGAAGCTCAGAACAGAGATGAAGCTGTCAACTTCAAATAAACAACCAACAGCAAACTATCTTCTAAACCCCTCACTACTCACACTGGCAATGCTGCTGACCCTTTTTATCCCACCCTTGGATGAGGTTTTGCAAAATGTGGGCTGCCCACCTGCCCATGCGATGAGGGTGAAATCGAGCGGGCAACGTAAAATCTGGATCATTTGGGTTTTTAATGGCCTTAAGTGGCCTTTTAATTGAAGGTGGTTGTGGCTCCGACACCCGCGTGTGCCTGCTGACCTGAACATTGCGCCCATGCAGGATTTCGCTGGGATGCTCGCCCAACATCTTCTCATGCGATTTTATGCCCGATCAGGTCATGCGTGCGCCCGCCCGCAAGGCGTTAAATTCTGCCCCTGGACTGGGACTTGAACTGGGCTTTCTGGCTCAATGGACAGACCTTACCCGCTGCACCACAACCCCTCCACCCTTCATACCTTTACCTAACAAAAAATCCATGCACATTAAGAGACGATATATCTTTCCCCCAGCTGGGAGTGAAAACGTAGAGACTCTGCAAGTTTATTTTTCCTCGAAAGGTGTTCAACGTCATTAGTTCTTGGATAAATAGCTGAAAGCCATGGCGTAAAATGCAAGGCTAATCCTGCTGTCTTACAAATATAAAACTGTAGACTCAAATATTACCAACCAATTCTGACATGAAGTTAATAAAGAAGCAGTGTTCAAACAGAGGCAGATGACAGAGGCACAATTTTGATGTGGGTGAGCTAAACAAAATATAGCTGCACATTCATACTTATATAACAACATAAATTATGGAATAAAAAGGCTATTTGGTACATCATTTCCACTCCTTCCAATAGATAATCACAGTTTCTACTGTTAATGGATTGCACCAAATTTATTTATTCCCCTGCTGGACATGAATAGTCACAGATAGAACTCCAGATAATGAACTCTCTGATAAGCAAAAGTAACCATGCAAATTATGCAGGACATCTAGAAGTTATTTCAATCCGTAGGATTTAACCATGGGTGCTTCAAAATTATCTATCTTGTCACATCATAAATGCAATATTATATTAAGCTAAACATTTATTTTGCTCGTTTTAAATGAATTAACAAAGCATCATATGGTACTGAGGGTCTATCAATGTACCCATTGCCTTGTGAAGGAAAATAGATTTCTAATCTGTAGTCTTGTTTGCAGTCTGTAAATTTTATATACGAGTTCACTTTGCTGTGATCACAGCCTAAGATAAATGACCAATAATATGTCCAATTTCCCTGCCTTCCAACACATTATGGGCCCCCATTTTTATCTATTTTGTCCACTTTTAAAGTAAGTTCAATTTTGTCAACACATTCCCATAACCCAATAGTTTTCAGTGCTTGTATCAACATAGTCACTGTTCTTTAAACACGTCTGTCCTTCTAAGAATAATGATCATAAGGTTCATACTGTTCCAGTTCTGGCTTTACCTGTCTGTTGTGTACATATGCTTTCATTTTTGATCAATAGTTGCACCAGGTTTGTATAGACTGGATAACTTCAGTGAATAATCAATCATCCAACTCAATTCCTTTCACACATTTCCTAATCGTTAACCATCCATTTTATACATGCTTCCTGCATCAGTGTGTATTACCTTTCATTTACCTACACTGAAATCCCTCTGAAGGCTTTCCTGCATTAGTCAACTGGCCCTTTATTCTGATCCCTGGGTGTGCCTTAATCTCAATCTCAATAACAGCGTTCCCTACTGAACGTAGCACCTTGCAAATTATGTTTGAAAATCTAGCTACGAGTTAGATAACACTTGAAAGGCTGAATTAATGTGTAAAAGAAACTCTTCATTTGGGTATGGAAGGAAAAAGGAAGAACATACATTTATATATCATCTTTCATGAACTTGATGCACCCCAAAATGCTTCACAACCAATAAAGTAATTTTGAAGTGTTATAATGTATAAAAACATGGCAAGCAATTTGCACAATCAGCTCCCACAAACAACAACAAAACGTAAGATTAGTGTGTTGGCATTTTCCACCTCCTGTAGTTTGATTTGCAAATTTGATCTACAGACAGATACGGACATTACACTCTTTGGCAGCTGATTAGTGTAGATTCTCCAATTCTCAACATAAATGGTGATAACAGCACCAATGCTATGACATATAGAAGAACTGACTGACTTCTTCAGCAGCATTTCAATTACAATGCATTATGTTAATGTGGTACTGCATGAAAAAAGGCATAGCAAGGTGACCATCAGCCATCAAGGCCTGATTGATGCTCTCTGCTAACTGCCATGGAGGGGTTAAGAATTATTGCTGCTCAGTATGCATTGGGAGAATATATCACTAATTTGTGAATGCCCACCCTCTGATATTCCATCCAGTTCAGCAAGATTTACTCCCAAAAAGGACAAGGAGCAGTTCCTTGCAATCTGTACTCCCATGTTTGTGTGGGTTGCAGCAACAAAGAGGAATTATCTTGGTTTGGTCTGTGTCAGCGGAGAGGCACATTCAGGGCACTCCATCCGCTATAAGGAAAGTTTTTACTGATACACTAGTACAGATATTGACAATATCAGTGATTTGCAGCCTATAGCTTTCTACCAGATTATTTATCTCATGCTGTAATCACAGCTAAGTGAACACGATTATAACATTTGCAAGAAAAAAACAAGAAAGCTTAGAGATTAGAAAACTATCTCACTCATGAAGTAACAGGTACATATACAGCAGTGACATTTAGCCTACAGCTCGTGTGGTGCATGAGGACTAGCGTGGACCTGTAGGGCCAAATGACAATCCAAAGGGGCTGGCAGCACAATGGTAATGTTACTGGACTAGTAATTTAGAAGCAAATCGTCGTTTGGTAGTACAGAACTTGAGAATTGCTGAAAAAGAGACTTTTTGTCAAAGCCTTTCATCTCACACTCATCAGGACTATTCACAAGAATACCAAACATAAAGGGAATAACAATTTGTACTGTAAGAGAAGAGAGCGCTGATTGGTAGGCAAGTGGACTCTGAAAGTGGACGAAAAGCTTCACTGAAAAAAAAATCTCTTTTTCAGCAATAATGTGCAAGTCTGGACGAATGCTCTGGAGGTATGTGTTCAAATCCCACCATGGCAGCGAATTTAAATTTACTTAATAAATATGGAATAAAATGCTAGTCTCATTAATAATGATTATGAAACTTCATTAAGAACACATCTGGTTCACTGAGAAATTCAGGTGATCTGTTGTCCATCACTAGTCTGGCCTACATGTGACCCCAGACCTAGAGCAATGTGCTGGCTCTTAACTGCCCAGCTCTGAAATGACCAATCAAGAGAATCAGTTGCATCAAACCACTACAATACAGTCAAAACCATATTGACTGCATGGCTCACCACCACCTTCTCAAGGGCAATTAGGGACGGGCTGCAAATGCTGTTCTTGCCTTCATTGCTCATATCCCAAGAACAAATTTAAAAAAAAACTTGTTTCTGTGCTGTCAATACTATGCAAGCTTGTTTTCACCTGCTTGCCAACATGCTGCCATGTCAATTAATAGGGATGGTGCTGTGGAGTGTCAGAGAAGACAGGTGTCCTTACAATCACCACATAAAACAACACCTCTGCTTGAGCAGCAACAAACAAGAGGCCAGGAGTGGGGCTGCCTGCAGGTTCATAATTACAGATTGTGTTTCCCTTCCGTTAATTTTTGTCAGATTATTCCATGATACCCTTGAATTTCAAAAGTTGCAAATGCACTGAAGTGTTGTAATGTGCCTTTAAAGGATAGCGGCATGCCATCACTAGGGGGGATGTGTGTCATGTGATCCAGCCCTCATTTCGCTTTGGCCTGTGAGCAGAACACAGCACATACAGCTCTAGTGCTGATGTCTTCAAGCTTTCTACTTCTGTATAGCTGTTCTTATGTGCCTAGTCTGAATAAAAGAACCCACAATCTGTTTACCCAACCCCTTATGAGTGATTTCAGCCTTTATATCATTATAAAAACACAACGTGGTATACAGCGGTGGTAAAAGAGCATAGCACCATGATTAAGTACGGGTATGACATGGTGACCAACCTTAGGTTGTGCTACATGGCATGAGGTAACCGTCAACATTCTGGTCAGACCATAATGAGGTCGCAATGTCAGAGTGTGTTAAAATCACAGTGTAGTGCCTGCACAGAAAAGTTTGGAAGACACATTCTCAAGTAAAAAGCTGGTAAAGCAGACGGATCCCTTGTGCTGACATTGCAGTGCATAGTCTGTCAGTTCAGTGAGTGGGACAGTGGCGAGAGGACCAGCATCAGATTGGCTCAGTTGGGAAAAGCGAGTGACAAGGGTGTGGGCTGGATTAGTAACAAGTGAGGGAGAGAAGGCTGTGATTATAACAAGTGACTTCGAGAGTTGCGGCACAATAAACTGAATAAAACAAGGAGGGAGGTAAAAGGAATGTCAGAATGTTCACAAAACTCCCCAATTTGATTTGGGATGCATCTGATCTACTATCCAAATTCAAAATGTTTAAGCAGTATACAGAGCTATGGTTCCTTGATTCAGGTATGCTTGAACCAAACAAGCAAGCCATAAAAACTCATCTAACAATTGAGAATGAAGGTCTACACTGGCTGAATGTGTTAGCATTAACAGTAGAAGAGCTAAAGGATCCCCAAATGATATGGGGTAGAATTTTACATCCCCATTGTGGTGGGGGCAGGGCCGTAAAATTTGGCAAGCCATTCAAAAGTCCATTGACTTCGGCGGGACCAAAAATTCCCGCCGATGGGAGAGGCTGTAAAATTCTGCCCATGGACTACTTTGGAAGACCGGTTCAGAATCTAGTTAAACTTCCGTATTCATCAACAAGAATTCATATCATTTCGACAACAGCCTACAGAATCCCTAGGCCACTTCGTCAGCAGATGCAGAGGAAAGCACATGCACTTTGATTTTTCAGACGCAGAACTAGCAGACAGAAATGTTGAGTTGGTGATTGCATCCACTACCATGGAAATGTTCCAAAAAGATCAGTTAGACAAGCTCAAAATGTATAGCATTGAAGAGCTACTCAAGGATGGGTGTAAGCATGAAGCAATCCTTGCAAGTTGACAAAGCTTACAGGCCCTAAGCGCAACACCAATTGTTGATGCACGTACTAGAACATCCAAATCTAGCAAAACACGTGGCAGACTTCTGGATGCATTAAGGAAATGCCCAGCTTTTCATCAATTCTGTAAAGGCATGTGGCAGAAAGGACCACTGGCAGAGGCAGTGCACTACAAGGAGCCATGCACTGATGCAAACAGACTGCACACAACAACTACCTTCAAGCAATAAGGATGACCATCTGGTATCTCATAAGAAACATAGATATGAGCTGACTGACAAACCAGAAAATGACGATGATGTTTACAACGAGACAGAGAGCAGTGAACATACGTTTCACACAGTCAACCTCGTGGAAAATATACCTTTATTTTAATATATATTCATTCATGTGATGTGGGCTTCGTTGGCTGGTCCAGCATTTATTGCCCATCCTAAGTTGCCCTTGAGAAGGTGGTAGTGAGCTGCCTTCTTGAACAACTGCAGTTCATGTGGTATACACCCACATTGCTGTTAGGAAGGGAGTTCCAGGATTTTGACCCAGTGACAGTGAGGGAACAGCAATATATTTCCAAGTCAGAATGGTGAGTGACTTGGAGGGGAACTTCCAGGTGGTAGTGTTCCCATGTGCTTCTGGATAGTAGTGGTCGTGGTTTGGAAGGTGCTGTTGGCGAATTCCTGCAGTGCACCTTGTAGATGGTACAGACAGCTGCTACTGTGCGTTGGTGATGGAGCGAGTAAATGTTTGTGGATGTGGTGCTAATCAAGCAGGCTGCTTTGTGCTGGACAGTGTCAAGCTTCTTGAGGGTTGTGGGAGCTGCACTCATCCAGGCAAATTATGAAAATGTTACTTGCCACTTGTCAATCCAAGCCTGGATATTGTCCAGGTCTCGCTGCATTTGGACATGGACTGCTTCAGTATCTGAGGAGTCGCAAATGGTGCTGAACATTGTGCAATCATCAGCGAACATCCCCACTTCTGACCATAAGATAGAAGGAAGGTCATTGATGAAGCAGCTGAAGATGGTTGGGCCGAGGACATTATCCTGAGGAACTCCTGCGGTGATATCCTGGAGCTGAGATGACTGACCTCCAACAACCACAACCATCTTCCTTTGTGCTAGGTATGACTCCAACCAGCAGAGTTTTCCCCCTGATTCCCATTGACTCCAGTTTTGCTAGGGCTCTTTGCTGTCACACTCGGTCAAATGTGGCCTTGATGTCAAAGGCAGAGACTCTCACCTCACCTCCGGAGTTCAGTTTTTTTGCCCATGTTTGAAGCAAGGCTGTAATGAGCTCAGGAACTGAATGGCCCTGGCGGAACCCAAACAGGGCGTCAGTAAGCAGGTTATTGCTAAGCGAGTGCTGCTTGTTTGCACTGTTGATGTCCCCTTCCATTACTTTATTGATGATGGAGAGTAGGCTGATGGGACGGTAATTGGCCGGGTTGGACTTATACTGCTTTTTGTGTACTGGACATATCTGGCAATTTCCTACATTGCCGGGTAGATGCCAGTATTGTAGGTGCACTGGAAGAGGTTGACTAGGAGCATGGCAAGATCTGGAGAACAAGTCTTCAGTACTATTGCTGGAATATAAGCCGGGCTCATAGCCTTTGCAGTATCCAGCCATTTCTTGACATTACGTGGAGTGAATCAAATTGGCTGAAGACTGGCATCTGTCATGCTGGGAACCTCCGGAGGAGGCCAAGATTGAGCATCCACTCGCCACTTCTGGCTGAAGATTGTAGCAAATGCATCAGCCTTCTTTTTTGTACTGATGTACTGGGCTCCTCCATTATTTGTGGAACCTTGTCTTCCAATGAATTGTTTAATTGCTCACCAATGTTCACAACGGGATGTGGCAGGAACTGCAGAGATTAGATCTGATCCGTTGGTTGTGAGATTGCTTAGCCCTGCCAATCATTTGCTGCTTATGTACAAGTAGTCCTATGTTATAGCTTCAGAAGGTTGACCCCTCATTTTTAGGTATGCCTGATGCTGCTCCTTCCATGCCCTCCTGCACTCTTCGTTAAACCAGGGTTGATCACCTGGCTTGGTGGTAATGCTAGATTGGGGGATATGCCGTGCCATGAGGTTACATATCGTGTTCAAGTACAATTCTGCTGCTGCTGATGGCCCACAGCACCTGATGGATGCCCAAACTTGAATTGCTAGATCTGTTCAAAATCTATCCCATTTAGCATAGTGCTAGTGCCACACAACATGATGGAGGGCATCCTCAATGTGAAGGCAGGATTTTGTCTCCACAATGACTGTGCGATGGCCACTCCTACAGGTACCATCATAGACAGATGCATCTGCGGCAGGCAGGTTGGTAAGGATGAGGTCAAGTATGTTTTTCCCTCTTGTTGGTTCCCTCATCACCTGCCACAGATCCAGTCTCGCAGCTATGCCCTTTAGGACTCGGCCAGCAGTGGTGCGACTGAGCCGCTCTTGGTGATGGACCTTGAAGTCCCCCACCCACAGTATGTTCTGTGTTCTTGCCACCCTCAGTGTTTCCTCCAAATGGTGTTCAACATGGAGGAGCACTGATTCATCAGCTGAGGGGCAGGTGGGTATGTAGTAATCAGCAGGAGGTTTCCTTGTCCATATTTGACCTGATGCTATGAGACTTCATGGGGCCAAGAGTCAATGTTGAAGACTCCCAGGGCAACTCCCTCCTGACTGTATACCACTGTGCCACCACTTCTGCTGGGCCTGTCCGGTGGGACAGGACATACCCAAGGATGGTGATGGCGGTGTCTGGGACATTATCTGTAAGATATGATTCCGTGAGGATAACTATGTCAGGCTGTTGCTTGACTAGTCTATGAAACAGCATTCCCCGTTTTGGCAATAGCTCCCAAGTGTTAGTTAGGAGGACTTTGCAGGGTCGATAGGGCTGCGATTGCCGTTGTCTTTTCCAGCGTCTAGGTCAATGCCGTGTAGTCCATCCGGTTTCATTCCTTTTTTGTGACTTCATAGCAGTTTGCTACAACTCAGTGGCTTGCTAGAGGGCATTTAAGAGTCACATTAAAGGGCATTAGTGAACCAGATGGGTTTTTACAGCAATTGACAATGGTTTCATGGTCATGATTAGACTTTTTAATTCCAGATTTTTTTTGAATTCAAATTCCACCTTCTGCCATGGTGGAATTCAAACCCAGGCCCCCAGACCATTACCCTGGCTCTCTGAATTACTAGTCTAGCAAAAATACCACTATGCCACCGCCTCTCCACTGACCTTCTGACTCGGGCTTGGTGTGAAACGTGCACTTTTCTGAGTCCTTTCAGTGCAGTGCACTAGGATTGGGGGAAGTGAAGCCATGCCTCCTTTTTACGGCACTAGCTGCTGCAAAGCAGGTGAATTGAAAGAGCCCAGCCACTTTTAGAAGCCAGGGGAAGGTAACTGCAAAGTGGGTGTAATGGTGAGGAGTGGGGTGGGGAGGGGAGGCAGATGGGTTGGGGGCATGGGCGTAATATGTTTCAGGAAAGGGCTAGGATGAGTCAGGAGAGGGGGGAGAATGAGTTGGGAGACTGAGTAGGATGGGTTGGGAGAGGAGTTAGGATGGATCTGGGGAGGGTCTAGGATGGATAACGGGGAGGAGGTTAGGATGGATGGGGAGGCATGTAGGATGGGTTGGCGGATCAGGAGGGTAGTTGGGGGGTTTGGGTATAGATGGCAGGGTTAGGGGTTCTGGGGAGGTATTTGGATGTGGAGAAGGTATTTAGGGTGTCAGGAGGGTAGTTGGGGGGTCAGGGGGTAATCAGAGTAGTCAGGAGGCCAGTGGGGGGGAATTGTAAAGGGATTGGGAGGGTAATCAGTGGGCTGTTGGGTGGGTGGGAGGTAGTCAGGGGGTATTTGAGTGTCAGAGGGGTGTGGGGTGTAATTGAGGGTTCAGGATAGATAGTCAGTGGGTTAATTGAGTGGTTGTGGGTGGTCAGGGTGTAGTCCTGGGGGGTGGGACATAGTCAGGAATGAGGTGGTTAGTCAGAGGCATTGTTGGGGGGGTGCAGTTGGGGGGCTGGCAGAGGGGTTATTGAAGGGGGTGATGTGGTCAGGAGGGTAGTTGGGCTGGAGGGGGATAGTTGGGGGTGGACTTAGAGGTGGTTGGGGTGGGAGGTATGTAGGGTGATCCAGTGGGGGCGCAGGGGTGTCAGTACTATTGTTACCTTTCTAACATTTTTAATCCTTCTAACTTTTCCTGAGTAACTATCCTGCTAAGGGAATCGGAACCATCCAAGGTCTCCGATTTAAATTGGAGGATTGGATGGTTCCTGGTGCAGGATAATCGCCCTCCAGAAGTTTAAACCTCCTGGTATAAACCACATGCAGTTCTTGTGTGGGCACTTCCAGGGGGTGGGGGAGAGGGAGGGGGAGGGGGAGGGAGGTGGTGGGAGATGGGGGTGGTCACACAACGCATTCTGGGGTACCTCTGGGGTAAGACCCTCCCCTACCCCCACCCTCCCTACCGGAGATTGAAAAGTCAGGATCTATGAGAGAAATGACAAGCACCAGCATAAAGAACAGCCTGTATGATGCAGCAAAGAATCTGAAAAAAGCATTTAAAATCTGAAAAAAATGATAGAGGAGTGGTGAACCCTGAGGAACTATAGCTTAGTGATTAATTAATTTTATAACTAATTCAAATGTATAAATTATTATATAATTATGTTTCATGTTTAACTAATTAGTCAGATCCAGGGTTATAAAATTAAAATTAACGAAATAGAGGCTACTAACACTAAATACTTCTGAATTATCATTAATTAAATCCTGACATATATAAATAGTAAGTAAGAGTTAAGTAAATACTAAAACAAAGGAACTGATAGGCAAAAACAAAGAGCAGAGAAGAGTAAAAGGGCAAGAACTGGAGTAATTTAAAAAGAGCCCTGAATTTTCATTAAATAACTCAATAAATGAAACAAGGTTATAGAGGGATGGCAGAACAGATGGTGTGTCACTTCTGCAAAATGTGACCTTAGTGGAGAGCACCAAGATCCTGGGTGCCCACATCTTCAGTAAGTGTCTGCGTCTTGAGCTGATACAGCGAAGAACCTGAAAAAAGAGCATTTCAAATTATTTTAAAAGGGTGCGAGGGAGTAGGCCAAGTACTTATAAGGCTGGTCAGTCTGACTCTGGTGGTGGGCAAATTATTAGGATCAATCCTGAGAGACAGGATAAGCTGTCACTTAGAAAGCAACAGTTTAATCAGTTATAGTCAATACGGTTTTGTTAGGGGAAGGTGTGTCTTACTAATTTCATTGAATTTTTTGAGGAAATAATAAGGAGGATTGATGAGGTAGAAGTGGATGTAGTCAAGGTAGCTGTGAGAGTCGGTAGGCTTGTAATGAATATTGATAGACAGTCTATTACCAGAAATGGAGACAGAGAGGTCAAGGAAGGGAAGTGTTGGAGATGAAGATTGATAAGGGTAGTGTAGTGGATGGTGTCTACATGGATTTTAGTAAGGCATTTGACAAGGTCCCTCATGGTAGACTGGTCATGGGATGCAGGGGAATGTGACATGTTAGATCCAAAATCAGCTTAGCAATAGCAAACAAAGTAATGGTCAATGGATGTTTTTGTGAATGGGAAGCGCTTTCCAGTGACCTTCCACAAGGCTCAATGTTGGATCCCTTGCTGCTTGTTGTATATATTAATGATTTAAACTTAAATGTGGGAGGCATGATTGGGAAATATGCAGATAACACAAACATTGGCCATGTAGCTGATAATGAAGAGGGTAAGCGTTGAATCCAGAATGCTATCAATGGCTTGTTTGACTGGGTGGAAAAGTGGCAAATGGAATTCAATTTGGAGAAGTGTGAGGTTTTGGGGAGGGCATTCGGGGAGGGCAAACAAAGCTAGGGAATACACAAAATATGGGATGATATTGAGAGAGTTAGAGGAAGTGAGAGTCCTTGGAGTGCATGTCCACAGGTCCCTTAATGTGACAGGACAGGTGGACAAGGTGGTAAAGAAAGCATATGGAATGCTATCCTTTATTGGACGAGATATTGAATACAAAAACAGGGATGTAAGATGGAACTGCATAAAATGCTGCACCGCTGGAATTCTGTGTACAGTTCTGCTCGCCATACTACAGGAAGGACATTCTTGCTCTGGAGCGAGAGTACAGAGGAGATTTACAAGAATGTTGCCAGGGCTTGAAAATTGTAGCTATGAGGAAAGATTGGATAGGCTAGGGTTCTTTTCCTTGGAACTGAGGAGGCTGAGGGGTGACTTAATTGAGGCGTACAGGGTTATGAGGGGCCTAGATAGAATAGACAAGAAAGTCTTGTTTCCTCTAGTGGAGAGGTCAATTACCAGAGAGCACAGATTTAGGGTGATTGGTAGGACGATTAGAGGGAACATGAGGAAAAACTTCTTCACCCAGGGGTTGTTGGAATTCACTGCCTGGTTTGGCGGTGGAGGCAGAAACCCCCAACTCATTTAAAACATACCTGGGTCTGCACCTGAAGTGCTGTAACCTGCAAGGCTACGGATCAGGTGCTGGAAGGTGGGATTAGAATGGATAGCTAGTTTTTTAAATTTACTTCTTTCTCAGCCAGCACAGATACAATGGGATGAATAGCCTCTTTCTGTGCCGTAACTTTTCTATGGTTCTATGATTCTAAGATCTAAAATAGAGCCAGAAGACTGGCAGAGCCTGAGGAACGAAAACAAAGTTTTAGCTCAGAATTGTTGAGCTGAATTCTGAGGTGTGGACATTGTGGGGCATTAGGGAAGGAGAAAGTTACCTGGATTCTTTCAACTTTTTAGAAGGTATGGGTAAAATGGATAAGAGAGTTGGGCAGTCCTTATAATAAAGGATGGAATAAAAGCAGTAGAAAGAAAGGATTTTACCTGGAAAAATTGGGGTGTAGAATCCATCTGAGCGGAGCTTAGAAACAAGGGGCAAAAAACACTGCGGGATGCAGTCTATAGGGCCTCTAACAGTAGTTGTAGTGTCAGGCAAAGTATAAATCATTGATTAGAGGTGCATATACCAAGCATAATGCAGCATCATGGGGCACTTTAATCTTTATGTAGACGAGGGAAACCAAATTTGCAGTAATATTGTGGAGGGTGGCTTCATAAAACTAAAAAGGAAGCTTTTCAAAATCAGCATGTTGAAGGATCAACTAGAGAACAGGCTACTTTAGATCTAGGGTTGTGCCATGTGAAATGGTTAATTAATAACCTTGTAGTAAAGGAGTTTCCATGGAAAAGTGATTATAATATGACAGAATTTTATATTGCATTTGAAAGTGATTTTTTAGGAAAAATGGCAGGCTGTAAGGAGCACAGTACCTCAAGGGTCAGTGCTTGGGCTTCAGTTACTTACAATTCATTTTACAATCTGTAGTAGACTTGAGATGAGGGACTCATCTTAATGTATCCAGGTTAGCTCAAGTTATAATGTTAGGTGGGAAAGTAAGCTGTGAGGAAGGTGAAAAGAGGTGACAAGCAGATAGAGACAAGTTATGCAAGTGGGCAAGAACATAGAAGATGGAATATAATGTGGAGAAGTGTGAAGTTATCCATTTTGCAGGGAAAATTGAAAAAGCGGAATATTTTTTAAATTGTAAGAAACTGGGAAAAGTTGATATTCAGAGGAACCTGGGCTTTGTGGAATATGAATCACAGGAAGTTAACATACAGGTACTGCAAACAACTAAAAAGGCAAATGGTGTTGGCCTGTACTACAAAGGGATTGGAGTAAAAGAGTAAAAAAGTCTAACAACAATTATATAGACCCTTGGCAATACCTGTCTGCAGTATTCCGTATAGCTTTGGTCTCCTTACCTAAGGAAGGATGTTCTTGCCTTAGAGGGAGAAGGTTTACTCAACTGATTCCTGAGGTGAGGGAATGGTCATTGAGAGGTAACTCGGAGGAGATTCCGGACAGATTTCCATCTGTTGGTGTTAGTTCATAACTACTTAGCATTGATTAACACCAACAGAGGAAAATCGGCCCAGAAGCTCCTTCGGTTACCTCTCAATGGACTTATATTTAAAAACACTAGAAAAAACAGTCATTTAATAATAGTTCAATGTAGTTAGTCATTCTCCAAAAGGAATTTTAATGATGACATTCATGTTAAGAAGTTTTCAAAAAATCTTGGCTGCACTATTTCCCACATGTTTAGGACCACTGGGTTACAGTGTCTGAATAAATCAAGTTCTGTTTTTTTATAAAGGCCTACATGATTTTTGTTAACATTTGAGGATCACATTCAATGACGTATGCCATTATTTCTCTGAAAATAAAGGAAGACTTGCATTTATATAGTGCCTTTCATGACATTTCAAAGAGCTGTATTCATTGTGACAGCCAATTTCTGCACAGCAAACTCCCACAAACAACAGCAAAAGAAATGACCAGATCACCTGTTGGCTGAAGAATAAATATTAACCAAGACATGCAGAGAACTCTTTTGTTCTTTTCCGAATTGGGTTGAAAGGGGTCAGAATTTTACAGCCCCTCCCACCCAGCAGGATATTACAGTCCCGCTGAACTGAATGGCGATTTAAATGACTCACCACATCCACAGGGGGAGGCACGCAGTGGCGGGGCCGTGAAATCCTGGCCAGGCTCTTTGCTTAATGTCTCATCCAAAAGACCATACCTTTGACAGTGCAGCACTCCCTCAGTACTGTACTGGATGTCAACCTAGATTTTCATACTCAAGTCTCTTGGGTGGGAGTTGAACTGGTGACCTCTGATTCAGGGCTGATAGTGCTACCACTGAGCCAAGGCTGACATGTAAAAAGCAGATATTAGTGGCCCTGAATATCATTATTACCAACCACAACCTCCCCTCCCAAAGCTCCTTCAATCATAGCTACTCTCTAATCCCTTAATGATCTTAGCATAAAAATTGTTGATTTAACACTATGTCAAACAATGTAAGGCTTGCAGAATGTATAAAATGTAGGAACAGAAAAGGTTAAACATTCACATTTATGGTGGGAGCTCAGTTTGTTGTGAGGTTGAACTGATAATTTTACCCATGAATATGTTTAAGGTTATGGAGAAACAGATTTGTAAATTGGAATAGCTCGCAGATTTTCTTTTCACCTGCAGGGCATACTCCGGTGGAATACAAAGTCAAGTCAGTGGGTGCATTTATCTCAACTGTTCACCTTGATCTATCAGCCATTTATGAACTGCTGTGGCTTTCATCTCATGAATAGAACAGGCTTCTTGACGCTGCTACTTAAACAGCTCATCTTTGTAATTCTTAGTGTGGAACGCTGGTCCTGATGTTCTGTTCGTCCAGGAGAGATCACCTCTTTAGTGCATTTACTCAAATTATGATATTCTGCATAATGTATTTTTCCATAAATCATGCATTATGCACATCTCAGTCTGAGCAGTTCCCATTCCTGCATTGCACTTTCCTTGCTCAATGAACTTCCTATTGTATTTCTTACTCTACCTTAAATAAGCAGCCTCTAGTTTCTGCAGAATAAGATGCTGTCCCACCATAATAGTCTATAATTAAAGGTACCTTGATAGAAATATAATGGATGCTTTACTGGGCTTGTGACATTTAGTTAAATTCTGTGCTGTATGTGGTTATTCCCCTGAGCTCAGATACAGGGCAGGATATAGCTGCAGAAACTAATGCATTTTATTAACTTTTGGACCATGTTCTCTTAACTCAATTTACTCTTCCTACACAAAGCACCAGGTGTTGGTCTACAAGCACATTCTTTTGATAGAATATTGCAGAGAGCTTTACAGGGATGTTTATACAATCTTAGGCTTCAACCAAGAGGTACCTATTGGGATTATTTTGTTCAGTTAGCACGTGACTGAGTAAAAACAGACAGAGAAATATTAGAAAAGTGGAACTAGATGTTCAGCTCATTGACAATGAATCAACGATGACTAACTCAAGATTACAGTTGCTTTGAATCATGTGAAGAAAATTTTAAGTTGGAATGATACAGATTTTTGAGGCAACCAAGATCTTTCCGGCTTAATTTTTGATGTAGTTGTGGTCATCTCATTAGTAAATATTCAGAATTGAGTTGATCACTTAAGACCCGGGGGACCAAGGTTTTGGAGAGGCTGTTAAACAGAGAGGGCCTAAGTAATACAGTTTACCAATTATAACCACTAAACATTGCCCCTGCATGCAGAAATAATAGACCTGCAGGAATAGGCAGAGGGGAAGGGAGCTATTTTGTGTGGTGCAATAGGTGCTATTTTGCCTAGCTACAGCTCAGCCTAAAGCATAAATTAAGGCAAAAAGTCTTGTGTTGCCTTTCTTTCCTGTGATTTGCTCAAACTTTGACCTGCCCCCCCTCTCTCTATTGCTCCAGCTATGAAATTAGGAATAGATTCACGCTTTTCACAGTTACAGGGGCAAACTGTGGGCAGCCATGTTCTGATAAACTGATCACTGCAGACATAGCCAAGCTGGTGACACAGAATAGTGTAAGATATACAACAATTCTCAGGGCTTCATGCCTGAAGAAATGCTGAAACAAAAATGTAGAAGTTTATTTTATCATTTTATCAGCTGAGAGTATTTGGTATTTGATTTACATCATTTTTATCGAATTTAAGTTAGTTTATGCATGTAAATTAGTGAGGCCTGCTGGACAGCCTTCCAACCTGTTTCTCTGCTTTAGTATACAGCTTGGCAAAGATGGCAAAAACAAAAGGTTAAGGCAGTAACCTGAGTGAGTTAGGTTGTGAGGTCCTGTGACACTGTAACATCTGCATCCAAGAAATAATTTGGGGTGAAACCAGTCACCAGTGGATGCGCAAGATCGGTGACAGTGAATGGATAACCCGTTTTATACCTCGTATGATTTTCTTTTTCATCAAGGGTGAAGCAAAGGTGTAAATCAATGTGCAGCTTCATATGCAATGTGCAATACCAAATACCAACTTCGTCACTTTGTTTCTCAATACCTTGGAGCAGATGTATAACCAATTAGAAGAATTAACATTACAGACATAGTGCAAGAGATACATCATGATTTGCTGGATGCTGCATATTTAGTCGTGCATTGCTAGGCCAGGTCCTTTGAATAGTATTGTAGAAGCCTAGACACATAGTACGTATAAGCAAATTGGTTTATTATATGGCCTAGGTATCTATGAAAGTGTTATTGGCTACCTTAACACTGTACTGCTATTAAGTGGTATATTCAGAATCACAGAATAAGGGGAATTTAATGTCACCTACCCATGATGAATTTGGTGGCATGGGTACTTTATTGAGAGGGAGGCTGGTAAATGAAGGGGGTTCCTCATTCAAAGGCACTCAGTGCCTGATTAAGGTGCCCGGCATTGGGAAAGGGAGTGGCCGCTGAGAGCCTTCCCCCTTGCCCTTGTATTGACAATCCTGGGCCTCAGGTGAGTGTAGTACTGGCAGCAGCCACCATCTCCTGATGTTGCTGCTGAGCAATGAAGAGCTGCCTAAGGTGTGGTGCCTAAAAATAGACACAATTCTCCAGCTTCCTTACTCTTTATGCCTCTCTTTATGAAACCCA
The DNA here is from genome assembly GCF_017639515.1 of Carcharodon carcharias. Lineage (NCBI taxonomy): Eukaryota > Metazoa > Chordata > Chondrichthyes > Lamniformes > Lamnidae > Carcharodon > Carcharodon carcharias. The sequence continues at coordinate 67,282,245 of NC_054480.1, read as the reverse complement.
GGCTCCCAGATGCTTTGTTAACTGCATTCACAACCTGTCCTGCCACCTTAATTGACTTATGCACATGTACACCTAGGTCCGTCTGCTCCTGTGCTGCCTTTAGAATTGTGCCCTTTATATTTTTTATCTCTGCTCATTCTTCTTACCAAAATTAATCACTTCACACTTCTCTGCATTAAATTTCATCTAACACTAATCTGCCCATTTCACCAGCCTGTATATGTCCTCTTGAAATTTATCACTATCCTCCTTGCAGGTCCAGTACTTCTAAGTTTTATGTCATCCACAAATTTTGAAATGGTGCCCTGTACACCAAGGTCCAGGCCATTCATCTAGATCAAGAAAAATAGTGGTCTTACTACCAACCTTGGGGGAACCCAACTGTGCTGGCAGCTCTGCTGTGCAGCACTTTATCACATGCCTTTTGGAAGTTCATGTACATCACATCAACCACATTAACCTCATCAACCCTCTTTGTTACCTCATCAAAAATACATGCAAATTAACACAATTTTCCCTTAAGAAATCCATGCTGGCTTTCCTTGATTAATCCACATTTGTCCAAGTGACTGTTAATTTTGTCTGAAATTACCATTTCTAAAGTATTTCTGCTACTGAGATTAAACTGACTGATTTGTGGTTGCTGGAATTATCCTTCCACCCTTTTCTGAACAAGAGTGTAACATTTGCAATTCTCCAGTCCTCTGGTACCATTCCTGTATCTATGGAGAATTGGAAGATTATGGCCAGTTTGTCTGCAATTTCCACCCTTACTTCCCTCAGTATCCTTGGATAGGAACATAGGAGCCCATTTGGCACATCAAGCCTGCTCCGCCATTCAATTAGATCATGGCTGATCATCTACCTCAACACTACTTTCCCAAGCTATCCCCGTATCCCTTGATATCATTAGTGTCCACAAAGCTATCAATTTCTGCCTTGAAAATGCTCAATGATAGAGCTTCCACAGCCCCTTAGAGCAGAGAATTCCAAAGATCCACAACCATCTGAGTGAAGAAGGGGGCTCTTTATCTGGAACAAAAACAGAAAATGCTGGAAAAACTCAGCAGGTCAAACAGCATCTGTAGAGAGAAAAACAAAGTTAACGTTTCAAGTCTGTATGACTCTTCTTTGTCTGCTCCTGGTGATGTATCAACTTTGAGTACAGCCACCGTATCTAGTACATCCTCTTTATCAGATTTTAAACCAACTAATAGCTCAACTACCTCCCCTTTCATGATGACTTGAGCAGCATCTTTTTCCTTGTAAAGATAGATGCAAAACATTTATTTTGTATCTCAGCAATAACATGTATCCTATGGGCAGGAAATTCCTGTCAGCAAGTGGGGGGCGCCCCCCACTCGCCGATGCGTAAAATGACGCGTGGTGACGTCGGGCAGAACTCCCGAAGTCACCACGTCCCATTTAAATTTTCCGGTAGGCTGGGCGCAGCAAAATCAGCTGTGCGCCCGCCAACTTGTCAAGGGCTAATTGAGACCATTGACAGAGTAATTAAACCAATGAGTGGACCGGCGGGATGAGGTTTCATGTAGGTTTTTAAAAAATTTTAATAAAGTTTTATAAAAATTATGGACATGCCCAACTCACGTGGCAATGTCATATGAGGGGACATGTTAGGGAAATTTTATTTTTCTATTTTTAGCTTCTTAACATTTACAGCCAATCTCCCTGAGGAGCACTTAGCCTCAGGGAGATGAGTGCACTCTTTCATGCGCATGCGCGAAAGAGCGCACTCTCGATTTTGGGAATCACCCCTGCCTGCACAGGGACCGCACAGTGCTTCTGTGCAGACGTCAAGCTGACCAGGCCTTAATTGGCCCGCCTACATAAAATGGTGTCATACCCTTGATTGGGGGTGCCAATTGGAAGGGGCCTGTGCGCGTCTGCCCTTCAACTTCGCCCCAAACGGGCCGAAATTCCTGCCCTATGGGTAAATCCCTTTTAGCTCCCTAATCAGCCCCACTTCTCCTTTTAACAATCTTTTACTAATTATATGCCTATGGAAGACTTCTAAGTTCTCTTTTATGTTAGCTACTAGCCTCAGCTTATACTTTCTCTTTGCTTCTCTAACTTGTTTGTTCACTTCTCCTCTGAAGCTTTTATATTTAGCCTGGTTTGCAATTGTATTATTCAACTGACATCTGGCATATGCATCTTTTTTTTAGGGTTTCATCTTACTCGCTATATATTTCATCATCCAGGGAGCTCTGGATTTGTTCACCTTACCTTTCCCGGTCAACTTTACCCAAACCATCTCCTCTTTAAAGGCAGCCCATTGTTCCCTGACAGTTTTGCCTATCAATCTTTGTTTCTAGTTTCCTGGGAGAGAGCTATTCTCAACCTGATGAAATTGTCCCTCCTCTAATTAAGTATTTTTTACTCTGGATTGCTCTTTGTCCTTTTCCATAGCTAACTTAAATCTACTATGATCATTGTCCCCTGGATGTTTCCCTACTGACACCTGATCCACTTGGCCCACTTCAGACCCCAGAACCAGACCCAGCAATGCCTCCTTCTTCATTGGAGTGGAAACATCCTGATATAGAAAATTCTCCCGAACACATTTGTGAAACTCTTTCCCTTCTCTGCATTAACTATCCTAATTTATAATGGGATAGTAATAAAGTCCCCATTATAATTACTCTATAATTTTTGGTATATTTCTTGCAAATGTGTTCCGCTATATTGGTGGCCTATAAAATGTATCCAACAATGTAATGGTACGGCTATTGTTTTTTCAGCTCTAATCAAATAGATTCTGTCCTTGACACCCCAGGGACATCCATACTCCCACCACTGTAATGTTCCCCCTGATTGATACTGCTACCCCTCTGTAATAAACTTGGTGTATTGGACAGGTTTCTTGTTAGAAACAGTAAATTTTATTTACAGAGCTCCTGATGAAGCTACATGCTTGTACCAAGACCAAGGCTAGAAAGCTCTGCCCCTAAGATTACTCCTGCTTAGGGCTGATTCACTTGTACAGTTACATGATCCCCATAACAGTATGAAAGGTTTTACTTGCAAGTATTACATTCCTCCCCCCAACATTTAAGTTTGTTTTACCTCTCTTATCTACAAAAATATCTTAACCCAAAACATATACAAATATATACAATTCATGCAATTATAGATTAAGACTTTGAATAGGTTTTCTGATTCAGGTAAAACAACAGAGCTCTATGACTTGAGATTCTTCCATTGGATCGACTTGATCAGGAACTGCAGCATCTAAGGGACACCCTTAGACAATAGTAGTTCAGAATTATTTACTTCAATAGAAACATCAGGTTTACCAATTTTTGTCAATCTGGCACAGCATCACACAGAATCACAGAATCTCAGTGCAGAAGAGGCCCTTCAGCCCATCGAGTCTGCATCAAAACATGAGAAACACCTGACCTACCTACCTAATCCCATTAACCAGCACTTGGCCCATAGCCTTGAATGTTATGACGTGCCAAGTGCTCATACAGGTACTTTTTAAAGGATGTGAGGCAACCCGTCTCCACCACCCTCCCAGGCAGTGCATTCCAGACCGTCACCACCCTCTGGGTAAAAAAGTTTTTCCTCACATCCCCCTAAACCTCCTGCCCCTCACCTTGAACTTATGTCCCCTTGTGACTGACCCTACAACTAAGGGGAACAGCTGCTCCTTATCCATCCTGTCCATGCCCCTCATAATCTTGTACACCTCGATCAGGTCGCCCCTTAGTCTTCTCTGCTCCAATGAAAACAATCCAAGTCTTTTCAAACTCTCTTCATAACTTAAATGTTTCATCCCAGGGAACACCCTGGTGAATCTCCTCTGCACCCCCTCCAGGGCAATCACACCCTTCCTATAATGTGGCAACTAGAACTGCACACAGTACTCCAGCTGTGGCCTCACTAAGGTTCTATACAACTCCAACATGACCTCCCTACTTTTGTAATCTATGCCTCGATATAAAGGCAAGTGTCCCAAATGCCTTTTTCACCACCCCACTAACATCCCCTCTGCCTTCAGAGATCTATGGACACACACGCCAAGATCCCTTTGTCCCTCAGAACTTCCTAGTGTCATGCCATTCATTGAACACTTCCTTGTCAAATTACTCCTTCCAAAGTGTATCACCTCACACTTTTCAAGATTAAATTCCATCTGCCTCTTATCTGCCCATTTGACCATCCCATCTATATCTTCCTGTAGTCCAAGACACTCAACCTCACTGTTAACCACCCGGCCAATCTTTGTGTCATCCGCAAATTTACTAATCCTAACTCCCACATAGTCATCTATGTCGTTTGTATAAATGACAAATAATAGGGGACTGAGCACAGATCCCTGTGGTATGCCACTGGACACTGGCTTCCAATCATTAAAGTATCCTTCTGTCATCATTCTCTGCCTCCTACAACTAAGCCAATTTTGAATCCACCGTATCAAATAATCCTGTATCCCATATGCATTTGCCTTCTTTATAGGTCTCCCATGTGGGACCTTATCAAAGACTTTGCTGAAATCCATATAAACTACGTCAACTGCACTAACCTCATCTACACACCTGGTCACCTCCTCAAAGAATTCAGTCAAATTTGTTAGGCATGACGTCCCTCAGGACCTCAGGGTTCAAAGGTTCAACTTCAATTTCAGGTGGAGTAATGGGTTGTTGGAGTGTCTCTCTGCTTCTGTCTTTCCTAACAATTCTGTTTTCCACTTCCACTTGGTATACCAAAGGTCCTGTTTCAGAGACGATTATACCAGGAACCATTTAGGTCCAGTTCCAAAATTTCGCACAAAAACTGTCTCACTTACAGTAAATTTTCAATCTTTACTGTGAACATCATGATTCATTTTATGACTACCCGGGTTCTCCTCCAGCTTCCCCTCTAAGTTAGGGAATACTGTACCTAATCTTGTACGAAGGCAGTGTTTCATTCGCACTTCAGTCTGTGTTAAACCTGTGGTTGCATGAGGAGTCATGCAATAATTGAAAAGAAATCTTGAAATTCATGTTTATAACGTTCTTTTGGATAACTTCTTTGTGCCTGTTTTAAAAGTTTGTATTGCTCTTTCTGCTAACACATGGGTGAGGGATGATACAGTGCTATTTTGACATTTTTAATCCCTTTAGGCTCATGAATCTCTAGAATTCCATACCAGTGAAAGCAGTACCATTAACTGAAACTATGGTCCCGATGTCACCCCACAGGATTAAGATTTTCAGGTTGGCGAGCGCACTGCTACGTTGGCTGCATGCCAGCCGATCTGCCAACGGCCTATTAAGGCCATTAAAAAACTAATTTAAATCATTATTGGACCTGCCCGTCCAACCTTTGAAGTTTCAAATCTGAGCCGATCTCCCTGAGGCATCACTTTGCACTCCCGGCTCAGGGAATCCCCCCCCCACAGCCCGCACAGGGAGCACATCGTGCTTCCTGGCGGACGTCATGCTGGGCGGACCTTAATTGGCCTGCCACATAAAATGGCGGCACGCTCCCAACCAGGGTCACCAAACGGAAACCCACCCGCCCGCGCCCACTCCAGCACATCCCCCCACAATGGGGGAAAATGTTGCCCTATGACTTTTATGTACACTAAAACATTGGTGCAGCTTTGCAATAGTTGTACACAATGTAGGTGATCTCTCTTCATACACATCTATTCACTTTGAATGCACGTCAACGATCACTAAAAACATAGTACATAGTCTATATGTGGTCTAACCCAGGGTCGACCAGGCCACTCCCACGGATGCAGTGGAACTGAAACGGGCAACTTCTGTTGTTGCTGATAGCATTTAACCATTTTTTATGTATCACTGCCTATCCCTGGCTACCACATGTAACTTTGTGCGAGTATCTTCATTTTTGAAATACCTGGGTTCACACTATGAAGCTCTGTCAATAGTGGTTCTCTTCTTGGACAGGGATGACAACTGTTGCTCCCCACAACAAGATACCATCTTGACAACTTAATTCAGATTTACGGGTATAGAAGGTCTTATCTGTTCAGAAACTGGCGTATTCCACTATCCTTGCAATACCTGTTCTTGGTTTGTTCGATAAAATTGGATCCCAGTTTGTTCAATTCTTTAGCTGCTTCGCACAGACTGGTGAGGGGTCTAAGAAATTCAACATAAGTACAACTTCTTGAGGTATTTGAGTATGTGTAATGCTATCTGGCAAAGGAAGACAACTGAGGGCATCTACATTTGCTACATCCACACCGGACGGTGCATAAAAGTGTACTTATATGCCGATAAAATCGAAACCCATCTTTGAATTCTAGCAGAGACAATCAGCGGAATTGCCTTATGTTCACTAAATAATTCCAACAGTGTCTTGTGATCTGATACTATGGTAAAACTTGACTGTGCAAATATTGAAACTTCTTTACTCCAAATAAGCCTTCTTTTTCAAGTTGTGAGTAACCCTCCTCGGCTGCAGAGAGGGTTCTGGAGACATATCCTATTGGTCTTTCAGATCCATCCTCCATCTTGTGTGACAATACTGCTCCTACTCCATAGGGAGATGCATCCCAAGCAATTATCAATTACTTAAACGGATCATAGTGCACTAGCAGATATGGCGAATGTAAAATACTCTTGACTTGTATGAAAGCTTCTTCTTCTTGTGCCTTCCAGGACCACCTGTGGTTCTTCAGTAATAAGTGTAAAGGGGCTAACACTGTAGATAAATTAGGCAAAGCATCCGTAATAATTTATCATGCCCAAAAACAACTTGAGTTCAGTGACATTAGTAGGAGAGGGTGCTTCCTTGATTGCACTGACTTACTCCTCTACTGGATGCAACCTTTGAGCATCCGCTCGATGACCCAAATAAGTGACGTCAGTTGCCTGGAAAGTACACTCCTCTTTTGCTAATTATACACCGGCCGCCAAACATCTCCTTAAAACCTCTTCTAGGTTGGCCAAATGTTCTGCTTCCATTGATCCTGTGAACAGAACGTCATCCAGAAACACTATAACCTGGGTAGGCTTTCCATGGTTCATTGGAAAATCACATAGGCACACCAAAGGGTAGGCACATATATTGGTACAGGCCCTTGTGCATGTTAATGGTTACATACCTTTTAGATGTGCTGTCCAGCTCTAGCTGTTGGTATACATGGCTCATGTCCAGTTTAGTATAGGATCTTCCTCCTGCAAGTTTAGTGTACAGATTTTCAATCGTTGGAAGTGGATGCTTGTCTAATTTAGCAGCCTTTTTTATATTTAATTTGTAGTTTCTGAAAATGTGAATAGTTTGATCTGGTTTCATCACAGGGACTATGGGCACTATCCATTCTGATAATTGGATTGGTTGGGTTATTCCTAACTCCTCTAAGTGGCACAATTCTGCATCCATCTTCTCCTTTTGGGCATAAGGCACAGGTCTGGCCTCAAAGAACCAGGGTGTTGTTTCAGAATTTATGTATATTTCGGCTTGTAGGCCTTTTATTATTCTCAACTCACCTCGGAATACTCTATCATAGTTTTTTAACAACTCAGGAGTTCCTCCTGTCAGAACCTGAAAAATCTCTGACCAGTTGAGTTTAATTTCTTTCAAGCAACTCAGCCCAAAAAGCTAGACCCTTCATCTGTTACAACAATTATTGTCAGCTGGGCTGTCTGGTGTCTGTAGGATACAGGTACAGAGGTGATGCCTTTCACCTGTATTGCCTCTCCAGTATACGTGTTTAGCTCAGCCATGGTTTGCTCCAAATTCAATGGCTGGGTACCTTCGTCGAGATATTTAAAAATGTGTTCTCCCACCACTGTGGTCACTGATCCTGTTTTAACCTCTATAACTAGAGGCTTCCCATTTACTTGAAGGGTGATGTTGATAGGTTCAGTTTTCTTTACCTTGAGATTTTATAGGGAATAGATATCAGTATCAGCAGCTTCTGATTCAGTTATATTATGCACTGCAATCGTCTTGGTCTGCTTTCTGATTGGCTGTATTCATTTTGTCCTGCATTGCTTTATAACATGCCCTTTTTTGTGACAGTAGTGTCATTCTGCCCCTTTAAACTTGCAGGTTACTGGTACATGATTCCCCCCACATCAGTAACACTTTAATTTCTGAATCATTGGTGAGCTGCTTCCAATATTTCTTTTTTTTTCGAGTGGTAAGGACTGTGTCCTGCTTCACACTTCAAAGTGGTTTTCATGCCATGCCCAGTGGTAGGTTCCCACCCTTACTGCAGAACAGAACCATGTTGCACATTCTGCAAAGCCTGTGAGTCCCCCTTGGCACTCTCCATTGCTAGTGTGCTTCATGTCTATATCAACTTGTGCAAGTAAATGGCACTGAATGGTGGCTTTATGTACGCCACAAGCCAAACAATCTCGCAACATGTCATTCAAAGTATCACCAAAGTCACAGTGCTCTGTTAACTATTTTAACTGCACGATGTACATTGCAATTGACTCATAGGGGCCCTTACTTGATAGTTGAACTTGAACCTTTGCAAGGTCACCGATGGTGTACGTTGAAAATGTGCCTTCACTAGATCTACTAGCTCATTAAAGTATCTGGAATTTGGAGCGTTCAGGGTCATCAGACTACAGATTAGCTTATTTGTTTTGCTCCTGCAGACACTTAGAGGAATTGCCTTCTGCTTCTTCTCCACCGTTATTTTGTTCGCCACAAAGTAGAAACCCAGGCGCTCTATGTACTGACTCCAGTCTTTGATGGATGAGTCATACGGGTCAATTCTGCCGAAAATTGGCATTTCTGGTGAGTATACTTTTCTTTCTCCCCTTAAAATTGAAATACTCACATTCTTGCAGCGTCGGAGCTATTTATCCCTGCCACCAATTGTAATAAACTTGGTGTATCGGATAGGTTTCTCACACACACACAAACACAAGGCTAGAAAGCTCCACCCCTTAAATAAACCATGCTTATGGCTGATTGGTCTGCACAGTCACATGATCCCCATAACAGTATGAAAGGCTACACTTTCCTTCCTCTTTTCCTTCCTTCCCCATCATTCCTGAACACCTTGCATCCAAGAATATTTAGTACCCTGTCCTGACCTTTTTGAGCCATAGAATAATGGTGCTATATTTTGCTTCTTGGAAATAAAAGTTCTATGGATTCTTATATCATTTAGTCATTCCTCCTGTTTTCCTGTTTAAGCCAATTTTATTTGTTCTTGGCTTTCCAGCTCATTGAAGGATTTCTGACAGCCTCAGTCAACATGACAATGTTTCAACTTCTTCATTCTTTTCAAATATTCCAGACATGGGGGAATGAGACCCAGCGAGGACCTCGGGCACATGAGCAGCCATTGATTAACTTATTGGCATCACACATTGTACTACAAACAAATCCTTCCCAGCTGAAAATTGTTATAGTGAGGTGTGCATAACTTGACATGTTTATTGATGAAGATGCCTTGAGCCAATGGTAACCAGGATTGGTATAATGTTGCTGTATCTCCAGTGGCAAGGAACTTTATGCAGTAATTGGCCTCTTGAACAAGGTCACTTTGGCACACAGCATGCACTTTAATTAGACAGTTATTGGTAAAGGAGGGAATTTTATGGGATTGTAAGTCACTCGGCAATTTTTCACAAGGTCAGTCAGAACTCATTTGGTAGAACAAAGTCATTTGGGTGCAGTTGCACAAAGAGAGATAAATAAATTGCTTTTCATCAATAAATTACAATGGGAATTGTCTTGTCAGTTCCTTCTGTGTTTCATCAGCCATTGCTCCTGCAACAAGGACAAGTCTGCACCCAACATGCTGCAAATTGACCTGGAAGTTCAGCTCCTTTGCATGGTATCACCATGCTCCCAGCGCACATCATGTAAAACAAAAGAGTGGTTCATTCTGGTGTCAGCAGTTCTTAAAGGGCTGATGACTGCCTTGAACCTGTACTGTGCTATGGGGTTAAAAAATAACCATAATGCCTATTAGCACCACTGTGTCAGCCAATGAATTGGAGGGAGCAGGACTTACAGCAGGATTCTCAGAAACAGTCTAGTTTCAGCAAAATGAGTCTATTAATATAGCAGAGTCTACTTAAATGCCTCACTACAGCAAACAAAAAAATCTACAGAGACTATTTAAAATGTATTACGAACTACAACAAACAGAAATCATGACTAAAACTACTGGAGCTCCTCCCAATAAAAACAGGGTTATTTCTATTAAATAAATGCAGTAAATAGAGGATAATTATATAATACACATGTATTAGCCACTTGGAAGTACAGAATTTGAGTATTGCTGAAAAATAGAGACATACTGTCAAAGCTTTTTGTCTTGCACTCATCAAGACGGATGTAAGAATACCAAATTTTGAAGGGAGCAACAATTTATACTGCATGAGGAAAGAGTGCTTATTTGTTGGCAGGTTGACTCTGATTGGTCAAAGATGGAGAATGTGCCAGAGGACTATTGTCCCCCACACTTTTGTTTAATTCAAAAAAGACGCAACGCATGGATATTTTCCTTTTGACTGCAGGGTTGCATTCACACCAAATTTAAGATTATCAGTTGGACTCACAATTTGGCTCACTTAGGCTTGCTAGAGGCTACATATATTCACACAAGTGGTATTGTTCTCTCAGCAAAAGTGGCTGAAGCATGATAAGGACCATGGACAGCACCCATTCCAACAGTAGCATTGGTGAGTCTGCTGGAGAATGTTAGAGCAGGCTTCTCCAGTCCAGAGCCCACAGGCCAGATTGTGGCCCTCAAAGCCATTTTATATGGCCCTGGTTCAACTGTTAAAATTATGGTAAGGCAGGTAAGTGAAGTTTAAAATTCTGCAAGGGCCTGGTCCTCCAATCACAGGCCATTACTCTCCTGTTTTTGCTGCTAATAGGCTCACTACTATCAGTAGCAAATGTGGGAGAGAAACAGTCTCTGATTGCGTGGGCAGTGATCACCGGTGGGGTTAAGTGTGCTGGATGGAGAGAATGGATTTTGGGTGGGATAGGGTGGGGGGAAGAGGAGAGAGAATGTGCCTCAGGGCCCAGGGAGAGAAGATGCTGCGGGGCCCAAGGAGAGAAGGATCTGTAGGGCCAGGGAGAGAGAAGGTTCTGTGGGACCTGGGGAGCAAAGATGCTGTGGGGCCCAGGAGGAGAGGAGGTTCTGCAGGGCTCAAAGAGAGAAAGTGCTGCAGGGTCCAGGAAGGAGCTGTGAGGTCCAGGGGGGAGACAAGCTGCTGTGGGGCCCGGGGGATAGAAGGTGCTGCGGTGCTTGGGGGAGAGAAGGTGCTACGGGGCCCAGGAAAAAGAAGGGTCTCTGGGGCCCAGGGGAAGAGTAGGTATTGCAGAGCCTGAGGCAGAGTAAGTGCTGCAGGGCCCAGAGAAGAGAAGGTACTGCGGGGCTCGGGGTATAGAAGGTGCTGCGGGGCACAGGGAAGAGGAGATGCTGTTGGCCCAGGTCAGAGAAGGTGATCTGGGCCCAGGGGAGAGAAGGTGCTCTGGGGCCAAGGGGAAAAAAGGTGATTATGATCAGGGGAGAGAGAGAGCCTTCTGGGCCATGGAGGTGGAGAGGTAGAGTGGCTGCGGGGCCTGGGGTGGGGCATGAAGAGACTCACTACAAGGTTGGGTGATGGGGTAGTGTAAGGGTGAGGGAGAGATTGTATGTCTGTGTGTATGCATGAGAGAGTGAGGAAGAGAGTGAATGAGAGAGATAGGGGAGAGAGTGAGTGAGTATGTGTGACAGAGAAGAAGTGAGTGTGTTTATGTGTGTGTGTATGAAACACAGATGGAGAAAGTAAATGAGTGTGTGTGTGAGGAGAAAGAGAGAGAGAGGGAGAGCATGAGTGAGTGTATATGTGTGAGAGTGAAGTAGAGAGTGAGTTTGTGTGTTCATGAGATAGAGGGAGAGTGAGGGAGTGAGTGAAAGAAAGAGAGGAGAGAGTGAGCGAGTGTGTGAGAGAGGGAGAGAGTGAATGACTGCATGACTGTGTGTGTGTGTGTGTGTGTGTGTGTGAAAGGGGAGAGAGAGTAAATGAGTGTGTATGTATGAGAGTGAGGGAGAGAGTGCATCTGTGTGTTTGAGAGAGATGAAGTGAGTAAATGAGTGTGTGTGTGTGTGTGTGTGAAAGAGAGGGAGAGAATGAGTGAGTGAGTGAGAGAGAGAGTAAGTGAGAGTGAGGGAGAGAAAGAGTGAGTGAGTGATTGAGTGAGTAAGTGAGGTGAGTAAGAGTGAGGGAGAGAGAGAATGCCTCTGTTTGTTTGTGTGTTTGTGTGTGTGTGTGTGTGTGTGTGTGTGTGAGGGAGAACATAAGAATCTGGCTCACTCCCAGCCTCAGGATTCTCAGTCACCATCATCCCCAAACACCAACACATACTCATACCAACTCTTCCAGTGGGTGAAGGTGAGTGAGTAAACAACCTGAAACTGGGAGTGAGCCAGATATACACAAACTTTCAACCCCTTACACTCTAATGGTTATTTTTATTGACCTTTTAATAATCAATTTATTGCTTTGACTTTGTTTTATTTTTGCTCAGCGAGTCGTTTCTTTTCTTAATACATAACTTTTTTTTCGAAATTCAGTTTCTTATTGAAATCTGGTCATTAGGCACTTGAGTGAGGAAAAAATTGAAGTGTGGCCTCCTCATGGAGGTAGGTTGGACAAGCCTATGTTAGAGAGAATAATGCTTCATTTTTGGAACAATAAGCTTCCTCCTCTGAAATTGGAGATGGAGTTAGCAGAAGAAATGAATATTCTTTCACCTGTGATAAGACCAGATCAGAAAGAAATATCTCTGTCTTTGAAAGGTTGACAAGATAGGTGTGATCATGGTTTGTTTGCTGCCTTGCTCAGCATCTGAATTGCACCTCACTGCAAGCTTGAGGGAGGATCAGAGGGGAAGAATAAAAAGCATTCTGGAAACTATTCATGTACTTTCGCCAACTTCTCAAAAGCACAAACTTGTGTTTATAATTAAGCAGCACATTCTTTGCTGCAATGTAAATGGCTGGGATTTTACATGGCTACCATGGCCCTTTTCACCAGCGGGAAAGTTGGGTGCAACCAGTGTTGGCTGATCATGAAAGCCCTGATTGAATTTTACTTTGATGAGGCAGTTAATTGCCTGCAGTCATGGTTTTCACCCCACTAAAGTGGGGTGTCACACCCTCAAGAACTGCCGGCCAATCAGAGGGGCAGCAGTTCTTCCATCCCAACAGCACCACTGGGAGCATTTCCCATTGCAGGGATTGCAACTTATCCCAGCCTTGACACCATGAGGATGCCCCAAAGTGCAGCTAAGTGGGGTCAGGCCCAATTTGATAGACTCTGGCTTTGGGGGAGGGTTGGTTTTGAGGGCAGTGGGGTGGGGTTCTTGCAATGAGAGTGGCCCTTACCACCAAGGATGGGGTGGGAGCAGTTGTCCACCATGGACCACAGGTGCCTGATCAAGTGGGGTGCCCCACCGAGCCCATGGGAATGTTGTCAGGGTATACCTAGTGATCACCCCATGTGATGAAGTGCCATTGTGCTGCTGGTAAAATACCAGTGGCAGTGGGAAGAAGCCCTTAGGCAGCCTTTAATTGGCCACTTAAGGGCAACAATAAGCCTACTGGCAGGCTGGCCATCCACCACCTTTCCTGCCATCGGGAAGGTATTGGGTGCACCACCTTCCACCATTCCACCTGATTTCACACTCTCCCCAAATGCCAATCCGCTCCCAGGGACCCCATAATATCCTGGGCAATGTTTCTACCTTCTGTTCAGTGGCATTTTGTATGAGGTCAAATACCAAGTACATGACTTGATGGGATGCATCTGAGGATACTGAGCAAAGTAGGGGATTGGCGGGGTGGGGGGGGGGGGCTGGGTTTTACAAAGGTCATAATCTTCCAATGCTCATTTGATATAGGGGTGTTGCTAGAGGACTGGAAATTTGCAAATATTGCCACTTGTTCAGAACAGGGTGTAAGGATAAACCCAGCAACTACAGACATGTCAGTTTAACCATAGTGGTTGGAAATCTTTTAGAAATGATAATCCAGGACAAAATTAACAGTAACTTGAGCAAGCATAGATTCAATAAAAAATAACATAGATTTGTTAAAAGCAATTCATGTTTCATGAACTTGCTTGAGCTTCTTGATGAGGTAACAGAGGATTGATGAGGCTAATGTGGCTGATGTGACATATATGACTTCCAAAAGGTATTTGATAAGTGCCACATAAAGCTGCTTTTCAGACTGGAGGGAGGTATATGGTAGAGTTCTCCAGAGATTGGTATTAGGACCATTCCTTTTCTTGATATGTATTAATGACCTAGGCTTGGGTGTGCCGGTCACAATTACACAATATATAGATGACACAATATTTGGAAGTATTGCGAACTGTAAGGAGGATAATAATAGGCTTCAAGAGAACTTAGACAGGTTAGTGGAATGAGGAGACACAGGGCAGAAGAAATTTAATACAAAGAAGTATGGAGCGATGTATTTTGGCAAGAAGCATGATGGGAGGCAGTATAAAATAGAGGGTACAATTCTAAAGGGGATGCAGGAACATAAAGACCTGGGGATAAATGCACACACATTGTTGAAAGTGACAGAGCAGGTTGAGAATGTGCTGTGATGATCTTTGAGCCGGAAGCAGTACAGTGAGGAAAATTTGTAATTTATTTTAAAATGTCTGTGGAATCTGTAATTGTTTTTACGAATGGTTGAAAAGGACTTATAAGAGTTTGCACCAATTGTAAAGCAACCCATCAAGGCTCCTTTGGCAGCACCTTCCAAACTTGTGACTTCTACCATTTAGAAGGACAAGGGCAGTAGATGGATGGGAACTCCACCAGCTGGAAGTTCCCTCCAAGACACTCATCATCCTGACTTGGAATTATATCACCGCTCTTTCACTGTCACTGGATCAAAATCCTGGAACTCCCTCTCTAACAGCACTGCGGGTTTGCCTACACCATATGGACTGCAGAGGCTCAAGGCAGCGGCTCACCACCACCTTCCCAAGGGCAATTAGGGATGGGCAATAAATTCTAACCTAGCCAGCGACCCCCACATTCCATGAAATAGTAATTTAAAAGAGAATCAACTCAAAGGTGAAAGCTGTTGTTGGTTGGTCTCCTGATCTACCCTGTGTGAATAAAGAACAGCATATTGTGGAACTGTGTAGCTACGTGGTGCCACATTTGCATGGGGAATATGCGGGTACTTGGGGCTGTGTAAGACTTATCTATGATATATCGACTATTTAAAGTCAAGTTTACCTTTTTACTTGAAGCACCATTTACCTGTTAACTTATGCTTAATTTACATTGATTTGGATTCACGTTAAAGCAAAAGTTGCAAAAAGTGAAATCGTGCTGGTCATTTCTTCATTTGGGAGTTATTTGGTAAATTTGGTTACTTTGGACTATGTTTCCCTGGGGATTGTAACAGTGGTTAAAAAGACAGAAGAGACCCTGGATTTTGTAAATAGAGTAGAAAAGCAAGGAACTTACGGTGAACCTTTATAAAACACTGGTTCAGCCTCAACTGGAGTATTGTGTTCAATTCTGGGCACCACATGTTAGGAAGGCATTGGAAAGATTGCAGGATAGATTTAGAAAAATGGTTCCAGAGCAGAGGCACTTCAGTTATGTGGACATACTGGACAAACTGGGGTAGTTCTCCTTGGAGAAAAGAGAGCTGAGAGGAGATTTGATTGAGGTGTTCAAAATGATGAAGGGTGAAGACAGAGTACACAGAGAGAAATTAATCCCATTGGTGGAAGAGTCAAGAAGCAGAGGACACCATTCAAGGTGAGTGGGAAAGGAACCAAAGGCAGCATGAGGAAAAACACTTTTACATAACAAGTGGTGAGGATCTGGAAAACACTGCCGAATGTTTGTGGTGGAGGAAGATTCAGTCATGGCTTTCAAAAAGACATTGGATATGTATCTGAAGAGAAAAAAAGATTTGTAGGGCTACAAGGAAATGGCAGAGGAGCTAAATTGTTTTTGCAGAGAGCTTGTACAGACATGACATGCCTCCTTCTGTGTTGTGACTGCTCTATCACTCCATGAGATATCCATAGGGCTCCATTTAGGCAGTGTTAGATTAAAGCTCCTTCAGCTAATACCCACAGCAGCAGATGAGATGGAGCTTAAAAGAAGTTTTGAACTATGGCAAAGATATAAACAATCAAATGTGCATTTCAGCATGCAGTTTTAAGCTACTACTAGAAATTTACTAGAAACTTTAAGATACAGGAAGCAACATAGCAGGAAAACCCTGCTGGCCCAGTCACCCTGCAACCATTTAACAGCCGTTGGGCCGCTAATTAGCTTGAGCTGGGTGATCTGCCCTCACGTCTGACAGCTGTTGGCCAGTCAAATGGCTGGCAGTACTCTTGTCCCAGCAGCACCACCTGGAGCTGGAGAGACTGATGGAGCCCGGACGAAGGTAATGCCAGTGCCTCGCCAGAGCCAGTCTGGCAGGCTCTGATGAGGACAATGGGATGCTTCGGTTGGGGATGGGAAATACCTTGGGCAAGGGCTTTCGATTGGCCCAGGAAGCCTGAAGAGGAGGCAGCCCTGCCTTGCCTAGTGTTCCAGTTTAAGGTATACAAGGCCAGAATGAAAAAACAGTAAAAACTGGGAAATAAGAATACCGGCCTGAACTGGTATCGTATACCTTAAAATGGAACACCAGTAAAAACAAGGGAAATAAGGTATTGGTCTGAATTGTTTTTTACCTTCTTTCAGTTTTAAGTTACTTATTTTAAGTCCTAAACATGACCTGTACAACTTAAGAGATTTCTTGGCCTGAAAGGAAGATCAAACTATGTTTGTAGAGTGGAGGATATATGAATGACTCAAAGAAGCAGGATGGAGGTAATTTGTTAAATACCTTGTTATGACTTTGAAGTTAAGGCCTGTATGGTTGTGGAGCAATTCTTTGTGCATTCCTGGAAATTGGGAGGCTAATTTTGCAGTCACAGCTTTGAATTTGTTCAGATTAAACACTGTCAGCTGATCAAAGCTACAAAGGTGAGACCAGTAACAGGCTGATGCAGCATTTTAAACAGTGTTTGACTCTTGTCACCTTTTGGCATTAATTCAAACTCTGTCAGGCTTTATATTATTTCTCAGGCCTTTGTCTGAATAACCAATCTCTGTCAATTTGTTAAGTATATAATCACAAACCTCAGCTCTTATTGTATTTGTATTTGAATACTCGTGTGTTGTGTATATTATTTCTCAAGGCATTTGGGGGAATAACGTCAGACTTGGCCTTGGTGATTGTTGATTTTCAGACTCTGGAGTATGGCTTGGACTAACTTAATTTACAATAGTCCAAAATCCAAAAATCAAATTGTAAGTCTTGTAAATGCTGAATCCTTCATTTGCAGCCTTCATTAAGTCTTGCCGCAGGAAGCTGGGTAGTCACAGGATTTTGCCACCATCTTTCAGTGTCCAATGCATGTAAATAGGGCTCCTGTTGCACATCTGGATTAGTTATGCAGCTCTGAGGAAGTTCTGGTCAAAGAACATAAGCCATAGGTGCAGAAATAGACCATACAGCCCCTCAAACCTGCTGGATCATTCAATACGATCATGGCTAATGTTCTACCTCAAATTCACTTTCCTGCCCATTCCCATTACAGGGATTTCCCAGCCCCGTTGTGGCAGGACCCACCGTGGAGAATATGGCGGAGCAGCCAAAGGCCTATTGACTTTCGGTGGGACTGGATGATCTCAGCCACGTGCAGGGCTGGAAAATTCCGCCCCATGTTCCTCAATTCACTGAAAGACCAACAATCTGTCTATCCCGGCCTTAAATATACTCAATGATGGAGCATCCAAGCCCTCTGGGGTAGAGAATTCCAAAGATTCACCGCATTCTAAGTGAAGCCATTTCTTCTCATCTCAGTCCTACATGAACCACTCTTTATCGTGAAATAGTGCCCTGTATACAAGATTCCGCAGCTAGGGGAAACAGCCTCTCAGTATCTATCCTGGCAAGGCACTTCAGAATCTTATATATTTCAATGAGATCACCTCTCATTCTTCTAAACCCCAAAAAGCACAGGCCCAATTTACTCAGCCTCCCATCAGGACAATCGTTTCATCTCTGGAACCAATCTAGTTAAACTTCACTGTACTTTTAAAAATTCTTTGATGATATGTGAGAGTCACTGCCAAAGCTAGCATTTGTTGCCTATCCCTATAAGTGAATGGCTTGCTAGGCCATTTCAAAGAGCAGTTAAGAGTCAACCACATCATTGTGGATCTGGAGTCACATATGTGGGCCAGACTGAGTAAGGATGACAGATTTCCTTCTCTCAAGGGCATCAGTGAACAAGAGCTTTTTTTTACAACAATTGATGATAGCTTCATAGTCATCATTATTGAAGTTAACTTTCATTTCCATATTTCTTTTATTAATTGCATTTAAATTCCACCAGCTCTTATGGTGGGATTTGAAACCATACTCTCAGAGCACTGAACTGGGTCTCAGCATCACTAGCTAGTAACATCACCACTACACCACCATCTCCCTGTACCAAAGCTAATGCATTCATATCTTTCCTTAGGAATGCAGACTAAAACTGCACACATTACTCCAGGTTTGGCCTCACCAAAACTCAAGAAAATTTTGGCAAGAGTCAATTTGTTGACTTAAGTCAGCTTATTTTCTTCACACCATTAATGTAGCAGATGGATATTAATTTTGGCTTGTAGCCATTTGAAAATACCAGAAATGTACTTATATACTTAAATACATACTTAAACTTCTATTTAGGCAGCACCTCGGGATTGAGGATGACTTGCTTCCACTCCAGTTCAATGAGTTCTGACTTGGCTGATAAATCCAATGTGCAGTCTATAGACTCTGCCACATGTGGGGCAGATGGTGCTTGAAGGACCAGGCAGATGAATTATTTGGAGGTTTGTACACTCCCTCCGACGTCTTGACTTCACCTCTGCATGTTCCCGATGAAGCCTCTCAATATGTTCAGTGCCTTTCTAAATGAGTCTTCTCCATTTTAGTTAATCACAGACCATGGATCAGCCAGTATGTACGACTTCTTCAAGGATGCTATGTGGACTCCTCTGAATGGGAAGGTGCTACAGGGTGTAGATGAACAGCAGTATCTAATAGTACATAAGGGTACGGAAAAGTTTATTAGCATTTTGGATTTCATACATGGAGGCACAAATAAGGAAGTAGTCCTGGATTTGTAAGAAGTAATGGTTAGCCCAAAGTTGCTGTTAGTGTATATTAGTTGTGTTTAATTGTATGCAAATAGAACTTATTAATGTTTGTAAAGATTGCCTTCAGTTCTATTTGTCACCACCTGGCTTTCTAGAAAAGAACAGTTACTGTGTGAAATACATTGGGTGTTCCATTGTAGAAAGGATGTTAAAAACATAGGAAGTACACAGTGTCAATTCACCAGGATAATATGAAGTATGGGAACGTATGGTTACAAGGATCACTTGAGGTATGTTTCCACTGAAGCAGAAAAGCTAAGAGTAGGTTCAATGAAGGCCTTTAAACTCACAAAGGGCAGAATTTCTGTGCTTGCTGGCATCGGGTGTGTTTGGCCAGGTGAGCGGGCAATATGGCGAGAAGGCCAAAAATCAGTTTCACGACATCGTGAAACCAGTTTGCAATTGTCCACTCAGCCCATTGAGGGCGGGCCGCGTTTTCCACCCTCGGACATCAGGATCCTTGTTTTATCTGTGTATCATAAGGCCAGCCCGCCGGAACCATCCCCCATCCCCCCACTGGATTGTCTGCCTACCTCGGTGGGAAAACTTGCCAATGTGTTTCACAACAGCATGTATAAGGTGTGCACTTGGTGGCCTGCACTCTGAGGGGAACTCGGAGGTGGGCGCACAGTAACATTGTGCCCCACTCGTGAAGGTCAACTGCTGGACTTCAAGGTAGAGGTGACTTTGTAGGGGTGGTGGGGGTGGGGGTGGTGCAAGGGCTGCCCAGCAGTTGAACCGGCTTGTGGAGGACAAGGGCTGCTCTGCGGTTGTGGTGACTTGGTGGGGGAGGGAAGGCCTGCCCAGCGGTTGAGGTGACTTAGGGAGGTGAGGGCTGCCCTGAAGTTCAGGCAATTTGCGTGGGGGCAAGGGCTCCCTGCTGTTGAAGGCAGTGCTCTAGCACCCGTGGGGTGGAGGGGAGGGAAGTGGCCACACATTAGTGAAACCTTGTATAAAATGACCATTCCTCTGCAGCTGAGACAGTTCAGGTGCTGCCACAATGACATGCGTGGAGTCAGGTCTCTAGCTTATCTGCAGAGGCATGCCAGTGCCACCAAGTGCTCCAGAGCTTTTCACCCCTTGGGCACAGACTGCAAATTATTGAGTGTTTTAGTGGACTGCAGAACAGTTGGATGACTGGGCAAATTGTACAATCTCCTTGCTAAAGCTGGCCATGGAGCAGTCACTGGTGGAGGCACTCACAGCCTCTTACAATGTCATCATCCTGGTTTGGACCAGTCTCCCCCATGGTTAAAGCTGACATCACATTTGCAGTGTGGGTTAGGAGAATGCCTGCTCCTGAGTTGAGAGCACAGCATGCAGTCCAGTGGGCAAAGCTACTGCCAATCGATCAGCTGGAGTGGGGTGGAGGAAGGTAGGGTTTCAGGCAGCCATGAAGTGCACTAATCTCTGGCCATCCAAGTGGTGGCCAGCACTCTCTGGGATGCATGAAGAGGCCTTCAGACTTAACCAAGACAGGCTCCTAGTATATCCAAGCTAACCTTCGCATCTCTCTTTCATCTTGCAGGAGGAGTACATCAGGATTATGGAGCCTGATGAACTAGCTGTATGCCTCATGGCATACAGAGAGTGGAGACGACAGAGAAGAAAGTGACTGAGGCAGCTGGCTGTGCAGAAAGAGGAGCAGCACCCACAGGAAGAAGGGGCAGCTGAGCCTCCTGCACACGCCGTTGAAGAGCCACACCAAGCTGTTGCTGTCGGTGCCTAGCTAGACCCAGGGTCAATGGATGCCATCTTTCTTTCCTGCAGATAACCAAGAACCAGTGTCACCAAAGACTGCATACATCAAGAGGGCTGGTTGGTCACATCTGCCAGCTACTGCAGGATTTGGTGCCACAGGGACATGGAGGTCACCCACTGCCCGAGGCCGTGAAAGTGTCCGTGGCGCTCAACGATTACACCAGTGGCTCCTTTCAGGGCCTCCATAGGCATCCTCCATGGGATATCAAAAACCTCCACCCACAAACACACAAGTGTTCACTAATGTCCTATAGGGAAGGAAATCTGCCATCCTTACCTGGCCTGGCCTACATGTGACTCCAGACCCACAGCAATGTGGTTGACTCTTTAAATGCCCCCAGAACAAGGGCAATTAAGGATAGGCAATAACCGTTTGCCTCACCAGTGATGCTCACATCCCATGACCGAATCAAAAAAAAATGCATCCATGAGGTCACAGATACCATCTTTGTGAGGGCACACAACTTTTGTGCATTTCGCCCGGGACCAGGAAATCCAGGATACAAGAGCAACTGGATTTGCCCAGATTGCGGGTTTCCCACAGATACAGGATAACATCGACTGCACTCATGTGGCACTTAGATCCCCATTGCAACATGTGGTCAACTGTCTCAACCACTGAATGTTCAGCTGGTGTGCTACCACCACAAACATATCCTACAGGTCTGTGCACAGTTCCCAGGGACTGTCCAGAAGTCCTACATTCTTAGTTGGTCACAGATCCCAGACATCTTCTAGGGTCCACAGAGGCTGCAGGCAGGGATGGCTCCTCAGGGGCAAGGGCCACCTGCAGAGGACGTGGCTGATGACACCCGTGCGGTGACTTCAGACTGGAACAGAGCAATGCTATAATGAGGCTGATGCTGCAGCTCACAACTTGGCAGAGCAAACCATTGGGATGCTGAAGATGAGGCTTCGGTGCCTATACTGGTCTGGTGGAGCCCTGCAATATGGTCCACTGATTGTGTCATGCATTGTCATCACCTGCTGCATCCTTTATAATCTGGCACTGTAACAGAGAGGCGAGCTGGCTGAGGAGGAGATGGAGGAGCTGGAAGTCTTCTCTGATGAGGAGGACATCGACGGGGATGAGGGTGAAGAGGTCCTCGAAGGCGATTATGATGGCAATGAGGCCCTCACACTGGCCAGATGAGGCAGGTATGCTCGGGAGGCCCTCATAGCTGCTAGATTTGTGGAGAATGATGATGTCATGCAATGAGGAGACAACATAGATCCTCACATTGCACCTATGAACATTTGAATCCAGCCTGGTTTATGGCAGCGCACATATGCTCTGTGATAATGCTCCTGTCATGGAGATGCAGTGGAGGCGCTAATAGTTGCTCGATTGCAGGAGGATGATGATGACATGCAGTGAGGACAGCCCATAAATCTTCACACAGCCTCTGAGAATGTCTAACTCCTGTCTGGCTGAGGGCAACTCACTTGCGCTCTCTGATCAGGGTCATATCATAGACAAATGAAATTTTAAAAGCCTCTGATCCATTGACCGCCGTCAGCAACTGATCCCTTCAGGAGCACAGCATCACTGGTCACAGATGCTGAAGAGGTGGGGGCCAGCCCCACCTTAAAGGTGTTGAGAGCACACAGAGAGAATGATGCAACTCTGTGCCGCCTGCCCACAACGTTCTGGCAGCAATAACCAGCACCAGGGAATGTATGCAGGGAGTGTGAGGCTGGACCATCACTTTGGCCTGAAGGCTGCAGATAGCACAGGGTAGAGGCCCTGGACCCAGACACCTGCCTTTATCTTGTGCAGGAAGGTTTCACATCCGAATAACACAAACACTGCTCATCAGAACAAAGAGCCATAGGCAGGGAGACATTGTTGGGAGTTTATTTACAATAGTGAACATTATGTACAAGTGATTAACACGCATGCCCAGGCTGTACAACCACATCTGCTTAATCTTCCTAACCCTGCCGCTATGTCTTGGTGCTCCCTGGGCATCCACAGTGGAGATGGAGGCAGCCTGCTGACTGCTATGCCCTGTCTGTGATGACCTTGGTGGGCATCCTCTGGAGGGATGAGACCTGGAGGGACCGGGCCTGCTTTCGGGGTCCTGCTGTGTGGCAGTCGCACCTTCCTCGAGCTGTGGAGCTGGAGCTGCTGGGAACACAGGAAGAGAGGATTTGGATGGGCTGGACACTCCCGGAGTCATCTGGGTGGATGGCCCTAGTATGTGCAATCTGCTGATGCCCCTCGCTATGGGCTCCCAAGGGCCACTGGCTGACTTCTTGGGGAGAAGGGGTAGCTGGAGTGAGATTGAGCTGCCCCTCACCCCTCTCGCATACACACTGATGCAGGTCAACTATGGCATCAGTGATGAAGTTAAGCCTGAGCAGCAGTGCAGGTGTGACGTCCTGGACCAAGGTGTCCATGGTGACCGTTATCCTACCAGGGTTGACCTCAGTGCATTGCAATGCCGGCACTATCACCTCAGCATGAAGACGGACAGACTCCTCCATTGTGCCTTGCAATCTGAGGAGTGCAGCAGACATCCCTTCCTGATGTTCCCAAGCTTGTCTTTGCAGGTCCAGCATCTGTGACCTGACCGAGTCCAGAGGCTCATCATCAGACACAAACTCAGCAACATTCTGGCCTCCAGCAGTCCTCCGAGTGCCTGTGACCAGGGAAGTCCCTGCCTCTGTCTGCTATGGATCAGAAAGTGCGATGTGCTCACCAGATTGTGATCCCGAGGTTACTCTAAAGCTAGGTCCCACTGAGATGTATGTCTCTGCACTGGTGGAGGGTGTGGGTGAGCACTGTGACAGGTCTTCCATGAGGGTGCCTTCAGACTCTTCTTCAGAGGTTTCTTTGGGGCTTGATTGGAGGCCCTGGGTCATGGACTCTGTTGGCTGTTTGGCAGATGTGCCTGCAAAAGCAAGGGAAGATAATTAGTGCATGGCAGTGGCCTGTGAAAGATGACACATCACTCAAAGTATGGTTGTCTGATGGATGTTGCACTGCTGGACGCTCACTTGGTAGAGCTCTGCGAACCTCACCGTCAACATCGGACCAGTCCCGGTCATCACCAGCCAGCTGAATGGCTCTGTTTTCAAAGTCTGTGAGGTCCTTGATTTCAGGCATTCCTTCACCAGTCTGTGAGCTCTCCCTCTTGTTTTGTGCCAGCTTGTCCTGCATGAATAGAGATGGAGAGAGTGTAAGCAGGATGCCTGCTGGGCCAGATGAGAAGAGTGCCTGGCATGTGTGGGTGGTGATTGATCCCATTGACGGGATGAGAACAATGAAGGTGAGTGTGAGAGAGTGAATGGTGATATCCCTTGAACTGGCAGTGAGTGAGGGCCCAGTGGGTGTGTGATGGGTTTGTGAGTGTGTGAGTTAAGAACGATAAGAAGAATGACTTACCCTGGCAGAACAATGGAGATCATTCATCCTATTGCAGCACTGGGTGGCTGTCCTGTTCTGAAGGGCATTGGCACTGACCATGGCAGCCACCAGCTCCATGCTGGATTGTCGCTGCTGCCACCCCTCCTGTGGCCAGAGCGGGGTTAGAATATAGCATGCCAGGCTCCCACGGCATCCAAAATGCACTCAAGGTATGCATAACTAAACTGGGGGAGCTGCAGGCTTTTTGCTTTTCGGGGCCATCCAGTCTCCTGTGCAGCAGTCCTGGGATGGAAGCACTGAGAAGTGTATGTGCGGCTGCACGTTAAATAGAGTGCTTGAAGTGGCAAGGTGATGACGTGGCGGGAAAATGCCTGCCATCGGAACAATGTTTCCCAGGAATGCATAATTAATGCAACGGGTTTGGGATGATACAGCGTGAGAAGCTGCCATTGCAGCCAGTGGGCAAAACATTGTTTTCCCCAACTGCTACCGCTCTTAGTGCAACCTGGGATGATTCCATCCAAAGAGTTTTAATTGAGAGAATAGCAAAAACCCAACATAATAAGAGAGGGAAAAATGAGAGCCATAAACCAAGGTTTTAAATTTAAATAAGACAAACTTTAAAGGGATTTAAGAAAAACTGGCTGCTGTGAGCTAAACTGTGGGAGGGCAAACAAACAATTGAAAATATTCAAAGAAGTTCTAGGTATAATGCAAAACCACTGGAGACTCCAAAACAAATAAAAGGTGCCACTTCTGCAGTTAAGCAACCATGGTCACCAAATGAGGAAAGTGACGGAATCAATTTAAAAGAAAATACAAGAGAAAGCAAATATGAAGTAGGCTGGTAGAGCTCTGTATCAAAAAAAATACAAAGGAATACAAAGGAAGTAATATGGCAGCATGAAGAATATTTTGCAAGGGATGCCAAAGCTAACGGTGAAAACTTTTATAAATATGTTGAGGAAATACAGTGGCAAGGAGTAGTCTGGACCCATTAAATGTAGATTCAAATGATGCAAAAGTAGATATTAAGGACTTATTGAAAGACTTCTGAAATGAATACATTTTGTTTGCATTCACGGTAAATAGAGAGAGGATAAAATACAGCAGTACAAAGACCCTGAAAATAGTTCAATAGGAGGAACTTCGTGATTTTAATCTAAATTTTCAAGAAATGGTAGTAGAATAATAATACTTAATAATAATAGGACTTAAGGCAGACAATCTCCAGGACCTGATGGGTTCCACCCTGCGTATTAAAATAACCTGCTGGGGAAATTGCAGATGTGTTGTCATAATTTTCTAAAACTGTAGATTCAGTCATAATTTTCTAAAACTGTAGATTCAGGCTTGTGCCTTTGATTCAGAAAATTGTCAATGTCAATACCACCATGTTGTGTGGCACTACCACCGTGCTAAATGGGATAGATTTTGAACAGGTCTAGCAACTCAAAACTGGGCATGTGTGAGCGCTGTGGGCCATCAGCAGCAGCAGAAATGTACTCGAGCACAATCTGTAACTTCATGAGCCGGCATATCCCCCAATCTACCATTACCAGCAAGCCAGGGGATCAACCCTGGTTCAATGAAGAGTACAGGAGGGCAAGCCAGGAACAGCAGCTGTGTCAGGAAGATACAATAATTTTCATAATGTTATTGGATTTATTGTGAAGTGGAGTAATAGTGGTGTCTATGACTGTGTGTGTGTGTGTGTGTGTGTGTGTGATTCAATTGAATTAGAGGTAGCTGGTCCAAAGGCTTTGATGTAACAGAAGATAAGCTAGGTTTGAAATGTTAAGTACGTAAACATGGGCGTAAAGGGAACATTTGCATTTCTAAATAAACCAGACTTGCTGAATTCAAAGGAAGAGTCAAATGTGTCACCTGGCCAGGAGGAGTTCAGGAACCATGGCCAGGATTTTGCCCTCGTCAGGTGGGCTTGGCAGGGGTGAGCGGGAGCGGCCGCGGAAGCAACCGCTGCCTGCGATCAGGCCCTGACTGCGATTTCACACTGGCAGGCCAATTAAGGCCTGCCCAGCATGAAACGCACACTGCAGCGCTAAGCACTGCCTGGGTTGGGGCAGGAGGAGGGCGAGCGCACAGGTTCACGCATGGGTAATGAAAACTCCCTCAGGCACAGAGCTGCCTCAGGGGGCTGAAGATTTAAAATATGAAAAATAAAGAACTTTAAATGTTAAAAAAACATGACCCCACATGTGACTCACATGTTATGAATGAATTGCTAAAATTTTTATTTAATTTTTAATCACTGTTGGAAACCTCATCCCGTCCGTGGATGCCTTTTCCTAAAAAATCCAAAGGTCACTTGGCCTTTTCACTTGCCCACCAGGAATAAGGTTGGATGGCAGTGAAAAATGTAATTCAATTTGTACTTTAATGGCCTTAAATGGCGTACCTGCCCACCAAAATATCGTGCAAGTGTACGATGACAATGGGATGCTTGCTCGGCATCATCGTGTGTCATTTGACACTTGTTCAGGTCGGGCACACGCCCACTGGATGAGTGAAGAATTCTGGCCAGTGTGTTTATTTTTCCCAAAGATTACTGGTAAAATTGGTACTATGAGGGGTTTTTATTATCAGAGAGGTAAAGTTCAAAGACATGGTGAATTAATGGGAATTTGCATTCAAAGGGGAAAATATGTAAAAAGGAGAGAAGGTTGTGTGGAAGGGCAGGCATTCTAAGATCCAACAGGTGTGAAACCCTCCAGCATCTAAGCCTCAAGCTGTTGTCTACAAAGAACTGACATTAAGAAAACTCACTTTGAATTTGACTATTTCAGAACACCATGTTTCTTTGCCTAGGTCTTTTAAAATCTGTGTCTTACCATTGCATTAACGAAAGTGTAACTGGGAGTTATATTAACTTGGGGATTTAGAAGTTGTCATAGGAGTAATTTGTAGATCTATGTGTGTACTCAAAATTATTCTTCTATTAATAAAGGTTTAATTTAGTTTTGTAAGACTCAGTGGCCTTATTACTTCTGAATTCAAGGCACACATCTCAAAATTTACACAAATTACAAAACAGTTGTGGAAGTTGTTTCAAGTTTCCCTTTGAGATTTGAGCAGCTCAGCATTTACTATTGGTGGTACTATACCAACCAAGCATCAATGAGGTGTCAACCTGGTGAATCTATTACACAGGACTACTTGTGTGCCAAACAGCATAAGCAGCAAGTAAGAGGCAGAGCTAAGAGATCCCACAACCAATGGATCAGATCTAAGCTCTGCAGTCCTGCCACATCCCGTCATGAATGGTGGTGGACAATTAAACAACACATTGGAGGAGCTGACTCCACAAATATCCCCATCCTCAATGGTGCGGGAACCCAGCGCATCAGTGCAAAAGATAAGGCTGAAGCATTTGCTACAATCTTGCCAGAAGTGCCGAGTGGATGATCCATCTTGGCTTCCTCCAGATGTCCCCAGTATCACAGATGCCAGTCTTCAGCCAATTCGATTCATTCCACATGATATCAAGAAACTGCTGAAGGCACTGGATACTGCTAAGGCTATGGGCCCTGACAATATTCCGGCAATAGTTGAGTACTATAGTTCACATAAGAGGCTGTTATCCTTTAAAATGAAATTCCATAGCGTTAGAAGTAACCATGTAACAGAGGTTTGTAAAGGTGGGAAAAATATGTGCCTAATTAATGGTGCAAACACACATAACACTTGGGTGCAACATCCATTCTGTTCAATCGGCCTGAACGTTAACAATCTATTTATCATGCAGTTTTGCACATGTAGATGCAAACACTTTTCATAGAGCAATCAACCTCCTCAAGGGCAATTAGTGATGAGCAACAAATGCTGGCATAGCCAGCGATGCCTACATCATGTGAACAAATAAAAGAAAATACTTTGAGCTGAAAAATGTGAGGACTGATTTTCATCTGCCAGGTATTTAAAAACTAGTGCAAATCTTGCCAGAATGTTGTGCTAAATGGCAGCTCATCTTGTTGGACGACTTACATAATTGTACACAGCCTCACAAAAATTTGGAAAAGAGTAGAGAATATGCTAATGTAGTGGGAAATTGTGTGTAGGAGACAATTCAAGCCACAGCTTCAGCATTGCCTTCAACTCTGGGCACTGCACTTTCGGCGGTATGCCAAGGTTTTAGAGAGGGTGCAGAAGAAATGTACTTGAATGCTACCAATGCTGAAGGGTTATGGTTGTGTGGAGAGACTGGGGAAGCTCAGGTGGTTTTTAGAGTACAGAAGGTTAGGAGGAGATTTGATACAGGTGTTCAAAACCATGACCAGGTTTGATGAAGTAAATAGGAAGAAACTGTCTCTAATGGAGTGGGAGATTGTTTCCAGTGGCAGAAAGATTAGTAATCAGAGAACCAGATCGGAAAGAGCCAGAGTTGACACCTTATACAGCAAGTTATGACCTAGAATGAGCTCCTCAAAGGGTGGTGGAAGTAGATTCATCAGTACACTTCAGAAGAGGTTCGGATGAATGCTTGAAGGGAAAGAATTTATCGGGCTATGGGGACAGAGCAGAATAGTAGGACTAATTTTTACAGGCACAATGGGCAAAATGGCCTCCTTCTAGGCTGCATTATTTTATGATTCTGCAATTCGAATTGGTTGAGAAGTAGGAGAAAGTAGGGATAGAGTGAATATATACTTTAGATCCAGTAAGGACTAATATGAATATTTCCTTAATGGTGTAAGTCTAGGAATTATGCAGGAGCAAATTAATTGATGCATCCAGGTATACAGGCCCCTAAAAACTAGTGCACAGATATGAAAAGTGTTCAAAAATAGAATGTTAGCCTTTATCTCAAGGAGGCTGGACAGCAAGAGAGAAGAAGTAATGCTTCAGTTGCACAGATCCTTGGTGAGATCCCATCTGGAGTACCTCTCTTTGATTTTGCATTTCAAGGAAGCTTGATACCATAGCTTGAAGGACTTCTTAGAGAATCTTGGAGTGGGCAATAAAACACTGACCTTCCTAGGGTACACAAATCCTGAGTTACAATTTTGAAAAAATTATTTACGGATGCCGTCTGTTCTATAACTAGGTATATCAGCATTAATGTTGAGGAGGTGCTATCCTGCAGGAGAAGGCATATGATAGGCAAAGCTCAAGTGACTTGCTGTCATGGTGTTGCAAAATATCGGACATTGAGTGCCCTCTTGTACTACAGATGTGAAAGAAAGCATGTGGGCTCAGTCTACCAAAACAGCACCGAATGTAGTTAACCTGTGGAGAACTTTCTGGCTCCTAGCTCATGGAAGTAGAATCATAGAATGGTGAGAGCATGGAATGAGGCAATTTGGCCCATTGTATCCCTGCCAGCTGTCTGCAAGAACAACTCACCTAATCCCACTCTTTCAACTTTTCCCTCTAGCCCTGTAATTCTTCTATCTTCAGATAATTATCCAATTCTCCTTTGAAGACATTGATTGAATTTGCTTCCTCCACACTCTCAAGCAGTGTATTCCAGATCCTAACCACTCACTGTATAAAAATGTTTTTCTCAAAGTTGCCATTGCTTCTTTTGCCAATCACCTTAAATCAGTATCTTCGGTTCTCGATCCTTCGGCCAATGGAAAGAGGTTTTCCCTAGCTACTCTGTCCATACTCCTCATGATTTTGAATACCTCTATCAAATCACCTGCGAATCCTTCCTTCTCCAAGGACAGCAGCTACAAATTCTCCAATCTATCTACGTAACTGAAGCTTTTCATCCCTATAACCATTCTTGTAAATTTTTTCTGCATCCTCTCCAATGTCTTCACATCCTTCCTAAAACATGGTGCCCAGGAATGGATGCAATGATTGAGTGGAAGGTGAACCAGTATTTTATACAGGTTTATCATAACTTCCTTGCTTTTATATTCTACGTCCATATTATCAAGCCTGGGATCCCATACACTTATTCAACCTGCCCTGCCACCTTCAATGATGTGTGCACATACACCCCCAGATCCCTCCAGTCCTGCACTCCATTAAGAGTTGTACCCATTATTTTAAACTGCTCTACTTGTTCTTCCCACCAAAATGAATCACTTCATCCTGTTCTGTAGTGAATTTCATCTTCACTTGTCCACCCATTCCACCAACCTAAGTCATCTTGAAGATTATCACTATCCTTTCAGGCCTGCAAATAATGAAGTAAAGCTGTAAAAAGCTCCAAAAAAAAACCCCATGCATCCCAATCAAGCACCTGAAAGCATACCTCATAGAAATACTTACCCAGATCTTTATTTTTATTTTATATCCTGACAGAAATTTCATCCCGCCCCTGGATGAGGCTTGATGATAAATGTAAAGGCCGCCTGGTCAATTCACCCATCTGCCAACTGTAAGTTTGACCATGAAAAATCACAGACAATTGCGCCATTAATGGGCTTAATTGCCCACTTAATTATCGGCGGGCGCCCTTCCAACTTCTTTGAATACTGAGCGAAATATCGCACAGGTGCACGGTGACGTCGGGACGCTCAAGCCATGGCATCTCGCTCGACTTTACGCCCATTCAGGTCGGGCGCATGCCTGCCCGCGGGAGGTAAATTTCTGCCCCAAGTTTTGTGTCACCTGCAAATTTTGAAATTGTGCACTATCTGCCAAAGTCTAGGTCATCAATTTAATATCAAGAAAAACAGTGTCCTGAGAGTCATAAAATTTTACATCACAGCAGGAAACCATTCAGCTCAGCACACCAATGCTAGGTCTTTGAAAAGAGTTTTCCAATTTATTCCCACACCTCTGTTTTTTCCCCATAATCCTGAAAGTTTGTCTCCATTAAGTACCATTACCTATCAAAGGTTCCTATGGAATATTATTCCACCGCTCTTTACGTATGGTCCCCCATGCTTTTGTTTAATTCAAAAAAGGCACAATGCTTATACATGTTCATTTTGCCTGCAGAGGACAGTTCATTGTGTGTGAATATATGTAGCAAGTGTAAGTGAGCCACACTGTGAGTCTGACTGATAATCTTAAATTGGTTGTTAGTATCATTCTTAGCACATTTAGGATTGTTCAGCAAGTACCATCCCATCCCAGAATCACATCTAACATTAGATATTATGTTTTGAGTTTTGCAAACCTGGCTGGCTCAAATGAAACTGTCATTTGCTATGAGACTTTAAACCTCAGTCCTGCCTACCCTCTCAAGTGGACATGAACAACCCTATAATGCTATTTTGAAGACGAGCAGAACATGTTTCAAGTGTCCTGATCAACATGTATCCCCCAATCAACATTTATCCCTCTGCACATATGAAGTACAGAGTAGGAGTTGTACTCAAAATGTTGTTGAATGTAAATTATCACCAATTTCTCAAGCTAAGTGATACCACATCGCATATGTTGTTCATGTGGTGTACAACCAGTTCATGCAGCGAAGAACTTTGGAGGCAGCCCTGAAAGCAGGAAAAGTCAATGCCATTTTCACACATAATACCATTTCTAATCTCCTGACATTCATGCAACATCCCACTAGCATCAATGTTCCTATGCACCTGCTTTGGCAGTGTCTAACTCATAGCAGGCAGCAGTTTATAATATCCCATTACTGTTGTTTTTTAATGTACCCAAAGGGAAACCTAAGATGGGAGCCCACTAATATACTCTTTGCTTGAATAGGGGGTTGAGAGTGGATTAGAGCAATTGGAAGGGTTAAATGCTGTAATCTGCTCAAGGTTCCCTCCTTCGCTGGGAAAGGTACTGGATCATTCATTATTAATATTGTTGGATTGCCAAAAGTTAGAATTATCTGATTTATGCTTTATAATTATATCACTTCTGAATCAAAGGCAAATAAGAACTTTAACAAGGTAGTGAGTGGTTGCTGAAAGGAAGCAAGGCTGTCTAGTTTGACAGTAAATAATGACAGAGACAAAATGTTTAGTAGACTTATTGCATGAAAGAAATAATATTCCGGGCATTAAAGTGAGGAATGCATCAACCTATTGTTGAGATTGTATGGTAAAGCTTTAACTTTCAAGTTATTTCACGATTTTATCACATATTACTGTCTGTCAGCTGCACCGATCCAATTGCTTGGCTTGATTTATCCATGCTCCAGCTCGCAATGAAGTTTTCTTTTATTTCACTGATGTCAGGCTCTGGAGAGAACAAGGTCGCGTTTTCAGAACAACACCAAAATCGCCTCAGAACATTTTCACCACAGCTTCTGTTCCACCATTAAAGTACTACCATGACACTAAGTGAACACTGAATCAGGAATGGTGATGTTCACCTGATTACACAATGTTCAGAACCATTCAAAACTCCTCAGATAATGAAGCAGTCTGTGCCCATATGCAGCAAGACCTGGACAACATTCAGGCTTGGACTGATAAGTGGCAAGTAACATTCACACCACAGAAGTGCCAAGCAATGACCGTCACCAACAAAAGAGAACCTAACCATCTCCCCATGACATTCAGCAGCATTACCATCACTGAATAGCCCACTATCGACATCCTGGGGTTACCATTGATCAGAAACTGAACGAGGCCAACCTCATGAATACTGTGACCACAAGAGCAGATCAAGGGCTCGAAATTCTCTAGAGAATAACTCATGATCATACAAACGTACATAAAGAACAAGGAGCAGGAGTAGACCATTTTTCCCCATGAGCCTGCTCTGCGATTTAATATGATTATGGCTGATCTGAGAGTAACCTTAAATTTGCAGCCTGCCTACCTCCGATAACTTGTTTACCAAGAATCTATGCATCTTTGCCTTAAAAATATTCAAAGGGCTGAATTTTCCCCCTGTTAGGGGGGGACGTTGATGAGCGGGCACGTATGGGCGTGCTTCCGATTGGCGCCCCTGATCGGAGACGTGGTGCCATTTTACGTAGGCGGGCCAATTAAGGCCTGCCCAGCGTGACGTCCACACAGAAGTGCTATGCGCTCCCTGTGCTGGCGGAGGGGGTAGGGATCCCAAAATCGAGAGTGCGCTCTTTCGCACATGCTCACGAATGAACGCACTCATCTCCCTGAGACTAAGTGCTGCCTCAGGGAGATCCGAGATCATCTGTAAATGTAAAAAAGATAAAAATAGAAAAATAAAATTTTCCGTACATGTCCCCTCATGTGAAAATGTCACATGAGTTGGGACATGTCCATAATTTTTACAAAATATTTATTAAAATTTTTTAAAGCCTATGTGAAACCTCATCCCGCTGGTGGACAGGCAGGTCTTTTAATTACTTAATTGATCCTGTCAATGGCCTCAATTAACTATTGACAGGTCGGCGGGTGCACAGTTGATTTTATTGTGCTCCCGCATTCCTGAAAGTTTAAATCAGGCGCGGTGACATCAGGAGGTCCCCCCGACGTCACCACGCGTCATTTTAGGTGTTGGCGAGCGGGCCCCACCCCGCTCGCCAGCTCGTAAAATTCTGCCCAAAAGACTCTGCTTCCACCACCTTTTCAGGAAGATAGTTCCAAAGACTCATGACCCCCTGAGAAAATTTTTTTTTGTCTCATCTCCGTTTTAAATGGGTGACCCTTTAGTTTTAAACAGTGACCCCTAGTTCTAGATTCTCCCACAAAAGGAAACAACATCTGTACTTCCACCCTGTCAAGACCCCTCAGGATCTTAAATGTTTCAATGAAGTCGCCTCTTATTCTACTAAACTCCAGCGCGTGCAACCCAGCCTGCCCAACCTTTCCTCATTAAACAACCCGCCCATTCCAGGTATTACTCAGCAGGTTTGACAGCATCTGCGGAGAGGAACACAGTTAACGGTTTCTTCATCACAACTAAGGAAAAATAGAAATGAAGTGAAATATCAGCTGGTTTAAGGGGGGGTGCGACAGGTAGAGCTGGATAAAGGGCCAGTGATAGGTGGAGATTACCAAATGATGTCATAGACAAAAGGACAAAGAGGTGTTGACGGTGGTGATATTATCTAAGAAATGTGCTAATGGTGGCATTAAGCGTGGAAAGCAGGATGAGCAAGGTACAGATAGCCCTGGGGGGGTGGGGTGGGGGAGATCGAAATAGGCTAAAAGGTAGAGATAAAACAATGGATGGAAATACATTTAAAAATAATGGAAATAGGTGGCAAAAGAAAAATTTTTGAAATTATTGGAAAAAGGGGATTGGAAAGGGGGTGGGGCTGGAGGAGAGAGTTCATAATCTAAAGTTGTTGAATCAATATTCAGTCCGGAAGGCTGAAAAGTGCCTAATTGGAAGATGAGGTGCTGTTCCTCCAGTTTTCGTTGAGAATCACTGGAACTTTGCAGCAAGCCAAGGACAGACATGTGGGCATGAGGGCAGGGTGGAGTATTGAAATGGCAAGCGACAGGGAGGTCTGGGTCATGCTTGTGGATAGACCGAAGGTATTCCGCAAAGCAGTCACCCAGTCTGCGTTTGGTCTCTGCAATGTAGAGGAGATCGCATTGGGAGCAGCGAATGCAGTAGACTAAATTGAGGGAAGTGCAAGTGAAATGCTGCTTCACTTGAAAGGAGTGCTTGGGCCCTTGGACAGTGAGGAGGGGGTAAGTAAAGGGGCAAGTGTTGCACCTTCTGTGGTGCATGAGAAGGTGCTGTGACAGGGGGTTGAGGTGTAGGGGGTGATGGAGGAGTGGACCAGGGTGTCCCAGATGGAACAATCCCTGCGAAATGCTGCCGGGGGGGTCAAGGGAAGATGTGTTTGGTGGTGGCATCATGCTGGAGTTGGCGGAAATGGCGGAGGATGATCCTTTGAATGCGGAGGCTAGTGGGGTGATAAGTGAGGACAAGAGGGGACCCTATCACGGTTCTAGGAGGGAGAGGAAGGTGTGAGGGCGGATGCACGGGAGATGGGCTGGACACAGTCAGAGCGCAAGGAGCGTCTATGACTTCCCACATGTTACTGGCGGTACATACCACGGGACTGAACCGCCCTGCTCTGCCTCCAGTTGGAAAAAAACCCTTACTTTAAGTTAAATACAGTAAAAAAAATGTTAAATTTAAGCTTGTAATGTCAGCCTTTTATTTTGTGCCTTACTTTGCATCTGCAGCCTTATTCCTTGTGGATGCTGTCAAAGGGTTATTAACAACATATCACTTTGGTACAAAACCTGCAGCTGAGAGAAAAGATATAAAATGAAGGGTCTAAAGCAATCACGATGTAGTATTCAAATGTTTATGGATCTCATTCAACAAAGCCCCTTATATCTGGAAACTTTCTCAAGGTTTTCCTCTTTATCTAAAAGTCTTGCTGCTGTTACACTTTGTGATGTTTCATTTGACATTTCAAACAATTAAAATCAATTCAGAAAAGAAAGGCAAAGCCAGTTTCCTTGTTTGTTTTGCTTATTTCTCCCAAAATGACTGTGGTCAGATGTTTATAAGCAGTTGACCACAGAAAGCATCAGAGCAGAGCCCTTAAAGGCACAGAACAGGTTAAACAGAGGACTTAAAACAGCAGCACTCATTAAAAATAAATACTTTTATTGTCACCATTGCTAAACACAAGTACGATAAAACTGGCAGCCCCCACAAAAAGCAACCAATCAAATTGCTGCTGCAAAAAATGTCAAACACCTTTGAGCATTCAAATTGTTTCTCCAGCCTCATCATGATTTACCCCTAAAACTTAAGGGGTGAAACTGGTCTCCACCCATAGTACAAAATGGACTCATAACTTACACTGCCATCAATTTGCTTCACATCAGAAGTCAACAGAGAAGAAAACATGACACAATATATAATGTGACCGATTTGCGAAGACCAACCTTACCCCTAAAACATCTAAATAAGCTTATAAATGAAGCTGAAAATTATCTTTGGACATGCTACAGGATACAGGGCTACTTTCACACTGAGGTCTCTTTCTGCTTTGATCTCGGGTTTTCATCATAGGAACATAGGAACAGGAATAGACCATTCAGCCCATCGATCTTGCTCCACCATTCAATATTATCATGGTTGATCATCCACTTCAATGCCTTTTTCCCACACTATCTCCATATCCCTTTATGTCATTGATATTTAGAAATCTGTCAATCTCTGCTTTAAACATACTCAATGACTGAGCTTCCACAGCCTCTAGCACAGAGAATTCCAGAGGTTCACTGAATAAAAAAATTCCCCTCATTTCAGTCCTAATTGGCTCCCCCCTTATTTCGAAATTGTGTCCCCTTGTTCTCGACTCCTCAACCAGGGGAAACATTTTACCTACATCTACCCTGTCTATTCCTTTAAATACTTTGTATATTTCAATGAGATCACCTCTCAATCTTTGAAACTCTAGAGATTACAGGCCCAGTTTCCCTAATCTCTCTTCATAGGACAGTCCCGCCACCCTGGGAACAAGTCTGTCTGGTGAACTTTCGCTATGCTCCTTCTATGGCAATAATATCCTTCCAAAGGTAAGGGTACCAAAACTGCACACAGTACTCCAGATGCAGCCTAATCAAGGTTCTATACTATTGAAACAAGACTTCGCTATTCCTGTACTCAAATCCTCTTGCGATAAAGGCTAATATACCGTTAGCCTTCCTAATTGCTTGCTGCACCTCCATGTTAGCTTTCAATGATTTATTGATGAGGACACCCAGATCCATTTGTGCATCTACACTTTCTAATCTCTTACCATTTAAGAAATACTCTGCACATTTTCCCACATTATATTCCATCTGTCATGTTCTTGTCCACTTGCTGGGCTGAATTTTCCCCCCATTAGGGGGAAGTTGATGGGAGGGCGCGTACGGGTGCGCTTCCAATCGGCACCCCCGATCAGAGGAGCGGCACCATTTTACGTGGACGGGCCAATTAATGCGGTCCCTGTGCAGGTGGGGGTTCCTAAAATCAAGAGTGCGCTCTTTGACGCATGCACATGAAAGAGTGTACACATCTCCCTGAGACTAAGTGCAGCCTCAGGGAAATTGGCTCTACGTGTAAAAAAGATAAAAGTAGAAAAATAAAATTTCCCTTACATGTCCCCTCGTGTGACAACATCACATGAGTTGGGACTTGTCCATAATTTTTACACAATCTTTATTAAAAATTTTTAAAGCCTACATGAAACTTCATCCCACCCGTGGATGAGGTTTCATGTTTTTTCTAGTGCATGCTGGGGCTCCTTGCCTGCCTGCCAACTTTAAGGTTGGATGGGCAGGTCCTTTAATTGCTTAATTGATCCTGGCCATTGACAGGTCGGCGGGCAAGCAGTTGATTTTGCTGTGCTCCCACCTTCCTGGAAATTTAAATCGGGTGCGGTGGTGTCAGGAATTCCTCCCGATGTCACCGCGCGTCATTTTACGCATTGGCGAGCAGGTCCCACTCCCACTCGCCAATTCATGAAATTCAACCCACTAAGTTTGTCCAAATCCCCTTGAAGCTGCTTTGCATCTTCATCATAATATACGTTCCGACCTAGCTTTGTGTCATCCATGAACTTGGAATATTACATTTAGTCCCCACATCCAAATCATTGATATATGAACAGATTAGGGCTCATGTACTGATCCTTGGTACCCCACTAGTCACAACGAGCCAAAGTGAGAATGACCCATTTATTCCTATTCTTTGTTTTCTGCCTGTTAACCAATCTTTAATCCATCCCATGTGCTTCAATTTTGTTAACCAACCTCCTGGGGGGTCTTTATCAAAAGCCTTCCGAAAATCCAAGTATACTACATCCACCAACTCCACTTTATCAATTCTGTTAGTAACATCCTCAAAAAGCGCCAACAGGTTTGTCTAACCATGATTGCCCATTCATAAATCCATGTTGACTATGTCCAATCAGATCATTATTATCTAAGTGTCCATTTATCACATCCTTTATAACAGATTGCAGCTTTTTCCCTACTGCTGATGTAAGTCTAACAGGTCTGCAATTCCCTGTTTTCTCTCTCTCTCCTCCTTTCTTAAATAGTGGGGTGACATTTTTTAACTTCCAATCTGTAGGAACCATTCCAGAATCTATACAATTTTGGAAGATGATCACCAATGCATCCCATTATCTCCAATTGTTACCCTCTTTCAACACTGTGGGATGTAGAAAAATTTTTTGAAACTAAAGAGCAATGAACCTATGGATAATCTTTCATTCAGGGTTGTAATAGCAAAACCATTAAATTATTCAAAATGTAACCAGGAGCTAAAAAGGGAAGAGTGCAGGCACTATCGAACTGGGCTTCAATGGGCCAAATGAGTTTTCCTTGATGTTAGATTCAACACCGGATTTGGGAAAATGGGTGCAGGACTGGGTTAGACAGCTGCTACATCACATTTGACATCAGAGTGTTCTCTCCATCAGGAAAGGAAATGTAGAATCTCTACAACAGTTCCAATTAGACACAAATCCATAATGAAAATCAGAGGGGCTCACAGTATGGCTGGAATGAGAAGAAGATGGCAACACTATCTTCTGCATCCAGGGGCAGTGCGGATGTGGGGAGGAGTCAGACCCAGCGTCTTCGGACTCTGATCAAAGGCGGCCACAGGGGCTGCCAAGTGCTGAAGCGGGCTGTTTAAAAGGCATGCCTCAGTTCTCTGAGACTTCACCCCAGTTGATTGATTATGTTTTAGGCTATCTAGCCGTCACCCCTCACACTCCATCATGCCTCATGCACCCACTCCCCATGCCCCTACCATGTCAGCCCATGCCCCTCCACCCACAATTTGGCCCCTTAGATCTTCCATGTCAACTCATGCCGTCACTCACCCCAATGCCCCTCATACCCTCCATGCCAACTTAACACCAACCTATGCCAACCCACCCAAAGCCCCATGGCCCTTACCCCCTCTATTCCCACTCATCCAGTATCTACCATGAGCAGACTTCAGGAGCCATGTAGAGATGAAATGAAATAAAGGTCTAAATATCAATTATAGCCTTCACTATAATTTAAAAAAAACTCATTCATGAAAGCGTATTCAAAACTTTTACAATCTCTTCAAGATAATCCTTTATAAAAACAAACTCCTATTCATAACCCCACATCAAATACAACTAACTATCTAATAATCTCTTTGAGCTGTCAAGCAAACTGTAAACTTATAGCACACCCACCACAACCACCACCGCTGAGCTAATTACAGGTTGTGGAAATTGGCCGAGCATTTATAAAGAACCCTCAGGTTAATGTAAATAAACAGCTATTGTAAATGCTAGAACAGAGTTTTTTTAACCTCTCACTGATACAGGCAGGCTGTTCCTTTATTTTAAAGGGCTGGGGATTTAAATAACCTCATAGCTTGACAGTTTTGTTCTTCTTGAAGAGCATTTACATCTGTTCTAAAAATTCAGAACTCCCACACCGTGGGTTAAGACCCTTAAGCACTGAGTTCAAATGGCCCTGCTGACTTTGGTTTCCCTCCTTCCCACCTTGCTCCCTTTCCCCTACTGATGAAAATGGAATCTGTCAGAATTAGGGGGGGACTTCCAAATCCAAGCCTCCAACTGCTTGCAAGAATCTGAGCCCATAGATGTGGATCCCAGGACAGCGCAAGATCAGACTTGATTAATGCCTGCTATTTTTATCAAGCTTCCTGATACTCACTATCTATAACAGCAGCTTGCATTTACATAGCACCATTTAACATTGTAAACATCCCAAGATGCTTCACAGAAACATTATCAGATAAAATTTGACTTTGAGCCACATACAGTGATATTAGAATAGGTGGTCAAATACTTGGTCAAAAATATTGCATTTAAGAAGTAAGTTAAAGGTGGGGAGAGATGTAGACATATGAAGAGGTTCCAGAGCTTTGGGCCTAAGCAGGTGAAGGCATGGATGTTAAAAGTGGGGCAATGGAAATCAGAGGAAAGTGAAAGGCCAGAATTTGACATTCAAAGAGGTTTCAGAGGGTTGCAGGGCTGCAGGAAGTCTCACAGACAGGGAGGGCAAGGCCATGAGGGGTTAGAACACAAAGATGACAATTTTACAACTTCAAGCCTTGCTGGACCAGAAGCCAATGTAAGTCAGAGAGCATGGGGTATTTAGTGAGTGGGCTTTTGTGAAAGTTAGAATGCAAGCAGCAGAGTTTTGGATGAGCTTAAATTTATGGAGAATGAACATAGAATGTGAACTGCCTGGCACAATGCAATACTTGCGGATGTTTAGGAGAGAAACTGCAAATGAATTCTGGCTGTGATTGTATTTGAAGCAAAAAGTTCTGATAGCTCTGCTGCATCCTACATATCCCTCTATTGGCTGATGTTTTGTGCTCCATGCCCTATAGCATCCTTTTTCAATCCTGTGATTTTCCATTCTCAGGGCCTCGTGGTGGACTATTTTCTTGGTCCCTCTAGAATACCTCTTTGACTCTGATGCACAAAAGACCTAGAAGAGCATGTTTCTATTTTTAAAAATAAATGAAGCAAATGTAAAAAGTGCTTCAAAATGGCAGAGAAGCTGACAGAAAGTACTTATGACTTTCCCATAGTTTTTGCCCTTGAGGAATGAGAAAATTTCAAGAGAGTTAAACAACTCATTTTGCTGGTGACTCAAATGAATAGAAAGCCCTATAACCTTCTTGTAAGTGTTAGAAAGCCAATGAGGGATCTAGCATCAATGGCATGGAGCTGGCTGATACCTGTATAATGTTATTACACTTGAGAAGCACTAGCAAGTTGGAGATTAGGGCCAGCATTTAAGCAGCCAAACGTGATCTAGTAAATTTATACTAAGTTTGAGAGGCTTGTTGCTTTAAAGAAAATAGTTTTTTTAACTGAATGCAAATTTTCGGTTCACACATCTTATGTATGCTATCACTCTCACTCCCAGCTGATTCCGACAATAAAGTGATTAAAAAAAATTTCTGTGGTCCTGGTATGCCCCAGAAAGATAACTCACAAAGCTGCATACTCCTATATTGGGATTTTCCACCTATTCAAATGAACAGACAGAAGATCATGCATTGAGAGGATGAAGTTTCCTCAGCTTTGTTTCTGCTGCTTGCCCACAGCACTGAGCAGAATTTGTACCCCATAATTACCTCAGCCTGTAACTCAGTTTAATCCTGTAAGGTTCATGCTTCTTTTAATGGGAAGTAACTGTGTGCAATTAAGACCGAAGTATTAATGCCTTTCTTGGCTATCAGGAGTGAAGCCTGCTGAAATAAGCCCAAGGATGTGTATTGTTGAGTTTGATTCCAGTGGGGTTGAAACACGACAACCTATTCTTTGTCTCAGTAAAACAGGCAGTGCTCCATTCAGCTCAGATCTGAATCTGATAGTTAGGCTGGCAGCCAAGCTCAGTTGTAGCACTCTCACCTCTGAGTCAGAAGGCTGTGGGTTAAAGAACCCAGTCCAAAGACTCAAACACATCATCCAGTCTGACACTTTAATGCAAGTCTGAGGGAGTGCTGCACAGTCAGAGATGGCATCTTCCGGATGCAACATTAATCATGAGACTCCATCTATCTTCTCAGGTGGATGTTAAAGATCACAAGACACTATTGCAAAGGAGAGCAGGGATGTCTTCCCCAGTGTCGTGGTCAGTATTTATCCCCCAATCAACACCATTAGAACAGATTATCTTTTCATTATCACATTGTTTGCTCTGTGCAAATTGGCTTTTACGTTTGTTCTACTACAACGGCGAATGCAATTCAAAAATACTTCACTGGTTGTAAAGCACTTTGGGGCATCCAGAGGTTATTATTAACAAGTCTTTATTTCTTTAATTTTTGAAAAGGGATAGTTGTTCTGAGACTGTTGACAAAAAGCTTCAAGACCTGTCTGATATTTTTATATAATGACATTCTCTATTGTGTGTCTTTTACCAGACATTCTTGTTCATGCTGTCTGTTTACTTAGTGTGGAAACACCATTTTGTCTGCCTGGTGCACTTAATCCTTTCTATTCCTTTGTATCCTCTCCACTTCAGCTTCTTGGCATTTGAACTATTATATGAACTACTGAATCCCAGGTAGCAATCTCTTCATTGCCTATGTAGTAACCTCTAGAACATTTTTTAAAAATCCAGGATGACCTTAACAATAATTATGACTTGCAAAGGAGGTATTCCTGAAGCAGTTTGAAAATTCGCACACTGTGTATTGATGTTTAGCAGACAGCACTGTATTCAGACTGAACAATGCCATCAGGTTCAAATACAGAATTACCTGGAAAAACTCAGCAGGTCTGGCAGCAACGGCGGAGAAGAAAAGAGTTGAAGTTTCGAGTCCTCATGACCCTTCAACAGAACTGAGCAAAACCAGGAGAGGGGTGAAATATAAGCTGGTTTAAGGTTAGGGGAGTTGGGGGTGGTGGGGGGTGTGGGGGGAGAGAAGTGGGGGGGGTGGTTGTAGGGACAAGCAAGCAGTGATAGGAGCTGATAATCAAAAGATGTCACAGACAAAAGAACAAAGAGGTGTTGAAGGTGGTGATATTATCTAAACGAATGTGCCAATTAAGAATGAATGGCAGCACACACAAGGTACAGCTCTAGTGGGGGTGGGGTGGAATAAGACTAAGGGAAAGATTTAAAAATAATGGAAATTGGTGGGAAAAGAAAAATCTATATAAATTATTGGAAAAAACAAAACGGAGGGGGAAGAAACGGAAAGGGGGTGGGGATGGAGGAGGGAGTTCAAGAGCTAGAGTTGTTGAATTCAATATTCAGTCCGGAAGGCTGTAAAGTGCCTAGTCGGAAGATGAGGTGCTGTTCCTCCACTTTGCATTGAGATTCACTGGAACAATGCAGCAAGCCAAGGACAGACATGTGGGCATGAGAGCAGGGTGGAGTGTTAAAATGGCAAGCAACAGGGAGGTTTGTGTCAGTCTTGCGGACAGACCGAAGGTGTTCTGCAAAGCGGTCGCCCGGTTTGCGTTTGGTCTCCCTAAAGTAGAGGAGACCGCATTGGGAGCAACATATGCAGTAGACTAAGTTAGGGGAAATGCAAGTGAAAGGCTGCTTCACTTGAAAGGAGTGTTTGGGCTCTTGGACGGTGAGGAGAGAGGAAGTG
Source organism: Carcharodon carcharias (assembly GCF_017639515.1). Taxonomy (NCBI): domain Eukaryota; kingdom Metazoa; phylum Chordata; class Chondrichthyes; order Lamniformes; family Lamnidae; genus Carcharodon; species Carcharodon carcharias. The sequence continues at coordinate 67,238,966 of NC_054480.1, read as the reverse complement.
AAGGGGCAGGCATTGCATCTTTTGCATATGCATGGGGAGGTGCCGTAGGTGGGGGTTGAGGAGTAGGGGGTGATGGAGGAGTGGACCAGAGTGTCCCGGAGGGAACGATCCTTACCGAATGCTGCTGGGGGTGGGGGGGGGGGGGGGGTGAAGGGAAGATGTGTTTGGTGGTGGCATCATGCTGCAGTTGGTGGAAATGGCAGAGGATGATCCTTTGAATGCAGAGGCTGGTGGGGTGATAAGTGAGGACAAGGGGGACGCTATCATGTTTCTGGGAGGGAGGAGAAGGCCTGAGGGCGGATGCGTGGGAGATGGGCCGGACACGGTTGAGGGCCTTGTCAACGACCGTGGGTGGAAAACTTCGGTTAAGGAGGAAGGAGGACATGTCAGAGGAACTGTTTTTGAAGGTAGCATCATCGGAACAGATGCGACAGAGGCGAAGGAACTGAGAGAATGGGATGGAGTCCTTACAGGAAGTGGGGTGTGAGGAGCTGTAGTCGATGTATCTGTGGGATTCAGTAGGCTTGTAATAGATATTGGTGGACAGTCTATCACCAGAAATTGAGAAAGGGAGGTCAAGGAAGGGAAGGGAAGTGTCAGTGATGGACCATGTGAACATGATGGATGGGTGGAGATTGGATCAAAATTAATATGTTTTTCCAGGACCCGATGAGAGCATGAAGCAGCACTGAAGTAATCATCGATGTACCGGAGAAAGAGTTGTGGAAGGGCGCTGGAGTAGGACTGGAACAAAGAATGTTCCACATACCCCATAAAAAGACAGGCATAGCTGGGGCCCATGCGGGTACCCATAGCCACATCTTTTATTTAGAGGAAGTGAGAGAAGTTAAAGGAGAAATTGTTCGGTGTGAGAACTAGTTCAGCCAAACGGAGGAGAGTTGTGGTGGATGGGAATTGTTCAGGCCTCTTTTCGAGGAAGAAGCTAAGGGCCCTCAGACCATCCTGGTGGGGGATGGAGGTGTAGAGGGATTGGACGTCCATGGTGAAGAGGAGGCGGTTGGAGCCAGGGAACTGGAAATTGTTGATGTGATGTAAGGTATCAGAGGAATCACGGATGTAGGTGGGAAGGGACTGGACAAGGGGAGAGAGAAAGGAGTCAAGATAACGAGAAATGAGTTCCATGGGGCAGGAACAGGCTGACACGATCGGTCTGTCGGGACAGTCCTGTTTGTGGATTTTGGGTAGGAGATAGAAGCGGGCTGTCCAAGGTTGGGCAACTATCAGGTTAGAAGCTGTGGGAGGAAGATCTCCAGAGGAGATGAGGTCAGTGACAATCCTGGAAACAATGGCTTGATGTTCAGTGGTGGGGTCATGGTCCAGGGAGAGGTAGGAGGAAGTGTCTGCGAGTTGACGCCGTGTCCAGCCCATCTCCCGCGCATCCGCCCTCACTCCTTCTCCTGCATCCCAGAAACATGATAGGATCCCCCTTGTCTTCACTTATCACCCCACCAGCCTCCGCATCCAAAGGATCATCCTCTGCCATTTCCGGCAAATCCAGCATGATGCCACCACCAAACACATCTTCCCTGCACCCACCCCACCCCCCAGCAGCATTCGGTAGGGATCGTTCCCTCTGGACACCCTGGTCCACCCCTCCATCACCCCCTACTCCTCAACGCCCACCTACAGCACCTCCCCATGCATACGCAAAAGATGCAACACCTGCCCCTTCACTTCCTCTCTCTTCACCGTCCAAGGGCCCAAACACTCCTTTCAAGTGAAGCATTTCACTTGCATTTCCCACAACTTAGTCTACTGCATTCGTTGCTCCCAATGCTGTCTCCTCTACATTGGAGAGACCAAACGCAGACTGGGCGACCGCTTTGCAGAACACCTGCGGTCTGTCCACAAGAATGACCCAAACCTCCCTGTCGCTTGCCATTTTAACACTCCACCCTGCTCTCTTGCCCACATGTCTGTCCTTGGCTTGCTGCATTGTTCCAGTGAAGCTCAATGCAAACTGGAGGAACAGCACCTCATCTTCCGACTAGGCACTTTACAGCCTTCCGGACTGAATATTGAATTCAACAACTTTAGATCTTGAAATCCCTCCTCCGTCCCCACCCCCTTTCCATTTCTTCCCCCTTCCTTTTGTTTTTTTCCAATAATTTATATAGGTTTTTCTTTTCCCACCTATTTCCATTATTTTTAAATCTATACCTTTTATGCTCTGTTAGTCTTATTCCACCCCACCCCCACTAGAGCTGTACCTTGTGTGTCCTGCCATCCATTCTTAATTAGCACATTCATTTAGATAATATCACTACCTTCAACACCTCTTTGTTCTTTTGTCTGTGATATCTTTTGATTATCTGCTCCTATCACTGCTTGCTTGTCCCACAACCACACCCCCCCACTTCTCTCCTCCCACCCACCCCCCACCCCCACCTTAAACCAGCTTATATTTCACCCCTTTCCTGGTTTTGCTCAGTTCTGTTGAAGGGTCATGAGGACTCTTTTCTTCTCCGCCGATGCTGCCAGACCTGCTGAGTTTTTCCAGGTAATTCTGTTTTTGTTTTGGATTTCCAGCATCTGCAGTTTTTTGTTTTTATGTTAATGCCATCAGGTTAATTGGGACCTTGTCCCTCTTCAACATGACTAGGCAAACCCAATGAAATGATGTTTACTTCATTGTAAATATCTCAAGCAAAGGTACACAAGCCATCAGCCTAAGCTATTTCTCCAAGGATAATAGACAGGGCAATCACATTGAATAAAATTTAGAGTTATCTGTACAGAAATTTCTGTAACATTTCGGGCCAAATTTCATTGAACCACAATATACAACATATATTGATTCTTTTCAAATGGATGTAACTTGCCTGCAAATCATCAGTCACCTGATAGGAATTCATGTTTAACTATCATCATATTTAACTCTTCATACATTTAACAGCATAAGACAGATTTATTATCTCTGAGCCCTTTTATTGGACTTTGCTGTTTTTTGGTTGGCAGCCAAAAATATCACAGTTTTAAAACTGGGTAATGACCCATGTGTGGGCAAAATAAATACACATCTGAGCAAAAGGCAACTTAATAACAGGAATTTGCAAGCTTCAGGCTTTTGTGTGGACACAATGTGACAGAAATTTGTTTTAGATAGTAGGATAGAACAAGAGTTATCACATCGGCCACATGATACACATAGCATCCAATATTCAGCTCCATGGGCGTCAGGTCAAATTAGACAGGGCCCGTTTCAATATGTACTCTGTCTGCCTCGGTAGCTATGTGGTAGATCAATGCCAGTCTCTGTAGCCTGCAACCCAAACTCAGCTATGCAGCATGAAAATGTAGATTCTGTGCCAATCCTGCCCATTCTGTGCCAATCCTGGAAATACCTCAAATCTCATTATGTAAACAGAAGGTGCAAGAAGTACTCAGCAGATCAGATGGCATCTGTAGACTGAGAAACAGTGCAAATGCCCTGGGTTTTAGCTCGGAGGCACATTCTGTAGCGGAGGGGCGTTGTTACCTTGAGGTTGGAAACCCATCTATACTTCTTGGTTTCCCAAATGTCCTCTAGTTTTCAACTGCAGGAAGTCCTTAAGGTTTTTTTTCAATGGGTTTCCTATCCACAACCTACTGGGCAGAATTTTAAGCCAATTTGGCAGGCACGCGCCTGATCTAATTAGATGTGAAATGATTTTGGGCGAGCGCCCTGACGACATCCCACACTCGCGTGATATTTCAGTGGGGGAGCAAGCGCGGGTGCTGAAGCCGCGGCTGCTATTAATTAAGAGGTCAGTTAAGGCCATATGAAAGGCAATTGACACCGATTTCATGTAGCCAGTGCAAATTCGCGCTCATTGGACAGGTAAAACAGGCAGGCGGCCAGCGGACAATCCGCGGGTAGGGTAAAAAGGGTCAGCAACATTGCCAGAGTGAGTAGTGGGGAGTTTGGTACAGTTTGCTGCTGGTGACCTATAGGTATTTGGTAGCTTCATCTTTGTTCGGGGCTTCATTGTTAGCATTTTCAGGCTCCATTTCAAGTTTCCTTAGTGTCTCCAAGGACTCCAGAGCATTCAAACCATGTGGACCCTTCCAGGTATCAGACAACCTTCCATTACCCTGGTAACAGGGATTGTAGTCTCCTTTGGAGGCACCTCCTCTGAGGAGGAAGAGAGGGGCAGAAGGGAGAGGAGGTTATCTTCCAGGGGAGTGACCTGTGGGAGGAGAGGTGCAGGCACAAGGGGTGCAAGGCCATAAGGTAGTCCAAGGTGTTAGGGGCCACGGAAGATGCCATTATCCTGCTACAGGGTTTCAGGCAGTGATGCGGCTACTTCAATATGTCCGAAGTGCAATGCCGAAGGAGGCTCCGCCTCTTGAGGGAGGTCGTGGATACACATGATTTGTTGGATGATTGGGCCTGAGATCAGCTACGATTGTATGGGAGGACACCCCATGCCAATGGCTCTGAAGGTCACAGTGGCCCTCAGCTTCTATGGGTCCGGCTCTTTCCTGGGGTCAGTGGGAGATCTGTGTGGAGTTTCCCAATCAGCTGTCCACAGTTGCACCATGCTGGTGACAGAAGCTCTAGTTCAGGCAGGTATTGACCTTTATTCATTTCCATACCAACAAGGCCAGCCAGGCTGAGTGAAAGAGCCAGAGGTTTAACAGTGATTGCTGGGTTCCCCCACATTCAGGGTGCAATCAACTGCACACATGTGACCATCAAAGCGCCAGTGGGTCAGCCGGGTGCCGTCATTAATAGGAAGGCTTTCCACTTGATGAACATGCAGATAGTGTGTGACCACAGGATGCAGATTCTGCAAGTCTGTGCAAGGTACCCTGGCAGCTCCCATGATGCTTACATCCTGAGACACTCCCAGGTGCTGAGGCTGTTCAGTGCTCCAGCCGACTGGATAGATGGCTGCTGGGTGACAAGGGCTATCCATTGAAAAGGTGGCTTTTGACACCTCTCCACCAACCAAGAACAGAGGCGGAGCAGCAGTATAACAGGAGCCACACCTCCACAAGAGTGGTGGTAGAGAGAGCCATAGGTCTTCTGAAGATACACTTCCGATGCCTGGACCGTTAACGGGGAGCACCACAATACCTCCCGGAGCGGGTGTCACTGTTAGTGGTTGCATGCTGCGCTCTCCACAATCTGGCACTGCCACTGGAGAAAGAGGGCCTTGTGACAGCTGCACAAGCTACAGATGATGTATCCAGTAGTAAGTCTGAAGAGGAGCATGGTGAGGAGAATGCTGAGAGTACAGAGACTGACCTCTGTAACCTCCAGTTAGGCAGGGACACCAGAGACATCTTGATCCAACACTCCTTCAGCTAGGCTGCCAAATAAGCACCACCACCTTATGCCAGGGCTGCCACCTCCATCCTGGGTGTTTGAAATGACCCTTTCCTTTGACCCAGAAGTCCACACAGTGCTTGTACAATAAAGTTTAGAGCCACTCACATCCAGCACAACATACTGGCGTAACCTGCACCACATTAAATAAAAATAGGTGAAGCATACTTAGATCATTATGGCAAAAGAAAATGTATCTAATTTTGACAGTCCAACCAAATTAACAGTTTTCAACCCCAGACCAGAAAACATAAATAAAATATCATATAAAAGAAGACCAACCTGGCCAGTCCTTCTTGTGCTCATGATATCTTTAACTTAAGTCTGCGAGTGCTACGTCTAGGTGTGTTCCCCCACCCCTCTGCCCACCTCCCCCCGCTCGCTGGCACTGGCATTGGAGACAGCCTGCTGACTCTGCTCTCCTGTTGACTTTGATGAACTTGGCGGCCATTATCTGGCAAGTGGAGCCTGTACTGGCCCTGCCTGGGAGGGAGTGGTCAGTTCCACGGCTAGCATCTCCCCAATTGTCGCAGCCTCATCAAATGCCACGGTCATTGGCAAAAGGGCAGAGGAGCTTCTGCCATCATCCAGAGCGCTCTGAGAGGAGCCCGCAGAGATGACAAGTAGCTCGGGCACCAATGTGAGGTCGCTCTGACCTCCCTGCTCACCATTGATGGATGGGCGCCTAGCTGGGATGCTGGATGCCTCATCCACCTCCCACACTGACACTGACCAGCTGAGGTCATTGCCTGTGTGAGGTCTTGCAGGTCCGAATGCAACCCTAGGAACCCCTGATTATGTTCCTGGAGCTGCCTTCTCCATGAGAGCCACCACTCTCTCAATGGAGGAGGCAGTGCGTTCGGCCATGAGGGTCAACGCAGTGCACACATTTTGCATGGACTACACCATAACAGAGACCATGGGATGCATTCCCACATGGATCTCCACCAGATCCTCCCACACATCTTGCTGGACATCCAGCATCTGCCACCTAATGGACAACTCCAGAGTCTCATCATCTTCCTTTGTCTCAGCATCATCCTGATCTCCAGCAGCCCTCCAGATGCCAAACCTCTAGGTACTCTCTGCTTCCGTCTGCACCTCAAGTGAGTGTAAAGTGCCCTCACCGCTGTATATCGAAATTCTAGCCACTGATCTAATGCCCACCGAGGTGCTGGTGTCTGCAATGGTGCCTGGTTCAGAGAGTAGGTGTGATGCAGGTGCATCTGGAGCCTGGCGGTCCTCTGGCATCAGGGGTAGCTCTTTGGGGTCCTGCATATGGTAGCATGGCACCAAATCCAAGGGAGAACAATGACATGTCATTAGTTTAAGTCATCACACTGTCTCTGTGCATGCCAGGCACCATGGTGAGACAATGGAGACTTGCATCACGGTGCCATCATCTTTCAATGGGGAATCCAGTTTTGTGGCTCCCATCAATGACGAGACTACACAGAAATGTTTGCACCATCCAAAACTCTCACCTCTATGTACTGCACTCTTACCATCATCTGACACGCCAGCCTCTTCGCGGCTGGTTGGACGAGGTGCATGGCAGCTCTTCAGCTCCAAGTCATCCTGCTCGAATCTAGATAGGATTAAGAGGTTTGGGGGGCCTCCACTGGTCTGTGACCTTTCAACACTGTTATGTGTCTTCTCCTGAAAGGACAGAGGAGCATTGATTAGTCCACTCTCTGCCTGCAGCAACATTGCAACCTGGCCAACCCCAGCTAAGGAGCACCCTTCAGGGCACATCTGAGTTGTGGCCCTCGAGCCGCAGGGACCTCAGTCCAAACAGCCAGGGCTCACCCCCTGGGCCAGCTCTGGCGTCATTGACAGCTGGAAATCAGACTCTAACACCCCTGAGCTCCACAGGGAGATGATCAGACCTTAACACTTCTCCACATGCCAACACGGTACTCACCCTTCCTGAGTGCAGCAAGTCGTTAAATCTCTTGCGGAACTGCACCCATGTGCGCTGCACATCATGGCTGCTGACCAGCGCTCTCACCTCCTCCCAAGCTCTTTTTGTCAGGTTTGGTGGCCTCCTCCTTCCATCTCTGAGGACAACGGTGTCCCTCCTGGCAGCCAGTTCCTCCAGGAGGACTGCGAGACAATTGTCGGAAAACCAGATGGCCGAGTGCCCACCCGACCTGCCCTCCCGCCTGGCCTCTGCAGCCTCACTTGAAGCCTAATTTCCTGTTGACAGCACCAAATATGTCTTCTTCGCTGGCAGCCTTCCAGGGCCTGAGTGTGCCATTTTAAAATTGGCCGCTGGGTCACCTTTGGACCTGGCGGCCAATAGGCCCCGCCTCTGCCCACCCCTTCCCGACCATTGGGAGCTGCCATTCATGCTGGGTGGGCGTTAATTGGTCCACCAGCATGAAATCGTGGTAGGGGCCGATCACAGCCGGCGGCACCTTTCCTGGCCGCCCCCGGCCCACCAGACTAAAAATTCTGCCCACTATGTGGGAATTCATGCAGCATATTGCCACAGCTGAACTGGGCTAAGAAAAGGTAGGTCTAGCGGGCAATGGGGGGGGGGGGGTGGTGGGAGAGATGTGGGGGCAGGGTCAATCACGGGGGCTTCCAATTGCGGGATGGAGTCCAGTCATGGAATTGCGGGATGATGATGGTCTGCGGACAGATTGTATGGTCGGAGGTGTTCTACTAAGTAAGTATTTTGGCTCAACTCCTCCTGGGTCACAAGCAGTGCTGTAAATGTGCCTATCTCATGGATTCGATCTCTTATTTCCTATCACATAAAGGATTTCCTGAGGCGTGGGAAACATGGCTGACACGAGTTTCAAAATAGAATGACTGTTAAAATGAAGTACACAGCTTCGGTAAAAGATTCAGACAACCAACCTGGCTCCTGTGGGTGGCTTGGGTGTTTTTCCCTCGTCCCACCTCTGTTAAGAATAGGAACCAGTGGGGTGGTCTCCTGTCTCAGATTTTTTGAATTTTAACCTCCGCTCTGAACTCAATACAGTGATTTTTGTGAATGAAGATTCAGCCAGATGTTTCAGGTCTGTGACCCTTCATCATAATACTTGCTGAGTATTTCCTGAATTTTCTACTTACTTTTCAGAATTCAGCATGAGTAGTATTTTACCTTCAATCTCATTAATCATGGATTTTTTAAAAAAGAAAATTTCTAAGACGTGGGTAACTTGGTGATACTTTTATTTAAAACGTTTGCCTTTTACATTAACAGCAGTTCAGTGTTCTTAACCTCTGAGTTGTCATGCGCTGTTTGGTAATGGTTGGTACTGAACATCACAAGGGTGACTTCTCAGTCCATAGTGTCACAGGGAGCTATGTCTGCAGTGATTGGCACTGAAAGTTCAGGCAGGTGCTCCACTTAATTTTCTGGATTGTAAAAGTCCCCCTCTAGCTGACACACCTATGTTTATCCAGTTAGTGAGACAGCTAGTTATTAAGTGGTAGCTAAATGCTAAACAATAGCTAACCAATACCCTGACCTTCTAAATCATATTGGTTTTACCTGGCACAAATCTTTTTATCCCCATTGATTTTCAGCTCATTAATTCGTCTGCATTTCATGCCTTGAAAATTTAATTACTGAGCTGGAATCAGAACTTCTGCAAAACCAGTTGATTAAGGAGCAGCAATCGATAGGGTTACTTAAATTTCCATACAGGCCATTTTGGAAGCAGATGGAATGTGTGGGAATTAACAAGAAAAAAGGGAGAAAGAAATATGTTTGAAGTTGTTGTGACTGTTGTATTGTAAGAAATGTGCCAGCTAATTTCTTCACAGCAAGCTCCTAGAAACAGCAATGTGAAAACATTCAGATAATCTAGGCTGGATGTTCATGTTAGAGGTGGGTAGTGGAAGTTGGGAAATTTTCCAGCTTGGGATGCCCGCCTCAAGAGAAAGTGCCTCAGAAGGCGTGATTTTCTTTTGGGAGCAGGGTTGGGGGGAAATGGGGGTGGATGGGTACATGCTGGAGTCAGGCCCACCAACCCCGGAAACAGTTCAGGGGTGGCCACAGGGGCTGCCAAGTGCCAAGGCACCGTGGTTAAAAGGCTCGTCTTGGCTCCCTGGGACTTTGCCCCAGTTGTGCTGTTAAACATTAGGCCCTCTGGCCCTTACCCCTCATAGGCCCTCACACCTCCACCCAATCTCCATGCCCCTTCCATGCAAACTCATGAGAGTTTATGGCCCCCACACAACCCAATGAACTCTCATATCCTCCATGCCAACCTATGCTCCTATACCCACCTCATGCCCTCCAAGCCGCCTTATCGTACTACCATGCCCATTCACACAGTACACATTCTGTGCAGAGTCAAACAACTGGATGGTAATAATGACATGTGTGGAAAAGCTTTTAAAAGCAGCCATTCATAACTTTCTTAAATAAAATTATTGTTACTACAACCCTATAAAAGGTTTAATTAACCAGCATTTTAAAACATCAATAGCAGTTTACATCTTTTTACCTTGTGTAAATAATATTGACAAAATAGTTATTTTTTAAAAAGCTGTAAATCAAGCAATGATTTCCCCTGTGTTCACCTGATTCAACTAATGGAAGTCTGGGCAGCAGTTTTAGGTCAGCAGGCAGGCATGAACGGCGGTTCCGGGATCAGCCGGGGAGCAGTCCGCCAACCATGGTTGGCCCCCGGCCGTGATTTCACGCTGGCTGGCCAATTAACGGCCAGTCAGTTTGAAAGGCGTGCTGAAATGCTCAGCACTGCCGGAGTGAGGGCAGGAAGAGGTCCAGTGCTGAATGAAAGCTCCCTGAAGCCAGAGAGCTGAAAAATCAAAAATAATGGTTTCAGAAGCTGAAAGAAAGCATCCATGCATCATTATAAATCGGCTGAAAATTTAGCTACTGAAAACGATGTGCGCAGGGGATTCGGGGTGGCGGGGGGAAGGAATCCCTTTTAAATTAACTTTGTGGTGACCAATTGAGGGGGTTGAAAATAGAGGAACCAGCTCGTTCATCCTCACCCGGGAGCATAACAAAATTGGGGTCCTGATTGGGACGTTAACAAATTGGGGGACCTCACCCAGGGACCAGTCATAATAACATATGTACCTCAGCACCTGTAATATTAGAATGGTATATTGGTTTGTAATTTTAATATTCTAATTCAACACTATCCCTTCCTCTAATATCCTGTCCACCACTTCCCTGTTACCCGTTCAATTAGTTTATCTATTTTTGTTATGACATGATTGTTACATGTTTGCACATTTTTAACCCAATTAATTAGTCTGTATATTAATTTTTCAATGGAAGTCACACTGCAATTCAGCCTTTGGACTGCGAATGTTGTTTCTTCAATAAAATTTTATTTATCATCGTCATCTAGTTTACCGCTGTTTAACTCAGTTACCACAAAGGAAATCGTAGTCATCTTTTTGAAGCTATTTTCCACTGACTAACTCCTCAGAGATCTTTAGTTGGAATCCATTGATCTGGGTCATCCCATAGCACATCCCTCTCACATTTTAGAGGAAATTCAGGAGGTAGATGTGTCAAATTGGACAGGACTTTTCACCTCAGATTATCACTTATGACCCAACCTTTTTCTGTAACCCTGCCTTTTCCAAAATATGTCATCACTGAGCAATGTATAATGCTGTAGCCAGACTATGAAACCATTTTCACGACTAGGATTGTTCTGGCCCTCATTGTGATGCTCCCTCGGGCAACAGGAAGGAACAGAAGAACACATTTTAAAATATTACCACTAAGACATCCCTTGAAAAAGAGCTTTATGTAGTGTTATGATCCCAGCTAGACAAGTCAGACCCCAGAGTGAAACCTGGCTTGATAGATCCTGACATTTTTGTTTAGAAATTATGGAGGAAAGTTACTGGACAGGAGTCTGCTGGTGAACTTTTAACACAAAGATTAAAATATTTATTGAACAAGAAAAATGAACTATATTACTTGAAAAAAAAGGTTGGAAAGATCTCACTACAAACCCAATAACCTTATTCCATTATCCCAGCAACTCTTTACTGACACGTAAATCATCACTGGCTTGATGCACAAAGGCTTCTCACTTGGGGCTGGCACAGTTGCAAATGTTTTTCTTCCAGTGAATTCCTGAGCATTCACTTGATGCTTTTTACCCAACTTACGTATCTCCCTAAGACACCAAAAAACTGCCGTTTAAACTCAAGTCTTCAAGTAGCACCACTGCTGAACTAATCATTTTACTGAGTTGTATAACTGGCTATTCAGTCAAACTCTGTCCCTATAGCCTTGTAATGTTTTCTTCTCAGAGATCTGAAAATCCCTGTCTTCACTCTCTGACATACACTGAACTCTCTCTCCTATCTTTTCTCTGCGTCCGTGTCCCTAGACCATTGTCACTAGGCAACAGTAAAGTTTTTTCTACTTTGTGTTTTCCTCCCCACAATCACTAAACTTTTAACCTATCTCTTTACCTTCAGGTGTGAAACCTCATTAAAATGCATATATACAAATAAACCCAGAAAACCCAATATTTATTCAGGATTCCATCCAGACTTTCCAGCACCAAGGTTCATAAACAAAACCTAAATGAAACTGGAACCCCTTTTTATCTTACTTAACACATAAATATAGAATATTCAACTTAAAATTATACATCGTTTATAAGAATAACAAGTTATTGTTTTGCATTATGTTGCAATGTACATAAAATCATTGAGTCATACAATAGCCAAGGAGTCCATTTGTCCCATTGTGCCTGCATCAGGTCTTTGAAATGGTTAATCAAGTTGTGTCATCCTGCCAGTTAGCATCTATGGAGATACTAATGTCACAATATAAATTATAAGGTTTTTGCCACCATTTTACAGTAATCAGTGCAGGTCAAAAATCAAGCCCTTCCTGGAATCTATGACTCAGTACTATACCATACCATAAGCTACATTTCTACCACATTCTGGGGGTCACCATGGTTAAAAATGTAGCTGGGTCAGTAGCTTAAATACTGCAGGAATAGATCAGAGGCTGAGTATTCTGCAGTAAATGTCTCACTTCATGGTTCCCCAACCATTTACAAGGAACAAATCAGAAGTTGGATGGAATACTCTGCATTTGCCTAGATGAGTTCAGCTCTAGAAATACTCAAGAAGCTCAACACCACCCATGGCAAAGTAGCCTACTTGATTAGAGTCCCACTAATCATCTTAAACATTCACTCCTACCAACACTGGCACACAGTGGCAGCAGTGTGCACCATCTATGAGATGCACTGCAGCAGATCACCAAGGCTCCGTTGACAGCATCTTCCAAACCCCCATCATCTACAACCTGGGAGGCGAATGGGAACACTACCTGCAAGTTCCCCTCCAAGTCATACATTATCCTGATTTAGAAATATATTGTGGTTCTGTCAGAAATGGATTTTTAAACAATATTTTTGGGGATTATTGTGCTATTCTGTGAAAAAGGCTGTGTGTGTGTGTGTGTGTGTGTGTGTGTGTGTGTGTGATTTAATTAAGCTGGGCAGACAAGTTGTCTGGGAGGTTAAAATGTGAAAAGGATAGAGGTTTGAGGTATAAGTAAATAGGTTAGATCTAACATTTTCATTTTTAGATAAGTTGAGAGTTTGAAAATCAAAGGGAAGTTAGAGGTGCCAAGAAACATGTCTGCATCTTGCAGGGGTTTCATAGGTAAATTGAAGTGGGATATTATATTTTATTGATCTGAAAGCAAAGACAAGACAGAAAGGTGAAAAATCTTATATTTGGAAGGATTGTGTTTCAAAGAGGTGTGAGAACAATGGAACCTGAGATGAAAGGAAAATAAAGGTATTTTACTGTGAACTTGGCTGTTACTATAGCTATTGATCTGGAGCTGAATGTGGACCTTTAGCTGTGGATTGGGAGAAGATGCAGGTTTGAATCAACCATCCAGTAATGCCAGAAAAGCCTTAGGCTAAAAAAGCAGCTTTATTCTGAAGGTTGTGTTAGAAAATAGAGATAGTTTAAATAAGTTGTATTTGTATTGGTGGGTATTAGGAATGTGATTTAGCTTTAATGTTTAAGTTTGATTTGTATTTCAATATCTGTATGTTAAGAAAGGTCAAATTGAGTTTTGGTTTCACTTTAAAAAGGTGCTTGCATTTCTAATGAGTTTCATGACTTAAGTTGTTAAACAAACACAAGAGTAGAAAAAAACAGTGTTGTTGCTTAGCAACAGTGGTTCAGAGAGGCATGCCATCCCACAGACACACACAGAAAAACTAAAGAAACTGAAGTCAGTTTTGAAGGTAGCTGCCAGACAGAAGCAGCCTAGAAGTCTCAGATACCCAGTTCCAAGTGAAAGTTGATTGAAAGTTGTTGCCAAGAAAGAGTGGAGCAAAGGGTATAGATAGCCAGTCCCAAGCTAAATAAAATACCCCAAAATCCAAGACAGTGAAGCAGGAGAAAGTCCCAAGAAGACCTCCTAGTCCAAGGAAGGACAGGAACCTGGAAAAAAGTCCTGTTTAGTGAAGTTAAGAATGAAGGACAGAGATAAAGGCCCCAAGCTTCAGATTTAAATAGACAAAAGCTGCTGAATGCAGATTTAAACTGAAAACAGTTTGCAGGAGGCAAGAAAGCCCAAGAGACAACTGAAGGTCCGTAACACTTTGTTATGGGCATGTGAAGCAGGGTTGTACCATTGATGGCTGAAAGAGTGTGCATGCAATATAGCTTGAATGCATGTGGTGACCCAAGGAAGAGGAACATCAGAAGGAGCGTTCAAAATCTTGGAGGAACTCTCGCAAAAGGCATGTGAGAGAAAGTATCGGTTTGGGAGAAGATTCCAAGGCGAGGTCTTGGGGAGTGGGGATTAGAAACCCTCATGTGAAAGGTGGAATGCAGTGAGACTGGTTGGCTCACAGTGTAACAAACATCTGGGGGGAGTTGAGAGGAGATCCATGACATCTGTCCAAGATGATATCTGTTAATTGGTTCAGAGTGTGGTGTGTCTGACCACAAGGTGCCATAGGTTTACGTGGGCTGTGTACTTACTGTGAACATTAAAGTATAAGTTAGCTTTTGTAACTTTTGTTATCCTTACAAATCTGTATATATCTGTAAAGGTATAGTTGTGGGTGAAGGAGTATTGTAATATAGTTAATCTTTTCTTGTTTAATAAATGTTTTTTTTTTGTTAAACGTTCATCAGTAGACTCCTGTGATTCTATTCAGTAGTTACTCTCCACATATCTGAACAAACAAATAAAAGCTAGGATCTATCAGCTGGGTTCCACTCTGGGATCAGGATTGTCCAGGGGTACTCTCAGCTGAGATCATAACACTTGGATTTCCACAGCAGAGTGGAAGAGAGTGACAGGTCATGTGGTATGCCTCTATTAAGGCAGTTTGCCTTGGGTAATAATACTTGATTTTTATAGTTAAACATCTATAAGGGAGTGTTGCCTGGAAGGTGTTCATTTGTGGGTCTCACCAAGTAGAGATACATTTTGGGGGAATGTTTTATAAGACTAAATTTTAATGGTGTGCTTAAGTTTTCTTTAATTCTTGTGAATAAAACTTTTACTTTTGAGTTTTAAAATCCCGAAAGTGTTACTGGACATCTTATTGCTGAGGTCAGTATGTCTTCTTCTCATTTTCAGAATACAAAATAAAAGGAAATGGCCTGGTAGCCGAGTTTCCCTCTGGGATTTGGTTTGCGTAGCAATTAACACCGGCTATGTTCATGACAAGTTTCTTCATCATCGTTGGCTCAAAATCCTGGAGCTCCAGAGGGCAGCTTGCCACCAGCTTCTCACGGGCAATCAAAGATGATCAATAGATGTTGGCTTTGTCACAGATACCCACACAAATAAAAAAAGTGTTCACAGTTGTGGCTGTGAAAGAGCTAGATAGCCACTTTCACTCTCCCCACTCTTTTTCCAAAGACTTACAAACATTCCCTTTTCAAGTATATGCAATTTGCTTTTGAAAGCTACTATTGAAATTGCTTCCACCTTAATGTCTACCAGGTTCAGACAAGTGAGAGAGAACTCTGATTCTTCCTACTGGCCTAGGTCTAATAGGTAGCCTTCAGCACTGCTCTGCAGTCTATTTTTCTGCCAGGGTTATTCAAGATAAAGCTTTCCTGAGTACACTCATTTGCCTGATAAACTTTTGACTGGAGAGGTACTGTTTTTTTGCAGCTTCTGAACCTGTAGATTATTGTTGAAGTAGAGTAGGATTCAGAACAGAAATGTATTTTGTCTGGTTCACTGGACAAAAGGAACAAACAGAAACAGAGCCACAATTGAAAATAAAAACCTACTTTATTTCAATTGCCTGGTGATCCCTTTAGTTCCACAAACAGAACTGGCCAACTTCTGGCAGGATTTGCAATGTTACAGCCACAAGCCACGTTTTAAGTGTATTCATTAAATTATAACACAATAAGAAGAAATGGTGACTAATTTACCAAGGTAATGAAATGCTTATAAATCTCCCAGCGGGTAACCAAAGCCATTTCCTGTAGTTTTACTTGAAAAAAATAATAAATTGAACCACTGATGAATTCTTTAAATCCATTAATCAGGCTGCTGTCAGACCACTAGCACCATTATTTTACACATTAAGTGACAATTTGTGAACGCCATTGATTAAATGAGGGTGGAGCTATGATAATTATCTTCTCACTTCCTCAATGATAGAGCAGTACAAAAGATCTCGGAAATCATAGGATAGTACAATTCACGTAGGCCATGATTTTCACCTTCCTTTGTGCAGTAAGTTGGATCCTAAGGCATAGATGTACCATTATAATGGAGTTCAGGAATTTCTGGGCCATTATTTGAACTGAAACCATCAAGATTCACTCATATACAGCACAAGATGAGACAATCTTATTACATACCTATTGGCTGGAATTTTCCAGCCCCTCATGCCGGCGGGATCTTCTGGTCTCGCCAATGTGAACGGATATTTCAATGGCAGGGGGAATTCGCCCTGAGGGGGCTGGAAGATTCTGGCCATTGCCTTTTCTTCCTGGACAGGATCAAGGAATCATAGAAAGTTTTCGGCACAGAAAGAGGTCACTTGGCCTATCATGTCAGCACCGGCCGAAAAACAAGTCACCCAGCCTAATCCCACTTTCCAGGATTTGGTCCATAGGTCTGCAGATTGCAGCACTTCAGGTGCACATCCAGAAACCTTTTAAATGAGTTGAGGCTCATTTGTCTGCCTCTGCTACCCTTTCAGGCAGTGGGTTCCAGACCCCACAACCCTCTGGATGAAAAAACTTTTTCTCATCTCCCCCCTAATCTTTCTACCAATCACTTTAAATGCACCATAGTCACTGACCTCTCTGCCAAAGTAAATAGGCCCTTCTATCCACTCTGATATTCTCTGGTGTCAGGTTTTACTGACAGCCTTCGCTTTTCTGCATCTAAAATCATAAGATACTTGTTGTGCTCTCTTATGGTTTGCTGCCACCATATATGGTGAGGGCCTTGATGTAGAGCTCAAGGGATCTGTTTCTGTGCTATATATGCTAAGCAAGATATTGAGACTGACAAGGGTTCTAGCTGAACACAATTACATGAAGTTTATTAATAGCAACAGCTATGTACAGCTCTACAGCCTTTGATCTAGACATTTGATTTTAATGCTTTTCATTTATTGGCTTGCCTTCTGTGAATTTTTTCATGTGATTGCCTGCTTTGATAGCTTGATGACATCAGCAGTTTAGATCAAAGGGTCCTAACAGTTATATAGGCCAAAATTTTGCATTTGGCAGGTGGCCGCGATCGGGGCCGTGCCACCATCTTGCATGGGCGAGCCAATTAAGGACTGCTCAGTGCATTTCTGACTCCCGTGGATAGCGGGAGTGTGCGGGCTGCAGCGAGCGTGCACAGACCACCGGGTCCAATGGCAACCTGGCAGTCTGTTTAAAAGAAGGCCTGGGAGCCTCCTGTAGGCTGCTCACAATGGCCACCTCGAGATCCAACCGCAGGGGGTCTGGTGAGCAGGACAGTCTGCAGCGTCTGCCACAGGAGCAGGGCAGGCTGCAGGGTAGGCCAGCAATATTTAAACCTGATGGATTTAGCCCCTCACTTTTCTGATGAATGCCTTGCTGCCCTCCTTGAGGAGGTGGCAGCACGGCGGGAGGTGTTGGTTCCTCGGGACGGGAGGAGGAGGCCCCCCCACATGACCAAACATGCTTAGGAGGATGTGGCGGAGGTGGTGAGCTCCTGTGATGTGGTCCGGCGCACCTGGACCCAGTGCCGTAAGCGCTTCAATGATTTGTTGTGCTTTGGCAGGGTGAGTACCTTGTTGGCATTGGTCATTTAACCTAACAGGTAGCCTTAGCCTTTGAGGGCTCCTCCACCAAGTCTTACTGTTGTGACTGCATTGAATCATGTTGGCCATTTCTTGTACTCTGGGTGGGCAAGCAGATAGTGCCCACACTGACATCAGCCTGAGTGGTTCATGTGGAGATGAGGTCTCCCCCGCATCATGTATTGGTCTTAGTCACACATGAGTAGTCTGGGGGCAACTTGCAGGAGATGCAGCTAGGCACATACTCAGAACTCCAACACATGTCCTGTTCACGGTGATGAGATTGTGGAAGGGGAGCCTCAAGGTCTCGTGGCCAAGAGCCATCTGCTGCCCTCGACGCTGCATGTAGTTGTGCCTCCTTGCTATGGGAGCGAAGACTGTGTGTTTCCTAAAGTGATGTATGCAGAATGTGTCCAAGGTAGCAGTTGGGGAGTGCTGGGAGCAGGCATACTGTCTTTGTGTGAGTGATCAGCAATGAGGGGAGAGGAGACACTGGAGGCCTATTATGGGCCACTGAGGTTGGGGTGCGGTGTGCGCGTGCAGAGTCCTTGTGCAATTGGCCGCAATGAATGGTCTTCTCTGTTTTTCAGGAGAAAAATGCTCACAATGCGTGCGAGCGTTCGAGGACTGGAGGCGGCTAGGCCCAGCTGATGATTTTAAGCTGCTTTGAACAGGAGGCCCTGGAGCTTTAGAAGCGCCGTGCACCCAGATCAATTGGTGTCGATGAGGCTGGGGTGGAACAGCCAGGTATTTGAGGCCAACAGTGAGATCCGCTATGTCCTCCCACCATCCATAGCACTGATGATTGTTAAATTTGTTATTGTTGCAACATTGCTCGGTCACAGACTGATAGAGTCAGAGGTGTGGGTCATAGGCAAATGTCCCTTGGCCCTTCAAAGATGCGTGCATTGAACACCTTCCAAAGTTGCCTTATCCCATTTCTGACCACTATCCCCCTGGCCTTGTATGCCATGGCAACGCAACTGCATATCCAAATACTTATTACATGTTTGGAGGGTTTCTGAGTCCACTACCCTTTCAGGCAGTGCGTCCCACATTACTGTGTGCAAGAGTTCCTCATCACCTCACCTGTCAACCTCATGCCCCTTACCTTAAATCAATGCCACCAGGTTACTCACCCCTCTGTCAAGGGGAAATGTTCCTTTCTGTTGACCCTATCTATGCCCCTCATTATGCTATAAAGCTCAATAATGTCACCCCTCAATCTCCTCTGCTCCAGGGGAAATAACCCCAGCTTATGCTATGTCTCCTCATAAGTCAAACTCTCCAGCCCTGGTCACAACCTCTGCACTCTCTCCACTCCAATCACATCCCTCCCTTGAAGCGCAGATCACAACTGCACGCAGGACTATAACTGTGGCTTAGGCAGGGTTTTCTGCACTTTGAACATGACTTCCCTGTTCCTATATTCTATTCCTTGACTAATAAAGGCAAGTATGGCATTTACCTTCTGAAATACCTTATGTACGTGTCCCACTACCTTAATGGGCCTGTCAACATGCCCAGCAAGGTCCCCCGATCCTCCTTACTTTCCACGGTTCTACCATTCCTCGTGTGTTCCCGTACCTTGTTTCTCCTGCCCAAGTGCATCACGTCACACTTATCCACATTTCATTTGGTATTCCTTAGGCCATTTTACCAGCCTGTCTGAATCCGCCTGTAATGTTTGGGTCTCCTCATGACTATTTGCCACCCCACCAATATTCGTCTCCATAGGGTCAGGAAGGTTGTGCGCATTATGATCCAGTGGGAAAGGGATGAAGTGTGTCACTGTGTGCACGCTAACTGATCCACTGTCCTTGTTGTTAACTTCAGCATCATCAGAGCCTGTCCACCAGGAGCAATTGCAGATGCCCCCTCTCACACCTGAGGGCCTCAACTGTCACCTGCATCACACCATGTCTGCAAGACAGGCACCAGCGCAGAGACTAGCACATCGATGGGCATTGCAGCATCGGTTAGTGTCCCGGGGTACAATGGAGAGGGCACTTCACAATCGCTGAAGGAGCTGGCAGAGACAGAGATTGCTGATGGTGCCAGCAGCCGGAGGACTGCAAGGGACCAGGCACATGCTCAGTCGGGGTGTGATGATGTGCCTCTGGAGTCGTCCGCAACACAGCAGCTGCAGGAAATGTGGCCGGGTATGCGGGAGCATCTGGGAGTGTTGCATGAGTGTTCCATGGTGGAGGAGTCCACACGGAGCATCAGTGATGCAATGAGCCTCATGGCAGAGCATTATGCTTCTTCAGTGGAGAGATTGGTGACTGTCCTGGAGAGGGGCTTCCAGGAGAACAAGCAGCTTCTCCTGGGGTTACGCTCAGACCTGCAAGCCCTCACAGCACCAGTGGCCATAGCTGGTCAGTGCCAATGTGGGAGATGGTGTGGGCTTCAAGCTTCCAAGCTCGTAGCCCATTCATTACAGTGAGCAGGGAGGTCCGGGGTGACCTCACATTGGTGCAGCAGCTGCCTGTCGTATCTGAGGGCTCCTCTTATGGTGCTCCAGATGAAGGCAACAGCTGCTCCCCCCTCTCCCAGTGACCGCTTCATCGGGTGAGGCTGCAATGACTGGGGTGATGCCAGCTGTGGAACTGGCAGATTCTTCCCAGGCAGGCCCAGCATAGGCTCCATGGGCCAGACGGTGGCCACCAAGGTCATCGAGGCCAACAGGACAGCAGAGTCAGCAGGGGCAGCACCAAGACATAGCGACCATAAATATAAGCAAAAGGCACCTTAGGCACACCACGGGTTTCTCACTGGTGCTTTTGTGTTGGCCCAAGATGAGGACTTTATTATTTGTTTATGTTTGAAAAATGTTTTAGTTTGACTTTGTGTGACCTTATGATGGTGAAAATTAAAACCAGATGTGTTACCATGGTTGAAGATGGCTCCTTTGTTCTGCATATTTATGTTTTACGTACATGTCATGAGTGTTTGAGGGGCCATTGAGCTTTATGTCCAAAGCCCTTAGTTGCAGCTGATGACCTGGCAGATGTAGCACTTAAGTGCCGACTATGGAAGCACCAGGCAAGGCTGGTCCTGCTGATCCATTTGTGTGGAGCTAGCTGAAGGTTTGTTGGATTAAAGCGTCCCAGGTATCCCTGCCTCCTTGGTGTAGTCCCGGGTCAGTGTTTAGCCCCTCAGCATTCTCCTGTGCTTCCTCATCCTCTGAATCAGTGCTGGACTCATCATGTGCAGCCGTATCCACTGTGTCTTCATCGTCCACTGCATCCCCCCCTTTCCAGCGCAAGATTGTGGAGAGCGCAACATGCAACCACAATCAGCGACACACGATCTGGGGGTACTGGAGTGCCCCCCTTGAGCGGTCCAGGCATCGGAAGTGCATCTTGAGAAGACCGATGGCTCTCTCCACCACAGCCTTCGTGGATGCGTGGCTCCTATTGTACCGCTGCTCAGATTCTGTTCTTGGATGGCGGAGAGGCGTCATGAGCCACCTTCTGAGGGGATAGTCCTTGTCACGCACCAGCCATCCATCAAGCCAAGCAGGAGCACTGAAGAGCCCCGGCACCTGGGAGTGTCTGAGGATGTAGTTGTTGTGGGAGCTGCCTGGGTACCTTGCACAGACTTGTAGAATCAGTATCCTGTGATCACACACTATATGCACGTTCATGGAGTGGAAGCCCTTCCTGTTGACGAAGGCACCGGGCACACCTGCTGGCACCTTGATGGCCACATGTGTACAGTCTATAGCACTCTGGACGCGGGGGAAGCCAGTAATGGCCGTGAAACCTCTGGCTCGCTGTGCCTGACTTGCCAGGTCCCAACAGAAGTGGATGAAGATCAATGCCCATCTAAACAGAATGTTTGTGACCTGCTTGACACAAGTGTGGACAGCTGATTGGGAGACACCGCAAAGATTACCCACTGAGCCCTGGAAGGAACCAGATGCATAGAAGCGGAGTGCAACTGTGACCTTCAGAGGTATGGTATGGGGTGACCACCCACACAGTTAGGGGAGATCTCAGGGCCATTCATCTGACAGATATTGTTGACTGTCTCCCTTGACAGTTGGAGCCTCCTTCGGCACTGCACCTCAGTCATAGTGAGGTAGCTGCTTCGCCGCCTGTGTACCCTGACAGCAGGATAGTGGTGTCTTCTGTGGCCCTTCCACTTTGGACTACCTCTTGGCCCTGCGTCCCTTGTGCCTGTGCCTGGCCTCCCAAAGGTGGCTCCCCTGGAGGCTGATTGTGCACTCCTGGCCTCCTCCTTATTCTAGCCCTCCCTTCCTCCTCAAAGGAGCTGCCTCCAGTGGACATGTCAGAACCCATACCCAGGCCAAAGGGAGGCCACCAGAAAACTGCGGGCCCAATAAAGATTATTGACTACAGAGTGCTGAGCTGAAGGTTAAAAATACAGAGAAAGCTGCTGGAATTTGTTCTGAACTGCTACAGATCACACAGGCAAGTTTAAAAAACTTTCTTCAATAAATACTCACAGACCAGATTGACAACCCCACTGAGCCCTCTTATCCTGCCCGTGGATGAGTTTTATTAAAAGGTCCCTCTACACCTCCATACCCCACCAGGATGGTCTGAGGGGCCTTAGCTTCTTCCTCGAACAGAGGCCCGAACAATCCCCATCCACCACTACTCTCCTCCGTCTGGCTGAACTTGTTCTCACACTGAACAATTTCTCCTTCAACTCCTCTCACTTCCTCCAAATAAAAGGTGTGGCTATGGGTACCTGCATGGGCCCCAGCTATGCCTGTCTCTTTATGGGGTATGTGGAATATTCCTTGTTCCAGTCCTATTCCGGCCCCCTTCCACAACTCTTTCTCCGGTACATCGATGATTACTTCGGTGCCGCTTCATGCTCTCGTCGGGACTTGGAAAAATTTATTAATTTTGCTTCCAATCTCCACCCCTCCATCATTTTCACGTGGTCCATCTCTGACACTTCCCTTCCCTTCCTTGACCTCTCTGTCTCAATCTCTGGTGATAGACTGTCCACCAATATCCATTACAAACCCACCGACTCCCACAGCTATCTCGACTACAGCTCCTCACACCCCGCTTCCTGTAAGGACTCCATCCCATTCTCTCAGTTCCTTCGCCTCCGTCGCATCTGTTCCGATGATGCTACATTCAAAAACAGTTCCTCTGACATGTCCTCCTTCTTCCTTAACCGAGGTTTTCCACCCACGGTCGTTGACAGGGCCCTCAACCGTGTCCGGCCCATCTCCCGCGCATCCGCCCTCACGCCTTCTCCTCCCTCCCAGAAACATGATAGGGTCCCCCTTGTCCTCACTTATCACCCCACCGGCCTCCGCATTCAAAGGATCATCCTCCGCCATTTCCGCCAACTCCAGCATGATGCCACCACCAAACACATCTTCCCTTCACCCCCCCAATCGGCATTCCGTAGGGATCGCTCCCTCCGGGACACCCTGGTCCACTCCTCCATCAACCCCTACTCCTCAACCCCCTCCTATGGCACCACCCCATGCCCACGCAAAAGATGCAATACCTGCCCCTTCACTTCCTCTCTCCTCACCGTCCAAGGACCCAAACACTCCTTTCAAGTGAAGCAGCATTTCACTTGCATTTCCCCCAACTTAGTCTACTGCATTCGTTGCTCCCAAAGTGGTCTCCTCTACATTGGAGAGACCAAACGTAAACTGGGCAACTGCTTTGCGGTCTGTCCGCAAGAATGACCCAAACCTCCCTGTCACTTGTCATTTTAATACTCCACCCTGCTCTCTTGCCCACATGTCTGTCCTTGGCTTGCTGCATTGTTCCAGTGAAGCCCAACGCAAACTGGAGGAACAACACCTCATCTTCCGACTAGGCACTTTACAGCCATCCGGACTGAATATTGAACTCAACAACTTTCGGTCGTGAGCTCCCTCCCCCATCCCCATCCCCTTTCTGTTTCCCCCTTCCTTTTCTTTTTTTTCCAATAAATTATATAGATTTTCCTTTTCCCACCTATTTCCATTATAAAAAGAGAAAAAGAAAAAAAAATATATTTTTTTTTTATTTTTTTATTTTTTATTTATTTTTTTTTTACATCTTTTATGCTCTCCCCACCCCAACTAGAGCTATACCTTGAGTGCCCTACCATCCATTCTTAATTAGCACATTTGTTTAAATAATATCACCAACTTTAACTTTAACACCTATGTGTTCTTTTGTACTATTGTTGTTGACATCTTTTGATGATCTGCTCCTATCACTGCTTGTTTGTCCCTACAACCACACCCCCACTCCACCTCTCTCTCTCTCTCTCCGCCCTCCACACACACACCTTAAACCAGCTTATATTTCAACTCTTTCTTGGACTCGAACTCAAGTTCTGTCGAAGGGTCATGAGGACTCGAAACGTCAACTCTTTTCTTCTCCGCCGATGCTGCCAGACCTGCTGAGTTTTTCCAGGTAATTCTGTTTTTGTTTTTGTTTTGGATTTCCAGCATCCGCAGTTTTTTTTTATCTCTTACCCGACTGCCCATTGCACCCATGCAGTGAGCCAAAGATCGCATGGGCAGCTGAAAATTAGCATCGATTGCCAATTTAATTAATGGCGGGCATGCGTCGAACTTCATCGTGCGCCCGCCCAGCGAAATATCGCGATGGCACGCCGTGACATCGGGACGCTTGCCCAACGTCACCACACGTCATTTTACACGCTGACGTGTGGGGCCCGCCCCCTGCTGTCAAGCAGAAAATTCTGCCCATAGGCTGATTACTTGGCTATATGCCTGACTCATAAGGCATAAATAAAGACATACTGATAAAGAGTCACCAGCAGTAGTGAACATCTGCAGTAGAGATTACAGGCAACAGTGAACATCTAACATGGAAGCTGTGCCTTTTATCCTCCAGCCATACACATGGTGATATCAGAGTGATGTCACTATGCAACTTCTTAAAGGTAAATGTCATTGTCTACATTGGCATGCAATCAACATCACAACAACACTGCAAAACAGATGGAGACCATTCCCCCCAAGATGGTGATAGCCCTCCTGCTGTAGCTGTCTACTTTTATTTACCTCTCCCAACTAGCTACTATAACCAAACAGCCATTCTTCAATCGGTGAGTATAGGCAGTAAGTGTTAGCGGTTATTTGGCTGTGTAAGGATTTACAGTACAGTCAGATTCTGTCCTCACCTCTCGTCAATCCTTTTTAATTTCTCAATATAAATGATTGGCTAACAATCAAGAATGGGAACCCTGGCTGAATTCCCTCTCCCTTTCTTAGCAGAGGGACACTAA
This sequence comes from Carcharodon carcharias, assembly GCF_017639515.1. Taxonomy (NCBI): domain Eukaryota; kingdom Metazoa; phylum Chordata; class Chondrichthyes; order Lamniformes; family Lamnidae; genus Carcharodon; species Carcharodon carcharias. The sequence continues at coordinate 67,214,105 of NC_054480.1, read as the reverse complement.
AGCCAAACTGTAAATTTGTTACCACCATCCGTCAGCAAACAAATAACCTGAGAGCAGACCAAGAATCAAGACTGGGCACCTTCTTAGTCTTAATGACTCAGTGGCATAGCAATCGCAACATTTATACATGAAGCAATCATGACTCTTTTGTGTACATGGAATCATATCGCACAGAACATGGCCAGTTGCCCCTTCATGCCTGTGTCAGCTCTTTGAAGGAGCTATCCAATTCATCCCATTCTCCTGTTCTCCCCTATAATAGCTCTGTGTCATGAAGAGATGTTAATGTCTGCAATGTTATTGAACATTATTTTTAAATTGGGACTGTAGTAGGGTCGGTGTCTGTGTGTGTCTTAATTGGATTAAAGCCAACTAGTCTGGGTACTTTGATGTATAATAGTTTGACATGTTAAATAGATAAATTTAAGGAAGTTAAAAGGTAAAGTGCAATTTGTATTTTTAAATAAACCATTCAATGAATGGGTGAAATCTTGCACCTAGGTGGGAGATGCCAAGCAATGTGTTTATATTACTAATAACATTAGTGGGATGAAAGGATTATTGATAAGAGAGGTTTTTTTTACAACTAGTAATACAATGAAAAATTTACATTCAAAGGTGAAGCTTGGTATCAACAGAAAGAAGTTTGAATGTATAAGTCAGAGGCATTTAAAATCTAACCAGCCTGCAAACCAACAATGGTGCCTGGAAAGTAACCAAATTGAAAGGGATCTCAATTTGAATTTGTAAGGTAAAATGTGCTTTGCCTGGTGTCTGTTTAAAGTCTATGGGTTATTGTTGCCTTGGTGAAAATTTACCGGGGAGTGATTAATTTGTGGATTTGTTTAGAAGCTATTGTGGTAGTAATTTGTAGACGTGTGTGTGTTAATTTGTTCTTAAATTAATAAATGTTTAATTTAGTTTTGCATATAAAAAAGCCTCTTGAGGTTCGGTGGTCTTAATCCTGAATTCAGAGCTGCATCTCAAACATACCAATTAAAAATATAGGTTATGACATTTGTTCCAGTTTCCCTCTGGGATGTAAACAACTCAGCCTTTACCAACTGCTATATCATAACATTCTGGAAATATCTTCTCTTTAAGTATATATTTGGAAAGTTACTATTGAATCTCTTTGGGAAGGATTTATTGGCCTTGGAAGGAGTGCACCATAAATTTACTCAATTTATACTTGGATGTCAAGCATTAAATTATGAAGAGAGATTGTACAAACTCGGGTTGTGTTCCCTGGAATTTAGAAGATTAAGGGGTGATGTGATCAAAGATTTCAAGAGATTAGGGAGAACAGTGTAGATTTGGAGAAATTATTCCTACTGGTTAGAGAACCTAGAATGAAGGGGCATAGTCTTAAAATTAGATTCAGACATGAGTGAAATTGGGAAACAGTTCTATACGCAAATGGTGGTAGAAGTGTTGTATCCTCTTCTACAAACAGCAATTAATGTTGGATCAATTGTTGATTTCAAAACTGAGATTGATAAACTTTTGTCAACCAAAGTTACTGAAGGATATGGGCCAAAGACAGGTGTAGGAAGTTAGATCACAAATCAAGCATGATCTCATGAATGAAAAAACAGGCCAAGGGGCTAAATGGCCTACACCTGATCCTTTGTACTTGGGTTTCTCATCTCCTCCCAGGTTCTTTAGCCAGTTATCTTAAATCTGTGTTCTTTGGTTCCTAACCTTCCTGTAAGTTGAGACAATGTCTCCCTATCTAAAGTATCAATATTTTGGACAACTCTACTGAATCTCCCATTAACCTTCTTTGCTTTAAGGAGAGAATTCCCAACATTTCTAGTCTCTCTACATAACAGAAGCTAATAGTACAAAAGCAAAAATAGCTGGAAAAACTCAGCAGGTCTGACAGCATCTGCGGGGAGGAATACAGTTAACGTTTCGAGTCCGTGTGACTCTTCATCAGAACTAAAGAAAAATTTAAATGAGGTGAAATATAAGCTGGTTGAGGGGGGTGGGACAGGTAGAGCTGGATAGAGGGCCAGTGACAGGTGGAGGCAGAGGAGAGATTGCCAAAGATGCCATAGACAAAAGGACAAAGGGGTGTTGACGGTGATGCTATTAGTTTAAGGGTGTGCTAATGGTGATATAAAGCATATCCTTTAGCTAATATCACCACCATCAACACCCCTTTGTCCTTTTGTCTATGACATCTTTGGCAATCTATCCTTTGCCTCCACCTATCACTGGCCCTCTATCCAGCTCCAGCTGTCCCACCCCCCTTAAACAGCTTATATTTCACCTCATTTCTATTTCTCTTCAGTTCTGATGAAGAGTCATATGGACTTGAAATGTTAACTCCGTCTTCCTCTCCACAGATGCTGTCAGACCTGCTGAGATTTTCCAACTATTTTTGTTTTTGTTGAGTTTTCTAGCACACTGGGCAAAGTAGGTGTGATAGCAAAATGGTGGAAGAATGCATTGTAGGGAAGCCTGATGTGTTCATGCCAAAAGTGAATTTGACTAGAGGCAGCTGGGTTGTTGGGGAACACTTCTACACACAAACAGTGGCAGAAGTTTTTTTACTCTTCTCTGCAAACAGCAATTGATGTTAGCTCAATTTCTCAGCGGCAGAGAGGCAATAAGCCCATAAAGCAGCCAATTGTCAGGTCTTTTCCGAGGATTTGGAATTTTACCAAGGGTGCACTTGAAGAGTAGAGCTTCAGTGCCTTGACAGCGTTAGGGATGTGGGAGCTCAGTGCCAGGTCAGTGTTGGCAGCATTGGGCAGCCATTGCAAGCAACAACATCTCAGTGCAAAGAGGGTGAGAGTGAATAAATTCCAGGAGTGGTGAGCTAGAAGCTGGGCAAGTTTGTGACCACTTCAGAGGTGTAAATGTTGATAGTCTGTCTGAGGTGCTCCTTATGCCTGCAGTGTTTGGAGAGTATGAGACCTTGAGGAATGAGCGTTGTGAGTGACAATGGTCTCAGGCACTCTGGTTTTGAGACCCCAAATGAGGAGAAGCATGAGGCAATGCAGGAGGAGCAGCTGGGGAGGGGCAGGGCTGCAAAATGCAGAGGGAAAGGAGGATCATAGGGTGGAAGAGTGGATGGGTGGGGTGGCTCGGAGGGGCAGCAACCATCATTATGTGAGTTGAAGGCAATACCCGCCAGAGAAGGTTTACTAACAGAGGCTCTGCTTCCTGCAGATGGTGGAACTATGGTGGCACCCAACCTGTGTCTCTACCCGAGAGGCAGTCACCGAGCTACAGTCAAAGGCTGAACAATACGTGCCATGAGGGAGGAGGATCTGAGCCCAATGGGAAGTGGGGGATATACATTGCCTGTGGTGGTGAAGATCACCGTGGTGCTGAATTTTAAGCCTTAGGATTATTCCAGGGTCCCTTTAGTGAGATCGCTAAGATTTCCCTGTCAGCGACTCATGACTGCATCAAGCTGTTCAGAGAGCTAGCCAATATGTGCAGATCCACACTTCCAGACGGTCAGGCAGAGAGGGCTATAGGGTTCGAGGCCATTGCTGGATTCTCCCTGGTACAGGGTGTCATTGACAGCACACATGTGGCTATCAAGGCTCCCACAGAGCAGGCAGCAGTCTACAACAATAGGAAAGGCTTCCACTCACTCAGTGTACAACTGGTCTGCGACCACCACAAATGGATCCTTCAGGGTTCCCAGAAAGCCATCATGGCTCCTTCATTCTAAGGCAGTCCCATGTGCCCAACCTTTTCAGGGGTGGCTGTTTGTTTATTTTGACAGCTTTGTGAACTTCCCAATGTTATTATAGGGCTCATGAGTTCTGTCCATGGTGAATACTGGATGAGTGGGCATTGGGGGTATGGAGGGGGCATGAAGGTGGGGAGTAAGCAAGGGGGCATGGGATGGGTGAGGGGGTGGATTTCAGGTGAGGGCGTAAGAAATGAGGAGTGAGGGTTCGGGTGCCTAACACTCATGTTTAGAGCAGGGCTGATGTCCCAGGGAATGGAGATGGGCCTCTAACATGCCCGCTTCAGCAACGGCCGGCATTCCTTCCCACCTCGGGCCTGATTCGGAAGACAGCAGGCCTCACTCTAGCCCGTCCCCACCTGCCCACCAAGAAGATAGCGTGGGTGGGCACTGCCCATTGGGGGGTGGGATTGCAACGTTGGGAAATGGCCCAGCTCGCAATTCCCACCTCGAAGGGGAAACTCGGGCCCGTTCTCTCCACAGACGCAGCCTGATCTGAGGAGTCCCCAGCCTTTCCTATCTTTACATCAGATTCGCAGCATCCTAGTATTTTGCCTTTGTGATAGAATTCAGTAAGACCCTTCCATGAATTTTGACCACTAGTGTTGTGTATATTATTAATAAATGTAAAAGCCTAAAACGTGTAAAGAATTTCACGGGGAGAAGTTTTGCCCTGTCGGGTGGGCTGGTTAGGAGCGGGCGCATGCTTGCGCGGAGCGGATCGCCGCTCACAATTGGCTGCATGCCACCATTTTGTGTGGGCGGGCCAATTAAGGCCTGCGCAGCATGATACGTACCCGGAAGTGCTCAGCGCTACCTGTGCAGGAGGGAGGAAGAGGGAGAGTCAGGGCCTGTGCTCTTCCACCTGTAGCACAGAGCTGCCTCAGGGGGGTTAATTTCATAATGTTAATTCTAAATAAAGAAGCTAAAAAATCATTTACACATGTCCCCTCATGTGACAGCATCACATGCGCTGGGGCACATTTTTCAAATGTTCCAAAAATGTTTATTAATGTTATAAACCCCTCACGATACCTCATCCTGCCCATGACTGAGGTTTCATGAAAAATGCAAAGGCTGCCTGGGCTCTTCGCCTGCCTGCCAACCTTACTGTTGGACAGGCAGCTTTCTTAATAGGGTTAATTGCTTTAATGGCTTTAACAGGCCTTTGACAGTCCAGCGGGTGGGCAGCCGACTCTGGTGCACACCCGCCGAACGGAAAATCAGAATGACACGCGGTGATGTCGGGACGCACGACTGACGTCACCGTGTGTCATTTTACATGTCGCCATGTGGAGCTCGCCCCCGCTCGCCCCCGCACGCCGAACAGAAAATTCTGCCCTTTGTATATTTTGTTTTCAAGCTACTTAACATCCAGTGGGCATTAAGCAGAAAAGATGCAGCTGAGTAAAAATAACAGGAAAGACTGGGCTAGTGAAATGCCTCAGGACATCAGACGGCAAGGGCTGCAAAGTACGGCCTTGAATTTCCTCTGTATTTACACCCAAGCATATGCATGGTCACAAACCAATTACATGGCTTAGAAGATTCCAGGATTTTGGGCATAAATGACTTTGGTGCAGAAGCATTTATGTCCAAATCACCTCAATCTTTTACAATCATCCATTAAACTCTGTTCGAATGCACCTCTGCCTATAGCACAGCATTGCCGCTAAATTACAGAAAATTAGAAGTGAGTTCCCTGGAACTGCTCTTCCTCAAAACAAATTATGATTGTTTTCTGGTGTTTTATCACAACTATTTTGAGCATTTTTAAAATGCACCTTCATTGAAATTTGCTCTGTATTTTCTTTTATTGCAGTTTTATTGAAAAAGTTCCTAAACAGGCTATGCCTGGAGTACATGAATGATGGTTGCTTGAGTTGAATCTTTAATATGCATTCTTAAGGAAGAGAAATTTATGGTGTGCTTTCAATGTTTTCCCCAGGCCTTCTTTGTTTACATTAATTAACAACAATTTTACACTCAGGCATATTCTCACGTGGTTTGCAGGATCTTTGAGCGTAACTAGGCACTGGCAGAATGGGCATGGGGAAATGTCAGGCCTAACTTCCAATCAGTGATCACTGAGGAAATTCCAGACCAGTGTCCATTGGCTGCAGCATCTTTGCTTGGGATGTTTCAAAATGAAAGGTCCAATAATGACACTGTATAAATGCTATCGGGACTGTTGTCACAAAGTTCCTTGAGAATCCAAGCCTGGATTTAGCTCAGAGATGCATTCCATGCAGGGGGATTGTTTTGAGGTCAGGAAACCCGGAGGTACAGGTTCCCCAAATGTTCTACGGTTTTTAACAGCAGAACACCTTTATTTTTTTTTCTGTAGGTTTCCTGTTTACAGCATTGACAGGCTAGAGGCCCTGTTGGACAAGAAAGCCAACAGCATAAGGCCGACAGCACAAAGTTTCCTTGGGGAGGATTTGTGTGAGTGATTTTATATCAGTGGAGGCTGCATCATTGGTTCATGATAATTGATCATTCAAGGCTGAGTTCGACAGATTTTTAATTTACAAGGGAGTTAAGGGTTATGAGGGGCAGCTATAGGCAGGAAAGTGGAGTTACGGCCACAAGCAGATCAGCCATCATCTTAATGAATGGGTAAACAGGCTCGATGGGCCAAATGGACAACTCCTACTCCTATATCTTATGATCTTAGAAGAGATTGTGGAGTGGGAGTCCGATTGTTGTGGGGTACGGGAGCAGGTCTTGTGGGGAGGGAGAGACCGACAAATCATGGGGAGAGGAATTTACTGACTGTTTTTTTTGGGCCTGAGGGAAAAAGCCCTGCTCCTCCTCGCCCACAAGCTATCTTATAAAGCCACTTAACTTATGGATGCAGCCCTTCTCATTCTTTCATGAGTATTTCAAGGCCTTGAAATCCCAGCCAACAAGAGTTAAAATGAAAGCTCATAAGCTTATTACACTATCTATGTGGCCAACCCACATAGATTTCCTGCAAGTGGATTGGTCACCTGCCCCTCATCCTGCCTCCATCCTTGTCCCATTTCAGACTTTTTGAATTGAAACCTGTGAAGTGACCCAAACCAAGCTATTTTTGGGAGTTAAGATTCATCCCATCCCTTACTCACTGATGAATTTCAGGACAAGGTATGTGCATCTATGGGTGAATTTTCTGTGCTCTCTGGTGTTAAGTGTCACGGTGGACATGAGCGGACAATATGGTGGGAAGGCCAAAAATTGGATTCACACCGTCGTGAAACCAGTTTGCAATTGTCTGCTCTGGCCATTAATGGCGGGCCGCTTTTCCTGCCATCAGACATTAGCTACTTCATTGTAATAAATATGTATATTATTATAAACCCAGCTCGCTGGAATCATTCCCCAGGTCAAATTTACCACGTACATCAGTGGGAAAACACATTGGTGCACAACATGTCTTGACAAGTGTGACATACAGAAATTGGTTGCATGGGTGAACACATTTTGTCACTTTATAATCTGAAAATATATTCACTTCCTTTTTTCATTCATTTGTGGGATGTGGGCATTGCTGGCTGGGCCAGCATTTATTGCCCATCCTAAATTGCTCTTGAGAGGGCGGTGGGTATCTTTCAGTTTTGTTTACAGGCTTCATGAGTCATCCCTCTGAATTCCCCACCACCCCCCGCCCCCCACTAGCAGCACGAAGCCAGACCATGAATGATTCTGGAGGGAGAAGTGTGTGTGTGGCAGGGCCTTTCAAAGCCTCGTGCATGCATGCTCCCACACACATGGATCCTTTTCCCATCACACTCACCTCAATGTCCTGAGCATTTTCAATCAATGGGCTTGGGTCGGTGAGTTTTGAGTGATGAAATGGTTGCCATACCCTGGCTGCACGGATGAAATCATTCATCCTCTATCTGCATTGGATGGCCAACCTCTTTTATGCAACATTGGCACTGATCACCACTGCCATCGTCTATCAAGCTGGAGTGGTAATGTAGCTGCCTCTCCTGCGGCCAGAGTGGGGGTACAGAACATCACAGCGGGCCTCCATGTCCAAAAGGTGCTTGAGGGCTGCAGTCTTCTTATCTTCCTGGCCCATGTTTTCTTTGCTGCAGTACTGGGCTGGAAGCACTGAGCGCAACTGTACTTTAAATGCCTGGCATGATAAAGCAACGAAGTGACGAAGCGGCAGGCGAATCGGAGCTCGTCCACCATAGAAACAGCATGTTTCCCAGGAATGCAGAATTAATGCCATGGGTTTGTGACGTTATTGCGTGAAAACCCGCCATTGTGGCCAGGGTGGGGAGGTGAGGGGGGGGTGTAAAATGTCATTTTACCTGCCTGCTATTGCACTTAGTACAAATCTGGGATGATTCTGCCCCATGTAAATTTATTGAGACGTCAAAAGCAAATGAATGAGTAGATTTAGTTATCCAGATATTTTAAACACAGCCAACAAAAGAATGAACGTCCCTGGAGTGGTTACCATGTCAGTAGGACTGACAGTCAATGTTCAGCTTAGACGGTGTTTGGAAAACTTATAACAAGACAGCAATGTGATCAACGTACAATAAATTGTTTTCAATTATATGATTTATAGGGTAGTAGTTTACAATAGGAATTCCTCGTTGCCTGAAAAATTGCATTTTCAATTACAAAAGTGTTCGCTTTTAATTTGTGATCTGTATCTATATAAAACCAGGACCAGCCATGCTTAATCATTATAACTTTAGCTGCACCACAGCAATATGTAAATATTATGTGAATGAATGCAAACAATGCTACCAAATTAACGTTCTTTATTAAGTAGAGCTTTCTAATGCAAGGAAATATGTCATAATGATTTTGAAATAATCCTGTAAGAAATAAAATTATGTACGTATAGGTGGATGCTAAACACAAGTGGGCTTCAAACAATCTGCTAATGGAATCTGGCTTGTTCAAAATTCTGAACCAGAAGCTAGGAGTGTCCATTGAGAAATGTCTGATTGTCATCCGGGGACTTGGAATTCCCATTGGAGTAAGTGCTGAGTAGTATCTAAGGACCTGAAGGAAGGTTCGGGCAGCATTCTAGGTACTAATTGTAGTTTGATGGTGCACAAAGTTGTAGGAAGTCCTGGGCCAATGGGAGCATTGTATGACGTCTTCATTGTAAAGCTGCCTACCTAAAGGCCTAAATGTATCGTGTCAGTTCTAACTCCATTGGCAGCATTTTTCTGTGATTTAAAAGGATGTGGGTTCAAGCCCCGCCCCACAAACTTGAGCACAAAATCTAGGCTGACATTCCAGTGCAGTACTGAGCGAGTACTGCAACGCCCCAGGTGTTATCTTTTGAGAGAGGTGTTAAAAAGGAGGCTCTTTCTGCCTCTCAGGTGGATGGAAAAGATCTCATCTCATTATTATAAAGAAGAGCAGTTTTGCGGGTGTTTGTGCAAATATTTATCCCATCACAACCACCATCACAAAAGCAGATTCAATGGTTTTTATCACATTGCTGTTGTGGAACTTTCCTCCGCATTCATTAGCTGCTGCATTTCCTATGTTATTGCACTTCAAGGTACTTCATTGGTTGCAAAGCACTTTGGATTATCCAGGGTCATGAGAAGTGGTGTATCAATGAAAATATTCATTTTTATTCAATTTCACTGGCAATTTGTGACAATTTCTTTGCTGCTTCTCTCTTCTGTCCAGCATCCTTCCTCGTCTCCTCACTGCCCCCTCCCTAGATCCTTATGCTCCGAATCAACTGCATTATTTCCTCCAATGGGTCCATTAAAGGGAGTCCCCTTTATTTTGTAGGGGAGGACTAATATAGGAATGCATAAAATTTGTTCCCTGTCCATCTCCGGCACTGGCACATACTCATATCTAGAAACATAATGCAGAATAGTCCTATGTTTGCACTAAGTGCAGTAACGGGTGGCCTGTCTTGCTGTATCGCTCCAATGCCATCTCATCTCAATCATGCACTCCCAGGAAACAATCTGTTTCACTGCAGGCGGCCTCTGTTCCACCTGCCATGCTGTCACCTCCCAGACCGGGGTGGAGCGGCCCACATTAGGCCCCTCACTCACTTTGGTGAGGATGTGGACTGTTCCTGCGGTGATGGTAAGGTCGGCGGTGAACACCCTCGTGAGGATCCTGCACCACATCATCTCTCTCTCAATGCTTTTGACTCTGCTGCCATGCACTAATTATCACTAGAACATAAGGACATAAGAACTAGGAACAGGAGTAGGCAAGTCAGCCCCTCGAGCCTGCCCCGCCATTCAATACGATCATGGCTGATCTCATTTCGGCCTCAACTCCAATTTCCCGCCCTCTCCCCATAACCTTTCAAACTGTTACTAATTAAAAATCTGTCTATCTCCTCCTTAAATTTATTCAGTGTCCCGGCAACCACTGCACTCGGAGGTAGTGAATTCCACAGATTCATGACCCTTTGAGAAAAGTAATTCCTCCTCATCTCTGATTTAAATCTACCACCCCTTCGAATAAACCTATGGCCATTCATTCTAGAATGCCCCACAAGGGGAAACATCTGCTCCATGTCTACTTTGTCTATCCCCTTTAGCATCTTATATACCTCAATTAGATCTCCTCTCATCCTTCTAAACATTAGCGAGTATATGCCTAAACTGCTCAACTCTCATCATAAGACAAGCCCCACATCTCTGGAATCAATCTAGTGAACCTCCTCTGAACTGTATCCAATGCAACTACACCCTTCCTCAAGTAACGGGACCAAAACTGTGCACAGTACTCCAGGTGCAGTCTCATCAATGCCTTGTACAGTTGCAACAACACTTCCCTATTTTTATACTCTATTCCTTTAGCAATAAATGCCAAAATTCCATTTGCCTTCCTTATTACCTGCTGTACCTGCATTCTATCTTTCAGCGATTTATGCACAAGGATACCCAGGTCCCTCTGCCCTGAAAGATTCTGAAGTTCCTCTCCGTTTAAATAATAAGCTGCCTTTTTATTCTTTTGGACAAAATGGATAACCTCACATTTATCCACATTAAACTCCATCTGCCAAATTTTGACCCATTCACCTGAACTGTCCATAACCATATGTAAATTTCTTATTTCTTCATTGCAACTTGCTTACCTACCTATTTTGGTGTCATCTGCAAATTTAGCTATAGTACCTTCTATCCCTGAATCCAAGTCATTAATATAGATTGTAAATAGTTGGTGCCTAAGGACTGAACCCTATGGCACCCCATTAGTCACAGCTTGCCATTCAGAAAAAAGACCCATTTATCCCAACTCTCTGCTTTCTGCTGGTTAGCCAATCCTCTATCCAAGCCAATATCTTATCCCTAACTCTGTGTGATCTTATCTTGTGTATTAATCTTTTGTGCGGCACCTTATCAAAGGCCTTCTGAAAGTCCAGATATACTACATCTACAGGATCCCCATTATCCACTTTGATTGTCACACCTTCAACATGATTTACTCTTCATAAAACCATGCTGACTCTGATGGATTGCATTTTGACTTTCCAAACGCCTCATTACTACTTCCTTAATAATGGATTCCAACAATTTCCCAATGACAGACATTAAACTAACTGGTTTATAGTTTCCTACTTTCTGCCTCCCGCCCCCCTTTTTGAATAAGGGCGTTATATTAGCATTTTTCCAATCCACTAGAACCTTTCCAGAATCCAGGGAATTTTGGAATATTATAGCCAATGCATACACCATCTCTGCTGCCACTTCCTTTAAGACCCTGGGATGTAAGCCATCAGGTCCTGGGGACATATCACCCTTTAACCCCAATAGTTTGCTCAGTACTTTTTCTCTAGTGATGGTGATTGTTCTATATACCTTCTCTATACCCTCTGCACTATCTGTTACTATTGGGGCGGTACTTGTGTCCTCCACTGTGAAAACTGAGGCAAAATATTTATAAGTGTCTCTGGCATTTCTGCGTTCCCCACTATTAACTCCCCAGTCTCATCCTCCAAGGGACCAACTTTCACTTTAGCTACTCTCTTTCCTTTCATATACTTGTAGAAGCTTTAGCTATCAGTTTTTACATTTTGCGGTAGTTTTCTTTCATAATTTACCTTTGCTCTTTTTAGTATTTTTTTAGTAACCCTTTGTCGAGCTTCAAAAGTTTCCCGATCTTCCAGCCTGCCACTGACCTTTGCAATTTGGTATGCCTTAGTTTTTGCCTTTATGTTATCTTTAACTTCTATGCCTAGTCATGGATGTTTCTTCCCCCTCTTACCATCTTTATTCCTCTTTGGAATATATTTTACTTGAAAGGAATTGAATATCTCCTTAAATATCTGCCACTGTTCATCAACTGTCCTACCTTGTAGTCTTCCTGCTCAGTCCACTAGGGCCAAATCTGCTCTCATGCCTATGTAGTTACCTTTGTTTAACTCCAGAACACTAGTGTGGGACTCAGGTTTCTTGCTCTCAAACTGAACTTGAAATTCTAGCATGCTATGATCACTCTTCCCTAGAGGATCCTTTACTATAAGATCATTAATTAATCCCATCTCATTACCCAAAACCTATCCAGAATAGCCTGCTCCATGGTTGGTTCCGCAACATATTGCTCCAAGAAACAATCTCTAATACACTCTATGAACTCTCCCTCGAGGCTACCCTTGCCAATTTGATTAGTCTAGTCTATGTGCATATTAAAATCACCTATGATTATTTCCATGTCTTTCTTACATGCTCCCAGTATTTCCTGGTTTATACTGTGCCCTACTGCTGAACTACTGTTTGGTGACCAAAGATTACTCCCACCAGGGACTTCTTTCCCTTGCTATTTCTTATTTCTACCCAGACTGACTCTACATCTTGCTCTCCAGTGCCTATATCATTCCTGAATATAGCACTGATCTCTTCCTTTACTAACAAAGCTACACCACCTCCTTTTCCTTCATGCCTATCCTTCTGAAACACCGAGTACCTTTGGATATTCAACTCCCAAACCCGTTCCCCATGTAACCATGTCTCAGTAATCGCCACCAAATCATACATCCTTATCTCTATTTGCACTGTTAACTCATTAGTTTTATTCCAAATGCTACACACATTCAGATACAAAGCCTTTAAGTTTGCCCTATTGTCAATTTTCCCTACTTTTCTATGATTCTTTGGTGCAATATGGTGTTCACACACACTGTCCCTTCCTTTCACTTTTTGGTAACAATCAGCCTCGTCACTAAGCTGCACTCTTAGCCTCTCCTTAAACTTTGATTTTTTATATTTCTATGCAACTAAACCCTCCCCCCTACTATTTAGTTAAAAGCCCTAACTACAAGCCTAGTTATGTGATTCGCCAGGACACAGGTCCCAGCATGATTCAAGTGGAGCCAGCCCAAATGGAATAGCTCCCTCTTTTCCCAGTACTGGTGCCAATGTCCCATGAATTCGAACCCATTTCTCCCACACCAATCTTTGAGCCACACACTTATCTCTTTAATCTTATTGACCCTGTTCAATTAGCTCGTAGCTCAGATAGTAATCCGGAGATTATTACCTTTCTCCGTTCTACTTTTTAATATAGCCCCTACTGCTGGTATTCCCTTAGCAGAATTTCTTCCCTCATTCTACCTCTATCGTTGCTACCTACATGGACCACAACAACTGGATCTTTCCCCTCCCATTCCAAGTTCCTCTGCAGCCCAGATGATGTATCCTTAACCCTGGCACCAGGTAGGCAACACAGCCTTCGGGACTCTCAATTCTGGATACAGAGAACAGTATCTATTCCTCTAATTATACTATTCCAGATTACAACTACATTTCTCTTTTCTTCCCCCACTTGAATGGCTCCCTGCACCATGGTGCTATGATCAGTTTGCTCATCCTCCCTACAGTTCCCGCTCTCGTCCACACAGGGAGCAAGATCTCAAACCTGTTGGATAAGGGCAAGGGCTGATGTTCCTGCAGTGCTACTTCCTGGATCCCTCTACCTGCCTCACTCATAGTCACACCCTCCTGTCCCTGACCACCGGCCGAATTTAAGGTAGTTAATCTAAGGTGTATGACTGTCTCCTGAAACACAGCGTCCAGGTAACTCTCCCACTCCCTGATGTGTCGCAGTGTTCGAAGCTCAGACTCCAGCTCATCAACTCTGAGCTGGAGTTCCTCGAGCAACTAACATTTGCTACAGATGCGGTCACTGGGAACCACAATGGGGTCCACCAGCTCCCACAGCATGCAGCTACAACACATCGCCTGGCCCTGCATCTCTATTTTATTTAATTAGTTTTTCAATTTGTCTTAAATTTCCTACTGGTCTTTAGTTTATCAATCTGTAAAATATTTCTTCTTTTTACCTTTAATCTTAAAGCAAGTTAGAAAAGAGGTTCAAAATACACTTTTTAAAATCAGCTGGAACTCACTCCCTCTGCTGAGTTGGAGCTGAAGTGTTAGGCCTCCGATCCTGGGCCCCAGTAGTCCCATTTAATCTGAAATTAACTCAGAATAGGTAGTTCAAACTAGCAGTTACTTACCAACCAATGAACTTACGGTTTTCCTGTGATGTCACTCTTTGTTCTTTTTCACTCGACGACGGTGACTGCAGGGGACACTCTTCCCAGACTGCTTCTCAGCGACGGTGACTGCAGGGGACACTTTTCCCAGACTGCTTCCCAGCGACAGTGACTGCAGAGGACACTCTTCCCAGACTGCTTCCCGGTGATGGTGACTGCAAAGGACACTCTTCCCTCTACCTGGGTTCACAGGGAGCTCTGCCAAGTAACTGACACCCTCAGCTCCATCCATGTCCTCATCTCCAGCCTAAAAGCCACCTCTTCCATTGAAGAGCTGGAAATAGGAAGATTCAACACAGCGCTTACCTACACCCTCCACCAGAGTAGAGGCACACATGTGGGTGGGGTCTAGATGTTGAGCATGCTCAGACTCATAATCTGGTGGTCACCGCATGGGCACGTGCCTGCAGCAGAAGGAGGCAGGTTCAGCCAAGTTCCCCAACATGGGGAGGACTGCTGGGGAAGAGGCATCTGTGAGGTCCAAGTCAGATGATGAGCCTCTGGATTTGGCCTTCCAACTCATTGTAGAGAATCAGCAGGAGTTAGGAGAACATCACACAGAACTGTTGGGAGCCCTCAACTGAGTGGCTTCAGCAGAGTGTGTCCGCCTGCTCTCTGATGAAGTGGTGCCCATATGTGTGTGTGAAGGTCTCCATGGGAAAGATGGCAGACACCATGGAGACCCTGGTCCAGCAGAATGCAGAGATGCTTGCAGGCCTGGGTGAGTTCCTGCAGAAGCAACATGAGAGGAAAACAGGGTACCTCAATGTCCCCCCAGGTGCTCCTTCCCCTCAAGGAGTGAGGCCGGTCCCCTCAGGCACCCAAAGGGAGGAGCAGCAGGAACATTGCTGGGCCATCCGCTCAGGAATCTCAGAGGCTGCCTGCTCCCCCTGAGTCCCTTTTGCCTGTGACCTGAAAGAAAAGTGTTGTAGCTGGTGGGTGACAGTGAGGAGGTGGAAGGTGATGCCAGGTGGGGTCACAGTGATGGGGGAAAGGACATGAGTGACTGGGGAGTGGAAAGGGTGGGAGGACTGAAGAAAAATGTTAGGTGCACCATGCTTGCAAACCCAAAAGTGAAATGAGACTTGTGTTGAGTGGAAACAAGTGCTGCGTGGCAGTGTGACCAGTAGGTGGGCAGAGATGCAGGTCAGCTCAAATGGACAACTGAAAGAGAACCCCAGCAGGCAGCATTGAAAATGCTCAGCACATTGAGATGAATGTGATGGGTGAAGGCTCCAAGCGCGTGGGAGAGTGCTTTACACGAGACTCTGAAGGGCCCTGCCACACACACATTTCTCCTGCGAGAATCACTCATGGTTCAGCTGCATGCAGCTGAATTGTCAATGGTGGGGGGAATACAGGGGAGCACTCACGAAGCCTGCAAATGAAGCTGAAAGACACCATTACATATTCTTCAAATAAAGTGAATATATTTTCAGATTATAAAGTGACAAAGTGTGTTCACCCAAGCAACCTCTTGTGATCAGGATTTCTTAATTCTTCTAGACCTATCACTTCTTCTAGGTGCTGCCCTGACATCTGCAGCATGGGTGGAGACAGCCTGAGCAATGGTTGATCCTGTTGCCTCTGATGACTTTGGTGTGGGTCCTCTGGTGAGCTGTGGGGGCCCTGGCTTCCTTTGGCTGTCCTCCTGTGGGACAGCTGCTCCCTCTGCAGTGACAGAGGATGAGGTTGAGGGGGTTACAGGCAAAGGGGACTTGAACATAGAGGACTACCACTGAGGTTCCTGATTGGATGATCGAGGGGTGTCCAGCTGCTGCTCCTTCTCGATTTCAGGTGCCCAAGTGCCCTGGCCTTGCTCATTGAGGGTAATGGAGCACCTGGAAGGATGTCGAGGTGCTCCATTACCCTCTTGTGTCACCACTGCAGGAACTCACCCATGGCTACTGTGATGCAGCACAACTCTGTGTGCATCTCCACATTCTGCTAGACCAGCATCTCCATGGCATCCGCAATCTTTCACAGGGAGACCTCTATACATGCACATGTGGGCACCACTTCAGAGAACAGGCAGATGCAGTCCTCTGACTCATGTGCCACTCTGTTGAGGGCTTCCAATTGCTCTGTGTGATGTTGCACTGCCTTCTGCTGACTCTCCAGGATGAATTGGAAGGCTGAATCCAGAGGCTCGCCATCTGACTTGGAACTCACAGATGCCTCTTCCCCAGTAGTCCTTTGAGTGCCAGGGAGCTCAGTTGAACCTGGCTTTTCATACTGCAGACACGTGTCCATATGGTGACCATCAGATTGTGAACTCGAGCCTGCTCTAGATCTAGGTCCCACCGGGAGATATGTCTCTGCCTGTTGGAGGATGTGGGTAAACACTGTGACAGGTCTTCCAGGCTGCTTATTTCCAGCTCTTTCATGGAGGAGGTGTTCTCTTGGCTGGAGTTGAGGACCTGGATGGGGCTGAGGGACTGGCTGACTGAGAGCATCAGTCACTTGGAAGAGCTCCTTGTGAACCAAAATAGAGATAATTAGTGCATGGCAGCAGAGTCAAAAACATGAGACAGCACTCACAGCTGTGATGAGTGAGGGATGATCTGGTGCAGGATCCTCATGCGGGTGTTCGCCATCGACCCCACCATCACCTTAGGCACGGTCCATGTCCTCATCAGTCAGCCTGAGGGCACACTCCTCCATGTGAGTGAGGGGCCTAATGTTTCCCACTCCACCCCTGGGCTGGACCTTTCCCTCCAGCTGTGAGCCAGCTTCTCCTACAAGAAAACAGATGGAGAGAGTGTGAGCAGGATAGATGCTGCAGCAGATAAGGATGTGTGGAATGTTTGTGTCGAATCCTAGTCACAGTTTGTTGGGACTTATGTATCCTGGTTGCATGCTTCATGTGGGCTGGCTAAGTTGGTACTAGAGATAGAGTTGATCACAGAATCACACAGTGCAGAAAATGCCCTTCAGCCCATCGAGTCTGCAATGACATGTGAGAAACCCCTGACCTACCTACCTAATCCCATTTACCAGCACTTGGCCCATAGCCTTGAATGTTATCACATGCCAAGTGCTCATTCAGGTACTTGTTAAAGGATGTGAGGCAACCCGCCTCCACCACCCACCCAGGCAGTGCATTTCAGACCGTCACCATCCTCTGGGTAAAAAAGTTTTTCCTCACATCCCCCCTAAACCTCCTGCCCCTTACATTGAACTTGTGTCTCCTTGTGACTGACCCTTCAACTAAGGGGAACAGCTGCTCCCTATCCACCCTGTCCATGCCCCTCATAATCTTGTACATCTTGATCTGGTCGCCCCTCAGTCTTCTCTGCTCCAATGAAAACAACCCAAATCTATCCAACCTCTCTTCATAACTTAAGTGTTTCACTCCAGACAACATCCTGGTGAATCTCCTCTGCACCCCCTCCAGTGCAAGACACTTCTTACATGGAACACATTCTGTTTATTTACAAAGGTGCTCAGCAGGTACAGTTTGTGTGCTTTCACCTCAAACCCTATCTCCATACTTCTGACTACTAATTACAGACTACTGACTACAGACTACAGAGGTAGCCTGCGCTACTTTTCCATTTGTTACATAAGACCACGTGATCTTCCTTTATAATATCCTTCTTAAAGGTATACTACACATTAGATAAAAACATAGTTACCGCAGTTTGTGTGATAAGCAGAGCCATGGATGGGATGAAAATGCAAGTTCTAGAAGATATAAGTCTGATGGAGATGTGAGGGTGTGTGTGTGAGTTAGTGCTGTTGTCCCTTGAGGTCTGGGATCCCTATGGATGTGTGATGGGTCATGAGTTTGTGAGTTGAGAGTGATGAAGTGGTTGACTTACCCTGCCAGAAGGGATGAGACCACTCATTCTCTTCTTGCACCAGATGGCTGACCTCTCTGCGCTCCATTGGTGCTGACCGCCACTGTCACCAACTCCCAGGCCGGACTGGTGACTCTGGTGGACTTCTTGTGGCCAGAGTGGCGGTAGGGGACATTGCAGTGGTCCTCCACTGCATCCAGCAGATGCCCCAGAGAAGGCCTCTAAATTTGGGGACTGCCGTCTTCTTTGCTTTTGAGGCAATGTGTCACCTGGAGCAGTCCTGGTCGGTAGGCATGAAGTAGGCTGCTCTATGATGCGCTTTAAGTAGGGCACCTTAAGTGAGGAGGTAGCGGTCTTGGTATGGTGGGCAACCTGAGCCCACCCACCAGCGATCCAGTGTGCTTCTCATGAATGCATTATTAATGAAGTAGGATGCACTAGGAAACAGACAATTTGGCGTGAAAACCTACCATTGCCTTTCTATGTGGCTCAGCATCAAACATTGTCATAATGGTTCCGTGCTATTCCCTTGGGATGTTTTACTGCATTAAAGATGCTACATAAATGCAAGCTGTTGTTCCTGTTGGCATTAACCGTGTGCATCATCTCAAAATGATCTCCAATGTCACTGGGCTTTAGAAAAGAACAGGCCACTCCGTTTATGTTTGGAGTAGCGACACATTAGCCCATGTGCTATAACTTTAATTATCCGTTTCCGAATCATGGACTTTATTTTATTCCACATTCAAGCTGCCTGTTCACCATCAGAATTAGGCATGAATAAAAACAAAAAGTACTGGAAAAACTCAGCAGGTTCTGGCAGCATCTGTGGAGAGAGAAACAGAGTTAACGCTTCGAGCCCAATATGACTTCTCTTCAGAAGTTCCAAAGAAGAGTCATATTCGATGTTATGTATTGAATGCTTGTTTGGCTTGCTATACTTTGAAAGCATTGTGGGATCGCAGAATCCATGTTTTTTTGTTAGTTCTGTAACTGCAGTAGATTGAAAGAGATGTTCAATCACCTCCATGTCTCCAAGAAGATTGATTAGTCTTTAAAAAGCTATTGACCGAACCAATGTTAAAACATAACATCCGACTTGAAATGTTTCTCTCTCTACAGATGCTGCCAGTCCTACTGAGTCTTTTCCAGCACTTCTTGTTCTTATTTCAGATCTCCAGCATCTGCAACATTTTGCTTTTATATCAGAATTCGGCAATTACTTTGATAACAGTACGCAAGATTTCAGTACATATTATTCTCAAATGGACAAATACCATCAAACCGGATTCTTATTTTCAAAAAAATGCATTTTTTTGTATCAAACTACCATCCACCTTTTCTCCCCCGAACACATGCTTTCTGTTGTTAGCTGCATTTATAAATATACTTTCTTTATGGTTGACAGCCTGAATTCCCTGCTATAGAGTAATGGTGCACAGTGTGTGACAGCCAAATTCAAAAAATGGTGCCAATTCAAATAAGGAGGTCTTAGCAGAGGAGACCAAATGCTTAGACAAAGAATTGGATGTGAAGGAGGGTCTTAAGTATGAAGTGGAAATGATTCCAGTCTATTGACCCCAGCGGTCACTTATGGTGGGGAGCAGAGAGTGAAGGGGACAAAAGTCAGAGCCAAAGCATAGAGAGATTAGGGCTGGAAGAGGTTCGTAAAGGAGGGATGAAGACGTGAATGGATTTAAATACAAGGATGTGAATTTTTCAGAAGTGTCACCTGGTTTAGTTTGTGTATAAAATAAGTACTAACATAGTAATAGGTACTCAGTGGATAAACTCGCTGAGCCATCACAAGCCACATTCCTCTGAGCCATCTCATAGGAAGAATGAAGCATTTTCTCATTAAACTTGAAACTACTGTAAAATGTGTCAAAGTACCAAGTAAAACAAATGCGACATCAGAGAGCTCTGAACTAATATTTTTTTCCCTACAACACAAGTGTAAGAAATTGGCAAATGCAACTTGAACACTTGGCGGCATAACTTAATTTCTGGTATCTTTGTTATGATTTAAAGAATGGAATGTGAGTTTGGCACATTAAACCAGTTGATGTAAGTAGATTCTTATGCAGTGAAGTGGTATATGACACAAACATGGAAAATAATGCATACACCAAGCAATTATATACAAGGATATACTGTGGCACAAAGCAGCATAGAATGCAAAACCCACCACCTGGACATCAATGTGTTTGAGGTCCTTTTTAAAAATTCTTTCATTGGATGTGGGGTTCACAGGCTGGGCCAGCATTTATTGCCCTTCCCTAGATGCCTTCGAGAAGGTGATGGTGAGCTGCCTTCTTGAACAGCTACAGTCCATGTGGTGTAGGTACACCCACAGTGCTGTTAGGGAGGGAGTTCCTGGATTTTGATCCAACGACAGTGAAGGAATGGCGATATATTTCCAAGTCAGGATGGTGAGTGACTTGGAGAGGAACTTGTAGGTGCTGGTGTTACCACGCATCTGCTGCCCTTGTCCTTCTAGGTGGTAGAGGTCACAGGTTTGGAAGTTGTTGTCAAAGGAGTCTTGATGAATTGTTAGATTCATGGATTAGAAAAGAAAGTCTTGGATTTAAATAGTACGTTTCATGACTTCAGGACTTCCTAAAGTGCTTTACAGCCATTTAATATTTATTAAGCGCATTAACAATTTAATAAGGACTAGATTTTCTGTTTTTTAAGTGATGTTGGTTGAGGGATACATAATGGTTAGAACACTATGGAGAACTTCCCTATGAAATATGGCCATATGATTGTCTACGTCCATCTGAGAAGGCATATTGAGCAGTCCAATGCCGGATCTGAAAGATGGCACCCCTGACAGCTGTAATGCTCCCTCAGTATCCCACTGGTGAGTCAGGTTAAATTTGATGCTCCGCTCACTGGAATAAGAGTTAAACCCAACTTTCTGACTCAGAGGTGAGAGTGGAGCCAACTGATCCATGGCTGAAACATTAGGAGCCAATATACCTTCAACATGTAAAATGTTTCAGGGGCCATTCCTGGAATCGGCATCAATCTCTCAGAGACTGAAAAAATCATTCAGAGTGATCGGAATGTGCCTGTTTCCTTGTTTGCCAGTATCCATCCTGAGCATGTGCACAATGATGAGAAACTTGGTTCTGCAGTGTAGCTGAAGAGGCTGTCCTATTTCCTTTTTGATTGTGGCTTCTGCTGAGCCTTGCACCCAGCAACAGAGAGAGAGAAAGAGAGAGAGAGAGACTTTGTCTGCAACTGCAGGGGTCACTAGTTGGTCTTCTTGTGCTGTCACTCTCACAGCACACCAGCACACACTGCACTGCTCTGCAGCTAGCTTGTTAACCCATTTTTTCTTCTGTATTCCAGGAGAGGAAATAGTCGCCTTTTATTCATACCAGAACTATTTACTCATTGTGTGATATAAGTCAACAGGAGATGGATTTTTGGGTGGCTGTTGAGACATGCAAATCAGTGTTTTATCTCCGCAACCACAGGAGATTAAAGTTCATCTTTCCTATCTCTTTTTCAAGTGTCTCTGCTTGAAGAAGGCCATGATGCCTTTTGAGGTGTGGCATTCCATGTTCTCTCAGGACAGGTCTGATAGTATAATCCACATAGGAGTTTTCCAGAAAGAGGTCACTTTACATTATCAGCCATCTTTTGCTCAGTGTCCTTCCTTGTATTTACTTAAAAGCACACGTTTTCCTTAAGAAGTCCAATATGCCCATAAGTAATTATTGGCTATAATCTGCTTTTCAAGACAGTCTACACCACCTTTAATGCAGGTAGCTGACACTGCATGTTGAGCAGCTGCACCCTCAGCACTTTGCTTGCGATGTCAACAATCACAACGGTTCTTAAAGGGTTTGCGGGAGGCTGTTCAGGAAAAGATAATCAGATTTCCTTTTCAAGAAAGATTTTTGATGTGGTCAGATGGAGACACAATGCCAGCCTGTTTGCATCCCCAAATGTTGTTGTTGTGCACCCCCAATATCTTCAATGTGTTTTATCTTTTAATATTTTTGCATGACTTCTCACACTCTATATTTAGCACATTATAGGGCCTACGCAGAACCTTCTGGGCTACTGTCCATCCACACACCAGGCCAGTTTAACGGGAACACTGCTGCCGAGAAGCCCTATTTGTCGGCTGGCTTGGTGTAAGGGCTGACCATCTAAAACTAGCAGATTGCAATGGAGTGCTCGTTTGGTGGGTATAGCTCTAACTTTATGATTATTGTCTCCTCCTTGATTTCCCCCAACAGAGGATCTAATTTCTGCTTATGCCATGCTGTCGACTTTCTGCGACATCACTTCCAAGAGCTTTCCGTGACATCACTTCCGGGAGTGTTCCATGATGTCACTTCTGCCAATGTCTCCTGGAATATGTCCAGCCAGAATTGACAACTCAATTGAGATCCTATAGTGAGCGTGATAATTGCGCTTTCTATAATTCAATGTATGAAGGCTGCTGCACAGATTCTCCATTTTGCGTCCATCCACTGCTTTATTTACTTACACGTAAGACCTTGCATAGTACTTCTTCCTTCAACTTTTTAAAATCAAAACTCTATGTCATCGAAGCTCTACTTGCTGAGTTGGTCCAGCTACTTTTTCTCATTCTTGGCAATATGTGCCATATGAGTGTTAGTCTTCCATTTTGTTTAACATAAAAAGCAACACACTGTATGCTTGACTGACTGCAGCAGTTAGATCCTTGGAAGTGTCACTCACCTTCCTCCAGCTCCCCCTTCCTTCAACAAAGAGAAACAACACCTAGGTGAGCAATTCTCAGTTGCTGTAACTCTTTCGAGTACAAACCCATTTCCATCTGTTTCAGATGAAGTTACATTGTTTCATAGTTTGCAATTGTGAGATTTGAACTCTTGATCTTGGGTTTACAAACCCAGTACCATAACCACTTGGCTATTTAGGCCAAGCTTTCAGTTGCTGTAGTGATCAAATTAACCAGCTATCATTTATCAGGACAAACAACAATGCTTTGAAGCATGTATCAATTTATTGTTCAGTCCACGGAAGCCAGCTAACATGGTACGGATCAGTTATGGTGTGCTATACAAAAGCAACCATTTCATGTTCAGCACAAACAGTGCACTTATTTTGTTTGGACAAAACGTCATAGATTTTCAAAGGATGTTAATTTGACTGTGGGGTTTAGTATCTGTTGGAGATTGTTTTGTTCTATAAATATTTACATAACTGGTTTGCTTGTCAGTCTCACAAAAGAGGTTAGCTTCAGTCTTTATTGCATCAAGCTCCTGACTAGATTGGCAGCCTTTGATAAAAAAAACAGCTGTGAGCCTCGCCAAAAGACTTTAAGGTCTGAATTTCACTTTTGGCAGGCGCATGCAATTGACAGGCCCGGGAGCAGCCGGGAAAGGGACCGCCGACCTCTATCGGCCCCCGACCGTGATTTCACGCTGGCTGGTCAATTAACGGCCAGCCAGCATTAAACGCGCGCTGAATAGCTCAGCGGTGCCGGGGTGGAAGCGGGAAAAGGGCAGGCAATGATGTCACCACAGGCGCAGGTGAGTGCAGCAAAAAAGCTCCCCGAAGGCAGACAGCTACCTCAGGAAGCTGTAGACATTCAAATGATGAAATAAAGGTTTATAAAGCTGCGAAAATATGTACATGCATCACAATCAAGCACCTGAAAATATACCAAATAAAAATTTGTTTCTTTTTCATTTCATAATGGAGATTTCATTCTGCCCTTGGATGAGGTTTGATGAAAAATGTGATGGCCGCCTGGCTGATTTGCCCGTCCGCCAACCATAAGATTGGACAGGCCACGAAAATTCAGAGACAATTGTTCTGTTAATGGGTTTAATTACCGTCTTAATTGTCAGCGAGCCGCTTCCAACTTCTTCATGCGCCTGCCGAGCGAAATATCGTGTGAGTGCGCGATGGCGCTAGCCCAAAGTCATCTCACACAATTTTTCACCCGATCAGGTAAGGCGCACATCCACCCGTGAGATGTAAAATTCTGCCCTAAGAATAACTTTGCCCCCCAATTGTGATTTTAACAGTTGATTGCCCCATCACTTTAAATCTGACTTCCACACAACTTTCCTCTGCTACTGCTAGCTCTCTCCCTGGTCCTGTGAACAATGATGCGAAGGAAGATACACTGGAAATTTCAGGATAACTTCCGCTTGAGGTTTTCAGTGGAGCGTCCACCAATTCTAAATCGTTTAGAACTGATTTAGACTGGACAATGAAATTGTGAACTTCTGTGCTCTTACTCTTTTTTTTGAGCGTCTAATAATTCAGCACTGAGTAACGTCTAAATAATTAGATTTACGATGGTGTAAAACAACTTCAAATACATCTGCACTATTAGTTCCTGTCAGCTTATAAAATCCATCTTGAACACCAACTGCAGTATTGATTAAATCATTGACAAATTGCACCACTTCTCAAATTCTGAATGATGTTAAGAGAAAGATCCAGATTTTGCAGTAGTAATGATGGCGAAACTGTTGGTGCACGCCATCACTGCTCTTTTCTAAAATTGCCAGCAGCTTCCTGTGGCTGTGCCAGGAATCAGAAAGTGGTTGGCTATGGTTCCACATTTCCCCATAGGATGTGCTGCTGAGGACCCAACCCCAGGTTGCAATCAAGTAGAAATCACTGAACTGACAAAAATATGTCCTTTTACACTATCAGCTCTGTTTGAAATAGTTATACCTTATAGAACGAGGTGTAACCAGGTTTTTAATGCCATACTAAGTTATAATTTCTGCTGAACAGCTCAGTGCCCCTGGAAAATAATTTCATATTTGGAGACTGTCACATTTCCGCATTTTGATAAAATTTTTAATGCTTTTTGTGTGTTTATGATATTTCATCTTTCACCTCCATCTCATGCGTTTGTTCCAATCATTTATTCTGCTCTCCATAGTATTTTAATTTTAAAGTGAATCATGGTTACACTTCCAGGTTTAAAAATGACAAAACCTTCCAGTAAATTAGCACCAGCCAAGTTACCTGCAATAATGTGCTATTTCTATCCACACAAGTGCGCTTTGTTAACAGGAAAATTACAATTCGCATTGAGTGACAAATATTTTCTCATTTTAAATTGAAACTAACCACACTTACAAATGCCCAGCATGGAGCATATAACAAGAGAGAAAAGTACTGCAGATGCTGGAAATCTGAAATATAAACAGAAAAAGCTGGAAATACTCAGCAGGCCCAGCAACATCTGTGGAGAGAGAAACAGAGTCCATGATCTGCACTAGTTCTGAAGAAGGGGCACTGACCCCTTTCTCTCTGCACAGATGCCGCCAGACAAACTGAGCATTTCCAACACCTCTATTGAAACAAAAATAACCTCTTTTGCCAGCCCTCCAAAAAACAATCAGACTTCTTGTGAGCTTCTCGTTCTAATTCAGTAAGAATTCAGTAAGAAACCCAGCAGCAGCTACCTGAGACCCGTTTTGGCACAACATTAAACATGAGTTTTTAAAAAAAAGTTAAGGTATGAAGAAAACATAAGAGCATCTATGTCAAAGCAATAAATTGATAATTTTTAAAAAAGAGCAATTCATAAAAATGTCCATTAAAAAGCGCTAATCAGCAAAGCTAATTAATAAAACCTTTTTTGCCTTTTTGCTTAAGAAGCAGTGCTTGGAAGAGACAGGCTCGGCCCTGAGTCCTGGTCACCAGGGAAGGGGGAGGGGAGTAGGGCCAAGTTAAGGAGTTTACTTTAACTAACACCCACCTTAAATTTGCCGCTGATGGTGCACACTCCATGCAGGTCTTGGTGGAATTCATATGAAAGATGATTGCCTTTCATCCTGGATTTTCCTCCTTTCCTGGCATGGTGTGTTGATAGGTTTTTGAGATGGAAGAGGAGGGGGAGGTGTGAGCATGTGTGTGTGTGTGTTGTGTGTGTGTGACTCCCAGTCTCAGAATTCTTTCTCTCACACACTCACACACTCGCACATACACTCTCACTCACACGCTAACTAACTCATGCACGCACACTATCTCACACACATTCTCACACACTCACTCTCACTCATATACACACACAAACTCACTCACACACACTCACTCTCTCACACATACTCACTTGCTCTCACACACACACACTCTCTCACACACACACTCTCACACTCACTCACTCTCTCATACACACCCTGGGCAGAATCATCCCAGGTTTGCACTAAGTGCAGTAGCGGGGGGGTTAAAACGAAATTTTAACTGGCCAACCATGATAGCTGGTTTTCACACTGTATCATCCCAAATCCGCCACATTATTTATGTGCTCTTGGGAAACACGCTGTTACCATTGCGGGCGGGCTCTCATTCGCCTGCCCACCAACAGCTCGCCACTTCATCACTCCGGGCGCCATATTTAAAGTCCAGCCACAAACACACATCTCAGTGCTTCCAGTTCACCACTACTGCACGGAAGTCATGGCCCTGAAACTGAAGAAACTGCAGCCCCCAGGTTCAGCAAAACTTCCCTCGAGCAGCTTTTGGACGCCGGTACTTCCTCTACCCCAGCTCTGGCCACAGAATGGGCATCAACAGCACTAACCTGGCTTGTGGGATGGTGGCAGCAGTGGTCAGCGGCAACACCCTGCAAAAGTGGACAGTCACCCAGTGGTGCAAGAGGATGAATGACCTCTTCCATTCTGCCAGGGTAAGTCACTCTTCTCATGCTCACAACCCACACACTCACAATCCCATCACACATCCACAAGGCCCTCAATCACTGCCAGTTCAAGGGACATCACCATTCACTCTCTCACACACACTGTCATTTTCCTCACCCCATCCATGGGACTACTCACCACCCACACAGGCCAGGCATACTTATCATCTGAATTATCTGGAAAAACTCTGCAGGTCTGGCAGCATCGGCGGAGAAGAAAAGAGTTGACGTTTCCACTAGAGCTATACCTTGAGTGCCCTACCATCCATTCTTAATTAGCACATTCGTTTAGATAATATCACCAACTTTAACACCTATGTGTTCTTTTGTTCTGTTGTCTGTGACATCTTTTGATGATCTGCTTCTATTACTGCTTGTTTGTCCCTACAACCACACCAACCCCCTCCACTTCTCTCACCTCACCAAACCACCGCACCCCCCCCCAACACACCTTAAACCAGCTTATATTTCACCCCTTTCTTGGATTCACTCAAGATCTGTCGAAGGGTCATGAGGACTCAAAACGTCAACTCTTTTCTTCTCCACCGATGCTGCCAGACCTGCTGAGTTTTTCCAGGTAATTCTGTTTTTGTTTTGGATTTCCAGCATCCACAGTTTTTTTGTTTTTATACTTATCATCTGGCCTGGCAGGCGTCCTGCTTACACTTTCTCCATCTCTATTCATGCAGGATAAGTTGGCACACAATAAGAGCGAGAGCACACAGACCAGTGGAGGAATTCGTGAAATCAAGGTCCTCACAGACTTTGAAAACAGAGCCATCCAGCTGGCCGGCGATGACCAGGACCAGTCCTGTGCTGACGGTGAGGTCAGCGCTGCTCTACCAAGTGAGGGTCCAGCAGTGCAGCATCCATCAGACAACCATGCTGTGAGTGATGTGTCCTCTTTCACAGGCCATTGCCATGCACTAATTATCTCCCCTTGCTTTCGCAGGCACATCTGCCAAACAGCTGATGGAGTCAATGAACCAGGGTCTCCAATCAAGCACCTGAGAAACCTCTGAGGAGTAATCTGGAGGCACCTTCCCTGAAGCCCCATCACAGCGCTCATCCATACCCTCCACCAGCGCAGAGACACATACCTCGGTGGAACCTAGCTTTAGAATAGCCCTGGAATCACAATCTGGTAAGCACATCGCACTATCTGATCCACTGCAGGTGGCAGGAGGGACTTCCCAGGTGTCCAGCACTCGGAGGACTGCTGGAGGCCAGAAAATTGCTAAATCCAAGTCAGATGATGAGCCTCTGGACTCGGTCATGTCACAGTTGCTGGAGCTGCAAAGGCAAACTCGGGAACATCAGGAAGGGATGTCCTCTGCACTCCTCAGATTGCAAAGCACGATGGAGGAGTCTGTCCACCTTCAGGCTGAGGTGATAGTGCCGGCATTGCAATATGCGGAGGTCAACACTGGCAGGATGGCGGCTGCCATTGAGACCTTGTCCAGGACTTTGCTCCTGCACTGCTGCGTGGGCTTAACTCCATCGTTGATGCCATATTTGGCCTCCAACAATGTGTACAGGAGAGGGGTGTCAGGCAGCTCGATCTGACTCTGGCTACCCATTCTCCTTGAGGAGTCAGTCTGGGGCCACCAGGCACCCATAGGGAGGAGGATCAGCAGGCTCATGCTCCGGGCTCATCCAGGTGACCACGAGAGTGTCTGGCCCATCAACTCACCTCCTCCTGTGGCCTCAGCAGCTCCAGCTCCACAGGCCGAGGAGGGTGCCGCTGCCACACAGCAGGACCCCGAAAGCAGGCCAGGGCCCTCCAAGTCCCGGCTCTCCAGAGAACGCCCACCAATGTCATCATAGACAGGGCGTCACAATGAGTATGCTGCCCCCACCTCCGCTGTGGATTTCTGGGGAGCACCAAGATGCAGCAGCAGGGTTAGTAAAGTTAAGGAGAATTAGTTTCATAGCGTGGGCATGGGTGATAATCACTTGTACATAATGTTCACTATTTTCAACAAACTCCCAGGAATGTCTCCCTGACTGTGACTTCTTGTTCTGATGAGCAGTGTTCTTGTCACTCAGATGTGAATTCTTTCTGCACAAGATGAAGGCAGGTGTCTCAGTCCAGGGCCTCTTCCCTGTGCTCTGTGCAGCCTTCAGACCACAGTGATGGTCCAGCCTCACACTTCCTGGAAATATTATTGATGCCTGAGCATTGATGGTGCTGGTCACTGCTGCCAGAATGTAGTAGATAGGTGCCACAGAGTTCTCTCATTCTCTCTGTGTGCTCTCAGCACCTTTAAGGAGGGGCAGGTCCCCATCTTTTCAGCATCTGTGACCAGTGACGCTGTGCTCCTGAAGGGGTCAGGTGCTGAAGATGGACAAAGGATCAGATGCTTCTAAAGTTTCACAGCTGCGTCTCTATAATAGGACCCTGATCACAGAGTGCAAGCGAGCTACACTCGGCCAGACTGGAGTCAGACATTCACAGATGCAATGTGAGGATCTTTGGGGTTGTCATAATCTTCCACAAATCTAGAGGGCATGAGGGGCTCCTGATAATGCCCCCCATGTCTAGCCAGCATAAGGGCCACATCCCTGTCATTGTCACCTCCGAAGACCTCCTCATCTTCATCCCTGTCGGTGTCCTCCTCATCAGAGGAGACATGCAGCTCCTCCATCTCCTCCTCAGCCAGCTCATCACCCATTTGGAGCGCCAGATTGTAAAGGGCACAGCAGAAGATGAGGAGGCATAAGAGCCTCTGTGGACTGTATTGCAGGGCTCCACCAGATTTGTCCAGGCACTGGAATCTTATCTTCGACATCCCAATGGACTGCTCCACCAAGTTCCGAGCTGCAGCATGAGCCTCATTATAGCATCGCTCTGCTGCAGTCTGAGGCAGTCGCACGGGTGTCATCAGCCACAGCCTCTGTGGATAGCCCGTTTCCCTGAGGAAACAACCCTGCAGCCTCTGTGGACCCTGGAAGACTGCAGGGAACTGCGAGCAACTCAGCTTGTAGGCGTCGTGCACACTCCCTGGAAATCGTGCGCACACCTGCAGGATGCTTTTCTGGTGGGCACATACCAGCCACACATTCAGCAAATGAAACCCCTTGCAGTTGATGTATTTCATCATGTGTTGCAACAGAGATCTCAGCATCACATGAGTGCAGTGATCGCATCCTGAACCTATGGAAAACCCAAGATCTGGGCGAATCCAATCACTCTTGCATCCTGTCTTTCCAGGTCCTGGGTGAAATGCACAAAGGTGCATTTGCAAAATGCCTTTGCAAAGATGGCATCCATGACCTATGGATGCATTTGTGGGTGGAGGCTTGTGATATTCCACAGAGGTCACCTGTGGAGCCCTAAAAGGAGCCACTGGCATAGAAATTGAGCATCACGGTCACTTTCACTGACATTGGCAGTGGATGCCCTCTATGTCCCCGTGGAGCCAAATCCTGCAGTAGCTGGCAAATATGACCGACCAGCTCCCTAGCCATGCGCAGTCTTCGGCGACACTGGTTCTCAGTCATCTGCAGGAATGAAAGGTGCTGTCTATAGACCCTGGGTGTCGCTAGGCACCAACCAGCGAAGGCTCACTGTGGCTCTTGGGCGGTGGAAGCCCCTGCTGCCTCTTCTTCCTGAGGTTGCTGCTCCTGCCTCTGCACAGCCTGGAGCCTCAGTCGCTCTGGCCTCTGTTGCCTTCACTCTCTGTAGGCCATCAGGCATACAGCTGGTTCACCAGCCTCCATGATCCTGATGTAATCCTCCTGCAGGATGAAAAAGAGAGACTCAAGATTAGCAATGGTAAGAACCTCTCCTGGTTAAGTGTGGCAGCCCCTTAATGCTTCCTGGAGAGTGCTGGACACCGCTTGAATGGCTCAGAATTAGTGCGCAGCATGGCTGCCCGAAACCCCACTACATCCACCCCACTCCACTTGACCGATTGGCAGCAGATTTTCCCATTAGACTGAATGCCGTGCCCCCAGCTCAGGCGCAGGCATTCTCCTAACCCGCACTGCAAGTCTGCACTGTTAGCTTGAACCATGGGGGAGTCTGTAAATTGCAAGGGGCTGTGAGCACCTCAGAATCACAGAATCACAGAATCACACAGTGCAGAAGAGGCCCTTCACCCCATCGAGTCTGCACCGATACGAGAGAAACACCTGACCTCCCTACCTAACCCCATTTACCAGCACTTGGCCCATAGCCTTGAATGTTATGACATGCCAAGTGCTCATCCAGGTAGTTTTTAAAGGATGTGAGACAACCTGCCTCCACCACCCACCCAGGCAGCACATTCCAGACCATCACCATCCTCTGAGTAAAAAGGCTTTTCCTCACATCACCCCTAAACTTCCGCCCCTCACCTTGAACTTATGTCCCCTTGAGACTGATCCTTCAACTAAGGGGAACAACTGTTCCCTATCCACCCTGTTCATGCCCCTATAATCTTGTACACCATGATCAGGTCACCCCTCAGTATTCTCTGCTCCAATGAAAACAACCCAAGTCTATCCAATGTCTCTTCATAGCTTAAATATTTCATCCCAGGCAACATCCTGTTGAATCTCCTCTGCATCCCCTTCAGTGCAGTCACATCCTTCCTATAATGTGGTGACCAGAACTGCACACAGTACTCCAGCTGTGGCCTCACCAAGGTTCTATACAACACCAACATGACCTTCATATTTTGGTAATCTATGCCTCGATTGATAAAGGCAAGTGTCCCATATGCCTTTTTCACCACCTCATTAACATGCCCCTCTGCCTTCAGAGATCTATGGACACACACGCCAAGGTCCCTTTGTTCCTCAGAACTTTCTAGTGTCATGCCATTCATTGAATACTTCCTTGTCAAATTACTCCTTGCAAAGTGTATCACCTCACACTTTTCAAGGTTAAATTCCATCTGCCACTTATCTGCCCATTTGACCATCCCGTCTATATCTTCCTGTAGCCCAAGACACTCAAACTCAGTGTTAACCACCCGGCCAATCTTTGCATCATCCACAAGCTTACTAATCCTACCCCCCACATGGTCATCTATGGGATTTATATAAATGATGAAAAATAGGGGACCCAGCACAGATCCCTGTGGTACGCCACTGGACACTGGCTTCCAGTCACAAAAGCATCCTTCTGTCATCACCCTCTGTCTCCTACAACTAAGCTAATTTTGAATCCACCTTATCAAATTACCCTGTATCTCATGTGCATTTGCTTTCTTTATAAGTCTCCCATGTGGGACCTTGTCAAAGGCTTTGCTGAAATCCATATAAACTATATCAACTGCACTACCCACATCAACACACCTGGTCACCTCCTCAAAAAATTCAATCAAATTTATTAGTCATGACCTCCCTCTGACAAAGCCATGCTGACTATCCCTGATCAAACCTTGCCTCTCCAAGTGGCGATAGATTCTCTCCTTCAGACATGAGACTCACTGCCCTTAGTTCCCTGACTTATCTGATGAACCCTTCTTAAATAGCAGAATCACATTAGCTGTTCTCCAGTCCTCTGGCACCTCCCCCATGGCCAGAGAGGAATTAAAAGTTTGGGTCAAAGCCTGTGCGATCTCCTCCTTTGCCTCCCTCAGCAGTCTGGGACACAAATCATCTGGACCTGGAGATTTGTACACTTTTAAGCCTGCCAACACCTCCAATACCTTGTCACTCCCTATATCAACTTGCTCAAGAACCTCACAGTCTCTCTCCCCGAGATCGATACCTTCATCCTCATTCTCTTGGGTGAAGATGGATGTGAAGTATTCATTCAACACTCTAGCGATGTCCTCTGGCTCCACCAATAGATTGCCCCCTTTGTCCTTAATAGGCCCTACTCTTTTCCTGGTTATCCTCTTCCTATTGATATACTTATAGAATATCTTGGGATTTTCCCTACTTTTACCAGCCAGAGCTTTCTCATATTCCCTCTTTGCTCTCCTAATTGCTTTCTTAAGCTTCACCCTGCACTTTCTGTACTCCACTGATGCCTCCCCTGATTTGCTTCCCTTGTACCTGCTAAAAGCCTCTCTTTTCCTTCTCATCGTTACCTGAATATCTCTGGTCATCCATGGTTCTCTGGGATTGTTACTCCTTCCTATCACCCTAGAGGGAACATGTTGAGCCTGTATCCTCCCCAATTCCTTTTTGAACAGCCCCCACTATTCCTCTGTAGATTTCCCCACAAGTAACTGTTCCCAGTCTACCTTGGCCAGATCCTGCCTTATTTTACTAAAATCCGTTCTTCCCAATCCAATCCAAAATATTCACCTCCAGCAGTGACTGCTCCATGGCCAGCTTTAACAAGGAGGTTGTACAACGTGTGCAGTCATCTAACTGTTCTGCAGGCCACTAAAATGCTCATGAATTTGTAGTTTGTGCCAGTGGTGGGGGGGGTGCGGGGGGGAGGTGATGAGGGCTGGGGGCGAAAAGCTTTAGAGCACTTGGTGGCACTTTGATGCCTCTGTGTTGCTTGAGTGGGCAGATAAGCTAGGAGCCCAACCCCAATCATATCAATGTGGCTGTGCCTGAACTGTCTCAGTTGCAGAGGGATGGTTACTTTATACACATTTGCCTGATGTGTGGCTGCTTCCCTCACCCACCCTACCCCCCACTCCGAATGCTTGTGCGCTATATTCAATGGCAGGACTGCCCTTGCATCCTCCCCTGGCACCAGTCACCTCAACAGCAGGGCTGTCCTTAACCCCAACTGCCCCAACGCCCCTGAAGCTTGAAGTCCAACAGGCGACCCTGGTGAGCGCTGCACAACATTACTGTGCACTCACCCCTGAGTTCCCCTGAAAGTGCAGGCTGCCAAGTGCATGCCTTTTATGTGTTGTTGTGAAACACGTTAGCATGCTTTCCCGCCAACGTGGATGGACAATCCAGCGGGGGAGGGGGACAATTCCGGTGGGCTGGCCTGATAACGATATGCTGATGTATTACAATGAGGTTCCTGATGTGTGATGGCAGGAAATCTGAACCGCCATCAGCGAGCTGAGCGAATGATCACGAGCTGGTTTCTCGCCATCGTAAAACCAATTGCGCCATATTGCCCACTCACACGACCGATCATTCCTGATGCTGGCTGGCACAGAAAATTCTGCTCACTGTCTCACACACACTCACTCTCACACACACACTCATTCACACAAACACATTCAATCGCTCGCGCACACTCTCATTCACTCATTGAAGCTTTAGTGAAAAAGCCACACTTCTCAAGTTTCTCTTCCTAACTTTGCCTTCTTGTTCTTCATAATATCCTGGTGAAGCGACAATGCACCTTTCGTTATTATTTTTATATTTTTTCTATTTGAGCTTGCTCTAAACGACATAGTCCAAGTCTTTCACAACCAGCACCTACTCACTCAGCTCTGGGCCCAAGAGGTTTGGAGATTTTCTTGCTGAGGAGGCTGTGAAGGTGGCAACATGCACTTCCTCTCCACCGTGTCTAACACTCCAGCTGCCCTGGGCCTCACTGTTGCTGCAACCACCGCTCGTTCTGGCCTACACGGCCTGCTCCGCCATCTCGACTCCTGTCATCCTTTAGTGGGCCTATGTGGGAGAGTAACAGCATAACCAAGGGTGGACTACATCGCCCACAATACACTCTGGCTGTCAAAAGAAATGGCCTCGTGGACTCTAATAACCCCTTATACCACAGAACTTTGTCACGGAGCAGAGAGCCCACTGCAAGCTTGTTTGCTAGCACATTGAGGTCAGCAGGCAACCACCTGAGAGGGGCAGTGCTGCCCGCACCCAGGCCCCAGTGATTAGCACTGTATGCAACCCCCTCTCCAGGGCCCTTTATGAAGCATCTATATAAGTCCAGCAAATAATAATTGCAAGTGAAAGTAACAACTAGTTTTGTGATTGGTTGAGAAAGAAATCAATCATTTTGATAATAATGGCAGCAGGTAGGGTAATCTTCATCTGTACTGTCTCTGGTTTATATTAAAGTTTCACAGTGTCAATTATGAAGTTCTTTTTCTGTCACAAAGTGTGCATTTTTGAAGTTGAGCAGCCTCCTCAGAAGAGAAATGTAAGCAATTTATTTCCTACAAGAAAAATGAAATCTGCAAAAGCTGCACTTGGTATTAACTGTATTCATGCAGAGTTCTCATCCTCTCTAATAATGGCAGTTCAAAGATTTATCTGAAGTTCCTCCTACAAGCACATTCAAAATCTAATTCACTGTTTAATCAGGATGGCCCCAAAAAATTTCTTGCTGTGCTCACTGTAAGTAAGTGTGCTGCTGAATCAGCAGTCAGGGTTTAGCCATTATCCTGTTCGGAAATGCAACCCTGTCTCGCAAGTTAGGGATGAGAGAGACTGCCTGGAGCCTTTAATTCTTATGGGCAATGACCTTCAAAAACCAACCAACCAGTTAGCCATTCAGAAATTAATGATTATTGTTTTTTTAAACTGATAAGAGAAGGATTATCTTTTGCATTCTGGTATAATGCACAATAAAAATTGTCACCTCTGGGCATGAGCTCACACCAGGAACTGACAGTGGGGAGTACTGGAAGACAAATGATAAAGTAAGTGTGTCTTTATCAAGTTGAAACTGAGACGTGCCTCCGCACTGGTATTGCAAATTCCCATGTCCACCAGCCTCTGTGCATTGATTCTTCTCAATCAAAATCTATAAGAGGGCGAGCCAATAGCAACCTGCTGAAGTTTAAAATAGAAAATGCTGGAAATACTCAGCAGCTCTGGCAACGCCTTTGGAAGAAGAAACAGAGAAAACGGTGTTAACATTTAAGGTTTTTCATCAGATATGCTGTTGAAAGGTTGTTGACCTGAAAAAATGGGTGGAATTTTACCGTCCTGGCGTGGCGGGGGTGGGGCCGTAAAATGCACCGAGCCATTCAACTGTCCACTGACTTCAGCAGCAACCGAAAATCCCGCCGGCGGGAGGGGTTGTAAAATTCCGCTCAATAACTCTTTCCGTCTCCACAGATGCTGCCAGAGCTGCTGAGTCTTTCCAGCATTTTTAATTTTTATTCCAGATTTTCGGTTTTATGTCTTGAGTCTACGAGTTCGCTAGTTGAGCAAATTGCAAACCCAAATTGCACGTCTTCATATACACTTGTTAGTTGATGCTCGCTATCAATAATGGAGAGAGACCAACATAAGAACAACCTGTGATTATTTATTGCAACAGAAGGCAGAGCAATAAATCCTTGCATGCTCTCACAACCACCTCCAGCTCCAGACTTACAGTTAACCAGTAGCCCACTCAGTACAGTGATTGGTCAGCACTGTCACATGGTTTGTCCACTTGTATTCTCTTAAAGGTACATGGTACTCTACAACATTCAGCATTAGCAGCATTTCAACTTAGTATTCATGAAATTTGATGTTAGTGGTATCCATAAGCCAAAAATATGGGATTACCTTTTCTATTCAAAGCAAACTGCACCACCACTGCTATATAATCTTGAAAGAAAAAAAAGAATGACTTGCATTTATATATTGCTTTTCACTCACAACCTCAATGTCACAAAACACTTCAAAGACAATTAAGCACCTCTGAAGTGCAATCACAGTAGTAATATAGAAAAAGTGGCAGCCAATTTGTGCACAGCAAGCTCCCATAAACAGCAGTGTGCGAATGACCAGGTATTTTGTTTCAGCGATGTCAGTGAAGGGATAAATGTTGGTCAGAAATCGCTGTGATGATGTTGCTATATACATGTTTTAACATATGTACCAAATTCCTCTTTCTGCAAATTTGCCGTCTGTTTCAAATAAATCTGACATCTTCAGACAATAGCATCTTTTATCCTGCCCTTTTATTTGAACTTGATTTTGAACATTATTTTTTTCCGCTATAATCATTTCTGGCATCACAATTTTATCAATTACATCATCTTGATTTGATTGATAAATTGGAACTATAGTCGGCCGCATGTAGCAACACATTGCTGTGCCCATGGAAACCTCCTCACAATTTGGTTATTTGTTTGCTCAGGCGTTACAATTTGAACAATTGACTTTTTTTTGTTCTCTTTCACGGGTTACACACCATACCTTGTGGGTGAGCTTAAATCCTATGATCTTCTTGTAAGATTTTTCATTGCAGACTTCATGTCTAGCAATTGGACCAATTACAGTAAATTGCCTACTGAGCATTTTCACAAAATAACCCAAGATCTACTTACCAAGAATATTAGTGAGTCTAGGGTCTCCAGTCTTAGTCATTGTAATAATATTGATTTAAATCCTGAATTATTTAATGCAAGATAAATTTAAGACTGTATTAATATTGATTAATTCTTTAATCTGTTTAGACATGTTGTACAGCTCAGATTTAAAGGTTAGCCTTGAGGTTTTCTACATCCCAGTATGTTGTGCAGCCCATTGTTTGAGCTAGCCTGGGGCACAGGATGATAGCCACTTAAGAAGTAATTAGGGTGAGAAAGAAAAATGAATGTTGACTATCGAACTGACATGATGGTGCCTCTCTGTTTCAAAGATCTCACTGCAGATGTGCAATGCATCAGAATAAACTGAATTACTTCTTCATAATTTCTTTAACACTATATCCCCTGCCAACGCAAGATGGCCGTGCAAGCTGGCCGCCAGTACCTGTCTGCGCATGTGCACATGGCCAGGCATGCGCAGAACCCTATGTTGACATTTTCAGGAGACACAGTGCCAGTTGGAAGACTTTCCCTCAGTTCCTGAGCCCCTCCATGGGTGGTCAGTCAGGGCGCCGGCTGGGTGGATTCTGATTTTGGGGATCGAGATGGGGAGGGAGGGGAGGCTCCTGATCTACCTGGTGATGGCCGCAATTCCAGCTGCAGCTCCAAAGCTTGTTTCTCCCAGCACAAGTTAAGTACCAACAGGGCAGTCAGATGATGGAATATAGGCTAAATTATACATCGTCCCTTCCACAACACTGAAATATGCTGCTATAATAGCTCATTGGGAGAAAGGTGCCTTTCCAAAAGAATGGGGTAAAAAAGGCAAGAAAAATGTTAAGGGAATCAAATAGGATAAAGAAACCTGTGGGAGTCTTAAGAAAATGGACGTTTTACCTGCTGCCCATAATGGCTGGTTTCCACATTGTTACTGTCCCATTCCTGCCTCATTCATGGCATTCTCGGTAAACACGCTAGGTCACTGGAGAGGCGTCTTTTGATTCGCCTGCCCTGCCACAACTTCAGTCCTTCAGTAAATGTGGTGTCATATTTAAAGGCCGTCCCTGCACAGAGCCAGCTCTCTTCAAGGGATAGGAAGCCGCTGGGAACTGATGGCTGCCAAATGGAGGAAACATGCAGCCCCCAGATTTAGTGACACCCCCTGAAGCGCCTTCTGGATGCAGTGGAGGCCCGCCGTGATGTCCGCTACCCTAGCTCTGGGTGAAAGACCA
The DNA here is from genome assembly GCF_017639515.1 of Carcharodon carcharias. NCBI lineage: Eukaryota > Metazoa > Chordata > Chondrichthyes > Lamniformes > Lamnidae > Carcharodon > Carcharodon carcharias. The sequence continues at coordinate 67,176,029 of NC_054480.1, read as the reverse complement.
GCAAGCAACATCACCAATCCAGCATGGGAGGCGGTGGCAGCGGTGGTCAGCGGCAATGCCCTGCAAAAGAGGACAGTCACCCAGTGCAGAAAGAGGATGAATGATCTCCTCTGCTCCACCAGGGTAAGTCACTCTTCTCATCACTCTCAACTCACACACTCACAAACCCATCACATACCCACAGGGATCTCGCACCTCAAGGGACAACACCACAAACTCTCACACACACCCTCACATCTCCATCAGGCTCATTCTACTCAAGCTCACATCCACATCCCATCCATGGCTCCGCACACCACACAAACGTTCCAGGCAGTGCCATGTGCCCTGCTCACGCTCCCTCCATCTGTTTTCATGCAGGAGAAGCTGGCTCAAAGCATCAGAGAGAGGCCCCAAATTGGGAGTGGAGTGGCCCACATTAGGCCCCTTATTCACTTTGAGGAGGTGCCATTGCGCTGACATGGACCGGGTCTGCGGTGACGGTAAGGTCGGCAGCAAACAGCCTCGTGAGGATCCTGCACCGCATCATCTCTCTTTCAACACAAATGTGAGGGCTCTCTCTCCTGCTTTTGACTCTGCTGCCATGCACTAACTATCTCTACTTTGGTTCACAGGGAGCTCTGCCAAGTGACCGACACCCTCAGCCAGCCAGTCCCTCATTTCCATCCAGGTCCTCACCTCCAGCCAAGACGACACCTCCTCCATGGAAGAGCTGGAAATAAGCAGCCTGGAAGACCCGTCACAGCGCTCACCCACACCCTCCACCAGCACAGAGACACACACCTCGGTGGGACCTAGATCTAAAGCAGACACGGGTTCATAATCTGGTGGATACCACACAGACTGGGAGCTAAATATCCAAGAATATACATTCTATCGAAAAGATAGGCAGGTTGGCAGAGGGGGTGGGGTTGCTTTGTTAGTAAGAAATGAAATTAAATCGATAGCAAGAAACGATGTAGGGTCAAATGATGTAGAATCTGTGTGGGTAGAGTTGAGGAACCGCAAAGGTAAAAAACCATAATGGGAATTATGTACAGGCATCCGAACAGTAATCATGATGTGGGGCACAAGATACACCAGGAGATAGAAAAGGTGTGTAAGAAAGGCAAGGTTACAGTGATCATGGGGGATTTCAATATGCAGGTAGACTGGGAAAATCAGGTAGGCAGTGGATCCCAAGAAAAGGAATTTGTGGAATGTCTATGAGATGGCTTTTTGGAGCAGCTTGTAGTGGAGCCCACTAGGAAACAGGCAATTCTAGATTTAGTGATGTGTAATGAGGCAGATTTGAAAAGGGAGCTTAAGGTGAAGGAACCCTTAAGAGGAAGTGACCATAATATGGTAGAATTTACCCTGCAATTTGAGAGGAAAAAGCTGGAATCAGATGTAATGGTATTACAGTTGAATAAAGGTAACTACAGAGGCATGAGGGAGGAGCTGGCCAGAATTGACTGGGAGATCAGCCTAGCAGGAAAGACAGTGGAACAGCGATGGCAGGAGTTTCTGGGAGTAAATTGGGAGACACAGCAAAAATTCATCCCTAGGAAGAAGAAGCATACTAAAGGGAGGATGAGGCAACCATGGCTGACAAGGGAAGTCAGGGACAGCATAAAAGCTAAAGAAAAAGCATACAATGCGGCAAAGAGCAGTGGGAAACCAGGGGATTGGGAAGCCTACAAAGACCAACAGAGGACAACTAAAAAAGAAATAAGGAGGGAGAAGATTAAATATGAGGGTAAACTAGCCAGTAATATAAAAAAAATGCAAGAGTTTTTTTGAGATATATAAGCAAAAGTGGACATTGGGCCACTGGAAAATGACCCTGGAGAAGTAATAATGGGGAACAAAGAAATGGCGGAGGAACTGAATAGGTACATTGTGTCAGTCTTCACGGAGGAAGACACGAGTAACATCCCCAAAATTCAAGAGTGTAGGGGGGCAGAGGTAAGTATGGTGGCTATTATCAAGGAGAAGGTGCTAGGAAAACTGAAAGGTCTGAATGTGGATAAATCATCTGGACCAGATGGATTACACCCCGGAGTTCTGAAGGAGATAGCTGAAGAGATAGTGGAGACGTTAGTGGTGATCTTTCAAGAATCACTGAAGTCAGGGAGGGTCCCAGAGGACTGGAAAATTGCTAATGTAACCCCCTTGTTTAAGAAGGGAATGAGGCAAAAGATGGGAAATTACAGGCTGATTAGCCTGACCTCAGTCGTTGGTAAGATTTTAGAGTCCATTATTAAGGATGAGATTTCAGAATACTTGGAAGTGCATGGTAAAATAGGACAACATCAGCATGGTTTCATCAAGGGGAGGTCATGCCTGACAAATCTGTTAGAATTCTTTGAGGAGGTAATGAGCAGGTTAGGCAAAGGAGAGCCAATGGATGTTATCTACTTGAACTTCCAGAAGGCCTTTGACAAGGTGCCGCACAGGAGGCTGCTCAGTAAGATAAGAGCCCATGATGTTAGAGGCAAGCTACTAGCATGGATAGAAAATTGGCTGTCTGGCAGAAGACAGAGTGGGAATAAGGGGGTCCTTCTCAGGATGGCGGCCGGTGACTAGTGGAGTCCTGCAGGGGTCAGTCTTGGGACCACAACTTTTCACTTTATATATTAATGATCTAGATGAAGGAACTGAGGGCATTCTGGCTAAGTTTGCAGATGATACAAAGATAGGTGGAGGGACAGGTAGAATTGAGGAGGCGGGCAGGCCGCAGAGACAGGTTAGGAGAATGGGCAAAGAAATGGCAGGTGGAATACAATGTGGGGAAGTGTGAGGTCATGCATTTTGGTAGGAAGATTAGAGGCATAGGCTATTTTCTAAATGGGGAGAGAATTCAGAAATCTGGAGTGCAAAGGGACTTGGGAGTCCTAGTCCAGGATTCTCTTAAGGTTAACTTGCAGGTTGAGTTGGTAGTTAGGAAAGCAAATACAATGTTTGCATTTATTTCGAGAGGACTAGAATATAAAATCAGGGATGTGCTGCTGAGGCTTTATAATGCTCTGGTCAGACCACATTTAGAATATTGTGAGCAATTTTGGGCCCCGTATCTCAGGAAGGATGTGCTGGCCCTGGAGAGGGTCCAGAGGAGGCTCACGAGAATGATCCCAGGAACGAAAGGCTTAACCTATGAGGAACGTTTGAGAATTCTGGGTCTATACTCAATGGAGTTTAGAAGAATGAGGGGGGATCTGATTGAAACTTACAGAATACTGAAAGTCCTGGATAGAGTGGACGTGGGGAAGATGTTTCCATTAGTAGGAGAGACTAGGATCCAAGGGCACAGCCTCAGAGTAAAGGGAAGACCTTTTAGAACAGAGATGAGGAGAAACTTGTTTAGCCAGAGAGTGGTGAATCTATGGAATTCATTGCCACAGAAGGCTGTGGAGGCCAGGTTATTGAGTGTATTTAAGACCGAGATGGATAGGTTCTTGATTGGTAAGAGGATCAAAGGTTACGGGGAGAAGGTGGGAGAATGGGGTTGAGAAACTTATCAGCCATGATTGAATGGCGGAGCAGATTCGATAGGCCAAATGGCCTAATTTCTGCTCCTATGTCTTTTGGCCTTATGGATGTGTGTCCGCAGCAGGATGAGGCAGGTTCAGCCGAGCTCCCCGGCACTCGGACGACTGCTGGGGAAGAAGCATCTGTGAGGCCCGAGACAGATGATGAGCCTCTGGATTAGACCTTCCAACTCATCGCGGAGAGTCTGCAGAAGTCGTGGAACACTGCGCAGAGCTATTGGAAGCCCTTAACAGAGTGTCTTGCAAATCGGAGAAGTGTGTCCACCTGCTCTCTGATGAAGTGGTGCCCACATGTGCACGTATCGAGGTCTCCATGAGAAGGACAGTGAATACCATGGAGACCCTGGTCCAGTAGAACGCAGGGATGCACACAGTCTTGCTCTACATCCCATTAGCCATGGGTGATTCCTGCTGTGGCAATGCGAGAGAGGAATGAGGCACCTCAATGTCCCTCCAGGTGCTCCTTCCCCTCTGACTGGGGCCGGGGCCCTGGGGCACCAAAAGGGAGGAGGAGCATCAGGTCATCCGCGCTGGGTCATCCACTCAGGAATCTCCGAGGCTGTCCCCTCCCTCCGGGTCCCCTGTCACCCCTTTAATTTCATCCTCTGCCACCTCAGAAGGAGCATCTGTCCCACAGGAGCACAGCAAAGCAGGCCAGGGCCCCGAAGACCTTGACTCTCCAGAGGACCCACGCCAAAATCAGCAGAGGCAAGAGGGCCAACCATTACCTTGCAGCCAGAACTCTTTTGTTTCCAGGATGTCTCAGTGAACGTGCTTGTTTCCTATCTTCCCACGATTCCACCCCCATCCACGTTGACCTCCCCAATCTCCATCTTCCCAGTGGAGTTGCTAGCAGCCAGGGATCAAGGCTATCTCTTTGAAGGAGAGGAGCTGAGATCCCTTGTGAGGAAGACAAAGGCCTGGATTTTCTGGACCCATTGTGGCAGGAGCTGCTGGGGGGGATGTGGCCGGACAACTAAAAGTCCATTGACTTTTGGCAGGAAAGGAAGATTCCAGCCAAACTCTTCAAAGAGTTGTGGCTCACTGTGAGGACTGATGTTTGGGTGGGTTTCTGAGAAATTCGGGTGGCCTGTCTTGGTTGTGTCTGCCAGTTAACATGCAGTCTGTGGTGTGTTCGACCACAGTTTGCCTATTAATTCATGTTTACCTCATTAATTCTGGATGTTAGAGTGTAAGATGGATAGTGTTGACTGTTTGCTTTGTTGACTATTGTTAAGAAAATACCTGCTGTTTGTTTAAAACCATGGAATCTTGTGATTTCATGCTTTTAATGAGCAACTGGGATTTCAAATTTTGTCTACTTTGTAGACATGGTTACTTGTCCCTTAACCAGATTGTAATCAAATTTGGGGTCTCATTCTGGATCATAACAAATTTGTGGTTCTCGTCCAGGATCGTATCAAGATTTGGGGGTTTGGTCTGGGATCGTAACGGCTGGCACCCAGCACAAAGTGATTCACATGACCACTCTATTGGCCAATTCCATTTTTCAATCAGCAGCTCCAACCATGTCTCTCATGAAGGCAAAATGTCAGCTTTATTCTATTCTGGCTGAACCTCTCTATTCCAGAACAAAAACAGAATTACCTGGAAAAACTCAGCAGGTCTGGCAGCATCGGCGGAGAAGAAAAGAGTTGACATTTCGAGTCCTCATGACCCTTCGACAGAACTTGAGTTCGAGTCCAAGAAAGAGTTGAAATATAAGCTGGTTTAAGGTGTGTGTATGGGGGGCGGAGAGATAGAAAGAGAGAGAGGTGGAGGGTGGGGGGTGTGGTTGTAGGGACAAACAAGCAGTGATAGAAGCAGATCATCAAAAGATGTCAACGACAATAGTACAATAGAACACATAGGTGTTAAAGTTAAAGTTGGTGATATTATCTAAACGAATGTGCTAATTAAGAATGGATGGTAGGGCACTCAAGATATAGCTCTAGTGGGGGTTTGTTATTTTTTATAATGGAAATAGGTGGGAAAAGGAAAATCTTTATAATTTATTGGAAAAAAAAGGAAGGGGGAAACAGAAAGGGGGTGGGGATGGGGGAGGGAGCTCACGACCTAAAGTTGTTGAATTCAATATTCAGTCCGGAAGGCTGTAAAGTCCCTAGTCGGAAGATGAGGTGTTGTTCCTCCAGTTTGCGTTGGGCTTCATTGGAACAATGCAGCAAGCCAAGGACAGACATGTGGGCAAGAGAGCAGGGTGGAGTGTTAAAATGGCAAGCGACAGGGAGGTTTGGGTCACTCTTGCGGACAGACCGCAGGTGTTCTGCAAAGCGGTCGCCCAGTTTACGTTTGGTCTCTCCAATGTAGAGGAGACCACATTGGGAGCAACGAATGCAGTAGACTAAGTTGGGGGAAATGCAAGTGAAATGCTGCTTCACTTGAAAGGAGTGTTTGCGTCCTTGGACGGTGAGGAGAGAGGAAGTGAAGGGGCAGGTGTTGCATCTTTTGCGTGGGCATGGGGTGGTGCCATAGGAGGGGGTTGAGGAGTAGGGGGTGATGGAGGAGTGGACCAGGGTGTCCCGAAGGGAGCGATCCCTACGGAATGCTGATAAGGGGGGTGAAGGAAAGATGTGTTTGGTGGTGGCATCATGCTGGAGTTGGCGGAAATGGCGGAGGATGATCCTTTGAATGCAGAAGCTGGTGGGGTGATAAGTGAAGACAAGGGGGACCCTATCATGTTTCTGGGAGGGAGGAGAAGGCGTGAGGGCGGATGCGCGGGAGATGGGCCGGACACGGTTGAGGGCCCTGTCAACGACTGTGGGTGGAAAACTTCAGTTAAGGAAGAAGGAGGACATGTCAGAGGAACTGTTTTTGAATGTAGCATCATCGGAACAGATGTGACGGAGGCGAAGGAACTGAGAGAATGGGATGGTGTCCTTACAGGAAGCGGGTTGTGAGGAGCTGTAGTCGAGATAGCTGTGGGAGTCGGTGGGTTTGTAATGGATATTGGTGGACAGTCTATCACTAGAGATTGAGACAGAGAGGTCAAGGAAGGGAAGGGAAGTGTCAGAGATGGACCACGTGAAAATGATGGAGGGGTGGAGATTGGAAGCAAAATTAATAAATTTTTCCAAGTCCCGACGAGAGCATGAAGCGGCACCGAAGTAATCATCGATGTACCGGAGAAAGAGTTGTGGAAGGGGGCCGGAGTAGGACTGCAACAAGGAATGTTCCACATACCCCATAAAAAAACAGGCACAGCTAGGGCCCATGCGGGTACCCATAGCCACACCTTTTATTTGGAGGAAGTGAGAGGAGTTGAAGGAGAAATTGTTCAGCGTGAGAACAAGTTCAGCCAGACGGAGGAGAGTAGTGGTGGATGGGGATTGTTCGGGCCTCTGTTCGAGGAAGAAGCTAAGGGCTCTCAGACCATCCTGGTGGGGGATGGAGGTGTAGAGGGATTGGACGTCCATGGTGAAGAGGAAGCGGTTGGGGCCAGGGAACTGGAAATTGTTGATGTGACGTAAGGTGTCAGAGGAATCACGGATGTAGGTGGGAAGGGACTGGACAAGGGGAGAGAGAAGGGAGTCAAGATAACGAGAAATGAGTTCTGTGGGGCAGGAGCAAGCTGAGACAATCGGTCTAACGGGGCAGTTCTGTTTGTGGATTTTGGGTAGGAGATAGAAGCGGGCCGTCCGAGGTTGGGCGACTATCAGGTTGGAAGCTGTGGGAGGGAGATCCCCAGAGGAGATGAGGTCAGTGACAGTCCTGGAAACAATGGCTTGATGTTCAGTGGTGGGGTCATGGTCCAGGGAGAGGTAGGAGGAAGTGTCTGCGAGTTGACGCTCAGCCTCCACGAGGTAGAGGTCAGTGCACCAGACAACAACAGCACCACCCTTGTCAGCGGGTTTGATGACAATGTCAGGGTTGGACCTGAGAGAATGGAGTGCAGTAAGTTCAGAGAGAGACAGGTTAGAATGGGTGAGAGGAGCAGAGAAATTGAGACGACTAATGTCGCGCCGACAGTTCTCAATGAAAAGATCGAGAGAAGGTAAGAATCCAGAGGGAGGGGTCCAGGTGGAGGGAGAATATTGGAGATGGGTAAAAGGATCCGTTGAACTGGGAGAGGACTCCTGCCCAAAGAAGTGAGCCCGGAGACGAAGACGGCGGAAGAAGAGTTCAGTATCATGCCGAGCCCGAAATTCATTGAGGTGAGGGTGTAAGGGTATGAAACTAAGTCCTTTGCTGAGCACTGAACGTTCAGCATCGGAGAGGGGAAGGTCAGGGGGTATAGTGAATACATGGCTGGGGTTGGGATTGGAAGAAAGGGTGGGGACGGAGGGACAGGCAGGGGTGGAGGGTCCTAGATGGGTGTTGGTGTCGATGAGTTGTTGGAGCTTGCATTCCTTAGCATTTGAGAGAAAGAGAAAAAGTTTCTTGTTGAGGCGTCGGATGAGCCGAAGGATAAAATGAAACTGGGGGCACGCGCAGCTTTGAAAAAGGGTACGGCGGTGCTGCTGGAGGGAGAGGTCGAGTGTGTTCATATGGCGGCGCATGGCGCTGAGTGTGGATTTCAGAATGTGACGGGAACAGCAGTCCGAGAAACGTTTTATGTCCCGGAGATACCTGTAATCCTGGGTGGGTACGAAACATGAGGGGTGGAATTTCAGTTGAAATCCACGTGGGGTAAGTCGGAGAAGGAGACAGTCACTGAGAAAGGAGATATGGCTGTGAAAGCGGGTTTTAGTAAACACCTTGTCAAACACTAGGAGGGAAATGGAAAGCAAGGAAGGTGAGCAAGACAACAGAGAGATACGGAAATCTTGTCGCAGAGAGGAACAGAACTTCTTCAAGGAGGTAGGCATTTCTTGAAGAGCAGTGGCAGTCAATTAAACACAGAGATAAAAACAAAAAAACTGCGGATGCTGGAAATCCAAAACAAAAACAGAATTACCTGGAAAAACTCAGCAGGTCTGGCAGCATCGGCGGAGAAGAAAAGAGTTGACATTTCGAGTCCTCATGACCCTTCGACAGAACTTGAGTTTGAGTCCAAGAAAGAGTTGAAATATAAGCTGGTTTAAGGTGTGTGTGTGGGGGGCGGAGAGACGCTCTATTCCAGCTTGGGTTTGTCCTGTCGCAGTCATGTACTTTCCATCCTAATCAGCAGCCCCCTGCCACCCCCACCACCACCCCAACAACTCCCACCAGCTTCATTCTTTTCTCCCTATTTTTTTGTTGACGCTTCAAATCACCTGGAAACCAAACCATTCAAATTGTTTGGAATTCTCTCTGAGCCCCTTAAATGTTTGATCATTGAAGCACCCAAAGGTTCATTACAAAAAAGCATTTGGTGATGACAATGGGAAAGAACTCTTGTCCATGAAGAAACAGATCATGGAAAAGGTTTGTCCATTTTACTTAGTAAATGGACTATTTATGGAAAGCCTGCTGTAGTTACTATTGGCACATAGACAGTGACATGGACCGGTTGCACCAAATGGCTTGTCTCCATTACAAGTTGTACATATTTCTAAGATTAAAAGACAATCACTAATATAAAGGTTATTATAGTAATACTGCAGCTCAAATATTAACTGGCTTATTAATGAGATATTTGCTAAAACCAATATATTACCCATTTGAAAACATTTCAATTTTAATTTTATTTTTCCTCTCTAACCTACTCTAAATTTCTAACTTTAAAACATTTACATTTCATCAGTCTTTAAATGTCTCATTGTCCATTCTGGAGTAGGTGCCAACTTTAAAAGTACAAGTTTTCCAAGGCCTGAATTTTCAGCTCAGCGGAGGGTGGTAGTGGGGCTCAGTCGGCGGGCTCGGGATCAGCCGGGAAATGGACTACTAACCACAATTGGCCCCCAGACAGCGTGAAACCCTCGCTGGAAAGCTCAGCCCTGCCGGGGTGAGGGTGGGGAGAGGGCGGGCGATGGTGTCAACGTGGGCACTGGCCAACACTGGCAGAAAGCTGCCTAGGGAGCTGAAGACCTGAAACAGCAAAAAATAAAGGTTTCAAAAGCTGAACAAAAATGTCCATGCGTCATAATTAGTCACCTGAAATGTTAGCTCATGAAAATGCTGTCCACAGGAATTTATTTATATTTCATTTCATCACAGAAATCTCATCCCACCTGTAGATGAGGTTTGATGAAAAATGCAAAGGCTGCCTGGCCAACTTGTCCGTCCGCCAACCGTAAAGTTGGACAGGCCACATAAACTGACTGGCAATTGTACCATTATATATGAAAATGGGCTTTAGAAGAATCCTTTCCATTTGAGATGCACATTGTTGGGCAGTATTCAAATTGATGCTTGACATGATTTATGTATCCTAAGATGCAAAAGCTTCTGCTGTACAGTTAATTTGTCAACAGCCTTTGAATACAACAGGCTGGACTTTTAATCAATTGGGGGCATGGGGAGGAAATGGGGAGTGGAAGAGAAAAATGGTCCATTTGGTGTTTAAATATGAAGCGGTCACCTGTTGTTCATGGTCAAGTAGCAACTGGCTGTTAAGTGGTAACCATTTTGGACTGAGGAAATGCATTAATCAAAAATTTGCTCTTGTGCGTATGATGAGGAAATGGTTTGGCTCGATGCGCCTCATTTGAGGGACATTTAGGACTTGTAAAATAGCTAAGAGCAAACTTAAATGTTGACAATTATCCAAATATCACAGATCCAGCAGTTCCGCACAAAGAAAGAAGGGACATTCTGAGATCATCCTAAACGTTTCATGGACAATGAAATGTTTTTGAATTGTAATCACTGTCGTATGGAGAGTGAAGGGTCGGGAGTGGGCCATTCAGCCCCATAAGCCTGCCCTGCCATTCGTTAGATCATGGCTGATGCATCTTAACTCTGCTCATCATTCACACTCTTAACTAATGAAATTCTATCAATCTCAGTTTTGAAATCGCCAATTTACCTCTCTTCAACAGCTTTTTGTTCCAGATTTTACTCCCCCTTTGTGTGAAGAAGTGTTTCTTGACTGCACCTTTCAACAGCCAAGCACTAATTTTAAGTTTATGCCCCCCAGTGCTGAACTCCTCCACTACAGGAAATAGTTTCCCTCCACCGTCCTCATCAAAATATTTCATTGTTTTTTACGTGTCAATTACATCAACATAAACCTTCTATATTCAAGGGAAACAGAAGCCTAAATATGTAAGCTGTCCCCATAATTTAATCTTTTTAGTCCTGGTCATTGTTGGCTGTTCCTCGATTCGGAGATGCTGTATACTTAGGGTCATGTGTTTCCACCAAGTGTCTCCTTGTGACTGAGCACGCAGATTCTCAACTTACAGATCTTTGAGCACTTGGGGAAGGAAGTCCCATGACGTAGTAGGATCCGGAGTTCAGGAATTTCCAATTTTTCTTTCCTTCTCTGCCACCGCTTTGCTTCATCATTACGGCATAGGCCGGGGTTTTCCATTCTGGGCCTGAGTGGCAAGGCCGGAGCACCAAATGGGAGTGTTTCCGGCCGCAGAGTCCAGTGGGAATTTGTGCTGAATCATTTGATGCTGGGCTCATTAATTATGCAATTAATTATGCAATCGGGGGTTTCCTGAAATATTGCGTGGCAGGGTGGGCTGGATCAACTTTTTGTCATGTATCCACTTTGGAAGGAGAAAATGGCTCAGCGATCGCAGGGAGCTCTAACGATGCGTCCCTCGATGTGCTGCTCAATGGAGTGGAGGGACGTCTTGTACCCAGAGGGTAGAAGGAAGAGGCCGAGCTGTTTGACAAGCTCTGCATGGGAAGAAGTCACCAGGGCAGTCAGTGCTCATGGCCTCCACTAGTGCCAGAAAGGGATGAATGACCTCATCAGTGTTGGCAGAGTATGTGATCCCTCAATTGCTCACACTCACCTCACTGAATGGTAGTGGGGGCATGGGCCTCAGTGGCAAGGCCACCATCCATGCGGCCCATGAGTAAAAGAGCAACTCAATGTGTTAAGGTGACATGTCATAGCCCCACTGCAGTCCATCTAGTCTGCAGATGGAGAGGCCACTGTGGGGTACGGGGAGAGGGAAAGGGGTTAGGCTTTGAGGCAGCAGCAAGCACCACTAATGGCATGCCTCTACGAGCTTTATCCTTATATCTGCATGGGCTCACTGCTCTGGCGGGTGCTGCCCCAGAACACTTGTGGAAAAACGGCAGTGCATCAATCACATGCCACGCAATCCAGTGGGTTGTTTGTAAGACTGGAAGCATGAGAAAGATACATGAAACCCAATTTTTCTCAACCTCATCTTCTTTCTTTGCACAGGAAAAGTTACGGCACAACAGGAGAGAGAGAGAGAGAGAGAGACACAATGAGAGGAAGCCTGCCTGAACTGAGGAACCTTACAGAGTTCAAGGAGCAGGCAGCTGAGCTGGCAGAGATGGAAAGATCAGCAAGTAGCCTCCATCCAGTAAGGATCCATGCATAATATAGTCACATAGAAACCTAAGGGTCATGCATTCCTCCATGTGGAGGCAGCTCATACAGTCAGTTGCTCTCTTCTCTCACACTTACTCAGAGAAGCAGGAAGAGGGGAAGGGAACAAGAGGAGACCCTGTCCAGCAGTTCGTCCAACCCACAGAGGACCGAGGGCATTGGGGAGGAGGAAGAAAGTGCACCTGTAGAGATATCACAGCAGTCACCTGCACCCTCCACCAGCCCAGAGACACACACCTCGGCGGGTACTAAATCTAAATAAGGCAGGGTTTAACAATCTAGTGGTCACCACAGGGACGTGCGTCCGCAGCAGAAGGAGGAAGGCTCAGCCAAGCTCACCGGCACTCAGAGGGCTGCTGGGGATTAAGCATCTATAATGTCCAGGTCACATGATAAGCCTCTGGGATGGGCCCTGTATGAGATACTAGAAATGTAGCGAGAGGTGGGGGAACATCAGGCAGAGGTGTCGGAGGTCCTCAACAGTGAGGTGGAGGAGTCCATGTGCCTGCTGTCCGATGAAGTGGTGCCAACCTGTGCATAAACAAAGGTCTCTGTGGGAAGGATGGCGAACACCATGGAGAACCTCGTCCAGCAGAACAGCAAGTTTCTGTCGGAGATGTGCGTGGACCTGTACTCCATCGCTGTAGCCATGGGGGAAGGGCCACGCAGGGGCTTTTGGGCACTCAAAGCAAGGGGGAGCTGCTATTGGAAACCCTGGGACCTGCACTCAGGACTCAGGTGTCGGGCCTTTCGGGATCCCCCTTGCCTGTGACCCCTTCAGCCTCGTCCTCTGTGACCCCACAGCGGGTCAGCAAGGTAAGCTGGGGTCCTTCAGGCCTCTGGCCTCCAGAGGAGGCTGCAAAAGCTATCCAAGACAAGTGTGCAAGCTGGTCAGCAGGCTGCCTCCACCCCTGCTGCAGATGTTGGGGGAGCACCTAGAAGTGGTAGGGAATGAAAGATTAAGAAATTATGATTTCACATGTGGGTGTACAGGTGCACAATAATTATTAACGTTCTTACACTTTTGTAAATAGATTACACTTGCATTTATGAAGGCTTATGTGGTTCAATTGTGATTCATAGTCGTTAAGCTGGTGAGCCTGCCCAATGCCCGCCTTTTTAGGGAGAACCCCAGCCTGGGTCTATGTCCCTCAGAATCATGTACGTGCAAGGGGCAAGGATCTTTGCCAGGGCACTTGTGAAGCCTCCCACATATGCTGAGCCTTTGCCCTTCACATGCTCACCTGTTGAAATGCCTTTGCCTTGTCAGTACTACGTGCTGGGGCTCCCCTTCAGTCATCCAGCTGAGCTGACCTGCTGCTCCACTCACCCCTGATGACCCAACTCTCTTGCAGCATCTCGAGATCTCCATCTCGAGGCTCCAGATAGTTGCAAGTGGCCATCATGCATGTGACTTTTCAGGTAGGGTCCAACACCTTCCAACCTCCCCCAATGACCCTCCTGGTGTGATCTTTGATCTCCTCAGTCGCCCTAGCTGACTCTCTGTGACAATAGACATGCCATCCCTCATCCTGCCGACCTCGAGAAGCAGGTTTCACTGTGTTGTCTCCAACAAGCTGCAGCCTCCCCTTACACATCAGTCCAGGACCCTCATCCGCCCATCCTGCCACCTCCCACTGCCTCCTTTAACCCTGTGTGCACTTGTGTGCATACGTGAATTTCCCTGCTCGGCCTCTTCCCCTGACCCCCAACACAGTCAGCGGTCAGCGCTGCAGCACACAGTTCACACTGTGAGAGTCTAAACTGACCCACCAGCGCGAAATGGTGGTGATCAGCTTCCCGACCACTCCCGCTCAACCCCACTGAGCCTGCCCAACAAGGGAAAAATCCTGGCCTTAATTATAAAACATCCAGTAATATTGCTGCAAGGCACCTGTAAGGGAGATATTTTGCAGCTTTTCCCTCCCTCTCACTCAATGCAACTCCAAGGCTTTTAACAAAACCTTGCTTTCTAGAACAGCAAACGCTTCGCTGGGGTGGCTAGAGGCTGCTTTTTCACAAGTCTGTCTTCACACAGTGAGTAGTTAGGGTTTCAAGGTCTCATAGGGCCACTCACATACAGCTTTCAATCTTTCCTTAAAATATATTTCTCCCTTTTGATTCTTTAAATCCCAACATTTCAAACTTGAAACTCAAACACTTCCAAATATAAGGACTTTCATGTTCCCATCTTGTCTTTGCTTTTAGGTCAATAAAACATGATATCCCCACTATTTGTTTACCTATGAACTCTTGCAATATGCAAACATTTTCCTTGTCACCTTCTAATTCCCCTTTGAAATTCAAACAACCTCTCAACTTATCCACAAATGCAAATGTTATCTCGCCCATTTACAATTCCAAATGTCTGCTTTTACACTAAATCCCTTTGATGATTCAAACCTTGTAGTCTGACTGTCTTTTGTTTAATTAATAACACACACACAAACAAACATACACACACAGCCCCCATAAACCTACTTCAGTATCCCACAGTAATATTAGGAAAAAAATTATATTTCATTTACAGAATTACGGAATTGTTATGGTGTAGAAGGAGGCCATTTGCCCCATCATGCCTGCACTGGCTCTCTGTGCATTTTAACTTAGTGTCAATCTCCTGCCCTTACCCTATAACCCTGCACATTGTTTCTACTTAAATAATGATCCAATGCCCTCTTGAATGCTTCAATTGAACCTGCCTCAACCACTTCCAGGCAGTGCATTCCAAACCCTAACTATTCGCTCTGTGAAAAAGTATTTTCTTACCTCACATTTGCTTCTTTTACAAAACACTTTAAAACCATGTCCTCTGGTTCTCGGTCCATTTACGAGTGGGAGCAGTTTCTTCCTATCAATTCTGTCCAGACCCCTCATGATTTTGAAAACTTCTATCAAGTCTCCTCTTAGCCTCCTCTCCAAGGAAAACAGTCCCAACTTCTCCAATCTTTCCTCATAACTGAAGTATCTCATCCCCGGAACAATTCTCGTAAACCTCTTCTGCACTCTCTCCAATGTGTTCACATCCTTCCTATAGTGTGGCACCCAGGACTGTACACAATAGTCCAGCTAAGGCCTAACCAGTGTCTTATATAAGTTCTTGCTCCTGTACTCTTGTACTCCATGCCCCTATTAATGAAGCCTAGAATACCATATGCTTTAGTAACAGCTCTCTCTACCTGTCCTGCCACCTTTAATGACTTATGTACATAAACACCCAGGTCTCTCGGCACCTGCACACCTATTAAAATAGTATCCTTTATTTTATAATGTCTCTCCATGTTCTTTGCACCAAAGTGCATCACCTCACACTTCTCCACATTGAACTTCATCTGCCAACTATCTGCCCGTTCCACATATGTGACAAGATGAGGAATAGTAGGGGCAATAAGTTACTAGTGGGAGTTATCTACAGGCTCCCTAACAGTAACCATAATGTAGGACAAAGTATGCAAGAAGAAACATTGGGTGCTTGTGATAAGGGGATGGCAATAATCATGGGTGATTTCAATCTAAATATAAACTGGAAAATCAGATTGGCAGTAATAGCCTGGATCAGGGGTTCGTAGAATGCTTTTGAAACAGTTTCTTACAGTAGCACATTCTGGAACCAACCAGAGACCAGGTTATATTGGAATTGTTATTGTGTAATGTTACAGGGTTAATTAATGGCCTCAGAGTAAAGGCACCCCTAGGTAGCAGCGAACACAATATGATTGAATTTTAAATCCAGTTTGAGAGGTAAAAGAGTGGATCTAAGGCTAGTATTTTAAACTTAAATAAGGGCAACTATGTAGGCTTGAAAGCTGAGCTGGCTAAAGTGAACTGGGATACTAGGCTAGACAATAAATCAACAGAGAAGCAGCAGCAGATGTTTAAGGGGATATTTCAGAATACTCAGAATAAGTATATTCCTAACATAAAGAAAAAATCCAAGGGGAGGACCCACTATCCATGGTTAACTAAAGTAGATAAGGAAAGCTTCAAACTTACGGAAAAATAATTGTGCAAAGATGAGTGGCAGGTCAGATGATTAGTCAGAATATAAAGAATGACAGAGGATGTCTAAAAGGTTAATCAGGAGAAAAAAATTGGAGTATGAGAGGAAGCTAGCTAGAAATGGAAAAATGAATCGCAAGAGTTTCTACAGATATTTATAAAAGAAAAAATTAAGTAAAGTGAGTGTTGGTCCTCTCGAGAGTGAGAATGGGGAGTTAATAGTAGATAGTAAGGAATTGAGGGATGAAATGAACAAACATTTTGCTTCTATCTTCACCATAGAAGATACAAAAAACATTCAAGTAATAGCTGTAGATCAGGAGGTGGAAGGGAGAGAAGAACATAGTGAAATTACAATCACAAGGGAAGCAGTTCTGAACAAACTGATGGAGCTGCAGGCTGACAAGTCTCCAGGTCCAGATGGATTCATCCTAGGCTCTTAAAAAAGGTGGTTAATAAGATAGTCATTAGTTGGTGTTAATTTTCCAAAATTCCCTAGATCCTGGGAAGGTTCCATCAGACTGGAAAGTTGCAAATATAACCCCTCTATTCAAGAAGGGAGGGAGGTGGAAGACAGGAAACTACAGGCCAGTTAGCTTGACATTTGCCGTCGGGAAGGTATTAGAATCGATCATTGAGGAGGTTATAGTTGGGCACTACGAGAAACTCAGGGTAATTGGGGCAGAGTCAGCATAGTTTTGTGAAAAGGAAATTATGTTTAATGAATTTTTTGGAGTTCTTTGAAGGAGAAACTTGCTCTGTGGATAAAGAGGAGCCTGTAGACGCACTATACTTGGAGTTTCAGAAGGCATTTGATAAGGTGCCACATCAAATGTTATGACAGAAAATAAAAGCTCATGGTGTAGGGGGTAATATGATAGCATGGATAGAAGATTGGCTGGCTGGCAGAAAACAGTATGCAAAAAATGGATCTTTTTCCTGATTGGCAGGATGTGACGAGTGGAGTCCCACAGAGGTCTGTGCTGGGGCCTCCAATTTTTACAATTTATATCAATGACTTAGACAAGGGGAACGAAGGCATCGTAGCTAAATTTGCAGATGACACAAAGATAGATAGGAAAGTATGTTGTGAAGAGGACATAAGGAGGTTGCAGATGGATATTGATAGGTTGAGTGAGTCGGCAAAAATATGGCAGACTGAGTATTATGTAGGAAAATGTGAAGTTGTTCACATTGGGCAGGAAGAATAAGAAAGCAGGGTATTACTTAAACGGAGAATGACTGCAGAATGCCAAGGTGCAGAAGGATCTATCTGTTCAAGGGCATGAGTCACAAAAAGTAAGTATGCAGGTACAACCTGTGATTAAGAAGGCTGATGGTATGCTATCCTTTATTATGAGAGGAATTGAACATAAAAGTAAGGATGAAATGCTTCGGTTATACAGGGCATTAGGAGATCACATCTCGACTAGTGTGTGCAGTTTTGATCTCCTTATTTAAGGAAGAATGTAAATGCCTTGCAGGCGGTTCATAGGAGGTTTACCAGACTGATAACTGGAATGAGCGGGTTGTCTTGTGAGGAAAGCTTGGACAGACTGGGCTTGTTTCTGCTAGGTTTTAGAAGAGTGAGGGGTGACTTGATTTAAGTATATAAGATCCTGAATGGCCTTGACAAGGTGGATGTGGAAAGGATGTTTCTTCTTGTGGGTGAGTACAGTACTAGGGGGTTGCCCTTTTAGGGCAGGAATGTGGAGAAATTATTTTCTCTCAGAGGGTTGTGCGACTTTGAAACTCTCTGCTTTAGGAGGTGGTGTAGGCTAGGTCACTGACGATTTTTGAGGTGGAGGTAAATGATTCCCTTGCCCAAAAAGAATCTAAAGGTTATCGGAGGCAGATGGAAATGTGGAATTTGAAACACAAACAGATCAGCCATGATCTTATTGGATCAGGCTTGAGGGGCTGAATGGCCTACTTCTGCTCCTATTTTGTGTGTTCGTATGATATATCTTTCTTAGATCCAAACAACATGACCTTACACTCCACAGATCAGATGGGGTAAGCACAGAGCTCCAGCTCACAGGATGCAATACCCCAACACAGGTTTTACAGACAATGGATAAGCCTGCTGGACATGACCAAGCACCAGTGCTTCAAGAGGTTCAATGTCAGGCGATCACTGACATTTACAGCCTCCTGGGAGAAGATCTTCTGACCAGTGGACCTGGTGGGCACACATTGCCAGTGGTGGTCAAAGCCACTACAGCCCTAAAGTTATTCGCCCTTGGCTCCTTCAAGGGATCTGCAGGTGATGTTTGTGTAATCTCGCAATCTGCTGCCTACAAATGCAACTCCCTGGTGACCGATGCCATGTTTGCCAGAGCTGGTGCTTTTGTGCGCTCCTCAAATGATGAGATCAATTAGAATGTGTGGGTGCATGGCTGTGCGTCATGGTCCAGGGAGTGATCATATGTGACAACCAAGGTGTCACCACTGGAGTCCTCATCCACCGGCGGGACTTCATCTCCACTATTGTTCACCTCATCTGCAATCACCAAAAAATCATCATGCATGCTTATGTAAGATTCCTATGGTGCTACCAGGAGGCTTGCATCCTGTGCCAGTCAAAACTCCATGCGATATTCACACCCTGAAGCAGAGTTTGCGGATGGCTCCTTGAAGACAAGGGCTACCGATGAAGACATGGTTGATGACACCAGTGAGAAGCTAAAAAATGGTAGGAACAGGAGTTTACCCCCTTCAGCCTGTTCCACCATTCAATGAGACCATGGCTGATCTGCCACCTAACTCCATACACCCATCTTTTCCCCACATCCCTTTTAACATATGGCTAACAAAAACCGTTCAATCCCATTTTAAATTAAATAGCATCGATGAATTTGTGGAAGAGTTCCAAACTTCTAACATCCTATACATGAAGAAATGTTTCCTTAATTCACTCCTGAAAGGCCTAAGTTTATTTTTTGACTATTGTTATGATCATATTAGGGACTGTTAACATTAAAGAGAAATCTGAACACCTCGTTTTAACCAGTAGAACTATGCCACAAGATTTTACTTCTTTTTAAACAAAACACAATTTTTATTGCATATAGAGCAAAAAAATAAAAAGCAAATATGATTAAGTTAACTCTACAGCTTATACCCATGCATGCCAGGCCCTTTGGTTTATTTCTTATTTCCCCCAAGAATCCTCTTATAAGACACATCAATCTTAAACTTATTTACATCTATAGGGCCACCCACACACCCACCTCCACCATAAGTATACCATAGTTTTCTGGAGAATTCTCCTCAACTCCAGCGATTCTCAGAGGTAAACCTTTCATTTGCCATCTCTTGAATATGGATGCTTCAGACCCTTGCTCTTATTACTTTTCCAATACTTCCAAGCTAATCTGCTTTTTGTTTTCTTTGACACTTCCACTAGTTTCAAAACAGGCAATCTTCCAGTTTCTGTTCCCTCAAAAAATTCAAACTGAGTTTAAGCCTTACCTGCATTCCATGTGGTGAATGATGAAGTTAGTTTTTCGCTCTGTGTACAGTGCAGGCCAAGCTAACTATCATTTACTTTGGCTATCCCTTACTGAGCTGCAAACCTCACAAGGTCCAAATTGCAACTGATTTTCTCAGCATACACCAGATAAATGGAAATCAGAGAATTTCCCTAAGCTCCATGCATCTCCATGTTGACATAGCCTGCTCTGATCTGTCCTCAAACTGATCCCTCGTTTATAATTTCTTCTTTGACTTGAAGTAAATGGGTCTTACAACCTTTCAGGGTTCACTGAACGTTTTTAAAATAATTTAGCTCTGACTCCAAAACAAAAACATTTCTCTGGACTGCACATTTTGCAAGCATTGCAGACTCACAACCTGGATCTCCCAAGCAGCAGCAACAATAATTGGATTGCCACCGTGCTCATAAAATCCCTTGATTTAATACCGCAACACATTTCTTCCGGGATTTGCTAATCCCGGCTGTCACAGAAATATGCAGAGCAATATCCATCAGGGAAGTCTGTTGGAGGGAATCAAGTCAGGGAAGATAGGACATGTTCCATTTTTATGGCACTAGCTGACATATGGTAAGCTTAAAGCTTCATTCTTTGAATGTTTGTTAATGAATGGGTGAGTGGATGAGTGAGTGAATGGATAGGTGGGTGAGTGCGTATATGGATAGGTGGGTAGTGTGGCTAAGAGTTGAGGTGGGTAGGGGTAAGTGTGCTGGTAGATGGGTAGGTGGGTGAGGTGTTAGATGAATAGGTGAGTAGTCAGATTGAGGGTAGTTGGATTGAGTCGGGGATGTGGTTGGGTCTGGCTGTGAGGGTAGCTGGGTGGTCAGGGGTAGTCAGGTTGGGTCACGGGTGGTCAGGTTGGGCTGGGGGGTAGTCAGGTGGCTGGAGGTTAGTTGAATTTCTATCCTATCATCTAAGTCATTATTGAATACAGTAAATAGTTGAGGCCCCAACAGAGATGAGACACCGCTAGTTGCATCCTGCCAATTAGAGTCCCAGCCCATTATCCTTACTCCCTGTCTCGTGTCGTTCAGCCAATTTCCAAAGCAGGGCAATAACTTGCCTTCAATTTAGCAAGTTTCAATTTTAGCCAAAAGGGTCTTTAGGCAGTTATTGCTTGTTACATGTAAATTCAGGTCGGGACTCCCATAATCAGCTGAGGCAGGACTGCCCCCGATTTTCGGGCTTGTGTATGAGGCCACTGCCCCCTCCACCTCCTTCCCTGCTCGTGTGCAATTTTTATTAGTATAGATGCAGTCAAGAATTTTATAAATACATGAGGAAGAAAGAAGCTGAAGGTTACCCTGATAGTGTGATCAAGAAGGATGGGAGGAGACTTTAAATGCAAAGAGAGCCAAAAGAGGAGTAAAGAAAGATGATCCCCACTCCCTCATACACAGTGAGTGCAGTTTACCTGCCTTAATACAGGACTCAGAACCCATAAAACAAAGTGGTAAACCCTTGTCCTTATTGCAAAGCCTTACCTGAATAAGTTTTTCCTCTTAATCACTCATTGCTTTGAGGGTGGTGTGAAGAGGGAAAGTGAAAACAGTTCCATTGAACTGTTTTTATTCCTTCCATCGTTAAATAGTTCGGTAAGTATTTTTTTTAATTAAAAAAAATGTTTTCGGTTAAACTTGTTTGGGAACTTCCTGAATTTGAAACTCTGAGAAGTGGGGAGTGAGGTTAATTTTCTTTGCTCTGCTCGACCGACCCCATGCTTATGAAACTTCACCAAACAGGACACTCGCAAAAACTTTTATCTGGCCAATCCCAGAACACATGTAACTTTCAGGGCAGAGTGTAAAATTGGCAGGGGAAGTGCACTAAAAATATAAGGACACTGGTTTAAACATTAGGTTAAGCCTACTCACTCACATATTTGTGAAAGTTTCCTTAGCACTATTGAAACAAGAGCAGGGGAGCTTTTCTGGTCAACATTCACCTCTCAACAAACATCACTAAACCAGTTATCTAGTAATTACTCTTATTACTGCTTGTTGGGCTTTGCTGTGTGAAAATTGGCTGCAATCTTTCCTTGGAGTACAACAGTGATTACATTTCAAAATATTTGCCTCTGAAGTAATTTAGGATGACCTATGGTCATGAAATATGAATACAAACTTTGCTTTGTTTTTTCCTGTGTGTTTGCTGCTAATTCCAGTATTCATATTTTGAGGAAAGAATGAGTCTGAAGACAGCCTGTACCTTAAGACAGATTTATTTCCAGGCCTGCAGAACAGAGAGCAGACCACAGACATCAGAGCCCAGCTGGCAGACAGCAGAGAGCACAGCTGGCAGACAGCAGAGAGCAAAGTGTAGACAGCAGAGTGTAGAGTCTTCCAATTCCGCCCAACACCCAGTTTGAACACTTTTTTATACTCTTATAATGAAGCCCTAATACCTCCCCAATTGTTCACCAACTGAAAGCATGTACCAACATTGACAGATTCCCTTTTTTGGGAAAAAAATAACAAGTGCGGTTTCTTTCCAGACAAAAAAGAAAACTGAAGACAGAGAAATAAGTCACACATTTTCAAAACTCACATTCTGAGTCATGCCTCTTCTCATATCCCCAATAGTTTTTTACCACAAGAGATCCCTTTGATGAAACAATTTCATAATTGATGGCTTGCATCAACCCATTGGAGCTTAGAGATTTCCTTTCTCTCCATTTGTTTTAGACTTGCAATATCAATTTGTAATCTGTTTTCACTCACACTCCCCGCAGAGTGGGATCGATTGTCAATATAACTTCCTACTGGGACATTTTCTTCATTATTTCACCCATGTAATACTTTTCAATGAAAAGAATACCATGTCAACCACCTCTACTAGTGCAAGAGTCTATGCAGCCAGGGTGTTCTTTACTCCTCATCTTATTTTCTTAACAACCTTATTCATTTTCATCCACAAGAAATATGACGAAACCCGTAGCACTTAAAAACCCATCCACAAGGTTTGTGTGAGAGACATCACTGAACACAATCAATTTTTTATTGTTAGGGTGGCCCAAACATGGAAACCGCAGTATACATTTGTCCATCTTTAACTTTTTTAATGTTTTGCTTGCCTGTAAGATATCCTGGAACTTGGGGTGTTTCTTGTAGTATTCAGTTCCAGAACATCAAAGCTTGCATTTGGCCTCACCAGCCAGTTTAATTGTCCAATTAGACCCCACAGCTGCTCTGTCTCATCTTTGAAATCATCTGCATCTTTTTGTGAAGACCAAGCCCGACTGACTGTGATAGGGCTAACACTTTCTAAATATGATTGTTGGTGTAAAGTAACCTCAGGCTAATAGTTTTATTTCCAATCCAATATATTTAAAGGCCCCATTAGCCTGGCTCTCAACCTGTAAGTCTGTACTAATCCTGTCAAGAACTTTGTTTTGAAACTCACTAGTGCCACCCATAAGAAGCCATCTACATGCGTCATGAAGATGCCTGCAAGTTTTCCACCAAGATACCAGTAGAAAATGGCAGAATCCATCTTTAGTTGGAGACAACCCCACTTTAAAAATATAAAAACAAAAAAACTGCGGATGCTGGAAATCCAAAACAAAAACAGAATTACCTGGAAAAACTCAGCAGGTCTGGCAGCATCGGCGGAGAAGAAAAGAGTTGACGTTTCGAGTCCTCATGACCCTTCAACAGAACTTGAGTTCGAGTCCAAGAAAGAGTTGAAATATAAGCTGATTTAAGGTGTGGGTATGGGGGGCAGAGAGAGAGAGAGAGAATGGGAGGTGGGGGTGGGGGGTGTGGTTGTAGGGACAAACAAGCAGTGATAGAAGCAGATCATCAAAAGATGTCAACGACAATAGTACAATAGAACACATAGGTGTTAAAGTTAAAGTTGGTGATATTATCTAAACGAATATGCTAATTAAGAATGGATGGTAGGGCACTCAAGGTATAGCTCTAGTGGGTTTTTTTTTTATAATGGAAATAGGTGGGAAAAGGAAAATCTTTATAATTTATTGGAAAAAAAAGGAAGGGGGAAACAGAAAGGGGGTGGGGATGGGGGAGGGAGCTCACGACCTAAAGTTGTTGAACTCAGTATTCAGTCCGGAAGGCTCTAAAGTCCCTAGTCGGAAAATGAGGTGTTGTTCCTCCAGTTTGCGTTGGGCTTCACTGGAACAATGCAGCAAGCCAAGGACAGACATGTGGGCAAGAGAGCAGGGTGGAGTATTAAAATGGCAAGCGACAGGGAGGTTTGGGTCATTCTTGCGGACAGACCGCAGGTGTTCTGCAAAGCGGTCGCCCAGTTTACGTTTGGTCTCTCCAATGTAGAGGAGACCACATTGGGAGCAACGAATGCAGTAGACTAAGTTGGGGGAAATGCAAGTGAAATGCTGCTTCACTTGAAAGGAGTGTTTGCGTCCTTGGACGGTGAGGAGAGAGGAAGTGAAGGGGCAGGTGTTGCATCTTTTGCGTGGGCATGGGGTGGTGCCATAGGAGGGGGTTGAGGAGTAGGGGGTGATGGAGGAGTGGACCAGGGTGTCCCGGAGGGAGCGATCTCTACGGAATGCCGATAAGGGGGGTGAAGGGAAGATGTGTTTGGTGGTGGCATCATGCTGGAGTTGGCGGAAATGGCGGAGGATGATCCTTTGAATGCGGAGGCTGGTGGGGTGATAAGTGAGGACAAGGGGGACCCTATCATGTTTCTGGGAGGGAGGAGAAGGCGTGAGGGCGGATGCGCGGGAGATGGGCTGGACACGGTAGAGGGCCCTGTCAATGACCGTGGGTGGAAAACCTCGGTTAAGGAAGAAGGAGGACATGTCAGAGGAACTGTTTTTGAATGTAGCATCATCGGAACAGACGTGACGGAGGCAAAGGAACTGAGAGAATGGGATGGAGTCCTTACAGGAAGCGGGGTGTGAGGAGCTGTAGTCGAGATAGCTGTGGGAGTCGGTGGGTTTGTAATGGATATTGGTGGACCAGTCTATCACCAGAGATTGACACAGAGAGGTCAAGGAAGGGAAGGGAAGCGTCAGAGATGGACCACGTGAAAATGATGGAGGGGTGGAGATTGGAAGCAAAATTAATAAATTTTTCCAAGTCCCGACGAGAGCATGAAGCGGCACCGAAGTAATCATCGATGTACCGGAGAAAGAGTTGTGGAAGGGGGCCAGAGTAGGACTGCAACAAGGAATGTTCCACATACCCCATAAAGAGACAGGCATAGCTGGGGCCCATGCGGGTACCCATAGCCACACCTTTTATTTGGAGGAAGTGAGAGGAGTTGAAGGAGAAATTGTTCAGCGTGAGAACAAGTTCAGCCAGACGGAGGAGAGTAGTGGTGGATGGGGATTGTTCGGGCCTCTGTTCGAGGAAGAAGCTAAGGGCCCTCAGACCATCCTGGTGGGGGATGGAGGTGTAGAGGGATTGGACGTCCATGGTGAAGAGGAAGCGGTTGGGGACAGGGAACTGGAAATTGTTGATGTGACGTAAGGTTTCAGAGGAATCACGGATGTAGGTGGGAAGGGACTGGACAAGGGGAGAGAGAAGGGAGTCAAGATAACGAGAAATGAGTTCTGTGGGGCAGGAGCAAGCTGAGACAATCGGTCTAACGGGGCAGTTCTGTTTGTGGATTTTGGGTAGGAGATAGAAGCGGGCCGTCCGAGGTTGGGCGACTATCAGGTTGGAAGCTGTGGGAGGGAGATCCCCTGAGGAGATGAGGTCAGTGACAGTCCTGGAAACAATGGCTTGATGTTCAGTGGTGGGGTCATGGTCCAGGGAGAGGTAGGAGGAAGTGTCTGCGAGTTGACGCTCAGCCTCCGCGAGGTAGAGGTCAGTGCACCAGACAACAACAGCACCACCCTTGTCAACGGGTTTGATGACAATGTCAGGGTTGGACCTGAGAGAATGGAGTGCAGTAAGTTCAGAGAGAGACAGGTTAGAATGGGTGAGAGGAGCAGAGAAATTGAGACGACTAATGTCGCGCCGACAGTTCTCAATGAAAAGATCGAGAGAAGGTAAGAATCCAGAGGGAGGGGTCCAGGTGGAGGGAGAATATTGGAGATGGGTAAAAGGATCCGTTGAACTGGGAGAGGACTCCTGCCCAAAGAAGTGAGCCCGGAGATGAAGACGGCGGAAGAAGAGTTCAGTATCATGCCGAGCCCGAAATTCATTGAGGTGAGGGTGTAAGGGTATGAAACTAAGTCCTTTGCTTAGCACTGAACGTTCAGCATCGGAGAGGGGAAGGTCAGTGGGTATAGTGAATACACGGCTGGGGTTGGGATTGGAAGAAAGGGTGGGGACGGAGGGACAGGCAGGGGTGGAGGGTCCTAGATGGGTGTTGGTGTCGATGAGTTGTTGGAGCTTGCGTTCCTTAGCACTTGAGAGAAAGAGAAAAAGTTTCTTGTTGAGGCGTCGGATGAGGCGAAGGATAAAATGAAACTGGGGGCACGCGCAGCTTTGAAAAAGGGTACGGCGGTGCTGCTGGAGGGAGAGGTCGAGTGTGTTCATATGGCGGCGCATGGCACTGAGTGTGGATTTCAGAATGTGATGGGAACAGCAGTCCGAGAAACGTTTTATGTCCCGGAGATACCTGTAATCCTGGGTGGGTTCGAAACATGAGGGGTGGAATTTCAATTGAAATCCACGTGGGGTAAGTTGGAGACGGAGACAGTCACTGAGAAAGGAGATATGGCTTTGAAAGCGGGTTTTAGTAAACACCTTGTCAAACACTAGGAGGGAAATGGAAAGCAAGGAAGGTGAGCAAGACAACAGAGAGATACGGAAATCTTGTCGCAGAGAGGAACAGAACTTCTTCAAGGAGGTAGGCATTTCTTGAAGAGCAGTGGCAGTCAATTAAACACAGAGATAAAAACAAAAAAACTGCGGATGCTGGAAATCAAAAACAAAAACAGAATTACCTGGAAAAACTCAGCAGGTCTGGCAGCATCGGCGGAGAAGAAAAGAGTTGACGTTTCGAGTCCTCATGACCCTTCGACAGAACTTGAGTTTGAGTCCAAGAAAGAGTTGAAATATAAGCTGGTTTAAGGTGTGTGTGTGGAGGGCGGAGAGATAGAGAGAGAGAGAGGTGGAGGGGGGGGGGGTGTGGTTGTAGGGACAAACAAGCAGTGATAGAAGCAGATCATCAAAAGATATCAACGACAATAGTACAATAGAACACATAGGTGTTAAAGTTAAAGTTGGTGATATTATCTAAACGAATGTGCTAATTAAGAATGGATGGTAGGGCACTCAAGGTATAGCCCTAGTGGGGTTTTTTTTTTTATAATGGAAATAGGTGGGAGAAGGAAAATCTTTATAATTTATTGGAAAAAAAAGGAAGGGGGAAACAGAAAGGGGGTGGGGATGGGGGAGGGAGCTCACGACCTAAAGTTGTTGAATTCAATATTCAGTCCAGAAGGCTGTAAAGTCCCTAGTCGGAAGATGAGGTGTTGTTCCTCCAGTTTGCGTTGGGCTTCACTGGAACAATGCAGCAAGCCAAGGACAGACATGTGGGCAAGAGAGCAGGGTGGAGTGTTAAAATGGCAAGCGACAGGGAGGTTTGGGTCATTCTTGCGGACAGACCGCAGGTGTTCTGCAAAGCGGTCGCCCAGTTTACGTTTGGTCTCTCCAATGTAGAGGAGACCACATTGGGAGCAACGAATGCAGTAGACTAAGTTGAGGGAAATGCAAGTGAAATGCTGCTTCACTTGAAAGGAGTGTTTGCGTCCTTGGACGGTGAGGAGAGAGGAAGTGAAGGGGCAGGTGTTGCATCTTTTGCGTGGGCATGGGGTGGTGCCATAGGAGGGGGTTGAGGAGTAGGGGGTGATGGAGGAGTGGACCAGGGTGTCCAGGAGGGAGCGATCTCTACGGAATGCCGATAAGGGGGGTGAAGGGAAGATGTGTTTGGTGGTGGCATCATGCTGGAGTTGGCGGAAATGGCGGAGGATGATCCTTTGAATGCGGAGGCTGGTGGGGTGATAAGTGAAGACAAGGGGGATCCTATCATGTTTCTGGGAGGGAGGAGAAGGCGTGAGGGCGGATGCGCAGGAGATGGGCCGGACACGGTTGAGGGCCCTGTCAACGACCGTGGGTGGAAAACCTCGGTTAAGGAAGAAGGAGGACATGTCAGAGGAACTGTTTTTGAATGTAGCATCATCGGAACAGATGTGACGGAGGCGAAGGAACTGAGAGAATGGGATGGAGTCCTTACAGGAAGCGGGGTGTGAGGAGCTGTAGTCGAGATATCTGTGGGAGTCGGTGGGTTTGTAATGGATATTGGTGGACAGTCTATCACTAGAGATTGAGACAGAGAGGTCAAGGAAGGGAAGGGAAATGTCAGAGATGGACCACGTGAAAATGATGGAGGGGTGGAGATTGGAAGCAAAATTAATAAATTTTTCCAAGTCCCGACGAGAGCATGAAGCGGCACCGAAGTAATCATCGATGTACCGGAGAAAGAGTTGTGGAAGGGGGCCGGAGTAGGACTGCAACAAGGAATGTTCCACATACCCCATAAAGAAACAGGCATAGCTAGGGCCCATGCGGGTACCCATAGCCACACCTTTTATTTGGAGGAAGTGAGAGGAGTTGAAGGAGAAATTATTCAGCGTGAGAACAAGTTCAGCCAGACGGAGGAGAGTAGTGGTGGATGGGGATTGTTCGGGCCTCTGTTCGAGGAAGAAGCTAAGGGCCCTCAGACCATCCTGGTGGGGGATGGAGGTGTAGAGGGATTGGACGTCCATGGTGAAGAGGAAGCGGTTGGGGCCAGGGAACTGGAAATTGTTGATGTGACGTAAGGTGTCAGAGGAATCACGGATGTAGGTGGGAAGGGACTGGACAAGGGGAGAGAGAAGGGAGTCAAGATAACGAGAAATGAGTTCTGTGGGGCAGGAGCAAGCTGAGACGATCGGTCTAACGGGGCAGTTCTGTTTGTGGATTTTGGGTAGGAGATAGAAGCGGGCCGTCCGAATTTGGGCGACTATCAGGTTGGAAGCTGTGGGAGGGAGATCCCCAGAGGAGATGAGGTCAGTGACAGTCCTGGAAACAATGGCTTGATGTTCAGTGGTGGGGTCATGGTCCAGGGAGAGGTAGGAGGAAGTGTCTGCGAGTTGACGCTCAGCCTCCGCGAGGTAGAGGTCAGTGTGCCAGACAACAACAGCACCACCCTTGTCAGCGGGTTTACTTTAAAAACATTGATCAAACTGAAAAGTACCACACTCTGGGAGCATCATTTAAACCATATACATGCTTAATCAACTTCCAAAATTTTCCTTCTACCTCTGACACCTCCTTAGGTGGTTTGAGAAACACTTTCCTCTGGAGATAGTCACCCTGCAGAAATACAGCTTTTATATCTATGGACTTACACTCCCACAAAAATGTCGGCAAAAGGGCCAGAAAAAATTTCAAAATTACCTTCCCTGCTGTGGGTGAATCCATTCTGAATTTTTCATTGGGTAAGCATTCTTCAAATCCCCAGGCCACTAACCTAGCCTTGGTCTTATAAGTTCCATCCGGTAGGACCTTTTCCATGCAGACTCACCTATGTAACAATGCTGGCAGACTCTTATTTTGGGACTTCCAAATACACAATAATTCCCTCCAACTATCCAACACCCTCTGTGTAGCCTCCCATATGGCTTTATCCCCCAACTTGTTAGCCATTAGAAAAATCTTTTGGTAATGAGGACTCTTGCTTCTGCTATGTTGTTGTGATGGTTCACAATTCTCCACTCTACTATATGGTCCAGTCAAGCTGCATCCCCAACTTGCCTGTTAAAGTTTTTCTGGGATTCTCTTGTTAGATCCCCTGTTTACCTGTCTGAGGCCCTATCCACTGTACATGAACATTTCCTCACCCAGGATGCATCACCCGACCATCACTATAACTTGAGCTATGCTTCCTTATTTTCCATTCTTGTACTTCGTGCTCCCAGTCCATGGCCTTCACTGCATGTCCGTCATCCCAGACATTCAGCCAATTCTTATATTTCCCAGTAGACTTTCCTGTCCGTTGCATTCCTGTTGCGTCCCTGCAGTTATCCGATCCTTCTGTGTGATACAATACCCAGGAACCCACTTTGGGCAGCTGGCCTTTGGACAAAACAGCTCCTGTTTATCACAATCAAATTTTCTACAGATACTTAACTCCTGATCCATTACATTTTGCCCCTCTGGCTCTGCCCCACAAAATATATGAATTTGCGATGCACATGGTGCTTCATCGCCTTCCATCACATTATCAGCATTTGCAAATCCATAATTCATTCCGATGACCCATTCTGATTCCCATGTTGAATCATCACAGTTTTCCTTTCACATCCTATAACTTACCCTGGACCCTTCCATCTCCTTTCCACCCACTGCCCCAACCTCCTCTTAGAATAAACCAGATTACCTGAAGTAAATTCTACATCAGATAGTCTTATGCAATGCCACAATGCTCCCCTAATTCTTTCTGAAACCTCAGCCTTGATGAAAACTTTCCTGCCTGCATGCAAGGCATTTGAGTGAGCAGAAAAAATAGAGCTAATGGTAGTTCCTTCAAGCACAGGGGGAACATGTGATAGCACTGAAGGCAACTTTGGATTCCTACCACACACCAACTGGTGCGGACTATACACCCAGTCACTTGCAAAGAATTTTTTGCATGCAATGCCCATGCCAGCGCCATTTGCAACTTGCAATCTGGTTGGTCGGCCAGTATCTTATGCAACATTTCATAAATTACTGTATGGTTCCTCTCATACAAACCATTGCCGAACAGGCTCTCTGCCTCAGTATTCATGACTATGATTTCTAGATTTTCACAAATGTCCCGAAATTCACCATTTGCAAATTCTCCTCCATTATCTGTGAGGACCATCGTTGGCATTCCTAATCCAGTACCCTCGCATTTCTCCATGACGTTGTCTACAATGGTTTGTTTGTCTTTGCCATTTATTACTGTAGGTGGACTAAATCTAGCTGCCAAATCTACAAAGTGTATCAAAAAAATACCCCGATCCTTGTCCCATACTGTTAAGTCCATTGCCACTACATCATTAACTTATCTTGCCAGTGGCAGACTCACAATAGGACATGGTGGTGTCCTTCAATATTTAATACAAATATTACAATGAGCTGTACTTGCTCAATAAGGGTGTTGTATTCTTTATCAACTACTCCAGCATCTCGCAACAGAGCTTTCAATTTCTGTGATGCTGGATGTGTGAAATGTCTGTGTAACTTCCAGGTAATCCTTTTCTTGTCTACCAAACTTTTAACCCCAGAAGTTAACAATTCTGTTTGGACTCCCCGACAAGAATTATCTGGCTTTCTCAATGATTGGCATTAATAGTCAATCTGCATAAAATGCAGATCTCTATTTTTCCCAAACAATATTATTTTGTCATTCTGCATGTTTAATTTCATCTATGCTTTTTTCATTGACGGTTTGCTCAACAAATGAGGTATCTCACAATAGACCACATCAGTACTGATGAAGAGACTGACCCCAGCTATCTTGCATGGAACAACTATTTTTCTAGAAAATGTTAGCATGCTATAATCCCCAAACCCAAAACAGGTGGAGCTTCCATATTCCATAATCTTCTGCCAATCTGCCTCATCAAGAGATTCCAGGTGGCGAGTAAGCCCATACACTGTTCAAGTGCAACCACTATCCAGCACTGCACGGCTGAACGAGTCAGCAACCAAAATACCTATTACCATGTTCAAACTCCTAGTGACCAATACAATTCCTTCATGGCAGTCACCATCATCATTCTCAGCATCAGAATTATCTATTTCATGCGTTACTTCAAAAACAATTCTTTTGCTTGGGGCAGTTCATTTCATAATGATATTTAGAATCACACCAGTAACACTGATTAATCATTCCCCATACGTTTCTCGGTTGTCATCCCAGGCCCACTTTTTGCGACCATTTCAGGCTGCTTATCAACAACCCCATCCTCGTATTGAAATCTAAATCTAATATTTTGGCAATCTCAAAATTTGATAATTGTGGGATCTTCCATCCTTCGCTTTATTGCAGAGTTGTCTGTATGTGATAGAAAAGTGGCTGGAAATCACTGCTTTCCCCCTAAAAAATGTTTTAGACAGCAGCTATTAGGTCCAAGAGGGAGTCTTTTCCATGAAACTGAACCCCCATCAAAACCAAAAATCTATTAACATGAGAAATATGTGCACAGTCCAGTAACTTAAAAGCCAATATGGACTCTGGGATTTCAATGTTAAACTTCTTCAGACTTCTAAACCATTTATCAAAGTCCATAATGTACTCCTCCATGGACTGAACATCTGTTTTCTTAAATCTATCAAAAGTTGATTGTACTTCATATGCTCCAAACAAATCATCCTGCTGTAAAACTTATCCAAAAACTGTCATAGAAAGGTTAATCCCTCCTTGGTGTCCAAGTCATCCACATCCAATTCTGAAAATGCTTTACTCCTAATCATACTATTTGCTTGTAATGACAAAGCCAGGGTGATACCCAGCTTCCTCTGGGGTAACAAGATAACCCATGTCCATATCTCATCTTTAATGTTCCATTGTGAAATGGTTCCACCTCTGAAAAACTGGTGCATAGTCAAAAACTGAGATTTTGCATCATCCTTCTGCTCTTCCATAACCGTGGTTGTCTGGAGTAGGATGCTTCCTTTTCCTTCAGACGATAGAGACAAAAAACTTATCCACAACCAATCACCAGCACTTAATGTCCATCCTCTGCTACCATTTTAATTCCAATATTCACATGTTGAGGGAAGAACGAGTCTGTAGCCAGCCTGTACCTTAAGACAGATTTATTACCATGCAAAGACACAGACTCTTCCAATTCCCCCTAACACCCAGTGTGGACACCTTTTTATACTTTTGTAATGAAGCCCTAATTCTTCCCCAATTGGGGACTGCTCTTGATTACCAACTTAAAGCATGTACCAACATTAACATTTGCTTGTGACGAGGCACATAATTTGTGAGCTAGGATAGGAGGACAGTGTGCTAGATGGATGCTGGGCACAGAGACAAGCTATTCTTATATGAGTACATAGTGAGTGCAGATTGAGTGGCTTGGGACCCATAAGCCAGCAAATCATCTACCTACCTCCGCACCATGATCCTGTTCCCCTTCCCAGGTACACTGCTAAACTTTGACTGAATTATCGCAGCAGCAGGGTTATAGACACAGGTTGTTCTCTAATTCTAGCACCAATGTAAGGGAACTTCAAACACTCTTTTTTGTTACGGTCCCGTGTGATGTTACAGTTGGACAAGACAGATCCCTGGGCTTGATAGATCCTAACTTATTTTTTAGAAACCGTGGAGGTAAGTTACTGTACAAATTCACAGGAGCCTGATGAAAAACTTTAAATAAAAAGAATAAGACATTTATTAAACAAGAAAAAATAACTATATTACACCAGATAAAAAGATTGGAAAGATCACAATACAAACACAAGAAAATTATTCAAATTACATTATTCCTTTACCCCAGCAATATCTTTACAGACACATACAAATGCAGACAGAAAAACAATTTATAATATTTATCTTATATTCTAATATTCAGGGTAAATATGCGGTACAGGTGAACCAACTGGCGAACTGTGGTCAGACACACCACACTCCAAATAAATGACAGATGTGACAAAGCAGACTCTATGTATTTCTCAACAACCCACCCAGATGCTTATCACACCTTGAGCCAAAGGATCTCACGAAAGCTCTGGGCAGGACTTTCTGACCCCATCATGGTGGGACCTGCCGCAGAGATTCGGCAGCCGAGCCTAAAATCCATTGACTTTCGGCGGGACCGGATTATCCCGACGACGAGCAGGGCCAGAAAATCCTGACACCTGTCTTTCTCACAATGGTTTCCAATCTCCATATTGAAGAACTTTCCTAAGAGTTTTCTTCAAATGTCACTCTGATGGCTTCATCAAGGATCCACCTCCAGGGTTTCAATCTCACCTTCCGAGATTCCTTTCCCCTGGATGGCCGTGTACACTCAGCTTGACCTTCCAAGCACACTTTCAGATCTCCGGCCATATCAAACAGAACATCACTGCTCCACAGCATGGAATCACCAACCTTTGGCTCTCCTCTCAAATCTTCATGAACCCTCTTACGTCCACTTTGCTTCAAGTCTGCTCCTCGTAGCTCTTTCTTTAATGTGGAGTCTTTTTCCCTACTCCTTTCTCTCAACTTTGCTTAACATGATCTGTTTCTGCCCTTGTCCCTCACCAGATCTGTCTTCTGGGACCTGCTTCTGATCCCTGCTTTTGTCTCTGCCTGGGACGTTTTCCTGGGACATCTTTCTGTCCCACGCTTTGGTTTGGGACCTTCTTCTTTGTTTGTGACCTTCTCCCTGTCCCTGCTCCCTGGGGCACCTTCTCTCAAATGGTGCTCCACTTCAGGTCAACTGATCTTCAGTTTTGCGCTGTTTTCACTTATTTCCTTCTTTATCTTCTGCGCATATGTGCAGGGCCGGTTCCCAGCCTGAAGACCTGAAAGCGGGTGAACTGCACATGTGCGGCCCTTTCCTGGCCAACGCATGTGCAGAAAATACAAATTTTATCCCAGGCAGGGACAAAGGTGGGGATCAGAGACAGGTCCCAGAAGACATTACCAGAAAGGGACACTGTCGAAGGCCTGCTGGTAACTGGAGTTCCCGAACTCTGAACTCCCAATCTAAATACAAGTTATGTATCGGAGTTTGTTGCACTCTTGAGACATATGAGACAATGGGGGGCAGAGATACACACATAGCCTAATAACAGCCTATCACTCATCTTACTAATTATTGACTCATCCAGAAACATTGGAAAAGCAATTCACTGAACAGTCAAGTTTGGACTGAGGTCAATGTGTGAAAATCCTGCATGTGCCACTCAGAAATTATCTAGTTATTAATTGTTTGCATATTCAGCTGGCTACAAAGCCTGGACTGTAGGCTTCATTGTTTATGCAATATGGGAACAGTTGTATGTGCAGTTTTATTCAATAATGCTTTTTATTAAGTCTTCACCACAGGAATAAATAAGCAAACATTTATTTGAAATTGCAGAGTTTCTGTGTACACAAAAAGAGTGTACAAGAGCTATTCAATTCGGCAGCATTTTCTAATTCTTGCTCGTTTTGGGTAACTATGATTAAATGTATTTCTCAAGGTTTCAGCACAGGACTTGCCCCATACGCCAGCTATTAGTTGGCCAACACATCTAATCTTTTGATATACTGCCTTTTTGATGCACGCCAATTGGAAAGCTAAAAAGACTCATTACTCAATTGGATGTTGCTTGACTGTTAATCAAAGAGCCTGCCTTACCCATATTTTCAACATTTTTATATCTGGTAAAGAGAAATGCTCAAAGAAAATGACAAACAAAAACATCTTTTTTAACGTCCCTATGATTTTTCTCCAGGATTCCTGGAGACTCCAAGCCAATCCTGGAGGGCTGGCAACCCTACGCTTATTCCAGTTCTTGTCGAATTGTGAGCCTTGTTACTTTCTTTTTTAGAAGTGAATTGAAAAAATTGAGTATGCATTGTGTGAATCTCAGGAATGTTTTTATTTTTGCAGGGCCTTTCCCATCTCAGGAAATAGCTCCTGATGGACATTAAAGCCCAGATTTCTGAATCCCTCAGTACTGTGCTCAAGTAAAAAGGTTCCAATCTTTCTGAAATCTTTCCAAGGATATCCTGATTAATTAATACTTTGTGTGTAAACACTGGAGCATTTCTTGTTTAAAAAAAGCACAATGAGGGTAAGGTGAATGGGAGAATGAGAAGCCAAGAACTGCTGGCATGCTTCCCACACTGTTCTTATGCGCAGTATAGTAATGCACAGAAGGTAGGCACAGTGTATACAGGGCCCAAACCAAGATTTTGCCTGATAAGTGAATGCAGATGGTCCTTAAAAAAATGTATTAAAATAATATGAACTGTGGCTTCAGGGTTTGGCTGGATAGAGACATATTTCTGACTCGATGCAGCATATAACCGTGCACTGAAGTTTGTGTACATTCACTTGCCTCCTTCAATCTCCCTCAAGAACTACAATGCAACAGCTATTGGGGAGGCATCAAAATTGAACTTATTTGAACATTCTGTGATTTGCTTCTTAGGTTTGGATGGATAACCTGCTCATCAGGGTGTGGAAATAATTGACTCAATCCTGGGACATCCCTGCTTCAGAGCATGCTAATGCATTAAATTGTGAGAGAGTAATGCTATCTAGCAGATTAAAGAGTGAGGATAATATTTTCTGATACATTAGAGACAGAGTAACATTATTTGATGAGTTAAAGGGAGACCATAACACTGTAAACATTGAAGAATGAGAATAACATGGACTGTAGTAAGTTAAAGAGTTAGAATAATGCTGTCTAATATTTTATACTCTGAAGAAGAATCCATCTTCGGAACTCCAATTCAAGCTTCTGGGCTCAATGCTGATACAATCAAGGATCATCAAGGAGTGCTCTGTTTTCAGGTTTCGATTAGTAAAAAGTTGAATATGATTTCTCCCCAACAAATCCAAAAATTAGTCCTTCTGTCTAATTAGAAATTATATGCTTTAAAGATATATAGTTTTATTTTGTGCACGGAATTCAAAATTCATTGAACACAGCTTCTAAAACCTTTAAACAGGGTGACTTGATATTTAGCATTTATGGGTAATTAAAAGAATACAACATGTAAACTATCCAGCCACATAAGACTAAGGGATAAGACTAATTCAGTTTTGAAATATTAAGGAAAATATAACAGAGGCTAAGGAGAAAATTCTTCTTTGTGTGTAAAGTTAAAGGTAAAGGGTCAGAGTTTCCATGGAGTTATTGATCAACATGTTTGCACAAGTCACTCATCTAGGAATGGTGATATTCAACTATTAGATACGGGATTTGTATGGTGGTCTGACTTTACAATTACTTCCTGGTCCTTTCCCTACTGAATGTAAGATCTATGCTGCATCTGATGAATCTTGGACTGCTCCTTCACTCAGGCCTGACACTGGGATTGTACACCCTCTAGAACTGAACTGGACCCTGAGCTAGTCAGGGTCAGAATGGATCCAATGATAATCTTAAGGGTTGAGATATATTGAACTCCACTATACCAAGGTGCCCCAAATCGAATCTTTGAACAGAGCTCCCATGACACAAATAATGGCCCTGCCTTCATTCTAGAATGATTCCTGACTCTATGCACTAATTGGCAATGAATAAGACTTTTGCCTCATTTCTAACCATAGACCATTTCATGAACATTGGAGTAAATCTCAGAGGAGAGATTGAATCAGGTGTTCTATTGGTTTGTACCATGCTCCATGAGCTCCTGTGCCATTAGTGATTGTTTGCTATTCGCTATGATTGATACTGACAGAAAATTCCACCAGCTCCCCTCCAAGACTACTAAAGAATCAAATCTGACCCGATCAAGAATGCCTGATGTAATTTTGAACTGAGACTCGACACATGAAGCAACCTATGTGCCTGATAGGATTGTAGTACTGGAAGACGTGGTACCAAAGCAACATGTTGGGTGGGAATGCCAAACAGATGTCATTGCATCTGTCACCAGTTGCACTCCATGTTCCATTGATGGGTATTGCATTGTTTGTGTCCTTGCTCAAAATGAACTTCATCCCTGTTACCTTTTAAACAGCATCTGAAAGGTTAACAAAGTTCAAGTATGAACTGAGGTTTGAACTTTATTTTCCCTTTAGTTATGGAATAGACTCTAAGCTGAAACAGTTCATCAATTAACATGGCTAAAAAAGCTGGTTGAGTAGCTGGTTATGAATGGAATTAATAGTTTTTAGTGTAGATATGAATAGTGAAACACTTGTGTGCCACAGTGTAAAGTAAAACATCATGGACATATAAAGGTCGATTTAAGGAGACCCACCTGATGGTTACCTATATCAGAAACAGAGAATCAGAGAGATAGGAGACAAATGGAGCTCTCCAGTTGTAATGCATGCTGTGATATAATTTTGAGAGAGAATATGCTAATGAGCAAGTAGCTGGGAGGTAAACTACGTGACCAGCAGACATTGTGCAGGGTAGCTTTCTGTTTAGCTAGCAGAATGTGGTGTGAAACAATTACAGCTGTACTTTCCTGTCAAAAATAGCTGTTGAATATTTATAGTAAACCTGTCTGCTGAGCAAACCTGTTCTACATCTTCAAATAAACCGAACCTACATTTAGTTTACCAATCCTGCATGAGATTGACAAGTTTGTATGAAACAAACATAGAGGTACAAAATGGTGAGCAGCAGTGGTTCCTCTTAAATGAAATAATGAAGAATTGAAGATCACAGGAAAAACCACAGACAAGACTTTGTACACGCATTGATGAACCTAGGAGGCAGAGTTCCTCTACAGAGAGTGTTTCACAGAGCAGTGAGTACCTATTTGGATCGGTGGTGAACCGGGCAGTTCATTTTGAATCCAGTAGTCATTTTTGAGTCAGACAGTACAAGCAGCAGGGCCATTGTGACATTCTCAGGTGCCATTCCCCCACAAAACAAGGAAAGCACGCAAAGCAGTTAAAAAAAAACAAGATCTAGCCAAACAAAAATAGAGGGGAGTGAGAAAGAATAGCTCATGGCTGTGACATCACTGAGTCTCCCTACAGAGTAGAGGAGCTGCAAATCCCCCATACATCGACCGCCTTCATACAAGACAGGAAACATCAAGAAGATGACTGCTAAATTCCCCAGCATGAATTGGAAGGTCACAGATGTCCAATCAAAATTTAGACTTTTTAAACAATGAATGGAGCTATGTTTTTTAGATTTATCTATCACGGAACTGGATAAACAAACGGTGAAAATAAAGATAGACATTTGAAACAAGGGGTTGTACAGAGTCAACATTTTGGGCCTGTCTGAGGAGGATCAGAAGGATCCTGCCAAGCTGTGGAACACGCTGGAGGATCAGCTTGGTGTAAAGGTGAACTTTAGAATACATCTGTTAGAGCTGATGGCTTACACACAACAGCCACAACAATCAATCGATCAGTTCTCCAGCAGGTGCTGTGATAAGGGCAAGGACTGTGATTTCTTAGAAGCTGAGCTGTCCAAACCAATACTGGAGCTGGTTATAGCTTCAACACAAATTGGATCTTTCCAAAAAGATCTTTTGGAGAAAAAAATGTCACAATATTGACATGCAGCTAAAAGATGGCAGAAAAATATTAAGCCATTGTAGCTGGACAACACCTGCAAGCATTAGGTGCAGCTAACATTATTGGCTCAGTAGCCAGGATGCAGAAAGCAAGCAAGTTGTGTTGAATCTGCAGTCTGCTGCATCCACTATGAAGCTGTCCTGAGCTCCAAGATCTTTGTAAGTTATGTGGTGTTAAAGGAAATTGGGCTTGCCTATGCAGGAGATCTACTTCCAGAGGTGTGGCCAGATGTAAGATGAAACCAACCAAGAACTATGCGCAGCATACTGGCAGCAACAAGAAGGAGCGCACCAGAGATCCAGATAAGCGCAAGCACATCCACAAGCTTAGCAGCAAGACAGAGCAGAACAGAAGGATATTCAATTGGAAAATGAACAGGCTTTCCACAATGCCAATGTGACACAATGTGTGGATGAAGTCAAACGGTTTGAGACTTTTGTTATCAGCAACCCCCAAAATCATCCCGCCCCATTTAAATATTCAGGAAGGCGGGGGCACAGAGCGATCAGCTGTCCACCCGCCGACCTGTCAATGGCCAACCTTAAGGCTGGCCGGCAGGCCAGGAGCCCCAGCGGGTTTCTGAAAAAACATGAAACCTCATCGACCGGTGGGATGAGGTTTCATGTCGGTTTTAAAAAAGTTTAATAAAGTTTTTGTGATATTTATTAACATGTCGATCTCGTGTAACATTGTCACATGAGGGGGACATGTTAATAATTTTTTTATTTTTCTATTTTTAAAGTTTCAAACACTGTCAGTGCTCTCCCTGAGGCAGCACTTAGTCTTTAGCAGTTGGGGAATCCCTCCGCACCTGCACAGGAAGCGCATAACGCTTCCCATCAGACGGCCCACTGGGTGGGCCTTAATTGGCCCACCCACTTAAAATGGCGGCAGGGCCTGTTTCGGCGGCGGCGATCGGCTCCCCACCCGCCGCCGAGCCAGTGGGGCCCACCTGCCCATCAAGGGCAAAATTCTGCCCAATGAGTTTGATTGTTCGGCACACCTGAAGAGATCATATTGGACAATGGGTCACAGTACTCTGGCAGACCTTTTAGGAACATGTGTGCTAAATGTGCCATAAACCATGTGACAGCCTTGCGAAGCTATCCAGATCCAACAGTCTTGCTCAGCGAATGGTTGGCACTGTTAATTCATTAATCATAAAATGCAAGGAAACAAAACAAGATCCCCTTACTGTCATGTCATTTTTGAGAGAAATACCTTTGGACATGTGCTTGTCATCATCAGCGCAAATTATGTTTGGTAGGCACGTTTGGACAACCTTGCCGAGACATCACCTGTCCCATTTCCCAGAAGTACAGCAGAAACTTCTCGAAAAACAAAGCAGAATGAAGAGGGTGTACTAGCGACATGCAGGTGCAGAACTGCCAAGTCTGTATGAAGGACAAAAGGTTTGAGTCATACATCCAAACAGGAAACTTGGTTCCTGCAGAAGTTTCCAAACTGTGAAACGAGGTTAGATCTTATGAAGTCAAAACACGGAATGGAGCAATGTTAAGAAAGAACAGAATTCAGCTAAGGGAATTGTACAACTGTATAACACCTAGCATTCAAACTGTGTCTAGAACAATACCCAAAGATGGACACAAAGAATGAAATGGTGGAAGATCATCATGAGATCTATCAGCACTCTGACAATACACAAGATACTAACACAGCTCACAAGTCAAGAACACACAAGAGTTAAGTCTAGATTTCCAGAAGATCATACCGTTACGAGATCCAGAAGAATTGTTAAACCACCTATACGTTATACAAACTCTTAATTTCTTAAGCTCTGAAATTCTTAAACTCTTGAACAGAGATTTATCTTTTGTGTAAACAGCTGTCAGAACTCCCTAACATATATGTATTTTCACTCTTAATATATGTAATGTTATCTTGGCAAAAAAAAGAGCAAGTTGTGATATCACTTTATGAGAGAATATGCTAATAGGTAGCCAGGATATAAACCATGTGACCAGCAGGCTTTGTGCAGAGTAACTTTCAGTTTAGCTAGCAGCATGTGGTGTGAAGGAGTTGCAGCTGTAATTTCCTGTTAACAATGGTTGTTTAATCTTATAGTTAATCTTTTTGCTGAGCAATTCTGTGCTACACCTTCAAATAAAATGAACCTATGTTTAATTTACCATTCCTGTGTGAGATTGGTGAGTTTGTATTCACCAAACGCAGAAATACAATGCATT
Source organism: Carcharodon carcharias (assembly GCF_017639515.1). Lineage (NCBI taxonomy): Eukaryota > Metazoa > Chordata > Chondrichthyes > Lamniformes > Lamnidae > Carcharodon > Carcharodon carcharias. The sequence continues at coordinate 67,135,209 of NC_054480.1, read as the reverse complement.
TTTGCAATGCAATTTTAGAGCCCCAATTGACCCCAAAATTTGGCTACTTGTTAATGGCTTTAGTGAAATAATGGAAAGTGACATGGTGGTGCTGTGGTTAGCCCTGTTGCTTCACATCACCAGGGACCTGGGTTCGATTCTGACCTTGGGTGTGTGCCTGAGTGGAGTTTGTATGTTGTCCATGTGGGTTTCCACCAGGTGCTCTGACTTCCTCCCACAGTCTGAAGAAGTGCTGGTTAGATGGATTTACTATGCTTGAATCACCCATGAACATGTGTGCTGTGATGGACTGGTATCCCATCCTGGATGTACCTTGCCTAGCACCCATTGCCCATCAGGATAACTCCAACTCCCTACGACCTTGAATTGGATAATACGATTCTGGGAAAATGAGTGAAATAATGGATCCAATCAAAATATAAAGGCGATTGAGAATGACACACTCAATACAGAGCCTATATGGAAGGGGTGGCCAAACCGTGGCTCTTTGTGTTGTTAAACTGTGTTTTGGAGGGAGATAAATGGCCAGGTGCAGCCTCAGCTTCACAGAGGTAGAGAACTGGAAAGCAGGCTGCAGCACGTGGTGGAAGGTTAAGATCAATGATTTGTTCCAGCACTGTCGTGAGATTTCTTTTGTAGCTTCCAGCTGGTCCTACGTAGGGCTGTGTGACCCTCAGTGCCATTTTCTCTGGTTCCCTAACCCACTCTCTCACTGCTGACCCTCCAATTTGCAGCATCTGTCTGGAAAGGGAAGAGACAGTTTCATTCAGAACAGGATTGCAAGTATCTACTCTGTTGGGACACAGATACTTTGATTCAAATTTGTTGTTCAGTAGGTGGTCACAGTTTTTTTTTCCCCAAGTAAAATCAATCATTTTTGTTAACCTCTTGACTGATTTTCCATATTGGATGAGCAAGGCTGCTAAAGTCAGTTAAGCAGTGAGCATGTGCTAGCTCTGATGTGCGTCAATGAAGCAGATTTATTTTTGCCACAACCTGCTTAGTGTGTGAAGGAAGCCTCAAAGGAAAGAACAGAAAAAGCTGTGCCAAGGAAGCCTGGAAGGTTAGAGAGGAAAAAGCTGAAGATTTAAGTGTTAACCCTGTGTAAACTTGGTGAATGAAAGTGACATTGTCAAACTGTGAGAAACAAAAGTATGAAGATGAAAACAGAAATTTTAAGCCAGAACGAGAGGAAGATTTTGCATCCGCCATTACAGGTGGGAAACCTATGTGCCTTATCTGCAATGGATCACTCACTCACTATAAAGCCAGTAACTTGAAACGCCACTTCTGAGTATATCCTCCTAAATCAGAATTACAGAAAAACAAGTTAACCAAATCATCCCTAAAAAGCCTGAAGACACTGTGTTATGTCATGGAATCTTGCTCATGCTAAATGTTCGTACTCTGATAGAGAATTTGTTAAGAAGAATATTGCTGAAGTTGTTGCAGTTTTAGAGCCAAAGAACACAAAACTTCAGCAGCTAATAACACAAATTCCAATTTCACGGCGGACTATGGAGAGACATATCTCCCAGATCAGTGCTGATGCTGCAAGCTAGATACAAAACAATCGAAAGAATTCTTTAGTGTTCAGCTTATCTCTTGATGGATCCACAGATGTACAAGACAACCCACAACTGGTGATATTTGTTTGTCTTGTTCCCTTGGGTGTAATTGTGAAAGGAGAAACATTGGACTTAGTGGTGCTAAAAGAAACAACTCATGGTGCTGACATTAAAAAAAATGCACTTGACAGAGCATCGACAAATGCCGAAGTATCACTGGATAAACTTGTCAGTATTGCAACGGATGGAGCACCTGCAATGGTGGGGAAAATGTAGGCCGAGCTGCACTTAAAAGTGATCCCAAATTTCTGGAGTTTCCCCCAATTCATTGCATCATGAATATCTAGCAGCCAGATACTTCAGGTACCAAAATCTTATGAAAACGATCCTTGAAATTGTTAATTTCATCCGCTCAAATGAGAAGACTTACTGACTGTTCAAAAATGTTATTGAAGAGCTGGGTCTTGAAGACCAGTCTGGCGACATCTCTTTCTACTGCATTGTGAGATGTTTCTCAACCAGCAATGTCTTGAATAGGTTTGTGGAACTGTCAGAGCCTAGCATTGCTTTTCTTGAAGAAAAGAAAAGATCCTATCCACAGCTGGAAGATGATGGATGGATACAAGATCTGATGTTTCTTACTGATATTATGAAACATCTACAAACTTTCAACTTGGCACTCCAGGGAAAGGATAAAATTGTTTCTGACCTTACTCAGACAGTTTTCAGCTTCCAGAATAAAGTAAGGTTTTTGCAAAGATACATACTGTTGAGAAACTTCAACCACTTTCCCCATCTTAAAAGGAAACACACTCCCAGATATTGTAGTAAAAGATCACAAACTCGAAGAATACTGAGATAAATTATAAGGACTGCTTGACCACTTTTGAGCCAGGTTTGATGATGTGCAGAGGTTGAGATCCTGCTTTACCTTTCCTGTAAACCCATTTATGGTTGATGTAGTCAATGATGGTTGTCCGATTCTCGAATCTCTGGTTATGGAAACATCTGCTATAGAAATGGAACTATTGGACTTCCAGGGGGGCCAGGTACTAAAGGTGATGCATAATTCACAATCTACAATTGAGTTCTGGAAGCAAGTGCTGGAAACAAAATATCCTCAACTCAAGAAAACTAGTGAGAGGTTCATTTCAATTTTTGGCATAACATATTGCTGTGAATCGCTGTACCCTGTATTGAAGTTTGTCAAGTCGAAACATTGTGCAGTCCTTACAAATCAAAACCTGACGCAGTTCCTTCGTACAGCTTTGAAAACATATCAGCTGGATTTTCAAAGATTTACAACCAGGATGGAGACCCGCAAGACCTCTAGTAGCAGTAATTAGCTTGTGTAAAATTTGTTCCTGCCTTGTGGCTCTTGAACATATGAAGGTTATAGTATGTGGCTCTTAGGTTCAGTAAGCTTGGTCATGTCTACTATAGGGGAATGCTAGTTACAGGGCAATATATAAAATCTCCCTTTTTTCCAGCCCTTCATTTTACCTGCATCCGCCAGTCCAAGCCAAGACCTTTGTCTCACCAAATTTATTACAACCCTAAAAATCCCACAGGAAAAAGTTGAATGAACCCATGGCACTAATTGTAACCTGATGGAATTATGAAATATCATTTTCCTTTCACTTGTGAAAGGAAATCTTACTTCTGGATGCCCAAGTGTTCTATTCCTGTATAATGAAATCTCTCACCTTAAGCACAGAAATTTAGACAAAAGTACTATGGCACTGAAGTAATAATATTGATACAGTTCAAAAGGGAGGAATGCTGGTGCAAAACTGGATACGGATGCACATAGGAACATAGGAACATTAGCATTAAGTCATTGTTGAAATATGGGGGGATGTAGTCGCCAAGTTGTACATGGCAAGAACCCATAAACAGCAAAGGCATAGATGACCAATTATTTGAATGTGTTGGAGCTGCATATCTTAAATATTCATAGCTTGAGAAACGCTGAAGCACTTTTGGTCAAGCCCATCCAGTAGAATAGGATAATAATCTCTCGCTGTATCTCAACACTCCCAGGTTTTTAGTGTAGTCGACCGATTTAAATAATGAAGTACTCACCAAAGGACCAGAGGTCATCTCTCACCAGAATTAGATTCAACCTCTCATTGGACAAAAGGAGACATCAAGATTTATAAGAGTTAATAAAATTAACATTTAGATATGAGCAAATAAAGGCAAAGATTTTTTACAGGAATTCACTGCCAAGGGCTTAATGCTGATTAAAGCAAATCAATCCAGCACATGAAATGAGCTTTGCTCAATTTTCTATTGGGCAAATAATGATGGAATAAGTTTAAAAGTTTGAAGGGAGAATAGATTTTGAAGTGTAAATTAAAGAGAAAGGTTTAGGAAGAAACCTAACCGTATCGAAAGCATGAAGGGGAGTTATTTTTTGAGCTAACCAATGACAGCTCTTATTTGATAGATTTTTATGAAGAGACGTTAAGCTAACATTTTCATCTCATACAGAACTCTCAGCTTCAGAAAGATTACAAAGTTTTTCAGAAGTCTGTCTCCAATGATTATTACTGGAAGTGAACCACTTGACCTATGCAAATAATTCTTGCCCCTTCCCTAAGGCAGTAAAATGTAAAAATTTGTATCCACAGCGGATACCTAGTGGCAAATTAAATTTTCCGCAATTTCTTTGAAGAGAAATAATATTCTACATCCTTTCCTCCTAATCCCTCAATGCTACAGAGGCGGATCTATAATGTTTGTTTCCATGGTTTATGCTTTGTAGCAGTTGCTTCTGTAGATCTTAGAAGTAACTTACACCTATGAGGCGCTCCCTGCATGACATGGGATGACTTGCATTTATATAGTGCCTTTCATGATCTCAGGACATCCCAAAGCGCTTAGCAGCCATTGAATTGTGGTCATTGCTGAAATGCAGGAAAACAAGGCTGACAATTTGCACACAACAAAGTCCCACATACAGCTATGAACTAAACATCACAGGGGCAAAATCAGGCTGGGTAGCGCCCATTTTCAAGGTTTCAAAATGGCATCTGCAGCATGCCAGATGCCATATTAGTAAAGGAGTTGGTGCACACACCGATCAACTCAAAGTCTATAGGCAGATCATGATATTAGGCAACATGGAACACTGATTTGATACCAACACTTCCATTTTGGCGCTCCATGCTCTAGTCTGCACCCTTTAACCTCAAACTCCCATAACTGAACTCGCATTCAGCAGTATGAAAGATACTCCCATCAGCACTATTTACAGGGACCACTAACTACAAGTCAGTTGCTGGATTATTTCTTCCAGCTGCTGCTTCAATGCCATGACCTGAATTTTACCCTTGGCGGGCGCACGCAATTGGCGGGCCCAGGACTGGTCGGGAAATGAACCACTGTCCACAATCGGCCACCGACCACGATTTCACACTAGCTGGCCAATTAACTCCCTGCTGGAGTGGGGGCGGGAAGAGGGTAGATGATGACGAAGGCTGTCTCAGGGAGCTGAGACCTTCAAATGATTAAATAAGGTTTAAAAATCTGCCAAAAATGTCCATGTATCACAATCAAGCATCTGAAAATATATCGAATAGAAATGCTATCCACAGGTATTTATTTTTACTTCATAATGGCGATTTCATCCCACCCTTGGGTGAGTGGTGATGAAAAATGCAAAGTCTGCCTGGCCGATCCAGCCATCCACCAACCATAGGGTTGGACGGGCCATGAAAAATCATTGAAAATTGCGCCATTAATGGGCTTAATTGCCCTCTTAATTGTCAGTGGGCACACTTCTGACTTTTGCATATGCCCGCTAAGTGAAATATCACGTGAGCGCACGATGATGTCGGGATTCTCGCCCGACATCATCTCATGCGATTTTACACCTGATTGGATCGGGTGTGCACCCGCCCACAGGACATAAGACTCTGCCCTAGGTATTTTGCATGCTTTTCTAATCTAAAGGGGCATATGTTGGTGACAGAGATGCTTGTGCATAATTCAATTGCTTCCAGGTATGAATAGCCTCTTTGGGCTTCCTCTTGGCATTGTTCATGGCTGGGAGAATGGGCAAAGGCTGTTGCAGAGAAGGATGGATGATGGAAGAGGGAGGAGGAGGATGGGAGAAAGCCCCCCAGCAGTAGGCCATACCTGCAGAACTGTATGAGATTGCAGACATGCTGTGACCCCCCTGGAAGCCTGTTTTCATACTATTACCCAAGGGCCTGAGGGCAGCAGTCTGGTCTTCTATTGCAGCACTCAGGGATTGAGTGGCTGCAGCCTGTGTAATGGAAGCTGAGGCATCCGCCAGCATGTTCTGCATTGTGATTAGCTGAAAGGATGTACTGCTGGAGATGACCACCAGTTTGACATTGGAAAGGATGAGCTCCAAACTGTGTGCAAAACCCCATGCCAAATTGGTTGGACTCTTCTCTGTTCCATGACAGCAAATACAAGCCTTCAGGTAGAACTGCAATATAGCAAGCATTTGGTTAGGTACACCCATCAGTCTTCATCTGTAGCCTGACCTATCGATGTCCACATCTGAGTCCTCTGCAGCAGAACTAGTGCATGACCTCACTCTCCAACAAGCTGGCACTTATGTCATCCTCTCCCCCTCCTTTGGTTGCATTGCACTTGTGTCTGGTGTCCCATCACATGCAGAACTTGCCTCAGTGCTTTCCTCTACATTATACTGTACCAATATTTGAGCTTGTGGCTGTGACTGTAAAACCAAATGGGTGTCCCTTCACCTTCACTGTGCTGTTGCTCTTCCTCCACTGCCTAGGCAATTTCCAGGATATTTGAACTTAAAAAGGGCCAAGAGTTGAGTTGTGCTGATGGGAGACGAGAAAGTAAGAAATGTGTGGTTATACCATCTGCAGTTTTTCAGTCAGAATGAGGGGGAGAAGTAGGATAAGAGAAGAAGAATTAGATATATGGGTATCTCATCTTTAGTAGATTCAGACACATTGGTGAACAGGGTCTCAGAAATGACCCTCCCCTTAATAGACAGCATCATACACTTCTTAACAAACCCTATTACATGAAGATGGCTGGTGCTGCATTAGCAAAAAAGAATAGTGAACACAGGAGACGCACCTGATATGGGGGAATGCTGTAAATGGATGTTATCTTGATGTCACATGGAAGAGATAGTGAGCAGAAACTCTGCAAAGAGGAGGCAGAAAATGGGTTCTCCATTAAAAGTCCGATTCACCACAAGCCTTCTGGGAGCAATGTTCTTAAATTCATGTGGGAGTGTGGTGTTGGGGTGAGCGAAAAGTTGGAGGGGAGGAAAGCAGGAGTTTTATGGTTACATCATCTTCAGCTTCCACCTGATGCCACATCTCAGGATGAGGATGAGAAGGGAGTTGAAAAGAGGCATAAGGCTGTTACTGCCATTCTGGACAATCTCTGCCGTCTCTTTTTATCCATTGATGGGATGCAGCTCGGCCAGCATTTATTGCCCATCCCTAATTGCCCTTGAGAAGGTGGTGATGAGCTGCCTTCTTGAACTGCTGCAGTCCATGTGGTGTAGGTACACCCATAGCACTGTTAGGGAGGGAGTTCCAGGATTTTGATCCAGCAACAGTGGAGGAATGGTGATATATTTCGAAATCAGGATGGTGAGTGGCTTGGAGGGGAACTTCCAGGTGACCATGTTCCCATCTATCTGCTGCCTTGGTCCTTCTAGATGGTAGAGGTCGTGGATTTGGAAGGTGCTGTCTAAGGAGCCTTGGTGAGTTGCTGCAGTGCATCTTGTAGATGACATACACTGCTGCTACTGTGCGTCGGTGGTGGAGGGAGTGAATGTTTGTGGATGGTGTGCCAATCAAGTGGGCTGCTTTGTCCTGGATGGTGTCAAGCTTCTTGAGTGTTGTGGGAGCTGCACTCACCCAGGCAAGCGGAGAGTATTCCATCATACTCCTGACTTGTGCCTTGTAGGTGGTGAATAGGGTTTGGGGAGTCAGGAGATGAGTTACTTGCTGCAGGATTCCCAGCCTCTGACCTACCCTTGTAGCCACAGTATTTATATGGCTAGTCCAGTACAGTTTCTGGTCAATGGTAACCCCCAGGATGTTGATAGTGGGGGATTCAGTGATGGTAATGCCACTGAATGTCAACGGACAATGGTTGGATTTTTCTCTTGTTGGAGATTGCCATTGCTTGACACTTGTGTGGTGCGAATGCCACTTGCCAGCCCAAGCCTGGGTATTGTCCAGGTCTTGCTGCATTTGAAGATGGACTGCTTCAGTATCTGAGGAGTCGCAAATGGTGCTGAACATTGTGCAATCATCAATGAACATCCCCACTTCTGACGTGATGATGGAGGGAAGGTCATTGATGAAGCAGCAGAAGATGGTTGGCCCTAGGACACTACCCTAAGGAACTCCTGCAGTGATGTCTGGGAGCCAAGATGTTTGACCTCCAACAACCACAACCATCTTCCTTTGTGCTAGGTATGACTCCAACCAGTGGAGAGCTTTCCGCCTGATTCCCATTAACTCCAATTTTGCTCGGGCTCCTTGATGCCACACTCGGTAAAATGTGGCCTTGATGTCAAGGGCAGTCACTCTTACCTCACCTCAGGAGTTCAGCTCTTTTGTCCATGTTTAAACCAATACTGTAATGAGGTCAGGGTCTGGGTGGCCCTGGTGGAACCCAAACTGGTTATTGCTAAGTGAGTAGGTTATTGCTAAGCAAGTGCCGCTTGAGACCACTGTTGCTGACCCCTTCCATTCTTGATATCATGTGGAATGAATCGAATTAGCTGCAGACTGGTATCTGTGATGCTGGGGACTTCTGCAGGAGGCTGAAATGGATCACCTGCTGATCACTTCTGGCTGAAGGTTGTTGCAAATTCTTCAACCTTGTCTTTTGCACTGACGTGCTGGGCTCCCCCATCATTGAGCATGGAGATATCTGTGGAGCCCCCTCCTCCAGTGAGTTGTTTAATTGTCCATCACCATTCCACGGCTGGATCTGACAGGACTGCAAAGCTTAGATGTGATCCACTGGTTGTGGAATTGCTTAGCTCTGCCTATTGCTTTCTGCTTATACTGTTTGGTATGCAAGTAGTCCTGTCTTATAGCTTCACCTGGTTAACACCTCACTGTTAGCTACACCTGGCATTGCTCCTGGCATTTCCTCCTGCACTCTTCACTGAACCAGGGTTGATCCCCTGGCTTGGTGGTAATGATGGAATGTGGGTATGCCAGGCCATGAGGTTACAGATTATGTTTGAGTACAATTATGCTGCTGCTGATGGCCCACTGTGCCTCATGGATGCCCAGTCTTCAGTTGCTAGATTTGTTTGATATCTATCCCATTGACTGTGGTGGTAGTGCCACACAACACAATGGAGGGTATCCTCAATGTAAGGCGAGACTTCGCCTCCACAGTGGTGGTCACTCCAACCGATACTATTGTGGACAGATGCATCTGTGGCAGGCAGGTTGGTGAGGATGAGGTCAAGTACGTTTTTCCTTCATGTTGGTTCCCTCACCAGCTGCCACAAACCCAGTCTAGCAGCTATATCCTTTAGGACTCTGCCTGCTCAGTCTGTAGTTGTGCGACCGAGCCACTCTTGGTGATGGACGTTGAAGTACACCACCCAGAGTACATAATGTACCCTAGCCAGCCTCAGTGCTTCCTCCAAGTGGTGTTCAACGTGGAGGAGCATTGCATTATCAGCTGAGGGAGGGCAGTACGTGGTAATCAGCAGGAGGTTTACTCGCCCATTTTGACCTGATGCCATGGCATGGGGTCTGGAGTCAATGTTGAGGACTCCCAGAGCAACTCCCCACCGACTGTATACCACTGTGCCTCCACTTCTGCTGGGTCTGCCCTGTTGGTGGGACAGGACGTACCCAGGGATGGTGATGATGGTGTCTGGGACATGATCTGTAAAGCATGATTCCATGAGTATGACTAGTCTTGACTTGAATAGACTGTGAGACAGCTCTCCCAATTTTGGCACTAGCCCCAGATGTTAGTAAGGAGGATTTTACAGGGTCAACAGGAATGAATTTGTCATTGTTCATTCTGCTGTCTAGTTTGATGCCGGGTGGTCCATTTGGTTCCATTCCTTATTGACTTTCAAGCAGTTTGATACAACTGAGTTGCTTGCATTTGAGAGTGAACCACATTGCTATGGGTCTAGAGTCACATGTCAGCCAGACCATGTAAGGACAGCAAATTTCCTTTAAAGGGAATTTGTGAACCAGATGGGTCTTTATGACAATGGTTTGATGGTCATGAGATTTTTACTGAATTCAAAAGGGTGGGATTCAAACCCAGGTCCCCAGGGCATTATCATAGGTCACTGGGTTACTTGTCCAGTGACAATAAAACTATGCCACCACCTCCCCCATATGAAAATGGCTGGGCCTAGGGCACTACCCTGAGGAACTCTGCAGCAATGTCCTAGAACTGAGACCTTCAACAACCACAACCATCCTCTTTTGTGCTAGGTAAGACTCCAAACAGTGATGAGTTTTCCCTCCGATTCCCAATGACTCCAATTTTACTCAGACTACCTGATGCCACACTTGGTCAAATGTATCCTTGATGTCAATGGCAGTCACTCTCACGTCACCAGATGTCTCCAGTCCCATGTTGTACCATCTCTGCCACAGAGCTCAGGCAATGGGTTTGTGGAACCCTACTTCCCCATCCCCCCAACCCCTGCACCTGACCCCCACCCCCGGTCCCTGTCCACTCCACACACCACACTCCAGGCTTCAGCCCCTCCCTGATATTATGGACCATCTTTTCCTGCAAGAGAGAGTCAGGATGTCAGGGATTGTGTGGATCAAAAGCATGATCCTTTGAGTAGAGAGAAGTTTTTGGTGTAGTGGCCATGCGGTGTGCTGCAAGGATTGCATTCAGTTACTGTAACCACTCACGTGAGGTCATTGTATTTCTTCCTGCATTGTTGCCTGGTCCGTGTTGTCAGGATCCAGGCGAAGCAGCTCCCAATCCTGCTTCTTTCCAGGGCATCTTTCCTACATTGCCTCCCTCCCGGAGTGCACCTCAAACACAAGAGCATCTAGAGTGACATTACTGAAGTGGGGAGCCCTCCCCTTTGCCTGTTCTGACATCCTTGGAATGGTGGAAACTAATTTTCTGGCAGGCTTGATTGAAGGTATTGTAGTGAGCCTTTAAGAGGAGCAGGCTGCGTGGATCATGTGATTGCCAAGAAATGCTGCCAGGGCCTCCTGCTATGTGTAGAATCCACAGGCTGCTTGGAAAACAGGATCAGCGATGGGGCCACTTCAGCTAAATCACAGAAATCAAAATCAATAAAACTTTGGAAATGGCTAGTACTGGAATGGGGAGGCGATGGTGTAGTGGTATTGAAGAAGTGTCATAAGGACTCGAAACATTAACTTTGTTTCTCTCTCCACAGATGCTGTCAGGCCTGCTGAGTTTTTCCTGCATTTTCTGTTTGTGTTAGTGATATTGTCATTGCACTAGCAATCCAGACACCCAGAGCAATGCTCTGGGGACCTGGGTTCAAAGATGGTGGAATTCAAATTCATTAAAAATCTGGAATTAAAAGTCTAATGCTGTCCATGAAACCATTGTCGATTGTTGTTAAAAAAAACCACCTGGTTCACTAATGTCCTTTAGGGCAAGACATCTGTCATCCTTACCTGGCTTACATGTGACTCCAGACATACAGCAATGTGGTTGGTTCTGAAATGGCCTAGCAAGCCACTCAGTTGTATCAAATCGTTAAAAGTCCTGGCATCAACCTAGGCACTTGAAATGACAATGTCAGACTCAGCCCTGTCGACCCTGTAAACATCTGGGAGCTAGAGCCAAAATTGGGAGAGCTGTCTCACAGACTAGTCAAGCCTGACATAGCCATCCTTACAAAATCATACCTTACAGATAACATCCTAGACATCACCATCCCTGGGTATATCCTTACCCACTGAAAGGACAATCCCAGCAGAGGTGGCGGCACATTGGTATACAGTCGAGATGGAGTTGCCCTGGGAGTCCTGAACATCGAATCCGAACCCCATGAAGTCTCATAGCATCAGGTCAAACATGGCCAAGGAAACCTCCTGCTGATTACTACGTACTGCCCTCCCTCAGCTGATGATTCAGTGCTCCTCTATGTTGAACACCATTTGGAGGAAGCACTGAAGGTGGCAAAGGTGCAGAATATATCCTGGGTGGGGGACTTCAATGTATATCTTGAAGAGTAGCTCAGTAGCACCACTACTGACCAAGATGGCCGAGTTCTAAAGGACATAGCTGCTAGTCTGATTCTGCAGCAGGTGGTGAGGGAACCAACAAGAGGAAAAAACATACTTGAGCACATCCTCACCAACCTGCCCGAAGCAGATGCATCTGTCCATGACAGTATCAGTAGGACTGACCGCCGTGCAGTCGTTATGGAGACGAAGTCACCTTCACATTGAGGATACCCTCCCTCGTGTTGTGTGGCACTACCACCATGCAAAATAGGATAGATTTTGAACAGATCTAGCAATTCAAGACTGGGCATCCATGTGGTGCTGTGGGCCATCAGCATCAGCACAATAACACTTGAACACAATTCGTAACCTCATGGCCCAGCATATCCCCCACTCCACCATTATACCAAGCCAGGAGGTCACAGCAAGAACACAGAGTTATTTGCATGCCAAACAGCACAGGCAGCAAATGATAGGCAGAGCTAAGCAATCCACCAACCAATGGATCAGATCTAAGCTCTGCAGTCCTGCTACATCCAGTCATTGAATGATGGTGGACAATTAAACAGCTCACTAGAGGAGGAGGGTCCACAAATATCCCCATCCTCAATGATGGGGGAGCCCAGCACATCAGTGCAAAAGATAAGGCTGAAGCATTTGCTACAATCTTCAGCCAGAAATGCCAAGTGAATGATCCATCTTGGCCTCCTCCAATGGTCCCCAGCATCATAGATGTAATTCTTCAGTTCGATTCTCTCCATATGATATCAAGAAATGGCTGAAGGCACTGGATAGTGCAAAGGATATGGGGCCTGGCAATATTCTGGCAATAGTACTGAAGATTTGTGTTCCAGAACTTGCTGTGCCCTTAGCCAAAATGTTTCAGTACAGCCAAGACACTGGAGTCTACTTGGCTATGTGGAAAACTGCCCAGGTATGTCCTGTACACAAAAACCAAGACAAATCCAACCCGACCAATTACCACCCCATCGATCATCAGTAAAGTAATGGAAGGAGTCATCAACAGTGCTATCAAGCGGCACTTGCTTAGCAATAACCTGTTCACTGATGCCCAGTTTGGGTTCTGCCAGGGCCACTCAGCTCCTGACCTCATTACAGCCTTGGTTCAAACATGGACAAAAGAGCTGAACTTCCAAGGTGAGGTGAGAGTGACTGCTTTTGATATCCCAAGGACATATTTGACAGAATGTGGCATCAAGGAGTCCTAGAAAAACCAGAGTAAATGGGAATCAGGGGGAAAACTCTCCACTGGTTGGAGTCATACCTAGCACAAAGGAAGATGGTTGTTGGAGGTCAGTCATCTCGGCTCCAGGACGTCACTGCAGGAGTTCCTCAGGGTAGTGTCCTAGGTCCAACCATCTTCAGCTGCTTCGTCAATGACCATTGTTCTATCATAAAGTCAGAAGTGAGGATGTTCACTAATGATTACACAATGTACAGCACCATTTGTGACTCCTCAGGTACTGAAGCAGTCTATGTATAAATGCAGCAAGACCTGGACAATATCCAGGCTTGGGCTGACAAGTGGCAAGTAAGATTCGCACCACACAAATGCCAGGCAATGACTATCTACAACAAAAGAGAATCTAACCATTGCCCCTTGACATTTAATGGCATTACCATCATTGAATCCCCCACTATCAACATCCTGGGGGTTACCATTGACCAGGGACTGAACTGGACTAGCCATATAAATACTGTGACTACAAGAACATGTCAGGGGCTAGGAATCCTACGATGAGTAACTCACCTCCTGACTCCCCAAAGTCTGTCAACCATCTAGAAGGCAAAAGTCATGATTGTGATGGAATACTCCCCTCTTGCCTGGATGAGTGCAGCTCCCACAAGAGGCTTGACACCATCCAGGACAAAGCAGCCCACATGATTGTCACCACATCCATAAACATTCATCCCCTCCACCACCGACACACAGTAGCAGCAGCATGTACCATTCAGAAGATGCAACGCAGGAATTCACCAAGGCCCCTTAAGGCAGTGCCTTCCAAACCCACGACCACTATCATTTAGGTGGACAAGGGCAGCAGACAGATGGGAAGGAACATCACCAGCTGAAAGTTCCCCTCCAAGTGACTCAACAACCTGACTTGGAAAGATATCGTTGTTCCTTGGCTGTCGGTGGGTCAAGATCCTGGAACTCCCTCCCTAACAGCACTCTGGGTGCACCTACACCACATGTACTGCAGCAGTTCAAGAAGGCAGCTCACCAGCACCTTCTCTTGGGCAACTAGGGATGGGGATTAAATGCTGGACCTGCCAGCGAAGCCTAAATCCCGTGAAAGAATTTAAAAACAGTTTGGACCATGACCAGTTTTTACTAGTTGTTCCTGTTTTTGGGGTTGTTAAACATCGTCCCCAACTCTAACTGCATAGGTGTGGGCTGGTAACAAATTGTAACCCCTGTGCCCAGAAATTGGCTGTATCCAATTACTTGTCCTCATATCTTTGTCTGTCTCACTAGGATGTTACAGAACCCATTGTGCAGAACATATAGAGTAAAATCAGGGGACATTGGTTCAAATCTCACCAGGGCAGCTAGTGGAATTTAAATTCAAATTAATAAATCTGAAATATAAAGCCAGTCTCAATAATGATGACCATGAAACTATCATCATTTGTCATGTGCTTCAGCTAATGTCCTTTCGGGAAGAAAATCTGCCATCCTTACCAGGCCAGGCCTATATGTGACTCCTGATCCACAGCAATCTGGTTGACTTTTAATTGCTCTCTGAAACGGTTGAACAAACCATTCAGTTCAAGAGTAACTAGGGATGGGTACCAAAAGCCAGGCTTGCCAGCGATGACCAGATTGCATGAAAGAATAAAGAAAAAGTATCCCAGACTCCCCATAGATTCCTGCTTTACCATCTCCATGCTGGACCATCACAACATTGTCCGAGTCACAATTCTGAAATAAAAGCAATCGATAAACAACCTTTCCATACCAACCTTATCCAACAACAGATCCATTATTCTACAAAATATTCAGCGAATCATTCTTGTGCATTCCTGTCATGTCTGCCCTGTGGGTGCCTCTGTCTATCGTAGCACTCCTATACAATGCTACACCGGCGACTGCAACATGGCAGGTAGAAGGCTGCTGACTTTAAATGGGGGGGCACTGCAGATTCTCCTGGATACTCTCAAACAGCTCCCAGCCAAGAAGGTCTGGCTTTGGACCAACTGTAACCCTTTTTTTCTCCAATGCGTGGGCAATTTCTTTAAGTGCAGGCCACGGCCACTTTCTTCTTATTTTTGTGTGACAACGGACGTGGGTAACCTAAGGAAACTGACTTACGTGCAGCCTGACCAGGGAATTTCAAGTTACATTGCAGCCACGAAGCCACACAGCTGAGGGGGTCCATTGTTTTGGACTGTGCCACTTTGGCATGAGCAGCAGCAATCTGGGCTTACTGACTGACGGGCAACAACAGGGGCACTGGCTGAGTGGCAGTGATGGGTGCCCAGAGGCTGTTGTCCTGAGGCAGGATAGCAATTCCACGATTCATGGAAACATTGCCACACTACAGGGGCAGTGCCTCAGCCATCTTAGTAACCTGTTGGAGCACAGAATGCTGGGCTGTTGTGAGACCCTGAAAGCCCCTTTCAGCATTGTTAACAACAAGCATGGCAGAAGTCTGAATCTGCATGGCAACAAGCTGGGTCTTGCAACAATTTCATGACCTCTGAGCTTCCACTACAGTGCCCAAATGTTGGGAACCAGTATCTGGGCTGGTGATTGTGAGAATCAGACAGCATGGTGGTGTTTCTTCCTCCGCAGTCTGGTCTCCCGCTAGGCTAGCCTCAGGTAGCACATGCTGTCCAGGCAGCAGTTCTTGGATATCTGAAAGCATATTCAGGTGAGAGGAGTTGCCAGAGGAGCAAGAGGAGCACTGAAGAGAGATCTCTCTGTGACACAGGAAATGATCAAGAAAAAAAATTCTAAATCTAAAAAGATGAATGAGAGTGGTAAATTCCAAGGAACTCTAGCTGAGTGATTCATTTATTTTATAAGCAAGTCAAGTGTGTAATTTATTATACAATGAAATTTAGTGTTTAATTGATTAATCAGATTTAAAGGAATAAAATTAAAATTAACTAGATAAAGAATTAAAGAGTTATGAACTTTTATTAAATTAAAATTTGATAAATATAACTCATAAAGCAGTAAAATAATAGAGCTGAAAAACAAAATCAAGGAGCAGAGCAGTTTAAAAAATATCGGAACCAGGGCAATTTAAAAAGAACCCCAAATGTTGCTATAACTTTATTTAAATAATTTAAGAATAAAACAAGATTTGGGGACATAGCGATCAGCACTGGAGAAAGAGGGAGCAGTTCCAGTGGGACAGGCTACAATTAAACTGGTCTGGGGCCAGTATCCTGGCATATTGAACAGCTAGGGCAGTGGACAGAACTTTAAGTTAATGACACAGGTGGTGGAATGGTAAATATAAAAGCAAAATAAAAATATTAAGGCTGTTGAGCAGAGCAGAGATTTGGATGAAAATAAGTAGCGCATGTCAGGAAGGGAGACAGAGCATACCAAATGGAATAGGGGATTTGTGACAAAATGGGTTAGGATTAGGGTTATGTACAAACTCACAATGCTCCGTTAATTGCTTCAAGCTTGCCACATAGCTTGCAACTGTCTCCCCCAGGGCTCTAATTCTTGAACTAAACTTGAACCTTTGCATCATTACTTAGCTTAGGTTGGTAACTGCCCTTCACCAGGTCCGCTAATTCATCAAAACTTCTCCCGTCTGGGGCATTGGGTGCCATCAAACTTCGAATCAAGCCATAAATCTTATTCCCACATCTCCTTAAGAGGATCGCCCGCATTTTCTCTTCACCCGTAATCGCATTTGCTTGGAAAAAGAATGAGAGACGCTCAATGTATTGGGACCAATCGTCCATTGCTGGATTGAAAGGATCAATTCTTCTGAATTGTGGCATGCTGTGAGGGGTTTACTTCAACGCATTGAACGGAACTTTTACTTAAAACTGCTGTGTGAGGTAAAATACCAAATTCATTTCTATTGCTTGTTTCTGTTTTACTTGTTTAATCCTCGTTGCCAGTTGTTGGATCCTTGTCACCAGATGCCTCCAGTCCCATGTTGTACCTTCTCTGCCACAGGGCTCAGGCAATGGGTTTGTGGAACCCTGCTTTCCCACCACCCTCCACCCCCAGCCCCAGCCCCCGTGCACCCCACACATCACGCTCCAGGCTTCAGCCTCTCCCTGATATTATGGGCAATCTTGGGACAGAGGTTGTGGCATAGTAGTATTGTCACTGGACTAGTATCCCAGAGACCCAGGGTAATTATCTGGGGACATGGGTTCGATTCCCACCACAACATTTGAATTCAATAAAAATCTGGAATTAAAAGTCTGATGATGACCATGAAACCATAACCAATTGTCATAAAAACCCTTCTGGTTCACTAATGTCTATCAGGGGAGGAAATCTGACATACTTGCTGGGTCTGGCCTACATGTGACTCCAGGTCCACAGGAATGTGGTTGACTCTTTAATTCCCCTCTGAACAAGAGCAATTGGAGATGGGCAATAAATGCTGGCCTAGCCAGTGACACCCACATCTTGTGAACAAATAAATAATTACCCACCAGGATACTGTTGAAGCTCAACTTGTGGGGGATCATCCCAGGTTTGTGGTAACAGGCAGATGAACCAACATTCTGGTCGCGATGACAGGTTTTCACACCATATTGCCCCAAACCCACCACGTTACTTATGCATTCGCAGGAAACATGCCATTTCTATGGCGAGCGGGCTCCAATTGGCATGCCACTCTGTAACCTCGCTGCTTCATCATGCCAGGCACGATAATTAAAGTACAGCCATGTTCAGTGCTTCCAGCCCAGAAAAGAAGACATGGTCCCAAAAGGGAAGATGGCTGCAGCCCTCAAGCACTTTTTGGACAACGTAGAGGCTGTGATGTCCTCTACCCCAGCTCTGGCCGCAGGATGGACAGCTACATTACCACTCTGGCTTGGTAGGCGATGGCTGTGGTGGTTAGTGCCAATGTTGCACAGAATAGGTTAGCCATCTATGATCTATGACTGGGTTTGATCTAATAGCCATTACGGAGACATGGTTGCAAAGTGACCAAGGTTGGGAACAAAATATTCCAGGATATTTCAGGACAGTAATTCCATGATTCATGGAAACATTGCCACACGACTGGGTCAGTGCCTCAGCGATCTGTTAGAGCACAGATTGCTGGACTGCTGTGGGACTCTGAATGCCCTTTGAACACTGGTAACAACTGGACATGACTTTTAGATAGGTAAAATGGAAAAAGAAGATGGATTTCCACTCCCTTTGGCCCTGCACCATAAAACCTTTCTGTCATTTAACCTGCCTCGCTCTTCACTCTATCACAGTCCTTCTCTTTTGTTCCCCATCCCACATTTTTTCCTGTTCATTCTTTCATGGGATATGGACATTATTGGCAAGGCCAACATTTGTTACCCATCCCTGATTGCCCTTGAACCAACAGCAGTTAAGAATCAGCCACATTGCTGTGGGTCTGGAGTCACACACAGGCCACACCATATAGGGATGGCTGGTTTCCTTCCCTAAAGGCCACTTGTGAAGTCTTGATGAGAGTTATTACTGAAACTAGCTTTATATTCCAGATGTGTTAATTGAATTTAAATTCCATCATCTGCTTTGGTGGGATTTGAACCCATGTACCCTGAGCATTAGACTGGGTCTCTGGATTACTAGTTCACTGATATTACAGCTGGACTATCACCTTCCTCTGTTTTCACTTGCTTGAAACCTATTATGTTGCTAACCTTTTCCAGTTCAGATGAAAGGTCAAAGGCCTGAAACATTGGGCGGAATTGTCCCAGAATTGTATTAAGTGTGATAGCAGATGGGAAAAAAAAATGTTTTACCTGCTGGTCGCAATGGTGAGTTTTCCCACCATATCATCCTAAACCTGTCTCCAGGAAACATGCCATTTTGATGGCAGACAAGTTTTCATTTCATCACCTCACTGCTTCCTCACACTGGGTGCCTTATTTAAATGCAGCAACACACACACACCCCTCAGTGCTTCAAGCCCAGGACTACTGCACAGTAGATAGGGCCCCAAAACGCAAGAAGACTGCAGCTCCCCGATTCAGTGACATATCCCTGGAACACATTTTGGCTGCCATGGAGGCCCACTGTGATGTCCTCTACCCCTGCTCTAGCCACAGGAGGTCCAGCAATCTACCACCCCGGCTTGGTGGGCAATGGCTGTGGTGATCATTGCCAATGCTGCTCACAAGAGGTTGGCCACCCAATGCAGAAAGAGGATGAATGATCTCACCCTTGCAGCCAGGGTAAGGCAACCATCTTATCACTCTAAACTCACACACTCAAGCCCACACACATTCACTGGCATCTCACTCACTGCCAGCTCAAGGGACATCACCACTCACTCTCTCACACACACCCTCACATCTCCATCTGGCCTCATCTCCTCTGGAGATTGCCTCCTCAGCACTCACCATCTTGAAGCCACTTGCACAAATCAACATGTGCACACACACACACAAACACCATGGGATTCCCCCTTCCCCAGTACAGCCCTCTCCCTGCTGCCTCTTCCCTTGTTTGAGGCCACTTCTCCCCTTCCCCAAGGAAGCCCAAGCCCTGCAGCTGTTGAGAAGCCACCCCGGCCTTACAGCTGGTCTGATAGATAGTGATGTGGTGCTGTCTGCAAAGCCTGGCGCTGATGACTGTGAGTGCAGCCTGAAGTACAGTAGGCAAACAAACCTCAAAGTTCCAAGTGAAGTGCAGCTCATCAGGTGCATGTCACTCATGTACAGTTGTGAAGCACTTCCGATGTGCTCGGATGATCCAGCACGGCGGGATGATTCCAGCAAGCTGAGCTTATAATGAAATGCAGATGTATTACACTGAAGTTCCCAACGTTCCACAGTGGGAAATGTGGCCTGCCATTGAAGGGCAGAGCGGAGGATTGCAAACTGGTTTCATGATGTTGTGAAACCGATTTTTAGCCTTCTTGCCACATTCACTGCTCCCGCTGCCAAAAATGCCCGCTGCCAATGAGCATGCCAAATTTCGCCTGTTAACTCTCTTTCCTCCCCCCTCCCCCAGAGATGCTGCCTGACTTGCTGTGTATTTTCAGCATTTTCTGACTTTATGTCCACAACAAATGTTCAAGCCTGCATCTCTTGGATTTATGGGGGTGCAGATAGAGGCCTGCAGTTGCACAAGAACTGTACAATGAATAGCAAATGGAAGCTGCAAACTGCTGTTTAAATTATGGATACATTTCCTGTTGTATTCCATTTAATAGTTTGAAGGGAAGATTGTTTAATAATTATGACATCTTTGGAGATCAGGCCAGATCAGCTGCATGCCTACACTGATTACAATGATAAAATACACAACTTATGAAGGCTGGAGAGCAATGTTTTTAATGTACTGAAACCAAAATCATTTATTACTATAATGGCCTTCCGAGAGATTGAATGTTTTACTAAACGAGTGAAGTGGCCTTGCTCACAACTGTCTGTCAACAGCAGAGCTATATTCTGTAGCTGCACTGCCTAAACTATAGTATCATAATTTATTTCTCAATTGCATTGCACTGGAACTGATTTAGCTTTCTGCTTCTGCCAACGCCTCCCTCCAGTGTGTTTATTAGTGGTAGCTAGTTATCAGAGGTTCTAAATGCTGTCCCCATCATTTAAATCATCCCTGCTTGTCCTGGACACTCACCTGCAGGCAAATGCCCCTCATCATTTGCCATTGCGGTAGGCATTGATTAAAAAGGCGCCACTTAAGCTATATTAAATGTGATTACTACTTCCAGTAGTGCAAAGAGAGGGAAAGAAAAAATTAGCATTTATATAGCACTTTTCATGACCCCAGTCCACCCCAAAACACTTTGCAACCAATGAAGCACTTCTGAGGGGAGAAATTCACCCCCACATTACCAATCGACTTACATCGATACCTCAGGGGCAGACAGCACCTTGATTCACTGCCTGTGTGGCTCACATGGTCTTTTTTATTTCATATAATTGAAATCATCATGCATGCCGCACAAGTCACAGCCTGTGGCGCTGTCTGCCGCACAGTGAATCGACCTAAGTCTGTATACAGCACTGCTAGAACATGAACAAATTCTTCTCCTTTGAAGTGTAGTCACTGTGGTAATGTAGGAAACCCAATAACCTAACTGTGCAGAGCAAGCTCCCGCCGACAGCAATTTGCACATCCTCTTTTACAATCCTAGTCACAAATTCCAGACTGTTTCCCAATCAGTTTTGCATCACCTTCTGTAAATGGAACAGTTTGCACTCATGTAAAAGCAGCCCCACTGTTTCCAGTCACCTTAAGAGCTCTGGACTTTCTTACCAGCCCTTCAAGGGCATCTCTTTCTCCTTGCAGCGGTTACCTCTATCGCTGGGGCTGCCAAGGCTGCAGAGCTGCAGGCCCTCTGATTAGAGAGGCAGGCCGCTGTCCTCAATTGGGATGAAGCATTAGCAACGGCCTCTTAATTAGTCACTGCCAGTAAAATTGCCACTGTGGTCCTGCCATCTGCCATCGTAAAGTCAGGACTCACATTTGGTCCTGATGCTGGGACTCATGACATGCAGGTGAGATTCCGGTCAATATTTCCACTTGTGGGCCTAGAGGCCATCATATGAGATAGTCACCATTAAGTCTAATCAGGAATTCAGGAGGAACTTTTGTACCCAGAGAGTGGTGAGAATGTGGAACTTGTTACTACAGAGAACAGTTGAGATGAATAGTGTAAATGCATTTAAGGGGAAGCTAGATAAATAGGTAAAGGAAAAAGGGATTGAAGGTTATCTGGTAGAGCTGGATAAGAAAGGGAGGGAGGAGCATATATGCCAACATATACTGGTTGGATCAAAATGCCTGCTTCTGTGCCAATGCAAATTATGTTAAAATGAGGCTGAGTAAAGCTCCCTGATGGAAAATGCACCACGGGTGATAAAGGGAAGCCACTTTCTTGGCTGCTCAAAAACAGGCTTCTTAAAACTATACTGTTGGGCTTTTCCTTGCCACAACTCAAATTCCTAAAATGGATTGACTACTCTTGTCTGGGAGTTTTGGAGGTAGAAGTGCTAAAAAAAAAGAGATGCTTGAGTAGGTTCATTTGAATTAGAGATGGAATTTCCTGCCACTCCCTCATCATTATTGAGCATACTATAGGCCGTGGGTAAAATCCCAGATTTGCACTAAGTGCAGTAGCAGGCTGGTAAAATAACGTTTTACCAGTCAGCCGCAATGGCGGCTTCTCATGCCGTATCTTCGCAAATTCACCACATTAATTATGCATTCCTGGGAAACATGCCATTTCCATGGCGGACGGCCTCTCATTCTCCCACCACATCATCACCTTGTCACTTCATCTCACCATACACCATATTTAAAGTGCAACTGAGCGCACACCTCTCAGTGCTTCCAGCCTAGCATTGCCGCATAGAAGACAGGATGTCCCCAAAAGGCAATAAGACTGCAGCCCCCCCACTTCATTCTCGCTTCCCTTTGAGTGCCTTTTGAATGCCCTGGAGGCCTGCCGTGATGCCCTCTACGCCCTTTCTGGGCGCAGGATTGGCAACTGCATCACCAACCCAGCATGGAAGGCGGTGGCAGTGGAAGTCAGTGCCAATGCCCAGCAAATTAGGATATCCACCCAGTGCCATTACAGGATGAATACCCTTCCACCAGGGTAATTCACTCTTCTCATCACTCTCAACTCACACACTCACAAACCCATCACATATCCACAGGAATCCCACACCTCAAGGGACAACATCACTAACTCACACACACACTCACATTTCCATCAGGCTCATATCCACTCAAGCTCACGTCCTCATCCCGTCCACGATTCCGCTCACCACACAAACATTCCACACAGAATCATGTGTCCTGCTCACACTCTCCCATCTGTTTTCATGCAGGAGAAGCTGGCTCACATCAGCAGTGAGAGGTCCCAGACTGGGAGTGGAGTGGCCCACATTAGACACCACACTCACTTTGAGGAGTGTGCCATCACGCTGACTGGTGAGGACATGGACCCCGTGCCTGTGGTCACAGTGAGGTCGGCAATGAATACCCTCAAGAGGATCCTGTACCACGTCTTCCCTCTCTCAATGTAAATGTGAGTGCTCTCTCTCCTGCTTTTGACTCTGCTAATATGCACTAACTATCTCTATTTTGGTTCACAGGGAGCTCTGCCAAGCAACCAACACCCTCAGCCAGCCAGTCCCTCAGCTCCATCCACGTCCTCACCTCCATTGAAGATCTGGAGATATGCAGCCTAGAAGACCTGTCACAGAGCTTACCCACACCCTCCACCAGTGCAGAGACACATACCTCGGTGGACCTAGATCTAGAGCAGTCTCAGGTTCACAATCTGGTGGTCACTACATGGACAAATGCCCCCAGCAGGAAGAGGAAGGTTTGGCTAAGCTCCCCGGCACTTGGAGGACTGCTGGGCAAGAGGCACCTTTGAAGCCGAGTCAGTTGATGAGCCTGTGGATTTTGTCTTCCAGTTAATTGTGGAGGGTCAGCAGAAGGTGGGGGAACATCATGCAGAGCTGTAGGGAGTCCTCAACTGAGTGGCACATGAGTCGGAACAGTGCTTCTGCCTGCTCTCTGATGAAGTGGTGCCCACATGTGCATGTGTGGAGGTCACCATGGGGAGGATGGCAGACGCTATGGAAACCCTGGTCCAGCAGAATGCCGAGATATATGCAGACCTGCACTCCATCAAGGGAGCCTTGGGTGAATTCCTGCAGTGGCAACACAAGAGGGAAATGAAGCACCTCAATGTCCCTCCGGGTGTTCCTTCTTACCTTCTCTTGATTTTTTCATTGAGAACTGTCGGCGTGACATTAGTCGTCTCAATTTCTCTGCCTCTCACACCCATTCTAACCTGTCTCTCTCTGAACTTACTGCACTCCGTTCTCTCAGGTCCAACCCTAACATTGTCATCAAACCCGCTCACAAGGGTGGTGCTGTTGCTGTCTGGCGCACTGACCTCTACGTCACGGATGCTGAGCGTCAACTCGCAGACACTTCCTCCTACCTCTCCCTGGACCATGACCCCACCACTGAACATCAAGCCATTGTTTCCAGGACTGTCAATGACCTCATCTCCTCTGCAGATCTTCCTCCCACAGCTTCCAACCTGACAGTCGCCCAACCTCGGACGACCCGCTTCTACCTCTTACCCAAAATCCACAAACAGGACTGTCCCGGCAGACTGATCGTGTCAGCCTCTTCCTGCCCCATGGAACTCATTTCTCGTTATCTTGACTCCCTTCTCTCTCACCTTGTCCAGCCCCTTCCCACCTACATCCGTGATTCCTCTGACACCTTACGTCACATCAACAATTTCCAATTCCCTGGCCCAAACCGCTTCCTCTTCACCATGGACGTCCAATCCCTCTACACCTTCATCCCCCACCAGGAAGGTCTGAGGGCGCTTAGCTTCTTCCTCGAACAGAGGCCCGAACAATCCCCATCCACCACTCCTCTCCTCCGTCTGGCTGAATTTGTTCTCACACTGAATAATTTCTCCTTTAACTCCTCTCACTCCCTCCAAATAAAAGGTGTGGCTATGGGTACCCACATGGGCCCCAGCTATGCCTGTTTCTTTATGGGGTATGTGAAATATTCCTTGTTCCAGTCCTTCTCCAGCCCCCTCCCACAACTCTTTCTCCAGTACATCGATGATTATTTCAGTGCTGCTTCATGCTCTCGTCAGGATCTGGAAAAATTTATTAATTTTGCTTCCAATCTCCACCCCTCCATCATTTTCACATGGTCCATCTCTGACACTTCCCTTCCCTTCCTTGACCTCTCTGTCTCAATTTATGGTGATAGACTGTCCACCAATATCCATTACAAGCCTACCGACTCCCACAGCTACCTCGACTACAGCTCCTCACACCCCAGTTCCTGTAAGGACTCCATTCCATTCTCTCAGTTCCTTCGCCTCCGTCGCATCTGTTCTGATGATGCTACCTTCAAAAACAGTTCCTCTGACATGTCCTCCTTCTTCCTTAACCGAGCTTTTCCACCCACAGTAGTTGACAGGGCCCTCAACTGTGTCTGGCCCATCTCCCACGCATCCACCCACATGCCTTCTCCTCCCTCCCAGAAACATGATAGGGTCCCCCTTGTCCTCACTTATCACCCCTCTGCATTCAAAGGATTATCCTCCGTCATTTCCGCCAACTCCAGCATGATGCCACCACCAAACACATCTTCCCTTCATCCCCCCCGGCAGCATTCCGTAGGAATCGTTCCCTCCGTGACACCCTGGTCCACTCCTCCATCACCTCCTGCTCCTCAACCCCCACCTACAGCACCTCCCCATGCATATGCAAAATATGCAACACCTGCCCCTTCTCTTCCTCTCTCCTCACCGTTCAAGGGCCCAAACACACCTTTTAAATGAAGCAGCATTTCACTTGCATTTCCCTCAACTTAGTCTACTGTATTCGTTGCTCCCAATGTGGTCTCCTCTACATTGGAGAGACCAAACGCCGACTGGGCAACCGCTTTGCAGAACACCTTCGATCTGTCTGCAAGAATGACCCAGACCTCCCGGTTGCTTGCCATTTTAACACTCCACCCTGCTTTCTTGCCCACATGTCTGTCCTTGGTTTGCTGCATTGTTCCAGTGAAGCTCAACGCAAACTGGAGGAACAGCACCTCATCTTCCGACTAGGCACTCTACAGCCTTCCGGACTGAATATTGAGTTCAACAACTTTAGATCTTGAACTCCCTCCTCCATCCCCACCCCCTTTCCGTTTCTTCCCCCTTCCTTTTGTTTTTTCCAATAATTTATACAGATTTTTCTTTTCCCACCTATTTCCATTATTTTTAAATCTATACCTTTTATGCCCTTTTCGTCTTATTTCACCCCACCCCCACGAGGGCTATCTGTCCCTTGCATGTCTTGCTATCCATTCTTAATTAGCACATTCTTTTAGATAATATCACCACCTTCAGCACCCCTTTGTTCTTTTGTCTGTGACATCTTTTGGTTATCTACTTCTATCACTGCTTGCTTGTCCCTACAACCACACCCCCCCACCCCCCCCCCACCCAATTTAAACCAGCTTATATTTCACCCCTCTCCTATTTTTACTTAGTTCTGTTGAAGGGTCATGAGGACTCGAAACGTCAAATTTGTTCTTCTCCACCGATGCTGCCAGATCTGCTGAGTTTTTCCAGGTATTTCTGTTTTGGTCACCCTTACTTCATCCCCCAGCCTTACTCTCTCCCCTCTTCACAGTCCTTATTGCCCCCAGACCCCCGTCTCTCTCGGTACTCCAGCTTCCCCCTGGACTCCCTCCCCTCTCC
Source organism: Carcharodon carcharias (assembly GCF_017639515.1). NCBI lineage: Eukaryota > Metazoa > Chordata > Chondrichthyes > Lamniformes > Lamnidae > Carcharodon > Carcharodon carcharias. The sequence continues at coordinate 67,108,983 of NC_054480.1, read as the reverse complement.
ACACTCCTTCCTCCCTCGGACTGCCTCCCTCTCCACACTCATTCCCCCTCTCCGAACTCCTTCTCTTGCACAGAACGCGGCCCGCCATTGATGGGCTGAGTGGACGATCGCAAACTGATTTCGCGACGTAGTGAAACTGATTTTTGGCCTTCCCACCACATTGTCCGCTCATGCTGCCGAGCATGCCTGACCCCAGCAGGCACGGAAAATTCTGCCCCATGTGTGCCACTGTCATTGGGCAGAGTGTGTGTGGCAGATTCTCCATCATTAGGCACTTGGCATAACAAGGCCTTACTAGAGGATTTTTTTATCTGCCTTTTTTTGGTGTAGAAATAACATAAAAGCATTCCAGGAATAATCCTCGGAAATGTATTTTCCAGAGCATTGCCCTTGCATAGAAGTATGATCTATTTACTGTCCAGACAAGAAACGAGGACTTGGGCATCTGATTGTGGTCGTTCCTGGTCGTCATGAGAAGGAAAGTTTAAGAGTTGCTTTTGTTATTATATTGGCATGCATCCCTGGCATCAAGAGTTGATGACAACGTGCTAAAATATGTTTCAAAAATTGCATGGGTACAGGAATCTATCGTGATGCTTTTCCTTCATGCTTTCTGCATAATTAGATTGGCGTAATTGCCAAACAAGAATATAGCAACTGAGTCACTGTCACTTTCCGCTTAATGTGCCATAATGGAGAAAAATTATGACACAAAGCAGATTTAATTATCATCTAAAACAGCAAGAGGGTAGAAATAATTCGATGTCTAATCATTTTGTTATAACTGAATGAAATAGTTGCATCTCAAGTTAGGAGTAAAGCAAAGGTATGATGATAAGCAGGATCCATGGTAATACTGCTCGCAGGTGAATTAGATACATGTTCAGTAGACATATTTAAATTGTAATCTGCCTGCTGCCATTTCCCAACGAATGTAAGATACACAAGCGTGATTCTGAGTGAATTGTATCTTACCATGCTGGTTTGTCTTATGACAAAGTACCTCTCTATCAGCAGTTGTTATTCATGAAGGCTTTCTTCACTGAATTAATTTACAGTTTGAATCAGATTTTTATTTCAAAGTCACTCATGCAAAGAGCTGCTTGATGAAAATACAGTCCAAAAGACTGCAGTTGCCATCTGTGATATTTTAACAGCAGAATTTTCTCCTTTATATATTTATAGTACACACCAGTTAATAGGTATTCAACCAAAGGGTGTGTTTGAGCTGTGGTTCTTGCTTCTGAGGCACAAAGTTCTGGGTTCAAGTCCCACTTCCAGGCGTTGAGCACAAAAATCAAGGCTGACACACTAGTGCAGTACTGAGGGAGTGCTGCACAGTTGGAGGTGATGTCCTTTGGATGACATGTTAAACCTAGGTCTCACCTGCCTGTTCAGGTGGGTGTTAAAGATCCCATGCCACTACTTTGAAAAAAAGCATGGGAGTTCTCCCCAGGTTCTGGCCAATATTTCTCCTGCATTCAACATCATAAAAACAGGTAATCTGGTCATTATTACATTGCTGGTTGAGAATTTGCAATGTGCAAATTGGGTGCTGCATTTCCTACATTACATCAGTGACTACAAATCAAAAGTATTTCATTGGCTGTAAAGTGCTTTGAGACATCTGGTGGTAATGAAAAGCACCAAATAAATGCAAGTCTTCTCCATCTTTTGCTAAATGCATTTAAAGTGATCAGTTCCTTAGCCATCAATTCTAATAAAGGATGAGTTTAGTCTGTGCTTTCTTCTGGCATGTCATGACTGACTCATTATCATCTAGCGCCCAGAATGATTTACCTTTGCCAGCTGGGCAAACCAACGCATTTTCCTTTTGACGAAGGCGTTCATTTATGGTGAAAAATTTTCCAAATTAAGTTCAACTAGTTAGAGACTCCAAAATTTAATAACCATTGGTCATATTAAAAAAAATCATGCTCCCATGATGATAGGTTTAAGGATGACCAAACATGGCAGAAGGACCCCCAGGTTTGATTTTCAACCTGGGCTGAATTATCTGATCTCAGCTGGAGCAACAGTACAGTCTCTCTTTCTTCTAATCTGTTCCATCTTCAGGGTCCGAATCTTCCGTTTGGTGTGTGGGGGCGAGCCCCACATGCTGACGCATAAAATTACACGAGCGTGCGTGCCGACGTCATTACAATTTTCAGTTCGGCCAGCGCGCACCAGAGTCGGCTGCATGCCCACCAAACTGTCAAAGGCCTGTTAAGGCCATTAATTACCCAATTAAAGTGATTGTCTGTTCCGCCCGTCCAACCTTAAGGTTGGTGGCAGGCAGGCGGCCTTTGCATTTATCATGAAACCTCATCCATGGGCGGGATGAGGTTTCATGAAGGGTTTATAAATTAAATAAAAACTTTTATTAAAATTCATAAACATGTCCCAGCTCATGTGACACTGTCACCAGGGGAAATGTCTGAATAATTTTAGTTTTTTTATTTTAAATATCTTTTGAACTGAACTTAATCTCCCTGAGGCAGCTTCCAGGTGCACATCACACTGGGCGGGCCTTAATTAGCCCGCACACGTAAAATGACGGCACGCAGCCAATCGCGGGCGGCCCATCCGATGGGAAGAAAACTCTCCCCCAAGTCTACCTGTGATCGCAACCTCCAGGCAGATCAGCTCTAGGAACCATCACAACTAGTGAGAAATCTTTGCATTTCGAAGACCTTCACTTCAGCTAAAGTAACAAGTCAACTACAAAACATCAGGCCTGCACCAAAATAGGGATTAAGTTAAATTCCATTTTTATATTAAGTTTACCTTAAGCTGTATCTAGTTTTTGTGTGTGCAATATAAGGGTGAGATGTCACGTTTTTGTTGATCTCTGGGACAAGTGTGTGAGAAAGAAACTAAGCATCTTCATTTTTTAAAATACAAAAGCTTGCTCCTGGGTTGTTTAAACTGACTCAGTCACTTCGAGGGTAAGAAACTACACACATCCACATACAAATATATTTGATCACAGGCAATAAAAGGTAACACCTTTAAATTGTCCATGACATTATCAGCGGCAGCCCACATGGGTTGCAGTCCTCCTGGAGAGGTAAAGCGTGATAGTCTCGGCGGGGTTAATACTGGTGAGAGGAAGCAATGGTTTTGGGGAATGATGTAGAAATGAATATAAGTGTTTGGCCCCTAGTTTCCTTAGCAGATCAGATGATGTAAGTAAACTAACATTTCATTTTTAAATCCTTTACTGGTTGCAGCCGAGATTGTTTTGACTTTTCACAGTACTTACCAATAGCTCGAGTCTCAAGCAGCTCCAAAGGGTATTTACACCTTATCTAATAAAAACCTGTTGTTTAGATGAAGAATAAAGAGACATTGATTTTTCTTGGACATTAAAGTCCCATTTAATTTGTGGCACAGGCCTGATTTAAATAAATAAAGGAGCACTACTGTCTCCAAATGTGCCAGGAAGTGGGTTTTATTAGTTTCTCCTGAAACAGTACTCTCTTTGACAGCAACAAAACACTGCCCACTGAGGATAACCTTCTATTGTGTCCTCAGTGGGTTGAGTGGGATTTTGGTTCCTCGGGCAGAATCTTGGTGAAACACAGGGGCTTTGCCTGCCAGATGGAGAAACCAATGCTGCCTTTTTTTGGGAAAGCCCACTGAACCACATGACAATCAGGCAGTGACAAAGGGGTGGAGAGGGGAGGGGTTGTATTGGGGGGGGGAAAAGGAAGGGCAAGGGGGGAAGGGTTCTATGGGAGACGGGGTAGGGGTTGTACGGGAGGAGGGATTGTATGGTGCGGGTCAGGTTGCTTGGGGGAGGAGGGAGGGTGGGAGAGGGGGAGGGGGAGGGCAAGGAAGCGGAGGGGTTATATGGGGGGAGGGATTGTATGGGGGGTGAGGTTGTATGGGGAGGGAGGAGGGTTTGTATGGGGGAGGTAGGGTTGTATGGGGCTGCGGAGGAGGAGTTATATCGGGGGGTTGCAAGGAGAGGGGTGCAGGGGGTTGGTGGCAAGGGTACAAGGGTAGCTCTCAGCAGACCCTCTCCACCCTCTGACCGATGTCCTGTCCCTCAATCAAAAATACTGAATGCCTTTGATCACTCTGAGGTGACAAGCTTGCTGCAGGTTTTTACCTGTCTTGCATGTTGCATGGTTAATACCAGTGACAGTGGAATGAAGCCCTTAAGTGGTTGTTAATTGGCTACTTAATAGCCTCAATGGGGGCAGGAAGGCCAACCATGGGCCTTCCCACCCAGAACTTATTTGTGGCGGAGGTGGGAAAGTGGTGGGGTCAGATATGCCACCATCCTGCCTAAGTAAATGCCCTTCCTGCTCCAACACTCACCACCAGCGAGTGTGAGTCCAGCCCAAGCCTCCACAATTGAGAAAGTGGCAAGGATAGCATCTCTTATGACTGGGTTAACATGAAAAAAATAAAAACTTGCATTTATATTGCACCTTCCCCAAACATAGGGCATCTCAAAGTTCTTTACAGCCAATGAAGTTTTTATGTCTTGAGTATATGAGTTCACTAGTTGAGTAAGCTCAAATTACATACCATATGTGCTTGTTAGTTGATGCTCGCTATCAATAACAGAGAGACCGACATAAGAACAAACTGTGATTGTTTATTGCAACAGAAGGTAAAATCCTTGTGTGCTCCCCATAACACCTCCAGCTCTAGGCTTACATTTAACCAGTAGCCCGCGCTGTACAGTGATTGGTCAGTACTGTCATGTGGTTAGTCCACTTGCATTCTCTTAAAGATACATGGTACTCCACTTTATCACAGAAGTACATTTGAAGTGTAGTCATTATGTAATGTAGGTAAAGAAAACTGCAATTTTTCACACAACATACATTGAATGATTCTTTGGTGATAATATTTAGGGAGGAAGATTGTCCAGAATACTAGAAGGACATTCTGGAATTAAATAGGGCCTTTTACTTACAGCAGGACATACAGATTGGGCTTCAGTTTAATGTCATATCTGAAGGATGGCACCTCTGAAAGTTCAGCATACCTTTTGTAATTCAATCGGACATCGGTCTAAGTTAAGCGCTCAAGTTCAAGTGCGTGGCCTGAATCCACAATTTTATATATCCGTGATATTTTAAGGGCCTTGGTAATTTTTGTGACAATAAAGGCACTATGTAACTGCGAACTGTTGTCTATCTATACAGTAAAAGAGAGTCAAATTAGCATATGAATAAAAACAGTCAACAAATCCGTTTTGATTTTATTTCAATCAGGACTTCATTCTTACATCCAGCTGTACATCATTGCACCTAAGCATTGGTTTACATTTATGCAAAAGCAGCACAATAACAAATGTCCCTCTGAGCTCAGGTGATCCATCAAAGCTGACTGTGAATCGGTGACTCATCAAAAGCAAGGCAAACCAATTTCGTGATGTTGTAAGCTTTCACCTGCATTCGCACAGAAGGCGTGGGAGGTTGGTGGAATTCTCAAAGAAATGACGTTAAAAGCTTAAACATAAGGAACATTTCTATTGGTTCTCTAGGTTTCCATTAATCTTTCACCAATGGTACAACTAGAGGTCAGGAGAGGTTCATGGAAATTCAAGACCTGAAGACCATAGTGTTACTTAAGTGTGTGGCGTGGGTCACTTCATGGTAGATGGTCGTCTTGGGAACTATTGTGGAGGTGCTGAAGACCATGCAGCCAGTCAACTGTGGTTCAGTGAGCTTTATAAAGAGCACCCAGTTCTAACATCTGCATTTTCAAAACGGGACTATCAAATCAAACTCACTGTCTCATATCTCGATATATAGCCAATATAATTGGGATAAACACCAGTTCCACAGTGGTTTCTTAATATCCTGCAGAAAATCAGAGGAACCTCAGGAGAAGCCATGTAAACATTCACTTTCAATCATTCATGTGGAGGTTTCATTGATCATCAGTTGAAGCTGCAGTGTGGATTTAAGAGAACTTCACAGAATTTCTGGGCCAGGCACTTCATCTCAGCAACCCAGTGTAAGACTAACACAAGGCTAAAGAAATAATTTGCAATTTGTTTTTGAAGGTAAAGCTCTTCTTGTTGGTACTTTACCATTGCTTTTGCCTATCTTAAGCTGCATTTGGTTGGATTTGTATTTAGAGTTAGAAAGAGCTCAGCTGCTGTAGAGAAACAAAGCAGACCAATATTGGTGTCTGGACAACCTCGTGAAACATGCATTATATTTGAAGCATTCAGTTTGAACTGATTTGACTTATCCAAGTTGACCAATTGTCTGGAACCACAGATATTTTCAGGACAGAAAGAGACCCTTCGGTCCACTTAGTGCTGGCTCTTTGCTATGTGGAGTTTGCTGTATCTGTGAAAGCCCATGCAATTTGTTACAATAGCGTGCTCACTAACTAGAAGGTGATGTGGATGAAATAACACATGATGGTATTCATTCAGTGCCCAATTCATGGAGATGTATTATTTTTGATTTGCGACACTGCTTCTTTCATGGAAGCCTATTGTAGAATTTGTTAAGACTTCTTTCCCAGCCTATCACTGATAAAGTATAATGAATAAGCTGCTGGTATATATATCCTTCCCTCTCAGATCTTCTTTCCTCCGCTTCAAGCATGGGAGGGACATTAAAAGGCCCACAGTCTGAGAATAATCATTTCTTCCTTCAGAATTTCTGCTTGTAAAGGAGAAGAAATAAAAAATCCTTGCAATTATATAATGCCTTATCATGCTTTGAAATGTCTCTTAAGTGTCTCTTTGCCGTGACTAGCATTGTAAAGACAAACTCAGCAGTCACTTTGCACCCAGCAAGAGCTCAAAAAACAGCAATGAAATCGATAACCTGTCAATCTCTTATTTTGTATATGTTAATCTATTTTTCACATTTAAAGCACCCGCGGTATTTTGCCTTTTACAGCCTGTTTCTTTCTTTGGTGGCATTGTTCTTCTTTGAAAATATCCATATCATCCATCTGAACCACTAAAACAAGCAAATGTCCATTAATATCCTATTCCCCTCCCAAAGAAGACAATGTAATACAGGAGTGTATTCTTAGATTATGAGCTCAAGTTCCAGTATGGGATATGGATGTGCTAACCCAGAGGTGAGAATGTCTGCAGTTCAGCTAAGATGCAACAAGAATCATAAAGGCTTTCTGAGGGCACACTGTAATGAGTATTATACAAGACCCCTGCCATGTCTCCAACATATATTTAATAGCATTGCAAGAGGAAGAGAGCACATCTTTTCTCTAATTTATTAGAATGTTTATTGCGTGTGCTGAGGGACAGTAATGATTGACCAATGTTTTACATCAAAATGATGTGTACTTTTCTCCCTCAGGAATGTGGGCTAGAGATCTTAAAGTTTCTATCTAGAAATCAGAACTTCAATAAAATTAGTAAGGGCACAGGTGAAGAACAGTTTGCCAAAACATTCAGAAAATAGAAGGCCTTCCTTATTGATATGAAGCACACATTCTTTGTGATAATGTTGAGGCAGTACTCTGCATTTAGTGTTTTCCATTGAACAACTGGCTGATCCCCTGCAGAAATGATCAATCCTCTGTGATGATGATCAGTTTCCTATAACAATGATCAATGCTTTATGATACTGTTTGACTCCCCGTGATAGTGATTGACTACAAATGATTAAGATTAAATTCCTGTGATAATAATCAATTTCATGTGATAATGATCAATTTTCTGTACTCCGGATATGGTCTCACCAATGTCCTGTACAGCTGCGGCAAAACTTCCCTACTTTTATATTCCATTCCCCTTGCAACAAACGCAAACATTCCATTTGTCTTCCTAATCACTTACTGTACCTGCACATTAACTTTTTGTGACTCATATTAGGGCATTCAGATCCCTCTGTACCACAAAGTTCTGCAATCTCTCTCCTTTTAGAGAGTAAAATACTTTTCTATTCTACAAGCCAAAGTGGACAAGTTCACATTTTCCAACATTATACTCCAAGTGCCAAATTTTTGCCCACTTGCTTAACATATTTGCAGGCTCTTTACCTCCTCTGACAACTTACTTTCCTACCAATCCTGGCATCATCAGCAAATTTAGCTACCTTATATTTGGTCCCTTAATCTAAGTCATTGAAATAAATTATAAATAGTTGAAGCCCCAGCACTGATCTCTGTTGCATTCTACTAGTGGCTCCCTTCCCTTTGGAGGAACTATCACTCATCCTCCCCACAATAAGATACTATCCTGGTTGGTTATTTCGTGTCTTCTGTTGAAGTACAATTTCATTTCGTCAGATACGGGCTCCTTTGACCAACTATGAAGCACTTGATCTCATACGTGAGATAGGACTGGGTGCTGACTTGTCCAATCTCTGATCTATCGAGCACATACCAGCGAGGAATCCAAGAAATTTAACAGTAAAACAAGTTCCTGTGGAACTGGGGCATGCTCATTATTTTCTTGTAAAGGCAAAAGACTAAGGGCATCGGTGTTTGCGATTTGATTGCCAGGCCTATGTAAAAAAGTGTATTCGTATGCTGCCAGAATTAAAGTCCATCGTGTATTCTTGCCGAGGCTATGGGTGGTATAGCTTTGTCCTCACTAAACAATCCTAGCAATGGTTTATGGTCTGAAATGATTGTAAAATGGTGGCTGTGTACATACTGGTGAAATTTCTTGACACCAAAGATGATGGACAGACCTTCTTTTTCCATCTGCGAGTATCCTTTTTCCGCTGTGGTGAACATTCTTGATACATGACATACGGGCCTTTCCGTGCCATCGTCCATCCAATGAGAGAGCACTGCTCCCACTCTGTAGGGAGATGCATTATGTGTCAGCACCAATTCTTTCCTCTGATCATAATGCACTAATGAATTGAACAAGTGCAACAATAGTTTCACCTTTATGCAATATTCTTTCTGGGGTGCCTCCCAAGACCAGTGTTAGTTCTTTTTGAGTAGGGAATGCAGGGGGGCCAGCACTGTAGACAAATTGGGGAAGAACATGATAGTTGATCATCCCTTGGAATGATTTGAGCTCTGAGGCGTTTTTTGGAGCAGGTGCCTCTCTTAAGACTCTCACTTTTCCCCAACTGGGCAGAGGCCCTGTGGATCTACCCAGTGACCCAAATAGATTATCCCTCTTGCTTGTAAAGTGTACTTTTCTTTTTTTAAACACACTCCAGCTTGCAAGAAATGTTTTACGTTCTTCTTCTAAGTTTGTCAAATGCTCTTTTCCAATGAATCCTGTCACCAATACATTGTCTAAATAAACTACAACCTGGGCCAGTCCTTACAGTAAACTTTCCATTGTTCTCTGAAAGATGGCACAAGTGGAGGAGACACCGAAAGATAATTGTGTATATTGGTACAATCCTATGTGGGAATTAATTGAGGCATTATCCAACTCTAGCTGTTGATAAGCATGGCTCAAGTCAAACTTTTTTGTATGTTGTCCCTCCTGCCAGCTTGGCATACAGGTCTTCAGTTTTTGGAATGGGGTGCCTGTCCAGCTTAGCTACTTTAGTAACCATCAATTTGTAGTCTCCACAAATTTGGGTGCTTTGGTCGGGTTTAAGGATGGGGACTATGGGTGCTACCCATTCTGAGAACTGAACAGGTTATATAACACCCAATTTCTCTAGTCCGTTCAGTTCAATATTGACTTTTTCTAACATGACATATGGCACTGGTCTCACCTTCATGAAACAAGGTGTTGCATCCGGATCCCCATGAATCTTGGCCAGCAGGCCCTGGATTTTCCCCAGTCCGTCCTTAAAGATGGTAGCGTACTTTCTAAATAGCTCTGGTAGCTCACTTGCTCTCAACTGGAAAATTTCAGACTATTCCAATGTAATCTCTTTTAACCAATTTCACCTTGGGAGGCTTGGCCCTTCACCTGCTACCACCATCAAGGGTAGCTTTGCTGATTGGCTTTCATAATGGACAGTTACTCTGCTTAATCCTTTTACGTGAATTTCTTCACCCGTATATGTTTTTAGCTTGGTGTCTGTTTCTTCTAAGCTTAATTGATGTTCACCATTATTCAAATGACTGAAGGTATGTTCCTCAATTACTGTAGTGGAAGCTCCCATGTCCTCTTCCATTCTATCAGGTTTGCCATTTACTTTCAGTGTGACAAATATTGGTTCTGTCTTTCCAACTTCTAGATTAAACAACAAGTAAATACCTGAATTTGTTGTTTCAGGCTCTTCTGCATTGTAATTAATTGTAATTGTGATTATATTTCATTGGGCTTCTTCTTTTGTTTACAAGCCTGCTTGAATCTTTCCTTGCATTGCCTCTTCATATGTCCATTTCTGTGACAAAAGTGGCATTCATTTTTTAAAAACTTGCCAATCACTAAAAGACTGATTGTTGCCACCTCTATTAAAATTATTCTTCAATTCCACTGCTAAGTTATTTTTCTTTATTCTTTGGCTAGCAGGGGCTCTTTTACACTTCTAGGCATGGTCTTGCTTTATCGTGCCTCTTTTGCTTGAGGTTTCCCACCCAACATAGAGGACAGCACCATTTTGTGCACACTGTATTGCTTTTGAATCTCTTACTGTGCTTTCCATGGCCAGCACTATCTCTAGCTCCTTCTTGAAATCCAGATTCACTTTGGACAATAATCTTTTCTGAACAGTGTCCTCTTTCACACCACACACTAAACGATCACTGAGCATGTCGTTCAGAATCATACTGAACTCACAATGTTCCATTAGCTGCTTCAAATTTGCCACGTAGCATGCAATTGTCTCACCCAGGGTTCTATTTCATGAAATAAATCTGAACCTCTGCATTGTGGCTGAGAGTTTAGGTTGAAAATGACCCTTCATGAGGTCCACCAATTCATCAAAATTTTTGAATCTGAGGCACTGGGTGCCATCAAACTTTGAATCAGATTATAGGTTTTGCTCCCACAAGTACTCAAGAGAATTGCTTGCCTCTTCCCGTCTAAACCTTGTTCGCTTAAAAAAAACGTGAGGCATTCTATGTATTGAGACCAATCGTATGTAGCAGGTTCAAAAGGATCAATTCTCCTAAATTGTGGCATTTTGAGAAGGCATAACTTCTTCTATTCTAACAGTGGATGAGGCACAGTACCAATTTATTTCTAACTTGATTTATTCTGTTCAATCCTGTTTTATCCTCATTGACCGTTTGTAGTCAGGTGGCTGAGTTGTATTATTAATGATAGAGTTAATCTGCAGACACTTCTAAGATGGATACATTAAGTTTATTTACAATATACTCAGCAGCAACTACTCATGTGCTTTCAACTCCAACTCTATCTCTTCACTGACTGCTGAGGTAGCCCACACTTCTTTCCTATTGGTTACTACAGATCATGTGATCTTCCTTGACAAGTATTATTCTTAAAGGCATATTACACACTAAATAAAACCACAATTACTACAAACCTCCTTAAATATTGGATCCTAGTAATTTCCCTGTGACAGATTGTAGGCTAATTGGCTCATTGTTTACTGCTTTCTGTCTCCCTCCTGAATAAAGTTGCAACGTTGGGTATTTTCCAATCCACTGGAACCCTTCCAGAATCTGAGAAATTTTGGAAGATTATGACCAGTATATCTACTTTCTCTTCTTTTCTTTTAAGACCCTAGGATGCAGGCATTTGGTCCTGGGGGCCTGCCAGCCTTTACATCAAATAGTTTTCCATTATCTTTTCCCTGGTGATGTTGATTGTTTTACTTTCCTCCCTCCTGTTCACCTGTATTCCCTGTGATAATGATTGATTCCCTGTGATAATACATCTATTAACTTCCCTCCTGTGAGCTGGTTATTTGCATGCAGCCAAATTCATGTTCGTTAAATGCACAAGCGGCTGCCATGAATTGTGGCCGGCTTTGAGAATTTTCCAATTTTGACATCCTATCAGCTACCAACTCACCCAATCTAAAGGGCTTAATTCCCACCTCCAAGCTGTGAATATGAGGGGTAAACAAGTTGAAAAGTTGTTAACATGAGGGTAAATGAGACCAAGGCAGTTAACACGAGTGCATGATATTGTAAGTTTGCTATGGTACTGGTATAGCTCAATGGTGTTTAACCCAAGAATAACCCAATGTGTCTCTTTGTATTAAAATAATGGCTAACTTGAGCATTCTAAATTCATATTTGTAAATTTGCATAGATTCTGTTTTATTCTTTCTTGGGATTTAGGGGGTCACAGGTCAGGCCATTTGTTGCCCATCCTTAGTTGCCCCTGAGAAGGTGGTTGTGAGCTGATTTCTTGAACTGCTCTAGTCCACCTGGTGTAGGTACATCCACAGTGCTGTTAGGGAGGGAGTTGGGGTCTTTGACTGTAAAGGAAGGCAATATAGTTCTAAGTCAGGATGGTGTGTGGCTGGAGGGCAACTTGCAGGTGTTCCAATATGCGTGCTGCTCTTGTCCTCCTAGTTATAGAAGATGCAGGTTTGAATGGTGCAGTTGAGGAAGACTTGGCGGGTTGCTGCAGTGCATCTTGTGGATAATACATACTGTAACCATAGTGCATGCATAATGGAGGGAGCAAATTTTTAAGGTGGTGGATGGGATGTCAATCAAGTGAACTGTTTTATCTTGGATGGTGTCAAGCTTCTTCAGTGTTTTTGGAGCTGCACTCATCCAGGCAAGTGGGGAGTATTCCATCACACTCCTGACTTATGCCTTGTAGATAGTGAATAGGCTTTGGGGAGTCGGGAAGTGAGTTACTCATTGCATAATTTCCAGCCTCTGGCTTGGTCTTGTAGCCACAGTATTTATATGGCTGGTCCTGGTTAGTTGAAGAAAATGGAGCCATAAAACAGCAGGTGGGCTTACTTAACTGGAGAAATTATCAAGGGGGGATAATTGGCTTAGAGGTCAGTTTGAGAATAGGCCAGAGCAGGCTATGTCATCATGAAGATGGGTGGAGCTTAAAAAGGTTCTCAGGTTTCAATTTATCTGTGTGTTTTCTGGGAGAATGCATGTTCTGCAGCAGGGAAAGAGACTGTTCGCAGGATCCAGGCAATTTGGGCTCAGATGAGCCCTGGAGAGCTGAGAGGGTGGCAGAAAGTCACTGGTTCTTTGCTGGAGGCAGTTAGGACTCAACAGAAGCCCAGGGAACCATTAATAGCCTGGTACAACTGGGAGACTGGAGTTCGGATAAACCCAGGGGCAGTGCCAGTTTTGTGAAGCTTTCAGTCTCTGAAAGAGCTTTAATTGTGCTGGTAATTAGAGGTAGAATCGTAGCTGTGTGAATCCCACGGAATGCAGTCTCATGGGAAGAGATTGAGCAATTGACAGGTGAGCAGTCATTGAGATTTCAAAGGCTAAATATTTGAAAGTGAAGTGTTGAAATCCCTTGTGAGGGAGACAGAGTTTTAACAAGATTTTGTGACTCACAGTGGTTACTGACATCTAGTTCAGTTGCTGAGAAATCTGCGAGATCTGTCTCAGTCACATCTGTCATTTAATGTGCAGTGTTGTGTATTCAAGCACAGTTTGCCTGTCAATTTATATTTACCTCAGGTTAATTCTGAATGTTAGAGTATAAGCTAGATATTGTAGATTGCTATATGTTTTTGACCTTGTAAAGTTTATTTTGTTTGTTTACGACTGTGGAATCTTGCGGCTTTATTCTCCTAGCAGGTAGCTGAGTTTTCATACTTTGTCTACTTTAAACAAAAAGTTACTAGTCCCTAACTGGATTGTAACAAATCCCATTAGACACAGGTTGCCTTGCATTGTGGCACACAGCTCGGTGATTGTCTCCCAGGAGAGGCAGAGTCTTCTCTGCCACTGCATCTTGAATATCTGCAGGTAGTTCATGTGGCTGCATTATATTCTGGATTGTATTGCTAATTTCCGGCTGCCTTTCCCCCTGCTGGCTTTGTGGTGCCTCCTGACCAACTGTGACTGTTACCTCCTGCAGCTTCTGCCGAGCCTGAAATAGTGTTTCTACGCCAGAAGTTGTCTTTCTGTGTGTATTTCCTTCAGCACTCTTGGATGCAACAGGACTGGGTAAAAAATTGCCATGGTTAAAAGATACACCCTTTACTGTCTGGTAGCCTTGGATGTGTTGATGCTACTCTGACCCCTCAGATCTTTTGTTCCCCTTTAAGGCTCTGGCTCCTCAGTGCCTCAGAGTTATCCCTCTCTTCAAGAAACTTTTGCTTCTCTCTCTCCTCATTGCTGGACCTCATTTCAATGGAAGTCAGTCAACTTTCAAACTGAAAATCAGAGATGCCGCCTGAAAGCCACTAGCTTTTAACAGACAGATTTCTGATGACATGGGATCTCTGTGCACCTCCCATTAAATTCGGATGTGAGGTAACTAAATTAACATTTACAGGCTTCACAATGACCTTAACGAGCTTCCTGAAACTTCCAGGCAGCATTGATACCTCATTTTGCTCCCTCCAAGTATTTAATGGTGCTCCATTTTCCCGCCATTGGGACACCGATGCGCGTCCTCTCATGCAATTCCCTGACCGCACCTGCCATGCTTCCCACTCTAGCAGGCTCCATTAAATTCCACCCGGAGTGCTTCTTAACCTGTGTCCTCAGTGACCTGACTATGAGTTTAAGGTTTTCTCCTCGTCTTAAACTCCACCCATCAGGAAAGGATTTCCTCTCTGTCAACCTAATCAGTTCCCTTCAAAATCATAAACGCCTCAATAAAATCACTATTTAGCCCTTTATAATCCAGAGAACACAAGCCTGTGTGACTTAGCCTATTTTTTTCTCTGATAACACTCCTCTGAAGTACCATCTACTGTAATAAAGCTGCTACAGAAATACAAGTTGCTGTTATTATTGGTGGGGTCACATTTTCAGCAAAGGATGCATTTTTTGAACATTTTTCTGACTGAAATAAATTTACATGCTGCTGTAGTTTAGCTAAATTGTAGGCTATTAATAAAAATTAGGTGCCTTTATGAGATGGAATCTTGTGGTATCAGTAGAAAATTGAAATGCTGGATTAAGAATTGGCTCCAATCTCAAAAGCAGAAATTTGCACTAAATGAATGTGGTTTAGTTTGGAGAAATTATATTACTGGTGTGTCCAGGACTCAGCCCTAGCCCCTTAGTGTTTTTGTGCACAGGTCACTGAAATTTCATGACTAATGTAGAGAAACTGTAGCTAAAGCTGACAAGACATTGTCTTGTATTAACAGAACCATTCAACACAAATCAAAGAACGCCATTTTAACACTAAACAGGTCATTGGTCAGACTTCAACTAGAGAATTGTGTCCAGTTTTGCCCCGCACCCCCAACCTCTTCCCTTGGTGGGTGATAAAGTGGCCTTGGAAAAGGATCAGGGGAGAGTTATGAATATGATTATTAGCATAAAGAGCCTTAGCTCCTGAGAGAGTTTCAGGAACCTCTGTCTAGCCCAGAAAAGGCCTGATGGAGGTTTACACAGTAATTAAGAGCCAGTATATCATCCCTATTGCTAGATTATTCCAGTTTGACAGACTGGGGAGAACAAGAGACCCTGAGTTTAAACTAAGACTCGGAGTAGACTGAATGTTAGACACTTCTTCATTTCCCAGAAGGTAGGGGGCCTCAAGAATATGTTGTCAGCTGGTGCAGCATATGCTGTCTCTCTACACGTCTTTAAGAGGCTGGACCAGTTCGTTACTCAGGCAAAGTTCACGTCATATAGAAGGTATTTGTCTTAAAAGTACCACTTGGTCCAGATAATCTCTTGGGAGTGGTTTCAATCACTTGAGGGAGTTGAGGAATTTACAGAGAAATTTTCTCCCCTTAATGGACCTGTCTTTTTTCTGCCTTCCCCCAGGAGATTACAAAGCTGTGGGTGTGGGTATGGGGTGGGTGGGTGTGTGGGAGCAAAGATCTATTTAGCTACAAATGTCCAGCTATCATGGTGTGGGGGAGGCTTGATGGACCAACCAGCCATTTCCTGTCCATAACTTTCATTTTTTGGAATATGATCTTTCTGAAAATAAATGACTTATTGCCTTCACTGAAATCAAGAACAAAACTATTTCATACAAATATGTTCTATACTAATTGTCTGTCACATATGTGTATTCAAGTGCTTGGTGTTTATATCCAGATAAGGCAAGCTGCTTGTCTGAGCAACTGCAGTTTGATCACAGGTGGCCTTTGAACCATAGGACAATCCCTAGCAGTCCCAATACATTAAAGATCATGAAACAATAATAACTAACATGCCTGCCTGCATCACCTCCTTAGAAAGAAGCTCTGTTGAAATCAGTACAGTCTTACTGAGATTAGCTTCTAATATGCTGATATTAAATTATTAAGAAGACTTTGATAATTCCATAATCTGAGCCGACAGGGAATATTGAAATTGTTCTTAGGTGGCCCAGGCAATTATGATCAGTCCAAGGTAAAAATATTCTGTGCTCTGATTATCAAGGTCAATATTCTCAAGCAGAATGACAAATTTCAAATGTTTCCGATAAGGTTACTGATATTTCCAAAGTCTGAAACTAGACAACATATTCCTTACCGTGTTCAATGTCTTGGTAATCGAAGTTTGATGCCGACCAATGTAATAGGCTGAATTACTGTTTCTTCCAGTTTTCTATTTTTCTCTCTTGAAGATGCTCACTTGAGGTCGGGTATGATTGCAAAGGCACCAACATCCCTTATCATTTTTGCTATGTTAACATGTACGATGAGTAATGCAGGTTTGTTGATTGCGGATAACATTGCACCAAGTCAACCCAGCTCCTACATGGTGGAAACCAGGCAGGGAAGGCAGTTAAACAAGTTGATTGATTTAATTGCTCCAATCAAAGGCGAAGCCTGATTATGATCCTACTCTTTTGACCAAGTGAGCAGGCCACATCATTGGATGCAATCTGCTACTTAAGTCTGAGGGGAGCAGTGATGGCTTCTGGACCAGACGAAATATGCCAGAAGGTGGATTATGGGAGAGAGAGGCCCAGGTGGGGAGGTTATTAATGTTAATTTTAGGTTTCCTTGTGAACAAGTAGGAATGATAGTTTTCCTCTAGACTCCAAAAGTAAACCTTGAGCTTCCCTCACTCTGGGATTACCCCCTCTATTGCCTTTGCCCTCTCCTCACTTTCTTCCCTTACTACATCATGCTACAAAAACCTGATCCCTGGGACGGGCTGCAGCCTCCTGTCTACAATTTTCTGCTCTCGTCCAGTGGCCAAGTCATGTACCTGCTTTGGACAGGATTCCAATGGTAGTTATAGTCATGAGGCACAGCTATTGAGATTGACCAGGCCTCGATTTGCCAGATTCCATGGCTACATTAACCATTTTGGGGATTAGTCTACACCTTACGCAACCTTGCTCCCTTCAAAATTTTGGCCACAGTGTCCAGGGTGCCTAAGGACAGCAATATTGCCTCTATTGCCATCCAACCTTAGTATCAGAGAACATTAAAGCCAGGTCTGTATGAGTTTGTACACAGCAATATACTTATCAATTAAGTTTTGGCTAATTTATTTCTTAGCTTTTGGATAAAAACAATGTTTGTTAAAGTGAAGTAGAATCTTCAATTTTCAAGTCTAACTTAGTGATCGGATATAATTTACCAGCTGGTACTACTGGAGGACACAAAGATCTGTGAAGAAAAAAAGTTATATGTTTCAGCTACATCATAGGTGAAGTACCTACAGTTTATGATCCTAGTAGTTTCACAGAAACAAAAAAAAAAATCAGAAACCACCTTTCAGTTCATCCTCTATTCTAATTATCTCTCAGAGGAATGGACTGCATTATTCATGGATGTCCAAGATAATTTAAAGCAAATTGGAGACCTTACTGATTTTTAATTCATGTATTCCTCTGAATGCATTAATACGTAAATCAAATGCAAATAAACTCCAGAGATCAAAAGGAGAAAAAAAAAAGTACTAGCCTTTACGTCTTTGAATTCAGATTATTAACATTCAAAGTACCAATAAAATCCATGTAAACTGCAATCTTCAAAGGAACATCAGGGCTTATTATGAGCTTGAAGGTTTTTTGATTTATTTCTTAAGTTAGAATACAGCGAAGTAATGAATGAATAATGAATTCTATTTTGTAATGTAATGTCAATGATGCATTGGGTCATGGTTTTGCTGACTGCAGGAAAAATCCAGTTAAGAACTGCATGGTGGAGATGATCAATTTAATTTTTTTTTCAGTTTTATGTCACAGCATTAAATTATTTCTGTATCGCTACAACAAGCTTCACCCAGATACTAACAAGAGGAACTGTAAAGGGCCATGAACCAGACTTTGTGCTAAAGTTGGAGTGAAGAACATGCCAGGTAAGTCCAGCAACTGAAAGGAGAAAGCTAGGTTCAAGACAAATAAAACTCCCGGAAGTGATCTTTTACTGTCAGAGTAGTGTTCAACTCTGTGGGAGTGAATGAACCAAGACCTCTATGAGAATATTGCTTCTGACCAGCAGCATGTCAGAACCTATGAGGAAATGTATCATCACCCTCATTCACAGGTGGAAGGTGGGAAGGGAAGAAATCAGAAATTGGCAACACATTTCACTGATTAGCATGGACTATAAAATTCTGTTCAATGTCATTGCCAATCGAGTTATGTCTGATCTGGAGTCAGTAATCCACCTTGACCACACCTGTGCTGTACCCAGCAGAAAGATCTGCAATAGCCTCATGCTGCTCAGGGATATGATCGTCTATGTGTGGGACAGTGGGTGGACACATGCTTCATAAGGTTACAACAGGAGAAGACCTTTGACAGAATGTCACAAACTTGCATGACGTGTGTGTTCTCCAAAATGGGGTTTGGGGAGAGAATTGCATTTGGATCCAACTGCTCTACAGAAGCGTCATTAATGCAGTTTCAATTAATGGGTGGGAATCTGAAAGCTTTCCAATTAAATCTGGACTCAGGCAGGAGTGTTCTCTCCCCTGTCTTGTTCATGTGTTGCGTGGAATCTTTTGCTGAGTCAACCAAGATAGATGTGGGTATAAGAGAGGTGACAATCTCAGGCAGCAAAGGTGTTGGGTTATTGTTCAGAGGGCCTGAAACCTGCACTAAGAACTAGAAGGAGCGTGTAGCCATGATAAAGCAAAAGACTAGGCATGTGGGAGTGACACTCTCTCTCCATTGCAGGTAAGAACATGGTCATCAGTTGTAAGGTGCTCTTGGTGGCACTGCATATGGCGCAGGTCTGGCTGTGGTGGTCAGTCGACCCATCTTCCACTCTATCTGGAGATTGAAAATGGATCATGTCCATGGGGTCATGACGTATAAACCTCCAGGTAAAGTGGGACAAATGAATTCAACATCACCCTCATCCTGATGGCCATCCTTGTGTGTGGCTGCATTAAGCTGTGTGTAGACCCTCGATGTGCAAACACCAAGTGCTGAGGTTCTACCTGTCCCCAGTGTTGCAAAGGATGGGTCCAGTCACATTGTCATAAAATGCTCCATTCAGTTGGACCAAACTGTACTCTCCTTTGTGGAAAGATTTATGGAGAAAAATGCCTTTGACCACAAATCCATCAGGCAGTGGTCAGCATGTGAGGCCCTGTGGAAAAAGGAGAAGGTGGATCCAGTCAGATAGGTATCTGAGCAGACTGTCAAAGAACTTTCAAACAACTGCAAAGACCTAGCTTGGCTGGTGATGAGAAGGGCCTTCCCCATCAGATCTTACATGCTGGGAGTCTCACCCCCTCCACATGTTGCCCTCGAGTGGGCTGTGATACAGTAGGGACCATTGTCCTTTAAGAAAGAATATACTTGCATTGGAGGCAGTGCAGTGAATGTTCACTAAATTGGTCCCTGGGCTGAGGAAGTTGTCCTATGATGAGAGGCTGAGTAAATTGGGCCTATATTCTCTAGTGTTTAGAAGAATGAGAATGAAACCTACAAAATTCTGAAGGGGATTAATAGAGGGGATGCTGAGAGATTGTTTCCACTGGTCGGGGAATCTAAATACAGGGGAATTGTCTCAGGATAAGGGGCCAATTATTTAGGACTAAGATGAGGAGAAATTTCTTCACTCAAGAGGGTTGTGAATCTTTGGAATTCTGTACCCCAGAGGGTTGTGGATCTTCCACTAGTGAATACATTTAAGGCTGAGATAGACAGATTTTTGGTCTCTCAGGGAATTAAAGGATATGGGGAGCAGGTGGAAAAATGCCATTGAAGCCCAAGATCAGCCACGATCGTATTGAATGGTGGAGCAGGCTCAATGGGCCACGTGATCTACTCCTGCTCCTATTTCTAATGTTCTTATGTCAATTCCTTCTCCAAGTGCCTTTGCAAAGAAGGTCTGGAAAGAGATGCAGTGGTTTTTGTCGAGGTTCACCCCGAGCAGCTCCATGACGCAGGACTTTGTGCTCTACAGGCTGTTCCCAGGGACGCCCACTGAGATAAACATTGACTATGGCTGGAGGACCATCAACTCAAATTTGCTGGTCTTCCAGTACGAAGAGTTGTCCACGACCAAATGTTTCAGATTGGTACTTTCCAAGGTCCAGAACTACGTGCTGAGGGATGCACTGAAGCTTGGGCAGCAGCCACAAAGGTACAAATGGGGAAAGGTCAACATCCATGGTTTTCCAGCCAGAGTACACTGAGGGGCTGGAAACTAATTAAAACTCCTTGGGATATATGTTTGACATGTGATGAATCTTGTAAATATGAACTGTAATTCCGAATGAAGTGAATAATATAAGAATATTGGAAGAAACCGGTTTGGTTTGCACCTTACGCAATGTCAACTTTAATCAAATTGTTAACTTTATTTCCCCAAAAAATATTCTTTGTTCATAAAATGTATACATGACCTTTTAAAGTCCAACATCAGAGGCTGGTCAGGCAAGAAAAGCCTCTCTGTAGGGCTCCAAACACATAGGAGAGAGACAAAGGGCAGAAGGTCACTCATGAGGGTTCAATTGGTCATTCTCCTGCCAGGGTTTCAGTTGGAGACCTGTGAAAACTCCAAATTAATAGCTGCAAATGGAAAGGGGCTTTTGAGAACTCCACATAATTTCAGGTCTTGTACTGTTATCTCCCAGAACTGCTGTTTAATCAAAATGCCTCACTTTTTTGTAGGTTTTATTCCAGGATAGGCCTCGAGCAGATTTCAAAGTCTTCAGTGTAAACTATGAACCCAGCCCAATGCTGCATGCTTAGCTTTTGGATTTACACCATGAAAAGGATGCCTGAAAGCATAAATCCTCATTCATCACGATACCTGATCTCATGCCTGCCATCTCAAAATTTTAGTGAAAGCTTTCTCTTGTAGTAGAGGGCAAAATCGTCCTAGATTTGCACTAAATGCTGTGGCAGGTGGGAAAAAGGATGTTTTAGCCAACAGCTGCAATGGCGGCTTTACACCCTGTATTGCCCAATTCAGTCTCATTAATCATAAGTTACTGGGAACCATGCCATTTCAATGGCTGGCTGACATCCATTCATCTGCCGCACCGTCACTATGCCACTCCCCCTCACTGGGTGCCATATTTAAAGTGCAGGTGTGTGCACATCCTCAGTGCTTCCAGCCCAGGACTGTTGCATAGAAGACATGGCCCCGAAAGGCAAAAAGACTGTAGCCCCCCAGTTTAGTGACGCATCTCTTGAGCATCTTTTGAACACCATAGAGGCCTGCTGTGATGTCCTGTACCCCCGCTTTGGGTGAAGACCAGCAAGCAAGGTTACCAGTCCAGCATGGGAGGTGGTGGCAGCGGTGGTCAGAGCCAATGACCTGCAAAAGAAGACAGCTATCCAGTGCCACTACAGGATGAATTAACTCATCTGTTCCACCAGAGTAAATCACTCTTCTCATCATGCTCAACTCTCGTGCGCACAAACCCATCACACATCTGCAGGGATCTCACACCTCAGTGGACAACTCCACTAACTCTCACACACACACTCACATCTCCATCAGGTTCATATCCTCTGGAGCTCGCATCCTTTTCCTGTTCATGACTCTGCTCACGATACAAACATTCCACAGAGTGCCATGTGTCTCTATCAGTTTTCATGCAGGAGAAGCTGGCATAAAACAGCCGGGAGAAGTTCCAGACCGGGTGTGGAGTGGCCCACATTTGGCCTCTCACTCATTTTGAGGAGCGTGCCATCAAATTGACTGGTTAGGATGTGGACCATGCCTATGGTGACGGTGAGGTCGGCGGCGAAGACATATGTGAGGATCCTGTACCACGTTATCCCTCTATCAATACAAATGTGAGTGCTTTCTCTCCTGCTTTTGACTCTGCTGCCATGCACTATTTATCTCTAATTTGGTTCACAGGGAGCTCTGTCAAGTGACCGACACCCTCAGTCAGCAAATTCCAAGGTTCCATCCAGGTCCGACAAGCTGAGTGAGTGGGCAAATGTATGGCAGATGCAATATAATGTGGATAAATGTGAGGTTACCCACTTTGGTAGCAAAAACAGGAAGGCAGATTATTATCTGAATAGCTATTACTTGAGAGAGGGGAATGTGCAACGAGAGCTGGGTGTCCTCATTCACCAGTTGTTGAAGGTAAGCATGCAGGTGCAGCAGGCAGTAAAGAAGACAAATGGTATGTTGGCCTTCATAGCGAGACAATTTGAGTACAGGAGCAGGGATGTCTTACTGCAATTATTCAGGGCCTTGGTGAGACCACACTTGGAATATTGTGTGCAGTTTTGGTCTCTTTATCTGAGGAAGGATGTTCTTGCTATAGAGGGAGTGCAGCGAAGGTTTACCAGACTGATTTCTGGGATGGTGGGACTGACATATGAGGAGAAATTGAATCCGTTAGGATTATATTTGCTGGACTTCAGAAGCATGAGGGGGGGATCTCATAGAAACCTATAAAATTCTAACAGGTCTAGACAGGGTAAATGCAAGAAGGATGTTCCCGATGGTGGGTGAGTCCAGAACAAGGGGTCACAGTCTGAGTATATGGGGTAGACCGTTTAGGACTGAGATGAAGAGAAATTTCTTCACCCAGAGAGTGGTGAGCCTGTGGAATTCGCTACCACAGAAAGTAGTTGAGGCCAAAACATTATATGTTTTCAAGATGGAGTTAGATATAGCTCTTGGGGCAAAGGGGATCAAAGGATCTGGGGAGAAAGCGGGACCAGGCTATTGAGTTGGATGATCAGCCATGATCATAATGAATGATGGAGCAGCCAAGAGGACACCTCCTCCATTGAAGAGCTGGGAATAAGCAGCCTGCAAGGCCCATCACAGTGCTTACCCATACCCTCCACCAGCACAAAGACACACATGTGGGTGGGACCTAGACCTAGAGCAGGCGTGGATTCGCAATCTGGTGGTCATCACATGGACACGTGTCTACAGCAGGAGGAGAAAGGTTCATCCGCCCTCCCCAGCACTTGGAGGACTGCTGGGGAAGAGGCATCTGTGAAGCCCGAGCCAGATGACAAGTACTGGATTCGGCCATCTAACCCATTGTAGAGAATCAGCAGAAGGCGGGGGAACATCACGCACAGCTGTTGAAAGCCCTCAACAGAATAGCTCGTGAGTCGGAGGAGTGAGTCTGCCTACTCTCTTATTAAGTGGTGCCCACATGTGCACATATGAAGGTCTCCCTGGGAAGGATGGTGGACACCATGGAGACCCTGACCCAGCAGAATGTAAAGATGCGTGCAGGCCTGTGCTCCATTGTGGTTTCCATGGGTGAGTTCCTGCAGTGGCAGCCAAGGGAAATGAGGCACCTCAACATCCCTTTAGGTGCCCCTTCCCCTCAAGGAGTCAGGCTGGGGTCCTCAGGCACCCAAAGGGAGAAGGAGTGGCAGCTGGACAGCCCTGGGTCATCCATTCTGGAATCTCAGAGGCTGTCCTCTCCCTCCAAGTCCCCTTTGCCTGTGACCCTCTCAACCTCATCTTCTGTCACTGCAGAGGGAGCAGTTGCCCCAAGTAGGACAGCCAAAGCAAGCCAGAGCCCCCAAGGCCTCGGCTCTCCAGAGGACTCACGCCAACGTCATCAGAGGCAACAGGGCCAACCATTGCACAGGCTGTATACACCTGGAAGTCTAAGGTGTAGAAAAGTTAAGAAATTCTGATCATAGTTTGTTGCATGGGTGAACACATTTTGTCACTTGACAATCTAAAAATATATTCACTTTCACTGAATAATTCACTTTCAGCTTCATTTACAAGCTTCGCAGGTCCTCCTGCATTCATCACCCACCAGCAGGTCAGCTGCACGCAGCCCCCCCAACGAGTGATTCTGGAGGGAGAAGTGTGTGTGTGTGTGTGTGTGTGTGTGTGCGTGTGCGCATGTGCGCCTCATGCAAGCACCCTCCCACACACGTGGATCCTTCCTCTATCACACTCATATCAATGTCCTGAGCATTTTCAGTGCTGCTTGCTGGGGTTCTCTTTCAGTTGTCCATTTGAGCTGACCTGCATCTCTGCCCACCCACTGATCGCACTCACATACAGCACCTCTTCCTGCCCAACAATTCGCTGTCGATTTAACAGGCATTTTGGTGGTACAGCTTGTCTTCAGGTCCCCCATCCTTTCCCCTCCCCTAGTCAACCATTTCCTTTCCCTCATCACTGTCGACCCACCCACCCCCGCCTCCCCCCACTAGCATCGCCTCCCACCTCCCCACTGCCACCTATTAACCACAACTCTTTCCTTTTGGGGATGTTCAATGTCCAGGTGAACATGCATCATCACTACCTTCCCAAAAATCTTGCCCCCATGCAATTGCAAACTGGTTTCATGATGTTGTGAAACTGACTTTTGGCCTTCTCGCCATGTTGTCCGCTCACGTTGCTGAACATACCCGAAACCAACGAGCACCGGAAATTCCACCCCATAATGTTTTTAGCTTTGTTTTCTGGTCTTCTCTAGACTGGACCATTGTCTAAATAATATTATTGTCACCTTGGTGACCTTGATCTCAGTAGAACCTTCTGAATCACTCCAGTTAACAGTATAAAGAGGCCAGTAAAAGTCTAATGTCGGAACTTGAAACAGGTTTGTCACTAAACGTGGCATAGTTAACAGTTTTTTTGTTTGTTTGCTTAAGCTATTATAGAGTGCTGGTTGTGAAGTGAAATTGAGATATTGGAATGGACTTTGTGATGTTCAAAAATTTATTGAGGCATTCTGTAACATGTTGTTGATCCAGACAAGCATTGCATTCAGAAAGAGAGAAAGACCTATATTTCTACTCCTCAAAATGTCATAAAGCGGTTTCCAGGCTGTGAAGTACTTTTAAAGTGCAGTCATTATTTTAATACAAGGAAACATGGCAACCAATTTGTGCACAGCAAGCTCTTACCAACAGCTATATCCTAACTGACCAGATAGCCTATTTTCCTGGTATTGCTTGAGGGTTAAATATTGGCCAGAACACTGGAGAGAACCCCTCCTGCTCTACTTTAAAAAGAGTATCATGGGATCTTTTACATGGACCTTTGAGAGCAGACAGGGTCTTAGTTCAATGTTTCATGCAAAAGGCCAACAGTGCAGTGTTCCCTCAGTTCTCTACTGCAGTATCAGTCTAACAGTCAGCATGCAACAGAAGACATTTGTGTTCCAAACTTGTTGCACCAACAGTTCAAATTCTCTCTTTCTATCACAAACTTATCTTGTTCCTCTATTTTTTCAACACTAATATAGTCATATAGCTTCACTGGCTTCGTGATTTCTTTTCTCCTCTGCGGGCCCCCATTGGTGTTTAAAAATCAAGGCCCACCTGAGCGAGAACATTAAACTTTCTGCAGCATTGCATCTAGGCCTTCCAGGCTACACTTCTGGCATTGACCACAGCGAATATCTGCTCCAACTGTCTTCACCATACCTGTCTGGAGGGACCCCTGTCCTCGATGATGAGAACACCTCCCTCCTCTTGTCTTCCAAGACCTCTACTGCTGTGCCAGAGAACGTTGCCTCTCTGCCCTGTAGTGCTACCTGTTGGTAGCACTTGAGCTTCTGCGTCAGAAGGTTATGGGTTCAAGACCCACTCCAAGATTTAAGCACAGGAATCAAACCTTATACTCCAGTGCAATACTGAAGGAGTACAGCACTGCTGAAGGTGCTGACTTTCAGATGAGCCATTGAACAAGTGAGAAGCACTATGAAAACAGTTTTCATTCAGAATATATTAAAATGAGTTGTCCTTTTGCCTGCTGTCATTTTAAATCTTTATTGATATTAATACTTCTGCAAATAATAAATACAATTCTACAGCTAATTTGATTGATACATATTTTCTTGTTCATTTTGAGAACAGTGTTTACGCTAAGTCAATAATGTCAGTTTCTTTGTGAAGCAGATTAATCCTAGTTGATAAATATAAAAAGTCAATACTCCATCTCATTTATATGCAGTTGGTGTTTAGTTAACCAGCTTTATGTAACTAATTTTTTTCTCAAATATTCTTTTCTACTTAGAATTTGTTATTAGGGACAGAGTGATTGAGCATTCGGACAATTCTGAGCTGCTTAGTGTGACCCAACATGAATTTGTAAAGGCTGAACCATGTTGAATAAACATTGTTATAATTTTTTAAGGAGGCAACAAACATGATAGATAAGGGAGTGTCCATCAATGTTATTTATATGGACTTCCAGAAGGAATTTAACAGGCAGTTAACAAAAAGGAAAGCTTATGGAATTGAAGAAAACCTATTGAATTGAGTAGGGGATTGTTACGAGGCAGGAGATAGAAAGTAGGGATAATGAGTATGTACTATAATTGATAGGAGGTGACTCCCAAGGATCAGTACAAGGGCTTCAGCATTTCTTTCTGTTTATAAATGACTTGGACAAAGGAATAGAGAGCTGTATGTCTAGACTTGCTGATGACAGTAGATCCAGTGGCAGAGTAAATAATGCAGGTTGGAGCAGAGCGTAATAAAGCTATAGTGATAGATTAAGTGAGTTAAAAATTATGGCATCTGCATAATATTATGTAAACATGACACGATCCACAGTGAACCAAATAAAGCAAGAGCAGAATATTTTCTAAATGGTGAGAAGCCGAAAACTGTGGATGTGAAGAGAGATTTAGGGGTTGAAGTGCAGAAATCATTAAAGGCTAGCGGACAGGTACAAAAACGCTGATAGAATATTTGCCCTTATATCAAAAGGAGATCAAAAGGGCAGGCATTATGTTACAGTGAAATAAAACTCTGGTAAGATCCCCATCTGGAATGGTGCACTCAGTTCAGAACATCATGGATGGAATCATCCCAGATTTGCACTAAGTGCGGTAGTGGGTGGATAAAATGAGCTTTTCACGCCATACCGTCCCAAACCCACTGCATTATTTATGCATTCCCAGGAATCATGCCGTTGCCATGGCTCTCATTCACCAACTATGCCATCATCTTGCTGCTTCATCACGCCGGGTGCCAAGTGCAGCCACACGCTCACCTCTCAGTGCTTCCAGCCCACAACTGCTGCAAAGAAGATATGGCCCTTGGACGGTGAGGGACCAAACACTCCTTTCAAGTGAAGCAGCATTTCACTTGCATTTCCCCCAACTTAGTCTACTGCACTCGTTGCTCCCAATGTGGTCTCCTCTACATTGGAGAGACCAAACGTAAACTGGGCGACCGCTTTGCAGAACACCTGCGGTCTGTCCGCAAGAATGACCCAAACCTCCCTGTCGCTTGCCATTTTAACACTCCACCCCGCTCTCTTGCCCACATGTCTGTCTTTGGCTTGCTGCATTGTTCCAGTGAAGCCCAATGCAAACTGGAGAAACAACACCTCATCTTCCGTCTAGGCACTTTACAGCCTTCCGGACTGAATATTGAATTCAACAACTTTAGGTCGTGAGCTCCCTCCCCCATCCCCACCCCCTTTCTGTTTCCCCCTTCCTTTTGTTTTTTTCCAATAAATTATATAGATTTTTCTTTTCCCACCTATTTCCATTATTTTTAAATATTTTTAAATCTTTTATGCTCTCCCCACCCCCACTAGAGCTATACCTTGAGTGCCCTACCATCCATTCTTAATTAGCACATTCGTTTAGATAATATCACCAACTTTAACACCTATGTGTTCTTTTGTTCTATTGTTGGTGACATCTTTTGATGATCTGTTTCTATCACTGCTTGTTTGTCCCTACAACCACACCAACCCCCTCCACTTCTCTCTCTCTCTATCTCTCCGCCCCCCCCACACCTTAAACCAGCTTATATTTCAACTCTTTCTTGGACTCGAACTCAAGTTCTGTCGAAGGGTCATGAGGACTCGAAACGTCAATTCTTTTCTTCTCCGCCGATGCTGCCTGACCTGCTGAGTTTTTCCAGATATTTAACATCTAGCCTGGCAGGTGTCGTGCTTACACTGTCTCCATCTCTATTCATGCAGGACAAGCTGGCACATAAAAAGAGAGAGAGGATGCAGACCGGTGGAGGAATGCCAGAAATCAAGGTCCTCATGGACTTTGAAAACATAGCTACCCAGCTGGTCGGCGACAATCTGGACTGGTCCTGTGCTGATTGTGAGATCAGTGAGGAACCAGCAGTGTAACATCCATCAGACAACCATGCTGTGAGTGATGTGTCCTCTTTCACAGGTCACTGCTATGCACTATTTATCTCCCCTTGCTTTCACATTCAGCAAATGGAATCTCTTGCGGCTGATATAGTTGACCGCATGTTACGACGGAGACCTGAGTCAGCACTTGAGTGCAGTCGATGGTGCCCTGCACCTGTGGCAAACCCGAGATCTGGACAAATCCAATCACTCTTGCATCCTGGCTCTCCTGGTCCCAGGCGAAATGCGTGAAGTTGTGTGCCCTCACGTAGATGGTATCCGTGACCTCATGGATGCATTTGTGGGTGGAGGCTTGTGATATCCCACAGAGGTCACCTGAAGAGCCATGAAAGGACCAACTGGCATAGCAATTAAGTGCAGCTGTCACTTTCACAGCCCCTGGTAGCGGATGCCCGCCATGTCCATGTGGCACCAAATCCTGCAGTAGTTGACAGATTTGACTGAACAGTTCCCTAGACATGCGCAGCCTCCAGTGACACTAGTTCATGGTGATCTACAGGAATGAAAGGCACCGTCTATAGACCTTGGGTCTAGCTGGACACCAACCACCAACAGATCGCTGTGGCTCTTCGGCAGCGCGTGCGGGAGCGCCAGCTGCCCCTTCTTCCTTAGGTTGCTGTTCCTCCCTCTGTGCAGCCAGGCATCTCAGTCACTCTATTCTCTGTCATCATTGCTCTCTGTAAACCACAAGGCATTTAGCTAGTTCACCAGGCTCCACGGCCCTGATGTACTCCTTTTGAAGATGAAAGAGAGATGTGTGGATTAGCATGGGTGTACTAAGAACCTCTCCTGGTTAAATCTGATGGCCCCTTAATGCATCTGGCCAGATGATTAGTGAGCTACACGGCTGCCTGAAACGCCACCCACCGCCGCCTTAATCCACCTTACTGATTGGTTGCATCTTTGCTCATTGGACTGCATGTTGTGCTCTCAGCTCAGGCACCAGCATTCTCCTAACCCACACTGCAAGGCTGCACTGTTAGTTTGGACCATGGGGTAGACTGGTCCAAATCAGAATGATGACATTGCAAGGGGCTGTGAGCGCCTCCAGCAGTGACTGCTCGATGGCCAGTTTTAGCAAGGCGATTGTACAATGTGCCCAGTTGTCCAACTATTCTGCAGTCCACTAAAATGCTCTTTAGTTTGTAGCCTATGCCCGATGGGTGAAAAACTGTGGAGCACTCGGTAGCGCTTTGATGCCTCTGTGCTTGAATGGGCAGATAGGCTGGAGGCCCGACTCCAATCATATAAATGGCTGGATCTGAACTGACCCAACTGTAGAGGAATGGTCACTTTATACAAGGTGTCCCTAATGCATGGCCACTTCCCTTGACCACCCACCCCCACCCTGCACGTGCTTGTGTGCAAACTTCAACTGCAGGGCAGCCTTTACCTCCCCCAACAAAGTCACCTCAACCACAGGGCAGTCTTTGCCCCCACCAGAGTCGCCTGAACCTTGAAGCCCAACAGCCGTTCTTCATGAGCAATCGGCAACATTACTGTGCACTCACCTCTGAGTTCCCCTCAAAGTGCACCCTTTTTATGTGCTGCTGTGAAGCATGTTGACTTGATGGTGGACGATCTAGCGGGGTGGGAGGTAGTGGGGAGGAGTCTGGTGATGAGTCTGCTGGGCTAGCCTTATGATATGCTGATGTATCACCATGAAGTTCCTGATGCCTGATGGTGGGAAATGTGGCTCACCATCGATGGGTTGAGCAGACAATCGCAAACTGGTTTGACAAAATTGTGAAACCGATTTTTGGCCTTCTCACTATATTGTCTGCTCACGCCACTGAAAATGCCAGCGGGTACAGAAAATTTTGCCACATGCCTCACGAAGGACATACTGGCCTTAGGGAGATGCAGTGCAGATTCACCAGAAATATACAGGGGCTAAAAGGTTTAAATTATGAGGATAGGTTGAACAGACTAGGTTTCCATTTCCTTGGCCAATGTTGAGGGGGTCATCTCATGATCAAAGGAGTTGATAGATTAGATAGAGAGAATCTATTTTTTTAAGCATGGGAGTCTGGAACAAATGGCATAATCTTAAAACATGTTCCTACAGTCATAAGAGTTGTAATATGCCTTTAAGGGACAACAGCATGCCATCACTTTAAGGGAAGTGTGTCATGTGGTCCAGTTTCAGTTTCACTTCAGCCTGGGGCAGAACACAGGCACACAACTCTGCAGATCTGATGTCCTCAAACTTTCAATCTATATATATATATATATATATATATGTTCACATGTGCTAAGGATTATTAAATAAACCCACAACCTGTTTGCACAATTGCCTATAAGTGATTGGTGCCTTTTATCATTATAAAAATAACAACCATAAAAAATAAGAGCACATGGCCTGTCAAACCTGCCCAGCCATTTAATATGATCATGACTGATTTTCTGTCTCAATTGTCCATGTTCATGCTCAGAGTGACTAAGGTGTATTCGTACAAGGAACACAAAGTTAGCATGCAGGCACAGCAAGCAATTAGCAAGGCAAATGGCATGTTAGTCTATAATTGCAAAAGGTTTGGAGTACAAGAATAAGAAAGTCTTACTGCACTTGTACATGACTTTGGTGAGATCATGCCTGGAGTACTGTGCACAGTTTTGGTCCCCATATTTGAGGAAGGATATGCTCACCATATCCTTTGATTCATTGAGAGATCAAAAATCTGTCTATCTCATCCTTAAATATAGTCAAAGATCCACAACCATCCGGGGCAGAAAATTCCAAATATTCTTCGAGTGAAGAAAATTTCTCCTCACCTCAATTGTAAATTATCGGTTCCTTATCCAGAGACTTTGCTCCCTTGTACCAGGTTTCCCAGCCAGGGGAAAACAACCTCACAATGTCTACCCTGGCAAGCCCTTTCATAATCTTGAATGTTTCAGTGAGATCACCTCTCATTCTTCTAAACTCCAGATAGTGTCAGCCAAATTTACTCAGCTTCTCATCATAGGATAGCCCTCTCATCCCAGGAACTAATCTGGTGAACCTTTGCTGGACTACCTCAAAGGAATGTATATCCTTCCTCAAATATGGGGACCAAAACTGTGCACAGTACTCCAGGCATGGTCTCACCAAAGCCATGTACAAGTGCAGTAAGACTTTCTTATTCTTGTACTCCAAACCTTTTGCAATTATAGACTAACATGCCATTTGCCTTGCTAATTGCTTGCTGTGCCTGCATGCTAACTTTGTGTTCCTTGTACAAATACACCTTAGTCACTCTGAGCATGAACATTGACAAGTTTCACACCTTTTAAAAAAGACTCTGATTTTCTATTCTTATTGTCAAAGCAAATAATTTCACATTTCTCCACGTTATACTCCATCTGCCACCTTGTTGCCACTCGCTTAACATGTCTATATCTCTTTGCAGCCTCTTTGTGCTCTTCTCACAGCTTGCATTCCAACCTAGGTTTGTAGTGCCAGAAAACTTAGATGCATTGCTCTCTGTACCTTTGTTTAAGTCATTAATATAGATTATAAATATCTGAAGCCTCGGAGTTGACCCTTGCAGCACTCCACTAGTCACAGCCTACTTACTTGAAAATGCCCCATATGCTCTCTGCTTCCCATTTGTTAACCAATCTTTTTTCTGTGCTAATATATCACCCACTCCCTGTTCTTTCCTATGTTCTTTTGATTGCATCGTTACAGCCCCCTCTCTACATCACCCAAGTGGCCACTCTTCATCTTTCAACTGGGGTAATGAATTTCAATCATGGTATTCATCTAAACCCTGCTCTTACCCAATGTCTATGGATTAACATATCTCAATAGGAGTCGTTCAACAGCAGTTAGGAGCAGCTGTATCTGCTGGTTCTCTAGTCTCATCAGAAAACAATGGTTATCTTCATGGCTAATTCAGCAATGGATGGAGCCAGGAACATTCCTAGTCTGTATGGCATGTTTGTACACCATATTGTGCATGGCCGACAGAGAAATCAAACTGAGGTCCCATCTGCCTGCTCCAGTGATTATTAAAGATCCCAAGGCATTATTTAAAAGAAGGGCCAGGAGGTCCAGGCCAACATTTATCCTTCAATAGAAACAGATTGAAGCCAATTTCCGTCCTTCCACCAAGGCTAACTTGAGCACTGCTCTTTAGATCGGACAGAATGGACCTGAACCCATCTGTATTTTGGGGTGTGCATCCTTACCATGATTCATATGTTCCCTGGTCCAGGAATACACTCAGAATTGGTGTGCACGCATAATCATGGGGAGGGTATGGGGGATAACTTCATCAATGCTGCAGGCCTGCCTGGCGCATTAAACCAAGGCCTATATGAGACAGGAGCTCAATATCTGAGACCAATGATACTACAGAAAGACTCCTAAAGCATGCAGGGGATGGAGACCCAAGGCAATTCCAATGAAGGAGAGGGTGTAGTAGAGACAACATTTTCTCCATTATTTGATCACTTGTCTTATTTGGAATATAAAAGTGAAGAAGTGGGGCCTTGGTCACACCCCTAGCTGGGATTTTGGACTGTAAATTCCCACCCAAAGTCAACGGACCTTTGGCTGGTCTGTCAAATTTCCTTTCCCACCTATGATGATTCCCGCCATGGAAGGGAAAGAAAATCCCGCCCCCACCTGGAGAAATTCATTCAGTTTTGGACTCCACACCAAACGAAGGATATATTGGTCTTGGAGGAGGTGCAGTGCAGGCTGACTGGAATGATATCATGGCTTACTATGGTAAATTATGAGGACTGGTTACATAAACTTGACTTGCAATCCCTTGGGTTTAGAAAGTTGAGAGATGATCTCATTGGGATGTTTAAGCTGCTAAAAGGATTCAAAAAGCTTGACTCCAGAAAGTTATTTCCTCAGAAGGGTTGGTGGGAGCCCTGAACAAGATGACATAACTTTAAACTCAGAAATAGGCCATTCGGAATGAAATAAAGAAGTAGAAGCACATTTTCCTATAAAAGAGAGTGGGAATTCAGAACTCAACCCTCTAAAACAATGGGACAATGTAAATTTTTTAAGACCAAGATCAATAGTTTTTAAAAATGAATTAATGGTATCAAGAGATGTGGGTCAAAGGAGAGTAGATGAAACTAAGGCACAGGTCAGCCATAATCTAACTGAACGGTGGAACAGGCCTACTCCTGTTGCTATCTGGTGTTTGTGGAACCTTGCCATTTGCAAATTCGCACAACAGTGCTTATACTTAAGAAGTAATTTGCTGGCCGTGAGGTGTTTTGGCACACCATTGGAATATGAGAGATACTACCTTACTGCTCGTTCTTCTTCATTTCTATTTACTAACTAAGGCATCAGGAAGCATGTGGCGTAATCATTTATCAAAGATTAAATTGCCAAAAGATTTCACAAAACTAGAAACACAGAAAGTCTATTTTTGACAAATCTTAATCAGTTGTTTACAGGTTGCCCCTAAACATGTTAACAAATGAGGACAAAATCCTGAGACTTTGTGACTAATTATTGATAACCCAGTGCTGGCACATTATATAATTTAATGAATTAATCACTGGAACATAAAATCTAGTTCATTCACTGATTGGCACCAAATGTGTTGCTACCCAACTTTACATGAAGAAGGTTAAAATGATCAGGCTTTAAAATCATTGAACACGATCCCAGCACTTATGCCAGGATCTCACACTGGTTCCAACATTGCAGGATTATTTGGAGGTACCTTATGTGCATAGAGCTGGTGGGCACCACTACAAACATGTCTTATTTTCAATTTAAAAATAAGCATTTCCTCAACTTGGTTGGTTCAAGGCTGTTTCCATGGCCTTCAGTACTCCATCCATGGGGCATGTTGTGCCCTTCTGAAGGTCAGTGTATCTCATCCTATTGAACATGGTCAGTCTCCAAACAAGCCAGTCTCCTCAGTTGTGTCAAGGCTTAGGAAGGAGCAATTCTCACTTTGGAGTGTCCCTACTCTCTGTCTCACCACTCACCTCACAACACCCCTCCACCATTTGTTGTCTCATCCCTTTGCATCACAGCTCCTTCCCATCCAAGGCCATTGAGAAACTTGCAGCACATTTAGAGTCCGAGTCAACTGCCACGCTGGAATCTCTGAGCATCGGCCAGAATCATGGCAGGTTATCCATTGGAAAGGTCAAATCAATTTGTCCCATTCATCTTTTACTTATTTTGCTTTCTGTTGTTGTTACCAATGATAGTGAAGACTAACAGGGGTGCTTCCATTCAGAATGGTTCTATACAATGGGTATGAGAAGAGTTGCTGAGCTCAACAAGAGAGAGTTGGATAGGCATCATTATAGTACAGTTCATAGCACAAGACACTGTCAAAGGGGAGTCCCTGAGCACAACAGTCCAAGGGATACTAAGATCAGAGGAATGACAATAATTAATGCAGGCTTCTGTCAGCAAGGGAAGGTGCTGAGTGTACCAGTGTGAGCAAGCTGAATCACAATCAGCAAGTGATTCCATCATTAAAAGAGAAAGCTGGCTAGAAGGATTTACGAAGCACAACCATGTGATATAAATTCTACAGACAAAGTCGTTTATCTTAAATGATCTCACACTGTCAATTAAAAAGGTAACTCCTCCAAGTCTGTCTCCCAGAGAATGATTTTCACACACCCAGCTATAACAAAAAAAGAGCAAAATCAATAAAAACAGGAAAGTGAAATTTTGTTCACCATAAAATTCTGTAAAATGATTTTGATGTTGAAACTCATTGTTTCGAATCAGCAAAAAAAAGAGTGGAAAACTTGGAATTGGAGGCCACAAAGTTCTGAGTCTTATGATCTGTCTCCAGCATAGCGAGGCAGAAACTCAGTTTCAGTCTGGGAACACAAATTGGAAATCTTGGGATCAGCTTATTTTATGTTTTCTGGGCATGAACCCCTTTTTTATTTGATGAGGTATGTTTTCAAGGGCTGCAAATTCCTGGGGCTGGGGGAAGGTGAGGCAAATCATTCTGAGAATAAAACAGCCATATTTAAGGCTGGGCTGATCAGCAGGAAGATGACTAGGCTATAATAGAAGAAAATAAAATTTGGAAGAGTTCAGGTGGAACACATAGTGGAGAAATGAAACTGTGCTGGAACAAGAAATCATGCCTTTTTATTGCACTATCATTGGACTCCTGCTATTAATAATGAATGCAATGTTCTGAAGGTTGTTCATTTAAATTATGTGGAGCATCCCAATTGCTACAGATGTTGTATAGATATAATATGATTAGATATTACATAAAATTAAATAAAATCTGACAACACTGGAACAGCCCTTTCAACTCAACAGGACTATGTTGGTGTTTATGCTCCACAAGAGCGTCCATCTGCCTAACTTCACACTCTCAACATGTCCTTCTATTCCTTTCTCCCTCATGCATTAATCTAGCTTCCTTAAACATGCATCTGTGCTATTTTTCTCATCCACTCCTTGTAGTGATGAGTTGCATACTCTAACCACTCTCTGAATAAAGAATTTCACTGTAACTCCCAATGTGAATTGAAAATCTTGTTTGTGTACATGTGTGCATGAACCAAGAAGATGGTGTTGCCATCAACACGGTGTCAGCAGTTAGAAGCATGGAGTAAAGTAGAAATGTTGGGTTGGTGAAACTGCCAAAGAAAATGATTAAA
This sequence comes from Carcharodon carcharias, assembly GCF_017639515.1. Lineage (NCBI taxonomy): Eukaryota > Metazoa > Chordata > Chondrichthyes > Lamniformes > Lamnidae > Carcharodon > Carcharodon carcharias. The sequence continues at coordinate 67,072,918 of NC_054480.1, read as the reverse complement.
TCTAACTTCTGAATTTATCTTGTTGACCTGCTCAGTAGGTATTTGTGGAATGGGTTTTGTTGAGATTGTCACAATGGCCCCCAAATCTATTGGCTGGGAACAGATTGAAGCCCACCTCCTCATTGAATCTACTGCCCACCACCTCATTGAATCTACTGTCCACCTCACTGAATCTACTGCTGGATCGTCTTCAAAGCGAAACTTCACCTGCTGATTGCAATGTAAGAGTGTGTTATGAATTGTTCACAGCTGGCTGTCCTGAGTGACCAGGTTAAATACCAAGCACCAAGCAACAGTATAATGTGGTAGCAGATTGCTAAATGCTAAAATCGTAGAGATAGTTCACAGCATTAACGTATTTAGAGATTTGTCTGTGAATTTTGCAGGTTTTTCCATGTTGCTCTTTAAATATTTTAGCTCCTGTTACTTTTGTAGGACAGGGTAAGCCCTCCCCTTACCTGCCCTCTCACTCCCGCAATTTGATTTAAACGCATGTGATCGACTGTATTTTCTCCACCCACAGAAAGAATAGTTCACATCTTTGAGTTCCATCCTAAGATCTTGTGTGGTACTGTTGTGGTTTCAAGATGAGTCACTGAGAACTGTCTCAGGTCAACCCGAAACTGTTGGTTCTATAACTCTTGCTCCAGGAAATTCAATCCAATTTACTGTCAACACAGATACCACTTTTAGGTTTTAATTTATCTTTCGAGAATTAGGGAATTAATTCCCTATTTCTGCCTGGCGGTGTGTCTCTGAATAAACATCACTGATTGCATCTGCACATGCTTTGCGGTGTCAATAGATGCAGCCAAAGAAATTTTTCCTGAATTCCCTACTGGACTTATTAACAACTGTTTTCTAAGTATGGCCCTTAGTTTTGAACTCTCCTCAAGTGGAAATACCAGACTGAATTTTACCTCTCAAAAATGAATGAGTTAGGGATATGCCAGTGGTTAAAATGTAAAAAATCAACACAGCACCAACCTGCCACTCCAGCTTAAATGGAAGTGGAAGAAGAGCAGAAGTACTGCTTGCAGGAAGCAGGTGGTTCATTTTAATATAATGAGGCTGCCTCCCTTCCTTTAACAGTCATTCTATTTTCGGCAATAATTGGCCTGGTTTCCCCAGCCTCAGGAAACGCAGCAGATGGGAGGTGAGAAGGGCTGAGGGAAGACCCTTTGCCCTACTTGTGGGCTCAAAGAAGCAGGACAGTTTCCTCCAACCCCCCTGTCTCCCATATCTTGCGATCTGCCTACTCCCCTCACCAGCCACACGACAACCATCTGCTCCCTGCTTCCATGACCAGCGCCAGACCAGGCAAGTCATCATTCACCCTGACCACGATCCAACTCGTTCCTGTAAACAGGATCCCCTCAGCGATTGGGTCTTCCCATATGATCTGAACCTCTTCCGGGAGCTGGACCTCCCCACTATGATCGGAACCTATCCTCCTTTCCCTCAAACTCCCACGCAGCCAGGAGTCCTCCTACAATCTCTCTCACTCCCCACTTCATCTGCCTGCTCTCGCAGGCTTTCTGTCCAAATGGTCTCGTGCCTGTCAATCAAGCTGTCTGTGGAGCAGAAACCCTGAAGTTGAAATCTACAGGACATTTGGGAAACCCATCCTCTCAGCCTTCTGATCGCATAGAACAAGAACAAAGAACAAAGAAAAGTACAGCACAGGAACAGGCCCTTCGTCCCTCCAAGCCTGTGCCGATTATATTGCCCGTCAACTAAAACATTTTGCACTTCCGGGGTCCATATCCCTCTATTCCCATCCTATTCATGTATTTGTCAAGCTGCCTCTTAAACACCACTATCGTACCTGCTTCCACCACCTCCACTGGCAGCGAATTCCAGACACTTACTACCCTCTGCTTAAAAAACTTGCCCTGCACATCTCCTCTATAGTTTTCTCTTCTCACCTTAAATCTATGTCCCCTAGTAATTGACTCTTCCACCCTAGGAAAAAGCTTCTGACTATCTACTCTGTCCATGCCACTCATAATTTTGTAAAATTCTATCAAGTCGCCCCTCAATCTCCGTCACTTTAGTGAGAACAATCGAAGTTTCTCCAACCTCTCCTCATAGCTAGTAACCTCCAGACAAGGCAGCATCTTGGAAAACCTCCTCTGCACAGCAACACTTCTGCATGTCCCTTTGCTCATTTCCCACCCTCGCTGCCCCTGGTGCACGCCCCCACCAACCCCACACATCTCCCCCACTCCCATTTAGGTTCTTAGGGTAGAATTTTCCTGACTCTGTGGAGTGGATGCAGGAGTGGGGGTCAAGAAAATAGTGGGGGAACCACAACAGAATGGTTCCCTGATGTTTTCCTGCTCTCAGGGAAATTGCCTGGGCAATGGCCTGGGAAGCGAATTGCCTGCTCGCTGGATGGAGCCTGGAAGGCAATTTAAATCACTTGCAGCCCCAATGATCCAACTGGATGGGGTTCCCCTCTGCAGGGCCTGCAGCCTCCCCCACTTAAAATATTTCATTATTTTATTCTTTATGTGCCTCCATGTTGAGGCACCCTCATGTTCCCAAGCCTGCCTCAGCAGCACCCATCTCTCCCAACCCTAGGCTCTGCCTAGGTTCTAGAGCTGTCAGCTCTCTGGTTGGGCTGGAACCACTGGGACACCACTTGCGGTCCTTAATAGAACTGGGAGATTGGAAACGGCCAATTAAGAGACCATCTCCAGGCAAGCCTGGCTCCTGACAAGTGCAGAATTAGAATCCCCATTTGGTCCTGATGTCAGGGTTCGGAAGACTGTAGGAAAATCCTTCCTTTATTTTCCATGGTGTATATTGGCTTCTTGTTGTTACTAGCCAAATGCACCACCTCACATTTTTCTATAAGGAAATTCATATCATTTTCATGTCCATTCTGTATGTTTGCTAACGTTGCCTACTAAAATCCTGCTCAGTAGTAGCTATACATCCCAATTTGGTGTCATCCACAAATATTGATATTTTCCTTCTGATTCCCAAGTAGTAAGCAACAGTGCCCCAGCAATGATTGAAAGCCATGCAACCATTCTTTATTATATTTTTGGTTTCTAAGACCTTGATTTTCATCCTTGAGGTGGGTAGTTGGAGTCGGGGTAATTCCCAGCTTGGTCCACACCCCCCACACCCCTCAGGAGAAAGTGGCCACAAGGATGGGAGTTTCATTGTGGGTGGGCAGGTGGATTTTGGCCTGCTGGCCCAGGACAAAGTTTGAAGGCAGCCACAGGAGCTGCCAGGATCATATGTGTGGTGTTTAAAAGGCCTGCCTCAGTGCTGTGGGGATTTGTCCCAGTTAAAATAAAAATGGAAAGGCGCTCCAGCCCTCACCCCTCACATCCCCTCAACACCACACAGCCTCCATGCTCCATCCATGTTACCTCATGACCACATGCCCAGGTATGTCCCACCACCCCCTTTGGCTCCTCAGCCCCACCCACCCCCCCCACCCCATGCCAAGGTATTACCCTGCCCACCAATGTCCCATCATGCTACCCATGCCAAGCTATGGTACTCCCTGCTCATTCACCAACTATACATTGTATAGAAATAATTAACCCTATAGCAACAGTAGGATATGTAAATAAGTTTTTTTAAGTCATTAATTGATAACTTTCCACTTTAAAAAACTCATTTTTACTGCAGACCAATAAAAGCGTCAATCATCCAGACCCTTGAAAGTTTCCATAGCTGAAACTGCAAGCTCTTGAAACCTCTTTATCTTATGTAAATAAACATTGTGAAATTGACAGTGTAGATCAGGGAGGCAGAGCTGTCAGTCAAGCAGTATTTTCTCTGGGGCTCAGGTGTTTCAACAGGCTAATGGATTTCTGGGCTCTGAGTCATGCTTTATTATGTATTCTCTGAGGTGCTGTAAACTGTGAATCATTGAAAAGTTGGCCTGACTCCATAAAAATTGTGGAGTACTAGGACATGCCTATCCCCTTAATGGAGACAACCATGTCAGGAGTGCAGGGTGCCGGTTTTTGTCCTGAACTATCCCATGCTCTTAAAAGGCACTCCCAGTAATTGGAAACCCCAGGAATGGGATCAGGCAGCCTGCCATTTTTAAAGGGCTCCTGAGTTAACCTGACTCAATGAAAATCCAGGCCTAAATGTTTTTTTTGTTTTCTAATATCTTTCCTACCACAAGCATTAAGCTAACTTGGTCTATGGTTCCCTGAAATTGTTTGATCTCCGTTTTTTGCAGATAGGAATTGTATTAGCTGTCTGCCAGTGCCTCTGCTATCACTTCCATAACTTCTTCAGATATATATGGATATAATGTATCTGGACCTGAGGCTTTATTTTCGCTCCTTTTATCTTTTTTATCAATTATCTTTTCCCTTTCTACCTGTATTTTCTCTCAACCTTTCCAAATACATCTTCAGTTGCCTTGAGTTTTCTTTACTTTGATACCAGGCTTGGAGTTCAGCCCTCCTGGACTTCGGTTTTGACTGCAGAGGATATTATGTATTCAAGTTCGCTATGACTACGGCTGAAAGGTGTTACTGAAAGACTGTCTGATGTGCACTGTCTTAGATCATTCTTTCAGCTGCTGTCTACATCCTCCATTGAAGGTCCAATTTAGCTGTCTCCAGGGGTGCAGTTTCTGCTTATGTCTCCTGCTCAGGATCTTCAGTTCCCAGGACCTCCTGAAAAGCAAACTTTGGAGAGCCACCATAATTCATGAGACCACATTAGAAGTATACTGCAAAGAGCTCCCAGATCGATCCCAGTACCTGAATCATCCCTTCAGAATGCAGTGGCTCACTCAATTTTAACTGAGGGGTATATGCTTCACTATAGACTTCTTGTACTTCACTGAAGGTCATTCTCAATGCTACTAGAAGCTTTGGCAGTAATGGATAACAAGTAGCCAGACAACGCTTTGCCTTTGATTTTAAAAGAGACTCTCGATCGCAGAAGAATAATTGAATGATGGCAGTTCCTTCAGCACTGGTGATTGTGTGCAGAAACCTATGTGTGTAATTGCACATTAATTGAATGAAAAGGGAGTGAAATTTTTCTCAGCTCACATGATGTTGTGGGCTGACAGCTGGCCACATGAGTGCAATCTACAGCTTCAAGCACCCATGGAAACCCTGCAATCTGATGAGAGTTAATGGCCCATTATTTCATTTCTTTTGTTACATGATATCATGGATAAAACAGCTCATTTGAGGAGCACTGTTAAAATTCCACATGAGATTTTAAAAAATTGAACTAGAAACATGGCAAACTGTCAGCACCTTCCATTTTTCCATCTACAAGTCAATTTTCCCTGCTGGTTGAATTGCTTCCTGTGTGCAGAAACCAATGGTTAGCAAATGAGAACAGAATATAGTGGAAATGCTCAGTCAGCAAGTCAAAGAGCATCTGTAAAGAAAGACACCGGGCAGAATTTTTAGCTCAGCAGGCAGGCGTGCACCCGACCCTCTCAAGCCTTAAATAAAGCGCGTTGATGTCAGCCGTGCGTGCCGACGTCAACGCACACTCTCACAATATTTAGCTTAGTAGGGGCGCAATGGAGACAAAGGCATGCCTGCCATTAATTAAATGGCCAGTTAAAGCCCTTGAGACACCAATTGTCTCTGACTTTAGGCCGTCGCGTGGGCAAAATGGGCAGGCAGGTGGGCCAGAATTTGCAAAACATCATCCATGGGCGGAATAGGAGGGGTCAGTGGCCTTGTCAATGAGATTAATGAGGCATGCAAAATATCACTTGCTGCTGGTTGCTTCTGTGAACAGGACAGATTCGAGATGAATGCAGCTTTAGAGCTGCATTCTGAGAATTTCAATGTTTCAGTTCAGGACTCAGTGTTGTTTTCCAGCTCCTCGGGGGATTACACCGTGTGGGGACTTCCAAGTATCAGACAGCCTTTGTTTATCCTGGTAACGGGGATTTTGGTCTCCGCTGGAGATACCTCCTCTCAGGAGGAAGAGAGGACCAGAAGGGGAAGGAGGCCAGTGTCCCTGTCCAGTTTCCAGGGGAGTGACCTGTGGGAGGAGAGGTGCAGGCACAATGGTCGCAGGGCCAACAGGAAGTTCAAGGTGGAAGGGGCCGCAGAAGACGGCACTATCCCACTACCAGGGTTTATAGGCAACGATGCAGCTACCTCAATATGTCTGAGGTGCAGTGCTGAAGGAGGCTCCATCTTGAAAAGGAGACAGTAATCTCCATCTGTCAGAGGATCGGCCCTGAGATCAGCTGTGTGGGTGGACACCCCATGCCAGTGTCGCTGAAGGTCACGGTGGCCCTTAACTTCTACGTCTCCAGCTTTTTCCAGGGGTCAGTGGGGGATTTTTGTTGATTCTCCCAATCAGCTGTCCACAGTTGACAGATGCTCTGTTCAGACATGCATTGACTTTCATTCACTACCCATGGAAGAGGCCAGCCAGGCAGAGCGAGCCAGAGGCTTCGCAATGATTGCTGGGTTCCCCCGTGTCCAGGGTAAATAATCTGCACACATGTGGCCAACAAGGTGCCAGTGGGTGGGCCAGGACCTTTCGTCAACAGGAAGGGATTCCACTCCATTAACGTGTAGATAATGTGTGATCACAGGATGCTGATTTTACAAGCATGTTTAAGGTACCCTGGCAGCTTCCATGACACTTACATCCTGAGGCACTCCCGAGTGCTGAGGCTCTTCAGTGCTCCAGCCCGACTGGATGGATGGCTGCTGGGTGACAAGGGCTATCCCCTCAAAAGGTGGCTCATGATGCCTCTCCACCATCCAAGTGCAGCTGTATAATAGGAGCCATGCCTTCACAAGGGCGGTGGTAGAGAGAACCATAGGTCTTCTCAAGATGTGCTTCCGATGCCTGGACCATTCAGGTGGCGCACTGTAATACCCCCAGAGCGTGTGTCACTGATAGTGGTTGCGTGCTGTGCTCTCCACAGTCTGGCACTGGCAAGGGGGGACCCAGTGGAGGAAGAAGATCTTGACGCAGCTGCACAGGTGACAGATGATGAGTCCATTAGTGAGTCAGAGGATAAGCACGGTGCGGAGAACACTGAGGGCATGGATGCTGACCTGCGTAACCTCCAGGGAGGCAGGAAAACCCGGGATGCTTTGGTCCAACGCTCCTTCAGCTAGACAACCAAATTAGAACCACCACCACATGCCAGGGCTGCAGGCTCCATATTCAATCCTTGACTGGACCAGTTTCTTGGTCAACAACATACACTATGTGCCTTTGCAATAAAATTTCGGGAGACACATGTCCATCATAACATCATGGCCTACTCTGCATCTACAGAACAAATGAAATATACAGAGACCAATTGCACAAAATAACATCTCATTTACTTGTGAATGTGAAACGTTGCTGAAATTAACATTAACCGGTGTTTTCCATCACACCATTAAAAAAATGTAAAGAAAAATGGGAGAACTAAATATCGCCTGTGATAAGCCTTAAGGTGCTTTAAGTTATCGTTTGCGGGTGCTATGTCCAGGTGTTTTCCCCTTGCTGGCACTGGCATTGAAGACAGCCTGCTGACTCTGCTGTCTTGTTGGCCTTGATGACCTTGGCGGGCATCCTCTGGCTCTTGGAGGCTGTGCTTGCCCCATGTGGGAGGGAGCTGCCAGTGCCACGGCTGGCATTTCCCCAGTCACTGCAACCTGATTAGATGCCATGGTCACTGTTACGTGCACGGGGCGGAGGAGCTGCTGCCATCATTCAGAGTGCTCTGAGAGGAGCCCACAGAGACAACAGGCAGCTCTTGCGCCAACGTGAGGTCGCTTTGGACCTCGCTGCTCACCACTGATAGACGGGCACCTAGCTGGGATAATGTCCACCTCCCACACTGACACTGACCAGCCGAGGTCATTGCTAGTGTGAGGGCTTGCAGGTCCGATCACATACCCAGGAACCCCTGATTTAGTCCCTGGAGCAGCCACTCCATGAAAGTCGCCATTCTCTCTGTGGAGGAGGCATTGCACTCAGCCATGAGGGTCAACACAGTGCTTATGCTCCACAGGGACTCCTCCACAATGGACACTATGGCACACATTCCCTCATTTATCTCCACCAGATCCTCCTGCACACCCTGCTGGATTTCCAGCATCTGCCCCCTAATGGACAACTCCAGAGGCCCATTATCAGCCCTCAACTGAGCATTGTCTTGGTCCCCAGCAATTCTCCAAATGCCAGTGCACTGGGCACTCTCTGCCTCCACCTGCACGTCAAGTGAGTATGAAGTGCCCTCACCAATGTGCACTGATAGACTACACGGCAATTTTATAATGTTATGCCCACCGAGGTGCTGGTATCTGCGCTGGTGCCTGCTTGACAGAGAGGGTATGACACAGGTGCCTGGTGAGCATGGTGGTCCTCAGGGGTCAGGATGGGCCTTCAGGCTCTTCATGACGACCAGCTGCTGGTGCACCTAAAAGGGAGAAGAAGACATGTCATAGTTTAAGTCATGACACTGTCACTGTGTATGCCAAGCACCCTGATGAGACAGAGATGTGCATCATGGTGCCCTTGTCTTTTGATTATCAATAGGGATTCCAGGTTAGAGGTTCACATCAATATAGAGACTATACTAGAATGATTGCAATAACCGACATTCTCACCTCAGTACACTGCACTTTTACCTTCCTCTGGCACCCCAATCTCACCACGGCCTCTTGACCGAGGTGCACGGTGCCTCTCCAGCTCCAGGGCCTCCTGCTCATATCACGTGAGGATGAGGAGGTGTGTGGGTCTCCTGCCAGTCTACAACCTCTCAATACTGTTATGGGATCTCTTCTCCTGAAAGAACAGAGGAACATTGATTGGTCTACTCTCTACCTGCAGTGCCATCGCAGCCTGGCCAATCCAACCTGAGGAACACCTTGTAGGGCTCAGCCGATTCAAGACCCTGGAGCTGCAAGGCGCACAGTCCAAGCAGCCAAGGCTTACCCCCTTGGCCAGGTCCTGCCTCATTGACATTTGCCACTCACACACTAACACTTCTGAGGTCCAGCTGTTAACTGTTCAGCAAAGTGACCCATGCCAACCCGATACTCACCCTTCCTAATTGCAGGAGATCGTTAACGTGCTTCCGGCACTGGACCCATGTGCGCCTCACCACACTGTGGCTGCTGACCCTGGATGCCACCTGCTCCCAAGCCTTTTTGGTGAGGTTGGGGGTCCTCCTCCTCCCGTCCCGGGGGACAAGATTTTCTCTCCTCGCTGCCACCTCCTTCAGGAGGGCTGCGAGGCACTCATCCTAGAAATGCGGGGCTGACTGCCCCGCCTGCCGTGTCCACCCGCAACGGTTTCCATTGACAAGACTTCAACATCCTTCTGTGGCAGCTTTCCAGGGGCTGCCGACACTGCATTTGAATCGACTGCCAGGTCACCATTGGACCTGGTGGACATCATGCCCCCACCTCAGCCTGGCCCTTCGCACTCATTCCCAAGCCACGTATCATGCTAGGCAGGCCTTAATTGGCCCGCCTGCGTAAAATCGCGGTGCGCTGCTGATCGCGGGCAGTGGTCAGCTTCCCGACCACCCCCGCCCACCTCGCCGATCCCGCATGCCAAGGGCAAATTTCTGCCCACACTGTTGATGTTGCAGGTTAAGCCCTTGATCAGAACTCAGTTGGCTGGATTTTATGAACAACCATACAGCATTGGCACTCACTGTTCACCTCAAAGAAAGCTACTATCAAATACCTAGTGATCTCTGTGCTATGGTTTTCCCTTTGAAGGCAGTACCAAGTTAAGGGGTATTTCCTGGCCTCAGCAGCAGTGCTGTCAGCAAATAGGGCAAGTAACCAATCATACTGACCTCACAGCTTACAAACCAGGAAATTAAACGCCGATTATGCTTCACTTTTAAATTTAAATATTCAGATAGTGAAATAAATGCTTTTAATTGAATTTAGACAGGTTAAAATATCAATATAAACAATTTTTAAAAAGTTATAAGTATGTGAAATCTTACATCATAGTGGAGAAATTTGATATTCATCACATATAAAATTAATTTTTCAAGGATAGTGGGGCTGTTTCACAGTCATTATGAAATTAGTGCACTTTAAAACCCAATTACAACTCATTCAATAAGATGTAACTTTTTCAAAGGTTTTTACAATGAGACTAACAGAGTAAGAATGAATGTTCTTGATTTTCCCATTGATAAGTCTGACGATGGAGAAGGCTGATAGTTTTGACATCATTCCCACCAGAAATCTGAGCCAATGTTTTGTAAAACTATTCTGGTTATCAGGCTTTGGCCTCTCACCACTCCTCCTTTGAACATTTCACTCTGTTCCAACACTCTTACATCACATTTCAAATCTTCGTTCTTTACTGCCCACCCAAATAGCATAAAAATGTTCTCATCGAGCTATCTTCCCTGATTTCCTCCCCTTATACTGAGCAACTTCCCATCCTCAGTGCTTTCAACCTTGTCTCTATTGTATATTCAGTGGACAAATTTTCTGGCCCCGACACCGACAGGCATTCTGGACAGGACAGATAGGAAGGATGGGAAAATTTGGGGAACCGTTAACAGCTTCTTTGTGTGTAACAGGTTTTATTCACAACACTTTAAAATGTCTACTCCATGCTTCAGCTCTGGCTTCCAACTTTTTTTATAGTTTGTTTACTTTTTCTGAGTCCACACCCAGGCTTAACCAGTCAAGCACAGTGAGTATCAATAGTAAATGGACTCATAGTCAAACACAGGAAAATTGAACACTACAGTCTCAATTTATCAAGCTCTCTCTTCTATGAGCTCACTGCTCTCATATGCTTCCTTAATCTCTCCCTCCATATAAACACCCTAACCCATATTCATAGTTCCTCCATTGATTTTTCTTCTTATTCATTCACAGGATGTGGACATCAATGGCTGGGCCAGCGTTTATTATCCATCCCTTGAGAAGACGGTGGTGAGCTGCCTTATCGAACCGCTGCAGTCCATGTGATGTAGGTACACCCACAGTGCTTTTAGGAAGGGAGTTCCAGGATTTTGACCCAGCAATAGTGAAGGAACGGTGATATATTTCCAAATCAGGATGGTGAGTGACTTAGAGGGGAACTTCCGGCTGGTGGTGTTTCCATCTATCTGCTGCCCTTGTCCTAGTTGGTAGTGGTCATAGGTTTGGAAGGTGCTTTCCAAGGACCCCTGGTGAATTCCTGCAGTGCATCTTGTAGATGGTACGCATTGCTGCTCCTGTGCATTAGTGGTGGAGGGAGTGAATGTTTGTGGATGTGGTGCAAATCAATCAGGCTGCTTTGCCCTGGACAGTGTCAAGCTTCTTGAGTGTTGTGGGAGCTGCACTCATCCATGCAAGTGGGGAGTAATCCATCACAATCTTGACTTGTGCCTTGTGGCATAGTGGACAGGCTTTGGGATGGCAGGAGGTGAGTTACTCATCACAGGACTCCTAGCCTCTGATTTGCTCTTGTAGCCACAGTCGCCACAGTATTTATATAGCTAGTCCAGTTCAGTTTCTAGTCAATGGTATCCCCCAGGATGTTGATAGTGGGGGATTCAGTGATGGGAATGCCATTGAACATCAAGGGCCGATGGTTAGACTCTCTCTTGTTGCAGATGGTCATTGCCTGACACTTGTGTAGCATGAATGGACTGTTTCAATATCTGAGGAGTCATGAATGGTGCCGAACATTGTGCAATCGTCAGCGAGCATCCCCGCTTCTGACCTTATGATGGAAGGAAGATCATTGATGAAGCAGCTGAAGATGGTTGGGTCCAGGACACTACCCTGAGGAATTCGTGCAGTGATGTCCTGGAGCTGAGACGACTGACCCCCAAAAACCACAACCATCATCCTTTGTGCTAGGTATGACTCTAACCAGCAAAGAGTTTTCCCCAATTCCCATTGACCCCAGTTTTGCTAGGGCTCCTTGATGCCACACTCGGTCAAAAGCGGCCTTAATGTCAAGGGCAGTCACTCTCACCCCACCTCGGGAGTTCAGCTCTTTTGTCCACGTTTGATCCAAGGCTGTAATAAGGTCAGAAGCTAAGTGGCCCTGGCAGAACCCAAGCTGGGCATCAGTGAGCAGGTTATTGCTAAGCAAGTGCTGCTTGATAGCACTGTTGATGACCCCTCCCATCACCTTACTGATGATTGAGAGTAGACTGATGTGGCAGTAATTGGCCGGGTTGGGATTTGTCCTGCTTTTTTGTGTATGGGACATATTTGGGCAATTTTCCACATAGCCAGGTAAATGCCAGTATTGTAGCTGTACTCGGGCAGGGCAAGTTCTGGAGCACAAGTCTTCAGTGCTATTGTCGGAATATTGTCAGGGCCCATAGTCTTTGCAGTATTCAGTGCCTTCAGCTGTTTCTTGACCTAGACGTCTCACGTGACCTCGCTACTCTCATCATGTCAATCACAAATAAGGCCATCTCTGATCACTTCTCAGTATCACTTTCCACCCAAATGCCTCTTCACCTCCCAACCACACTTCCATCTGTATCCACCCCCAGAAAAACTCCCTCCCAATTCACTTATAACTGCACTTTCAAAATCCCAACTACCCAGTCTTTGGCTCTTCATTCACCACACCATTTCTGCAGCTGCCAATCTCCTCAACCACAACCTTACCTCTACCTTTATTGCCGTAGTCCACATTGCAATAATTACTCTCTCTCATGCTGGCCAATCCCTTTGTTTACGGTCCTCATCTCCAAGAGGTTCAAGGAACATAAGCTTGAATGGATATGCTGGAAAACTCCAGGATCTATCCTTAACCCCCTCCTAATTTTCATCCACATGCTGCCCTTGGTGACATCATCCAAAAATACAATGTTAATTTCCACATGTACATTGACGGTGCAATTCTAGCTCAACCACTTGACGGCTTGTTTGATTCAAATATTGGGTGGGCAGAAATTTTCTCCAACCATTGGTACAATCACTGCTTTCTCAATGCCAACTCCATCCTGATCCTGAGTAAATGCCTGAGGCTGAACCATCAGCATTCTTGGTGGTGTCAAATGCTTCCCCTGAGATGAGCTTCCAACATAATATTCGTGCCATCACTAAGGCTACCTATTTCTATCTATGTAACATCACCCAACCTCACCCCATCTCAGCTTTTCAGCTGCTAAAACACTCATTTATGTCTTTGGTGCCGCTACACTAAACTATTCCATCACACTCCTGGCTGGCCTCCCAGATTCTACCCTCTATAATCTTTGGATCACCCAAAAATCTGCTGCCTGTGTCCTGACTCGCACCAAGTTCCATTTGCCCTGCACCCTGTGATCACTGACCAACATTGGCTCCCAGTAGAGCAACACCACGATTTATAGTTCTCATCCTTGTTTTCAAATCCCTCCATGCCCTCAACTCTCTCCATCTCTGTACTCTCCTCCAGCCTCATAAACCTCTGAGATATTTACATTCCTTCAATTCTGGCCTTTTAGACATTGTCTGTTTTGATCACTCTGCCATTGATGGCTGTGCCTTCAGCAGCCTAGATCCTAAACTCCGGAATTCCCTCCCTACACTTCTCGGCCCTTCTACCTCGCTTTGTTCCTTAACATCTACCTCTTTGACCAAGTTTTTGATCATAGACCCTAATATCTCCTTATGTGGTTCGGTGTCAAATTTTGTTTGGTAACATTCCTGTGAAGCACCTTGGGATGTTTTACTATGTTAAAGTCACTATATAAATGCAAGTTCTTGTTGTTGTTGATGGTTGTGTTTCGATGATATGCCCAATTTTCATAATCTGGACCTGGTCATTTGCTGAGTAATGGCCTGGAATTTATAAGTGTGTCCACAACCTCCCCACCAACACTGGGCAACAACGGCACCAGAACCATCCAGTGCTCCGCTAACAGTAACCAACAACAGCTTGAGGGTAGGGAAAGTTGAAGTTAGAGAGGTGCAGCATCAGGAATGGAAATGTCGTTCAGCAAGCCAGGAGGGTGAAGGAAGGTTTAAGTAAAAATATCCGGTTGCAACTTTATGATGAGTCAAGGGAGGAAAATGTTTGCTATTTTTGGCTCATTCAGCCAATTGTCTAAATGCTTGTACAATTCATGAACAGACTATGATGGCTGTGTAAGTACTGTTGTTTAATGGAGGAGAAAATTCACCATGGGGTAAGAGAAATATTGGGCTGGATTTTCACGATCGAGGTGGGTAGCTCAAGTCAGGAAATTTCCTGGCTCGCTGGACCTGCATGGCTAAAAGGTGCTGCGAATCACGCAACTTTCGCTCCAGGGAGCTGAATGGAGTCCAGCCCACCAACCCCTGATTGTGAGGAGCACATAAAGGATCACATAAAGGGCCTGATATAAAGCACCTCCCTGGATGCAGTTCCTGCTATGAGTGAGGGAGCTGTTGTAGTGTTGCTGGTCTGTTGGAGGAGATGTAATCAGCAGTCTGGTGTCCAAGAACTGTAATTGTTGGTCAACTGGTTAGTCACACTGTGAGAGATGGCCCATCATGCCCCTTTCACTGAAAACTATAGAGTTTAATGCTGCCTATTGACCTTGTCTAATGAAGGACCACAAAATAGTAACTTCATGCTGTCATAGAGATGGCTGCATCTTGGCAGCCTCAGTTGGTTCTGACACTCTGCATGAACTGAGATTATCATAGTGCCTCAGGGGATGCTTTTTAGATGCTGCATACAGAACCTTTACCCTTCCACTTATCTGTTCAGCAACCATCAGGGTCTGGGCATCCAAATGGTACCTACACCACATGAACTGCAGCGGTTAAAGAAGTCAGCTCACTACCAACTTCTCAAGGAAAATTGGGAATGGGCAATAAATGCTGGCCTAGCCATCAATGCCCATATCCCATGAATGAATTAAAAAATGTCCCTTGTCTATTATCCTCACAGCAACACACTGTCATCGCAGACAAGCATGACTCAGGTAGCAGGCCAGCAGGGGCATGTGCACTCAGGAACAATATACCATGTTGACATGGCAGGAACAAATGGATACAGGTCATGTGGCACACCAAACAAAACGAGAAGCTGTACAAGTCCATGTGCTTTCTTCATTGTCATGCCAGAGAGAGTGGCCAATCTCATGGAGCAACACATGAGGCATCACCTCGAGTGCATGCAAGAGCAGTGTGACATCCTGCAAAGGGTGCAAGGCTTCCTCAGTAGCCTGAAGCAGGTTGTTCAGAGTATGAGCACTGAACCCCATGGAGTATGTGAGGAGCTGCATGCCCACAACAGGATGTTCATGCTGGTGGCACAACAGTGGCTGGAAGGGACGGGTGCTGCGCCCTACTAACCAGCCCCATCCATCATGCCTGAAAGCCATCCCAGGACTGTGGAGGTTGGCAAAGAGGATAAGGGTTCCAAAAACATCTCAGCAACATCATCTTCCACTGGTTCCCCATCCCTTCTGCTGGAGCCCTCATCTGTGGTATACATCTCAGTGACAAGGCTGACCCTACAGAAATGCAGAGCCTTGGCTCTCTGGTAGGTCCCCACAAGTCCTTCTATGATGAAGTTGGCCACCACATTCCTCAATCCCGTATAGCAGGAGAGGTGAGCAGCCTCCACCTCCCCAAAGCAACATGGGGTGCACTACGTAGGAGTGTTTGTGAGTGCAGGGCACAGCATCACCTCAATCACTGATCGGATCACAGTATTATTTACTATCACTATGTTAATAGTAACTTTCATGTACATTTTAAATGCACTACATGCTTTCTGAAATGGTTGCGGCAGTCTATCATTGTATACGAATAATTACAATTACCAGATTAACAAAAAGCAGCAGTTTTTACCAGTAGCAATAGAGACTGCAGCCAGTAGTCCATCTCTTAGTGATGGAATGAGTATGAAGGGTGTGGCTGTGTATGTCCAGAAGTAGAAGGCTGAGTCTTTATTCAGACAATCAGAGAAGGTATATTCCACCAAGGGTGGCAGATGTCGGGGGCCATTCCAATATTTGTTATCATCCGTGGGTGCATAGGAGGCAGGAACACTAATCAGACCTCTTGATAAGATGCAGTCTATCTGGTATAGTTCCGTCCTGAGCGCTGTGCAGAAGCCAGTGAGGCACACCTGAGTGTTCCACAGTGACTGTCCAGTGGCTGCTCCACAGCTCAGCATGCTGTGTGTCTTTGAGTGAAGCTTGCATGTAAGGGGCTCCCATGCAATTGAAGCCTTTGTCCTTCCAGGGGGTAGAGGCTGTGGGTTGACGAGGAACCTCAGTGAATTGCAACAATGTATGTTGAAGGAAGTGGATGACATAGTGAGCACATGTGTGGCTTGTTCCTGCACAGTATCCAGTCACTGCATTTCTGTTGGCCCTTGCACTCATATCCGCAGGTCCTGTGTGTTCTTGGCATGGTGGACATGCTTTGGCTAGGCACAAGGTGAGGTTGCCTCCAGTTAATTTCCAGCCTCTAACTTACAATTGCAGCTCCAGCTTTTAAAGGACATCCCAAGGTTGACTTGTGGACAATGGTGAACCCAGGGCTGATGATGGTGCAGTGTTTAGCCATGTTCATGATATCGAATGTCAAGGGTTGCTGTTGGCATTCTCTCTTGTTGTGGATGGGCATTCCCTGGAAGATGTGTGATGCCAATGGTAAGGGGCTTTGGGGGAGGTGGTGGCATAGTGGTATTGTCACTGGGTTAATGATCCAGAGACCCAGGGTAAAGCTTTGGAATGAGGTCCCCAGCATCACAGATGCCAGTCTTCAGCCAATTCGATTCGCTCCACATGACATTAAGAAATGAAGTACTAGATACTGCAAAGGCTAAGGGCCCTGACAATATTCTGGCAAAAGAACTGAAGACTTGTGCTCCAGAACTTGCTGTGCTCCTAGCCAAGCTGTTCCAATACAACTAGAACACAAGTATCTACCCGACAATGTGGAAAATTACCCAGCTTGTCCTGTGCACAAAAAGGCAGGACATTCCAACACAGCCAATTACCGCCCCATCAGTCTACTCATCAGTAAAGTGACGGAAGGGGTCATCAACAGTGCTATCAAGCGGCATTTGCTTAGCAGTAACCTGCTCACTGACGCCAAGGCCACTCAGCCCCTGACCTCATTACAGCCTTTGCTCAAACATGGGCAAAAGAGCAGAACTCCTGAGGTGAGGTAAGAGTGACTGCCCTTGACATCAAGGCATATTTGACTGAGTGTGGCATTAAGAAATCCTAGCAAAACTGGAGTAAATGGGGATCAGGGGGAAAATTCGCTACTGGTTGGAGTCATACCTAGCACAAAGGAAGATGGTTGTGGTTGACGGAGGTCAATCATCTCAGTTCCACGACATCACTGCAGGAGTTCTTCAGGACAGTGTCCCAGGCCCAACCATCTTCCACTGCTTCATCAATTACCTTCCCTCCATCATAAGGTCAGAAGTAGGGATGTTTGCTGATGATTGCACAATGTATAGCACCATTCATGACTCCTCAGATACTGAAGCAGTACATACCCAAATGCAGCAAGACCTGGACAATATCCAAGCCTGGGCTGACAAGTATCAGGCAATGACCATCTCCAACAAGAGAGAGTCTAACCATCACCCCTTGACATTCAATGGTATTACCATCACTGAATCCCCCACTATCAACATTCTGGGGTTACCACTGACCAAAAGCTGAACTGGACTAGCCATATAAATAATATGGCTACAAGAGCAGGTCAGAGGTTAGGAATCCTACAGCAAGTAACTCACCCCCTGATTCCCCAAATCCGGTCCACCATCTGCAAGGCAAAAGATCAGATGGAGTGTGCTGGAATACTCTTCAATTGCCTGATGAATGCAGTTCCAACAACATTCAAGAAGCCTGACATCATCCAGGGCAAAGCTGCCCACTTGATTGGCACCCGATCCACAAACATTCACTCCCTCCACCACCGATGCACTGTGGCAGCAGTGTGTACCATCTACAAGATGAAATGTAGGAACTCACCAAGGCTCCTTAGACAGTGCCGTCCAAACTTATCATCATTACCATCTAGAAGAACAAGGGCAGCAGATAGATGGGAACACCACCACCTGGAAGTTCCCCTCTAAGCCACTCACCATCCTGACTTGGAAATATATCACCTTTCCTTCACTGTCACTGGCTCAAAATCTTGAACTCCCTCCCTAACAGCACTGTGGGTATACCTACACCACATGGACTGCAGCAGTTCAAGAAGGCAGCTCACCACCATCTCCTCAAGGGCAAGTAGAGATGGGTAGTAAATGCTGACACCCACATCCCATGAATGAATTTTAAAAAAAGCTTGCAAGCGACTTGTTGCTGGATTTACAGTGAGATCCTCAAGGCTACTTTGGTGAATCACCTCAGTGTTAAGGGGTCCCTGGTGACAATGAGATCCTGTACACATCTGGCCATAAGTATCTGGGCCTGCTCCTCAGGATGTCTCCCATTGTCTCCCCTGCTCCTTCGTGTCATCTCTACCAGAGTTGATAGACTTCCTTGTCGGTGATTAATCACACTGAGACATCATTTCGTACGTAGAAACCCCATTTATTATTTGTGCACAAGGGAGAACAATACAGCGAAAGCTATTGTACCATCTCAAAGCAGAATACACAAACACTTGCTTAAAAGCATTTTACAACCAATCAGTAAATTTTACACATCTCAATCCACTTATTTGCATACATTAACTGACCAATCCATGTTTTAGTTAATTTCCATTCCTACACAGCAGGTGCAGTGCCTACGCACTTGGTTTTCACAACTTTGATTACATTCGGCTCGAGACAGAGACACATGGAATGTCTCAGGGCTCATCTTACTATAGTGGTCAGACAAAATGCTATTATTCTTCAAGGTTGCAGCATTTTTCTCTTAGGCTAATCACTTACTGAATGGACTCCCTATAGTTGTCTAGGTCACCACACTTCCCCCCTTTAGTACTAAAAGGACAATTCACCACCCTTAGCCAAGTTCTATGTATCCTAGTCACTGAGCTTCTTCCTCAGTGGAATCCTGATTCCAGAGGATAGGGAGGGAATAGATAGCTTGCTTGAATCAGCAAGGTAGGCACAGGAACTCAATGGCAGCTCACCCACCCGAGTGCTACCCTTGGTATAATTTCTCCTGATGCACAGCCAGGCCAGTCCCTTAACAAACAAAAAGGTGGGCTCCCGTCTCCAAATGGGCGTTTGCTGAATGAGGGCCCCTGTGTTACCTAGGGACCATGCGGAGTCTGAGGGGAAAGCCAGAAAATGCATCTCTGAGAAGGAGGGGTTAACAGGAAAACGAGTACAAATCCAACATTTAGTTTGATCAACTTGCGAGGGCTACAGCCTGCATTCGTTGAACCGCAGAATTGGTATTTCATTCCCCTGCTAGGACCACGCAGGACAAGACCCAAATCAAAGTCAGCATTCTGACGGCTCAGTTAAAGTTCCTGCACAAGCACTTCCGTCCAAGGTCAACGTCCACTTGACGTGCGATGCGTGGATCCACAACGGTCATCCTTCAACCTTCACGGCCGTATGGGTGGTGAGCAGGACATGGAAAGGCCACTCCCTTCAAGGTTCCAAACAGTTCTTTTCTTCTGAAGGTCTTTACCAGGGCTAGGTCCCCGGGCTGGTATTGATGGCAATCTTCAATGGTGGGCTTTTTCTGAGCTTCTACTATATGTATATGCAAGCTCTTGAGAGAATTAGTGAGCACTATACAGTATATAATCATTCCCTTATCTATAGCATGGATGTCCATTTCCCTAGCAGACAAAGATGGGGCCACTGGGAGGCGCATAGGATGTCCCATTACAACTTCATAAGGAGAGAGGGAGGTGGTACAATTAGGGTGAGAGCACATAGTTATGGGCGCCAAGGGTAGAGCTTCAGGCCGTTTCAAACTGGTTTCTTCACATAATTTAGCTAGTTTGTTTTTCAGAATACCATTCTTGCTTTCCACCGCCCCAGTAGACTGGGGGTGGTATGGGCAGGAAAGGTGATGGTTGCATTGTAAGGCCCTCAACAGTTCCTTTATCACTTTAGTGGTAAAATGAGGCCCATTATCACTTGATAAAATCTCTGGTATCCCAAACCTGGGTATGTATTCACGCAACAACAATTTACAATAACTGCATCATTCCATCGAGTGGGATATGCCTCCACTCATCGCGAGAACAGATACACTATAACTAAAACATAATTATATCCCATACATTTAGACATTTGTATAAAGTCCATTTCTAGGTGTACAAACGGGTCCCATGGCTGGAGTCCCGTACCAGCAGTCACTGTGGGCGTCTTGCCTGGGTTATGTCATTGACATAGGTATGACAGGTATTACTAATACAATGCCTATTAGCATATTACTATTCACTATACATTCAACATTCATTCTATATACACGTGTTAAACCTCTGAACTGGCAACCGGTCAAGTCATGATTCGTGTCATGAGAGATTCAATAAATGCTCATTAGTTACCCATAAAGGGACTACCCCTTCTTTAATCTATCTTAAATTTTCTCTGGCTTGTTCCAGTGCTTAAGATCCATAGGTGCCGCATACATCATTTCTGCTCGTTTCGTCTGAAATATCTTTCCCTATTTCAATTAATTTATTGATAGTCCCTGCATGACTTTCGAGCACGGTAGCCAGGCTTTAGATTAACCAATGATGTTCCTATATTGAATATCATAGCGGCATCATTTATCAGCCTGCACTTAATGCGGTTCCTTCCCAAGCCTGATCGCATCTTACCATTGAACTGAACTGCTTCCGTCATCAATTGGCGTGTCAGAGCCGTTTAGAGTGCTTGGGTATGGGTTGAGCACCACTGGGCAAGACGACACTGGATACATTCAAGACCACGGGTACCAGCTCATGGTGTATATTATCATACAAAACTTCTGATTAACCAGTACCAAACCATTCGCCGGTCCTGGATGCATAGTCAGACAAGATGGGTCAGTCGGTGTGGTTTGGGGCCTCAATTATCTCTACTCGGACTGTGGAAGTAGATGTGGAAAGTAGCTGGGTAGTGGCGGACCACCCATGCCCGATCTGAAGCAAACCCTTACTACAATTCAAAAGCACTTGTTCTCCTACTGCTACATTTATCATTCCCCATTGCATGTTTGCACATTATGTCCTCTTTCCCTAACTCTTTCTCCTACTTTCCTCATACCAGTTTACACATGCAACAGCTACCATCTTATCTTGTTCATGTTGCCTGGTGAAACTTTAAAATAAATAAAATATTCTCATAATTTTAAAAACAGAAATCAGGTATTGACATGTTTTGCTTCCTTATCTTCTCAAAGATCTTATTGTCTCAAAAGTAACCCACTAAATTGTGTCTGACCCTTTTCTTTCAGAATTATCCCAGATTCATTAACTTGGCCAAAATTGGATTTCTGCCAAATTTTGTCATGGTCTTGAGCTTAGCTTCATATTTTGGGAACAGAATTTACAAATACAAAAGCTTGCAGCATTTGAATTAGTGCCAATTGTTGTCAGACCTTTTAAAATGAAAATTCCCTTTTGCAAACTTTATCAAGAACCAAACCTCAAATTTTTAAACTTTGTAAGAACTGTAATTTACACTATCAAAATTAAAACCACTTTTTCATATGTAAAGATTTGTATCCAAATTATAATTTCCGTATGTTTATCGACACATTCTTTATCTTAGATAACATCCTCGTTATTCAAATTAACCTGTTAATTTACATCTCAAGATTGTCCCAAATTCAAATTCCAGTGCTTTAGGAAAGCAGATTTCCTTTAATATTTAATACATCTCTTCATAAGAAACCCATTTTTTTCCATTGGAACCACCTAGACCTTGTGTTTATGTCCTTTGGTTTTCCTAGAATCTTTCTGAATTTCAAGTAATTTTTTTCACCCTCAGAATTTTAGAATACGAACTCGTATGTATTAATCCCAATCAGCTTGGAAGCTGATGATGAGGGTTATTCCTTACTAGTCTGCAAGGGGGTGGTACAAGGGTTGGTTCATCTCAAACAAAGGCAAGCCCTGTTTTATCTTTACACTACCTTCAAATTATGATTTTTTTCCAGAAATCTCAACTCAAACCTTATACTCAATGGAATATTTGAATAAACTTTTCCTTTAATCTAATATGGGGCTTTCCACTCTAAAGTGCTCAACTACACACACACACAAGACAATTCAGGGGAGAAAACACATTAAAGCTCACATACAAATGCTTCATTGCACACAAACAAACACATAGATAAAGGTATGTATCGATACTCCTATAATATTAAACTTAACTCTAAACGAAGCTTCGAGTAGCAGTGGGGGGAAATAAAGGGATCTTGAAGGCTCCACCTATAAGGACCTTCAAACTGACGAAAGCTCACATTTTCTCTGCTGCTGCTTGTCAATTGCTCATTAACCCCCTAGGGGTAGCCTTTCTCTCTCTTTCTCTCTTCAGCACAAACAGCTCTTGTAACTTAGATCAATTCATTTTTTTTTAAGTTACAGAAAATTCAGTAGCGGACTATCTACCTCCCATAAAACATATTATAAGCGCTCAATTCTGTCCCAATTAAAAATTCCATCTGGTGGGAAGATCTCTCCTTTACCTTGAGTCCACTTAACCCAAACAGAAACATATTGAACAATTTCAGGACCGTAATGTATATCCTTATAAGCACTTGGGGTTCCCTGCAAAGGGGGAACCTGGGGTTGCTTTGATGCCATATTTCCCATTTTTATTCAATAATATACACAAAAATACGCACAGAAACTAAATCTTCAACTCCAGGGGACTCGAACCCCTGGGTATACTACTACTACTTTCCAACTCTAGGGGACTCGAATCCCTGGGAGTACTACTACTAATTTTCAACTCTAGGGGACTTGAATCCCTGGGTATACTACTACCACTTTCCAACTCCAGGGGACTCGAACCCCTGGATATACTACTACTAATTTTCAACTCTAGGGGACTCGAACGCCTAGGTATACTACTATTACTTTTCAACTCCAGGGGACTCAAACCCCTGGATATACTATGACTACTTTTCAACTCCAGGTACTCAAACCCCAAGTACACTAAATTACTGGCCAGACTAATCTCCTAAATACTTAAATAGATGACTTACCCTAAGAGTCAGCCACAGGCAGGCGAAGGCAGATCGCAGGTCATCGAACCACAGAAGCCGAAATGGGGCTGCCGTGGACTGAGGAGTCTTTGAACTGCGAGGTCATAACGCTAGCACTCCGTGACTCAACCCTAGGGGTTAGTCATCTCGGTGGAACCTCCAGAAACTATCAGAGATTAATCAGACCGACACATCATTTCGTACATAGAAGCCCCATTTATTATTTGTGCACAAGGGAGAACAATACAGCGAGAGCTATTGTACCGTCTCAAAGCAGAATACACAAAGACTTGCTTAAAAGAATTTTACAACCAATCAGTAAATTTTGCACATCTCAATCCACTTATTTGCATACGTTAACTGACCAATCCATGTTTTAGTTAATTTCCATTTCTACACAACAGGTGCATTGCCTACACACTTGGTTATCACAACTTTGATTACATTCGGCCCAAGAGAGAGACACATGGAATGTCTCAGGGCTCATCTTACTATAGTGGTCAGACAAGATGCTATTGTTCTTCAAGGTTGCAGTATTTTTCTCTTAGGCCTAATCATTTAATTCAATTTCTCCACTAACCCTTTCAATACTGAGTGGGCTTCCTATAGTTGTCTAGGCCACCACACCCTATCGACCTCCTCCACCTCCAATGTTATAGCTCTTCTGACGGGGTCTGGCCCCTCTCTGTGAATGTCTCTCTGCTGTGTCATTTTACGGAGCATGCAGAAAACAACCACTATTCTTGAAATCCTTGCAGGCATATACTGGAGTGCTCCTCCCAATTGGTCAAGGCATCAACCTGTATCTTCAACAGGCCAAAAACCTGTTCAATTACTGTCCTCATTTGCCCCATTTCCAGTTGCCTCAAGGGAGTCAGCAGCCATCTCTTTAATGCATACCCATTGACCCCAGAAGCCAACTATTGGCCTAAGATCCAGGCTGAAAATTTGTGGCAGGTGTGACTGCCTCAGAATAAACGAGTCATGGCAAACGCTGGGGAAACATCCACATCGGAAAGCTTTATTGTGGTCACTCCCAAACTGAACGTTGATGAAGTGGAACAATTTTCTGTTCACGTGTGTCTCCAGTTGCTGCATTGGTGCACTTATAACAATAAGGGTACAGTCTACCACTTCTTGAACTTGTAGGAAGCTGGTTATGGAGGCAAAGCCCATTACCCTCTGTGTCTGAAATGCCATCTCTGTGGGGAAGTTGATGTGTTCCCAACCCAAGCAAAGAGTGCATCGGTAATGGTAATGATGTACTGGTGGATGGATGGATGGCTGAGTGATGTCACAGAGGTCTATGGTAGACCCCTAGAAGTAGCTGGCCGCATAGAAATTGAGGGCCACGGTAACATTGAATGCAACAGGCAGGGCATACAGATAAGTTAGTCGAGGCACAATGGCACAGATGACGCTAACCATTTTGCTTGACTCTTGGAGCCTTTGCCTGCACTGCCTCTTGTTCATGTCAAGTTAACATCTTCAGAGATGGAAGACCCTTTTCTCAGGGTTATAACTCCTCCTCCTCCTCCTCCTACTCCCTCCTCTACTCTTTGGTGATACTGCCAACTCCAGGCTGGGTATCCTCGCTCTGGCCTCATGTCGCTGCTGCTGTTGTAATATACCTTTAAGGGATATCAGCATGACATCACTCGAAGAGAATGTCATGTAATGAAGTCTTAGTTTTGTTTTCGCTTTGAGCAGAGCGGACTCACACAGCTCTGATGTCTTCAAGCTTTATAGCTATATCTACCTGTTCTCATGGGCCTATTCTTAGTAAATTAACCCACAGCGTTTTTACGCAATCCCTTATGAGTGATTGGTGCCTTGTACATTGTACTGTAAATAAGCCCAAGATATTATATCATTATAATAATGCAACAGTCGCTGCCCTTCCTCTATCATCCATATGTGGGAATGCCATGCCCTTTTTTTTCAACTTTCTTCCTTTGCTACAAACTCTTTAGCCAATGAGCCGTGTAGTCTGTCCTGGCACCTTCTTGGCTGCACCAGGAAAAGAATGCTGCTAAGGGCCCACACAAATATGCCCTTCCACTTTTTCAACACCCCACCCCCACCCACTTTGTGATCGGGCACCAACCTATATCTGTGATGTAAATTTTCTGTGCTCAAAATTTTAAATTTGCAGAGCTCTATAAGCTCTGGAGGCTTTCAGAAGTGTTTACATTTCCACAATAAATTTGTCACTCCCACATGGTTGGTTAAGGCATTCGCAGCAGTGAAAGTTGTGTCTGTTTAACTTCTCAACTAATTTAAATGAACCACAAGATTTGTGGTTTGCGCCTGTCAAATCATCCCCTGTTCTTTTTCCAACCTGCAAAATTGTTTCGGCCAAAAATAGGGGTGGGATTTCTCCTACTTCTGTTGTTTTGGTTGTGTGGCATCACAGACTAACATCCATATTCCAGCAACATTTACAAATGTGGTTAATGCAATAATGGCCAGATAAGCTGTTATTTTTTAATGATGTTGATTCTGGGATAGGTATTGTCCAAGGCACTGGGGATAACTCCCTGCCCTTCTTCAAAATAGTGCCATGAGATCTTTTATATCCATCTGAGCAGGCAGGTGGGACCTTGGTTTAATCTGAAATATGGCATCTCTGGCATTGCAGTGCTCCCTCAATACCGCACTAGAGTGTCGGCCTCAATTTTATGTGTTCAAACCCTAGATTGGGGCTTGAACCCAGAACATAGTGATTCAGAAGCAAGAGTGCTACCAGCTGTGCCCCAGCTGGCACTTCAGCATCTGAGTTGCTCACACCATTTTTAAATGCCCAAGGAGTCTTCTAGACTCTATGAAAATGAACCACATTCTGTCCAGTCACTGAATACACAGACTTTACTTTTGAGAGGCTCACTAACAGGAAGCACTTTCTGTACTATTATATCATGGATCAGCCTTTAATAAATCCTCAGTAATTACAGATAGATTTACAAGCATATTCGTTCATGAAATCCTCCTCACCAATAAGCAATGTAAATCAATGTCACGCTTACCTCCAATGCTGCAAACTGCATTTCAAGCAGAATTGGTGAAATATCCAGACGCTTGACATTTATTGGTCCTAGTTGGCAAGTTAGCTGGAAATAAATATCAATAAAAATAAGGTTTGTTAACCAGCTTAATAACATTGGAAAACTGAGTTAAAGCCTGCTTCATCACAGGGTAACCTTACCTTAAGCGCTCCTGTGCCTGGTGTTATAGGCTGGCCGAGTTGTGTTATTAATAATAGAGTTGATCTGCTGACACTTCTTGGGTTGAAATTTTAAGTTTACTTACAATATAGTCAACAGCAACTACATGTGTGTTTTCAACACCAACTCCAACTCTTCATTGATTCCTGTTTGTTACTACAGATCATGTGATGATCCTAACAAGTATCATTCTTAAAGGTACATTACACAATAAATAAAACCATAATTACTACATTCCTCCCCCTTTAACTCGGCTATACATATTATATTTACAGGTACATATTTTTCAAGGCTACATAATATTTACACTGGGTAAGGAATTTACAAGTTCAGTCTTTCAGGCGGTTTCCTGGTATGTGTGGAACGTTGCAGCTCCACAACTTCAGATTCTTTGTCAGGAACCTCCTTTTCTGGAGTTGCATGAACATTAGGTGCTTCGGTGGACACTTGCAGTCCTGTACCCTCAACTCTTACAGAAACATCAGACATGTCAGTCCTGTGTTGAGTATCCTCAAAAGGAAATGCAGACCCGGTCAAGATCACAGGTGGAACTATATCTCGATGATTTGCCTTTCTCTTCCTTAAATGGTCCACATGTTTATGGATGATCCAGCCTTCCACCTCCACATGGTAAGATAGAGGTCCAGTCACCACACTTATTTCACCCGGTAACCACTTTGGTCCTTCCCCAAAGTTGTTCACGTATACCAGCTTTCCTATGGGAAATTTCCTCTCACAACTATGCCAGTCATGTCTAGTTTTCTGGCTTCCCTGACTCCTTTCCACCTTCACTCTAAATTAGGCATTATTAAGCTCAATCTCATCCTCAAATGGCATTTCAACAATAACTCCACAGGTATGACACCTGTTGTTGTGACAGGGGTAGTACTGTAATGAAAAAGTAAGTGTGCTAGCTTGGTTGCCAAGGAATCACCAGTTAGCCTTTTCATGCCTGCCTTGAATGTGTGAATAGCCCTTTCAGCCAGTCCATTTGAGGAAGGGGAGTATGATGCATTTTCACATGAGTGATACCTTTGAAGCTAATAAGCTGTTGAAATTCAGCACTCGTAAATATGAGAAATTACTACTTCTAGTAGTCTGTAAATGACAAAACTCCGATGTAGTTTCTTAATTGTAGCGCCCAACATTGGTGACTTCACCACATATACATCCAACCATTTTGAATGGGCATCGACAATGAGCAGAAACATTGTTCCCAGGAAAAGTCCAACATAGTCAATGTATAACTGCACCCACGGTCTACCTGGCCACTCCCATGGGTGTAACGGAGCTGTCACTGGCAACTTCTCCAGTTGCTGACATGGCACACAGTCTATTTCACCAGCCATCCCAGACCACCATAGATAGCTGCGTACTATGATCTTCATTCTGGAAATTCCTGGATGGGCACTATATAATTCAATTAAAAATGGCTCCCTTCCCTTTGGAGGAACTTTCACTCGTGTTCTTCACAATAAGATGCCATCCTGACTGGTTATTTCATATGTTCTGTTGAAGTATGGTTTCATTTCATCAGATACGGGCTCCTGTGACCAACCATGTAGCATTTGTTCTCGTACCTGAAGTAGCACTGGGTCCCGACTTGTCTGGTCTCTGAACTGTCAAGCACATACCGGCGAGGAATCTAAGAAATTTAAGAGTAAAAAAAGTTCCTGTGGAACTGGGACGTCCTCATCTTTTTTTTGTAAAGGCAAACGACTAAGGGCATTGGCGTTTGTACAATGTACAATGGCCTATGTATGAAAGTGTATTCATACACTACCAGAATTAAGGACAATCATTGTATTCTTGCTGAGGCTATGGGTGGTATAGCCTTGTCCTCACTAAACAATCCTAGCAATGGCTTGTGGTCCGAAACAATTGTAAAATAACAGCCTTATAGGTACTGGTGAAATTTCCTGACACCAAAGATGATGGACAGGCCTTCTATTTCTATCCATGAGTTTCCCTTTTCTGCTCTGGTGACGTCCTTGATACATAACCTATTGGCTGTTCCATCTGATGAGAGAACACTGCTCCCGCTCCATAGGGAGGCACATCTCATGTCAGCACCAATTCTTTCCTCTGATCATAATGCACTAATAGATTGGACGAGTGTAACAATTGTATCACCTTTATGAAAGCTTCTTTCTGGGGTGCCTCCGAAGACCAACTTTGGTTCTTTTTGAGTAGAGAATGCAGGGGGTGGGGTGCCAGCACTGTAGACAAATTGGGTAAGAACCGCCCATAACAGTGGATCATCTCTAGGAATGACTTGAGCTCGGAGGCGTTCTTTGGCACAGGTGCCTCTCTTATAGCTCTCACTTTCTCCTTAGCCAGGTGGTGGCCCTGTGAATCTACTCAGTGACCCAAATAGGTTACTTCCTCGCTTAGAGCATGCGCTTTTCTTTTTTTAAATGCACTCCAGCTTGCAAGAAACATTTTAAGACTTATAAGTTTGCCAAATGCTCTTTTTCAGTGAGTCCTGTCACCAATACATCATCTAAATAGACTACAACCTGGGGCAGTCCCTGCAGTAAACTTTCCATTGTTCTCTGAAAGATGGCACAAGCTGAGGAGACACCGAAAGGCAATTGTGTATATTGGTACAAATCTTTGTTGGTATTAATTGTGACAAATTTCTGGGACGCATTATCCAAATCTAATTGTTGATAAGCATGACTTATGTACATTGTCCCTCCTGCCAGCTTGACATACATGTCTTTGATTTTTGGAATGGGGTGCCTGTCCAGCTTGGCTACTTTAGTAACCATCAGTTCGTAGTCTCCACAAATTCAGATGCTTTGGTCGGATTTAAGGATGGGGACTATAGCTGCTGCCCATTCTGAGAACTGAAACATAGAAGCATAGAAAATAGGAGCAAGAGTAGGCCATTCGGCCCTTTGAGCCTTCTCCATCATTCATTATGATCATGGCTAATCATCCAACTGAATAGCCTGCTCCCACTTTCTCCCCTTATCCTTTGATCCCTTTCACCCCAAGAGCTATATCTAAGTCCTTCTTGAAAACATACAATGTTTTGACCTCAACTACATTTTGTGGTAGCGAATTCCACAGGCTCACCACTCTCTGGGTGAAGAAATTTCTCTTCATCTCAGTCCTAAATGGTCTACCCTGTGTCCTCAGACTGTGACTCCTGGTTCTGGTCTCCCGCATCATCAGGAACATCTTTCCTGCATCTACTCTGTCTAGTCCTGTTAGAATTTTATAGGTATCAATGAGACCTCCCCCTCATTCTTCTGAAGTCCAGCGGATATAATCCTAACGGACTCAATCTCTCCTCATATGTCAGTCCCACCATCCCAGGAATCAGTCTGGTAAACCTTCGCTGCACTCCCTCTATAGCAAGAACATCCCTCCTCAGAAAAAGAGACCAAAACTGCACACAATATTCCAAGTGTGGTCTCACCAAGGCCCTGTATAATTGCAGCAAGACATCTCTGCTCCTGTACTCGAATCCTCTTGCTATGAAGGCCAATGTACCATTTGCCTTCTTTACCGCCTGCTACACCTGCATGCTTACCTTCAGCGACTGGTGTACGAGGACACCCAGGTCTTGTTGCACATTCCCCTCTCTCAATTTATAGCCATGCAGAGGGGATAATCTGCCTTCCTCTTTTTGCTACCAAAGTGGATAACCTCATATTTATCCACATTATGCTGCATTTGCCCACCTATTCAGCTTGTCCAAATCACACTGAAGCATCTCTGCATCCTCCTCACAGCTCACCCTCCCACCCAGCTTTGTGTCATCTGCAAATTTGGAGATATTACATTTAGTTCCTTCATCTAAATCATTAATATATGTTGTGAATAGCTGGGGTCCCAGCACCAACCCCACTAGTCACTGTCTGCCATTCGGAAAAAAACTCATTTATTCCTACTCTTTGTTTCCTGTCTGCCAACCAGTTTTCTATCCATCCCAATACATTACCCCCAATCCCATGCGTTTTAATTTTACATGCTAGGTTGTATAAGGCACAGTTTCCCCAATCTGTTCCATTCAACGTTGACTTTTTCTCGCAGGGCATATGGCATCGGTCTCACCTTCATAAAACAAGTTATTGCTTCCAGATCCACATGAATCTTGACCTACGGGCCCTGGATTTTCCCCAGTTCATCCTTAAGGGTGGTGGCGTACTTGCTAAGTAACTCTGGTAGCCGATGTGCTCTCAAGTGGAAAATTTCAGACCATTCTAACATAATCTCCTTTCACCTATTTCGCCCCAGGAAGCTTTGCCCCTCATCTGCCACCACCATCAAGGGTAGCTTTGCCAATTGGCTTCCATAATGGACAGTTACTCTGCTTATGCCTTTTTCTTGAATGTCTTCACCTGTATATGTTTGTAGCTTGATGTCTGTTTCTTCTAAACTTAATTGATGTTCACCATTATTCAAATGTCTGAAGGTATGTTCCCAATTACTGTAGTGAAAGCTCCCAAGTCCACTTCCATTCTAACAGGTTTGCTATTTACTTTCACTGTGACAAATATTGGTTCTGTGTTTCCAACTTTCAGACTGAACAACAAGTAAATGTCTGAATTTGTTGTTTCAGGCTCTTTTACATCGTAGATTTCATTGAGCTTCTTCTTTTGCTTACAAGCCTGCTTGAATCTTTCCTTACACTGCCTCTTCATTTGTCCATTTCTGTGACAATAATAGCATTTGATTTTTTGAACTCCCAACCACCATAAGACTGATTGTTTCCACCTCTATTAAAATTATTCTTCGATTTCGCTGCTAAGTTTTTTTTTATTCTTCAGCCAGCGGGGCTGTTTCCTGCTTCTTGGTGGAGTCTTGCTTTTTACGCCTTTTTTCACTGAGGTTTCCTGCTCAATATGGAGGACAGTGCCATTTTGAGCACTCTGTATTGCTTTTGAATCTCTTACTGTGCTTTCCATGGCCAGCGCTATCTCTAGCACATTCTTGAAATCCAGATTCACTTTGGACAATAATCTTTTCTGAATAGTGCCCTCTTTCACATCACACACTATATGATCACTAAGCATGTCGTTCAGAGTCATACCAAACATACAATGCTCCATTAGCTGCTTCAAATTTGCCATGTAGCATGCAATTGTCTTGCCCCAGGCTCTATTTCGTGAATTAAACCTGCACCTCTGCATCGTGACTGAGGGTTTGGGTTGGAAATGACCCTTCGAGAGGTCCGCCAAATCTGGGGCACAGGGTGCCATCAAACTTCAAATCAGACTGTAGGTCTTTATCCCACAAGTACCCAAGAGGATCTCTTGCCTCTTCTCTCCCCCCATAATTCTGTTCGCTTGAAAAAAGAATGTGAAGCATTCTATGTAGTGAGAACAATTGTCTGTGGCAGGTTCAAAAAGATCAATTCTGCCAAATTGTGTCATTTTTAGAGGGCACAACTTCTTCAATTCTAACAGAGCTTGCTATTTACAATCACTGGGCGCAGTGCAGTGCCGATTTCTTTCTAACTGGATTTCTTTTATTCAATCCTGTTTTATCCTCATTGCCAGTTTGTAGGAAGATGGCCAAGTTGTGCTATTAATGATAGAGTTGATCTACAGACACTTCTTGGGTGAAAACTTTAAGTTTATTTACAATATACTCAGCAGCAACTACATGTGTGCTTTCAACTCCAACTCCATCTCCGCTGACTCCTATTGGTTACTACATGTCATGTGATCTTCCTAACATATTATTCTTAAAGGTACATTACACACTAAATAAAACCATAATTAAAACACTGGGAATATCACAAATTAAAGGATCAGTTTTCAATCACCCGTGGGCAAAGATTTGGCATTCAGCTTCCCCGATCCATTTTACCTGCTGCCTTGCCACTAATGCCACCCAGAAATCAGGGATGAGTGCACTGCTAAGGAGAATCCAGGTCACTGTGTTTCACTTCCCTATTGAATATACAAAGAAAATGAAATGAACTGAGGCGGGATGTCATTAATTGCTCGTGACTGTGAGTGCAGTAAATATTATTGCATGCAAAAATGGCTGACCATTGCAATTCAAATCAGAAAGATGATTCATTTAATTTCTGTGAAATATTTTGTGTGCTTTGCATTCTCAATTGACTCAGGCCAAAATAAGTTACAGTAGTTAGAAGTCCTGTTACTTCAGTTTGCTTGGCTGTGATCGAATGAAGTAATTCATTGTAATGATGCACCAGATCGTGATGGTGACATCTTAAGTGTCATCTTATCCTATTAGATAAGTGAAAGCCTCCCAGTTTCTCAATAAGCTTGAAGCAAAAGCAGAATATTCTGCAAACGCACAGCTGGTATGTTTCTTCTATGCTAAAAATCAATCATTTTTGTCTAAATATGTAAGTATCGATTTGATTCATCTTTCATCTGGAAGAATATTCCAGAGCACTTCGCTGATTGAGGCACAATTAAAACAATGGACATTGAGCCATAGAAGGAAATATTAGGAGGAATAACCAGAGCTTTGTTAAAGAGGTGACTGAAAGGCTGATCTCAGGGGAACAGAAGGAGGTGCCAAGGCAAAGGAGGTTAGAGAGAAAGTTTCAAAATGTGTGGTCTAGGGCAGAAGCATGTAAAGAGCAGAGGCTCATCCCAGGAGAATAGTCTGAAGCACAGGTACCAAAAATATCTAGGGGAAAAAAACTAAAGCATCAACAGAGACGGATTGATTAATACCATCAGAATGAAGATCCATGTACTTAAATATGCATTAGTCTGTCTTCTTAGTGTCAGTCCCTACTAGGCATAGGATCTAAGATATTTTCACTGGTCAATGAATTTAGTAATAAGCAGGCATAAATATGGAAGGAGGAATGTAAAGAGGAAAATTTTCCTCATATAGTGTTATTAGAATATTATCACAATTGATCCATCATATTAAAGAAGGAATTAGATAAATACTTAAAGAAGACTAACTTTAAATGTCACAGAAAGATAATGGGAAAATGGGATGATGGTAGAAAGCTCCCTTGTGGAGTTAAGTTGTCACAGCGGACTCGGTGACCTTTCATATTAAAATTTCTTTGAATCTAAAAAACACATCAATTCTGATCTTTGACTAAATGTCAGACTAAAAGCTTTAAAAAAAGGGAAAAGTCTTTCACCCTCTGATGAAAGTTATAGTATTGAAAGGGAAGTGGCAAAGCAGATGAAAATAGACACAGTTATCATTGCTTCTTGAACTAGGACAACTAAGCACTGTCCAACTGGCAGAGCAGGGTCGAAGGGCTGAATGGCCTAGACCTACTCTTAATTTGCAAGTTCGTATGTTCCTAATTTGTAAGCACTGCCCAATTGTCACAATGCAGAACCAATCTTCTAACCCATAAAAGGAAAAGGAAAATGCTGCAAAGCCTAAAATCTGCGACCAATACAAAAACACTAGGAGGCACCCACAGAGAATTTGGGCAAAATGTTTTGAACACTGCTCTTTATTGTAGCAGTGAAGCTAAATGTTTTGTCTGTTCCCTGCCTGTTGTTTTACATGATTGCTGCACACAGCAAGTATTACTTGTGCTGTTTATGAGCTACATCTAACACCAAGGGAGGCCTGTACTAGTGGTTAGTACTATTCTAAGGCAGCACATACCTCCTAAAGGAGAGGTGTATTGTTGCTGCAAGCAATGATGGGAGTTTTTGGAAAGTAAGTCTGGGCTGAGGTACCGCGAGGAATGGCTGAACATGCAAGAGAGCATGCATCAATGTTTTCTGACAATTCGCTGGAGGTTTTGATGCAAGAGATAGAGAAAAGAAGGGACATCTTGTATCTCATTGGGGTAGGGAAGCCCTCTAGATGTATGCTCAGGAGACAGCTGAAGTAACAGTGGAGGTCAGTGCTAGGAGTTTTGCTTCAATAACATGGATATAATTCAGGAAAAGGCTTAACGATCTGACGTGAATTGTCAAGGTGAATGAGCTCAGTCTTCAAATTACATAATCTATCAACTGCACTACTACTATTATCCGCTAATCAGTTCACCATGTCCACAGCACCCAATTACTATTATTCCCTATAAGTTAATATTTAACACTTATACATCTAATACTGTTGCAAATCTTGCACCCACACTATTCACATACACTGGCAGATATTCAAATATGTTACCCAAACAGACTGCAGGAAATCCACCAGAATACATCCCCTTTCTAACAGAAGAAGTTGGTACATAACAGCAGGTAGCAGCAAGAAACTGGGTGAGGGAAAATGTACCTGCATGGGTTACCGTCCCATGGAAAAGACAATGATGGCCATCATGGAAAGGGGAATCTCTGAGGCCGTGGTCATTGGTGATGCTGGAGGGATCACTGATGTGGCTATTGTCATGTCCAGTAAAGGCATGTCATATTCATAACTTTACTCATGGATGGAGTTCGTATGGAAGCTTCTGGAACTGTCTTCTTTTGTTCAAAATGGACAATGATGAACTGTTAAGATAACTGCCAAGGTGCTTATTCAACACAGCCTATCAAGCTTCCAGAAAGTTCTGAATTGAATAACCATGAGAAGGGTTACACCACACCCCCAAATCCTCCTGCCCCATAACAAGTCAAATGTTGTCGACAGAATTAACACTTTCCATTATTTAAAGCTTTCTCAAAACACAGTCAATGGACTTCTAGACTCTATGTCCCCAGGTTTGGAACTGAACAAAAGAAAGTTGATGAGACCAGTTATCTACAAGTTAAGTGTGAAAGACCACCATCTATCTCCTATTGTATATCAATGGTCATTCATCTTTAAGCCATTCTAGGTGGGGATTGGTCATTGATTATGTGACTGAAACAAATGTCTGATACTCAGGTCCTTTATTATCACAAGACCCAGAAGAGACCTGGGCAGACTGCAGAAAAACACTGGAAAGGCAACAGTGACAAACAAAGGCTGTACCATCTTTGCCTTTCAGAATCATAAGCCCTCAACCAGTCTGAGAATCAGACTCTGAAACTAGCTGCAAGTCTTCGAGCAGCCAAAGTACTTAACCTGTTCCAGTTTTAACATTCGCCTGAGAACCAACCTCTTAGATATTCAAATACAAGAAATCTTGTAATCTTCTGTGATCCCTTCACTTTATAAGACCCTCACTTCAGCTTTAAATTAACCATTTAAGAAACCATAGGCCTGCCTCATGGGAGATCAGAAACCATAAATCAGAGACTGAATTATAATTGTAATTTGTATAAGTGCACTATATTTATTTATATCCAATCTTTTTGTGTTTGTTTGTGCACATGTATGTGTGTTTGTGTAAGTGCCTACGTAAGACTGAGTATGTGATGCTGCAGCAATTCGAGATAAGAGTGTGAGGATAAATAACCTTCTTTGTTTTTAAATTCACAAAAGCTTGCTGCTGAATTATTTAATTGGAATTCACGCACCAAGTCTAAGAAAAGACAGACCTCTTTCCATAAAAAACATACTCACTCTCACTTCTCACTTCCCATTTCTCCCAAATCCCACAATCTCTTCTGACTCACAAGCTGCTGATGGTGTAAGCAAACATTTCTTACCTCCTCCTATCCCCTCATCACAAATCAACTTGGCCCCTTTTTTTATTTCAGATACCCAGGAACTGAATCCTTTTCAGCCAGAGGAAGAAGTACGGATGAAAAAACACCATCACTCAATCTTACAGTCGAGAACATCAGCTCAGAGAATAACATATTTAAGGACAGGATAGAGGAGAGATCTGCATGTGGTGAGATACCAGGCACATGTACGCAGGAGCCGAGGTGTAAAAGGATACCTCAAGTGCCAGCTTGCTGATGGTGAGATCACACATTAGTTCTACTGCAAGGGTGTCAGATGAAGATTTTGATGACCCATGCTACAGAAGAAGACAGATGGTCTTGTATAGCCAAATGCTTGGTGTACTGGAAAACCTGCCAGAAAATTTGTGGCAGTAAGATTGTGCACAGTGCCACGAAGCATGGAGAAGTCCAGTTCTACCTTGGCACAGAGCTTTGTGCAGACCTATTTCAGCATAAAACAGGTGGTCATTATTGTTCCCTCCAAGTAACCCAAAAGTTCTTGCACAGATAGTGCACAAGTCATCTGCTTTAAATTATCATGTGCCCGTGGCCACACAAATAGATTTAAAGGGCTCACGAGTGTAAGCTCATTGGCCAAGCACTACAAAAGTAAATTCAGCTTCCATCAAAGATTTGAGTATACTCTAGATTCTATTATCCAAAAAGGATTTTTTGACATCTCAGTAATCCACAAATCTGTTCTCTAATTGATCAGAAGGATTGCTAAGGCACTGCACTGGGAAGGTGGCAGTAGCACCATAGAACAGGGACCCATGGTCTACTCTCAGGGTCACAGCATTCCTGCTCCCACCTGCCACTTTGCCTGGGTCATTTTTTCCCCTTTTTTCTTTAATAGGTTGTGGGAATTGCTGGCTGGGCCAGCATTTATTGCCAATCCTTAATTGCTCTTGAGCGGTGGTGAGCTGCCTTCTTGAACTGCTGCTGTCCACATGGTATAGGTACATCCACAGTGCTGTTAGGGAGGGAGTTCCACGATTTTGACCCAGCGACAGTGACATATTTTCAAGTCAGAATGGTGTGTGATGTGAAGGAGAACTTGCAGTTGTTGGTGTTCCCATGAATCTGCTGCCCTGTACTAGGTGGTAGAGGTCGCGGGTTTGGAAACTGCTATCAAAAGAGCCTTGGTGAGTTGCTGCAGTGCATCTTGTATATGGTACACACTGCTGCTGCAGTGCAACATTGGTGGGAGGACTGAATGTTGAATGTGATGGATGGGATGCCAATCAAGCAGGCTGCTTTGTCCTGGATGGTGTTGAGCTTCTTCAGTGTTGTTGGAGCTGAATGCACCCAGGCAGGTGGAGGGTATTCCATCACATCCCTGACATGTGCCTTGCAGATGGTGGACAGACTTCAGCTGATATCCAGGGACTGAGATTATTCACTTTCAACAACCACAGCCCACCATCATTTGTGCTAGGTAATACTTCAAACAGTGGAGATATTCCCCCCTGATTTCCATGGACTTCTGTTTTGCTAGGGCTCCTTGATCCCACGTTCGGTCAAATGCTGCCTTGATGCCAAGGGGAGCCACTCTCACCTCACCTCTTGAATTCAGCTCTTTTGTCCATCATTGGGCAAAGGTTGTAATGAGGTCAGGAGCTGAGTGGCCCTGGTGGAACCCAAAGTGAGCTTCAGTGAGCAGGTTATTGCTGCCTAAGTGCCGCTTTATAGCACTGTCAATGACATCTTTCATGCCTTTGCTGATCATCAAGAGAAGACTAATGTGGTGGTAACTGACTGGTTTGGATTGTTCTGCTTTTCATGGACAAGACATGGGCAATTTTCCACATAGCCAAGTAGATGCTAGTGCTGTAGCTGTATTGGAACAGCTTGCCTAGCTCTGGAGCACAAGTCTTTAGTACTAATTCCAGGGTGTTGTCAGGGCCCCTGGCCTTTGCAGTATCCAGTACCTTTCGCTATTTCTTGGAGTGGAATCATCCCAAATTTGCACTAACAACATTTTACCCACTGGCCGCGACAGCGGGTTTTCATGTTATATTGTCCCAATCCTGCCACATTATTTATGTATCCTGGAAAGCATGCTGTTCCATGGCAAGGGGGCTCAGATTCGCCCACCCATCACCTCGCTGCTTCATCATGCCGGGCACCATATTTAAAGTTCAGCCATTTCGACAAATCTCAGTGCTTCTGGGCCATGACTACTAGAGGGAAGATGTCCATGAAAGGCAGAAAGACTGCAGCCCCCAGGTTTAGCGACGCATCATTGGAATGCCTTTTCGATGCTGTGGAAGCCCACCATGATGTCCTCTACCCCCACTCTGGCTGCAAGATGGGCAGCAACGCTAACAATCAGGCTTGGGAGGTGTTGGCAGCGGTGGTCAGCACCAATGCCCTTCAGAAAAGTACAGCCACCCAGTGCCACCACAGAATGGTCTCATCCGTTCAGCCAGGGTAACTCACTCTCAACTCACACACTCACAAACACACAACACATCCTCAGGGATCTCACACTTCAAGGGACAACACCACTAACATACGTACACGCCCTCACATCTCCATCAGGCTCATATTCCCTCAAGCTCACCCATTTCCTCCCCACCATCACAGTTGACCCCCCGGCATCACTTTTCACCTATCCTCAGATACTTACCAGCCACAACCCTTTTCCTTTAGGGACGTCCAGGTGAATGTGCACATTCCCTTCCTTCCTGAAAAACGCACCCCCGTATCACATCCACATCCACATCCACATCCCCAACCTCCTCCTTCACACCAAAAGGGTGCGTGTCTGCCTCCAAGTCCCCACCAACCACCCTCGCCACCCCTTCTATTGATACCATCGAACACTCATCCTCCCACCCTACCGCCTCATTCTGCCCTCAGTCTTTATCACCCATCCTCCATACCACACCTGCTCCCAGGAGGCAGACATGAACCTATCCAGTCCCTTCCATGCATGTTGGCATGCACATCCCCCCTTCTGCACCTTTATCGCCTTCCGCACCCTTCACCCCCGGAACCTCTTCCCCCGGAGCTCCTTCCGCCCCCCCACTCCCACACCCCAGTGCCCCCATCCTTACCGGACTTGACCCCGCTAAGTACCCCCCCCCCGCCATGACTCCTTCCTCCAGCCTTACCTCTTCCTCCAGCCTCACTTCTTCCTCCAGCCTTACTACTACCCCCTTCCTAACTTCTTCCTCCATTCTTACTTCTTTCTCCACTCTCACTCCTTCTCCTCTCCGCACTCCTCCCCTTGCACCTTCCAAGCCTCTTACACCTACCTCCCCAATTTCCATCTTCTCCCCCGTTACTCCCTTCTCACCCCATTACCCCTCCCCCCAACCTCCCCCAATATCTTCCCTCCCAACCTCACCCCATCCTGATGCCTTCATTCCCCCACCTTCCAACATCGCCTGCCCAATACGTCTCCCTCTCCCAGCCGATCCTAGCCCTTCCTCTTCCAACCCCCGACCATCACCCATTGTGAGCCTCAACGGTGACTTTCCAACTTCTGTGCGCTGTTGGAGCAGAGCCATGTCCATGAGAATCCTCCCAGCATGCCATAAACGTTCCTCCAGTGTGCTGTTGCTGTCGGGCTCCAGCATCTTCTGTTCCTCAGATGTCTGCGATGTGAGCAAGGCCCTGGCGGATAAGTCCCAACTTCTGCATGTCACAGTTGTCAAGATGTGTTCTGCACTGGTGTGCTTTCCTGCCGATGTGGGCGGATGGGGTGGGGGGGACAATTCCAGCAGGTAGGCCTAATAATGATATGCTGATGTATTACAATTAGGTTCCTGACATCCGACAGCGGAGAATACAGCCCACCATCGGCAGGCTGAACAGACTATTGTGAATTGGTTTCACCCCGTCGTGGAACTGATTGCGCCATATTGTCTGGTCACGTCATTGAACACATATGATGCAGGTGGGTACTGAAAATCCCAGCCTTGATGTCATATGGAGTGGATCAAATGGGCATCTGTGATGCTGGGGACCTCAGGAGGAGGCCAAGATGGATCATCCATTCGGCACATCTGGCTGAAGATGGTTGCAAATGCTTCAGCCTTGTCTTTTGAACTGATATGCTGGGCTCCCCTATTATTGAGGATCGGGTTATCTGTGGAGACTCCAGTTAGTTGTTTAATTATCCACCATCATTCACAACTTAGTGTGACAGGACTGCAGATCTTAGAGCTGAACTGTTGGTTATGGAATCGCTTAGCTCTGTCTTTCGCATGGTCATGTGTGCACGTACATTTTGGACCCTGTTATAAAAGCTTAGGTAGCTTTGTAGCATTTAGGATATAGGCACTATGCAGTGCAATTCAGCCTGTTGAGTTTTCATAATAAGAGGAAGATAGAAAACATTATATTCAATATAAAGATAAAGGTAGCAGACACTATATTCAATCATTGCCCTGCAGTGAATTTTTCTAACAACTCAAGAGTGCTCTCTTTCTTTTCTTGTTTATGATTCATTAGTGTTTACTGCTTCTCAGAAGTGCTGGTCTCAGCTAACCTAGGTCTCCTGTATGTTTTTTGACAGAGTTAGTGTTTGGGTGTGCCAATTAAAGAAAGTAATAATTTGCTGCAGGTCATTAAAGAACCAAATGTGATTTGAAACACCACTATAGTTGCTGACGCAGAAGGCGATGATTGAGTTTTGCAAAAGAAAACTGATTTGATAAGTGCCATTGCCAGCAGCAGGATCGAGGGCAATACATTGGTTCTTGCCCTGCAGCTGTTGTTTCAGCTAAGTTACACGGCCTGTATTGAATTTCCTTAAGCCCTGTATTAATCTTCATTTATTCAAATGTTTTTCTTTCTTGGAATTGGACAGTGTCCATTTTGTGATTTGTTTTATGTATTTCAGCCAATATATAGAAATATTAAATAGAGGTTTAATTTTTATCAGATGAAGTTGCTCTGAGCAGCACATTCACCTTTTTCTTGTTGTAGCTCGGAGAGAACGGGAGCTGGGTAGATAGCGGGAGAGGTGGAAAGAAGGAAGGGAGCTATAAAGAGTGAGGGAGGGGTGCAGGAGGGAAGAGAAAATATGTTGAAGAAACATTTTACATTTACAGGCCACACCTCTGATGACCCCAGAACATTTCAAAGTGCTTCACAGCAACTGAAGTAGTTTGAAAAGCAATTCTATGGTAACATGTCCGCTAATGTCTGCACAGCAGGATCCCAAAAAACTGGCAATGAAAAATGGCCAGGTATCCTGCTTTTCTGTTGTTTGAATTATAAAAGTGTTAGGAAATTGATGTTTTTACTTCTAAGCTTGTAAGTTATTCCATAAGGTTGTAAGACTTTTCTCAATCTGCCAACAGGTTTCAGAGTTCTGATCCGAGAATTACAGAATTAATGAGATCATGTTCTGTTAACTATAAAAAATTTGTTTTACTCTCAAAAATGCAATACATTCAATAAATTGTGAGTCATGTGATAAAACACACAAATATGGAGTTACAATGAGCTTTTAAGCCAAATGGCTTTCAACCTTCCGGGGCATCAAGTGGCATCATGTCCACATTTCCATCTCGTACACTTGGCCATTGTCGTCAATTATGGTCCGTGTCCACCTCTCCCCAAGAGGTATAATATATTTCATGTCTATAACATATTTTATGACTAACTCACCCATAGTTTTCCCTTTAAGATTTAAATGTGCCATTGTTCTCACTTGGGACCCTTCACCTGATCAACAATCAATCAGAAAGACTTCTGTTAATGCTAACAGGCTTCAGAGCTCTGACCCAAAAATTACATAAGTATTGCTGAGGAAAGCCATTTTGTCGAAGCTTTTCGTCTTGCACTCATCAGGACAATTGCAAGAATACCAATGTCAGGGGAAGCAACAACTTTATACTGTAGGTGGAGAGAATGTTGATTGGTTGGAAAGTGGACTCTGATTGCCAGCAGCATTACCATGGAGAATTCACCAGTTAATGATGACTGGCAGTTAACTGCCAAGCATCATTTGAAATTTTAAATCAGGCCACTTGACTCTGATTGTTTAAGGCATTGCCCTGAGGAATGAACCAGAGAATAGCTATCACATATTTTGTTTAGCTGAAACAGGCTCAATATGTGTACATGTTCTTCCTGTCTGCAAAGAACAGGGCCCTTTATAGCTATCGCTAAATAATCCTCAGTGTGGTTAAAATTACACTGACAACCAATTTAAGATTGTCAGTTGTGCTCATTGTCTGGTGCATTTGCGTGTACAGGAAGCTACATATATTCATACACAGGACCCTGTTCTGTTTCAAATAACGCTTGGCTTTTAACTGTCAGTCATCATTAACTGGTGCATTCTTCATGGCAACACCTCTACCAACCCGAGTCCACATGCTAACCAATCAACACTCTCTTTTCCTACAGTATAAAGTTGTTGCTTCCCCTGAAATTGGTATTCATGCGATTGTCCTGATGAGTGCAAGATGAAAAGCTTTGACAAAATGTTTTTTTATCAACAATACTCAAGTTCTGTAGTACCAAATGACTAATTGCAGAAGTAATGAAATCATGCTCCACAACTTCAGTTAACCATCTTAACTGTTCATTACTGCACTTTTGCAATGCACTGAATTCAACACAATAGGATGTATAGTCAAGCAAAAGGATGTATAGAAATATGGAGTTACAAGGAGCTTGTACTTACAAATCATCCACAAATGTCAGTTCTACATTGATGGTAGTCTTCAGTTATTGATCTCTCTCTCTCTCTCTCTCTCTCTCTCCATTGACTGCAGGAACAAAATGAAAAGATTTCTGTCTTTTATACAGTCGTCATGCACTATGTTGGGGGAATGTGGGAGGTGCTTCCTCACCTTCCGATGTTCTGCTGCTGGACTGGCTATATTGGTATTATACCAAACAATCTGTGTCTTTAGCTTGCCATCCATTGTTAGTTATCAGGGTCTTATAGGAAGCGGTCAAAACCCATTGACTCTCAAGGTCTGAATACATATGTTTCATTTCTGAACATGATGGCTTTGTTCAATTTGATAGCACTGTTTGGGAAAACACAATTACTACAAAACATGATGATTTGGCAATTTTGGCAGAAACCAAGCTGTCCTCAGATCTCAAATCATGATCGATGTTTTTAGTCAAGATTAAGTGTGAAGTTAATTTATAGTAAAGCTATTACTGTCTTACAAGAGTTCAAAGGCATTTATTGGCTTCCATAGGAATTAAGCATACAATAATCACCATTAACACAAACAACCACACATGTAAATGATAAGTATTTTTAATAATAATTACGCTTATACTTGAGACACTTATAATACAAAATGGGAGCATTCACCATTACAGGTATCACGTTTGAGGGACCAATGAACGAAACTTTGTCAAATTCAAAAATTCTAATATCCCTCTTCATATATATTTTTCTCCACAGATTTGGATGTTATCAAAGGATTATCTCAACTAATTATTCATTTAATCAAGTTCAGTTTTCACAAGACCACCTTCTTTACATCTTATTAAGTTATTAAGGCTTTATCTTGACCAAAATCCTCAACAATGTTCTTGGAGGATTTGGCTGTCCTAGCTATGAGATGAAAGACACAAACTGGTTATAACATTACTGCTTGTGGGAGCTTGCCATGTGAAAATTATCTGCCGTATTTTCCACATTACTACAATAACTTCACTTCAAAAGTAAATCTTTGAGAGCAGTAATTGGCTGGTAAAGTTTTTTGGCATGTTGTGAGGTCATGAAAGATGCCATATAAATGCAAGTCAATTTATTTTTAACTTATTTCACAGCTACACAATTTCTTTCACATGGTAATAACAAAAACAAATCAAATACCAATACTTAAATCAGACATACAGGCCAAAGCTTCTGGTGTAGCTATTTGGATATCTTGTAGGTTGACTTCATAGTTTCTCTGAGGGCAGTGCTCAGTGATGCTCCAGGGCCTGTTTAGGAGCTCCACAGTCACATGATGAGAATCCTTTAATCTTCCATTTATGGAAAAGGTGCCAGCATCTCTCAAGACTGGTTCTGAGACTGTTGATAGTTATCTATTGTTTGTGAGGAAGATTTAATCCTTTAGTTTGTACTTGGGGTCCTTTATAGGGAATCAGTTTGGCACATTGCAGCTCTTCCAAACATTACTATATTGATTACCAGGTTGACAGGAGATCACTGAAGAAACTAGGTGACAGTCCAAAATGATTTGACTCAGCATGGTGGTAACTTGGTCAAGTTGATCTGGACTGGCATATTTTTGTTGATGTAGTAGTTGTATTTTCTGGAGCTACATATTCAGGATGTCAATTTTGATGATCTGTCATGGTAGTGCTCAATGGTTCAATTATTCTGTGTTTTATTATGGGCGTCTGCTGATTGTTCACTGCTCACTGTGTATGATTAGTTAAATCTGGATGTGCTCACTTAGGGAGAGACTGAACTGAGGTTAGCTGCTGTAAGCATGAGAGCAGACATTTTAAAGCATTGAATAAAATTCCTCCTGCAGACATATAATCTGGAATCTATCATTTATGCATATCTCCGAGGCATAAAACACAACAGTAATGTTCACAAGTACAGGCAGCCAAGGTGTTGGTGTTGATAAAAGTCTACCAGTGAGAATTCTCATAATAAAGTTCAGTTGAACATCAAGAGATTTGACTTGCAGACTCGACAACCATGCCAGAAAGTATGCACTCCACT
This sequence comes from Carcharodon carcharias, assembly GCF_017639515.1. Classification (NCBI taxonomy): domain Eukaryota; kingdom Metazoa; phylum Chordata; class Chondrichthyes; order Lamniformes; family Lamnidae; genus Carcharodon; species Carcharodon carcharias. The sequence goes on along the minus strand of NC_054480.1, from coordinate 67,028,437 downwards.
GTAGGGTACACCAGAGTGAGTGAAGCTGCAGTGAGGGTTTGAGCATCTGCTCCCCATCCAGCAGGTTTTTTTTGGATCAGGTTGACCCTAACCTTTAACTTTTTTCCAGCTTTTAAGGAGACTTTCAGGGGTCAGTTTCCTTATAGGGAACTTATGTGGAATATCCAAGTGACGGTCTTCTGTGGTTTCAGCTATAGTTGGTTATGGCAGAACTAATTCCCATCCTCGAAAAATCATTGGTCTGAGTCTCCTAAGTGGTAGGAACTTTCTGGCTTTCTGTGGTTAAGGCTGTATTAATAATACACGTATAAACTTGTGGAACACTGTTTTCAGCAGATCACTGGGTACAGGTGAGAACCCTGAGACAGTCCATTGTTCAGTATCCTACACCTGCTGATCAGAGTCGAGTATGCATATGGAAGTATTGGTTGGTAAGCATAGAGTTGACAAGATAAATAAATTTTCTGCAAGGTAAAATGGTAGAAAGCTTGAAAAGCGGTCCATATTTCCATATTGTGTCATACGGTGCTGTCAGGTCTACAAATGCCACAACAGAGTTGAGTTGGTGCTGGAAACTTGCTTTGATGTACTTTGTTACTGCTACCACTAGATCACAGAAATTACAGCTGCTCTGGCAACCCGCTTGCTCCTTAAACAAGTTTGGCTCAATGATGGGTGCTTCTCTATGGAGTAGTAGCCTCTCCACAGCATTTTGTAACAAGTGCAAAGTAAGGAGATCAAGCATTACCTGAAGCATTCTTCTCCTGCTTCAGAAGGACAATTATTTTAGCTTCCCTTCAGTTCAATAGAATTTCACCAGCTGCCATTACCTAAGAGGAGAAAGGAGGTCAACTGCCTCTGTACTTTGGGTCCTAGACTTTATAAGAATTGCCATCTGGACCAGCAGCTTTTTTTCAGATTTGGTTGTCAACAGGGCTCCTTTCATTCATCCAAACTGAATGGATTAGACAAAATTGACAATCTTGGTTCTGCCATCAAGTTCATCAAAAGTTGTTGGATGACTTGGCGTCCAAATTCCTTGCCCACCAGAACCTTTGACATTTGTATCAAGTGGGAGGCAGTGGTTGTTATATTTCTATGTTTATTTGATACAAGCTTATCAATCTGATGCAGGACTAGCAAACTGAACATCGATTTGGTTTATTTGAAGATGAAGTACAGCATTCCTCACCATTATGAGATCCATACTTACCTTAAAGCTGGGTGGAATGCAAAAGTGCAGTAAAGAGAGGAGTAAAGAGTTTTGATGGTTAACTGAAGTTGTGGAGCATGATTTCCTTACTTCTACAATTAGTCAATTGATAGTACAAAACTTGAGTATTGCTGCAAAAAGACATTTTATTGAAGCCTTTTGTCTTGCACTCATCAGGATGATCGCAAGAATAGCAATGTCAAGTGAAGCAACAACCCCAACCAGTCTTTGGAGTTTTGTGCATGTGCAAACTGGGAGCGGGCAGTGCAAGCACATCCAACGTTTTGTAGTTCTTCAGACTGAGGGCGGGCCCAGTGTGCCTGCATAAAAAGAGTGTGAAAACCCTGATCAGGTGACCATGGAACTGGATGCCATTTTCGAGCCTTTGGTGGGGTGGGTGCAGATAGAGGACAAGGGGAGATCCCAAGGAAGAACCTCTGACAGGTGACAGGGAGAGGGGAAAGGGAGAGATCCCAAAGGAATTCTCAAACTCGTTTGGGGGGGGGGGAGGAGACGTCCCAGTTAAGAAAAAAGAAAGAGAAAGGCAACAAAAGAAGCTCTAAGCAGAAAAAGGGATATGGTTGACCCAATTTAAGTAATGGGGCCTCAGGAGAAGCCCGGAAGATCTTAGGATGCAGCAGAACGTTGGTGACTCGATGCTGTGGGCCTTTGGGACAAAGTTACCCCTTTGGAGCAGTAGTATTCTGCTCAGCACAGCCAAGGAGCTGAAGTTCTGCTTGTGAGTTGGTGCATGAGTGCAGACTTGGGAATCTAGGACATCAGGTGATGAGCTTGAGACCCTGCGAGCTGAACAGTTGTTGAGCCATCCAAGTTGGAGTGACTTTTGGAGAGATTCCGAGGTGAGATCTTTGAAAGTAAAGTCTGGAATCCCTTGTGAGAGAGACAGAGTGTCAACAAGATTGGTTGACTCACAGTGTTACCAACATCTGGGTGGGCTACTAAGAAATCCATGGAATCTGCCTTGGTTGCATCTGCCATTTATTCTGCAGCATATTGTATTCAACCACAGTTTGCCTGTTAATGTCAGATTTATTGTAAAAGTTCAACAATTATTGTTAACAAGAAAGTACAGCTGCATCTCTTCCACACTACATGCTGCTTGCTAAACTGAAAGCTACTCTCAACAATGTCTGCTGGTCACATGTTTTACATCGTGGCTACCTACTCAGTAGCATATTCTGTCTTAAAGTGATGTCCACAGTGGTGTCCACTCTGATCCTGGTCCTATGATTATAGGTGGAGTTTGCTCTGCAAAGCTGATGGAGCAGGGCCCATGTTTTCCTGCTGGACTGAGTGAAGTTAGTCTTCCACACAAGGCTTTGCCACCTTACACGTCTTGTTGGGTTCAAAGACCCAGTACTGCAGTGGCTATAGCTGAGTTCTTGTTTAGCAAGTGCTTCTGGCAGACAGCCTCACTTTCTTCTGTCTAACAATTGTTATGATCCCCACCTGACATTACCACTGGACAAGCCTGAATCCAGGGTGGGAACCAGCTTGATAGATCCTGGCTTTTATTTGTTTGTTTACATACGTGGAGAGTGGCTACTGAACGGAGTCACCAGAGCCAGCCAATGAACTTTTAACAAAAATATAAAACATTTATTAAACAAGAAAAATTAATTATATTACAATACTCCTTCACCCACAACTATACATTTAAAGATATTTACAGATTTATAAGGATAACAAAAGTTATCTTATACTTCAATGTTTGCAGAAAGTACACAGTCCATGCAAACCAGAGGTGACCTGTGGTCAGACACACCACACTCTGAAACCAAGTAACAGATGCCATCTCAACCAGATGCTATGGATCTCTCCTCAGACAGGTATCACCTTGAGCCAACCAGCCTCACTGAACTCCATTTTTCACATGAGTGTTTCCAACCACCACTCCTCAAGAACTTGCTTTGGAATCTTCTTCCAAATTGACACTTTCTCTCAGGTGCTTTCCGCAAGGGTTCACCTCCAGGGTTTCGAACTCTCCTTCCGATGTTCCTCTCCCCTGGGTTGCCACATGCATTCAAGCTGTCTTCCACATGCTCTCTCTCAATGACTCAGTCATTAGCAGTACACCACTGCTTCATATGACCATAGCAAAGAGCTATAGTCCTTCAGCCGTCTCTTTGGACCTCTGGCCTCTTGCAAGCTGTTCTCACTTTAAATCTGCTTTCTGTAGCTTTTGTCACTTTAAATATGAAGCTTGGAGTCTTTCTCTCTGCCCCTCACTCTTAACATCACTTAGCAGGACTTTTTCCAGGTTCCTGTCCTTTCTTTTGATTAGAAGGCCTGCTTGGGACTTTCCCCTGGATTTTGGGGTCCTTCCTTTAGCTTAGGATTGGATATCTATCCCTTTTGCTCGAGTCTGTCCTGGCAGCTGCTTTTAAAACACAAACAGCTTCCAAATCAAACTGCTGTTTCTAGTTTCTTCTGTGTGCTTCATTGGGAGGGGCCTGCCTCTCTGGACTCCCTGTTGCTAGGCAACAGCCCAGTTTCTCGACTGTTGTTTGTTTAACTTAGCTGCAACAGCCGTAAAACTTTCATTAGAAATGCTGGCACCTTTTAAAGTAGCTAAAACTCAGCTTGACCTTTCCTTAACACATACAGAAATAAAAATCAAGCTAAAACTCATTCCTAATGCCCACAAATACAAATATAAATTACTTAACCAATTTCCTAACACAAGGAACATATGTCTTTCAAAGCCTCCCATGTATAATTGGTTTTGCGTTAGCTTTAATAATTTGTTGAAGGGATCCATGGATGGTGGCATCTACTTGATGTTGATTTCAATCGACTTTTGGAAGGTTTCCCAGTCCACTTTTTTTTTGAAATTCCATCTTGGTTCCAGCCTTAGTATAATGACAGAATTTCAATGCCAATGTTGATAATTGAGGGCCTAATTTGACTGTTGGGGAAATTATTAAAAGCAGTTCTGAAGGCAATGATTGGCTTTCCTTTGTTACCTTTGGAGAGGAAACATACGTCTGGTTGTTATTCTCTCTGCTGCCTTGATAAATGGAATTTACTTCAATCTTTGGCATCATAAGGAGGAATTTATTCTCTCATGAAGGATATTGTAAAATTACTTCAGCATCATAGTTGAAACATTCATAACACCACATTGTATGATGGCCATTCACATCTCCGAGTGTGGAAGCAGTGGGTCAGGCCATTAATGTTTTGTGGTTTGTAAACACTGAAGTTCAGCTTTCCCATGCATATTGCTGTAGTGAAAACTCTGGCAATACTGGGATGCTTGTGTTGATGTAATCTTCAACACTATTTGACATAGTACGCCAGGCCATATTTAAAATGGTTATTGCAAGTTACTAGGTCAAAACCTGTGATATGTCCACTTATGCTGAATTGGTGAACGTGTTCAATCTGCCTTTGCTGAATAAACTTATGAGATTTTTGCATTCTGAATGAGAAATGCCTTTGATATAAAATGTTGCCATATTTGGATAGTTGGACCTATGTGAAGTGCTCATTGGTCCCAAGAGGATTGCTTGCTTTGCTTCATTTTTCACTCTCACTGGGAAGTTGATTTAATGATTTATGCAAGCTGATACAGCTATCTCATTTAACAAAGAAGGTCTGTATTTGGTTTCAGCTGAGATGTTAATAGGTATCTTATCAATATTTATGGGGAGGTGTGCTGTGATTTTAGAGTTCCATACTGCAGCCTACAGCCTCTCTTGATATTTCACAGCTGAACCCGACATTGAATGTCATGAGGTATCTCTTGCCAGTGCCATTTGAAGAGATTATGAACCATACTTGCTGAGAAGTTGTTGGATTATTTCTTCTGTCTGCTGGTGCAATTCAACACTTGTTCTATGCTCAGCCTTGGTGAGCTGTTCCATACTTGTCTAAAGATTCAATGCCCTACAGGGATTGCTTTGGCTGGTGGTGCAGTACTTTTTTAGTGACTTAAAGCCATTTGCTGAAATCAGTTGCTCCCAGACATGGATGGCCTAGTAGGACATTTACTTGGATTTGAACATGACTGGGAGACTGCATGGCAGCAAGTTGAAATCGTTTGATCACAGTCTGAGCTTCCACTGCAGCACTCAGACTTTCAGTGTAAGCTTCTAATGCTGAATGGAAGCTGAGATGTTGGTCATCAGATACCAACATGGTTGGACTGATAGTGATGAGCACCAGTTCTATGTTGGAAAAGATGGGCCACAAGATCTTCACAGATCCCTGTGGCAAGTTGCTGCTGGACTCCTCCTTACTGCTTGAGGTGCATACTTTCCGACAATGCACTAAACATTTGGGTGTGCACACCCCAAATTGATCTTGGCCCATAGAAGTCATCATCTGAGTCCTCTACAGCAGCACTTGTATGCAACCTCATTCTCCAGCAAGTTGGCATATGTACCATCCTTCCCTCAACCTGGCTCCTGCATGCTTGCACTAGGTGTCTCACCATCGACAGGCTCCTCCTCTATCCTATCTCCAAATGACATGCAGTGTCAATAACTGAACCTGAGTTGGTGGCTGTGAATTTTAGACTGAGTGACAGCTTCTCTTCATCTTCACTGTCTTCTTGTTCTTCCTCCACTGCCTGGCCAGTTCTAGTTCTTTGGTATTTGAAATGAAAAAGGGACAAGAGTTGGGTTCTGGTGAGGGGAGAGGAGACAGTAAACACATACATGCTTATACATTCAGAAGTCTGCACTCAGAAGACTGAAGAATGAGGAAGATCAGGAACATGGATAGCCTCATCATCTACTGCTTTAACTCTTCCCAGTGGCCATGGTCTCAACACTGCTTCATCTCATGTTGTGCAACACTGCCTCCCCCATTTCTTTTCTGCTGCTTGCTATTATGCATCATTTTGACCAGAAAGATAGAGTGCAGTGTGTCAGTGAGTGTCTGTAATATGGCTGTCATGGCTGAATAGCTGCCAGTGTGTTTGAGCTGTGTGATATGGGTGTGAGGCGTGTGACAGTGAGATGGAGTATATGAATAATGGGGCTGTGTCCTGATTGGTAGGGATTATTTGGAAATGGGTAATGAGGGTGTAGCGAGAAGCTGGTGGTGCCGTCGGTAGGATATGGCATTTGAAGATGCAGTCTTTGACTTTGACCACTCTTGTGAGAACATTAAGCTTTTTTCCAACACTGTATCCAGATCCTTATAGCTATATTCCTGGCACTGACCTTTGCCATTACTTCTTCCCACTATAGCTAGAGCATGGATTGAATTTTACATAGACTGCAGGGATCCCGCCACCGGGGCTAAGAGAGCTGGCAGGGGGGAAGCTCCGCTTTGGCGAAACCTGGGACGCAGGGCTGCATTTTGTGGGTGTCAGTAAATTAACTGCGACTGCTGGGGATGCTGTCCCTGTTAAGGATGGCCACCCAACCTTAGGAGCTGCTGGCCCAATCAGAGGCCTGGCAGCTCTGCAGTGCCACTGCTAAAGCTGGCCATTGCTGTGGCTGCACCTGCAGCATGAGGGCACATCAAAGGCAAAGCAGCCTCAAAGATGGGGTCTAGGGGTGCTGGAGCCAGGCAGCCAAGCAGGACAGGGGGTGTGTTGGAGGTGGGGGGGGGGGGGGTGCATGGTGAACGTCATTGAGAGCAGGTGGTGCTGTTGCTGTGGGGGTGGTCATTGCTGCGAGGTGGCCTCTTTGTGGGCCAAATAATGCCAAAAGAGGACGTCTCTACCCCCACCCCCCACAGGGTCCACTAGGAAACTGCAGGATTTAATAGCAACAGGCCCCATGATAGCCAGTTAAATGCTAACAGGGATGGGAGGAGGCCTTTAATTAACCACTTAAGTGACTCAACTGGGCCCTGGAAAGACGGGCTCTCTGCTACCATTCCCAGCACTGGCAAAATGGCATGGAAATAAGATGATGGGGAATGCCACCTGATGCTTCTCTGGCCGCTTTGCCAACCTTCCCCCAAAAGGCTGGTAAACCAGCCCACAATTTGGGAGGGCCTCCTGTCCCCTGAAAATGCAGGTTATTGCCCCTCTGTTCCAACCCTTCCACAAAAGGGTTGGACAATCACCTTAAACCTGCACCCCCTGGTTATTGACCCTTCAACTATCTGAAACATTTTCTCTTTATTTACTTTACCTAAGCCCTTCATGATTTTGAACATTTCTATCAAATCTCCTCTTAACCTCCCCTGTTCTAAGGAGAACAACCCAACCTTCTCCAATCTATTTATGTAACTGTAATCGCTCATGCCTGAAACCATTCTAGTGAATCTCTCCTTTACCCTCTTCAAAGCCTTCATGTCCTTCCCATAATGTGTTGTCCAGAACTGGACACAATATATCAGGTGGGCCTGGACTAGTGTTTTTTTTGTGTAGGTTTGACATAACTTCATGGGTTTTGTACTCTATGCCTCTATTTATAAAACCTAGTCCATATGTTTTAATAACAAGTTTGTTAACCTTCCTTCTAAAGCAAAATACTGTGGCTGTTGGAGATCTGAAATTCAAACAAAAAGTAGTGAAAATACTCAACAGGTCCAGCAACTTCTATGGAGAGAGAAATATGGCTAAATTTTACATGGAGACAGTGGCCCTTTGCACCAGCTAAAAAGTCAGGATGAGCCTGCACCCTGGAAGCTACGACTGGATTTTACAGTCATCAGGCTTTTAGTTGTCTGATGTGGTGGTTTCTGCACTCATGAGAGAGGATGTACCATCTCAAAGAGCTGCCAGCCAATCACAGGGCTGGCAGCTCTTCAGTCCCAGTGGCACCACTGGGGGAGTTGGTCACCGCTGGAACTGCAGTCAGTTTCCAGAGCAGGAGTGTTGCAGCCTGGAGTTCACGGTTAAGTGGGGCAACCTTGTCAGAGCAATGTCAGCACAAGGCCCCTAAGTGACCATTAATTAGCCACTTACGGGCCTAGGTTGGCCCAAATTGGCTGCCTGACACCTACCCTGCCACTGGGAAAATACCAGTGAAGGAATATAGATAACATGCCCCTACCAATGCATCTGATTATTTGCCCCCTCACCCTGCCTGGCAGCTCCCCGCCCCCCACTTCCTGCGGTGAAGGGGTAGATGTGGTTCCTTAAAACTCCAGCCATAGAGTTAATATTTCTGGTCAATAGCCTTTTTTACAGAACTGGAAAAAGTAAGAGATGTAATATATTTTCAGCAAGTACAGGGGCAGCATTGGGGAAGGGAGGGAAGGAAGGAACAAAAGGGAAGGTCTGTGCTGAGGTGGAGGGCAGGAGAGATAAAATGACAAAAGACCTGTCCCATCTATTACTGCCTGACATGCTGAGCATTTGCAGCATTTTTGTTTGTATTTGGCTTTGTTATTGTGTCTTGCCACTTTCAAAGATTGGTGCACAATCAGCCACATGTCTATCTTTTGCAACCTCTTAAAGTTGTACCATTCAGCATGTATTATCTGGCTTCATTCTTCTAACCAAAATGTATTGTCTTTCACTTTCCTGTGTTGAATTTCATCTGCCATGCATCTGCAATCAACCTGCCTATGTCCTCTTGAAGTTTATTCTTCAGCAGTTTCATAAGAAAGGCAGTTATAGGCGTGAAAACGGTGTAGGTGACAGTGTACAGATAAAATCCAATACACCAAGTACAGGCACAGAAAGGTCTTCCCCCAACACAATTACAAAAAATAACTGTATCCACGTTTGAAGGGAATAGACCAACTAAATGGAATTAGAATAGAAAGTTCCAGAAAGAGCAGGAACAGACGCACAAAAGATTTCAAGCCTCCTTCTGTGCCATAAGCTGATGATTCTATCAGTATATGACACTGTGTGCATACACTGAAGGATTAGCAATTATGGTTTTTATTACTACAAGTTTATTGAGGGACTATTTGCAGTTAATTATTGCTTAATTTGCTGCTGTTTATGTGATTTATTTCTCTTTCCTGCTGATGAATTTAAATCAGTGACACAGCAGGTGCAGTTGCCTCGATTTATTTCAAATGTTAGCATACTCGATTAGTTTATTGTACTCTTACTCCGTAAATATAAACTTACTCAAAATGGAGCCCTTCTCCTGAAGGGTGTATCATGTTTTTATAATGATGTAAAGGTACCCATCACTCATAAGGGATTAGGTAAATATGTTGTGGCTTCATTTTAGACCAGGCGCTTATACATAGGTAGCAAGCTTGAAGACATCAGCAGCAGATGCGTGTGTGTGCTCTGCTGAGAAGCAAAAGTGAAACTACGATTGGATCTCCTGATGCACTTCCCTTTTAATGATGTCATGCTGCTATCCCTTGAAGCATATTACAACAGGTTGGATGTCATTCTCATCCCTTTCTGCCACTTCCTTCCCTGCATTCTGTGACTGTCAAGTTCATCAGCCTCTCTGTCCCCTTCATTTCCATTTAGAACCTGCTGATTTACTGATGCTGTTTTAGCTTGATTCAGGCATTAGTGAATGGACAGTTGTGAATTTATCATTGGTGTTAACACATCACTGTCTCATAAGGAGAGAAAGTCACCGAGGTGCCAAAACCCACATTAACTTTTGTAATAGTAATCCAAAGGCCCAGGCTAATGCTCTGGGGTCATGGGTTCAAATCTCATTATGGCAGCTGGTGGAATTTAAATTCAATTAATAAATCTGGAATATAAAGCTAGTCTTGGTAATAATGACCATGATAACTATCATTAACTATTGGAAAAATCCACCTGGTTCACTAATGCCCTTTAGGGAAGGAAATCTACCATTCTTACCTGATCTGGTCAACACATGATTTTAGACCCATAGCATTGTTGTTGATGCTTAACTGGCCTCTGAAATGGCCTAGCAAGCCACTTAGTTCAAGGGTAATTACAGATGGGCAAAAAATGCTGATCTTGCCAATGATGCCCACATCCCGTGAAAGAATAGAGAAACAAATGTGCACATGTCGAACTTTCACCAGGCTGGTTGAGCTTACAGTTGACCTCTTCTGAAGATCTTATCCGGTTGTTGGATTTGGTTCAGTGGGTGCCGGCAACTGACACAAACCCCAGCAGCTCACCCAAGTGGCCATTCTTCATGCCTGGGCCTTGGAAATGACAGGCCATTCATCCATGGGGGCATCAACTTTGATCCAAATGCTGTTGTGAATCAGTCCATACGCAGCAAGCATTTTCACAGCAGGAGTTGGTTGATAGTACCCCAGAAACAGGAATCTGTGGAGACTTTTATTCTCCCCTTTTTAATTCAGGTCTTTGAATCCAATTATGGGTCAGCTAGAATTTACTAACACCCTTTCAGCCCTTCCTAGTTTGATGCCTTTTTGTACTGTAAGTATTAAGCAGGCTGGTGAGCTAATAAACCTTTGATTAGCTGCAGAGCACCTTTAGCTGCCTGGCATCTATAGGTTAAGCAAAGTATTACAAATGGTCACTTGTTTGTAGTTTTATTATTTTTACTTTTTTTTTAGGATGTTATTCCACGGCACCACTTTTCATTGTTAATTGCACTATTCTGCACTGTGCAATTCCAATGAGTTCAGAATCTGAGTCAGAAAAGTTGTTTCACCTGGTTAGAGCTAGCAGAAAATTCTTTATGCATAGAACCGTATGATTCTACTCCTGTAAAGAGATTGAATAGGGCATTCCCTAATCCCAGGTATAGATCACTGGAAACTATCTCCTGCTAATTTCAAAATGAATGGGACCAGCTTAACATTATGGGCTAAATATTCCTCTTCCTCACTGCACATTGTTGGGTAGATTTGAGGTGCTAAAAGTAAAATGGGGATAGTACCATTTACTGCTGTAACAATGCCCCAAGAAGATTGCACTACAGTTATTCTCAGCTAACTGCAGAATAAACCAACCCAAAGCAGCAGATGGATGCAGTCCAGGTTTCCTCCTCACTCTCCCTAAATTATCATGCTTCAGTCAACCTCTGGGAATTTTGTTAGTGGCAGTATAAGCAGCACAGTGATAAAGCCAAGGTTCAAACTAAATCAAAGAGTCCATCCCTGTCAAATACACAAAGCTTTGTAAAACTTTGACCTGTCAATTTTTGCTGTCAGCTCTGGATCTTCCCTGAAAGACTTCACCTGCTATTCAGAGCCAGAGAAAGTGAACTCTGGATTATCCAACTGGGCTATCCAACAAGAATCCTTCTCTTTATGAAAAGGAGGTGTGTAAGGCTTCTTTGGAGTGAGGCATCATAGAAGAGGTGTGTTTAAAACTGCTAGATAATACACGTCACTGGGTTTATCGTTTCACAGTGCTTTGTCACTTTTTTCTCACATCAGTGCCTCATTACTGTGGTGCACATCTTACCGTGGGTGGTCTAGAAATGCTTTCCCTTGAAGACTATTTGAGGTGTCCAGATGATTTCACCAAATTCAGCTGTAAGCTGCAAATCTCATTATTCCCTTTCATAGTCTGTGAGGTGGTTTTTTCATGGGATAGCATAAGCTTTTTAGGAACTACGTGAAGGACAAGTGCAATTATTCTTCTTGTGCTCCATGTTCCATACAAGTACAATCATCCTTGAGTGCTTCAATTTTTTTATGACTTCCAGTGCAATATAATGAACATTTTAAGATAGTGTTATTATTCATCTGATTGATTATGGCCCCCTGATTGTCCAAAGGGGACAAAACCATTTTTTTTCAGCATTAATGCATAATAGCTCTTAATTTTCACCTCCTGGTTGAAAAACCAGTTCAAGTCACTAAGGAATATGCTAACGAGAATTTTTAAATGGGGACAGAAGGGAGCATTCCTAACAATAATTTTTATTAGCAAAATAAAAATGGTTGACTTTAAGGTAGCTGAAAGGGTACAGGGGTTTCTGAGTTGTCAGGGTTTGTCCTACATTCAACTGAACCAATCAAACCAAAAAGCAACAGAGATGCGCAAACCGCACAACTGGATTGGCAAAGGTTTCTATATATTTGTTAATTAGTTGCTGAATCAGGGGCTTGGCAGCATTATCATGTGCTGTATACTCATTATGGTGCATTCAAATCACACCTCCTCCTCATCTTTCAGAGGGTGTTGGCAACCATGGACTTCCATTAGATTGGTGTATGATTACGCTTGGCAAAGTACTGCGGTGGTTTCAAATCATACCAGCCCAAACAAATTAAGTAATGCATGAAAGCTTGTATGTTAGCACTCAGTGAACTGAGGGTAAGTCATCAATCACCCATATTTAGCACAAGGGGAGAGGCAGTGTTAGTTATCAATTGGGTAATTGGAGCCCTGAGCCTTTCCATTTTTTTTTTGTTTTTTTTTCGGAATATCAGGGTTGTCCTACCTGGTGTCCTGAGCATTCTTAACATTCAACTGACATCGTTAAAACAGATTATTTGCTGATTATTACATTGCTGTTGTGGGACCCTGCTGTGCACTTCTGTAATTCCTACACTACAACATTAACTACATTTCAAAATTATTTTAGGATTTTCCTGAGTTTGTGAAAGGTAAAATACAATGCAAGTTTTCTTCTTTCTTTCTCACTGTCTTTTTTTCTATTTCGACTTAACATTAGGCATTATTTCTTTCTTCCAATCACATTCTCTCTCTTAGATGGGGTGGTGCCAGGTGACTGAAGGATGCAAATATTACACCCTCATTCAGAAAAGGGGAGAAGAATAATTATGGACTCAAGTATTCATTGTTAATGATGAGGTTTGTCATAGGGAAAATAATCCAAGAGAAAATTAACAGCTGCTTGGATGTGCATGGACTAATAAAGGAGAGCTAGCATGGATTCTTTAGGGGTAATAATGTTTGACTAACATGATTGAGATTTTTAGTGAGGTAACAGAGAGGGCAGATGAGGGCATTATAGTTGATTTCCTTTTGTGGACTTTTAAAAGGAGTTTGAATAAGTACAACATAATAGACTAGCTAGCAAAATGAAAGTCAATGTGTTAAAAGGGGCAGTAGCATTATAGATACATAATTGGTTAAGGGATAGAAAACAGTGAGTTGTGGAGAATGGCTATTTTTTGGACTGTAGTGAGGCATACTGAGATGTTCCCCAGCATTTAGTACCATTCTTGTATATATGGACTTTCAAAAGGCATTCAACAAAGTGCCACATAGCAGACTTATCAAGAAGATTGAAGCCCATGGAATTCAGAGGAGAGTGGCTGTATGGATATAAAACTGATTCCATAATAAGAAGGGTGATGGTGTATGGATATATTTCAGACTGGGGAGGTGGTTTGCAGTGGTTTTCCCCAGGGGTGAATTTTGGGTCCATTATTTACTGCAATTTTTATAATTGACCTAAACTCTAGAATACGGAGCAACATTCTAAAGCTTGCAGATGATAAGAAACTTACCAAAGTGATAAAGGTAGTTATAGGCATCAGGGTGAAGTTGACAGAATGGCAAAATGGGCAGAGGCATGGTAGTCGGAGTTCATGAAGTGATGCACTTTAGGAAAACTAATGTGAAAAGAGTATACTATAACTGGCATGATTTTGCAAGTGTAGATAAGCTAGGAGACCTTAGTATCCATATAGAAAAATCCTTAAATGTGACAGGGCAGATTGATGAAGTGGGTAAAAATATGTATGGGTCATTTGGGTTTGCAACTAGAGGCATAGAATATAAAAGCAAAGAGATGATGTAGAACCTTATCAATCACTGGTTAGGCTGCAGCTGAAGTATTGTGGACAATCCTGGGCATTACACTTGAGGAAAGATGTAAAGATAGAAAGGGTACAGGGGGGTTTACCAGGATGTTATCCTGGAAGAGAGATTTGAAAAGTTAGTACTGTTTTCTTTAGAACAGAAAAAGTTAAGGTGACCTAATTGAGGTTTTCAAAATGAGAAGGGTAAATAAGGAAAAAATATTCCCTCTGGCATGTGTGGTTCAATAACTAGAGGTCATGGATTTAAAATCAAAAATAGAATTACCTGGAAAAACTCAGCAGGTCTGACAGCATCGGCGAAGAAGCAAAGAGTTGACGTTTCGAGTCCTCATGACCCTTCCACAGAACTGAGCGAATATAAGGAGAGGGGTGAAATATAAGCTGGTTTAAGGTGGGGGGTGGGGGGAGGAGAGAAGTTGGGGGGGGGTGGTGTGGTTGTAGGGACAAGCAAGCAGTGATAGGAGCAGATAATCAAAAGATGTCACAGACAAAAGAACACAGAGGTGTTGAAGGTAGTGATATTACCTAAACGAATGTGCTCATTAAGAATGGATGGTAGGGCACTCAAGGTACAGCTCTAGAGGGGGTGTGGTGGAAAGATTAGCGGGGCATAAAAGATTTAAAAATAATGGAAATAGGTGGGAAAAGAAAAATCTATATAAATTATTGGAAAAAACAAAAGGAAGGGGGAAGAAACAGAAAGTGGGTGGGGATGGAGGAGGGAGTTCAACATCTAAAATTGTTGAATTCAATATTCAGTCCGGAAGGCTGTAAAGTGCCTAGCTGGAAGATGGATTTAAAATCATTGGGAATAGATCAAGAGAGGAGATTAAAACATGTTCTTTCATTCAGAGAGTTTGGATCTGGAACTCTGTAACTGATGAGGTAGTGGAAGCTGATTCCATAGATATTTTTTAAAAGGGAGTTGGGCATGTGCTCAGTTATGAAGACCTTGCAGGGGATGAGGGACAAACCATGACTGCTCTTTCAAAGGGCTACTGAGGCACAATGGGCCAATGGCCTCATTGTCTTGTAAGTTTCCATGACCCTAAATGCTATAATTCTGTTACTGCTGCTGTTGTTGATATGAATTAAAGACTTCGACTTGGGGAAACAGTTGCACAATTTCAAGCTTGGAAGTGTAGTAGCCAGGGAGGAAGATAGCAATAGACTTCAAGGGTGGAATTTTGTGTCCTTCCCCCAAAGTGTGTTTGGTGGCAGGGGAAACAATTAATCAGGTGGCAGGACAGCGGATGGGAACCCTGCCACCTTTGCACCTACACCCAATTAAGTCCATGGCAGGAAGGCCCTGGACAACGTTCCTGTCTGTCAGCTGAGGCCCTTAAGTGGGCAATTAATGCCTACTTAAGGGCCTTATCCCATCCTCACCAGGGTTGCTTGGCTTCCGGTGCAAGGGTGGGCCAGGGGGTCTGGTGGGTATGGCTCCCTCATTCAAAAGCACTGAGTGCCTGGTTAAGGGACCCAGTATCGGGAGTATGGGGGCCTCCTGAGAGCCACCCTCTTGCCCTTGTTGCTGACCCCTCACCTCCCCTGTGAGGACAACACCATGGTACCCTCCTGCCATCACTCACCTGTGGCCTGGGATCCAGTGATGATCGTAGGCCTCGTGTTGGTGTCATATCAGCTGCAGCCTGTCAGCCTGTGGCACTGCTGTTCAATACAGTTGCTCAACTCTGATTAGCTGGCAGCTCTAGGTGGGTGGGATTTCTGCAACATGAGGAAAACCTTTTTTGCACAAGCATTTGGAATTTGGAAGGCAAGGCTTGATCACTAATAGATCAATAGTAGCCTTCAAAAGGGAATTGGATGAAGACCTGAAGGAGAAAAGTTTGCAGGGCTGTAGGGTAAGAGCAGGAGAGCGGGATTAACTCGATTGTTCTCAGAAAGAGCCAGTGCAGATATGGCTGAACTGCTTCCATTCTCTGTTGCACCATTCTATGATTCTGGATTCATCCTATTCATCTATTGTTTCTCTTTGTGTTGAGACTCTGTACGCACCAGCCACTTTGGTATCGCTCTACCCACAACTCTGAAACTAATGAGTTTACTGTTACTGCCAAGTCATTACTATATTGAAAGGTTCACACTGTGATAGTGTTTGCTTCCCTCGTCCACATGCTTTGCCTCTGCAACTCCTCCTTTTCACTTTTATGGAATCCTGTCCGTGACAAAAGCCAACAGCTGTTTCATTTCTTCTCTTAATACTCACCAGAGCTTGAAGAGTTCTGTATAGATAGTGGCATCGAAAGAATACAGCTTTGATTTTTCCTTTAATGTATAATCAGAAGCTTGACCAGGGGGAATGATTCATCCCTGACATGATCCATTGCTTCCCAAATTCTCTTGGCACCCACTTAGAATTTTAATTCGTTGCCAATTTGCATTGAAAAAATATTGAACAAGAATGCATTTAACTCTGTCTGTTATGTGATGTGATATGATGAGGTGATTTGTAATTAGATTTGGTATTATACTAAAGTGGCAATATTTTGAATGTCCAGTAAAGAAACCAACGCCTACACAGAACAGAGTGCATGCATGACTCTGGCATTTGTCTCTGCAACACTTGCTTGGAGCCAAATTTGTCTACAGTAATTCTCTGGGGATGTGAATATGCTAATCTCATGGTTGCTGGTGCTTGGGATTATTTTAGAAGTAAGTAACCAGCGTGGGCCTTTACAATGAAAACCCAGGTTGTTAAAGAGGTTTGATTGTGCTGAACACTTGCCTGCAGGATAACAGTCAATTGTAATCAGCCTGAGCGTTGCACAAAACCTGCAACAAATTAACAGCTCAACTAGCACATCTCAGATTAGGAAAAAAATAATTAACCTCCTGCGTTCTGCAGCGGTATCAAGCTTTAAGCGCTACAGCATTCTTTGACTTATTCAATTAATATATTCATTGATAAAAAGCATAGAGCTTTATACAATACTCAATACTTTCATTTCAATCAAAGTTTTTTTTAAATTTATTCATTCCTGGGATGTGGGTGCCACTGGCTGGGCCAGCATTTATTGCCCATCCCTAATTGCCCAGAGGTGATGTTGAGCCACCTTCTTGAACCTCTGCATGTGGATTAGGTACACCCATAGTGCTATTAAGAAGGGAGTTCCTATTAGAATTACTATAACTAAGGACTGGATGACATGTCTTTAAACTGATTGATTTGATTGGTCATAATGATGGGAAGTGTGGGGAGTGGAAATGTCCCAGTGGTGCAGGAGGAATGTTCTTCTAACTCTTTTAATTGCCCTCTTGAGGGGACACTGGATAGGCCTAGTGTTATCACTTCAATTAAAGCACAAGTACTCCTCTACGACCACTTGGGCTGACTGTGCCCTCAAGTTACTGTGGTTCCCATCAATCACATCGGTCACATAGGTGTGGACACCGCTTGCTCCTTCTCCAGAGCTAACTGGTTACTGATTTCACTGCAGAAGAGAAGCAGGCACCCAATCTGGGCACCCACATGGGCATGTGAATGGCCAGTTTGACCAGGAGGAATGTTCTTCTGGGATTTGTGTTGGAAGCTGTACTAGCAGGGTGGTCAACATCTCTGAATTTAAAGGTGAGGATATGTGATAATGAAGTTTCTAAATTAGAAATACTTGTTACTGTAAGGAATCCATATCTCATAGAACTATATGGTTTTTTAAAAAAAATTGGAAGATCATTGAATTATTTGGACACAGTCTTGAGTTTTTTTTAGTCTGTGAACATGATGTTTTTACCAAGAAACCACGTGATTTCAGCTAAATGACCAAGACACCTGGAGAATTAAGAGATACCTTGCTTACCTGAGTTAAAATATATTTAAAAACTGTTGTTGCAAGGCTGTGGGCTCCTGCTGATTGGCTGAAAAATGCCTGGCCTGAAAGAAGTTCTGTTTGACCATGTGTTTTGAATTTTTGATTCAGTGCGTGTTTTGGGAGTGACCTGTGAAAGATTATTGTTCCACTCTCTCTCTCTCTCTCTCTCCCTCCCTATACTGCCTACAGTCCAGAGTGGATGTTCATCTTCAGCCAGAAAATTCTCATCCGAGAATAAATCGTCCGTATTTGAAAGCCTGCAAAGCTACGAAAATCCTCCGTAAAGGACATCCAGGCAATTACTGTGAGCAGCGCTCTGTTCTCACATGCAGGAACACCAAATCAATGATGGCAAGACATTATGAAACATTATACTTTTTTATAAAGTGTTCCTTTGTGCCAGCCTCTGCGGAGACCCTATTTATCTTGTCCTTTGCTTTGTGTGTTTGAATGTGTGTTGGGATTTTGAAAGGGGTAAATTGTTACACTTCTGTATTACCAATTGTATGTTAACTTTTTTTTCAAAACAAGTTGCAAAACTGGTTATGTTCCTTAATAAATCAATTATTCAGAGTTTATTGAAAGGTTCCCGGTTAAAGTCTTTTTTTATCCTAAAACTGGCAGTAGTGATGGTAAACAATTGGTCATTTTGCTGAGTAAATTAAACACTTACATTAATGGTGCGACCTGTGGAGTGTGGGGTTAGAGAAACTGCGCTCTCCTCCTGTCTGGTCATTAACATTACTGTCATAATTACTTTGTTATTTTTCATCTCAACAGCATCACACAACTTTCACCATTCATTCTCCTTGAAAGAACATAAGCATGTTGCAGACATGTGTTGATATATTTCAGGTCTAGAAGGTTCGTTCTAACAGTATTAGGGAATGGACCCAGCCAGGTGGCTGAAGTTTCAGTAGGGGAGCATTTCGGGAAAAGTGACCATAATTCAGTAAGTTTCAAGGTACTGGTGGATAAGGATAACATGAGTCCTTGGGTTAAGGTGCTTAATTGGGGGAAGGCTAATTATAACAATATTAAGCAGGAACTGAGGAATCTAGACTGGAGGCATATGTTTGAGGGCAAATCAACAACTGACATATAGGGGGCTTTCAAACATCAGTTGACTAGAATTCAGGATTGGCATGTTCCTGTTAGGATGAAGGATAAGCATGGCAAGTTTCAGGAACCTTGGATAATGAAGGATATTGTGAGATTAGTCAAAAAGAAAAGGGAAGCATTCATAAGGGTTAGAAGGCTAGGAACGGATAAAGCCCGTGGAGAATATAAAGAAAGTAGGAAGAAACTTAAGCAAGGAGTCAGGAGGGCTAAAAGGGGCCATGAAAAGTCACTGGCAACCAGGATTAAGGAAAATCCCAAGGCCTTTTATACATATGTCAAAAGCAAGAGGGTAACCAGGGAAAGGGTAGGCTCACTCAGGGACAGTGGTGGGAATCTGTATGTGGAGCCAGAAGAAATGGGAGAGATACTAAATGAATACTTCTCATCTGTATTCACCAAAGAGGAGTTAGCGGTCGATTTGTCTAGGGAAGAGTGTGTAGATAGCCTGGATCATGTTGAGATCAAAAAAGAGGTGTTAGGCGTCTTGAATAATATTAAGGTGGATAAGTCCCCAGGGCCAGAAGGGATCTACCCCAGAGTACTGAGGAAGGCAAGGGAGGAGATTGCTGGGGCCTTGACAGAAATCTTTGTATCCTCACTGGCTACGGGTGAGGTCCCAGAGGAGTGGAGAATGGCCAATGTTATTCCATTGTTTAAGAAGGGTAGCAGGGATAATCCAGGAAATTACAGGCTGGTGAGTCTTACGTCAGTGGTAGGGAAATTATTGGAGAAGATTCTTCATGACAGGGTTTACTACCATTTGGAAGCTAATGGGCGTATTAGTGAGAGGCAGCATAGTTTTGTGAAGGGGAAGTCGTGTCTCACTAACTTGATCGAGTTTTTCAAGGAAGTGACAAAGATGATCGACGATGGAAGGGCAGTGGATGTTATATACATGGATTTCAGTAAGGCCTTTGACAAGGTCCCTCATGGCAATCTGGTACAGAAGGTAAAGTTGCACGGGATCAGAGATGATCTGGCAAGATGGATACAGGATTGGCTTGATCATAGAAGACAGAGGGTAGCAGTGGAAGGGTACTTTTCTGAATGGAGAGCTGTGACTAGTGGAGTTCCTCAGGGATCAGTGCTGGGACCTTTGCTGTTTGTAGTATACATAAGTGATTTGGAGGAAAATGTAACTGGGTTAATTAGTAAGTTTGCAGATGACACTAAGCTTGGAGGAGTTGCAGATAGTGGAGAGGATTGTCAAAGGATACAACGGGATATAGATCGATTGGAGACTTGGGCAGAGAAATGGAGATGGAGTTTAATCCGGACAAATGCGAGGTAATGTATTTTGGAAGGTCTAATACAGGCAGGAATTATACAGTAAATGGCAGAACCCTTAAGTGCATCAACGGGCAGAGGGATCTGGGTATACAGGTCCACAGGTCACTGAAAGTGGCAACACAGGTGGATAAGGTAGTCAGGAAGGCATATGGCATGCTTGCCTTCATTGGCAGGGGTATTGAGTATAAAAGTTGGGAAGTCATGCTGCAGCTGTATAGAACCTTGGTTAGGCCATACTTGGAATATTGCGTGCAATTCTGGTCGCCACATTACCAGAAGGATATGGAGGCATTGGAGAAGGTGCACAGGATGCGGCCTGGTTATTAGCTATGAGGAGAGGTTGGAGCAACTCGGATTGTTCTCATTAAAGCGATGGAGATTGAGGGGGCGACTTGATATAAATTTACAAATTTATGAGTGGCATGGACAGAGTAGATAGTCAGAAGCTTTTTCCCAGGGTGGAAGAGTCAATTACTAGGGGACATAGATTTAAGGTGAGATGAGAAAACTATGGAGGAGATGTGTGGGGCAAGTTTTTTACGCAGAGGGTAGTGAGTGTCTGGAATTCACTGCCAGAGGAGGTGGTGGAAGCAGGTACAATAGTGGTGTTTAAGAGGCAGCTTGACAAATACATGAATAGGATGGGAATAGAGGGATACGGACTCAGAAAATGCAAAATGTTTTAGTTGACAGGCATTATGATCGGTGCAGGATTGGAGGGACGAAGGGCCTGTTCCTGTGCTGTACTTTTCTTTGTTCTTTGATCTACTGTGACAGGTATTTCAAATAATGTTTAGGAAAGGAATGACTGTATCCTCACCCTTCTGAGTTTTCCCAGTCTTTCCATTGTAGAGATGGCTCAGAGCTCCTTCTAAAATTATATTAGAGGATATACAAAACAGAAGTTTGCTTTCCCATCCCATTACTTTCCTTCCTGAGGACTCATGAATCTCATGATGATGTGAGATTTTAACTCACAATGGGTCTGCTGAGAAACAGTCCCTGTCCAACTGTGGCAAAATGAGGTCATGTTGATTTCAATTGCTAAACCTCATTAAGAGGCCACTGGCTGACAGATTGGGCAGGGAGTGAGCTGGAAGCAGTCAGCAAGCTGGGGAAAATTAAGTGATCCCTTGGCCTTCACCAGAACCCAGGTACATTTGTGAATGGAGGTTCTAGGAATATTTTGCAAAAGGGAAGGAAGCGAAGTCAAGGGCTGGGGAGGCCTAAACATACACTGTTGGGCCAAAATAGCGCTCTTGTTCATCCTGATCTGCACAGAGGAAAGTAAAAAGCTATTCATGAATGTTTTCTTCTACTTCTGATCCTCTTCTCCCTCCCAGAAACATGATAGGGTCCCCCTTGTCCTCACTTATCACCCCACCAGCCTCTGCATTCAAAGGATCATCCTCCACCATTTCCGCCAAATCCAACATGATGCCATCACCAAACTCATCTTCCCTTCAACCCCCCTGGCGGCATTCCGTAGGGATCATTCCCTCCGTGACACCCTGGTCCACTCCTCCATCACCCACTACACCTCAACCCCCTCCCATGGCACCTTCCCATGCAACCGCAGAAGATGCAACACCTGCCCCTCACTTCCTCTCTCCTCACCGTCCAAAGGCCCAAACATTCATTTCAAGTGAAGCAGCATTTCACTTGCACTTCCTTCAACTTAGTCTACTGCATTCATTGCTCCCAATGCGGTTTCCTCTACATTGGAGAGACCAAACGCAGACTGGGTGACCGCTTTGCAGAATACCTTCGGTCTGTCCGCAAGCATTACTCAGACCTCCCTGTCGTTTGCCATTTCAACACTCCACCCTGCTCTCATGCCCACATGTCCATCCTTGGCTTGCTGCATTGTTCCAGTGAAGCTCAACGCAAACTGGAGGAATAGCACCTCCTCTTCCGACTCGGCATTTTACAGCCTTCCGGACTAAATATTGAGTTCAACAATTTTAGATCTTGAAATCTCTCCTCCATCCCCACCCGCTTTCCGATTTCCCCCCTCCTTTTTGTTTTTTCCAATAATTTACATAGATTTTTCTTTTCCCACCTATTTCCATTATTTTAAAATGTATTTCCATCCATTGTTTTATCTCTACCTTTTAGCCTTTTTAAATTCCTTCACGCCACCCCACCCCACTAGGGCTATGTGTACCTTGCTTGTCCTGCTTTCTACCCTTAATTAGCACAGTCCTTTAGATAATATCACCATCTTCAACACCTCTTTGTCCTTTTGATTGTGACATATTTTGGTTATCTCCACCTATCACTGGCCCTCTATCTAGCTCTTCTTGTCATACCACCCCCCTTAAACCAGCTTATATTTCACCCCTTTTCTATTTTTTCTTAGTTCTGTTTAAGAGTCATGCGGACTCGAAACATTAACTGTGCTCCTCTCCACAGATGCTGCCAGACCTGCTGAGTTTTTCCAGGTATTTTTATTTTTGTTTTGGATTTCCAGCATCCGCAGTTTTTTGCTTTTATCTTTTCTCTTCTGACAGGCCTTTCACATGGCGTGGATGTCACTATGCAGCTTCACTGCCCATGCAGGTCAGACTTTAACGGACCTGATCTGAATTTTCAAAGAAGCACTCCAACGACTTTGGTCAGGTGACTTAGCTGGCCAGGATATTAGCAACTAAATCATCCAGTGGATTTTAACCGCTTTCCTCCAGTTCCCGGTAGGTGAGTACTATCAATATTCACCTCCCCAGACCTAAAGATGAGCAGAAGATAGAAATGAAAAATGGTGCTATAACATATTCCATTATATTGTCAAAAAGCATAAAATGGCAAACGGCCCTTCATCAATTAAGCCATTTCTTCCATACCTTATGTACAATATAGCAAAGATATTATCACTTGAATACCAGTCAGTAGATAAGTAATTAGCCATGGTCCAAGAGGAACCATAAGCATCTCTCTCTGTTAGAGGGATACAATTGGTTGTATAGATTGAGGGGCGCCACTCCACATCAAACATGGAGCAGGTGAGGAGACAGGTCCCAAATCTACCTCAGCCAGAATGGGAATTGAACCCACACTGTTGTTATTATTCTAAACCACATGCTAGCTATTTAAGCCCCCAGTCAGCAATGTTAAGTTCGTTAAAAACAAAAAACTGTGGATGCTGGAAATCCAAAACAAAAATAGAATTACCTGGAAAAATCTCAGCAGGTCTGGCAGCATCGGCGGAGAAGAAAAGTGTTGACGTTTCGAGTCCTGTTGAAGGGTCATGAGGACTTGAAACGTCAACTCTTTTCTTCTCCATCGATGCTGCCAGACCTGCTGAGATTTTCGAGGATTAAGTTCGATGTTAATCCCACAGTCAACAAAACCTTTACATTACTGACAATTTGTTTTATGTGTTGATCAAATGGAGTACATTTCTTTAGATGCTCTGTTCTACACAGAAGTTTACTGGCTTAGGAAAAAGTTTGAAGTGAGTGTTCGACCCACATGGAAAGTGATTAAATTTCTGGATGTATAGAACAGCGTTCAAACACTAGCAACTTCTGCATTTGCTGCAGAGTTGGCTTTTCTTGTTGATGTTGAAAATCACTTCAACAAACTATATCTCAGGTTTTCAAAGAGAAAACGAGTTTGAAGTTAGTTTGTTTTGACTCAGCTTTTGAAGTGATTTGGAAACCAAGAAACAACTGATGAATACAAAAGATATCTGGCATCTTCGTAACTTGAAAGAATTTGCAGAGCCAGTCCAACTGGAAACATGCATCAGATGTAGATGAAGTTAGTAATTGATGGGGTTCATTTAATGCTTGCCAAATTCATAGAGCAACCCCAAAATCCCACAAGCCCCCAGCTCTGCTTTCTTCCCCTTCAACAGCAAACGTGGATACCATGGATCATTCTTTGTTACTTGCATTTCAAAGCAGCTCTTTATACAAGGATTAGGTGCAGTGTTACACTTTGCTGTGTGTGTGCTGCAGCATATCAGTAGCACTCTCAACTCTGAGTAACATGGTTGTAGGTTTGAGTTCCACTCTGGAATTTTGAGCAAAAAATTCACACTGACATCTCAGTGCAGTACTGAGGGGATGTCTTTTGGATAAGACTGAGGCCCCAAATGACTTTTCAAGTGGACATAAGAGATCCAATGCCATTAATTCAAAGAAGAGCAGGGGAGTCTTGACCAATATTTATCCCTTATCCACGCCACTGAAACACATTATCTGTTTCTTATTGCATTGCTCTTTGTGGGAGCTTCCTTTGTGCAAATTGGCTACTGTCTTTCCTGCATTGTAACAGTGATCACACATCAAGAGAATTGAATTGGCTGTAAAGCACTTGGGATCTTCTAAGATTGTAGAAGGGAAATGTAAGTCTTTCTTTATCTCCTGTCTTTCCTGTAACATTATCAACGGCCTGAAATTTTGTGTGCATTGAACAATTTTGTAGTTCAGGGACATA
This sequence comes from Carcharodon carcharias, assembly GCF_017639515.1. Lineage (NCBI taxonomy): Eukaryota > Metazoa > Chordata > Chondrichthyes > Lamniformes > Lamnidae > Carcharodon > Carcharodon carcharias. The sequence goes on along the minus strand of NC_054480.1, from coordinate 67,003,918 downwards.
TAAGCATCTGGGCCAAAATTTTGAGTTCCAAGGTCGGGTGCGTGCCTGACCCAAACGCACGTAAAATTGTGCAAAAAGGTGTTGGGTGTGTGTCCCGACGTCATTGCGCACACATGCAATATTGATGTGGGCAGGTTCATGCAGGAGTCGGAGCAGCATCCGCTGACAATTAAAGGGTCAATTAAGACGATTAAAAAGCCAACTGACCACGATTTTACATTGCCCATGTAATTTATAGCTCATCACAGGGGAAAAATGGGTGGGCAGAATTCACATTTTAATAATTTCCTCATCCATGGGCGGGATAAAAGGCCCCTGGAACAGCAGCACTTCTCCGTTATTGCCAGTCCTTTGCTGTGTGAGTACAGAGTTGTCCCAGAGTTTCTTAGCATCATGGTTGATCGTCAAGCCTGCCTTTCAGCATCTCAGGTCCTCATTTTCCCTGGAAGGTTCCTCTGAGCATTGCAGCACAGCTCTCCCTCATCTTCAAGACACTGCTCCTCTGTATGCCATCTAATGGGGATAGGGTATTCCGCCGGTGGAACCCCCTCTGAAGAGGAAGAGAGGGGCAGGAGAGAGAGGAGGCCAGGTCGGTGTGGGCAGCATCCCAGGGACAGACCTTTCAGAGGAGAGGCACAGGCTCACTTGGTGCAGAGCAGCTGGGAGGCCTAGGCAGGAGGGCACAACGAAAATGCCACTATCCAGTGCCTCGAGTGTTCAGGCAGCACTCCAACTACCTCCAGATGTCCGAGGTCCAGTGCTGCAGGAGACTCCACCTCTCCAGGGACATAGCGACAGCAGTATGTCACATGATAGGCCCAGAAATCACCTCCAACTGCATGGGCAGATGCCGCATGTTGGTGACGTTGAAGGTCACAGTGGCCCTCAACTTCTATGCCTCCAGTTCTTTTCAGGGGAGATCTGTGCGGCACTTCTCAATCAGTTGCACACAGTTGTGTCAAGCTCATGATTGATCCTATCTTTAGACATGTTCACACTTTCATCCACTTATGGACAGTTGAGGTGAGCCAGGTGGCGAGAGCACGAAGCTTTGTTGCAATGGCCGGGTTCCCTGCGTCCAGGATGTAATAGTTTGTACTCACGTGATCATCAAAGCACCAGCAGGTGAGCCAGGAGCTTTTGTAAACAGAATGGGGCTCCACTCAATGAATGTTCAGATTGCCTGTGACAACAGGACACAGATTCTCCAAGTTTGTGTCCATTACCTTGGGAGCTCACACAACGCTTATATCTTGTGGCACTCACAGGTACCAAGGCTGTTCATGGCTCTTATGCAAGTGGGTGGATGGCTCCTGGGTGACAAGGGCTTTCCCTTGAAGAGGTGGTTGATGATCCCACTCCATCACCCAAGAACTGAGGCCAAGGAGAGATACAACAGGAGTCATGCCTCCACAAGGGTGGTGGTGGTGGGGACCATCGGGCTGCTGAAGATGCACTTCAGATGCCTGGACTGGTCAGGGGGAGATTGCAGTATTCTCCAGAGCTTGTCTCCCTCATAGTTATCACATGCTGCACCCTGCACAACCTGGCTCTGGCAAGGGGGGACTCACTGGAGGCTGAAGAAAGTGAGACAGCTCCACAGGCAATGGAGGATAATTCAAGTGATGTCTCAGAGGAACAGCCTGGGGATGTGCAAGGTGGGGACCTCGAGGCAGAGGACAGGAACATTCATGGAGGCAGGGACACCATGGATGCTTTGATGCAGCAGACCTTCTGCTAGGCATCCAAGGCATTGATGCCTCTTCAAGCCAATGGAACTGTCTCCTTTACTAACAATCAATAAATGAGAACCTAACTCATTACGCCAGCACTACACAATGCCACACTTTTACAAGCCTGTGCTGCAACTGGCACCTATTCATATCATCCAGCCAACTCAGCCCATTTAAGTCAAATAAATATTTATGGTACTTACCATGAACAAACTAAGTGTCCATCCCTAACACAAGAATCAAAATAATTAACGCAAAAAACATCACTCATGACACGCCCCTGCTGTGCTCAAGGTGCCTTCAACTTACATCTGCGGGTGCTGTGTCTTGGTGCCCCCTCCTTCACTGACAGTGGCGTTGAAGGCAGCCTGCTGACTCTGCTGTGCTGGTGGCCCTGATGACCTTGACGGTCGTCCTCTGGCGACCGGAGCCTGAGTAGGCTCTGCCTGGGATGGTATATCCAGCCCCACAACTGGGCATTCCACAGTCGTCACAGCATCATCAGATGCAGCAGCCACTGGCAGAGGGGCAGAGGAGCTGGTGCCCTCATCCAGAACGCCCTGAGAGAAGCCCATCGAGACGACAGGCAGCTCGTTTGCCAGCGTGAGGTGCTTTTACACCTCCCTGCTCATCATTGATGGACGGGGGCCTAACAGGGAGACTAGGTGCCTCATTCATCTCTCACTGAGGTCATTGTGAGTGCTTGCAGATCCAAGTACAACTTTAGGAACCCCTGAGTCTGCTCCTGAAGCTTCCTCTCCATGAGAGTCGCCACTCTCTCAATGGGGAAGGCTGAGCACTTGGTGTTAAGGGCCAATGCAGAACTCAGGCTCTTCCTCCGTGACTGAAACCATGGTGCAGACCCTTAGGGGTCTCTGCCATATCCCCCCATGGATCCCCCTGGACATCCAGCATCTATCGCCTGATGGACAACTCCAGAGGCTCGTCATCTGCCTCAGACGCAGCATGGTCCTAGTCTCCAGCTGCTCTCCCACTGTCCACTCTCTGGGACCTATCTGCCTCTGCCAGCTCCTCATGCGAGCGTGATGTGCCCTTATCACTGTGCATTACCCACGGAGCCGAATAACTAATGTCCACCGATGTGTCAGTATCTGCACTGGTGCCTGGTTCAGATAGACAATATGACGCTAGTGCAGGTGTGCTGTTTTCCTCGGACCTCAATGGGTGGCTCCTGCGGATGGTGCATCTGCGGGAAAAGGCAAAACATCAATCAGCATAGTCCCTATGAATACTAGGAGGGCTGAGGAGACAGTGGAGACCTGCTGCATGTTGCCGCCTGCATTGGAGTTTCAATTGGCTCTCTGACTATGACAGTTCAGTTTCTGATGAGAGTAGCCTATGTTTCCAGTAACCACCACACATGCACCTGTCACCTGCACTCTTACCTTCATCCGAGACTCCTGCCTCATCAAGACTGGAGGAATGAGCTGGCTGGTGGCATTCAAGATCCAGTGCATCACTCTCATGCTCAGTGAGGAAGCACAGATTTGACACTGCTTCACCTGTTCTGTGGCGCTCTGCGGTGTTATGACTTCTTTTCTCCTGACAGGGAAAAATAGTCTCATTATTGCTTCATCTCCCTGATGGTCCTTTCCTGGTTCCCACCCACCTGCCCACCCGGTATTAGGCGGGCTGTGTCACTGTGGCACATCTCACCCTACAATGCACTGTGGCTTGTCAAGCTGACATCTCAGCCTTGGCAAGGCAGTACTAGTTGACATACACATTCTTAGACCCCTGAATGTTCCGAGCAACAGGCACCAGACTAAAGTTCTACACACAGGTCCATGCCATTTCTACACTTACCCTTGCTGACCGCAGCAGATCATTGAATCTTTTGTGACACTGAATCCATGTGCAGCGCACCACATCATGCCCACTGACCTGGGTGGCAACCTCTATCCAGGCTTTCTTGGCCACGTGGGATGGCCTTTTTTTGCCATACTTGGGCATTAAGATATGCCACCTGGCAGTAACCTCCTAGACCAGCACTCCCAGGCACTCATCTGAGAAACGGGGGGGGGCAGAGTGCCCATCCAACTTGCCCTCCCACCTTCCATGACCACCCATGACTGCACACCAGGTCACTTCTTGAACAGCTCCCAGACAGCTCCCTCAGCCTCCTGGTAGCCTTCAAAGAGCTGCCTCTTCCGTTTTTGAACACTCCGCTGGGTCCCCATTAGACCCAGTGCCCGACATGTTCCTGCCCCTAGGCATGGAACAAGCAGCAGGCGGTTGTGTTTCAGGTTGGGCGGGCCTTAATTGGGCACCCAGTGTAAGCTTGCATTCACAGCGACATCACGCCAACTTAGGGTGCACCCTGAGGGTAAAATTCAGGCCCTGGAGATATTTTCTCATTTATGAAACAGACTCAATCTTTTTCTTTTCATTCACCGGATGTGGGCATCACTGGTTAGGCCAGCATTTATTGCCCATCCTTTATTTCCCTTGTTCTGAGGGCATTTAAGACTCAACCACTTTATTGCAGATCTGGAGTCTTATGTAGGCCTGACCGGGTGAGGAGAAAGCAGATTTCTTTCCCTAAAGGACATTAATGAACCAGATGGGTTTTTATGACAATCAACAATGGCCATCATCATTAGACTGTTGATTTCTAAAGCATCTCACTAAATATCTGCTTTGATTTAACGCAATGATTCTTATTCCTAATTCCTTATTCCTGGTTCTTGGAAATGAGGTGGGCCAAGTAGATCAGGTGTCAGTGGGGGAAAATATAGGAAGCAATGATCATTGTATTGTACACTTTAGATAGAAAAGGACGATAGGCAATACAGAGTAAGAATAATTAACTGGACGAGAGCTGACTTTGATAGGGCAAGAACGGAGTTGGGCCAGATAGGCTGGAACAAAAGATTGGCAGGAAAAACTGCAGTTGAACAATGGACTACCTTCAAAAAAGAATTGGTTCGGGCACAGTCAAGGCATATTCCATTGAAAGGGAAAGGTAGGGCAAACAAATCAAGAGCTCCCTGGATGAAAAAGGAAATAAAAATTAAGATAAAAAAGAGAAAGCATGCTTATGACAGGTGTCGGTTGAAAATGCAATTGAAAACCAAGAGGGATACAAAAGGTTCAGAGGGGAGGTGAAAAAGCATATGAAAGAAGCGAAGAGGGATTATGAGAAAAGACTGGCAGCCAACACAAAGGGGGATCCCAAAGTCGTCTACAGGCATATAAATAGTAAAGTGTGGTAAAAGGAGGAGTAGGGCTGATTAGAAGGGAATTGACACATAGACGAAGGGGCCATGGCTGAATACTTTGCATCCAGTTTTAGCAAGGTGGTAGATGCTACACAGGCCATGTGACAGACAAAGCCACTCTGTCACTAGAAGGGTTCAAAATTGATAAGGGGGAAGTGTTGAATAGATTGTTGGTACTTAAAGTTGACAAGGCACCAGGACCAGAAGAGATGCATCCAAGGATATTGAAGGAAGTAAGAGTAGAAATTGCAGCAATTACAGACAGTCACTTTAGTGGTGGGTAGGATTCTAGCAAAAATCATTCGGGGTAGAATTAGTAGTCATGTGGAAAAATATGGGTCAGTGAGGGTAATGCTGTCAATGTGGTGTACATGGACTTTCAAAAGGCATTTGATACAGTGCCACACAACAGACTTGTGAGAAAATATTGCTCATGGAATAAAAGGAACAGTAGCAACATGGATACAAAATTGGCTGAAAAATAGGAAGCAGAATGGAAGATCAATAGGTATTTTTCAGGCTGGAGGAAGGTTTGTAGTAGAGTTCCCCAGGGGTCGGTATTGGGACTCTTGCTTTTCCTGATATATATTAATGATCTAGATCTTGGTGTGCAGGGCACAATTTCAAAGTTTACAGATGATACGAAGTTTAGGAATGTTGTAAATTGCAAAGAGGACAGTGTAGAGCTCCAAAGGACATAGACAAGTTAGTGGAGTGGGCAGATAGGTGGCAGATGAAGTTCAATGTGGAGAAGTGTGACGTGATACACTTTGGTAGGAAGAACATGGATAGACAATATAAAATAAGGGGTGAAATTTTGAAGAAGGTGCAGGAGCAGAAAGACCTGGGTGCATATGTGCATAAATCCTTGAAGGTGGCAGGGCAGGTGCAGAGAACATTAATAAAGCATATAGTATCCTGGGCTTTATTAATAGGGGCATAGAGTACAAGAGCAAGAAGGTTATGCTGAATTTATGTAAGACACTCATTAGACCTCGCTGGAGAATTGTGTACAGTTCTGGGTGCCACGTTACAGGAAGGATGTGAACACATTGGAGAGAGTCCAGAAGAGGTTTACAAGAACGGTTCCAGGGATGAGAAACTTCAGTTCCGAAAATAGATTGGAGAGGTTGGGACTGTTCTCCTTGGAGAGAAGAAGGCTAAACGAAGATTTGATAGGGATGTTCAAAATCATGAGGCAGCTGGACAGAGTAGGTAGGGAGAAGCTGTTCCCACTTCTGAAAGGATCAAGAACGAGAGGGCACAGATTTAAATTGACTTGCAAGAGAAGAAAATGTGACATGAGAAAAAACGTTTTCACACCACGAGAGGTTCAGGTTTGGAATGCGCTGCCAGGAAGTGTGGTGAAGGCAGGTTCAATCAACGCATTCAAGAGGGCATTAGATGATTATTTGAGTAGAAACAATGCACAGGGGAAAGGGGAAAGGCAGGGCAATGGCACCAGGTCATAATGCTCATTTGGAGAGCCGGTGCAAAGATGATGGGCTGAATGGCCTCCTTCTGTGCTGCTAAAATTCTGTAATTGAAAATGAAAAGATTATTTTTAAGAATTGGAACAGAAGCACTTACAACATTAAAGAACACAGCTGATACCATAAAATAAATAGAACAAAACCTTTGCCACTTAGAACACAAATCAAGTCTTAGGATTTGTGCATTATACTTGTTTGTGTCCATTTTATATCATTTAGTGTAGTGATCGCAGTTTTTAAAATCAAAGCTGCTTACAAACTTCCAGTTCAGTTACTTGACAAAAAGTGTCTCTTGTCAAGATAGTGAGTTCTTGTTCTGTAAGCTGCTAGTCAGTCATGGTCAGGATTTGATTGAAGCAGGTTAATGGCTTAGATTATGTGACTGGTGAAATGCTACTTTATGGTTTTTTTCTTCAGGTGGCACACAGGGTTATTCAGTAGACTGCAAATACCATTTGCTTCTGGCAACAGGGTTAGACTCCATTCAACCTTGACTGAGGAAAGCTGAGTAAAAATTAAGTAAAATATGCTCCAAGTATTTGCTGTTTGTTATGATATGGCAGGTGGTATTTGCCAAGCTGACTAAACCCACAAGGGAAACTTGGCCATGCTATCACAATGGATTTGCAATTTGTATTTATTATGAGAAGGTTTTTGCATTGAATTCAGGAGTAATGAGTCCACTAACACCTTTAGAGATTTTAAAAATTAAACTAAAACATTTACTAGCAAAAGAAGAATTAAAACCCATATACAAGATTACAGTTACACTGTTACTTAATATTGTAACAAATCCCAAAATTCCTTATTAACCTGACTCAAAACAACACACCCAGGCAACAGTCCAAAATCAATTTTAAATGCAGAGGCAACCCAGCAAAGTTACCACAGCACCCACTGGACAGTGGAATTCCAAAGGCTTTTTAATACAACTTTGGTTACTGGAACAGCAGACTTCTGCAAAGTGGATAGAGGCTTTTTCCCAAGTCTGTTTCACAAGATGTATCATTTAGATCTTTCACAGCCATCTCTGATATAACCTCCATCATTCTTCAAATATATTCCTCCCTCTTTAATCTGTAAATCCAATCTTTTCAATGTCTTTGGAATTTACTTTTCTCATACAATAAAAGTTTTTCATGTTCTCAAAATGGCCTTTTCCTTTTGGGAAAAATAAATGTAATAACCTTGCCCTATTTATTCTGTCAGTTGTAAAACTTCATCATGTTTCTTTGAAAACCAAACACCTTTCCATTTATCTTAAAATGCAAATTGCATTCACACTCTATCGCCTGACTAGCTCACTCATTGGGCAGAATTTTCCCAGAATTGCACTAAGTGCAGTAACGGGTGGGTAAAATGGCGGGTTTTCACATCGTATCTTCCTGAGCCTGCCTTATTGTTTATGCATTCCTGGGAAACACGCTGTTTCCATGGCGGGCGGGGTCTCATTTGCCCGCTCGCCATCACCCCGCTGTTGCATCATACCAGCTGCCACCTTTAAAATGCAGCCACCAGCAAAGCGCTCATTGCCACCAGCTCACCACTGTTGTCTGGGAGACATGATCAGCAAAGGCAAAAAGACTGCAGCACCCGCGCTTCAACGATGGGTCTCTCGAACGACTGCTGGATGCCAGGAGGCCCACTGGGATGTGCTCTACCCTCGCTCTGGCCGCAAGGTGGGTAGCAATGTCATCAACCCAGATTGAGAGGCGGTGGCAGGGGTGGTCAGCGCAAATGCCCTGCAGAGGAGGACAACCACCCAGTGCCACAGAAGGATGAATGATCCCCTCCGTTCCAACAGGGTAAGTTGCTCTTTTCATCACTTCCAACTCACGCATTCACAAACCCATCACACATCCACAGGGCCCTCAATCACTGCCAGTGCAAGGGACATCACCATTCACTCTTTCACACACACCGTCATTGTCCTCATCCCATCCATGGGACCACTCACCACACAGGCCAGGCATACTTATCATCTGACCTGGCAGGAGTCCTGATACATTCTCCCCATCTCTCTCCATGCAGGACAAACTTGCACACAACAGAAGGGAAAGGTCGCAGACAGGTGGCGGGATGCCAGAAATCAAAGTTCTGACAAAATTAGAAAACAGAGTCATCCAGCTGGCCGGTGATGATCTGGGCCGGTCCTGTGCAGATGGCAAGGTTGGCGCTGCTCTACCAAGTGAGGATCCAGCAGTGCAACATCCATCAGACAACCATGGCTGTGAGTGATGTGTCCTCTTTCACAGGCCACTACCATACACTAATTAACAGCTGACAGAGTCCCTAACCCAGGGCCTCCAATCAAGCCCTGAAGAAATCTGAGGAGGAATCTGATGGAACCGTCCCTGAAGTCCCATCACAGCGCTCACCCACACCCTTCACCAGCACGGAGACACACACCTCGGTGGGATCTAGCTTTAGAGTATCCTCGGGATCACAATCTGGTGAGCACATCACACTGTCTGATCCACAGCAGGTGGCAACAGGGACTTCCCAGCACTCGGAGGACTGATGGAGGCCAAAACATTACTGAGTCTGAGTCAGATGATGAGCCTCTGGACTCGGTCATGTCACAGTTGCTGGAGCTGCAAAGACAAGGTCGAGAACATCAGGAAGGGATGTCCATTGCACTCCTCAGATTGCAAAGCATGATGGAGGAGTCCATCCATCTTCAGGCTGAGGTGATAGTGCCGGCATTGCAACATGCCGAGGTCAACACTGACAGGATGGAGGTCGCCATGGAGACCTAGGTACAGGACGTCACTCCTGCACTGCAGCGTGGGCTTAACTCCATCACTGATGACATATTTGGCCTCCAACAGTGTGTACATGAGAGGGGTGCTGGGCAGATCAATCTCACTCCAGCTACCCCTTCCGCTCACAGAGTCCGCCAGGGGCCCTTGGGCACCCATAGGGATCAGCAGGTGCACACTCCGGGTCCATCCACCCAGGTGACTCTGGGAGTGACCGGCCCATCCGAATCCCATCTTCCTGTGACCTCCACAACTCCAGATCCACAGGCTGAGGAAGGTGCCACTTCCACACAGCAGGACTCTGAAACAGGCTGGGGCCCTCCAAGTCTCAGCCCTCCAGAGGACACCTGCCAAAGTGATCACATACAGGGCGTCACAGACAGCAGGCTGCCTCCACATCCCTGTGGATGCCCAGGGAGCACCAAGACGTAGTGGCTGCATTAGGAAAGTTAGGTAAAAGTAACTCTTATGAGTTAAAACCAATCAAACCAAATTAACAAAATTGGGATAAATCAGGCACAGCCCCTAATTCAGGTCAGCTGTAAAACCAAGAACAAAGTTTAAAGGAAACTTACAAACTTTAAATTAAAATGTGATTAAAGGGGTCGATAAAGCACCCCAGTCCCCGCGGTGCCCACCGAGCACGGAGGGCCTCGAGTGTGCCAGCAGACACCGCGTGCTCCCTCTCCAGGGACATCCGGCCGCGAACGTAGCCGCGGAAGAGGGACAAATAGGTAAAAGTAGTTGCACAGCTTGGGCACGGGTGTTGATCACTTGTACAGACTGTTCACTATTGTCAATAAACTCCCAAGAATGTCTCCCTACCTGTGGCTCCTTGTTCTGATGAGCAGTGTTCTTGTCATTCAGATGTGAAACCTTTCTGCACAAGATAAAAGGCAGGTGTCTCAATCCAGGGCCTCTTCCCTGTTCTCTGTGCAGCCTTCAGACCACAGTGATGGTCCAGCCTCACTCTCCCTGGAAACATTACTGATGCTGCACCATGGCAGTGCTGGTCATTGCTGGCAGAATGTAATGGGCAGGCGTCACAGAGTTCTCTCATTCTCTCTGTGTGCTTTCAGGATATTTAAGATGGGGCTGGCCCCCATCACACAAGCATCTGTGACCAGCTCCTGTAGGGCTGAGATGCTGAAGGTGGACAGAGCATCAGATACATCTAAAGTTTTATGGTTGTGTCTCTCAGATGGCCCTTATCATGGAGCACAAGCGAGCTGCTCTCGGCCAGACAGGAGTCAGACATTCTCAGAGGCTATGTGCAGATCTATGGAGTGTCCTCACTGCATGTTGTTACCATCATCTTCCTACAATCGAGTTACTATTAGAACCTCCAATGCATCTCCATGACAGAAGCATTCTCACAGAGGGTATTCGCGCTGCCATAAACCAGACTGGAGTCAAACATTCACAACTGTGACGTGAGGATCTATGGGGTCTCCTCACTGCATGTCGTCGTCATCCTCCACAAATCTGGCATTTATGAGGGTATCCCAAGTGCAACTGCCTCATTTAGCCAGTGCGAGAGACTCATCCCCATCATCATCAACACTGAGGACACCCTCACCCTCATCCCCGTTGGCATCCTCCTCATTGGAGGAGACGTGCAGCACCTCTATTTCCTCCTCAGCCAGCTACTCTCGCCATTGCAGTGCCAGGTTGTAAAGGGCACAGCAGACAACGACGATGCATGACACCCTCTGTGGACTGTATTGCAGGGCTCCATCAGATCGGTCCAGACACTGGAACCTCATCTTCAGCATCCCAATGGTCTGCTCCACCTGCATGAGCCTCCTTACAGCGTCTCTCTGCTGCAGTCTGAGGCCGCCACATGGGCCACGGCCTCTGCGGGTAGCCCTTGTCCCCAAGGAGCCAACCCTGCAGCCTCTGTGGACCCTGGAAGACTGCAGGGATCTGCGAGTGACTCAGGATGTAAACTCGTGCACACTCCCTGGAAACCGTGCACACACCTGCAGGATGCGTTTCTGGTGGTCGCATACCAGCTGCATGTTCAGTGAGTGAAAGCCCTTGCAGTTGATGAAGTCCACTGAGTGTAATGACAGAGACCTGAGTGCTACATGAGTGCAGTCAATCGCACCCTGCACCTGTGGGAATCCCGAGATCAGGGTGAATCCAATGGCCCTTACATCCTGGCTGTTCCGGTCCCGGGTGAAATGCACAAAGGTGTGTGCCATGGAGAAGATGGCATCTGTGACCTCATGGATGTGTTTGAGGGTGGCAGATTGTGAAATCCCACAGAGGTCACCTGTGGAGCTTTGAAAGGAGCCACTGGCATAGAAATTGAGCACCGCAATCACTTTCACAGCCAGTGGCAGTGCATGCCCTCCATGTCCCCTTGGCACCAACTCCTGCAGTAAGTGGCAGGTATGACCCACCAGGTCCCTAGCATGTGCAGTTATCGGTGACACTGGTTCTCAGTCATCTGCAGGAATGGCAGGCAGGGTCTACAGACCCTGGGTGCCGCTAGGGACCGACCAGCCACAGCTCACTGTCGCTCCTGGGCAGCGTGTGCAGGAGTCCCTGCTGCCCTTTCTTCATGAGGTTGCTGCTCCTGCCTTTGTGCAGCCAGGAGCCTCAGTCGCTCTCTCCTCTGTCTTCTACTTTCCCTGTCGGCCATCAGGCATACAGCTAGCTAACCAGGATTCATGATCCTAATCTGGTCCTCCTGCAGCATGAAAGGGTGAGAAACGTGGTTATCATGGCTGAACTTAGCACCTTTCCTGGCCCTATGTGACTGCCTTTTAACGCTTCCCAGAAAGTGCTAATCACCCCTCGGATGGCCAGAGATGAGTGCGCTGCATGGCTGCCCTGTCAACCTGCGACATGGGGGACACTGGTCCAAACCGGGATGCTGAGATTGCAAGGGACTGTGAGCGCCTCCAGGAGTGACTGCTACATGGCCAGCATTGGCGAGGAGATTGTACAACATGTGCAGTCCCAACAGCTCCACGGTCCATTAAAGTGGTAGTGGACTCAAATGCTGGGGGGTGGGGAGGGCGGCAGGGGTGTAGGTAATGTATGGAGTGCTTGCTGGCCCTTTGGTGCCTCCTCATTGCTTGCGTGAGCAGGCAGTCTAGGAGCCCAACCCCAATCATATCACTGTGGCTGCGCCTGATCTGTCTCAGTTGCAGAGGAATGATCAGTTTATACAGGTGCCCCTAATGTGTGGCTACTTCCCTCGCTTACCCTGCTCCCCACTTCAATTGCCTCTGTGCAGGATGCAGCACCGGGGCAGGGCTTGACACCATGCCCTCCACCTCAGCAGTCGCCTCCAAGGCTGACCAGCACTTGCCCCCTGACTGCCGCCACCCCCAGGCAGTCACCTCTGGGGCCAGGCATCAGTAGCCCCCACTCCCCGGTGCTCCTGAGGCCTGTAAACAATGGGCGAGCTGTGGAATACGCTGCTGTTCACTCACCTCAGTTTCCCCAAAGTGAAGGCTGCCAAGTGCACATCGCCTGCATGCTGTTGTGAAACACATCAGCGTGCTTTCCCGCCAACGTGGACGGACAATACGGCGGTGTTCCAAGAGCCTGGTGGGATGACCTTTTAATTAAGTGCTGATGTATTTCAATTAGCTCCCCGCCGACCGATGGTGGGAAACACGGCCTGCTGTTGACATACTGAGCGGACAATTGCAACCTGCTTTCATGCCGTCATGAAGCAGATCGCGCCATATTTCCAGCGCACGCTGACAGCGGGCTCAGAAAATTCCTCCCATTAGCATTTTTATACGTAACTCTTTTGATAATTTCAACCTTGCAGTCTATCTGACTCTAATTCACTTAAATCAGTCAGACAGACCATGACGTTAATATTTTCCTTTGTTGGTTACTCAGTAGGAAGCAAGAGGATTCTCCAGCTAAGGATGAATCAAGCAATTTTCCATTTCCTTTTTGTGGTGAAATGGCTCCATAGATATCATACATTTCAGATCAAGTCATCACGTCATTGGCAGATTTTGTTTTCAGCTTCTACCTTGATGCACTGTCATGAGACTGTGCCTCTTTATTTTTTTGATATGATTTTTTAAACTTTCAACTGACTGGAAAATTTGCAATTTGAACTGAGACAAAGCAAACTGCTCAAAAATGTGAGGCCACATTTCAAGGTGAAGATGAGAAGCAAACAAATCATCCTCAAGGGCATGTGAAGAGAGAGACATTTCCTATAATCCAGACACACTAGAAACTAGTAACTGACTAAGTCAGAGACATTAAAAATGCAAAGTACTGGACATTGAAACAGTGGCTGGCACTGACAGACCCACCCAAACCCCCTTGGAAATATACAATGGGTGAAGTATTTGAAGGCAAAGATGCCAGCCATGAGAAAGAGACTGCATGTAACACATGCAGTGTCTAGATCTTCAACAGAGGAAACAGGATGAAGGCTACACTCTCTCCCTTTCCCTCATTTAGAATAAGCATGTCACTGAATCGTTGCAACAATCTTCAGCCGGAAATGCCAAGTGAATGATCCATCTTGGCCTCCTCCAGAGGTCCCCAGCGTCACAGATACCAGTCTTCAGCTAATTCGATTCACTCCACGTGATATCAAGAAATGACTGAAGGCACTGGATACTGCAATGGCTATGGGCCCTAACAATATTTCAGCAATAGCACTGAAGAATTGTGCTCCAGAACTTGTCACACCCTTAGCTAAGCTGTTCCAGTACAACTACAACACTGGCATCTACCCGCAAAGTGGAAAATTGCCCAAATATGGCATGCGTATGTGTGTGATGGAAGGGGTCATCAACAGTGCCATCAAGCAGCATTTGCTCAGCAATAACCTCCTCACTGATGCTCAGTTTGGGTTCAGCCATGGTCACTCAGTTTCTGACCTCATTACAACCTTGGTTCAAACATGGACAAAAGAGCTGAACTCCCGAGGTGAGGTGAGAGTGACTGCCTTTGACATCAAGGCAGTATTTGACTGAGTAAGGCATTAAGGAGCCCTAGCAAAACTGGATTCAATGGAAATCAGGCAGAAAGCTCTCTGCTGGTTGCAGTCATACCTAGCACAATGGAAGTTGATTGTGGTTATTGGAGGTTAATCATCTCAGTTCCAGGACATCACTGCAGGAATTCCTCAGGATAGTGTCCTAGGCCCAACCATCTTCAACTACTTCATTTATGACCTTCCTTCCATCATAAGGTCAGAAGTGGGGATGTTTGTTGATGATTGCACAATGTTGAGCACCATTCATGACTCCTAAGATACTGAATCAGCTCATAACCAAATGCAGCAACATGAACAATATCCAGGCTTGGGCTGATAAGTGTCAAGTAACATTTGTGCTGCACAAGTGCCAGGCAATGACCATCTTCAACAAGAGAGAATCTAACCAACGCCCCTTGAAATTCAATGGCATTACCATCGCTGAAACCCCCACTAACCTGGAGGTTACCATGAAGCTAGACTAGCCATATAAAAACTGTGTCTACAAGAACAGGTCAGAGGCTAGGTATCCTGCAGTGAGTAACTCATCTCCTGACTCGCCAAAGATTGCCCACGATCTACAAAGCACAAGTCAGAATGTGGTGGAATACTCTCCACTTGTCTGGATGAGTGCAGCTCCAACAACTCTCAAGAAACTTGACATCTTCCAGGACAAAGTAGCCTGCTTGATTGGCATCCCATCCACAAACATTCACTCCCTCAACTACCGACACGCAGTAGCAGCAGTGCGTACCATCTACAGGATGCTCTGCAGAAACTCACCAAGACTCACTAGGCAGCACCTTCAAAACCCATGACCACTACCATCTAGAAGGACAAGGGCAGCAGATGCATGGAAATTACCAACACCTGGAAGTTCCCCTCCCAGTCTCTCACCATTCTGAGTTGGAAATATATCGCTGTTCTTTCAATGTCACGGGGTCAAAATCCTGGAAATCTCTTCCTCACACCACTGTGGGTGTACCCACACCACAGGGACTGCAGTGGTTCAAGAAGGCAGCTCACCACCAGCTTTTCAAGGGCAATTAGGGATGGGCAATAAATGCTGGACTAGCCAGCAAGGCTCATATCCCTTGGAATGAATGAAAAAAATAGCTTTAGAAGCTAATTCTACCAAAAACCTACCAGTGAACTGAGATCTCGTAAAAATTGTGATATATTCTACATCTGACCACATCAAAGAAACCAGATAAATTGGCCACAGTGTTTAAAATCTATGCCTCAAGGACAATCAAAGCACATTTAACAATATATTATTTTACCTTCTTTTTAATTGGACTCTAACTCTCTTCATTTGCAATACGCGCGTGCGTGTTTGTATGCACATTTGTGCGTGTGCATGTGCCTGTGTGTGTGGTCCCGAATGACTGCATGAGGGCCAACTCCTTGATGTCGTATTTTTATTATTTTTCTCAGGTAAAGCGGTTAATAAGTTTGCTCTTTCTTTGACTTGAGGAAATATTGTTTGATTGTCTCCTTATTGCTCACAGCTTAAATAAGTAATACATTCTGATTTGCAAAAGTGCATATCCTCGAGAAAAAGAAGCTTAAATCTTTGTTGTGACCACCTGAGGGTATTGAATAGAAGGAAGCCAGTACAATCCTACTGACCTGGTCATAACAGTATCTCGTGACATGGGAATTTAATGAAGTCTGCTAGAGTGAGAAACATGGTAGGCAGGGCCATTGATTCACGCAGTGGGACTCAGAGCGGAGTGCCAACAGCGGAGAAATGGAAAGCAACTGAGAGTACGGCAGGAAGGAAGCGAGGCTGTAATGCCACTCGGAAGAGGCAGGGAGGTAATTAAGCTCAGTGACAAGGTCATTGAGCCAAACTTACATCCCTCTGAAGCGAATTTTATGCTGCCTTATGAATTTAATGTGAAGCGCACGAGGGCCCTGGGCCATCAGAGACCTGTCCATTAAAAGCTGGCTGTTTTCGGGTGGCAGCTTTGACTTTCAGTGGAAGAGTTAATCTGCTTTTCTTTGCAGTGCGGTCTAGGACCAGAGAGAGAGAGAAGAAAAACTTGAGTCAAATGAGAGGGGCATCTCTAAGGAGCTGAGGAACCAAGTCGGGATCAATCCATCTTAGACAGCCACCCAGGATGCAAGTCATAAAGATGAGAATCATCCAATACTTCTATAACAATGAGCTCTGGAGGAAATATGCACAGACAGAAAAGATCATGCCGCAGGGTCACAGCTGCCAGGGTTGCTGCAGTGGCAGGAAGTGCAGGCCTCAGTTGGGCAAGGTGCACTGCTAGGCCAGGTGGGTCGTCAGCAGGGGAGAGACAAAAGGGTAGTGATGTGACCCAGAGTCTTCAGGACTGTTGTAGGGTGGCTGAGTTGTACTATTAATGGTGGAGTTGATCAGCAGACACTTCTTGGATGGAAAATTTAAGTCTATTTACAACATACACCAGTCAATGAAAGTAAACAGGCAGGTGCAGCAAGCAATTAGGAAGGGAAATGGTATGTTGAACTTCATTGCAACAGGATTTGAGTTCAGAAGTAGGGATGTCTTACTACAGTTATGCAGGCCTTGGTGAGACCACACCTGGACTATTGCATGCAGTTTGGTCTCCCTGCCTAAGAAATTATGTTTTTGCCATAGAGGGAGTGCAGCGAAGGTTCACTAGGTTGATACTGGGGATGGCAGGACTGTCGTATAAGGAGAGATTGGTTTGACCAGGCCTGTATTCACGAGTGTTTAGAAGAATGAGAGGGGGTCTGATTGAAACATATAAAATTCTAACAGGGCTCAACAGACTGGATGCAGGGAGGATGTTCCCCCTGGCTGAGAAGTCTAGAACCAGGAGCCACAGTCTCAGGAACAGGGCAGGCCATTGAGTACTAAGGTGGGGAAAATATTCTTCATTCAGAGGGTGGTTAACCTGTGGAATTCTCTACCACAGAAGGCTGTGGAGGCCAAAACTGAGTATATTCAAGAAAGAAATTGATCAAATTTTGGATATTTGGTGCATTAACAGGCATGGAGAGAAAGCGGGAGTCTGGAGTTGAGATAGAGGATCAGCCAACATCATATTGAATGGCGGAGCAGGCTCGAAGGGCCGAATAGCCTATTCCTATTCCTAGTTTCTATGTTTCTATATTCAGCAGCAACTACATGTGTGCTTTCAACTCCAATTCTATCTCCGCACTGAGTGCTGAGGTAGCCCGTGGTACTCTCCTATTGCTTACTACAGATCATGTGATCTTCCTTAACAAATATTATTCTTAAAGGTACATTACACACTAAATGAAATCATAATTACTACATTCCTCCCCGCTTTAACTCGGTTATACAAATTACATTTACAAGTATATATTTTTCAAGACAACATAATATTTACACTGGGTAAGGAATTTACAAGTTCAGCCTTTCAGGTGGTTTCCTGGTACATGTGGAACATTGCAGCTTCACAACTTCAGATTCTTTGTCAAGAACCTCCTTTTCCAGAGTTCGTTTAACAGGTGCTTCGGTGGACACTTGCATTTTGTATCCTCAATTCTTATAGGATCGTCAGACATGTCAGTCCTGGGTTGAGTACTCTCAACAGAAAATGCAGATCTAGTCATGATCACTGGTGGAACCATATTTTGATGATTTGTCTCTCTCTTCCTTAAATGGTCCACGTTTATGGATGATCCAGCCTTCCACCTCCAAGTGGTAAGATAAAGGTCCAGTCACCCTACTTATTTCACCCAGTAACCACTTTGGTCCTTCCCCAAAAAGTTTCACGTATACTGTCTCTCCCATGGTAAATTTCCTCTCGTGACTATGTCAGTCGTGTCTAGTTTTCTGGCTTCCCTGACCTTCCCCTCTAAATTCAGCATTATTAAGCTCAATCTTGTCCTGAGACAGCGTTTCAATAATAACTCGGCAGGTGTGACATCTGTTGTTGTGTGAAAGGTAGCCCTGTAAAGAAAAAGAAAGCGTGCTAGCTTGGTTGCCAAGGAATTGCCAGTTAGTTTTTTCATGCCTGCTTTGAACGTTTGAACTGCCTTTTCAGCTGTTTGGGGAAGAGCTGTAGGGTGCAGTTTTCACAAGTGATACCGTTGAGACTGATAAACCATTGAAACTTAGCACTTGTAAATGCCAAGCCGTTATCGGAAATGATTACTTCTGGTAGTACGAGTGGCAAAACTCTGACACAGTTTCTCAATTGTAGCGGCCGACATTCATGACTTCACCTCATTTACATCCAACCATTTTGAATGAGCATTGACAATGAGCAGAAACTTTGTTCCCAGGAAAGGTCCAATGTAGTTAATGTGTGACCGCACCCAGGGTCTACCTGGCCACTCCCGTGGGTGTAACGGAGCTGTCACTGGCAACTTTTGCAGTTGCTGCCATTGCACACAGTGCTTTACTAAACTTTCTATTTTGCCATCCATCCCAGACCACCATAGATAGCTGTGGGCTATGGTCTTCATTCTGGAAATTCCTGGATGGGTACTGTGTAGTTCAATTAAAAGTGGTTCCCTTCCCTTTAGAGAAATATCACTCGTGCTCCCCATAATAAGATGCCATCCTGGCTGGTTATTTCATGTCTTCTGTTGAAGTATGGTTTCATTTTGTCAGATATGGGCTCTTGTAACCAACCATGTAGCAGTTTTTCTCATACTTGAGATAGGACTGGGTCCGGGCTTGTCCAGTCTCTGATCTGTTGAGCACATACCGGCGAGGAACTTAAGAAATTTAACAATAAAACAAGTTCCTGTGAAACTGGGATGCGCTCATCATTTTCTTGTAAAGGTAAACAGCTAAGGGCATCGGCGTTTGTGATTTAATTACCAGGCCTATGTACAAAAGTGTATCTGTACGCTGCCAGAATTAAGGCCCATTGTTGTATTCTTGCTGAGGCTATGGTGGTATAGCCTTGTCCTCACTAAACAATCCTAGCAATGGTTTGTGGTCTGAAATGATTGTAGATTGGCAGCCATATATGTACTAGTGAAATTTCTTGACACCAAAGATGATGGACAGAACTTCGTTTTCTATCTGTGAGTATCCCTTTTCCACTGTGGTGAGTGTTCTTGATACTTAACCCATTGGCCGTTCCATGCAATCGTCCATTCGATGAGATAACACTGCTCCCACTCTGTAGGGAGATGCATCACGTGTCAGCACCAATTCTTTCGCCTGGTCATAATGCACTAATTGATTGGATGAGTGCAACAATTGTTTCACCTTTATGAAAGCTTCTTTCTGGGGTGCCTTCCAAAACAAACATTGGTTCTTTTTGAGTAGAGAATGCAGGGGGGGGCAGCACTGCAGAGAAATTGGGTAAGAACCGCCCATAATAGTTGATCATTCCTAGGAATGATTTGAACTCGGAGGCGTTCTTTGGGGCAGGTGCCTGTTCCATGGCTCTCCCCTTCTTCTCAACCGAGTGGAGGCCCCGTGAATCTACCCAGTGACCCAAATAGATTACCTTCCTGGCTTAGAATATGCACTAATCTTTTTTTAAACACACTCCAGCTTGCAATAAACATTTTAAAACTTGTAAGTTTGCCAAATGCTCTTTTTCAGTGAATCCTGTCATCAATACATCGTCTAAATAGACTACAACCTGAGGCAGTCCCTGCTGTAAGCTTTCCATTGTTCTCTGAAAGATGGCACAAGCTGAGGAGACACCGAAAGGCAATCATGTATATTGCTACAAACCTTTGTGGGTATGAATTATGACGAATTTCCAGAGGCATTATCCAAATCTAATTGTTGATTAGCATGACTCATGTCAAGCTCTGTGTACATTGTCCCTCTGCCAGCTTGGCATACAGGTCTTTGATTTTTGGAATGAGGTGCCTGTCTAGCTTAGCTACTTTATTAACCATCAGGTTGTAGTCTCCACAAACTTGGACGCTTTGATCAGGTTTAAGGATGGGGACTACGGGTGCTGCCCATTTTGAGAACTGGATAGGTTGTATATGCCCAGTTTCTCCAGTATGGTCAGTTCAATGTCGACTTTTTCTCACAGGGCATATGGCACCGATGTTGTCTTCATGAAGCGAGGGGTTGCTTCCGGATCCACATGAATCTTGGCCTGCAGGACCTGGATTTTTCCTAGTTCTAAGTAGCTCTGGTAACCCACTTTCTCCCAGCTAGAAAATTTCAGACTACTCTAACTTAATCTCCTTTAACTAATTTGTCCCAGGAGGCTTCGCCCTTCACCTGCTACCACCATCGAGAGTAGCTTTACCGATTGGCTTCCATAATGGATGGTTACTCTGCTTATGCCTTTTACTTGAATGTATTCACCCGTATATGTTTTTAGCTTGGTGGCTGTTTGCTCTAAATTTAATTGATGTTCCCTATTATTCAAATATCTGAAGGTATGTTCCCCAATTAATGTAGTGGAAGCTCTTGTGTCCATTTCCATTCTAACAGGTTTGCCATTTACTTTCATGTGACACATATTGGTTCTGTCTTTCCAACTTTCAGATTAAACAGCGAGTAAATGTCTGAATTTGTTGTTTCAGGTTCTTCTACATTGTAGATTTCATTGGGCTTCTTCTTTTGTTTACAAGCCTGCTTGGGTCTTTCCTTGCAATGCCTCTCCTATTGTCCATTTCTACAACAATAGTAGCATTCAATTTTTTTAAACTGCCAATCGCTAAAAGATTGATTGTTTCCACCTCTATTAAAATTACTCTTCGATTTCACTGCTAAGTTATGTTTCTTTGTTCTTCGGCTAGCGGGGCTGTTTCCCGCTTCTCAGAGGAGTCTCACTTTTTTATGCCTCTTTCATCTGAGGTTCCGTCAATGTGGAGGAAGGTGCAATTTTGCACACCCTGTATTGCTTTTGAATCTCTTACTGCACTTTCCATGACCATGAACTTTCTGAATAGAGTCCCCTTTCACACCACACACTAAACGATCAGAGTCGTACTGAACTCACAATTTTCTGTTAGCTGCTTCAAATTTACCACGTAGCATGCAATTGTCTCACCCAGGGCCCTATTTCATGAATTAAACCTGAACTTCTGTGTCTGACTGAGGGCTTGGGTTGAAAGTGATCCTTCACGAGGTTCACCAATTCACCAAAATTCTTCAAATCTGGGGCACTGGGTGCCATCAAATTTTGAATTAGTCTGCAGATTTTGCTCCCACAAGGACTCAAGAGGATTGCTCGCTTCTTCTCTTCCCCCTTAATCTTATTCGCTTGAAAAAAGAACATGAGGATTTCTATTTATTAAGACCAGTCATCTGTGGCTGGTTCAAAAGGATCAATTCTCCCAAATTATGGCATTTTGAAAGGGGATAACTTCTTTGATTCTAACAGAGCTTGTTACTTACAATCACTGGGTGAGATACAGAACCAATTTCTTTTTAACTTGATTTCTTCTGTTCAATCTTGTTTTATCCACATCGCCAGTTTGTTGTAGGATGGCCAAGTTGCACCATTAATGATAGAGTTGATCAGCAGACATTTCTTGTGCGAAAACTTTAAGTTTCTTTGCAATATACTCAGCAGCAACTACACATGTGCTTTCAACTCCAACTCTATCTCTACACTGACTGCTGGAATAGCCTGCGCTACCCTCCAATTGGTTACTACAGATCATGTGATCTTCCTTAACAAGTATTATTTTTAAAGATACATTACACACCAAGTAAAACCATAATTACTACAAGGACACAAATGATGTCTGAGAGGCAGTACCGGAGAAGACTCCGCCTCCCCAGGGAGATAGTCACCAAGCTATATGCCATGATATAGGACGTCCATTGGCTCTGGGTGGCCACCATATGCCTGTGGTGCTGAAACTTACCACTGCACTCAACCTCTATGCTTCCAGATTTTTCCAAGGATCCACTGGTAACATTTGTAGCATCTCCCAGGCAGCAGCACACTGATAAATAAAGGAGGTGACCAATGTTCTGTTTAAGAAGGCAGGTGAGTTTATCTGATACCAAACAGACCCTGAGAGCCCAGCTGAGAGGTCAGTGGAACTCAGGGCCATAGCTGGTTTTCCAGAAGTTCAGGGTGTCATTGATTGCGCACACGTGGTAATCAATGATCTGTTGGACCAGCCAGTGTCATTCATCAACACGCTCAAACAGTATGCGAACACAGGAAGTGAATTCTGTGAGTCTGTGTCCGATTTCCAGGCAGCAGCTTCGAAACTTCCAGGTCCCACATTTGTTCCAGCTGCATCCAAAGCTGCAGGGCTGGATCCTCAGTGACAGATTTGGCTGATGAAGCCATTCAGGAACCCTTGTGGTGAGGCTGAGGAAAGGTACAATGAAAGTCACAGATCCAGAAGGGCCACAGTTGAGCAGACAATAGGACTGCTGAAGATGCGAGTCAATTGCCTGGACTGTTCCAGGGGTGCTCAACATGACTCAGCGAGGGTCTCATAGATCATCTTTGTCACAACTTGGCGCAGCAAAGGGGTGAGACCTTGCACCCAGAGGACATGGAGGAGACACAAGCCTCATTAGACGAGGAAGCTAGTGAAGAGAAGACTGGAGTGCTAGACCATCTGCCTGCAGCAGAGGTCAGAAGAAACACATATTAGGGAGGCACAAAAGAACTTGATTTTCAGCTGCTTCCAGCATCCATCACTCTCATAAGAGGCAGTCACGCTCCAAACTGCCTTGCTGCCCACAAATATGTCCTGTAATGATCTGATTCAATGACCCAATCTCTACTTTCACCCTGCTCCATTACACAAAGAAGGCCATATTCTAATAGTAATCTTCCACATGTGTATGAGACCCAAGGATTCCATAAGCCGTACAGAAAGAATCATTCACTGAATGAAAGATACCTGAATAAAAACTCAAACACTGTTTCACCATAAACAATATCTGGCATCAAAGATTTAAACAGTCGTGTCATGTTGGTGCATTTTAGTGCTCTTTTTGAAGTGTTTCCTTGTGTTGTGACAAAGTGCATCCCTGGCATCTGCAGATGAGGTGGAGGCAGGCTGTTGATTTCCATGCCCTATAACTGGTGATGAGCATGGAGGCTGTGGTCTGGATGTCTGAGGCCCCAGCAATATGAGGGGCTGCTGCACCAGTGCAGAAACATCCTCAGTACTACTTCTGCTGGAGGCATTTGAGTTAATGACAGAGGCACTGGAGAACTCCTGTCCATCCCAGGAGTGCCTTGAGAGGTTCCCCCAGATGTAGCTTTCCATAGATGGAGGTGTGCCTGCAGGAATGTCCAGGCACATTGTCTGCCTCTTGCTTGGCCATAGCTGCAGTGAGCTCATGGTCACAGCAATGATCTGCAGGTTTGCACTCACACCCAACATCCACTGAGTGGTCTGCTGGACCTGGATCTCCACCAACCTCTCCATGGAAAAAGCAATGCTCTCACATCCCTGAACAATGACAGAACTCAAGGCTCATTCATCGCCCACACATGTCTGCTCAAAGTCTCGGGCAGCTCCACCAGACCATCTCTTATTTGTCACTGCAGCTCCATCAGATTGACTGTGGCCGACATCAGAGACCCGTCATGAGCCTGAGGCGCGGCACAGGCCTGTCCTCCAACAGCCCTCTGACTGTCAGGGTCCTTGGCTGTCACAGCCTCCTTCAGCTGCACCTATGTGTCAGTGAGGTGCTCACCAGATTCTGACCCTGAACCAATTTGCAAATGCATACCCACTGAGGTGATTATATCTGCATTGGTGGATGGTGTGGGGGAAAAAAATGACACTGCGTTCTCTTAAGTGTGGGCAATCTCTTCCTCAGAGAAGATCTGAAATGCTTGAGTAGCAGCCTCTCAATGTGCCCCGGAGCATGTGCACTTCTGTAAACATACTTTCATCTGTGCATGCAGCCTACTTCCTTCCTGCTCAGATGTGTAGACAAAGCTGTAGCCCTCCTCACACTTAATGCCCAACATTCTGATCTTGGCATCAGAGATGGAATATGGGCTCTCCTGTGTGGCAACTCGAATGCCTCCATCTCAGTAGGAGCCAGGGTTTGTACATCTGCCACTCCTCTCATCTTCACCCTTCCCCGATTGTTATGGCCCACTTTCTCCTGCAGGCAGAGGGGGAGAGTAAGTCTCCAGAAAATGATGAAGTGGACCCATTTTCACTGGCTCTCGCTCAGGCCAATGATGGGCCAAAGCATACATCTCTCTCTCATGCATCTCAAAAGCCTCAGAGCCACATCTTACAGTTTGCAGCAGTGCTAAGTGTGTGCATGTTTCCTTTCAGATAGCCAAGAACTGAAACCTAGCCAGGGAGTGGTGAAAGAGCAAGAAGAGACTAATGATGTAGAAATGCTGTTAATCACTTTGACACTGTGTAGTAACCGAAGGTATAGCCTCTCCTGCCGTCTATCAGGGGCCTTGTGATGTTCTTGGAGGCTCTGACCAATGAGCCCTAAGCGTGGGGAATCCAGGGAGGTTTCCTGATGAGAGTCCTGATCAAGCATGTAGCATCTGAAAAGCACTCTGTAATAAAGTTTATATGCTTCTTGTTGAAATGTACTCATAAGCTCATAGACTCATAGATGTCTACCTCATAGGAGGCGGCCATTTGGCCCATTGTGTCTGCACCAGTCAACAAAAATCTGACCACACTAATCCCTTTTTCCAGCACTTGGCCCAAAGCCCTAAAGGCTATGGCAACACAAATGAATATCTAAATACTGTGTCTGGTCAGTCAAGGCATTACACAGTGACAGCCACCAGCTCAGATAACAACAGTGCTCAGATGCTAGAGGATAGCGTAGTGGTGGTGTACATGGTGAGACACAGGGCACTGCAGCCAGGACAATGGAAAAGGGTAGCACAGGTGCCAGCTCGCCAGAAGGCAAGGTCACACACGAGTTCTGCTGAAGAGGGCTGAAAGAGCACTTCCATGTGGAGGTGTACAGTACAGCTGCAATGGTTGACCCACCAAAAATTCTGTGGTTAATGTCAAAGAGCATGGAGGAGTCTCACAGTAACCCTTATGCAGAGCTTGGAGCAGATTCTTTCCAGCATTAAATTGGTGACTTTCTCCATTAATTGATGGTGGATCTCCTGGCTGATTTCTCAGTTTCCACGACAGCACATGTAGAAGCCGCCCGATGCCTGGCTGCTGCATTGGAAACTCAGACATGTCATGCAAGGTCAGCTTGTTGCTCCTGCTATCATCATGGCTGTGGTTACCAGTGTTCAGAAGGGCATGCAGCACCTCACATCAGTCCCACAATCTGTCCTCTGACAGATCACTAGGATTGCTGAGGGGCTGCTCTGGGGAAGTTCAAAGGGCTCCGTGAAGCTTGAACTTACAGTCCTCCCTCAGGATGACAATTGTGAACACACCACCGCCCTTGCATTTGTCTGCTGACCAGCCAGCCCAGGTTACTATGTCCCATGCAGTCCACAGCAGTGTCTTCTCGGGCCAGAATTGGGCAAGGCCATTCTACAAGGCCACCTGCTGTGCCCTCCACTGAAAGTCAGCAGCCTCCCCCAAGTCATGCTGAGCCACTGAGGAAGCACTGCATAGGAGCACTAGGACAGGCGAAGGTTTGTGCAAGACAGGCACTACAGATGGAATAACATGGGGGGGGTGGATGACCTGCGCCCCCCACCCCGCCCCCTGAAACCACATCGGCACGGAGCCGACATGCTCCACGCTGACCCCGCCTGCATCCATAAAGCACTGCAGGGCTGATTAACAAGCACCAAGTGGAACTCCCGCCCGGATTGGCCGGCAGCTCCATCAGTCCTGGCAGCACCAGGAAGGCACCAGTAGCAGCTGCTGGGACTACAGGGAAAGAGGAAGATCAAGGCCCAAGGATCCCCGAAGCAGGTAACTCTGGGGTGTTGGGCCGAGATCGTTTGGGTAGGTTAGGAAGAAAGGGTAGGAGAGGGGGTGGGTTTAAGGGAGGCAGGGGGTAGGAAGGAAGGGGAAGTTTGACCTAAGGTGGAGGGCACCCTGCGATTGGCAAGTGGCAGCCCTTGAAGAGCGACCCCTCTTTCCTTCCCACCCTCTATACATTTCTGTTTAAAAATTGAGCTTCCTGCTCCACCCTGCTGCCCATTCCAAATATTTTATGGTGTGGGCAGTGTATTATCAGAGTCATTAGCTTGATAACAAGCCTAACTGACCCTTAATTATTCATTTAAATATCATGGGTGGGCTGCCGTATTCTCAGGGAGAACACAGGGGTGGGCAGGAAGGTGGTGGGATGGGTGCCCACCCCATTTTACATGCCCCCCGCCCCACCCAGTGGGAAACACACCTGCCTCAGGCATGCAAAATTCAGCACTATGGGTGCCTAAGGGTAGCAAGGATGATTAGTTGACTTGTTTATGGAATATTGTATAGTTGATTGTTAAAATTGGTTTGAAATATTTGTTTGTGGTTGCTTTTATTTCAGGCATAGTGGCCAAGAGAATGCTGTAATGGTCAGTAACATAGGGTCGGTAGGTTTGGGACAGTTACTGAATGAGGAATTGGGGTTGTGTTCACTGGTACCACTGACAGCCCAGGCGGAAAGGGGATTTGTTGGTTGCCTGCTCCTTTCTTCCTCCTTTGCCTCCTATTCATTGCCCTCCTCCACTTCCTCTTCCTTCCCCTCCACCTCCAGAGCTGCTTACCGAACATCTGGTGGCAAGGATCATGGCATGAAGGTGAGGTTGTGCAGGATGCCACAGACCTTGATGAATTGTGACCCAAGCTCTGGTGAGTGCTGCAGGGCTTCTCCAAAGTGGACCAGGCCCTGGAGGTGTTGCTTAAACATCCCAACAATCTGCCCAATCATGTTTCATGTGGCAGCATGGCTCTTGTTATAGCTATTCTGGCCATGTGCACATGGTTGAATACCGGGTTCATCAGCATTACACATTACATCAGTCAATGATGTGCCTACTCTTCATTCCCCTGCAGTACACCCCCAGTGCCCACGCTAATGACATACTCAAAATGGTATCTGCCGCTGCCATAAGTGCATTTGTGGCATGGACACCATTTTCGGCAATACGTAGCTAAATTTTGAAGCATTTCTATCTTGAAAGTGAGTGACAACAGGCTATTTGATTACATGGGGTGCTCCATCCAGCTGAGATTAATCCTGCTATCACCCAATGTCCATTAACCTTACTTCCTCTGAGAGTCTGCATAGAAATCAGGAGCTGGAACACTGGCTGATTTTCCCTCCTTTTTAACCCTAGGTACTGAGGCCAATTGAGCACCATTGTGACCATCACATTTAAATGCAGCACAGGCCAATATCTTGGCCAGAATTGGAGGAGTACAGATAGTTAGGAGGGTTGTAGGGCCACAAGAGGTTCCAAAGATAGGAAGGCTCAAGGCATTGGAAGGTTCAGCAGCAGATGAGCTAAGGCTGGAGCAGAATCAGGCAGCTGAAAATAGGCACTCTTAGTGATGGCATGGATATCTGGTCCAAAGCTCATCTTTGAAGCCAAGAACACAAGTTAGGTTGCAAATCCTCTGGTTCAGCCTCAGACAGTGGCCAGGGAGAGGGATGGAATTTGTGGCATAGAACAAAGACTTCACACGGAGACAAGTAGGCAGTTGAGTGAACATGAAAATTCATGCCCGCCATCCCAATCCTGGGTCATTTTCCTGGAGGCCAGATGGGGTTTGGAAGTGAAGGGTAATCAGTTAAGGGGATTAAATGACCTATTAAGGCCTACTGTCAGAGGCCAACAAAAATTTTCCAGTCATCTTATATGCCCACTGAGGCAGTGGGGGCCAGGCCAGCTGCCTGGAGGCAGCCTCCCAGTGGCAGGCAGGAGGGGAGCAATCGAGTAATGCTCCAGGAAGGGTGACCCCTAATTTTAAAATAGTGCCCCCTAGTTCTGGACTCACTCAAAAGAGGGAACAACCTTTCGATGTTCACCTTTTCAAGGCCTTTCAGGGTCTTGTATACTTCAATCAAATTACCCCTCACTTTTCTAAACTCCAGTGGAAACAAGCCCAATCTGTCCAATCTTTCCTCATAAGACAACCCACTCATTCCAGATATTAATCTAGGAAACCTTCTCTGAACTATCTCCATTGCATTTACATCCTTCCTTAAATAAGGAGACCAAAACTGCACACAGTATTCGAGGTGCAGTCTTACCAATGCACTGTATAATCACTGAAGCTTAACTTTTAAGTTCAGTCCCTCTTGTAGTAAAGGGTAGCATTCCATTAGCCTTCTTAATTACTTGTTGTACCTGCATACTAACCTTTTGTGACTCATGATCTAGAACACCTAGATCCCTCTGGATCTCACAACTATGCAGCTGTTCACTATTTAAGCAATACTCTGCTTTTTTTATTCTTCCTGCCAAAGTGAACAACTTCACATTTTCCCACATTAAACTCCATTTACCAGATCTTTGTCCACTCACTCAGCCTATCTATATCTATCTGTAATCTCCTCATTTCCTCTTCACAATATACTTTCCTACCTATCTTGGTGTCTCTACAAATTTAGCTAGCATGTCTTCACTCCCCTCATATATATATTTTCGAATGGATTTAACAAAGAAGAGTTTCTTTTCAGTATGAAATATCTTTAAATATGGCAGCTCTAGTAAATTGTTTGCAGTTACTTTTTAAAATATCCATTTCAAAGATATCCTGAGGTATGCCCGTAGTGTATACTGGCTGAGTGGCTATGGAGGATACATGAGGTCATGGAAAGGTATGGGAGGTATGAAAGGGCATGGAGAGGGTATAGGGATGGGGTTGGGCAAGGGGTGAGGATTAGGAGGCATGAGAACTACGTTGGCGAGCTAGACTGATGTCCTAACGAATTGAGGCAGGCTTTCTAACCAGTTTGCCCCGCATTCCTCCGATGCTGCCTTCAGACTCAGAAAACTCAAACCATACCTCTCCACATCAGCTCTTCAGACACACGCCCCCTTTACCCCACCACACCCCTCTCCCTCCCACAACCCCTTAAAAGTAAATCAAGGTGGTATCCTTCTGTCCATAGCAGGGGAAATCCTGACATTTTCCTGAATTGCCCATTTCCTATGGCTGAGGAAATCCTCCCAGGGACATAGTTTGGCTTTAGACTTCCCAGAGGAACATTTGACATGGTTTTTGTTGTCATACAAATCCAAGCAAGAATGTTGGGAACAACACCAGAAACTCTTCACTGCATTTACTGACCTGACCAAAACATTTGACTCAGTAAATTGCAAGGCACTGTGAATTGTACTCCAAAGATTTGGATGCCCAAGGAACTTCTTCACAATCCTGCAATTACTTAATAATTAGAACATTAGTATGTGGCAGTGGCCTGTGAAACAGGACACATCAATCACAGTAGGTTGCCTGATGGGTGTTGCACTGCTGGACCTTCACTCAGTAGATCACCGCTGACCTCCGCACTGGACCGGTCCAGATCCTTGCCAGCCAGCTGGATGGCTCTGCTTTCGAAGTCCGTGAGGAACTTGATTTCAGGCATTACTCCATTAGTTTGTGATCTGTCCCTGCTGTTGTGTGTCAGCTTGTGCTGAATGAATAGAGATGGAAAGAGTGTAAGCAGGATGCCAGCCAGGCCAGATGATAAGTATACCAAGCATGTGTGGGTGATGAGTGGCCCCGTAGACAGGATGAGGACAATGAAGGTGTGTATGAGAGAATGAATGGTGATGTCCCTTGAACTGGCAATGAGAGAGATCCCTGTGACCGTGTGATAGGTTTGTGAGTGTGTGAGTTGACAGTGTGAGAAGAATGACTTACCCAGACAGAATGGAGATCATTCATCCTCTTGCTGCACTGAGTGGCTGTCCTCTTTTGAAGGGTGGTGGCACTGACCACAACTGCCACCACCTCCCAAGCCTGGTTGGTCATGGCGCAGCCCATCCTGCGGCCAAAGCGGGGTTAGAGGACATCGCCGAGCACCTCCACGGCGTTCAGAATATGTTCCAGTAACATGTCACTAAACTGGGAGCTACAGTCTTAATGCCTTTCGTGGACACCTTCCCTACAGCAGTCATGGGCTGGAAACACTGAGATGTATGCGTGCAGCTGACTTTAAATATGGGCCTGGAGAGATGAAACGGTGAGGTGATGGCATGGCAAGCAAATGAGAGCCCGCCCAACATGGAAATGGTGTGTTTCCTGGGAAAGCATAAGTAATGTGGCAGGTTTGGGACCATATAGCATGAAACCTGCCATCGCAGCGGACAGGTAAAACATTGTTTTACCTGCCCGCTACTGCACTTAGTGCAAATCTGGGACGATTCTGTCCGCTATGTCCTTCTTGATGCCAACTCCACAAGCATTCAGGCAAACAAAACTCCTAAAAATCAACCATGATGGACTTGTCTGGATGGCCAAAAATCATCTTCTATGCCAGATGCTGTTTTCTCAACTTTCAAATGGCCAAGACAAATAAAATGCTTCAAAGACACTTAAGCTCTCCTTGAAGTTCAGCAGCACTGACATTAAGGACTATGAGAAAATTGCTACCAATCATTCCAAACAGTGATGACTTGTCCATCAAGCTACATCACATTATGAATCACAATGCCTTAATGATGAGGTAGAGAAGTGACAGAGAAGGAAAAAAAGAAGCAAATCCTGCTTTCCAGATCCCACTACCTCATGAGACATCCTGCACAATGTGTGCAAAGATTTGCAAATCTAGAATCGGCCTGTCTAGCCAAATAAAGGCTCACAGCAGAAACACATGACCCTGAGTAGACACCATCCTCGAATTGAGTGACAGCCGACAAGCAATAAATACTCTTCTAGGGATACAGTACTGCATTCAATAACATTTCTATCTAGATTTAATGCCTAAGAAGCAAGAAAGAGACAGGCATAATGAGATGGAGCTTCAGGAGAAGTGAGGTTAAAAGGAATAGTTTGTGTGGGCCTTTACATATTTTATTAAGCATAAACTTTGGAGCAGTGTGCTATGCCTCCAAATATGAAAGTGCAATTGGTCAAATGCTGAGTTTGTAATCTGCTTCGTATTAACAGTCTGCAGGAATTAATCAAAATTCTGATATCGTAGGATAGCAAGTTTGTTACTTAATTAATCCAGTGTGAACAGCAAGGTGAAAATCACACTGAGGTATTTAATATGCACGTCAGATGCTTTGCATGGACATTGGATCAGGTGCATCCGTAACTCTTGACATCAGACCCAGACAGAGCGAGAATTCAGGCACGTCACTGCCTCGATGTGTTTCATCTCTAAGGAGCAAAATTTGATATGGTGTACCTCATCCTCTAGTGAGTCTTGTGGTGATTGAACATTGAATAGACTTTGTAATCTAGGTGATGATAAGTACATGACTATCTGCTAATGGAAGCTGTGCAAAGGCATAAGTAACTGAAAGGTACAATGGAACAAACAAGAGCACAATATGTTTTTATGAAAAATGCACACTTCAAATGTTGCAAGCCATTTCTCATCTATTCTGTTGCAAAGATGTTCAGAGTACTTCTTATCTGCCTGCATCTTTCACAATCTGGTATATTCAAATGCGATGAATTAAATGCGAAGAATTCAATCAAACGGTGTCTGTGTATTAAAGCCAATATCTTACAGGGTTCATTGTTAAAGTACAGCTTCCTTTGGTATTCATCCACTCAGACTTCAGGCATCAAGAGTTCTTTGAATCATTTTACCTACTGCGCTTGTTCTTTGGGGAGCCGTGACGAAAGCAAAGGAAGAAACTTTCAAGCGAGGCATTTTACGCTTCCTTCAGAACACAGGATCAGCTGCAGAATTCTTTAATTTGACTTAATGCTGGATATGCGATATAAAGGAAAGTGCACAACACTGCAAAAAAAAAACTCATCCATTTGGAAATCAGGTTTTAAACAGACTAACTGTTGTAACTCTTTCAAGTACAAACACATTTCCATCTGTTCCTATTCAGATGAAGTTACATTGTTTCATAGTTTGCCATTGTGAGATTTGAACTCTTGACCTTGGGGTTACAAACCCAGTACCATAACCACTTGGCTATTTAGGCCAAGCTAAAAAGCAGTTGAAGCCAAGCACATAATTAGATGATTAAAAACCCAATTTTAAAACTGAGTGCAGAAAAGTAAAGGGGGTAATTTGCCCCTGATTTCCCTACTGTTGCCACTCAGCAGTTCCCACTGGAGGCTTGTACCGAAATTGCAAAAAATGAACCGCTTTGTAACTGCAGGGCTGGGATTTTCCGTGCCTGCTGGCATCAGGCATGTTTGGTGGCGTGAGCAGCCAATATAGTGAGAAGGCCAAAAATCGGGTTCATGATGTCGTGAAACCAGTTTGCGATCATCCACTCAGCCTGCCGAAGGCGGGCTACGTTCCTCGACATCGGACATCAGGAACTTCACTGTAATACATCAGCATATCATTATAAGGCGAGCCTGCTGGAATCATCCCCTCCCCCTGCTGGATCATCCACCCATGTCGGCGGGAAATCATGCCAAAGTGTTTCACAACAGCATATATAAGGCATGCACTTGGCAGGCTGCACTTCGCTTGGGACTTCAAGGTTTGTTTACCTACCTTGCTTTGGTCAGCACTCACAGTCATCAGTGCCAGACTTCACAGACAGCACCATATCACTTTTATGGCGGTTCACGGGTAGGTCTCTATCCACCAGATCAGCCACCTACAGGGGGTTTTTCAACAGCTGCAGGGCTAGGGCTTGCTTGGGGAAGGAGGAGAAGTGTCCTCAGGCAAGGGAAGAGGCTGCAGGATGAGAGCTGTGCTGGGGAAGGAGGGTATCCCAGGGTGTGTGTGGGGGGAGGCACATGTTGATCTGTGCAGGTGGCCTCCAGATGGTGAGGGCTGAGGATGCTGTCTCCAGAGGAGATGAGGCCAGATGGACATGTGAGGGCATGTGTGTGAGAGAGTGAGTGGTGATGTCCCTTTAAGTTGGCAGTGAGTGAAATGCCAGTGAATATGTGATGGGCTTGAGTGTGTGAGTTTAGAGTGATGAGATGGTTACCATATCCTGGTTGCATGGATGAAATCATTCATCCTCTATCTGCATTGGATAACCAACCTCTTCTGTGCAGCATTGACACTGATCACCACTGCCGTCGCCTACCAAGCCAGAGTGGTAATGTTGCTGCCTCTCCTGTGGCCAGAGTGGGAGTAGAGGACATCACAGCGGGCTTCCACGGCATCCAATAGTCAAGACATCCAATAGTCGCTCGAGGGCTGCAGTCTTCTTGCCTTTCGGGGCTATGTCTTCTTTGCTGCAGTCCTGGGCTGGAAGCACTGAGCGTGGCTGTACTTTAAATGTGGTGCCTGACGCTATGAAGTGGCGAGGTGACCGTGTGGCAGGTGAATCGGGGCCAGCCCACCATCGAAATGACGTGTATCCCAGGAATGCATAATTAATGCAACAGGTTTGTAACAATACGGCGTGAAAAGCCACCATTGCAGCCGACGGGTAAAATGTCATTTTTCTTGCCTGCTACGGCACTTAGTGCAAATCTGGGATGATTCTGCCCCAGCTATTTAATCAAAGCTGATGGCAGCCTTCATTATCCAGATCCTATTTTTCCGTTAGTTAGAAATAAACGAGACTTGTAAGATTTAATTGGCATGTGTTATATAACAACTTAAAGGCCATCCTTGGCAGCTTCTACAATGTGTTAAGTGCTTGTTTTGGTAACTGGGATTAGGGAGGGGAATTGTGGAAAGCAACAGTTGTAGAATGGAGGTAGGCACCGGTAGGCTGGAAAGAAAAGAGAGCATGTGATTTTATTTGGTGTTAAAATAAATGAGAGGGAAAAACTGGATGGCAGACCAGCACGCATGCTTTATGTCTGGTTAGCTTCACAATTCGCATGTAATCATAAAAGAGGTCACCGGGTCTCAAGGTGTGCTGCCCCCTGCCCAACTCTCCAGTTAATGTTCTTATTAGTGAGGAATACAGCTTCAAAATTTCCGCAATGGTGTTACTCCTAGGATCCATTCACAATCATAATGTAAAATGGGCATAGGCTTTTAGCTACTTAAAAAATCAAATATTTCTTTAAACAAAGATAAGTTAAAGCAATATAGAATGTACAAATATCACAGAGGGATGGGCAGTGGCAGCTGATGATTGCACAGTGTTATGAAGATGTGTTATATAAAATATTAATTTATGTCATTGGCTGGACATACATGTGTATTGAACTTTTTTGTAAAGAATACTTTTCCTAAGCAAAAGCCATTGGCTTATAGCAGCTACTATGTTGCAATTGTAAAGGACACAAGCTTGTATGGAGACACTAGATCTATAGGGTTCTCAGGGACAGGTCACGTGATTCAACTTTTGGGTGAAAAGATGTTGGAAACTGCCACAGGGGCAATAGCCTTACCCCATCTTTCTTTCTGCTGAAACATCTCTCATCAAAGTTAGCTATTTGTGGTTTGAAAAACCCACCAGAAGACCTCATTGATGTAAGCCAAGAGTTTGTAATGGAGAATTCTGAATCAACACCACTGTCTCCAGTGAGAAGCCATAAGAATCAGCAACTACTGTGGACCAGAACCCTTCAGCTGTAAACAAACATCCAGACACCTCGTGTATATTTATTTTCTGACTTTACTTGTTACTTGGTTCTAAGTTTTTCAAGTTCTTAATATCTGATACTCTGCAGAGTTTTACTTCTGTTTTGCATGCTCGAGTGGGGGATTGTGTGTGTGTGTGTGTGTGTGTTGTTTTTGCATTAGTAGGTAGTTGAACATATATGTACATTTTAAACCTCTTTGTTAATAATCTCTACATCTTTATTTGAGTGGGCTTTACCAATAAAATTAACTCTTTACTTGTTAACTTAAGGAACCTCACTGGCTTATTTTAATTTCAGGATATATTAAACACTACAACCTCACTGAATGTGTCAGAAAATATTTGCTTTGAGAGAAAGGATATGAAAAAAAAATAAGCACCCATGCGGTCTTAATGTTAGATCTAGGACTCAATAAAACAGGGTGGGGGGCAGCATATGGCTTGCCACACCCACCCCCCTCCTCCCATCTTGGTAGGAAAGTCGGTGCGGAGAACTGTGGGCAGGCTAAACGAGGGCCAAGTGGGACTTCTGCCCCTCACTGGGGAGGAAGTCCCGCCTTCTGGAGCTCCATCAGTCCCTGCAGTGCCAAGAGCGTGTCAGTGGCCGTTGCTGGGACTGGAAAAGAAGGAAGAAGGCCCATGGATCCCCAAAGCAGTTAAGCCTGGTGGCTTGGGCAGGGAGGGGGGCAGGGGGCAGAGAGGGGGTTGGGGAGGAGCGGTTGGGCTTAAGGCTGTGGGTAGGTAGGTGTCTAGCCAGGGCATGTAAAATACAGGTCCTAGTGTTCTTAGTTTTTAAAATCCTTAATACTGATTTCTTTAATATTAGGAGAGAGTACTTAGGTCCTGCTATTTAATCAGAACATAACAGCATGAAAGAAAATCAGGGTCAATAAGAATTTTTGCCCATTAAGACTCATCCCTCTAGCACCTCAACATTTTCCATGACATAATCCAAAAGCATCTGAAACCACCCCATGCCTTCTTCCCCGTTATCTCACCTTAAGGTTTATTCCAATCATTTATCACTTTCTGAGTGAAGAAGCTTTTCCTGTTAATTTACCTTTCACTCTTTTCTACCTGCGCCTTCTGGCCATGCTTTCTTCACTTACTTTGAAGTGACAACAGATGACTTGTATATTTTCCATTTAACATTCAGCCGATGATGATGCCTCTTGCGCTGAAGGAAGTGTGAAGTTCTCCTGCCAAATGTGCTAAAGTCATGCTGACAATCCCCCTTTGAAGTGCTAAAGAACTGCACTAAAAGCAGTTGATTGTCAACATTATGTTCGTGAGTTTCACAAGGAAGCTATACACTCATTTCCAGTTAGATTCCGTTAATTCTTGTTACACAGCTGCCTTTATTAAAGGCACCAAAATTAACAATAAGGAGACATTTATGTGGGAAAACCACACATTCCCCTTTTAATCAATCTTGGTGTTGTAACGAATCTGAAGTTATTTTAATAGCCATGTTCCAATTCTAAGTGTTCCGTCTTCTGCGTAGAACAGTTCTTTACATATCTTCAAAACCCAACTGAATTTCCTGTCTTCTCTCACTGAGAGTTTTGCTTCATTTTTCACATAAACTTAAAGTCCTGCCTGGACAGCAACTGTTTATTTCAGTTCTGCTTTCAATGTAATGCTCTGCATTAAAACATAGTGTAAGAGCAGAATTAGCTTGCTGTGGCCATTAATTTTAGTGAGATTAATTGATAAATTGGCCCAGGATCAGATAATCCTTCTCATCTGACTATTATCACACACACTTATGGATCTCTGAGAGCACCTTGTATATTAAAGTGGATGGTTTCTGAAATCTATAAACACTTGAAAATGTAATAAGGTAAATATATGTTAGTAAGTTATGATAATCTGAAATGTGTTGTCTGAAAGGGTAATGGAAGCAGATTCAATAGTAACTTTCAAAAGGAAATTTGATATTTACTTGCAAAAGCAAACAAATGCAGGATGATGTAGGCAAGTGGAGGCAGCCAGTGTTTAGTAGTTGGATAGCTCTTTCAGAGAGCACTAACTTGTGCTGGTGTACGGAGCCACCTGCACCATTCAGCATCCTCCACCTCAGCCAAAAAAGTTATGGCAGAATCATAGGGACAGGAGTAGACAATTCAGCCTTTAAGTAGATAATGGCTGCTTGGTATTGTATCTCCATTTACCCTGTCACACGGGGCCAGATTTTTGTGGATCAAATCTGGTGGAATGGAGGCAGTTTAGCAAACTGAAATGGTGCTGATTTCATGCATGCTAATGTCCTGCCTCCATTCTCTGTATCTGAGACATTCATGAGGGAGGGGTTAGCGCTGGCCTGCCACTCCTGTTTAGGCCAATGAAGCTTGTTAAGGGGCTTGCTTAAAGCCCAAGTTATTGCCATTTTGAAATTTCATGGAGGTGGCAGCAATCAGGAACTGACCGCCTCAGACAAGCTGAAGGGCAGGTGTGAACCAAATTGTGTGCAAGTTGGGTGACAGGTAAGTCTAAAGGCTGATCGGTGCTCAAAGCACTAACCCCTTTGAGGAAAAGATTGCAGTAGCCCATTGCAGGTCAGGGGAGGAATCAGCATTAAGAACTTTGCCCTCCTGGCATCACACGGGCATTGGAGCATGGGCAAGACTGTTAGGACTCCACCTGTGCACTAGCTGGGAATGAGTGTTACACCCTCAGAAATTGAGGCCAATGGAGATGAGGAGTAGCCTGAGCAAGAAGAATAGAGTCCCAGGCATCAAGCAGCCAGAGGGGAGGGAGAAGGAGCATGAAAATGAAGGAGACACTACCCTGAGCACACAATATACAGGCAAAGTCAAATATACCTGCACAGGACTGAGAAACAACATTGACTCAGACTGGTCTGTTGAGGCAGATAGTCACAGATATCACAAGGTCAGTGTGGACCTCAGACCTTGCACCACTGATCACTATTCCCTGCTAGTAGCAGTCAATGCAACTGTGACTTTGAATTTCTCTGTTGCTGGGATCTTTTCAAGAGTCAGCTGTGAACCTCTGTGGCACTTCGCAGGCAGCTGCACACCAGTGTATCACCTTGGTGACAGATGCTCTCTTCACCAAGGCTGGACCATACATCAGATTTGTAACTGATCACAGGCCCAAAGGGCACTAGGCTTCCTCTGCTCTGCTGGGTTCCCCCAAGTGCAGGGCATCATTGACTGCATGTATGTTGCCATCAAGGCACCCAGTGAATAACCAGTGAGACCCATCAACTGGACAAAATTCAATTCCCTCAATGTCCAATGGGTCTGTGACCACATCAAAAGCATTCTTCATGTGTGTCTTGATTTCCTGGCAGCTGCCAAGTCTCCTTCATCCTCCATTGGACTAATGCCTCTGATCTTCATTCCAACCCAAAAATTTTGTGGATGAATCCTTGGGGACAAAGGGTATCACTTGAGGAGATGGCTATTGTACCCTTTACTGGAGACCCAGACAGAGGAACAGAGGTGAGACAACCAATGTCACATGCTGAGCAGGGCAACCATTGATCAAGCCATCGAGCTTCTGAAGATTTGGTTCCAGTCCCTGTGCCAATAGAGTGGTGCCCTCCAATACCCACCAGCAAGGGTCTCAATCAGACAGGTCTTCTGTGCTCTCCATAACATGGCCCTTCAGTTAGGTTTGGGCCTTGAGGAAGGGTGAAATCCTGAAAGAGGACAACTAATTGGGAGGGCAGCAAGAGCAGGAGGGGAGACAGGAGGAGGAAATGCAGGCATAGGGAGGAGATGTGGATCTGGGAGTCTCCTCCTGCCTGCCATGCTCCAAGAAGAGGACCTCCCTCCTTTCCCTCACAGCCTCCAGCATTAGATCCAGGTCAGCATCGATAAAGACAGGGTGTCACCTGCCTGGACTGGCAGGACTCCAGCTCCTGTATGGCATCTCGCTTTCCTGTGGTGCAGTAGGAGACATTAGCACAATCAGCAGATCTTTCCCTCAGAATAACCAGCAGCCCCAGTGATGGCTACTGTGCAGAGTCAAAATGAGCCCCAGACTTGTCCATCCCTACCCCCACTGGCTCCAAGTGGACAGGAAACTCATCTCCATTGCGATTAAAGGCTCCTTCCTGTGAAAATCTGAACTTCAGCTAGTTTCCCTCTGGAGGTGAGTTTCTGACCCAGAAACAGACCAGGATGCTGTTCCTTGCATTGGCGGCAAAAATGCAGCCCACAGTGCAAGGTACAATTCCCCTATTACCCTTGTTTGATCCACATCCCATACCACACTTACCCAATAAATCCCGCCAATCTAAATCTAGAAAATTTCAAGCTTCACTCCCAAACAGCCTAGTCCTAATGTAATATGCCAACTTGTTTTGGATGCCCCATTCGAGGAAATAGGTTCTCTGAATCTACCCTATCAAAAACACTTTAAACATCTCAAATAGACTACTCTTCTAAACACAAGGTTGAGTGTTATTTTAATCATTCTATACTGCCCCCTCGCCGCCACCGTCCTTCCCCACCCCACACCAACACCCCCCACACCTGGGCCAACATATCCTTCATGAGGCACGTACCCCAGCCTGAATGCAATCAGTACTCCAGATCTTTGTTATACTTAAGCACCTTGGGACAAGTCATTACGTAAAAGGTGCTATATAAATATAAGTTGTTGTTGCTTACCTTGGATATTCAAAGATTAGCATACAGAAATACTTAACTTTAATAGGGCAGATTTATTCAAACTTAAACAGCCATAAACTTAATAATAAATTATATAGAAGTAGTACACTCCCATGAATATGTTTTACACAGCATCATACAGACCAGTGAATTCAGTTGTATATCATCTGGCCCCCTTCAGAAATGTGCTGTGCAGACACCAAAGAAGAATTAATTCAGTTTGGGTTTCTTAAGTAAATTCCATCCATTTCGTTGTCATTATGTACTTTTAATGGCCAATGATCATTAAAAACAAATGGCTGCAACTCCAAAAATAAAGGTGATCAACTATTATCTGACAGAAAAGTATTTGGTTTTTAGTGGAGTAATTTCATGAACATTACCCCATCTCTGCTATTTTCAAAGCACTTGCTGAAAATGGTCCTTGTCTACAGGTAAAGTAATAGTTAATGATAATAAGCAAGGGGGTGAAAAGTTATCGGGGTAGGTGGGAATGTGGAGTTGAGATTACAATCAAATCAGCCATGATCCTATTGAATGGCAGAGCAGGCTTGATGGGCCAAGTGACCTACTCCCGCTCATAATTCCAAATCCATGACCACTACCACTTAGAAGGACAAGGGCAGCAGATAGGTGTGAACACCACCACCTGGAAGTTCCCCTCAAAGTCACTCACCATCCTTATTTGGAAATATATCGCAGTTCCTTCACTGTTGCTGGGTCAAAATCCTGGAGCTCCCTTCTTAATAGCACTGTGGGTGTTCCTACAACACATGGACTGCAGTGGCTCAAGATGGCAGCTCACTACCACCTTCTCAAGGGCAACTAGGGATGGGCAATAAATGCTGGCCCAGCCAGCGAAGCCCACATCCCATGAATTAATATTTAAAAATTTGTATGTTCATATAATAGCAGGGGAAGCAAAGTTCTGGTTGGTCCTCATGCTGCACAATGCAGTTGTTTGTAGAAATCAGTAAACAGTGTCTTCTGTTTTGGAAGAGAGCACTCCCTCAGATCCTTATCCAGGGAAGGTAAATGCCTTTATCAATGTGGTCAGCAGGGACTAACCATTCAGCAATGATTACTGACATTATTCTAAAGTGATGGTACAGTTTGTCGGAATCGTGCCCACAAGATCAATGCAGTCATTTGAATCAAAGGGGGGTCATTTTAAACCACTGATGCTGCCTATGGGATTAAGAACATGAGAAAGTACAGAATAGAAGGAAGGCCATTTTCAGTACCTTGAACCTATATATTCAAGGTTCAATCTTACTGAAGGGTTGAATGGCCTCCTTCTGTACTGTAAATAACTCTACGACCCTATGACCTTAACACAGCATTTACTGCTTAATCTCACGAGGAAATAATCTTCTTCATCCCCAAATACAGCAGGAGAACCTTCATGCAAACAAAGACCAGCAGAAGTGGATGATCCACTGCTGAGGATATTACCCAAGAGAACAGGATGGTGCAGCTAGCCTTTAACTTTCAGATAATGTAGGAAATTGAGGTCAGTGTAGTAACCATCTTCTGCTGGAAAATGAAATGACTGACTGACTTGCATTTATGTGTTGCCTTTCATGACATCCCAAATAATGAAGTAAAAACAGGAAATGCTGGAAAATCATTTGTGGGGAGAGAAACAGAGTTAATGTTTTGAATCCAATGTGACTCTCTTCAGAACTGGAGGGAGGTGGAGATGTGATGGGTTTTATGCTGTTGATA
Organism: Carcharodon carcharias; assembly: GCF_017639515.1. Classification (NCBI taxonomy): domain Eukaryota; kingdom Metazoa; phylum Chordata; class Chondrichthyes; order Lamniformes; family Lamnidae; genus Carcharodon; species Carcharodon carcharias. Next base: position 66,962,859 of record NC_054480.1, on the reverse strand, counting down.
AAGAAGGGAGGGGTGGGTTGAGCAAAATTGGAGGTCAGGGATAGGTTTGTGGGCAGGGGAAATTAAATCACAAAGGTGTCATGGAACAACAGACAAAGAGAGTAGTAACAACAGGATTAACGAATAAATAATTGGTGCAGAGTAGGTGTTAATAGCAGAATAAAGGTCAGCACTGTCTGAAAGCAAAATAGCAGAGGGGAGGATTTTTCCCTTGTTGGGTGGGCTCGACAGGGCCGTACCGTGATTTCAAGCTGGCAGGCTGATTAAAGTTCGCCCAACATGAAATGTGAGCGGCAACACTCAGCGCTGCCTGCGTGGAGGGGGCGGAGGAGGAAGGCAAGCACAAACTTTATGCATGCACATAGGAGCACGCAGGAAAAGCTTCCTGAGGCAGCATGAACATTTTTCAAAATAAAAAATAAAAATTTCTAAACTGTTATAAAACATGTCCTCTCATGTTATTCTGTCTCTGACTCTGTCACATGACCAGGGATATGTTATAAATGAAATTTAAAATGTTTATTATATTTTTGTTGTTGGGAGCCTCATCCTGCCAGTGAATGAGGTTTCCTAAAAAATTGGCCTTTTCACCTGCCTGCCAACAGGAAAGTTGGACAGGCAGTGAAAAAATTCTTTTAATTACCTTTTTTAATGACCTTAATAGGCCTTTTAATTGTTGGTGTACTCCAGCCGACTCCAGCACGCATCCACCAACCGAAATATCACACGGGTGCGCAATGACGTTGGGATGCATCATTTTACACCTGGTCAGGCCGGGTGTGCGCCCGCCCAATGAGCTAAAAATTCTCCCTAGAGTGTGTTATGAGCAGAAAATGGGTCAGCGGTGTCTGAAAGCAAAAAACATGAGAACAAGATACACACTGACACTTGTGGGAAAAGTTCAAAATGGAGGACAGAGTTCACGGTCTGAAACTAACGAAGCTAATGAAGCTGAAACTAATGAAGCTCATGGTCCCAACTAATGAAGTATGTTTGAAGTGTAGTCACTGCTATGTGGGAAACATGGTATCCGAAGGGTGCACAACGAGGTCCCCAAACAACAATAATAATGGTCTGATCATCTGTTTTGATGATATTAGTTGAGGGATAACCAGTGGCCAGGACACGAGGTAAATTTCCCTTTCTCTCCTTCAGATTATTACTATGGGATCTTTTACATTTTCCTGCAATGCAAACTAGACCCTGATTTAACAGTTTATCCAAAAGACAAGCTACTCCCTCAATGCAGTGCTGCCAGACAGCCTAGATTTTATGCTCAAGTCTTTGAAGTGGGACTTGAACCCACAATTTTCTGACTCAGGGGCATCAGTGCTTTTCACTGAACCATTGCTAACATTGCAAAAAAGCAACTAAGTGTACATTTTCAAGAGCTAAGTAAAAAAAGGTCAAAAAACAAAGATGTATTAATTAATTTTCTGAAAAAAAATTGTACACCCTTGTGATAATGGCCAGTCTACATTTTAAAAAATGCTTGCGTTGCATGTGCTGAGATGGAATCTATGGGCAGAATTTTCTCATCCTGTCTGTGGCAGGTTTTGTGGCGAGCGGGAGCAGAAAATTTGGAGAAAGGCCAAAAATCGGATTCCCACCAGCGGGAAATCAGTTTGGAATTTCCTCTTCAGTACACTATTGGCGGGCTGATGGTGGTCAGGTTTCCTGCTGATCCATGGCACAAACATCATTTGCATTATCATGTCATGAATGCTCATTAAAAATGCAACTCGCTGACATCATGTTGTCCCTCCCAATCTAGCGCCACATCAGCAGGAAATTAGATCGATCTGAATCATGTATGGGAATGAGTGGCATTCAGCTGGCTGACCTCACTTCACTCGTGACTTCGAGGTGAGAGCAACATTCAAAGTCTACCTACAACAGCGCCGCTCCGGATTCTCACAAACGTCAGTGAGACTGTTCGGTGTGTAAGCTTGCCCTCCTCACTGGCTTCCTCTGTTCTCCAGGAGGATGTCATCTGGGAGCTCAGGCAGGGCTGCACATGAGATAGAGACCAGCACTGCAACTCACTCGGGTGGAGGATGCAGAGGAAGACAGAGACATGGGGCACAATGGGCAATGGTGGGGTAGGTGGCAAAGGAGGAAGGAGACATGGATGACAATGGGCAATGATGGGATTAGTGGGCCAGGAAGGAGACACGTTGAGGTTAGAGGGGGGGGGTGGCAAATGATGGCAGACAAGAGGGGAGACCAAGGGTGGAGAGCTGGATCCCAACATGGAAGACCAGAATGCAGACACAGATGGGGGCGGATGGGAATCAAGCTGTATGAATTGCAGTGTATGCACACAGGCTCTGGAATACAAGGAGGGTTTGTGTTAGTGTGGCTCAAGGGGGATGGGTTCAACAGAGACTCATGGAGGTGGGGGAGGGTAAAGCCTTACACATGAGGGACAGGTAGCACAGAGGCTCATGGAGAAGGGGGGTGGCGGGGAGAAACTGTGTTGTCATCAGTAAAGAAGGAATGGGAGAGCTCATTGAAAGATAGTCATAATCCCTGGTGTATGGCCAAGAGTTAGGGTATAAGAGATTAAAGGCAGACCTGAGGCTTAGTGCACCTCAGAGTCAGGTGAGAGATTAAAGGCAGTCCTGGGGCTTTGCAGGCCATCCTGCAGGGCTATGCATGGAAAACACATTGTAGTCCTGCTCCAAGCAGAGGCAAGGCCTGTGTGCTCAAATGGGACAAGGCACAGCTTGGTGTGCACAGCATGGTCATAGTCTCACAGTTGGTGGCCATGATCTTGTCTGGCTTGGTACTGGGCTGCAGATGGGATGGTCAGGGTTAGGGGATGCATCTCCAGCCTGTAAAGGAGGAAAACGTAATACAGAGAGGGGTATTCAAAACTCTCCTGTGTGTGTAGGGTGGGGGGGGGGGGGGTAGGTTGGGGGGCGGGGTAGAGGAGGGGGTTCTCCTCTGTACTTGACCATGCACACAGCCTCAAAATGGGGAGGGGTGAAGTTCACATTGGGAATGGGGACATCTACAATGATGAGTTCAGGTGGGTGGGTTGGAATATTGACCACAATGACTATGCATCCAGGGTAATTGGGATAGGCTGGAGAATAACAGATGGGAACTCTGCCTGTACACTATGAGGTTCCAGGAAGATTGAAGGGACTTGAACACTCACTGGTGGAGATTTGAAGCTGGTCTCAAAATAAAATCTCATCACCACTACCTTGCTACCACAAAATTGTGGCCCATTTAGATATCAAAATTGGAAAAATATCTGCATGGGAGGAGTTTGAGTCACTGTGGGAAGAACCCAGGGGCTGCATTCAGTGGCCCTTTTAGGGGGCACCCTCAAACTGCTCGGACTCTAAATATTGAAATAGAGTCAGAGCTGAGAGAAAAGAGGAAGACTTCCTTGTGAAGGTGCAGCTGGAGCCATTGCCTTTTGTTGCAGTTTAACAAGAGACTGCAGGAGTCATTGGCTTCACAATACAGTCACTCCATTTGAGCTTTAACAGAGAGGAATGTGAGAATGGAAAATGCAGGCAACCAAGGAGGAAGCACAGCTGCTGCATATTTGACAGGTCATCAGTGAAAGTTTCTAATGTGCATTCTCCAATTGGCATGAATAACGGACCAAAGAGCACTTATTCATTGCGTACAAGATCAGAGATTGCAGGAGTGCCTTTGATAAGGTGGCACATGTGATGAATGTGTCCAAACCTCTCCCAAACTCTATGGAATTGAGTTGTCAAGTATCAGGGTTGGCATCGCTGTCACCTAGATCTGCGAGTTTGTGCCTCAGCTGCAAGGCTGTATCAATGAAAAGCTATTAATGCAGATGCAGCTCTGGGGCATAACATTGGCTTTCTATTTGTGAGTAGGAGGTCTACTGTATTTGCCCAGTGTTCATTAATCTCTTGCATCTATCATTCCACAGGGAGAAGGAGGATTGAATAATGGAGCCTGGGCTCAATGCTGTCTTCTTGATGGCAATGGTCCAATTGAGGAGGAGGAGAAGGGCCAGGTGCCATCCAGCACAGCTTCAAGAGGAGGCCCGGCCTGAGGTTCATGAGTCCAGGGGAGCCTCAACAGGACCCAGAGGATGAGGTAGTTAGACCTGTCCCACAGAGGTGATTCATATGACCATGACCAAGGTTCTAGTGAAGAAAAGTTTTCTACCTAAAGATGAGTGACAGACAATGCCACACGCTGTGCTTGTCAAGAGATGTGGTGGATCAAATCTGCCACATTCTGCAGGAGGATCTAACAGACTGGGAGGACATCCCCCGCCACTGCCCCTCAAGGTCACCAACACACTCAATTTTTTTTCCTGCAGATCATTCCATGGCTCCACAAGGGACCTATCGGCATATCACAGTTCACAGCACGTAAACAGATGCCCTCTACAGTAAGGTTCATCATTATGTGAAGTTCACACTCGATTAAGCTAGCCAGGTGGCTAGATTTCTGTGGTTTGCAGCTATCTCAGGCCTCCCTGGGGTACAGGGTACAATCAACTGCCCACATGTCATTTTGAGAACTCCACGGCAGCAGCCCCTGATGTTCATTAACAGGAAAGATTTCCATTCCCTGAACTTTCAACTGATGTGCGATCAGCTGAAGCACATCATGCACATTTGTGCCAGGTGCCTTGGGAGTTCCCATTACTCGCGTAACCTGAGTCACTCCCAGGTGCCTCAGGTATTTGAAAGACTTCAGTGGTTACAGGGCTGGCTGCTGGTGCTAAGGGATACCCGCTCAAACGATAGCTCATGACACCCGCGCGTCATTCTCTGAGTCACTCGGAAAGAAATAACGAGGCGCATAAAGCCACATAATCCATCATTTAGCAGACCAATGGCATCCTGAAGATGTGCTTCAAATATTTGGACCGCTCAGGTGGGGCTCTGCAGCATTATTCTGCTCTGTTCACAACCTGGCACTGCAAAGGGGGGTTCCCTTACCAGGGGGATTCATCGAAGAGGCTGATAACTCCACAGATGATGAAGATTACGAAGGGCAGGAACCTGAATTGGGTGATGAGGTTCAGCTTACATGTAAGGATGCCATCGAAGTGCACAACGTGGAAGACATGCCTGTGCCACACTGATAGACACACAATTCTAGGAGGATTAAGGTACAGGCAACAGGCACGGCCACATTGCTTCTATCCCTTAGTACCATGCCAATGCACTGAAAGGCCTTTACAACCAGCAACATCAAGAGCAAGTTCAGCATTTGGACTTCTACCTTCAACATTCATAATTCACCAGGCCCTAACCTTTGGAACAGTCAGCGGCAAAAGCTCCATTGGCATGCTCTGGGAAGTGATAGTTGCCACTAGAGCACTAACACTGTGTCAAAAGACTTGATGAGGTGATGGACACCTTTATGAGAAGCTTTTTACAGATACTGAGATGCACTCATGATTGGAGAGACCATCATGACTGCAGCTCTTGTGCTTTGGCACTCCCATAAAGGTGGCACTTGCATTTGGAGAGATAATTGCAGTTACCCCTCTAAGGGCGAGTGAAGGTGCCTAACTCCAGTCTGTCTTGTAAGGAATATGGTTACCAATGCATTTTGCAAACACCTCCAGTACAGAGTTTGACACATCTCTCTGACTTAACACAAGGATAGAGGAACTATCACGAGTCAGCTACACATCACATGAATGTGAGGCTCAAAAAGAGAGGTGAACACTGAATGGGAGTTTGGATTACCCTTGCAATAAGATGTTTATGCGCAATGCTTTCAAGTGACAAGACCATTCTCATGAATAGCAAATATATCTACAAAGGTGCATTATGTTAACAGTAATTGAACACCCGTGACCCAGAAGTGATGTCAAGGCTTAATTTTTCTAACCCTATCACTATGACTACGACATCCGCAGCAGAGGTAGAGGCAGCCTGCTGACTGTTACACCCTGTTGTCTTTGATGACTTTGATGGTCGTCCTCAAGATGGTCGAGAACTAAAGGGCCCCGGCCTGCTTTAGGTGTCCTGCTATGGAGCAGGTGCAGCCTCCTCGGCCTGTACAGCTGGAGATGATGGTGCCATAGGTAGAGGGGATTGGGATTGGCTGGACTCTCACAGAATCACCTGGATGGATGGCCATGGCGTCTCCAGCTGCTGGTTCCCCTCGCTGAGGATGCCAAGGGCCCCTGTCTGATTCCCTGAGGAGAAGGGGATACTGGAGGGAGGTCAAGGTGCCCGGCCCCCTCTCACTTAGCCACTGATGGATCCCACCAAAGCGTATAGAAATGGAGTGCAGGTCCCAGTGCAAATCCAGCAGGATCTGTCATACCAAGGTCTCCAAGGTGGTTGCCACCCTTTCCATGGCGACCTCGAATCTTGGCCACAACATAGAAAGAACGCGGATTCCTGCATTCTTTGCTCCAGTCTGTTGACTGCCTCTTGCAACTCTACCTGATTTTCAGCTGCCTGTTATTGAATCTTCAACATGTTTATGATGGCCACTTTCAGGGGCTCTTCTTCTAACTCGGACTCTACAAGTACCTGATCTCCAGCAGTTTTCCATGTGCCAGAGGCCTGGGCTGTCGCTGTCTCCAACTGCTGTGGAGACGTGTCAATGAGGTGTTCCCCAGAACGTGACCCCAAAACTATTCTATAACTATGACACTGGGGTGTGTCTCTCTGAGCTGGTGAAGGATGAAGGTGAATGCAATGTTGGGTCTTCTTCTAGAGACTGCTCAGCTTCCTTGTCTGAGGTGACCCTGGGAGTTGGGGTTTATGTTGGGTCTGGAGGTTTGTCTGGGCCTGCTGCTGTCTGTAACAGAGAGAAGATAGATATGGTTCATGAGCAGACTAAATACAACGTGGCATGTCACTCACTGAGAATGTCAGGATGTGATCAACTCATGGATGGCTCAACCGTATCGGCTGACTGGGAGAGGCCAATCTTGCCTTCCCCACTGGAGCAGTCTCTGTCCTCCCCCACCAACCCAGCAGCATCTTCCTCAAATTTGCTCAGCTCCAGGATGTCGCTAATCCCCCCCTCCAGTCTGGGATCTCTCCCTCTTGTGGTGGGCGAGCTTGGCCTGCATGAAGTCAAATGGATGGAATATGAAGAGAAGAGATGGAGGAGAGGTTGGGAAGCATCCATGCCTGCTGTGTGTACTGAGCCCATCCCGGTAAGGGGTGTGGATGGAGTTTGTGCAGCATGGTGGATGAGGATGCTGGTGGTGTTAAAGTGTCCATGGGACAATTAGTGCTGATGTGCCCCCCCCCCCTAATATTGTGTGAGATCCCTGAGCAGTGTAACCCTTTGAGTGCATGATGCCATTATGAGGGTGTGAGATCGGAGTGAGCTGAAAGTTAACTTACCCTGGCGGAGCAGATGAGATTATTCATCCTCTTTCTGCACTGGATTGCATTTCTCGGGCGGGTGCCTGACAAGCTGACTGCCCTCAATATCGTTTCCCAGGCTGGCAAGGTGAGATTGGTGGGCTTCCCGGAGTCATCCCTGGTTAGAGGATGTCCTGGTGTTGCAAGGCACCAATGATAGGGCCTCTGGGGTGTCATTATTAAACTTCGGAGCAGTTTTCTTCCTTGATGCAGGCATCTGGAAACATCTTCATCACAAAGCTGGGCTGGAGAGAGTGAGGGTGGTGTTTAAATATGACACCCGGACCTTTAGGTAATGGCGGGGTGGATGAATGAATTCCGGACTCACCACGTGACTCGGAGAGAAACTTATGCACAATTAATTCATTTCTGAGCAGGAAATCTAGCACAATTTCCAGCCAAGCCGCCCAGCTGGAAACGCACTGCGGAACCCACCTGTCATAGCACTTAGCTTCAATAATGGAAAATTCCGCCCTATCGGATGAGAAATTAAAGGATCTGAGTAATAATTTAATAATTGCCCTATTACTCAGCAACAGTACAGGTAATTATTCCATGATCTCCAGAAACAGATATACCTTACTCCTCTGTACACCATTCCTACAGAATGTGGCACCCACCATGTCAAAGGGAATCAGTTCTTCAGCTCAGGACAAGGCCTATAATAGGCTTCAATAAACAGATGCTTGTAGTTCAAAACTAATCAGAGAAGCCCAGAATGGCTTCCAGATTCTCACATGGGAGTTCATTCAGGGATCCCATGAACTAGCTCAAGAAACTTATTAAGTCACTACAAGAGCAATCATTGGTCATGCTTTTGTGTCTGGCCTTTCAATATGATTTCCTCAAGATGCCTTTGGAGTTTTGAAGGCCAGGAAACTGAACTGTTAATGATAACGGGCCACACTCCCCAGCTTTATTTCTTCCAATGTTGAGATAAATGATATATCTCTCAATGGCACCCATACCAGGTTAAATGTGTAAGTCACAAATTGGAGCTCTAAATACGTCCACAGGTGGTGGTCATTCACGGAGCATATCTCCTGAACTTAGCCCTAGGGGTCATTCTTTCTTTGTGATCTGAGGAAGAGAGTGTTAGCAGACTATTCCATAATGAGGAAGATCACGGCAGAGCACACACTGATCAGGTCCCTGCTTCTGTCTTACCCACTTATTTATTGATTTGTTCACATTTAGTGAATCAGGTGTTTACGGTAATTATTGTTAGAGCTAATTGGCAACTTTTTATGGTCTGAGGAGCATGATGCGATAAACACAAGACTTCTAAATATATAGATGTAAGTTAGTTTGATGTTGTGCAACAGCAGCTATTTAGTTTTCAGTGGTATCTAAAGTACAGTAGAAGGTTTATGAGGCTGTAGAAAATATTTCACTTAATGGGGAAAAAGGGTTAATTTTGTATCAGAGAGAAAATATTGAACGTGGTGTTAAAACAGAGAGCTCCTTGTTAGCAGGGACAATTTACTTGCTGCAAATCCTTTCATTTCCAAATGGGACATGTAGAACTGAATTAGGACAAGTGACTGTTTTTGAATACAAAATGGAACGTTTGCTCTTCTAAATTCTTTGAAGCTCTACAAGGCATTCAATTAGAAAGTGCGGCAGCCTTCAATTCCCAAGTATTAGGGAACTGCCTGGCAGCCCTCATTGCGTGAGACATTGTAGTTTTTTTAATTCATACATGGGATGTGGGTGTTGCTGGCTAGGCCAGCATTGATTACCCATCCCTAATTGTCATTGGTCAGAGGACATTTAAGAGTCAACCACATTGCTGTGGGTCTGGAGTCATGTGTCAGTCAGACCAAATAGGGATGGCAGATTTCCTTCCCCTAAAGACTGTTAGTGAACCAGGTTGGTTTTTACGACAGTCGGCAATCTGAGTTCCAAGTCGTCATCAATCTTTTAATTCCAGATTTTTATTGAATTCAAATTTCACCATCGCTAACACCCTGCTAAAAAGGTTTCGAACCTGGGTTCCCAGAACATTACCCTGGGTCTCTGGAGTACTAGTCCAGTGACAATATCACTATGACACCACCTCCGACTATGCCTGCTGGATGAAAGATAGCTTGGATGCAAAGGGTTCCATTTTATGAGAGAGGGGAAGAGAAACTCTCCAGGTCCAGGTCCACTCCAGCTTCTGCTGCATTATGTGTGGGGAGCAACTTCAAATGAAGAAGACACATTGAATTGAAAGTATTCTAGGCTATCACAAATTTTTGAAAAATTTCATTTTAAATTTGAAAAAGGAAGGCTTGCATTTCAATTGTGCTTTTCATGACACCAGGCGCCTCAAAGTGGTTTACAACCAATGACGTACCTTTTGACTTGTGGTCACTGTTGTGATGTGGGAAACATGGCAGCCAATTTGTACATCAGAAACTCCCATGAACAGCAATGTGATATTGACCAGATAGCCTTTTCTTTTATGTTGATTGAGGCATAAATACCAGGACATCAGGAGTAACTCCCCTTCTCTTCTTCAAAATAGTGCTATGGATTCTTTTACACCCATTGATCGTTGCTACCTATATTGATCAATGCAAAATTAACAGTACAACTTGAGTCTTGTAGGCCCAACCAAACCTCATGGCCCAGGTGTGCAAAACCACTGGAGGATTATTTGAGGTTCATCTCATATGGAGTATAAATTCTTTTGGGCCTCTGGGCACTTTCAAACTAACAAGGAGTTGTTTTAAATTTTTAGAGAGAGTGGATGCTCCATGCCCTGCCTCAGCTCATCTGTTGCTAAAATCCTCGTCCATGGTTTTGTCATCTCTGGACTCAACTGTTCCAAAACTCAGCTGACGAGTTTCTCAACTTCCACCTTCTGTAAACTTCCACTCATCCAAAAATACTACTGCCTGTATTCTAACTCACAGCAGGTTCAATTCCCCAATCACTCCTCTGCTTGCTAATACAAATTGGCTTCCGGTCAAATAACCATCCAAAAACATTCTTGCTTTCAAATCCAACTATGTCCTTGCTCATTCCTACTTCTGTATTCCCCTCTTGACCTACAACTCTCTGACACGTCTGCCTTTCTCCAATTCTGACCTTTTATGCATCACTAACTTTTAATCATTCAAGTGCTGCCAGTCGTGCTTTCAGCTATCTTGACTCCAAGGTCTGAAATTCTCCCATAAACCTTTCTGCCTCTTTACCTCTTTGCTTTAGACTTATCTCTTTGACCAAGCTTTTGATCACCTGTGCTAATGTCAACTTATGTGTTTTAGTTTCCTATTCTGTTTGATAACGATCATGTCAAATAGGGTGAGGTTATCTCCTCTAGCAGTGGGTGTTTTGCTGTGTTAAAGATGCTATGTAAATACAAATTAATGTTGTTATAGGGGTGATCAAAGGAGCATCAAGAATTACAGAGAGGTTCCAGAGTTGGCTTTAACCGCTACAGGAAGGACCTTTGGACCGTAGACCAGGCAGAAAACAGTCATAAAGCCTCAATTCCCCAGGCCAGACCCTGAGCTGCGTACTTGAGAGGTTTTGCAGTCATATGCCAGACCTTACAACCAGCTCTGAGCTCTGGGGGCAGTCCTCCAGCAAGGGTGAGGGGAGTGTGGTATTTGGGCCATGTAAAAGGCTGGGGGTAGGAAATAATGGCTGGTATTTGTGTGTCCTGGCTAACACACAGCTGGTAATGCCAACATCCTTGAAATTCAACTTCTGGGAAAGGAATTGCCTTTGATGAACTCTGCACACAGGGTGTGGTGTTCTTTTTCCCCCGGACAAGAAAGATACAACTTGAGCCAAGTAATGTAACCACTGAGATAAAAACAAAAAAAACCCAAAAAAACTGCGGATGCTGGAAATCCAAAACAAAAACAGAATTACTTGGAAAAACTCAGCAGGTCTGGCAGCATTGGCGGAGAAGAGTTGACGTTTTGAGTCCTCATGACCCTTCAACAGAACTGAGTGAATCCAAGAAAGGGGCGAATTATAAGCTGGTTTAAGGTGTGTGTGGGGGGGGGGTTTGGGTGGGGGGAGAGAAGTGGAGGGGGTTGATGTGGTTGTAGGGACAAACAAGCAGTGATAGAAGCAGATCATCAAAAGATGTCACAGACAACAGAACAAAAGAACACATAGGTGTTAAAGTTGGTGATATTATCTAAACGAATGTGCTAATTAAGAATGGATGGTAGGGCACTCAAGATATAGCTCTAGTGGGGGTGGGGGGGAGCATAAAAGATTTAAAATATTTAAAATTAATCGAAATAGGTGGGAAAAGAAAAATCTATATAATTTATTGGAAAAAACAAAAGGAAGGGGGAAGAAACAGAAAGGGGGTGGGGATGGAGGAGGGAGCTCAAGACCTAAAGTTGTTGAATTCAATATTCAGTCCAGAAGGCTGTAAAGTGCCTAGTCGGAAGATGCGGTGTTGTTCCTCCAGTTTGCGTTGGGCTTCACTGGAACAATGCAGCAAACCAAGGACAGACATGTGGGCAAGAGAGCAGGGTGGAGTGTTAAAATGGCAAGCGACAGGGAGGTTTGGGTCATTCTTGCGGACAGACCGCAGGTGTTCTGCAAAGCGGTCGCCCAGTTTACGTTTGGTCCCTCCAATGTAGAGGAGACCAAATTGGGAACAACGAATGCAGTAGACTAAGTTGGGGGAAATGCAAGTGAAATGCTGCTTCACTTGAAAGGAGTGTTTGGGCCCTTGGACAGTGAGGAGAGAGGAAGTGAAGGGGCAGGTGTTACATCTTTCGCGTGGGCATGGGGTGGTGCCATAGGAGGGGGTTGAGGAGTAGGGGGTGATGGAGGAGTGGACCAGGGTGTCCCGGAGGGAACAATCGCTACGGAATGCTGATAGGGGGGGTGAAGGGAAGATGTGTTTGGTGATGGCATCATGCTGGAGTTGGCGGAAATGGTGGAGGATGATCCTTTGAATGCGGAGTGGTGGGGTGATAAATGAGGACAAGGGGGACCCTATCATGTTTCTGGGAGGGAGGAGAAGGCGTGAGGGCGGATGCGCGGGAGATAGGCCAGACACGGTTGAGGGCCCTGTCAACGACCGTGGGTAGAAAACCTCGGGAGACCGATCATCTCAGCTTGCTCCTGCCCCACAGAACTCATTTCTCGTTATCTTGACTCCCTTCTCTCTCCCCTTGTCCAGTCCCTTCTCACCTACATCCGTGATTCTCTGACAGCTTACGTCACATCAACAATTTCCAGCTCCCTGGCCCCAACCGCTTCCTCTTCACCATGGACGTCCAATCCCTCTACACCTCCATCCCCCACCAGGATGGTCTGAGGGCCCTTAGCTTCTTCCTCGAACAGAGGCCCGAACAATCCCCATCCACCACTACTCTCCTCCGTCTGGCTGAACTTATTCTCACACTGAGCAATTTCTCCTTCAACTCCTCTCACTTCCTCCAAATAAAAGGTGTGGCTATGGGTACCCACATGGGCCCCAGCTATGCCTGTCTCTTTATGGGGTATGTGGAACATTCCTTGTTGCAGTCCTACTCCGGCCCCCTTCCACAACTCTTTCCCCGGTACATCGATGATTACTTCGGTGCTGCTTCATGCTCTCGTCGGGACTTGGAAAAATTTATTAATTTTGCTTCCAATCTCCACCCCTCCATCATTTTCACGTGGTCCATCTCTGACACTTCCCTTCCCTTCCTTGACCTCTCTGTCTCAATCTCTGGTGATAGACTGTCCACCAATATCCATTACAAACCTACCGACCCCCACAGCTACCTCAACTACAGCTCCTCACACCCCGCTTCCTGTAAGGACTCCATCCCATTCTCTCAGTTCCTTCGCCTCCGTCGCATCTGTTCCGATGATGGTACCTTCTAAAACAGTTCCTCTGACATGTCCTCCTTCTTCCTTAACCGAGATTTTCCACCCACGGTCGTTGACAGGGCCCTCAACAGTGTCTGGCCCATCTCCCGCGCATCCGCCCTCACGCCTTCTCCTCCCTCCCAGAAACATGATAGGGACCCCTTGTCCTCACTTATCACCCCACAAGCCTCCACATTCAAAGGATCATCCTCCACCATTTCCGCCAACTCCAGCATGATGCCATCACCAAACACATCTTCCCTTCACCCCCCCTATCGGCATTCCGTAGGGATCGTTCCCTCCGGAACACCCTGGTCCACTCCTCCATCACCCCCTACTCCTCAACCCCCTCCTATGGCACCACCCCATGCCCACGCAAAAGATGTAACACCTGCCCCTTCACTTCCTCTCTCCTCACCGTCCAAGGGCCCAAACACTCCTTTCAAGTGAAGCAGCATTTCACTTGCATTTCCCCCAACTTAGTCTACTGCATTTGTTGCTTCCAATGTGGTCTCCTCTACATTGGAGGGACCAAACGTAAACTGGACGACAGCTTTGCAGAACACCTGCGGTCTGTCCGCAAGAATGACCCAAACCTCCCTGTCGCTTGCCATTTTAACACTCCACCCTGCTCTCTTGCCCACATGTCTGTCCTTGGCTTGCTGCATTGTTCCAGTGAAGCCCAACGCAAACTGGAGGAACAACACCGCATCTTCCGACTAGGCACTTCACAGCCTTCTGGACTGAATATTGAATTCAACAACTTTAGGTCTTGAGCTCCCTCCTCCATCCCCACCCCCTTTCTGTTTCTTCCCCCTTCCTTTTGTTTTTTCCAATAAATTATATAGATTTTTCTTTTCCCACCTATTTCCATTATTTTTAAATATTTTTAAATCTTTTATGCTCCCCCCCACCCCCACTAGAGCTATACCTTGAGTGCCCTACCATCCATACTGAATTAGCACATTCGTTTAGATAATATCACCAACTTTAACACCTATGTGTTCCTTTTTTCTGTTGTCTGTGACATCTTTTGATGATCTGCTTCTATCACTGCTTCTTTGTCCCTACAACCACATCAACCCCCTCCACTTCTCTCCCCCCACCCAAACCACGCCCCCCCCACACACGTTAAACCAGATTATATTTCACCCCTTTCTTGGATTCACTCAGTTCTGTCGAAGGGTCATGAGGACTCGAAACGTCAACTCTTTTCTTCTCCGCCGATGCTGCCAGACCTGCTGAGTTTTTCCAGGTAATTCTGTTTTGGTCATGTAACCACTAACTGCGGGGCTAGGAATCAGTTGCTGGCCTCAGACTGGGAACTGGCAGGTAATTGCAGCTTGCGATTTACAAAGGAATGTCAGTACAAAGAAAGACCAACCTTTTTTTTTAAACCAAAAGGAAATCAGAGTCTGAGTCATTGAAGCAAAACAAGCTGAATACACTAACAGTGTGAGCGTGAATGCCTTGCTAATGCTCCTCTATAAGTAAATTGATTAGTTTGTTCTGCCAGAATACCCCAGCAAAGATTAGGCAGCAATCATGTAAGTGAAATAACACAGCAAAACTATTTCAATTGGATAAAAATCGTTGGAGAGATTAGCAGAATCCGAAGACATCAAAAATGATGAGCTGAAGACTCTTCTGAGATTGTTTATAGAGTCTTTCAGCTGATTAATAATTAGCCATAATTCTATGGATGGCTACCCTATTCATAATTGCACAATTCTTTACTGGGGTTTAAAGTAACTGAAATTAAATCTGAATGCCATTTTTATGTCACTGGTTTATTTCAAAGTTTCATTAAAGGAGCGCTATCTTCCTGGTTGACAAATTATATTAACTCTTAATGTAAAAAGTGAACAGGTTTGCATCACTGTAAATCCCTCAGATCTTTTGATCAGCACTGTACACTGCCTTCATCATAGAGACATAGAAAATAGGAGCAGGAGTAGGCCATTCGGCCCTTCGAGCCTGCTCCGCCATTCATTATGATCATGGCTGATCATCCAACTCAATAGCCTGCTCCCGCTTTCTCCCAATATCCTTTGACCCCCTTCGCCCCAAGAGCTATATCTGTTGAAACATAGCTATATCATGGATCATCATGGGTAAGAACTACTCTGGTCATTATGTGTACGCTATTGTAAACACATACATGAACTATATCTTTGTTGATATTTCTACCCCAGTCATAAGCACTCTTTTAGAACTGGTGCATAGGTTCACTATAACTAAGTAACATTGGAAACTTTCATAAGGTTATTGGTATGTCTTTGCCCCAAAGGAATTCTTAACCCATAGTTTCATCTCCCAATGAGATGAAAAGCTTTATTCTACTCAGCCACAATACACACACCCATACACGCACACACTTCACTTCTTTTTCCCTCTGTTGCTTTCCTCCATCCATAATCCATCCTATTCCTGGTGGACCAATATATTCCACGATGGTTACTTCTATAAGGCCAATTCAATGTGGTTCAGGTTAGCTAGGGGAGTTATGTGCATTATTGGGTGGGATAAATCTTTTACCTGTGTTTGTATCTTTTCCTTGATGTGCCTTTAATTGTATGCTGCTACAGGGTCTTCCATCAATCACCTTAGCCAAACCTATCAAAAACTAGACCATTGGAAAATGGTGCAGTTCAAAAACTATTCAAAGCTGGGATCGGAACCCAGATCACCAGCAAAGGGAGAAATCTAATGTATGTTCATTTGGCCTGATAACTTGACATTGTAAGCATGCAAAGCCAATTAATAGTAATCGAGGGTGAAATTCTCTGGTCCTGCCTTTAGCAGGTTTCGTGGCGGTTGGGAGCGGAAAATTCGGAGACAGGCCAAAAATCAAGTTTCCGCCGACAGGAAATCAGTTCGGAATTTTCTCCTCAGCGCTTTCATGGCTGGCTGATGGTTTCCCTCTGATCCAGGGCAGAAACACCATTTGCATGCATTATCATGTCATGGATGCTCATTAAAAATGCAGCTCGCTGGGATCATGTTGCCCCCCCCCCCAATCTAGCGTCACATCAGTGGGAAATTAGACCAGCCTGAATCATGTTTGGAAATGAGTGGCATGCAGCTGTCCACCCTCACTTCGCTCGTGAGTTCGCGGTGAATGCAACATTCAAAGCCTACCTGCAGCAGCACCGCTTCGGGTACTCACCAAGAACAGTGAGGTGCCACACTGGTGGGGGTGCAGGGTTGTTCTGCTCACTGGTTTCCAACAAACTCCGGGAGGGTGCGTTCAGGCAGGGGTGCACTCAGAAACAGAGACCAGTATCACAACCGGAGCGGGGGTGGAAGGATTATGGAGCCATGAAAGTCATAGGGCTATGGTTGGGTTGGAGAAGGGGGTAAGAGGACAGTAACATGGATGACAATGGAGTATTCTGGAATTGGCAGGGGGACCACGATGTCAGGCAGAGGGGAGACCGAAGGTGTGGAAACTGGAGCCCGACATGGAAGACTAGAATGTAGACAGAGAAGGGGATGGATGGGAATCGAACTGTACAAATGGGAGGGGATGGATGCATGCTGCAGAATGCGTGGTGGGGTTGAGTTAATGTGGCACAAGAGGGATGGGTTGTACATAGATTCATGGAGGTGGGGGAGGGGAAAGGTTTGCACATGAAGGACGGGTTGCAGAGAGGCTCTTGGTGGGGAAGGGAGACTGTGTTGTCATCAGTAAAAAAGGAACAGGAAAGCTGATTGAAAGAATCATAGTCCCTGGTCTGGGGCTAAGAGGTTGGGGTGAGAGATTAAATGCAGTCCTGGGTTTTTTGGACCTCACAGTCAGGGTGAGAGATTAAAGGCAGTCCTGGGGTTTTGTGGACCTCACAGTCAGGGTGAAAGATTAAAGGCAGTCCTGGGGTTTTGTGGACCTCACAGTCAGGGTGAGAGATTAAAGGCAGTTCAGGGGTTTTGTGGACCTCACAGTCAGGGTGAAAGATTAGAGGCAGTCCTGGGGTTTTGCGGGCCATGCTACAGGGCCATGCATGGCATACACATCATAGTCCTGCTCTAGGGAGGGATAAGGCCTGTGTGCTCATTTGGGGTAAGGCACAGCTTGGTGTGCAGGATGTAGTCAAGGTCTTACCGAAGGTGGTCATGGGCTTGTCTGGGCTACAGGTGGGATGGCCATGGTTAGGGGAGGCATCTGCAGCCTGTAAATAGGCAAAATGTAGTGCAGAGGGGTATATTCTAAGGTCTTCTGGAGGGTTCTCCCCTGCATGTGACAGTGCACACAGCCTCAAGATAGGGAGGGGTGAGGTCCACATGGGGCATGGAGACATCAACAGTTTGATGGGTTCAGTGGGGAGGGCTGGAATGTACACCAAAATGACAATGGGATCCAGGGTTACTGACAGAGGTTGAAGAATAACCAGAGGAAGCTCCATCTGCACATCGTGGGGTTCCAGAAAGATTAGAGGGACCGATAGCTGACGGGGGGAGGGTCAAAGCTGGTCTCAAAACAAAAAATGCAGCACCACCATCTTGAAAGCCTGGAGTCGTTGTGCAGTTTGAAATCGAAACTGGAAAGGAATCGGAATGGGAGGGGTCTGAGACAGCGTGGGAGGAGCCCAGGGTGGGCTCAGCGGCCCTTTCAGGGGACACACTCAAACTGTCTAGAGTCACAGCATTAAAATGGAGTCAGAGCCGGGGGATAAGAGGAAGACTTCCTTGAAAAGGTGCAATTGGAGCCTCTGCATTCTGGTATGCTTTAACAAGAAACTGCAGGAAGCATTGGCTTCACAATACAATCGCTCCATTTGAGCTTAAACAGAGAGGAATGTGAGAATGGAAAATGCAGGCAAGCATTAAGAAAGCACAGCTGCTGCATATCTGCCAGGTCATCAATGAAAGTCTCTAATGTGCTTTCTCCAATTGGCATGGATCATGGGCCAAAGGACATGCAGCCATTACTGAAGTGCAAGTTGAGCTTGATCATAATACCAGATCAGAGATTGCAGGAGTGCCTTTGGGAAGGTGGCACATTTCATGAATGTGTCCAAACCTCTGCCAACCTCTGGGATTGAAAGGTCAAGTGTGAGAGTCAGGCATCTTAGTCACCTAGGCCTGTGAGTTTGTGCCTCAGCTGCAAGGCTGTATCAGTGAAAAGCTAGTAGTGCAGACACAGAGCTGGGACATGACAATGGTTTTCTGCTTGCGAGTGGGAGGTCTACTAAATTTTCCCAGTGTTCATTAATCTGTTGCATCTATCAGTCCACAGTGGGAAGCAGGATTGAATAATGGACCCGGGCCAGCCTGCAGCTGCAGGCCCAGCCAGACCAGCAGAGCCAAAGTAAGCCCCAGCCCCGGCCTGAGGCCCAGCCTGAAGTCCGTGGTCCAGAGGAGCCCGAGCAAGAACCAGGGGGTGAGGAGGTTAGACCCATCGCACAGACGCGACCACACGACCAAGGGTCTGCCAGAGAAAAGTTTCTGATCTGGATATAAGCAACAGACAACGCCATGCACACCTGTATGGAGGTGATGGCTCATTTCTGCCACATTCTGTGGGAGGATCTAATGTCCCATGGACTGGGAGGACATCCTGTGCCAATGCCCCTGAAGGTCACTGCTGTGCTCAATATTTTTGTCTGTGGATCATTCCAGGGAGTCACAGCAGACCTATGCTGCATTTCACAGTCCTTAGATGCCCTCTACAGTAGGGCCTATCATTGTGTGAAGTTCACACTCAATGAAACTAGGCAGGCTGCTAGTTTCCTGGGTTTCGCTGAAATCTCTGGCTTCCCTGGTGTACAGGGTACAATCGATTGCACACATGTGACTTTGAGAGCTCCATGGCAGCAGCCCCTGATATTCATTAACAGCAAGGCTTTTCACTCCCTGAACTTTCAACTGGTGTGTGATCATCAGAAGCACATCATGCATGTTTGTGCCAGGTACCTGGAAGTTCCCATAACTCACACATCCTGAGTCGCTCCCAGGTGCCTCACATACTCGAAGTGCCTCAGTGATTACAGGGCTGGCTGTTTGGGGATAAGGGGATATCCACTCAAACGATGGCTCATGACAGCGTGCGTCATCCTCCGAGTGTCTCAGAGGAGTGGGGCAAAGGTCAACACGGTCAATCATTGATCAGACCATTGGCATCCTGAAGAGGTGCTCCCTATGCTTGGACCACTCAGGTGGGTCTCTCCACAGAGAGTGTCCCGCATAGGCGTTCTCTGCTGCACCCTTCACAACCTGGAACTTCAAAGGTGGGATGCCTTACCAGAAGAAGGCATGGAGGAGGCTGATAGCACCTCAGACAATGAAGAACAGGAAGGGAACGAATCTGAAGAGGGAGATGAGGATCAGCTTCCACATGAGGATGTCATTGAAGAAGCACCATATGGAAGATGGGTCTGTGGTCTAGAACTATAACCCACCAAGGTTGGTATCCCTGTGCTGGTGGAGGGTGCAGGTGAATGCAGTGATGGGTGTTCTTCAAAATAACCATCGTTATCCTCCTCTCAGGTGGGCTGGGGCTGGTGCTTATGTTGGCTCTGCTGGTCTGGCTGGACCTGCTGCTGCCTGTGAGCAAAACAAGATAGATTAATTTCATGAACAGGCTGAATACAACATTGCATGTCACTCACTGAGGATGTCAGGATGTGATGAACTCAGGGAGGGCTCATCCATACTAGTTTGCTGGGAGAAGCTGATCTCACCTTCCCCACAGGAGCAATCTCTGTCCTCCCCTGCCAACTCAGCGCCTTCCTCCTCATATTTGCTCCCGTATGTCGGCCATCCTTCCTCCAGTCTGGGATCTTTTCCTCTTGTTGTGGGTAAGCTTGGCCTACATAAAGACCAATGGATGGAATGTGATGAGAATGGATGGAAGAGAGATTGGGAAGCATGCCTGCAATATGTACTGAGCCCTCCCCAGTAAGGGCTGTGGATGGAGTTTATGCAGCATGATAGATGAGATGCTGGTGATGTTAAAGTGCCCGTGAGTCAATCAGTGCTGATGTCTCCCCAGCTAATATTGTGTGAGACCCCTGAGCAGTGTAACCTTTTGGGTACATGATGCCATAATGAGTGTGTGAGATTGGAGTAAGCTAAAGGTTGACTTACCCTGGTGGAGTGAATGAGATCATTCACCCTCTTCCTGCACTGGATGGCGTTTTTCAGGCAGGTGCCCGACCGACCTAAGCTCTCTTGCAACCACATCACAGGCCAGCAAGATGAGGCCAGTGGCCTCCTGGAGTCACCCCTGGTATAGAGGACATCCCGGTGTTGGCAGACTCCATGGACGAGGGCCTCAAGGGAGTTATTGCTGAACCTCACTGCAGCTTTTCTCTTGGGTGCAGCCATATCAAGACATTTCCTCCACACGTTTGAGCTGGAGAGAGAGTGAACATGTGTGTTTGGGTGGCATTTAAATATGGCGTCAAACCATTGTCCACATTAGGCAACAGCGGGGCGGACGAATCAGTGTTCGTCCCACCATGTGATTCAGAGAGCTACTTGCCCGTGCATAATTAATGAGCTTCCAAGTGTAAAGCTGGGTACGATTTCCTGCCATGCTGCCCAGTTGAAACACTGCGAAAGCTGCCCATCACCGCTGGGTCTCCAAAATGGAAAACCCCACCCCAAGCATGCATGGTGGCACATCCTTGAGTTGTATTGAACACATCTTGTCCTCTCCTGATTAAAGGTAAAAAAATTGTTGTGCAGCTCCCAGCAAACCTTAGTTCAGCCGCCTGTGAGCTATCTGCTATTTTTTGTGGCAGAGTTAGCCTTCTTCATTATCTGAAAGATTTCATCCCAATTCCCACAACCAATCTGCCATTTTAGAAAATATAAGCCAAAAATGCAGACAACTCCATATTTCACTGCTGGATTTTTCAGATGGAGCTTACTTTTGTGTAAGATGCATTGTCTACATTGTAAATCACAACACTGTTAGGCCTCCTGGGAAGCTATTGCTGGGTGGAAGATACATATGTAATGCATCAGACAAAATAAGAAACAGCTTCGGCTTCTATAGGCAAACTGTTGATATGCAGTCTATGCTACATTCACAACAGGCCATAAAGCTGAAAAATATGGTAATTTTTCCTTTTGCAGAAAGTAAAGATCTGTGTAAATTTAATTCCGTTTGATGCAAATTGCCCCCCGAAGACCTGTAAAGGCTGAAATACTGAGCAAGCATCAAAAATTGTCCACATTTTCTTTCTCTCATTTTTTAAAATTTTCTCCCCTAACAGCTTCTTAGGAATGTGCTGGTGTTTTCATGATATCACTACCGGTTCTTTTTACTAATGGCTAGCAATGTTTCTTGGATTCAGTTATTAAACCCATATTACGGCTGTATGTCACATCTTTTTTCCCTGCTTTATAAGTTGGGATGTCATATTGTCTTGATAATTTTGGAAGACTTGAAATAGTCAGGTTTGACAAAAAAGCATTATAGATTATGGCAATCCTAGTAAAGCTGTCAAGCAGTTGGAGGCCTAGATTTGCTAATTAGCAGGCTTTTACTGTAAGCAGCTGCGGCTCATTTGATAGCTCTCTTGCCTCTGAGCAAGAAGGTTTGGGTTCAAGTCTCATCGCTGAACTTGAGCACAAAGGCTCCTAAGTGTAATACTTAGGGAGTGCTGCACTTTTGGAGGTGCTGCCTTTCTGATGAGATGTTAAGGCAAGGTCCCATCTGCTTTCTCAGATAGACCCAAAAGTTCTTGTGGTGTTGCATGCAAACATATGAATTAGGGGTCACTTGGTTCTTTGAGTCTGCTCTGCCATTCAATAAGATCATGGCTGACCTGATTTATTATTTTCAAGGAGAGCAGGGGAGTTCCCCTCAGTGACTGGCCAATGATTATCCCTCAACCAACATCACAAAAACAGATTATCTGACCATTATCACATTGCTATTTGTGGGAGCTTGCTGTGTGCCAAATTGGCTGCCACATCTCCTCCATTAAACAGGGACCACACTTCAAAAGTGATTTGCTGGCTGCAAAGAAGTCCAGAACACCCCATTGTGATTAAGGGACTACTTCAAGGCAACTCTTCCTTTCATTTCTTTACTTAAATAAATAGGTTAACACCAGCAATAAAATCATGCTGGTTTGAAAATCTAGGCTTTATATGATAACTCAGCTATTTAACTTTATTTCTGATACAAATATAATTTCCCAGTTGCACCTCTTCATATGCTGAAATTAACCTAAAAAAAAACACAGCTGTAAAAGGAAGGACTTGCATTTATATAATGCCATTCACAACTTCACAATGTCTCAACGTACTTTACAGCTAATTGAGTACTTTTTAAATATGTGGTCACCGTTGCATTGAAATATGACAGCAAACTTGCATACATGGTCCCACAAGCAGCAGTGAGTTAATGACCTGACAATTTCTTTTTTTGTGATGTTAGTTGAGGGATAAATGATAGCCATTATCACTGGAAATAACTCCCCTGTTCTTCTTTGAATTAACACCTTGGCATCTTTTACATCCATCTGAGAGGGCAAATGGTGCCTCAGTTTGAAATCGCATCTAAAATATGGCACATCCGACAGTGCAGCCGTCCCTCAGTATGACATCTGAGTATGACAATAATCATTATTTAAGTTTTATAAGTAACTGGAGGTCAAATGTGAAGCAGTTTTTAGAAGTTGTGTGTTTCCAAATTTGTTCTGGTATGAATCGTTACATCAACAGCAATCGATTGGTTGCAAAAGTGTAGGAAGTCCTGTCCTGTGAAAAGATGTAGTGACTGCTCCATATAATTTCTGATGGATTGTATGCTCAGTTTGTCAGTGGAAACATTCTCAACTCTTTACAGGAAAAGGTCCCCATGCACTGCATTTTCGTTCTGCTATTTTCCCACTTTATATGGGTACTTTTTAAGTGTCAGGAACTAACATGTAATAGCAGCCATGTTCATTTGTTTTGCTCGCCATCCATTTGTGCACTTTTGATGTGCTCTTGCTTGTTTAATTTAATGAAAGAATACAGTGAAGAATGACAAATGGATGCCAGAAATATAAGATGGCAGAAGAAATGTGCTGGCCTTACCTCCTAATATGCCATCCACTTTATACACAGACCTGGAAACAATTTGATCCCAGTGATTGAGAATCACTGTCAAGTTCCAGCAGGAAACAGTTCCAAGGTTGTGCCATCTGCTTCTAGGGGACCTGCAGCCAATCTCCACCATATGGATGTGCTGCCAATCACAGTCACAGTGACCTGGGCTCTCGATTTTAATGACCCAATTTCTTGCATTCTAACCTTACAAGCGTCTGCAGTATCTGCCAATTTTCTGATCGCTGATGTATAAAACAGACAACTGATGCTTTATTCAGCCTGGCCAACACTTTCATCTGCTTTCCCATTGAACAGACAGACGCAGATGACTGTCCAAATTCACATGCTAGTGGAATTTCTAATGCACAGGGGGTCATTAATAAAAAGAGAAAGAAAGAATTTGGATTTATATTGTGTCTTCCATGTCCTCAGGATGTCCCAAAGCACTTCACAACTAACGAAGTCCTTTTGAAGTGTACTGTTGTATTTTGGGAAATGCAGCAACCTATTTGACACAGGAAGCCCCACAAACAATGGTCAAGTTAATGACCAGATCATTAGCTTTGGATGTTGGCTGAGGGGTAAATGTTGGCTAGTGGGAGAGCTCCTTTGCACTTCTTCAAATAGTTCTGTGGGATCGTTTATGTCCAATGAAGAGGCTAGCTCAGTTTTAGATCTCATCTGAAAGATGGCACCTAAAACAGTGTAGCATTCCTTCTGCATTGTACAGAAGAGATGGCGCAAATGATGTGCTCAAGTCTCTGGAGTGGAACACGAACCCACGACCCTCTGACTAAAGCAAGGCTGCTACTTCTGAACAATGGCTGTGCCTGACATAATTATCAATCAGTTGGTCGCCTGGATCCATAAACATATTACAATGGCCAAAGTGAACACAAAGGATGTCTGCTGTATCAATGTATACCTGCTTAAGGACAACCAAAGCTCTGCTGTTAATGCTCTCCTAGTGTTCCATCCAAGACAATTTTATTTTCCACAACTCATTTTTGTCAGGGTTCTTTGACAGCAAAGGGAGGGTGGAACAATATTTATTCAGAGATCAAGAGCACTCTTGCAGTGCTCATGAATTGACACCCTGGTGAAACCTATGGACAGAAGCACAGGACACAGGTACAGCAAGGCCCATGCAGTTTCCAGGATCATTAATGAACATGATGGAAATTGTTTCTGGTAGCTGATATGTAAGAACTGGCCATAAGCACAAAGTGAAATGTAAAAGATTTAGAGAAGAGGGCAGGAGAAACCATGATACACAAGGAGTTGTGAGGCCTTGGACTTCACTTCCTGGGTTAAAGATTGATGCAGAAACTAAGTCAAAATTCAATATTAGATTAAAAGGAAAGGGGAGTAATGGGAAATGAGAACAGAATGGGTAAACATTATTGGAACTACTTTTATCATTTGGCAGGTAAAAACTGTCAAGGACTGATTGAGCCAAAAGTCTTGTTTCTGTGTTGCAATTCCCATTATGTCTGTGTGGATAGATATGGGCTTGCCATCAGATTGGGAGAGAACCAAATTCGCTAGTCTAGATCTCAGGCACAACTTTCAACAACAGAAGAAAATAGATGGACTGAATTCATCACTCTGACCTTCTTAAGCCTTATGTGCAAAGTTGAAAAACATTGTATCCCAATGAAAGATAAAGATGTTTTAGTTTCCAGGACAGCTGTGTAACTACTTTCATTTACTTTATCCAGAAAGACCCTCATTTACTAAAGGTGAAAACAAAGAATCTTCTATCCTTTAATTAGTACTGGTGCAAGAAATGAGAAAATGTCCACAACATTTTGGTTATGGCTGAAAATGAAAATTCTGTTGCATTCTACAACATATTTGTCAAAAAATTGAACTTCCGAAAATGTCTTTTCATCCACACGTCATATGTTGGAATAATTTGCCTTTCTCCTTCATATGAATGCATAAAACAGTGACACGAAACACTCCTCAGAGCTTCTGGATTAATCCATAGTTTTGCTTATCATTTCCTGTGAAATTATATGAACTGGGAATTGTGCAGACACATCTTATTCTGCTCTTTGCATGATTGGGCAGCACTGCTAAAGGCAGAAGGTCTCTTAAGTTCATATAAATGAGGTCTCTGAGGCTGCAAGCAGGAAGAATGTTATAAGATTCACGCAGTGTTAAACATTTCGAACAATGAATGTTTGTTGTAGTGCTCACTTCACCCTCCCCCGTAATGTTTCTGCCCTCTGCTCAAGAAAGAGGGAGACAAAAAGTAGGAAACTATAGGCCAGTTAGCCTAACATCTGTTATAGAGAAAATGCTAGAATCCATTATTTACCAGGTAATAGAAGGACATTTAGAAAATCATAATACAACCAGGCAGAGTCAACATGATTATATGAAAGGGTAATTGTGTTTGACAAATTTATTAGAGTTCTTTGAGGATGTCATAAGCAGGGTGGACAAAGGGGAACCAGTAGATATAGCGTATTTGAATTTCAAAAAGGCATTAAATAAGGGTCCACATA
The DNA here is from genome assembly GCF_017639515.1 of Carcharodon carcharias. Classification (NCBI taxonomy): domain Eukaryota; kingdom Metazoa; phylum Chordata; class Chondrichthyes; order Lamniformes; family Lamnidae; genus Carcharodon; species Carcharodon carcharias. The sequence goes on along the minus strand of NC_054480.1, from coordinate 66,937,106 downwards.
AAAGATTACTGCACAAGATAAGAGCTCATGATGTTGGCATGGATAGAGGATTAGCCAACTAACAGGAAACAAAGGGTCGGGATAAATGGGTAATTTTCAGGTTGGCAAATTTTAAGTAGTGAGTGCCATAGGAATCAGTGCTGGGGTCTCAAGTTTTTATTAGTGACTTGGATGAAGGAACCAACTGTATTGTAGTCAAATTTGCTGACAATACAAAGATAAATAGGAAAGTGGGACACCATTGGAGCGGGCCACAATCTGGCCTGACTCGGCAGGCATTGCTGTGGCTGCCATTTGTGAATGATTGAAAAATTGAAAAAGAGGAAAGCATCTTCAAACTGGCCAAAGCAAACGGAGAGTTGGGCCCCAGGATAGGATAGAGAATTGTTAGTGTTACCTGTATTAAAATTTCTTGCTGTGCAATAGATTTTCATCAAAACTTTCACTTTTTTAAAATCACAGAATTTTTTTCAACACTCTCAACAGTCTAGAGCTGTTCAGCTTTATACAGCTCCCAATGGTCAGCTGCCTCTGTGAAAATCTCAGGTCGTTAGAAGGTGAGCTCTTAGCGAGTTCCTTAATTACATAAATGTAACCAATGAACAATGCAGGCGACTTCTCTTTCCCGCCCTTGCGAAAGTCGGCAGGGTCAGAAATGGAGATGGCAGATAGGCACACAAGCCGTTGGTTCCATTTATTTTGGTTGCCCACCTCCATGCCAACCTAATTCAGCGCACGAAAATCCAGCCTGATGTGTAGGTCACATGGAACATTCACTTTCCTCCCAACTTAGACTCTCTTTTCCTTCATGTACCATGGAGGGACCACAAAGACGATGTTTGTATAGCTGTCCTCCTTTTAGAATTAACATTTTGATTGCATTCCTATATATCAGTTTTGTCAATATTCCCAGTCCTGAGTAGAAGTCCATCCTATCAATTAACCAATCCACAAATTAAGTTATTATCCATAATGTGCATCTGTCAATAATATTTTTTGGGAATCAGCAAAGAACCACAACAAGAACCTCTCCAAAGACTGCTGACAAAATATTTTTATTTAAGAGAAACAAAAGTCAGAAATTTCCACACGTTAACAGTATGATGCCACCTCCCAAATGATCTGGATACTGAGCTGCTTTAGAAACATTGGCCGGGATTTTCCGGTCCCACCAATGGTGGGAATCAATGCAGGTGTGACCAGAAAATTTGGAGACCATTGGCTTTGAGTGGGAAGTTCTGGTCCCACCAGCGGCAGGATCAGAAAATCCTGCCCATTGAAAATTTGCAGCACAGAAGGATGCAATTTGGCGTAATGCATCTGCATCTTCATCTTCCAAAGAAGAGCTATGCAGCCGGATCCCACTTTCCAGTCCCTGGCATGTAGCCCTGTGGGTTACAGCATGCATATCCAAATATTTTTTTATATACGATGAAGGTTTTTCCCTCTACCGCCCTTTCAGTCAGTGAGTTCCAGGTCCCCACCGCCCTCTGAGTAAACATTCTCCACCACTCCCCTCTAATCCTTCTACCAATTAATTTAAAAATATGTGCCTTGGTTATTGAACTCTCTGCTGAGGGAAATAATCCCTCTCACCCACCCTATTTAGACCCCTTGTAAATTTATACACCTAAATTAAGTAACTCCTCGATCCTCTATTCCAAGGAAAGCCACCCCAGCCTATCCAATCTTCCCTCACAGCTAACATTCACTATTCCTGGCCACATCCTCACAAATCTTTTCTGTCCCCTCTCCACCAATTTGATGAGAAGTCCAACTGAGAAGCAGGGGCTGCTACTTTGATTTGTTCAATAATTCAGAGGCAGGCATTTAGTCTTGTTCCTGCTGAGATCAGTTGATTGGGTCCAAGTAATTTCCAATCAATATATGGTGGCCTCAGGTATGTTACTATGGCAATGTTATCAGTTGAAAATATCAATGCATTGTGAAGAAGCAGCATTTGCAATTTTCTGTGCTTATCAAACAAAACTGCCTAGAAGCTAAAAGCATTACTGAGATATATTGCTAAAAATCCTAAGTTCGAATTGAAAACAATTTCCGAAAAGTGGTACGAATGAAGATTTGAGTATCCTGTTATTGAAAGTGGGCTATTGTAACATTATAAAAAGGTAATTACAGGTTTTTGAAATACAAACAACAGTGAAATCAAAGTAGAACATCATTTTCCACATTTAACTGTCAAGTTCAGTCTAAGATCGAAAGCAATTTAATTTTTGAGATGTAAAATAAAGATTGATTTTAACCATTGATTTATCAATGATAAGAAAAATTAGTAACAATTCCAGTTGAAGCACAGTAGCTTTTCTTTTAACTGTACTGATATTGCTCCTTCTTTCTCTTGTACAAGAAGGCACAAACTGGAAGACTGCTCAAGGGGTACGGGCATAAAGCATGCCTTCAAAATGCTGAGGGGCACAGATGATTTAAATACAAGCTGACTACTTGACCTTGGAAACAGAATGAGAAGGTTTCAGAATTAAAACAAACAAGCCTCACACTTGTTTTTCTCCCCAAGCTCATTCTCATTGAGTAGGTGGGTTTGTGAAACGTATTCTTAATGAAAGAGTCATAGCCTCATGGGCCAGATTTTCAACATCCAGTAGGTTTGGGATCTGGTACTGGCACAATTTGAAAATCACATTTCAGAAGGCATCCCTGGGTCCTGATGGGCACTCCAATTTTCAAAGTGAGGGCAGGAGCAATGGAGTCAGGTGTTGTTTTCAATTGCTCTGTATTTGATTATGTGAGTCTGTTTACTATTGATGCTCACTGTCCTTGATTGGTTAAGCCTGTGTGTGGATTCAGAGAAAAGTAAACAAAGCTGTGGAAAGAGCTGGAAGCTAGAGCTAGAAGGATGGAGTAGACATTTTAAAGTACAGTGAATAAAACCTGTTACACATATAGAAACTAGTGTCATCACTGAATAGACCCGAGATACAAATTATGCAACAAAGTGACAACGAGATGATGGAGAGAAATTTAAATTTTCCAGCTCCAGCACCATTTTTTTCATTGCTAGGATATCCATCCACGCCGTGGAATTCGAAGTTAAAGACCTACTTGCTTGCTCCAGGGATGGACAGTCCAGACATAGCAGGGAGCCACAAGAACACAGTACTTGTACATTGCCTCAGAGTAGAAGGCCAGTGAATATTCAACCAGCTCACTGAAGACACGTCTACGTTTGATACAATGATAAATGCTCTTGAAAAATACTTTGGGCTAAAGATAAGTGTGACGATCACACAAAATACATTCCGCCAGAGATGCCAGAGAAATAGTGAGCCCATTAAGGCAATGTTGTGGCAATTATCTTCCATATGTAAATCTAGCACACTAACCAACAAACTAATTTGTGACCAATTAATGGAAAAGACTTCAATTCCATGAATTAGGGAACATCTCATTGAGGATGACAACTTAACCTTGGAAAAAGCCATGACCTTGACAGTCAAATCTGCCATGTTTGATTCGAAGAGGTTACACAGAAATGCACCTTCAGATTCAGGGTTGCAGACATAGCTTGCCCAATCCAATCAGGTGCAATAGTTATGGACAAAGAGGCTTCAGCAGTCTCATTAACACATGCTCCATCATGGTCAGATAAAAAAGGTGTGCCTTAATTGTGGAAATGCCCATTAATTCACAATGCCATGTCCATCTAGAGGGGAAAAATGTAACTCATGTGCAGAACCACTTCACAAAAGTATGTAGGTCAGAGAAGAGGGCTTCAGCAGGTTGAGAGGTGGAGGAGTCTCTTCCTGAGAGTGAGGTACCACATGTGTATACCATCACAAATGACAAAGCACCAGATCATTTTAAGGATTGCTCAGTCGAGGATTGCTCAGTGTTGCTCCTCACTGATGTTGGCACGTAAGTATCTATATTGAGAGACAAACTTTATCATAGGTATTTTTTGCAACTTTCTCTCATTTGTGCAACAGATACTCTTCAAGCTTACAATGGCTCAATTATTCCAGTTTTGGGAGTGTTCACAGTTCGAGTGGGCTACAAAAACATCAGCCTAGACAGTTTCATATTCTATGTAGCCAAAGGTTAAAGCCTTATGGGAGTAAACCTTTTCGATAAGGTTGGATTCAAACTGGAAGCACACATTTACGTGTCTGATGACATAGACTTTACATGCCAATATCCTTACTTATTTGCCGAATTTGGGAAAATTAAGAGGTACTGTCATACTCCTCACATCAACATGTCAATTCCACCAGTTTTGCCAAAATTGAAATATTTGCCATTTGCAATCCAGTATCACATTGCGAAGTGTCACATGAACTGAAATGATTTGAAGCAAGTGGTATCATTGAGTATATTGACTCATCACCATGGATATTGAACCTAGTCATTACACGGAATAAAAATGGGGAACATAGACTATGCATTGACCTTAAGGTAGTCAACAAAAGCTATCATTCCAGGCAGGTATCCACTTTCTACAATCCAAGAAACAGCATAATTTCATGACTCCACAGACTTCAGGAAGCTTGACATGCAATGGAGCTATCTGCAGATACCACTAGCAAAGCAAAGCCGACATCTTACAGCTTTTGTTACTCGTGAAGGTGTGTTTCAGTACTGCAGAATGCCACATGTTCCTTTAGTCTTGTCAGATATTGAGGGGATACTCAACCGACTTGATGATGTTGTTGTCCGTGGAAGGGACAAGGCAAAATATGATCAGCAGTTATCAGCGGTGTTCATTCAGCTTGCACAATGCAATTTGATGCTCAACAAGGACAATTACACATTTGCAGTGCCCGAGATTGACTTTCTAGGGTATGGAGAGACAGCAGCTGAATAAATGCTACAAATGACAACATCAAAGCCAATCACGCACTTCCAACCCCATCTAATGTGAAAGATTTGACATTGTTCTTTGGTACTACCAACTTTTATCACAAATTCTTTCTTAAGTACGCAAAGTCTACAAAGCCTCTTTGAAAGCTACTGTGCAAAGATGCACAATGGGAATGGACAATCACACAGCAAACAGCGTTTGAAACATTAAAGGTGAAGATGGCATCGCCACCAGTCTTCACACATTTCAACCCACATGCAGAAATGTATGTCATTACAGAAGCACCAGAAAACGTGATTGGAGCTGTAATTTCATGGTAGATTGAAGGAAGAGAATGACCAATTGTTTATATACCATATGTGTGTTGTCAGAAGCTGAACGTAAATGTTTTGCTGGAGAGGAGGAAGCATTGGACTGCATCTATGCTTGTGAATATTGCCGCATATATCTCTATGGGAGAAAGTTCACCAAATGCTGACCAAGTCAGGACCTGGTCCTCAACCTCTATGCATCTACAGTCGGTCCAGAGATCTTCACCAGTACAATTTTGAGGTTGAATATCTCACAGGTTCACAAAATTGAGTAGCTGACCTGCTCAGCCACACTACTGTCGCAGGCAGTGTTAGCAATAGCGAAGCTCCTTGAAATGTTGAAGGCTATGTGACCGCAGTGATTTCACACGTGACTGAGAATTTTATTACATGAGAGGAGTCGAAGGCAGAATGAGAAACAGACTGCAGAAAGTAAGCCAGTACCTAAAAATTAAGTGGCCTCATGAAATAGAGGAAGGGTTGGTCCCGTACTACAGAGTACGCAATGAACTCGCATTTTTTAATTACACCCTCATTGCATGTGGAACTCGAGCGGTTATCCAGAAAGTGCAACAGCAATGTGTATTGCATCCTGCCCCTGAAGGACACCCAGGGGTTCTTAAGATGAAACAACAATCCCATGAAGCAGCCTGGTGGCCAACGTCTGTGACCTCTCTGTGTAGTAACATGCTACAAACTTTCAGTTATTGTTTATGTCTCCGATTATATCCTGGAAGGAGCCAGTCATAAAAGTTAAGAGCTACAGTTCCCTCAACATTCACCAGCAATGTTGTTCTGGCACTGTTTTTGCACTGCAGTTATGGCAGCAGCTTTTGACCAATTTCGGTCACGACTTCTTTTGTGAAGACATCCCAAGCACCGATCATCACTGTGTTGTGGTGAGAGAATTGCTCCCGAAAGACCCTCTGCACAAATGTCCTCCTCCTGAGTGCCCTTCCTCCTGTAATCCTTCTTCCTCTTCTAGCAGTTTCTGCATGACCTCTCTTCATTCTCCCAATCATGCTCAATCCAAGATGAAAATCTCCAAGGTCACCTGTGTCTGGAAGCAATTTGTTTTGGCGCATGCTTTTAACTCAACAAAAAAGAACTCCAACACTAGCCAGACCACTCTGCATACATTATTGGGACTTTAGGCAAGTTTATATAACTCCAAAAATTACACCAGTTGTAATTCAGCAGCTAAGCTGTAAGTAGCTCATGATCACTTTAATCAGCACTAGTGGGGGTCTTTTGTGCCTTTTATCATCATGTTTAGCAGGGAGAGGCTCGGACAGGGAACAGGCATTTGAAAATGGTAACACGTCAAATCAGCATTGCACACTGATTGATGTCATTCATAATCTGCCTGCTCTGTATGTTGTTGATGGTCCTTAGGTGTGCGCATGTAAATCCGTTTATCAAGATGGCATCCAGCACACATTGTAAGTGTATGTGTGCAACTCAATAACTATGTGAGGCATACGGAGGCTGCATAGTGTCCAAAAAGCATACTGACCCAATTTCTCCCCCATACACTCTTCTGAACTAATGACATTTCAAATCCTCTGGATTAGGAATTCAATCCACAACTTTTTGACTTGGAGGCGTGAGAGCTACCCTGGGCCATGTCTGACATGACATAAAACAGCTCAATGGTGATTCGGCATGCAGTTGTGCCGAACCATAATGGGAACCCAGGGCGCATCAGTTTTGAGGTGGAAAACTTGCAGAAATAACTTCCACATTCATTTGTCAGCTAGTAAATTGTTTTGTGCTATTGGCATGCCCCCAAATGCTGACAACAGCAAAAAATTCAGGGCCTTTGTGATTCACCTGAAATCCAAATCTTCCAGCCACCCTCCCCCACTTCAGTAAACACATGATTGAACAAGAAGTCTTCATCATAATCAAGGTTTTCAAATAGACCAGCACACTGGCATTGCCAGGCTTCTATAAAGAAGCAGTATTGTTGCCAGCCTACCAACTTGAGATACAATTTGACATCAGACTAACTAAATAATATTACGAGCTACAAAATACCAGTTGACACCAGTCACTGCTTTCACACTTTTCTGGAATTTTTTTTTTGTCTTTTAGCAGAAAGGAAAGATTGATCAAATGCTCAGTAAATGGCTTTTCTTTTTAAAACACATGTACTCTCATGAACTAACAATCCATTGCCAAAGCAGCTTTCCTTAGACATGTCAGTCATTTTCTAACCAATCAAAACACAAAGGGTTTGGTTGAATCAGCATTCATCGAGGCATTCCAGTCCACTCATTCTTAATCTGTGGACTGGCTCATCTTTCAGACAAGGTGCTAAAAAGTACTCCTGAAAGCTCAGTAAGTGAATATCTGACTATTACAGTACAGGAAGATCCCAGAATTGACTCCCAGTTTGTTCTGAGTTAGATAATCCAAGCCTAGGCATGGATGATGATACAACAGTTGACCTCAGTGTCCCAGGAAATAAAGGAGAGATATTAGATATGATTCCTACTCCTAATTGCTATCCCTTTACCCTGGCAGAAGCATGTTGATATTCAGCATTGTCCTCCCTATCTATCAGAGTTATCTCATATCACTGACACAGGAAACCCTAGGCCAAGCAAGGAAACTGAGCCAAGGCTGGGGGGATGTGACAATCATCTAGAGGGTCTCCCAAAAATGATTAAACAGCTTCAATGTTTTATCTAAAGCTGAATAACAGATTTATGGTCTCCATTGGCCAGGATTTTATGGCTTCTCACACCCACTGGGATATTACAGTCCTGCCGCACTGAATGGAAATTTAAATGGCTCACTGCATCTGCTGGGGGGGCATTGGGGGGGTGGAGACAAGCTGCAGCAGGGCCATAAAATCCTGGCCCTTGTTTATCTCTTAGTGACCACTAGATGATATTTTCTCCCTCAATATCAAACTTTAGTTTGTTAATGAATAGAAATTAAATGCGACTAATATGGAGATATTTGGTCAACTCTTGGCCTTACATAGGAACAGGGTTAGGTCATTCAGCCTCTCAAACCTGTTCTGCCATTCAATTAGATCAAGGCTGATCTATATCACCACTCCATTTACCCACTTTCATTCCATATCTTTTAATACTCTTGCCTAACAAAATTCTAGCACAGTTTTGAAATTTTCAATTGACCTAATATCAGCAACATTTTGAGGGAGTCAGTTTCACATTTCACTTACCTCTTGTGTGAAGGAGTGCTTTCGACATTACCCCTGAACTGTTTCACCCTAATGCTCCTAAGTCCTGAACGTCTCCACAAGAGGAAATCATTTCTCTCCATCCAACCTATCAACTGCTTTAATCATCTTAAATACCTCAATTAACTCAACCCTTCATCTTCCATACTCAAAGGAATACTAATGTAGTCTACGCAATCTGTCCTTGTAATTTAACCCTTTTAGCAATGGTGTAATTCTGGTGAATCTGTGCTGCCCTCCCTCAAAAGTCAATATGGCCTTCCTGAGGTGGGGCAACACAGTGAGGAAGCCCACAGAGCAATGAGGCTATTCCAGCAGAATGTTCTAAAGTTGTCTCATCATAGTGATTTCAACAAAAAGAACTTTATAAGTCGTAGGGATTTGATTGTTTTCCGAAGAACCCTGCTGGAGGTTTTATGGGTTGAGTTCAGGTAAAGGATAGAATTTGTCACAGACGTGATTTCCCCTGCTTTCAGTTAGCTTGCTGATTCACAATGTCCATACTCAGCCATTGAATGAAAAAAAGGTACTTCAGCAAGAAACGAAAGGTAACTAGCATCTCTCCCCTGTGGAACTGGAGCCCGGTAAAGAAGTGATATCTTTAGGAGAGGAAGAATAGAAGGGAGACAATTATCTGAGCAAGGAGGGAGGAGAATAACAGAAGATCAGGCATCTCCTAAGATAATTTGTAATCTCTGAGTGATCGAGCCGCTTCCTATCTTCCGCCCCTTTACCCTTTTCTTCTGCAGGCTGATTGTCAAAAGATTTGGGCTACTGAAAAAATGGCTCAAATCCCATGATACAGAGATAGAAGTGGCAACAAGATAATAATCTTGATCACAGAGCAAAAGTGGCCATCTCAAACTCTAATTGACTATTCAACATTGGAAAATGAGTAGGCTATTTAGCCCCTCAAGCCTGTTTTGCTGTTCAATAAGAGCAGGGCTGACCTCCAGCCTAACAGCACCTTTGTCCATATATATCCCTTGATACCTCTGGTTAACAAAAATCTGTCAATCTCAGATTTAAAATTTACAATTGATCTACCATCATTGCCCTTTGCAGAAGACAGTTCCAAACTTTTCCCAACCTTTGTGTGTAGAAGTGTTTCCTAATTTCACTCCTGAAAGGTTTGACTCTGATTTTTAGATTGTTTCATCCTAAACTCCCCAGGCAGAATTTTCTGCCTGCCGGGCAGGCGGGCATGACCCAATCTCCGGCGGGCGGGAAGCTGATCCCCGCCAGAGAAGCGGGCCCCGCCACCAGTTTATGCATGCGGGCCAATTAAGGCTCACCCAGCGTGACGTCCGGCAGGAAGAGCTATGCGCTCCCTTTGCAGGCAGAGAGGGGGGGGATACCCCAAAAGCGAGAGTGCGCTCTTTCACGCATGCGCATGAAAGAGCGCACATCTCCCTGAGGTTAGGTGCTGCCTCAGGGAGATCGCTTCCACTTTGAAAAATATGAAAAATAGAGAAAAAAAATTCCCTAACATGTCCCCTTCATGTGACAATGTCACTTGAGATGGAACATGCTCATAAGTTACATAATAAGTTTATTAAACATTTTAAAACCCTACATGAAACCTCATCCCACCAGTGATGAGGTTTCATGATTTTTCTATTGCCCGCCAGAGCTCCTGGCCTGCCCGCCAACCTAAAGCCTAAATTGGCCATTGACAGGTCAGCGAGCCTGCAGCTGATTTTGCTGCACCCCCACCTTCCTGAAAATTTAAATGAGCCGGGATGAAGTCGGGGGTTCTGCCCGATGTCATCCTGCGTCAATTTACGCATCGGCGAGTGGGCCCCACCCCCTGCCCGCCGACAGCAAAATTCTGCCCCCTGTTTGACAGAATCCATCTGTGGAAGAATAAAATACATCTACAGGATAACAAAGGGTTAATTGGTTAAACCGTAGTGGCATGCTACAATGAAGTCTCCTTGCACCAGTAGCAGACAAATCTGCACTGTCAGCTATTGTGAAGGCTGAAAAACAAGTATCATAAACAAACTACCAACAGTCCTTGAAACAAAGTTAGGATGTCTGTTATCAGCACATGAGACAGGGCCTAGTCATGCTATTTGTTGTCTGTCCAGATGACTAGTCACCAGATGGGCTACTCAAGGATCTTGCGTAATTATAAACTAAGACAGAACAATTGTATGGATGCCAAAGAAAAAATTTCAATGTTATTAATTACGCAAGCTTTTACAATAACTATGTGTGTACTCCGATGCTTCCTCAGAATGCCGGCTAGCTCTGTTGTATGCCGCTGGGCTCTGCGTGATATCATGATTCAATAAAGATTTCCGAGACAAACCTCCTGGGTCTGAGTGTTCACTCCGTTTTCCGTGACAAATTAGCAACAAGGATGGGATCCGACTGAAGTCCAGCAACCTCTTAAGTTGGAGAGGTGATACTTAGCGTCCCAGCTACCTCAAGTTGGAGAGGTGGCCTCTTAAGTTAGAGAGGTGAAAGGGGGACGATAAGGGATCTTGGACCGTCGAATCTCTAAAAAAAAACCCTCGTGGAAACAGGGAGGAACTACTCTCCCAAGTTGGGGAGAGTACGAACTGCATCCTCGCTGAAAGGGGGAGTGCAGTTAAAATAGCGTCCCAGTTACCTCCTAAGTTGGAGAGGTGGCCTCTTAAGTTGAAGAGGTGAAAGGGGGACGAAAAGCATCCTAGCTGAAAGGGGGAGGCTTGAAAAAGGGTAGCTACCGACCAGACTCAAACGACCCAAGGAACTGGAGGACTTGTTCAGGAACTCTTAAACACCGGTGAGCGCACAGGGTAGGAAACGCGCCGCGCTGTTAATTGTATTTTCTTTTCAGAAAAATGGGAGGTCGCAACAGCAGAGCGGGCTCTGCCACTCCCCCTGCTTCTCAAAGTACTAAGAACAAACTGAAATTGGCGAAACCGGAGCTTAAATCAGGAACTTTGAAGATGCGTAAGAAAACGGAAAAAGTAGTAGTAGTATACCAGGGGTTCGAGTCCCCTGGAGGTGAAAAGTAAGTAATTTCTGTGTTTTCTTCTGTGTATATTATTAAGTGAAATGGGAAATATGACATCAAAGAAACCCCAGGTTCCACCTTTGAAGGGAACCCCAAATGCTTATATGTATGTCCATTATGGTCCTGAAATTGTCCAATATGTTTCTGATTGGGTTAAATGGACTCAAAGTAAAGGAGAGAGCTTCCCACCAGCTGGAACATTTATTCGGGACAGATTTGAGTGCTTATAATTTGTTTTAAGGAAAGTAGATAGTCCGCTACTGAATTTTCTGTAACTTAAGAAAAAATGAATTGATCTAATTACAAGAGCTGTTTGTGCTGAAGAGAGAAAGAGAGAGAGAAAGGGTACCCCTAGGGGGTTAATGAGCAATTGACAAGCAGCAGCAGAGAAAATGTGAGCTTTCGTCAGTTTGAAGGTCCTTATAGCTGGAGCCTTCAAGATCACTTTATTTCCCCTCACTGCTACTCGAAGCTTCGTTTAGAGTTAAGTTCAATATTATAGGAGTATCGATACCCACCTTTATCTATATGTTTGTTTGTGTGCAATGAAGCATTTGTATGTGAGCTTTAATGTGTTTTCTTCCCTGAATTGTCTTGTGTGTGTGTGTAGTTGAGCACTTTAGAGTGGAAAGCCCCATATTAGATTAAAGGAAAAGTTTATTCAAATATTCCATTGAGTATAAGGTTTGAGTTGAGATTTCTGGAAAAAAAATCGTAATTTGAAGGTAGTGTAAAGATAAAATAGGCCTTGCCTTTGTTTGAGATGAACCAACCCTTGTACCACCCCCTTGTAGACTAGTGGGGAATAACCCTCAGCATCAGCTTCCAAACTGTTTGGGATTAATACATACTAGTTAGTGTTCTAAAATTCTGAGAAAAAGAAATTACTTGAAATTCAGAAGGATTCTAGGAAAACGAAAAGACATAAACACAAGGTCTAGGTGGTACATTCCAATGGATAAAAAGGGGTTTCTTATGAAGAGATGAATTAAATATTAAAGGAAATCTGCTTTCCAAAAGCACTGGAATTTGAATTGGGGACAATCTTGAGATGTAAAGTGCAGTGTAATTTAACAGGTTACTTTTGAATCACCAGGATGCTATCTAAGATAAAGAATATGTCGATAAACATACGGAAATTATAACTTGGATACAAATCGTTACACCTGAAAAAGAGGTTGTTTTAATTTTAATAGTGTAAATTACAGTTCTTACAAAGTTTAAAAATTTGAGGTTTGGTTCTTGATAAAGTTCTCAAAAGGGAATTTTCATTTTAAAAGGTCTGACAACAACTGGCACTAATTCAAATGCTGCAAGCTTTTGTATTTGTAAGTCTGTTCCCAAAATATGAAGCTAAGCTCAAGACCTTGGCAAAGTTTGACAGAAATCCAATTTTTGGCTAAGTTAATGAATCTTGGATAATTCTAAAAAAGGGTCAAACACAATTTAGTGGGTTACTTTTAAGACAATAAAATCTTTAAGAAGAAAAGGAAGCAAAACATGTCAATACCTGATTTCTGTTTTTAAAATTGTTATGAGAATATTTTAAAGTCTCTCCAGGCAACCTGAACAAGATAAGATGGTAGCTGTTGCAAGTGTAATATGGTATGAAGCAAGTAGGAGAATGAGTCAGGGAAAGAGGACATAATGTACAAACTGTTTTAAGGGAAATGAATTTGATAATCTGGCCATCAACTGAGGCATTGGAACTGCACAGGGGGAGATAAGCAAAGATCTAGAGACAGAGATCCCCGTTGAAATGGAATAGTTATTATGGCTTAAAGAGTAAGGAAACGTTTTAAACAATCAAGACAATAGAGAAACAGAACTCAAGAGAACCTTAGGATGATCATGGTCAGGAAAGAAAACTTAGAGTTAAAACTATGAGGAATCTGTAGTTCAGGAATTGAAATGTAAGGAGAAATAATACTTAACAACAATTTACCACAAGATGGATACAGGTAAGGGGAAAGCTGGAAAATGGCTAAACAGATGTATTACTGATTATATTAATGTGCCTGTGAGCCACAAAAAGTAAAATCATCGGATTAAGACCTTGATGACAGGCAGAGTTAAGTGGTTCCCAGAGAGAACCATTACTGGAAGTGAAAATACTGAGCCATTGAATGATAGGATAAGAGGGTGCATTGTAGAGTTAAGGAATTGAGGTCTAACATGAGGCAGCAGCAGGAGGGAGTAAACTGGAAGGAGTGGGGGTGCCCACCCAAATGGATTCAGATCAGGAAACTAATTTCACAGGGAGAGTCATTAAAGAAGTGTGTAATTTTACGGAGATTAAACAGAAATTCCATATTCCTTACCACCCCCAGAGTCCAGGGATGGTGGAAAGGATGAACTGAACTTTAAAAAAAACATCAATCGAGAGACAGGGATCAACCCAATATTCTAATGCACTGTGGGCTACCTCAAGCAGGACCAACAGGTTCACCCCATTTGAAATGATAACAGGAAGGGCCATGCGATTACTTGAAGGCATTATAGTAGGAGGTGTAGGGCCACTGAAGGGAAAAATACAGGACAATGTAAGGGAATTAAGTAGGCAATTACATGAGTTGAGAGAGGAAGTTAGAGACTGACAAATGATTAGGGATATGGAAACAGGCAAATCCAAGGAGCAACAAAGGACCCCCCCAAGTGGTGAAATAAGGTGATGGCTAGGATGAGCTCGGAGCCGACAGACACGGACCATACCAGGTAATTATGACAGGTGATACATGAGCACTTGTAGATATGAGAACGGGAAGTAAATGGAGGCATTACGCACAGTTAAAGATACATGACAATTGACCAAGCGGTAACCCAGAGAACGGGAGCCAATGTTAATGTTTCCACAGATCTACGATCCTGGTCATGGGCCTATCAGTACTGGCAACAAGATTGGGGATCATCACTGCTCATCCTGCACCGCAGGAGGAACTTTGGTACAGCATGGACAGTGCCGAATGCGATACGCAAAGGGGAATGATTAATGTAACAGTAGGAGAACAAGTGCTTTTAAATTGTAGTAAGGGATTGCTTCAGATCAAGCATGGGAGGTCTGCCACTACCCAGCCACCCCCCAATTCTACTTTCACAGTCTGAGTAGAAATAATTGAAGCCCCTCAAATCATACCGACTGATCCATCTTGTCCAACTATGTATCCAGGACCGACAAATGGTTTGGTACTGGTTAATCAGAAGTTTTGTATGATAATGTACACCATGAGCTGGTACCCGTAGTCTTGAATGTATCCGGTGTTGTCCTGCCCCAATGGTGCTCAACCCATACCCAAGCATTCTATACGGCTCTGACGCGCCAATTAATGACTGAAGCAGTTCAGTTCAATGGCGAGATGCAATCAGGCTTGGGAGGGAACCGCGTTAAGCACAGCCTGATAAATGATGCCAAATGATATTCAATATAGGGACATCATTGGTTAATCCAACGTCTGGTTACCGTGCTCGAAAGTCATGCGGGGACTATCAATAAATTAATTGAAATAGGAAAAAATATTTCAGATGAAGCGAGCAGAAATGATGTGCAACACCTATGGATCTTGGGCACTGGAACAAGCCTAAGAAAATTTAAGACAGAGTAAAGAAGGGGTAGTCCCTATATGGGTAACTAATGAGCATCTATTGAATCTCTCACGACACGAATCATGACTTGACCGGTTGCCAGCTCAGGGGTTTAACACGTGTATGCAGAATGAATGTTGAATGTATAGTGAATAGTAATAAGCTAATAGGCATTGTATTAGTAATACCTGTCATACCTATGTCAATGACATAACCCAGGCAAGACGCCCACAGTGACTGCTGGTACGGGACCCCAGCCATGGGGCCCATTTGTATACCTACAAATGGACTTTATATAAATGCCTAAATGTATGGAATATAATTATGTTTTAGTTCTAGTATGTTTGTTCTCGCGATTGGTGGAGGCGTATCCCACCCGACGAAATGATGGCCGTAAAGGTTGAAGGACGCCCTTGTGGATCCACACATCACACGTCAAGCGGACGCTGACCTTGAACGGAAGTGCTTGTGCAAGAACTTTAACTGAGCCGTCGGAATGCTGACTCTGATTTGGATCCTGTCCTGCGTGGTCCTTGCAGGAGCATGGAATACCAATTCTGCGGTTCAACGAATGCAGGCCATAGCCTCACAAGTTAATCGGACTGAATGTTGGATTTGTACTCATTTTCCTCTATGCAAAACAGCAGCTGAATTGCATGAGAGGGTGGAAAGGACCCTACCTTGTGCTGCTACAACTCGAATGGTCCCGAAGATTAAAGGGAAGGAAGACTGGATCCATGCCACTCGTTGTAAAAAAAAAAATTGTTCGGCAGTCCTATAACCGTCGTTACCAGTGAACTAATTTGCATTATGTATCGGATACTGACTTTTGCTATATTCTGTCCTTTTGCTATATTTTGTGGGGTGTATCCAAAGGATTCTCACCCCAACAGCTTTTTGTCTTTATGCCACGCCTATGCTAGACAAGTAGGACAGGGTGCCTGTTGGATACGTACCCAGACTCCCCAAGATGGAGGTGAGTCAAGCACCTATCAGGCAAAACCAATGACTGAGGAAGAAGTGAAGGATCTCACAAATTTCCACACCCAGTCAGATGATGCAGAATCCAATATGTTCAGGGGATGGTTCCGTTGCTCTCCAACTGCTAATGTGTGGAACTATATGAAACATGGGATAAGAATCAAGCCTCCTCAGGAGCCAATAAACGCCACCTGTTGGTGTTCGAAACTTGCAACTGCTACCTATAACCTGGGACAGCATGTTATGGATAAAGTGCAAGAAATAAAGAAAGTTGGGGAAAGACTGAGTAATTTTTATACCAAGGATTCCTGGTGGGTTACAGTAATGGGGTGGTTCTCTGATTGGGGAAGTTGGCTGCTGTATGTTTTAATTGGGTTGGCCATAGTAAGTGTTATAGGGTGTTGTGCATGTGTTGCTCTGCGAATTTGCTGTTCCCAGATAATTAACAGTGTCTCTGCTGGATTAGGAGGAGCCCCAATTGTTCCCCAAATGATGTGCACGGGTCCCAGTGAGGCCCACTGGAGGGGAGAAAAGGTTTACCCTGCCAGAGATCGGCCTTTTCCTTATGGTTATGCACCCCCTTATGATAATGAAGATACCATTCCTCATTGGTAATAATCTAGAAGATTAACAAGGAGGGATTGTGGGAGAATAAAATACATCTACAGGATAACAAAGGGTTAAGTGGTTAAACCATAGTGGAATACTACAACGAAGTCTCCTTGCACCAGTAGCAGACAAACCTGCACTGTCAGCTATTGTGAAGGAAGAAAAACAAGTATCATAAACAAACTACCAAGAGTCCTTGAAACAAAGTTAGGATGTCTGTTATCAGCACACGAGACAGGGCCTAGTCATGCTATCTGTTGTCTGTCCAGATGACTAGTCACCAGATGGGCTACTCAAGGTTTTGTGTAACTACACAAGGTTTTTGCGTAATTATAAGCTAAGATAGAACAATTGTATGGATGCCAAAGATAAAATTTCAATGTTATTAATTACGCAAGCTTTTACTATAATTATGTCTGTACTCTGATGCTTCCTCAGAGTGCCGGCTAGCTCCGTTGTATGCTGCTGGGCTCTCCGTAATATCATGATTCAATAAAGACTTCCGAGACAAACCTCCTGGGCCTGAGTGACTTGAGATGGGACATGCTCATAAGTTACATAATAAGTTTATTAAACTTTTTAAAACCCTACATGAAACCTCATCCCACCGGTGGATGAGGTTTCATGTTTTTTCTATTGCCCGCCAGAACTCCTGGCCTGCCCGCCAACCTAAAGGTTGGATGGGCAGGTCATTTAATTGTATAATTGATCCTGTCAATGGCCTCAATTGGCCATTGACAGGTCGGCGAGCCTGCAGCTGATTTTGCTGTGCCCCCGCCTTCCTGAAAATTTAAATGGGCTGGGATGACGTCGTGGGTTCTGCTCGATGTCATCCCGCGTCAATTTATGCGTCAGCAAGTGTGCCCCACCCCCTGCTCGCTGACGGCAAAACTCTGCCCTCTGTTTGACAGAATCCATCTACTCAATCTGTTTTCCCTTAGGAGCTTGAAAATTTTAACTCATCCCTTGACATTCTAAATTGAATCCTAGTTTGTGAATCCCATCCCTTGGAATTCAGGTAAAGCTATATTGCACTTCCTACAAGATCAATAAATCCTTCCTAAGGTGTAATGCCTAAATCTACTCACAGTACTCCAGGTGTAGCCTAAATAGGGCTTTGTGTAACTGAAGGGTGACTTCTACACACTTGTATTCTGGTCCTCCAGATATAAAGGCCAACATTCCATTAGCCATTTGTATTATTTTCTGAACCTGCTCATGACATTTTACTGATCTAGGTACCTGGACCCCAAAATCTCTTCAAACCTCCACCGTTTCTAGCTTTCCACCATTTAGAAAGTATTCTGTGCTATGCTTTTTAGGTACAAAGTGGATGATATCACATTTGCCCACACTGAAATCCCTTTGCTACAGTCTTGTCCAGTCACTTAGTTTATCGAAATCTCTTTAAAATGTTATGCTTCCAATTACACTGCTTAAAATGCTACCAATCTTCCTGCCTTTGGCAAATCTAGATATGTGCCTTTCTATTCCATCATCTAAGTCATTAATAAATATAGCGAATAGTTCAGGCCCCAGCAATGATCCTTGTAAGACACCACTAGTCGTATCCTGTCAATTAAAGTACCTGCACATTATCCTGACTCTCTGTCTTCTGCTACTTAGCCTATTTCCTAAACTGGTCAATAATTTGCCTTTAATTCCTTGAGCTTTAATATTAGCCAACCGTCCCTTATGACACTTATCACATGTCTTCAGGAAGTCCAAATAATTAACATAAATAGATATTCCCTGCCCACCATATTAGTTACCTCTTTAAAAAAGGTCAATCAACTCATCAAGCATGACTTACCCTTTACAAATCCATGTTGATCAACTGATATTTTTCAAGATGTGCAGAGACTCTGTCTTTAATTGTGGACTTTAGTAGTTTCCCAACAGCAGATGTGGAGGGTGTTGCATTACTTTGGATATGAGAATTAATGGTTATGATGATGTGCTTCACAAATCCCAGTTTGTGAAGCTGAACCCAGTAAAGCTGGTAATTTGTGGGCTGACCCATGAACATGAAAGCTGTTGGATTCTTGCAAAAAAACAATTGGTCCATTTCATTCAGGGAAGGGAACCTGTCTGGTCTGGATCGCATGTAACACATGTCCAACATGACAGGATTCTTAATGCCCACAGAAGTGATCCAGCAAACCAGTTCATTGCAAACATAATCACAATTAAAAGGCCTCAAATTATCTGCTAATGAAACACTCATCCATGCCTTTGTCATTTCCCACTTTGCACGCTCGGAAACTGAAATTCATCTAGAACTGTGCTACCCAAATCTTAACTTGCACCATATCCTGTTCACCTATCACCCCTATGCTCGTTGATTTACTTTGGCTCCCACTCTGGCAAAATTCAATTTTAAAATTCCTCCATGGCCTCAATACTTCCCTATCTCTGTATCTACTCCGGTCCTGCAATCCTTTGAGATCTCTGCACTCATCCAATTCTGGCCTTTCGCACACCCACTATTCTAATCACTCCACTTTTGTCAGTCATATCTTCAGCTGGTCAGGCCCTAAAGTCTGGAATTCACTCCCTAAAACTCTTTCTCTCTTCCTTTCTCTCTTACTTTAAAGCAATCCTTAAAACTTACCTCTTTGTCCAAGCTTTTGGTCATCTGTCCTAATTTCCCCTATGTGGCTCAATGTCAAATTTTGTTCGGCAATCATTCCAACAAAGCACCTTGGGATCTTTTACTACATTATAAATGTAAATTGTTGTCATTGTTGCTGTTAAAAAATGTTCACAGTTTTTCAGGGCAACTAGGGTTAGGTAATAAATGTGATCGTACCAGCAAAGTCCATTTCCATAAGAAAAAATGAAAAACAAAATGTGTTTCAATGTAGCCTTCAGCAGTTCTTTATCATTGCAAAGGGATTCCACTTTGAATAAAGTACATGTCACACCATAGGAACCCCAACTTAGATTTGTGCATAGATTACTGAATATTATAAATTAACAGCCACAGTTGAGGCTATCACACTGGCAGCCATTCCTAAAATGGGAACCAAATGTTGCCTTCTGCCCAGTCAGAAAGTCCTAGGTCAACAGGCAATGCTAATGATTTACAACCTTTTAATATTATTTCTGAGAGAAAAGTGTGCTTACTGTATGTATCATGCAGATCCTCCCTTCTGAAACCCATCTGAAGTGCACATTTGTGGTGACCTACAGCATTAACACTGGTGAAAAATGGCTTGTACAAATATAGGCAGTGTTTGCAATCATCAGAGAGTGATGGAGGATGCTTAGCTCACTCTGGTGGTCACTATCAAGGATTTCCTTGAACAGTCTTCATGATGGCCTTACTGCCTTCATATAGAGAGCACCATTAGACCTGCAGTTTAAGCACTCTGACATTTAACAAAAAAAATATTAACCTGAGATCCAAAATCCTTTGACGCATGTTGCAGAGAGATCTGCACATGGATGCAGGTGTTCTATGCATGCAGACCACAGTTCCTTTATAAAGTCAAGAGCAAATTTTAGCTCTATAGGGACCACAGTTTCAGCATCAACATCGCTGTTTTGGTACCAAAATAGCGTCCAAATTTTATGCACATTCTTTCAATGGAGCCTGCACTGTACACCATTTTGCTGAAGGTATCAGCATGGAGGGTTAGGACCGTGCGCTGGAAGTATGCAGAGAATGCAGGTCATTACTTCAGTCAGCGTGTAACATTAACTTGATGCCAGTGCTGCGATTTTCCACCTCACCTCTCCAGCTAACAAGCACAGCTGAACAATCACAGAATTTCAAAGAATTGTCACTCACCTCTTCTCTCTCTGCAACTCCCGGTTGTTTAGACTCGGTCCCGAAGCTGCAATACGCACCAGCCAACCACCGTATGACTTTTTTGCGATGTCACTGTTCACTTTATTTTCAAACTCAGGGTGCTCTTGGACCTCTCTCTGTCTCTCTCCCCGAAGTTAAGTGCGGTTGGCCTCACTCCTCAAACTTTATTTATCTGCTCTCCGGCCTGTGTATTTCCAGCAAGTCTGCCCTTACCTGCCTCTCCCGGAAGGTAAGTATTATAGGTCTCTTTCCTTGGGCTTGATTTATCCACTTCCCGACCTGAGTATCTCCTACAGGTTTGCTTCTCTCTGCCTCTCTCCAGAAGGTAATAGCAACAGGTAATACCAACAGCGCTATTTAAAGGGATTAGCAACTAATTTCTGGTTACTTGCTGATTGTTTTCCAGAGGATCAGTTGGAGATTTTAGAAGTGCTGTGAGTTTCCTACTGCTGTTTAAAGTTGATGAAGCCAACATGGGAACTTGTGCTGCATGTGGTGAAGGTCTTTGTTCTGACTTCAAGGATTCTGCTCAGACCGCTTGCTCCTGGTCATGGATGTTATCATTATCATCTCCCTTCGCTGCAGCATGATGGGGAAATCAAACAGTGGTAGCTCAAAAGATGACAGGCTGTGTCCAGAGGAAGGAGGAGGGGGAGAAGAAGGGTTCTCAGCAGGGGATTCAGGGAGCAATTTTCTCTCCAGGGTTTCAGGGAGCAATTTTCTTACATCAACCTAAGGCTGGAACAGTGTGCGCGTTGTTTCATTTTTGGGAGGAGGTGCTCACAGAACTCTGTCACCTCTTGCAACCAGAGCTGCAACAATCGGAGCAGAATGAAGGTGGTACTGCTGATGTCTGTGAAGGTGACCTGTGACCCTCAGTTTCTTCACTTCGGTATTCTTCCAGGCAGGAGCAGGCACCAATTACAATATTTTCTAGTTCACCATCCACTGCTGCGTCAGAGGTGACAGACTCTATGCCAGGAGAGAAGAGTACAGACCATACACAGCCAGCCCACGCTTACAAAATTCAAAACAAAATGTTAGATGTGATTCTGCAGTTGGGCAGCGCCTGCTGAACAACTTTGAGTGCAGAAACAGCTAAACTAACAACCAATGTAACATGGCTCATTTAACTTGTGAGAAGCAACATACACAGTATATCAAACAAGTGGGATATGTTCAAGCCTTGTGCCTTCTTTTAGTTATCCAGGAGTTTGCATCTTCTATAGCCCCCCATTACTTTTTTTATGGCAACCAATCAAAGGTGACTTCCTAACCGATCAGCACGCTTTTCTCCTGTTGTATAAATTGAAGCAATTGCTTGAATTTTGGCATTCTTGCATTTATCCTTGAGTCCAAGATGAAAAACTTTGCCAACATGTCTCTTTTCAACAATATTCATGAGTACATTGTGTTTTCTCTGGAAAGAGTGAAGCATACAAAGTGTGCATGTGACTCAGTCAGGATAGTGGGCTTCCCATGGTGCAGCGTGCCATTAACCACTCACAGGCGAGATTGTGGACATTGGATCTATATCCTGAAATGTACTTGTAGTAATCTAATATGTAATATGCCTTTAAGACAAGTGTTGTAATGTAAGATCACATGATCTTAATAACCAATAGCAGAGAGTCTTGAGTTAGACACTGAAGAGTGAAGGCAGAGTTTTGAGTTGTGAGCACACAAGTGTAGCTGCTGAGTTTAGTTTGTAAATAAACAGCATGTGTTTTATTCTAAAAACGACCTACTGATGTTCTCTGTCTCTATACCAACTCAGTCACCCCGAAACAGCCTTGCAACCTGGATCCTTTAGCCCCAACAAACCAAGGGCACTGGCTCCAACAAAACTACAACTGCAAAGGGTTCTACATCCTAATTGCACAGATTATTGCCAACCACACTCATCACTTTATGCAGGTGAATGCCCACTATCCTGGCAGCAGTCATGATGTTTTCATTCTGTGCCAGACCATTATTCTCTCAGTCTTTGAACCACCACATCAAGCCAGTGAGTGGTTTTTGGGCAACAAGGGCTAGTTACTGATACCTAGCTCAGTCTGTAATCAATTTTCAAATACCTGACTCCAGTGCGCAGCCCAACCATATGTGGCCAACATGAATACAACTTTCTTTTTCATTCACTTACAAGATGTGGCCAGCATTTATTACCTATCCCTAACTGCCCTTGAGAAGGTGGTGGTGAGCTGCCTTCTTGAACTGCTACAGCCCTGTGGTGTAAGTAAACCCACAGTGCTGATTGGGAGCGAGTTCCAGGATTTTGACCCAGCGACAGTGAAGGAACAGTGATATATTTCCAAGTCAGGATGATGAGTGACTTCAGGGGGAACTTCAAGGTGGTGGTGTTCCTCAAGTATCTGCTGCCCTTGTCCATCTAGATGGTAATGGTTGTGGGTTTGCTGTCTTAGGAGCTTTGATGAGTTTCTGCAGTACACACTGCTGCCACTGTGCGGTGGTGGTGGATGGAGTGAATGTTTATGGATAGGCTTCCAATCAAGCAGGCTGCTTTGTCCTGGGTAATGTCAAGTTTCTTAAGTGCTGTTAGAGCTGCATTCATCCAGGCAAGTGAGGAGTATTCCATCACACTCCTGACTTGTGCCTTATAGATGATGGAGAGGCTTTATGGAGTCAGGAGGTGAGTTACTCGCCACAGGATTCCTAGCCCCTGAACTGCTCTTGTAGCCACAGTATTTATATGGCTAGTCCAGTTCAGTTTCTGGTCAACGGTAACACCCAGGATGTCGATAGTGGGTGATTCAGTGATGGTAATGCTATTGAAAGACAAGGGGCGATGGTTAGATTCTCCCTTGTTGGAGATGGTCATTGCCTAGCACTTGTGTGGTGCGAATGTTACTTGCCACATGTCAGCTCAAGCCTGGATATTGTCCAGTCTTGTTGCATTTGGACATGGACTGCTTTATTTTCTGAGGAGTCATGGATGGTGCTGAACCATCAAGGAATATCTTCAATCCTGATCGTATGATGGAATGAAGGTCATTGATGACGCAGTGGAAGCTGGTTGAGCCTAGTACTCTATCCTGAGGAACTCCCACGGTAATATTCTGGAACTGAGATGATTGACCTGCAACAACCACAACCTTTGTGCTAGGTATGACACCAACCAGTGGAGAGTTTTCCCCCTGATTCCCATTGACTCCAATTTTGCTCAGGCTCCTTGATGCCACACTCGGTCAAATGCTGCCTTGATGTCAAGGGCAGTCACTCTCACTTCATATAGCAATGGCACCATGGACATCATCTCAGAGCAATTTATTGTGGTGCTGTAGCAACAGTTCAGCTGCCTGCACCACTTTGGAGTTATCCTGTGGTACTCACCAGAGCACATGTCACATTCACAATGGTCTGCTCTATCCTGCAATATTTGGCTATTATTAGTGCACAGCGTTTGCCACCAGGATGCAGCAAGCAGCTGAGGTGGAGGAGAGGGAGAAGGAGGATAAGGAAAAGCGTGCGCAGGCCAAAGGAAGGAAACAACCAGCTCATCTCCTTCCCAGCTGGGTTGTCTGTGATCA
The DNA here is from genome assembly GCF_017639515.1 of Carcharodon carcharias. Classification (NCBI taxonomy): domain Eukaryota; kingdom Metazoa; phylum Chordata; class Chondrichthyes; order Lamniformes; family Lamnidae; genus Carcharodon; species Carcharodon carcharias. The sequence continues at coordinate 66,913,194 of NC_054480.1, read as the reverse complement.
CCTCATTGGCAATGGTACTAATGAACCCAACCCCGAATCCCCATTCTACAACAGTCACATACTTTAGCTCTGTCATTGACTATCACATTTTCTTGACAGGAATAAGCATTACCACAAAGCAACCATTCTACACTTCAGCAAAAAAAAAACTGTCCAATGTTACATGCAAAATTAGGCAGTCACTCTTGCACTTCCTTTAGTGCCTGGCTTGCAGGTTTCTTTGCTTGCCCTAGTGCTACTCCACAATGCTACCCTAGTGACTACAGCATGCCTGGTGGAAGGCTGCTAACTTTCACTGGGAGACACTAGCAGATAGCCTTGTAGGATATTACTGAGCAGCTCTGAGCCTGGAAGACTGGATAGAAAATGTTGGTAGCGAGTCAAGGAAGAGGTGCTAAATAGGGTTTTTGAGGTTAATGGTTCAGTCGTGTGGAAATGGTATTTGAAGATGACCTTAACTACTCGCGCAAGGTCATTAAACTTCTTGTGGTAGCACATCCATGTTCTCGTGTCTAAACTGCTGGCATTGACTGCAATGGCTATTTGTTTCCACTGCTTTGTCAGTGTCTGACTGGAGGACTCTTGTTCCTCTGTGGGTAGAGGATCTCTCTTCTCTTGTCCAAAATCTGCACCAAGGCCTAGTGTACTGGATAAGAGAACCTAGGAGCATGTTCTCTGCCCTGTTAAACTATTTTCACTCTCCTTTCTGCTCAGATTCTTTTCCGAAAACAGATGCAACATCTGCTGTATCAGGAATGTGCCTCCCCTTTAAGAGTTGCAGGTGGTTTTAAGTGGTGCTAACCTTGTACAAACTTGGGGCTCCTGCATTTAGTGCTGGGTTGCACATTATTTAAATTAGCAGGCCTGCTAAAGTTTGCATCCTTTCTGCAGTGCAATGAATGTGCCTAGGCTAATTGCAAATCACAATCCTCGTGCCCATTTTTGGATGTTATCCAATTTGTCCCCAATCTCTCTTACGTTTGTCAGCATTCTGTATAACTCCAACTACACAGGCAGTTACAAAATCTTGATTGCAGGATACATTGAAGAATGAATCCCATTCCAGATCCAGCATCAGACCATTATGAAGTGATATGCTTATTACTTATTTCATGTATCACTAAAATTTTAATGCAACTGTGGTGTTACTGTTTCCTCTACAGCATGCTTATGTATTTGCATTCATTGTTCAGGCTGTTAGAACCATATCTTCAAGAGCTCTGTTTTCTTTGAAAATTTGGAAGGACGTTGCATTATTTGGTCACTTGGGAACTGACCTGTTTTTTTTAGAAGGGTCATACATTCACCTTGGACTGTGGATTAGCATGCCTTTCCCCAAGAAATCACCTGACCAGCATGGCACTTGAAGGTGGAGACCTATTTGCTTACTTGAACTGCAATCACTTTAATTGATGGGGTGGGGGTGGGAGTGGGAGTGGGGGTGGGGGAACTGTTTTAAGGGCAAAGGCCTGGTGATTTTATTTTTTGAACTTGTTATTTTGAACTCAGTTGGGAATGAACAAAGAAGGGGAAAATTTGCCCACTCGCACCCCCCAGCCTTGCTTGACATACAGTTTGGTTATCAGTATCCAGATAGGAATCCTCATCTCAGGGGAACTTGTCTGTATTTGGAAATCTAAGAGGCTGAGACGAGAAGGAATGATCCAGCTCCATTTTCCTCCATGCTAAAGTCCCATTGATGAGAACCTCCAGACAACTAATGTTACTAGTAACCTGCCCTCACACAACGGAGCACCAGATTGGCAGCGTCAAAACCCTGCAAACTTTATCCTTTTTACAAAATTTTTCCTTCAAATGCCCATCTCTGCAGAGGCCCTACTTGAGTCCTTTTATTAGGAACAGGCGCGTGTGTGTGTATGTGTGTGTGTGTGTGTGTGTGCTGGGTAATTTTAAAATGGATAGATAGTTACACTTTCAGATTACAAATTGTCTGCTAACCAATTCTTGCAACTTGTTTTAAAAAAGGAAGTTCATTTTATAATAAATCAACCATTCTGAGTTTATTGAAAGTAGCCTGGTTAAAGTCTCTTTTATTCTGGACCTGGCAGTAGTGAAGGTAAATAATGGCCATTTTTCAAAGTGAAGTAAACATTTACACTCATTTTGCGACCTGTGGAGTAGTGGGTCTAAATAAACTGTGCACCTCTCCCACCCTGGTCATAACAAGACCAGCATTGATGTTAAATAGTTATTGAACCAAAAGCTGGATCTCTTACCTCTTCCAGTCTCCTAGACAGTATACACATGGAGTGGTCTTGGCATTGTCTATTGCACTCTTCAGGCAAGTTAGATAGTAGTGCCAAGAGGCTAAAGGGTAGAGGTGTCCAAATTGTGACGAACATATCTTTTATTTCTGTTGGACTGTTGTAAAGAACATGGGCAGAATTTTCAGTTTGACATGCGGGGAGTGGGCCCTGCACATCCCCGCGTAAAATGACACGCGGTGACGTAGGGCAAGCGTCCCGATGTCATCGCAATATTTCGCTGGGTGGGTACGCGGTGAAGTCTAACGCACGCCCGCCATTAATTAACGGGCCAGTTAAGGCCCTTTAGTCTTCAATCGACACCAATTTTTAGGCGCCCGTGCGATCTTCAGTTCGGCGCACGGGCACAACGGGCAGGCGGGGATGAGACTTTTCTAAGAACCTCATCCACGGGCGGGATAAGAGGGCTCAGTGGGGTCGTCAATTGTGCTTTGGAGAAAGTATTTTAAACTTGCCTGTGCGATCTGCAGTACTTCAGAACACATCACAGCAGCTTTTTGTGTACTTTTAACCTTCAGGTCAGCACTCTGCAGTCAGGAATCTTTTGCAGGCCTGTAGCTTTCAGGAAGCCTTCTCTTAGCCTGGGTATGGGATCTGACATGAACACTGCAGGCACATCCTCTGGGGAGGAAGGGAGGGCTAGAGGAGGAGAAGGCCAGGAGTGCATATTCAGCCTCCAGGGGAGCCACCTTTGGGAGGACAGGCACAGGCACAAGGGGCGCAGGGCCAAGAGGTAGTCCAAGGTGGAAGGGGCTACAGAAGATGCTACTATCCTGCTGCCAGGGTATACAGGGGGCAAAGCAGTTACTTCAATATATCTGAGATGCAGTGCCAAAAGAGGCTCCGTCTGTCAAGGGAGACAGTCAACTGTATCTGTCAGATGATTGGCCCTGAAATCTCCCCTAACTGTGTGGGCGGACACCCCATGCCAGTGGCTCTAAAGGTCACAGTGGCCCTCAGTTTCTAAGCCTCTGGCTCCTTCCAGGGCTCAGTGGGTGATCTTTGCGGTGTCTCCCAATCAGCTGTCCACACGTGTCAAGCAGGTCACAGACGCTCTGTTCAGGCGTGCATTGACATTCAACCACTTCCGTTGCGACCAGGCAAGCCAGACACAGCGAGCCAGAGGTTTCGCAGTGATTGCTGGTTTTCCTCATGTCCAGGGTGCTATAGACTGTACACATGTGGCCATCAAGGCGCCAGCAGGGGAAAGGTACTTTCGTGAACAGGAAGGGCTTCCACTCCATGATCGTGCACGTAGTGTGTGATCACAGGATGCTGATTCTACGAGTCTGTGCAAGGTACCCAGGCAGCTCCCACAACGCCTACATTCTCAGACACTCCCAGGTGCCGGGTCTCTTCAATGCTCCGGCTCGGCTGGATGGATGGCTGCTGGGTGACAAGGGCTATCCCCTCAGAAGGTGGTTCAAGACGCCTCTCTGTCATCCAAGATCAGAAGCTGAGCAGCGGTACAATAGGAGCCACGCCTCCACAAGAGCTATGGTGGAGAGAGCCATCAGTCTTCTCAAGATGCACTTCTGATGCCTGACCTCTCAGGGGGCGCCCTCCAGTACCCCCCAGATCATGTGTCACTGATAGTTAGATGCTGCACTCTCCACAATCTTGCGCTGGAAAGGGGGGTCGCAGTGGACGATGAAAACGTTGACGCAGTGGATGCGGCTGCACATGATGAGTCCAGCACTGATTCTGAGGATGAGCATGCACTGGGGAATGCTGAGGGGGCAGACACTGACCCGGGAGGCAGGGTCACCCGGGAGGCTTTAATCCAATGAACCTTCAGCTAGCTCCACACAAATGGATCAGCAGGACCAGCCTTGCCCGGCGCATCCATACTCAACACCTAAGTGCAAAATCTGCCAGGTCATCAGCAGTAACTAAGGGCCTTGTACATAAATTTGAATGTCCAAACAAACACCCATGACAGTTTTCTTTAACATACACATGCAGAACAAACGAGCCACCCTCAGCCATGGTCACACATCTGAATTTTAATTTTCAAATCAGATGTTCTCCCAATTATTAAACAATACTGTAATCAAGCAAAAAGAAACTCTAAGGACCTAATCTCAGGTGAACACAAAAGCTTGAAACCCGTGGTGTACCTAATGTGCCTTACATTTACGTTTCCGGGTACTGCGTCTTGATGCTGCCCCATCGCTCAGACTGGCATCTGAGACATCCTGCTGACTCTGCTATCTTGTTGGCCTCGATGACCTTGGCGGACGTCCTCTGGCCCGTGGAGCCTGCACTGGCCCCGCCTGGGAGGGAGCTGCCAGTTCTACAGCTGGCATCTCCCCAGTCATTGCAGCCTCACTGGATGCTACGGTCACTGGGAGAGGGTCGGAGGAGCTGTTGCCCTCATCCGAAGCGCCCTGTGAGGAGCCCGCAGAGACGACAGGCAGCTGCTCTGCCGACGTGAGGTAGTTTCGGATCTCCCTGCTCATCGTGGATGGATGGGCAATGAGCTGGGAAGCTTGATGCCCACACCATCTCCCATGCTGGCAGTGAGCAGCTGAGCTCACTGCCAATGTGAGAGCTTGCTGGTCAGAGCGCATCCCAAGGAAGCCCTGGTGGGTCTCCTGGAGGAGACTCTCCACGAGAGTCGCCACTCTTTCCATGGAGGATGCATGGTGCTCGGACATGTGGCTCATTGCTTCGGCCAGCCTCCACGTAGACTCCCCTACCATGGACAACACTCAGCGAAGCATAGCCTCATGTATCAAACCCAGATGCTTCCACACACCCGGCCGCATTTGCTGCACCTGCTGCATCGCGGACGACTTCAGAGGCACATCACCAGGCACTAACTGAGCATGTGGCTGGTCCCCTGCAGTCCTTTGACTGCTGGCGCCATCGGCACTCTCTGTCTCTGCCAGCTCCTCCAGCAAATGTGAAGTGCCCTCTCCACTGTGCCCCGGGACACTAGCCAATGTTCGAATGCCAACCGAGGTCTAGTATATACGCCAGTGCCTGCCTCGCAGAAATAGTGTGACACTGGTGAGACTTGAGGGCCCTCAGGTGTGAGAGGGGGCATCTGCAGCTCCGCCTGCCGGCTATACTCTGATGATGCTGAAAGGACCAATAATGACAGTGGATCAGTTAGTGAGCACACACTGACAAACTTCATCCTGGTCCTCTTGGCTAATTATGCACTCAACCTTCCAGAACCAATGGACACGAACGTTGGTGGGATGGTAAATAGTGAGGAGGATAGCCTTACATTACAGGAGGATATAGACGGGCTGGTCAGATGGCCTGATGAGTGCCAAATGGAATTTAATGTGGGTAAGTGTGAGGTGATGCACTTGGGCAGGACAAACAAGGCACGGGAATACACAATGAATGGTAGGACACTGGGAAGCAATGAGGATCAGAGGGACATTGGTGTGCATGTTGACTGGTCCCTTAAGGTAGCAGGACAGGTACATAAGGTGTTTAAGAAGACATATGGGGTACTTGCCTTTATTAGCCGAGGCATAGAATACAGGAGCAGGGAGGTAATGTTCCAATTGTAGAAAACACTGCTTAGGCCACAGCTACAATACTGTGTGCAGTTGTGAAATGAGCATTATGAGAGGGATGTGATTGGAGTGCAGAGAGTGCAGAGGACGTTTACCAGGATGTTGGCTGGCCTGGAGAGTTTTAGTTATGAGGAGAGTTTGCTTTGACTGGGCTTATTTCCCCTGGAACAGAGGAGATTGAGAGGGTACATGATTGAGGTGTATAAACTTATGAGGGGCATAGATAGATTAGACAGAAAGGAACTTTTCCCCTTGGTGGAGGGATCAATAACCAGGGGGCATTGATTTAAGGTAAGGGGCAGGAGGTTTACAGGGGATGTGATGAGCAACTTTTGCCCGGAGTGTGTTGGGAATCTGGAACGCACTGCCTGAAAGGGTGGTAGACGCAGAAACCCTCATAACATGTAATGAGTATTTGTGATGCCATGGCATACAAGGCTATGGGCCTAGTGCTGGAAAATGGTATTGGAATAGTTAGGTACATGCTTGACCCACGCATCCTCGATTGGCCAAAGGACCTTTTTCTGTGCTGCACACCTCTGACTCTATCACTCTATGACTGAGCAATGTTGCAACAATAACAAATTTTACAATCATCAGTGCTATGGATGTTGGAAGGACATTGCGGATCTCACTTTTGGCCTCAAATACCTGACCATTCCACCCCAGCCTCACTGATACCAGTTGACCTGGGTGCATGAAGCCTCTCCAGCTCAAGGGTCTCCTGCTCGAATCTGCTTAAGATGAGGAGGCACGCTTGGTCATCTCCAGTCCTGGCACGCTCTGACGCATTATGAACATTCTTCTCCTGAGAAAGAGAGAAGACCATTCATTACGGCAAATTGCACATGGACTCTGCACACGCACACCATATCCCAACCACAGTGGGCCATATCAGGCCTCCAGTGCCTCCTCTCCCCTCATTGCTGATCACTCACACAAAGATGGTACACCTGTTCCCGACCCCCCCCAACATGCTGCGTACATCACTTTAGGAACCGCACAGTATTTGCACCAATAGCAAGGAGGCACAACTACATGCAGCGTAGAGGGCAGCAGATGGTTCCTTGCCATGACACCTTGAGGCTCTCCTTTCACAATCTCATCACCCTGAATAGGACATGCCCTGGAGTTCTGAGTATGTACCAAGCTGCATCTCCTGCAGGTTGCCCCCAGACTAGTCATGTGTGACTAAGAGCAACACATGATGTGGGGGAGAACTCATCTGCTCATGAACCACTCAGGCTGATCTAAGCATGGGCACTATCTACTTGCCCCCCCAGCGAAGGAAAAATGCCCTACATGATTCAATGCAGTCACGACAGTAAGGCTTGGAGGAGGGCCTCAAAGGCTAAGGCTACCTGCTGGGTTAAATGCCCAATGCCAACATGGTACTTACCCTGTCAGAGCGCTTGCGGCACTGGATCCAGGTGCGCCGGACCACATCGCAGGAGCTCACTACTTTCGCCGCCACCTCCCAGGCACATTTAGTCATGTGAGGGAGCCTCCCTCTCCCAACCTGTAGGACCAACACCTCCCACTGTGCTACCATCTCCTCGAGGAGGGCAGCAAGGCATTCATCTGAAAAATAAGGGGTGCATTGCCCTCCCGCTGGCCTACCCTGCAGCCTGGCCTGCTCCTGTGGCAGATCCTGAAGCCTGGCCTGCTCCTCTGCCCTGCCCTCCAGCCTGGCCTGCTCACCCATCCCCTGTGGTGAGCCCTCGAACTGGCCATTGTCAGCAACCAACAAAAGGCTGCCAGGCCTTCTTTTAAACAGACTGCTGGATCGCCATTGGACCCAGTGATCTGAGCACGCTTGCCACCGCCCGCATATTCCCACAATCCACAGGAATCGGCAAATACGCTGGGTGGGCCTTAATTGGCCCTCCCACGTAAAGTTGCGGAGTGGACCCAATCACGGGGGGGCGCTTGGGTCCACTCCGCCCGCCCGTGCCCGCACCTGCTTTCCCAGCATCCCCACATCCCCCCTGCCCACCCCCCAAAATGGAAAATCCTGCCCCATATCTTTTTATTTTCTGTTGGACTGTTGATTAAAATTACAATGGCTACAGATTGAAAGACATGTCCACCAGAACAGGATGAGAGATATAAACAATGTTGCAGTCCTGGGACAGAGCGTACCATGAAAGACAGGATGCTGCCGGAAAGGAGTCTTGGACGAAGAGAACTGCCTGGCAACAAATTTAATTGACTCCTGACCAGGTGACCAGGTTTAGTATGAGAGCAGTACAGAAGGATAGCTCTTAGCCTGAAAGGAACAAGACCGGAAACCTCTTTCCCCTTTGAGTGTAAGATTCTACTAATCCTGCAGTAATAGCTAGCTGGCTTTTTTCTCCTCATATCTGTACAACCTGCTCTCTCTCTGAAAAGCTCTGTGAAGAGGCAAATGGGAAAATCACTATCTCTAACAGTGAACTAAATACTTACCGGGTCTGAGCTGAGAAGGGGAAAAACTGCCCAGCCCGCACTCTCCATGCCTTGCTTGACATACAGTGTGGTTATTAGTATCCAGATAGGAATCTCAGGGGAACTTGTCTGTATTTGGAAACTCGAGAGGCTGAGACGAGAAGGATTGATCCAGCTCAATTTTCCTCCATGCTAAAGCTCCGTTGATGAGGACCTCCAGACACCTACTGTTACTAGTAACCTGTCCTCAAAGGAGAGAGCACCAGATTGAAAGCATCAAAACCCTGCAAACTTTATCCTTTTTACAACCAGTGAACTAAATACTGAAAGTGCTGGGAGACCACCTTATGCAATCAACAAGAACTGAAAGGAGTTTAGAAGATATTGATCAAAATCAACCCTTCAGATCCTGTACTCTGGAATTGGTACTATTGAATTGTTTTACCCTGCCCTTAAAATCCATGTTTTCGTGTGTGTTATGTGTCTTGTATGTGTGTGTATAGTGATTTAAGAAGGTGTAGAATTTAGGTCAGTTAGAAATTGGCAGTTCATATTCCTTTCTTTTGCTACTGGTTAACAACAGCTTGTTCAATAAACAGTTATTTACTTATTAAGTTTACAAATCTGGTGCTCATAGTCTGTTAACCTAAATTAAACAGTTAGGTAGAATTGGGGCAATCTGGTGGTTTGGTCAAACTCTTCACATCTGTCGCTGCTCAGGGAACAATGGGGCTTGATATTACAGCGCACTATCCCCCGTGAGTTATGACAAAATGAATGTTTCAAATTTTAATGCCAGCTCCTCATTATTGCCCATCACAAATGAGTATTGTTTGTTTTCTTCGCTGTCCACAAATTATTAAGTTGATACCTCATTTGCATATCATTTCTGTCCCTTTGCATGCACAATTTAAGCCTCAGGCCTCTGTGCTGTATCATGTTCATCCCAATGGTCCAATTCGCTTTCATACCGCTGTGACTAGGATTGCCTCCTTTTGGAGCTGATTTTGGGGCTGGAGATTTCAGAATGACAGACATAATGACATCTTCACCTGACAAAAACAGCAGGCATTTTCAAAATGTTGCGCAGCAGCACGTTTCATCCCCCGCAGATGTCTGAAATAATAAGTCATGGCCAAAAGATAACATCTATTTTTCTGTGATCTTTACAGTGACCTGCCCTCAGCGCAGATATGGAAGGAGCTTACCTGCACACTAGGTCAGACAGCGAGCTCTACAATCTATCCAGACTGAAAGCATAGACAAAAATGCTGTACATCTTGATCAGAGAGCTCCTCTTCTGATGATGTTGTGCTAGCCATTCTCACGGAAACTCAGCTACAAAGATTCATGGGCTCTCTCTCCATTTCCTGTAACTTGCTCTCTCTAACTATAAGCGTCAAAAAAACATTATCATGGGACAGGGCGCCACATCGCTGCCCCTGGTCACATTAAATAACGACGCACTGGGAGTGATTAGCAAATTCTGCTACACCATGTCCACGTTGACAATCTCCCTTGATGCAGAACTTGATGCACACTTAGGAAAGCAGCAACCACCTATTTGGCTGACGCACAAAATGTGCATGAAGTAACATCAGGGAACAAGGTGTGGGTGTGTGAGGGATGTGTTCTCAGCACGTTGTTGTTTGGCTGTGAAACATGGATGATTTACAGCTATCAAGGAAGGAAGCTCAACATATTGCACCTTTGTTGTTTGCAGTGCATTCTGGGCATCTCAAAAAAGAATAAAATCACAAATGTGGCAGTTCTCTCAAAGGCAAAGCTCCCAAATATTTTGACACTCATCAGGCAGAGGCGACTTCACTGGTTCGGTCATGTTCGCAGGATGGAAGATGGTCACATGCCTAAGGATTTTCTGTACAGCGAGGTAGTTGAAGCCAGAAGGCCAGTCGGACACCAAAAGCTCTCTGTTTCAAGAATGCTTGCAAAGGTGACATAAAGGCCCTAAACAACAATTCTCACAGCTTGGAGTTACCAGCTGATGACAGAGGAAAATGGCAACATCAGCTATGGGCCAGCGTGTGCCACCATGACAATCAGTAGCTAGTGTGAATTAGCAATAGGTGCCGACACCAAACACAACACACAACACCTGATAACCACTTGACATGTAGCACTTGTGGCAGATCCTGCCTCTCATGGATTTTCAGCCTTCAGCAAAAGTGCACCATCTGAAGACACCCTATCCCCAATAGACAGAAGGATGCCAACGATTAGACGGGAAGAAGGAGCATGACCTCAAAATTCCTCTCTACAAATTATTGCCATCCATTTTGTTTTGAATATGAAGTACACTGCTGTACCAACAGTTTAAATTGTTCATATTATTATTCCTCTCTTTTTAGTGGTTATTTTACCTTGTGCTCTATGACTTTATTTGGTCATCTGTCTTATCTTTATTCCTTCCTCTAGTTTGTCCTTTACTCTCTTTCTCTGATTCTTTTATTGTTAATGTTCTGTTATTTCTAGTTGTCTCCCTCCATGTTAGTTTTAACTTTAATTTGCATCTCTAGCAATCCTTTCCATTAAGACTTTGGTCCCAGCTTCATTTAGGTCCAGCCTGTCCCAATGGTACAGTTGTTTTCTGTTCCTTTATTGGTGCCAGTTTCTCATGAAGTAGAACTCTTTTTTCCCACACCACTCCTTTAGCCATATGTTGACTTTCCTAACCACGTTAACCCTATGCCAACCTGCACATGGCTCTAGTAATGATCCTGATGTCCTGCTTTTCAATTTAGCTCCTAACTTCTGATACTTCTTTAGCAGGAAGTCTTCCCTGATCTCTCCTTTGACATGGTGACTGACATGGAGTACAACGATTCTCCCCCTCTCTTTTCAGATTTGTTTCCAGCCATTTCAAAGTGGCTGGCACCTGGTAGGCAACAGAGTCTTTGAAGCTCTTGATCATTGTGTAAAGAATGCTAACAATCCTCCAATGGTTGATATTTGACACTTTCAAACTAATCTTTGAAAATTGAACATTGGTAGACACTTCCAATTGAACTTGGATGGTGAAGTATGTAGTTGAGTCTGGCCAAGACCAAAAGCCCTTTCCAAGTTATAACAGTGTTCACTGGAGGCTCTTAAATGCTCAGTACATTTTACCTGACATTATTATTGCTTTCTTATAAGCTTATTGTATTCTGACATTCACATTACTGCTGTTACCAAATTGAAGATAAACTGCTACTGTGTGATAAACAGCTGGTATCGACCTGGATGTTATGTCCCTCTCGCCTCTGTGACACATCTTTAATCAAAAGGGAAGTTAATCAATTAATTAATTCACTGGTTTGTGCACTTTTTGGCCTTTCTTGATGTCTCTTTCAAAGATTCTTTCCTGTATATCTTACTCACAGAAAATTAAACTTTCACATGAGAAGAGTTGAAAATGTGACGACCTCAGAGAGAAATTCATTAAGACCCATCTAGGCTTCGAAGAGCCTTTTAACAACAAATGAGTCATTTGGACTAGGGTAGCCTTTATGATGGTTGAATGTGAATTTGATCTCATATTGTGCACTTAGACCATTGTCATTAGTGGTTGGAAATACTACCTGTATGATTCAAGTTTTTGTTTCAAGGAACAGGAAAAGGTCATGGGCAGGATCATGGCTTTGGGCTGATCTTAATTTCACCTATCCACTTTCTCCCCATGTCCATGAGTATTCATCAACAAACATGTTTAAACTACCTCACTATACATTTCAATGCCCTTGTTCCAGTCATTTACCTCACAAGTCCTATTAATGTTCTCTGATTTCTCCTCTTCCTCATAACCTATTCATTTTCTTTTTCTAGACTCCTATTAGACCCCTTCATAGCCAATAATTTCTGTGGTTAGATTTGTTAGACCCCATCGCAATCAATGAGGTCACCTCAAAGCCTCCTAGGTTTCAAAAAGGACAAGTTCAACTCTAACCTTTTCTCACAAATTAACTTTCGGACACCTGGAAACATCTTGATGACATAGCTGTGAACTCTCTGAAGCATAATAATAGTTTCAGATAGAATTCTGATCCTTCCATGGCCTTCCACACTCTTGCTATCTCAGTAATCTCCTCCAGCCTCACAACTCTCCTAAGCACCTCCGCTCCTGGTCAATCACATAGTATGGGACTGGAGTCAGTTGTATGCTAGGCCAGGTAGAGGTATGTTCACTTTGTAGATATTTTATGATGATTCAGCAGCTTTCATGGCCATTTTCTGGTGCTGGCCTAAATATCCCCAGATTATGCATTTAATTTTACAGTTACCCTCTACGGCCCTCCCTAACTGATGAATCAGTACTCTTCCATGTTGTGTTCAACCCGGAAGAAGCACTGGTGGTAGCAAAGGCACATAATGTACTCTAGGTGGGAAAACTCAAAGTCCATCACCTACAGTAGCAACACTCCCGACACAGCTGGTTGAGTTGTGAAGGACATATCTGCCAGACTCCATGGAAGTGGTGAAAGAACCAGCATGAGGAAAAAACCTACTTGAACTCATCTTCATCAATCTACTTGTTGCAGATGCATCTAGTCATGGGTAGGAGTGGCCACCAAACAGTTCTTATGAAGACACAGTCTTGTATTCATACCAAGAACATCCTCCATCGTGCTGTATGACACTACCACTGTACTAGGTGATTCAAAACTGATCTAATCAACTTAAGGAGGGGCATCTTTGAAGCACTGTTGGCCATCAGAGTTGTGCTCAAGCAGAATCTATAATGTCACAGTCAGGCATATTCCTCACTTTACCATGAACATCAACCCAGGGGACCATCCCTGGTTTAATGAAGAGCATAACAGGGCACGCCAGGTGCAGAAAGAAGCATACCTAAAAATGAGGTGCCGGCCTGATGAAACTACCACACAGGACTGCAATGCATGCAAAACAGGGGAAGCAGCATGCAATAGGCAGAGCTAAAAGATCCAAAAAGTAATGAAAGAGTTCAAAGCTCTGCAGTCCTGCCACATCCAGACAATTAAACAATTAGAATAGCGCTTTTCTATGGAAAGCAGCATATTATTTAAATGGGGAGAGTTTGCAGAACTCTCAAGTACAGATGCATCTATGTGTCCTGGTGCATAAATAGGTAAAGTTAGTATATGGGTACAGCAAGTGATTATGAAGACAAATGGAATGCTATTGTTCATTGCAAGGGGAATGGAATATAAAAGTAGGGGTGTTTAGGCCATTAATGAGACCTACTGAGTACAGTTTTGGTCTTTGTATTTAAGAAAAGATATAAAATGCTTTAGAATCAGTTCAGAGAATGTTCACTCGACTGATACCTGGGATGGGGTTGTTATCTTATGAGGAAATGTTGCATAGGCTGGGCCTGTATCCATTGGAGTTTAGAAGAATGAGAGGTGACCTTATTGAAACACATAAGATCCTGAGGGGACTTGACAGGATGGATGCTGAAAGGATGTTTCCCCTTGTTGGAAAGACTAGAACTAGGGGACACAGTTTAAAAGTACGGGTTCTCCCATTTAAGGTGGAGATGAGAAGAAGTTTCTTCTGTCAGAGTTTCATGAACCTCTGGAATTCTCTTTCCCAGAGAGCAGTCAATGCCAAGGTCAAGGTCAATGAATATTTTTAAGGTGGAGGTAGATAGATTCTTGACTACCAAGAGAGTATCAGGGGTAGGTGGAATGTGGAGTAGAGGCCACAATCAGATTAGCCATTTTCTTATTGAAAGGTGGGGCAGGCTTGAGGGGCCAAATGGCCTATTCCTGATTCCTAATTTGTATGTTCATATGTAAGGGGTAGAGAAGGATCATGAACATCCCCATCCTCAATGATGGGGAGACCAGCACATTAACACAAAAGACAAGGCTATAGCATTTGCAACCATCTTCAGGCAGAAGTGCCGAGTTGATGATCCATCACAGACTCATGAAGTCCTCAGCCAATTCAATTCACTTTAAATGATATCTAGAAACAGCTGAGCACACTTGATATGGTCAAGGCTATTGGCCCTGAAAACATCCTGGTTGTCGTGCTGAAGACTAATTGTGCTCCAGAACTAAACACAAGCCAAGTTGTTCCAGTACAATTCCAACACAGTCATTTACCTGACAAAATGGAAAATTGCTCAGGTATGTCCTGTTAACAAAAGCAGGACAAATCCATCTGGTCAACTACCAACCATCATTCTGCTCTCAATCATCAGCAATGTTGTAGAAAGTGTTATTGACAGTGCCATCAAGTGGCATTTACTCACCAATAACCAGCTTTTTGTTGCACAGTTTGGGTTCCAGCTCCATTCATCTCCAAATCTCATTACGACCTTGGTCAAAACTTGGAAAATGTTTTGACTCCCTTCCATTTGCTCGGATCTGTGCTGCCTGCATTTTAATTGCTGGGACTTCCTCCCATTCCAGCCATTAATTGCACCCTGACAGCAAAACTTGCTTCCATATCCCATGCCCACACATTGACCACATGACCCAATTTGGACACCATGTTACTTGTAAAATTCAGCACTCCTCTACCTGAGAAGTTTGACATAATTTGCGTTCAACAGCATTCATTTGCACTCATTTGATATCAGTTGCACTCAAAACCACTCATTTAGCTATCATTTAACATTGCAAGAACTGACATCAATGTCGTCAGTTGCCCCAAACCGCAGTGCTCAAACATTGTGATTAGCAACATCATTTAAGCATTCGGACACCAAAATTGATCATAGTTTATTTTCCATATTTCTAAATTTCGATAGCTTCAAACATCATAGAACTGAGCTAACTTTAGGAAAACCAGTCCGTTTTGATGAGGTACTTCAGGTTTTCCTTTATAACCTATAACTCGTGCAGCACAACCCTGCCCCCCTCCATTCCCATCCACTCCCCCTTCCCAGATTGCAGCAGTTTTCTCCCCATCAACCTACCCCCAGAGCAATTTTCACCCTCACCACCTCCCACCGAGCAATCTTCTCCCTCACCAGACCCCCAAGCAATTTTAGTCCAGCCCCCCAAACCCCCTCGCAGCCCAGAGCAATTTCCTGATAGCCCCTTTCTGCAAACTGTCAAAGGTCAAATTTTAAGTAGGTGAGCAGTAGTGATCTAAGGACTAAAAGCTTGGTCAAAGAGGTTAAAGATTCGGGGAAAATCAAAGACCGCTTTCCCCACAGTGTAGGTTTCTGACCCTTATTTAACACTGATGTCGGGATCCAGAAGCCTGTGGGAACAATTCTCGCCTGGGTGTATGAAATGGAGGGCGGGATTTTCCGGTCCTGCCAGCAATGGGCCTCACCACTGGCAGGACTGGAAAATCCCAGCATGATGGTCTTTCAGTCCTTTGCATTTATCTTGATGAATGTAAAGACCTAAACCAGATAAAACGCCCATTCCCAGCCCCCACAGATTGCATCAGTTCTCTTCCTTCCTCCTTTGCTACCACCTCTTTTTCTCACCCCTCTCTCCCTCCCCTTTACCCTGCCCCACTCGGAAGTAATGTTTTGCGGCTGGCTCTTTTGTAGATTTGAAGCCAGAGCAGGAGCAGTAAGGAAGGTTAGAGGTAAGTACTGGGGGGTCAGTGGGGTGGGGGGGGTGGTCAAGAGAAGTCAGGGAGTTCGAGAGAGGTTGTGGGGAGGTCGAGAGAGGTCAGGGGGTCAAGAGAGATTGAGTGAGGTCTGCGGCAAGTGGTTTGAGAGAGGTTGGGGGGCAGTGGAGAAAAGTCAGGGGAGGTCTGGTGGGGGGGGTGGGGGGGTGGTTGTTGAGAGAGGTGGGAGAGAAGCCCAGAGATTGGAGAGGCCCTGCAAGATCCAGGGAGGCCCTGCAAGATTGGAGGTGACAGCAGGGACCAAGGCCTGGAGACTGGATGGAGGAAGGTGGGGGAGATTTTAGAGGCTGGAGGGAGAGGGGGGAGAGTTTGGAACTGGAAGTTGAAGGCTGGGGAAAGAGAGGGAGTGGAGAGTTTAAATTCTGAGACAGGAGATGGGAAGAGTGGGATCGGCGTAGCAAGTTTCAACCCTGAGACTGGGGAAAGAGAGAGAGTTTAGACTCTGAGACTGGGGTTGGGATGTTGGGGGATGGGGAGAGTTTTGAATTAAAGTGGGGAAAAGGTGGTCCTCTCAAGCATGTACTGTATGGCAGAAAATCTTTATGGACTAAATGGAAAATTTTAGATATTTAAGTAATTAATTTCCTTGCATTTTTCACTGCCGGATGCTGAGTGCATTTGATAGCTTTGAGCACGCTGGATAGCTTTGAGCACGCTGGATAGCTTTCAGCACGCTGAATAGTTTTGAGCGCGCTGGATAGCTTTGAGTGTGCTGGATAGCTTTGAGCGTGCTGGATAGCTTTGAGCGTGCTGGATAGCTTTGAGCGTTCTGGATAGCTTTGAGCGTGCTGGATAGCTGTGCATGCATTGGATAGCTTTGAATGTGCTGGATAGATTTGAGCGTGCTGGATAGCTTTGCATGCGCTCAATAGCTTTGAGCATGCTGGATAGCTTTGAGTGTGCTGGAAAGCTTTAAGCGTGCTGGATAGCTTTGAGCGTGCTGGATAGCTTTGAGTGTGCTGGATAGCTTTGAGCATGCTGGATAGCTTTGAGCGTGCTGGATAGCTTTGAGCGTACTGGATAGCTTTGTGCGTGCTGGATAACTTTGAGCATGCTGGATAGCTTTGAGCGTGCTATCAAATTTGATGTCAAATTCGTTCCAAATTAGAACTTTTGATGTAAAAATTGTAATTGAGAGCATTGAGTACACTTGAAAGCAAAAGTGATGTTAACATTTTCAGGTCAGGTCTGTTTCTGTCATCATTGATACAGCCAGACCTGTTGAGTATTTCCGGAATTTTCTGTTTTTATTTCATATTTTTAGGATCCACCACATTTTGCTTTTCTGTTACTTTCTAGAATGCACTGCATAATAGGACGATGCAAGAAATTTCAATGGTAACTTAGACAGGGGTGTTGACTATATACTTTAAAAGGAAAAATTGCAATGTGCTGGGGAAAGATTGGGCATGTAGGACTATTAAGATGACTCTTGCAAAGAGCCAGAGTAGGTATGATGGGTTTAATTGCCTTTTTCTTTCTATGCTGCATTATTCTATTTAAAAAAGAAACACAGACAATTATAAAAATAAGAAAATGGGGATGCAAAGATTCATGTTATGTTGAAAAATTGTGAGCTGCTTATGCCAGAATGTTGGCTTGGTTAAAATTCTCTGTTGAAATAACTTTCCTGTATTCAAATACTTTCTTATCTTTGGAGTAAACTGTCCTCCTTTTTCCAATCTCACTAGCCACAAAGCATGAATGGTGCCTTTACTCTTTTGACACTAAAAAATCTTTCAGCCTTATTAGTTAGTTAGGCAGTTTTCCACATTGCAATACAGTATTCCCATTCACCAATTAGACATTTATTGGCATCTCAATAACAGAAGGTTGTACTCTGGCCCATGAAGATTCTGAAAGATGTGGGCCAGAGTACAATAATGTTGTGATTATGAATATATTGTATAAATTGTGATACTTTAAAAAGTAAATTGCTGGTATTGTCAGATAGGCATTGATTCCAATTCTGTGACATTCTTTTTCCTGTTCTTTTAACATGGGCATTAATTTCATCTTAAATATGTTGATTCCTCTATTGAAACAGAATTTCATACAAAGGCATTAAATGTTCCCATATATCGCTTTGAAAAATCCACATTATGGATCAAGTTCATTTAAAAATAAATTGTTAGTATCAATGCAAAAGGGAAATTTTCCAGATAGACACTGGGATTCCAAAAGTAATTGGCAATCAAGGCAGCTGCAAGGGAATAGATGTCAATGAAACATATCAACTAGAGCACAATGCATTCCTGCCTTCCTTGACAAGGTCCCAGTTTTGGCATTTGAGAGTCACTGCTTTGCTGTGGGAAGGAATAAGAAATAACAGGGTAAGTTATCTTGACAGTACTGCTGTTCAATTCCAGCTGGGCAATTTGAAACTGTAACTGTTAAAGTCTGAGATCAGGACAACTTAGCAATTTCCTTATCTGTGGAATGTGTAGCATGAGTGAGAGGTCCCTCAAAAAAGCATTTTGAGATTTTGAATAATGATGATCTAAAAACATCTTTGTGAGCTCTCCCATGTGGCATGGAAGAATGGGCCAGTTGCATCTGACTTGGCTAATGATGATTTAAGGGAAATAAGTATATTCTGGCAATCTTTTTTTAAAGGTTTTTGTTGATTGAGGTATGGTGAGAAGGAAGTATCAGAATTTGTATTTGGATGATTTGAATTTGTAAAACAGCCTCAACATCCAGTGTTGACATCGACTTGGTACTAGCTAGTGACTGAGGTGCCACACTGCTTTACAGAGCACCAAAAGTAATTTGCAATAAACAACTTCAAAACTTTCAGGACTTTACTTTTGAAACTGGTTATTTTTTAAAACCCAAGTGTGCGTTTTAAAATCTGTAAAGGCAATTCCAAGCTCTGGAAGGTAATAAATACTATTGTAAAATATCCTTTTCAATCTATCTTTCCAGTGCACTGCAACATGCCGAGCAATTTTTTCTTTCTAAAATGTTAGGCTAACCTTCAAACTCAACTCCTCTTAAAACAATGTAGCTTCAAAAGTGATTTTTTTTAAAGAAAAGTTATAATCAAACTTAAATTTCCTCTTGTTTCCATACATTACCAAAGTGTCTACACTGCAAAAGCATTTAATTGACTGTAAAGTGTTTGGAAAGCCCTGTGGTAAAAGGCTCTATATAAATGAAAGTTCTTGTTATCTCTTATTTGTCATGGGTGCAGTGTTTTTAATAAAAATATTCCAGATGTCGTACAAAAAAGCCATTTTATAAAGTTGTGTTAACTCAAAACAGCAATATCATTTTAACGACCTCACTAGAAACTATTTCATTTTTTGGCCGGTTTTGTTAAGTGGAAGCACAGAGTGTGCTGTGAAAATTCATTACTGGTTTCCATTACACAGATCTGAAGCACAAGGAGTTCCAATCAATATCTGTAGTATCTGCCGCTTCTAATCTGTGTAGCCGTGTCAGCTCAGCTATCTGTAATAGATCTTGTGAACTGTGTGAACTCACAGGGAAGGTGATACTTGGACCCTGCAACATTTCACACCTGGGATGTGCTCTGAATATGTTTAATAAAAATACATTTGGTTTCTAGAATTTTTTTTTTACAAACATTTAAATTGAGAAAATAAAATAATTTTCATTGGGTTGCATGTCCCTGCTTTACCAGATGACTTAATATGGAAATTAAGGAAGTCATTCTCTACTGCATTACCTGGGCAGAAACCTGGCAAAGCAGATTCACTACCTGTTGTGGAGCCCAGTGAATATCATCATCTCGAAACAGACAATCTTAATTGAAAATCCACCTACCACATGGTTCAGGGACACTGTCTGTGTATAAACCACCCACACCCACACTCACTCACCCACCCATCCCCACTCACTCTCACTCAATCACCCACCCCCAACACACACACTCACTCACCCACCCTCACATTCCTGCACCCTCACTCACTAAATCGGTTGAAGGATAGGTGCGATGAGAACGGAAGACAGTCCTGAAGCAAGACCTGAGAGCGCTAGCCAGAGGGAGGACTGAGATCCGGGGGAAAGCAGCCAGAGCTGGCCGAAAGAACCGGGAACTGGGAGAAAGTAACCAGAGCCGTACAAAAATGTGGTGAGTGGTGGCCTCGCGTGCTCCAGAATCTCTCTATGTATCTCCACATATTCGCAGTTGCCGTTGTTCGCTGCTCCTCCAATCACAGCCTCCTTCTCTTCCATGTTTGCTTCTGATAGGCTCACTATTGGGCCTATCAGCAACCAAAGCGTGAGAGAAGCAGACTGTGATTGGAGGAGCAGTCCTCTGCAAAAACCTCAGACTCACTGAGCCGTCTTACTGGCATTTTCAACAATCAGTCCAGGTGCAGCCCGTAGGCCTTACATTGGACAAGTCTGCACTAAACATATACTTTGTGCCCTGTGTTCACAAAGGAAAATACTAAAATCCTCCCAGAAATATGTAAATGAGGAACTGCAAGATATTAATATTGGTTAAAAAAAGTCCTATTAATATTGGTAAAAAGAATAATGAATTAATGGAACTTAAAGTAGATAAATCCCCTGGGGCTGATGATCTACATCCCAGAATGTTGAAAGAGGCGGCTGCAGAGATAATAAATGCATTCGTGGTCATCTTTCAAAATAGGCTCTGAATGGTCAAATCACAATATCATAAGAAATAGGAACAAGACTAGGCCATTTGAACCTGCTCTGCCATCCTATAAGATCGTGGTTGATCTGATTGTGGCCTTAACTCCACTTTTCTACCTGCCCCCCATTACCCTTGACTCTCTTGAAGATCAAAAATTTATCTAGCTCAGCCTTGAATATATTCAATAACCCAGTCTCCACTGTGTTGTGTGGATGAAAATTCAGAAGACTAATGACTCTCTGAAAGAAAAAATTCCTTCTTTGGTTCCTGCAGATTGGAAGGTGTAAAATGTAATCCCACTATTTAAGAAAGGAGGGAGCAAGAGAACTGGGAACTAGAGGCCTGTTAGCCTTACATCAGTAGCAGGGAAAATGCTAGAACCTACATAAGGATATGAGAACCAGACACTTAGAAAATAATGGTAGGATTGGGTAGAGACAACATGGATTTATGAAAAGGAAATGATATTTAACAAACCTGTTGGAGTGTTTTGAAAATGTAATTGGCAGAATAGGCAAGGGGGAACTGGTGGATGTGATAAATTTAGATTTTCAGAAAGCTTTTGATAAGGTTCTACACAAGAGATTAGAGTTTTAACATAATTAGAGTACATGGGATTGGGGGTATTATACTGCATGGATTGAGTACTGTTTAATGGACAGAAAACAGAGAGTAGGGTTAAATGGGTCATTTTCAGGTTGGCAGGCTGTGACTAGTGGGGCACCACAGGATCAGTGCTTGGACCCCAGCTATTCACAATCTATATCAATGATTTGGATGTAGGGATTAAATGTAAAGTTCCAAGTTTGCTGATGATACAAAACAAGGTGGAAGTGTGAGTTGTGAGGAAGACGCAAAGGCACTTCAGGAGGATTTGGAGAGGCTAAGCGAGTGGGCAAACATTTGGCAGATAGAATACAATGTGGAAAAATGTGAGGTTATCCATTTTGGTAGGAAAAACAGCAATACAGGGGAGAATTTTTCTCCCGTCGGGGGTTTGTGCGGGGACAGGCAGGAGCGAGCGCGAACCCGATTGGCGCCTCCAATCAGGTGCATGCCACCATTTTACATGGGCGGGCCAATTAAGGCCTGTGCAAAGTGATGTACACCCGGAAGCGCTGAGCACTCCCTGTCTGGGCGGGGGAGGGGGGGGATTCTCTAAGAGCATGCACGTGAAAGTGCGTAGAGACCTCCCGAGGAACAAAGGTGCCTCAGGGAGATTGGTTTCAGTGCTAAAGTTTGAAATGAAGGTTTGTAACACTTTTAACACATGTCCCCTCATGTGACACTATCACATGAGCTGGGACATGTCAAAGAATAAAAGTATAAATTGTTATTGCATTTTAAAACACTTCATGAAACTTCATCCCGCCCATGGATGAGGTTTCATGAAAAATACGAAGGCCGCCTGGGCTCTTCGCCTGCCCGCCAACCTTAAGGTTGGACAGGTAGCATTCTTAACAGCTTTAATGACTTTCTTACTGGCCTTAATAGACCTTTGACAGCTCGGCGGGCGTGCAGCTGATGCAGCTGTGCACCCACCAAACTGACAATCTAAATGACACGTGGTGATGTCGGGATGCTCGCCGGCCGTCACCGCGCATCATTTTATGTGTCGGCGAGCGGGCCCTGTCCCTGCTCACCAACGGGAAAACTCTTCCCATGGAGTATTTCTTAAATACTGTGAGGCTATGAAGTGTTGAATTTCAAAGGGATTTGGATGTCCTTGTTCATGAGTCACTGAAAGCTAACGTGCAGTACAGTAAGCAATTAAGAAGGCAAATTGCATGTTGGCCTTTGTTACAAAAAGATTTAAGTATAGGTAAAGTTTTATTACAATTATATAGAGCCTTGTTGAGACCACACCTGGAGTATTGTGTGCAGTTTTGGTCTCCCTACCTAAAGGAGATATTCTTGCCATAGAGGGAGCGCAATAAAATTAAATCCTGGGGTGGAGGGATTGGCCTATGAAGAAAGATTAAATAGACTGGGCCTTTATTCCCTGGAGTTTAGAAGAATGAGAGGCAATCTCATTCAGACTGTTGGCCAGGGGCTGCAGCCGAACTGCTGACACAGGCAAAAGCAACTTTTGACCTGAAGTAACCTGATTCCAGTCACTGGCCTGAGCTGGCTGAAACTGATTTGAAGTAGCTGAGTTTCTTGAAGAACAAAGGGAATGAGATAAGACACAAGTCCTTATTTAGGAAAGGAATAACGAGGTAATGCTACCTAAGTCCTTGGGACAAAACCATCGAGAAGATGCCACAGACAAGGCAAGCAGGCCTAAACCAACAGGAGAGAGACAGCACAGCTTGGAGTGAGAAGATTACTGAATAAGAATAAAGAATTTTGGGCATGGAGCCAGCGAGAACTCCGGAGACCAACCATCGCAGAGGCGGAAGAACCTACGTCAGCAATGTAGAGACAAAATCGAAAGAGAGAGAGAACGGAACACCTGGCCTGCGTCAGCTCTCCTTTTCGTAGCTTTTATATATTGTGACCACTCAGGTAGTGTCAGAGAAACTTAGTGGGTGTGCATTTAGATCCTAGTTTTGGGTATAAAATTGTATAACCAGCTGCAAATTGCATGTCTATATTTAACCAGACGGATACGCAATATGTAGATGATCTAACGACGTGAATAAAGCAAATTTAGAGTTAAGAGAGAATTGACTCTTTTCCCCTTTGTACTAAGCCAATAACCATAACCGGTGACCTCCGGCAACATAGTTGGCGTCCTTGGATGGGATCAAGGATAAATCTCTCCGTTGAGTCAGTGGGAGACTTGAGCTGAACCGAGTTGGCAAAGTACACAGAGAACAGGAGTTTGGGTTAATTCATAGCTATTAACATAAGATGACGAATCAAAGAGAATCTCCAAGCCCTGGGGACTTGGATTGACTGGAAGGGACTCCTCCAAAAATACGTAATAGGGAAGTGGCCGCAATACGGGGAGTATGTGGTTCACATTGGCGACAAGGGAAAACCCACCGGGGAGGCCCTTTGGAGAATTGCACAAACAAAGATGTCGGTAAGAAATTTAAAAAGCTACAGAAGTCCGTAGCGATCGGATGTTTATTTGTGGAATGAATAGAATGCCGACAGCAGGCTAGGAGGGAGCTAGAGGAAGAGAGTAAAAAACTCCGTGAGAAGATAGCCCACCTTATTGAGAAGGTAACTGATTTAAAGGGACAGAGAAGTGCGGATTTGATGCACATGAACCAATATCAGTTACAGTGTGAGAAATTGGCTAATGAAAAGAGTAAGAGAGAAGGAGAAGCCCAAGCAGCTAAAGCTGAGGTGGAGGGATGGAAACAACAATGTAGTGATTTAAAAACTGCTATGAATGTGATTCACAGAGCAGCTCAGGAAAAGAGGAGCAGTATCGGTGATCACACAAAGTGTCAGAAACTGATAGTGAGGCTGCAAGATCAGCTAGCCGCACGGAGGGGCATACTGTGCTTTCACATCCGGAAGAGGTGAAGAAAACGGTCAAGGGGATATAGATTGGGATGATTTAGCAGACGGGGTGGATAGATACAGTAGCGGTGAAAGGGAATCTCCACCAGAGGATCCAACGCCGGCATGTATTCCAGAGCTGGAAAAACCGTCTGCCCCAATGGCCCCCCTTATAACCACTAGAGCACAAGCAGGGGCAGACGGCCAGGGGCCAGCTGGCCCGAATATGACATATCCCACCCCACTTGGGGTACAAGAATTGAGGGATATTGTGAAAGATATTGGGACGTGTGAGCCCAGGGATGATCCTAGGGAGTTGTTCCTAGCGGTCAGGCAACAGAGAGGGGTACACGACTAAGACGATGCTGAGGAAATAAAATTAATCCTCATGTGCCTACACCCACATATACACTCCACCCTACCGGAGGAAGAAAAACTTGGTAGAGGCACAAACGAAGCCTTAAAGGACCAGGTATTATCTGTCATGGGCGAAAACAGAGGGGATACAGTAGAGGCGCTGATGAAATGCTATCAAAGAAAAGGTGAACACCCCACTGCATTTTCAGCTCGCATTTAGGCGGTGTTTCAAGGGGTCTATGGCACAGGCCTAAATAGGGATAATTTACAGCCGGAGGTTAGGAACCGATGGCTGAGAACGCTAGTGTCACATGGCACTGAGGAGTCAAGGAAAGCATTACATCAGTTTGATCCCACTGATGACACACATACAGAGCCCTGGATAATTAGGAAGATGGTTAGAATATGGGAAAGGGAAACACCAAAACTACCCAAGACATCCAGGGACAGAGCAGTGCCTGTTAAGAATTAGGCGACAACCTGGAGAAATGAAGGGAGGGGACCTACACAGAGGGAACCCCCTCCAGCTTATCAGACAGTGGGAAGAGGTAGAGGCAGAGAAAAAGGAAGCTTCTCGGGAACAGGGAGAACTCAGGGTGAGATGTCCAGATGCTATAACTGTGGCCAAGAGGGACACTTTGCAAGGGACTGCCTGAACCCGAGACGAGAAAATGCAGGACTGGGAGGAAACCAAAGCCTACCCGTGGAAGGTCCGAATAGACCAAGTCCTCAGTGTGATATGATAGAAATATCACTGAGTTCCGGGTTATACCCCGAACTGCAATGACGGTCTCAGGCCTCTCCATTATGGGTGTGTGACACGTGGTGGGATGACACGGAGAGACCCCTAGTGAACGGTAGGGTTGGAGGCCAACCTATTACATTCCTTTGGGATACAGGGGGATCCCGAACCACCGTTAACACCACTCAGATCAATGACGTAGATTGGAAAACTCAAAACAAAATTATTCTAGGCGGATTCACAGGGCACTCACAAGTAGGATATGTGAGTGTACCGTTGGAAGTCGGTGTGGGAGACATAGCGATAAAGCATTCAGTGGTCTTTATCAAATTACCCAGAGAACAAGAACATATATTAGGGAGCGACTATATGGCCAAAGCAGGACTCTGCTTTGACCCCGTTAATTGTATGATTTGGCAAATGCCTTTGGACATAGGCAGTATAATTCACACACTCGTCCCGGAGGGGAAATATCAGGATAGGACATGCACGATCGGGGAAATGTGGATAGAACAGGAGAAATGAGTGACGATCGTGAAGTACAACAAATTATTGCACAAAATTCAATAGTATTCGCACGACATAAACATGATTGTGGGAAAATGACCGGGAGTGTGTGTATACAAGGTCCAGACCCCAAATCACAAAAGCAGTACGGTTTCCCAAAACAAGCAGAAGAAGAGATAGGGAAGGTGATACAGAGTCTGCTGCAGCAAGGGATATTAAGACCAATAGCTTCTACTAACAACGCACCTATTTGGCTGGTGAGGAAACCTGACGGTAGATGGTGACTAACAATAGATTACAGAGAATTAAATAAAGTCACCAGGTTAACAGCCCCTACTGTAGCAACCAGCCCAGAGACAGTAGTTCGACAAAATGAGGGTGCGCAATGGTTTACGGTTTTGGACATAAGAGTTTTTGGTCAATTCCACTGGAGAAAGAATGTCAATATAAATTTGCGTTTCCTTTTCAAGGACAGCAATATACATGAACTGCCCTGCCGCAGGGATTTCACAATTCCCTGTCCATATTTCACCAACAGCTGAGGGAAGGGTTAAAAGGATTTTCGAGGCCTGAACATCTAGTGCAGTATGTCGACGACTTACTTCTACAAACTAAAACCAAAGAGGAACATTTATCACCTGCTAAGTGAATTACTGCAGCTGTTACATGACTTGGGATTAAAGATTAACCCTAAAAAAGCGCAGATCATGAAACAAAAAGTTACTTACTTGGGAATGATTCTGACACTGGGAAAAAGGGACATTGACAAGCGAAGGATAGAGATGGTTGGCAGACTCCCTGTTCCGCGGGATGTAAAAGAGTTAAGGTCCTTCTTAGGCTTGGTGGGATATTGCAGGGACCACATTGATGGATTTGCCACAAAAGCGGCCCCACTGATGAAATTATTAAAAAAAGAATGTGGCCTGGGAGTGGAAAACAGAACACACCCAGGCCATGACCGCTCTAAAGCAAGCACTAGTTGCCGCACCTGCTCTGAAAACCCCAAATCCAATTGAGCCATTTTCATTGAAGGTGGCTACCACAGACACCATCCTTTCGGCAGTTCTATTACAGGAGACACATGGGAAATTACGACCAGTAGCATACGCCTCACGTATGCTCTCAACAGTAGAGCAGGGGTATACGATATGCGAAAAACACTTGCTAGCTGTCTTTTGGACAGTGCAGCATTTTACCTATATAGTGGGACTAAACCCACTTACAATATTAACAGAATATACCCCCATACAGCTACTGTTAGACGGAAAGATTAAGGATGGTTCAGTTAGCCAAAATAGAATCGCTAGATGGACATTGTTGCTGCAAGGGAGAAATATAACAGTAAAGGGGGTAAAAACCACCACTATGTTAGCAGACAACTTAGTTTATCAGGGAGAAAAACATGAGTGTCAATTGATGATAGCAAATAACCCCAAGGGCCCATTTGTATCAAAGAAAAAGGGAGGGAGTAAGACGGGGCCTGAAAGCAGAAAAACAAAGGAAACAGGAAAGGAAGAACCCTATTTTAAAATTTTTGTGGATGGCTCTTCATCAGTACAGGATGGGGAAAGGAGAACCGGCTGTGGGATATACATGGAGGATGAACACGGACAGGAAAGATATAGTGCGGCTTTGAAATTACCTAAACCCATGAGTGCACAGGCAGCAGAACTAGCAGCCATCGCATATGTGGTTGGCCACCCGGAATACTTTCCACCTAGATCAGTCATATACTCTGATAGTATGTATGTCTGGAATAGCCTCACAGAACATTTGCTTCTATGGGAAATGAGAGGATTTGTCTCAGCAAATGGAAGGCCCCTTCCTTCAGCCTCGCTGTTACGGTACATCTTTGAAGAAGCACAGGGGAAAGGATTTGGGGTCACAAAGTAAAAGCTCATTCAAAACTATCTCCCGAAGGAAAAGGAAAGCTGATGAACTAGCCAAACGAGATGCTGTAAGTGGACAGGAATGGCAGCCACCGATTGGGGAAATCGGGGGCCAGAAAGAGAAACAGGTCAAAGTAATAGATTTAACGGAGGAGCAAAGGAAAGATGGAGAATTGAAAAATAATAATAGAAGGAGCAGAGTCAGACAAATACAAAAGGCACAAGGGGGCCTATATTCAAGACGGGGTGGTTTTATGTGAAGGAAAGTTTGTGGTGCCAGAGTTTGGACGAAACCAAATTATCCACTGGTACCATGACTTATGGGAACATAAAGGGACGGAGAGCACACTGGACCAGATAAAGGAGGTGTGCTGGTGGCCCGGAATGAAAGGTGACGTGGAACACTATGTCAAGAATGGTTTGATCTGTGCACAACACAACCCCGATAGAAATGTTAAGAAAGGGGGCCTCCGACATACTAGACCAGTAGAAGGGCCTTGGACTAATTTACAGATAGACTATGTAAGACCCCATCCCCCCACTCCAGGAGGATACAAGTATATTCTATGAACAGTGGATACCTTCACTAAATAGGTAGAAGCTTTTCCAACCAGAAGAAACACAGCCAAAATGACTGTGAAAATTCTATTAGAGAAGGTGTTTACCCATTGGGGTTTACCCCAAAGCATAGAATCGGATCAGGGAACACATTTTACAGCCCAAGTAATGCAAGATGTTATGACCCTTTTAAGGGTCAGACAGAGATTCCACATACTCTGTAGACCACAGTCTAGTGGAATTGTGGAAAGAATGAATCGGACATTGAAAAACATGATAGCCAAAATGGTGTAGCAGCACAAGACAACTTGGCAGGTTGTTCTGCCCTATGTGCTGATGATAATCAGGAATACTGTGGCTTCATCAACAGGCTACACTCCTCATAGACTCATGACAGGAAGGGACATGAGGGGAATGGAGGGGTTGGTAGGTTTGGATTTGTCCAAACCCGAGGTTGACCACATTATATCAGAAAAGTGGGTGCAACAGCTAGTAGAAACAGTAAAAGAAGCAAATTATGTAGCCGCTCACTGACAGAGAAAGAAGAAACAGCAAAGCAAGGCTTATTTCGACGCAAAAGCCAACCAGATAGAGTTGAGGCCCGGACAAAGAGTAATGATCAGAATACACCAGCCCACCTCATTCTTGAGTCCAAAGTTTGCTGGCCCCTATGAGATAGTAGATAAAGCTAGCCCATCTGTATACAAGATATTAACAACACCAGATAAGAGTGGCTGGTATCACATTAATCAGCTAAAGTTAGTGGGAGAAAAACAAGATAATCACCATTGGCATGTGCTGCTTGATGCTAACGATGTTCCGAATCCCGAAGGTCAGGGAGATCAAGAATATGGCCAGCTACAGATCAAAGAGGAGGCGATTGAAAACAAATTTGATACTGTCCGATCACATGCAAAGGCGAATCCAGGGAAAAAAACAAAAGAAAAATAAAACAAAGGGGGGGAATAAGTGGGTTAGAAGAAACAGACGGTTAGAATCTGAAACAAATTGGGAACAGGATATGGATGGTCTGGTTCAGTATATGGAGAGACTGGACTTAAAACAGTACTCAAAAGAAACTGTAAATAAGAACAGGAATTACACTTGTTCATTACAGGTCCAGCCTAAAATGAAGGGGATAATGCATTTTGTTGCTATCGGATTGACCATCATCAGAACTGCGGTTGAACCTGCCTCGGAGCCGTCACAACGAATGAATGTGCCTGAAGCAGTGTCGACGGCGGAGGGATATCCCAAGACCAGGAACAACTTTGCTCTGCAGAATAAGACAGTCCAAACCAACAAAGGGAAAAGAGAGGACTTAAATTTGTATTATACGGGAATGGATGGATTAACGTGAGCTGGAAAAACTTTGGGTATACCGGAGGGAGTGGGAGTACAGTTTTCATGCAACAGAGTTCTAGAGGTGACATTGTCAGTAATCCCAGAGGAAAAAAATCATTGGTCAATTTGTGGGTCTATTTATTGAGCGACCATCGGGGACCGACGGTCGAGGTAAAATTATAATCCACTGGGACCACACCTATGTGAATATTGACTGGTGTAGTGACTCATATCGGAGATATATTGATTTGGGAGGATATAGCAGTTGTTTTAGAAAGATTGGCTGGATCATCATCAATTGTTCAGTACTTATGCAAATTGTTCATTGTCCATTCTGCCTGTTAACAGCCAGTCCTTTTTACAATACACCCTTGTGGGACAAACATATTACATAGCCACAGCGGCTATGAACTATAACAAAGGATGGAAACAGTGCCCTCTGGAAGGACACAAAATGGCCATTAACAATGTGACCTTAGACCTGGTTATTGGTGGACAAGTTCTGCCTAAGCCAATAATGAGGATGGCAATAAATGAAAACATCACAGTCCAATGTACCGATATAGACCAAGATCTGCGGAAATTTGTTCCAACTGAATTACCACCTATTCCACACCCACTGCAGATTGGACACAAATAGCGGAGGAAGCCAATGAGATAATTCATCAATGGACTAAACATACTAAAATAATTAGAAATCATGCTGATAAAGCAGAGGAACTGCTCTGGGACTCGGGTTCTGGGATATGTTTTGGATTTGGGGATCTAATGTTCAAATACATCCATGGGTCAGGATTTTATCACATGCTGCTGTAGTTGAGATCATATGTGCATTAATACTTGTCATTTTCAACATATATCAGCTTAGAAGGTAGAAAATTGAAATTTTGCATCGATTGAATGTTAGTGCTATAATGAAACAGAATAAACAATTATCAATATAAGAACACTGTGTGAAGTATATTTTATATACGCTTCTCTTTTATATTTTTTATATAACCATATGATATCGCGGATGTAACATGCCCATTGGGGGACAATGACAACTTCAGGAGTGATACATAGAAAGGGAGAATAATGATCCTAAGATAAGTATCTTTGGATCAAAAGGGAAGAGATGTTGGCAAGGGGCTGCTGACATAGGCAAAAGCAACTTTTGACTGGCCTGAGCTGGCTGGAACTGATTTGAAGTAGCTGAGTTTCTTGAAGAACAAAGGGAATGAGATAAGACAGAAGTCCTTATTCAGGAAAGGAGTAACAAGGTAATGCTACCTTGGGACAAAACCAATGAGAAAATGCAACAGACAAGGCAAGCAGGCCTAAACCAATGGGAGAGAGACATCACAGCTTGGAGAGATAAGATTTTGGAATAAGAATGAAGAATTTCGGGCGTGGAGCCAGCAAGAACTCCGGAGACCAACCATCACAGAAATGGAAGAACCTACGTCAGCAACGTAGAGATGACATCGAAAGAGAGAGAGAACGGAACACCTGGCCAGCGTCAGCTCTCCTTTTCGGGTATTAGCTTTTATATTCTGTGACCACTCAGGGAGTGTCAGAGAAACCTAGTGGGTGTGCGTTTAGATCCTAGTTTTGGGTATAAAACTGTATAACCTGCTGTAAACTGCATGTCTATATTTAACCAGACGTATAAGCTATATGTAGATGATGTAACGACGTGAATAAAGCGAATTTAGAGTTAAGAGAGAATTGACTCTTCTCCTCTTTGTATGAAGCCAACAACCATTACTGGTGACCTCCAGCAACAAAACATACAAAATTCTTACTGGACTCAAGAGGGTAAATGCAGAAAAGGTGTTTCCTTTGGCTGGGGGCCCTAGAACCAGGGGATATAGCCTCAGAATAAGTGGCAGGCCATTTAGGACCGAGATGAGGAGGAATTTCTTCACTCAGGGGGTGGTGAATATCAGAAATTCTCTGCCCTAGAGGGCTCTGGGGGCTCAGTCATTGAGTGTGTTCAAGACTGAGATCGTTAAATTTCTACATTTTATAGTATTTAGTATTTAGGAAGGACAGACAAAAAGGAAAAGGTGGTGGAATTGCATTGCTGGTTAAAGAGGAAATTAATGCATTAGTGAGGAAAGATATTAGCTCCAACGATGTGGAATCTGTGTGGGTAGAGCTGAGAAACACTAAGGAGCAAAAAACGTTAGTGAGGGTTGTATATAGACCCCCAAACTGTAGTGGTGCTGTTGGGAATGGCATTAAACAGGAAATTAGAGACGCATGCAATAAAGGAACATCTGTAATTATAGGTGACTTTAATCTGCATATAAGTTGGGCAAATCAAATTAGTAACAATAATGTAGAGGAGGAATTCCTGGAGCATATATGGGATGGTTTTCTGGACCAATACATTGAGGAACCAACTAGAGAACAGGCCATCTTAGACTGGGTATTGTGTAATGAGAAAGGAATAATTGGTAATCTAGTTGTGTGAGGCCCCTTGGGGATAAGCGACCATGATATAATAGAATTATTCATCAAGATGGAGAGTGACGTAGATGACTCTGAGACTTGGGTCCTGAATCTTAATAAAGGAAACTACGATGGTATGAGGTGCGAGTTGGCTATGATGGATTGGGAAACCTTACTTAAAGGGATGACGGTGGATAGGCAATGGCAAACGTTCAAAGAGCGCATGGGTGAACTGCAACAATTGTTTATTCCTATCTGGCGCAAAGGTAAAACAGGAAAGGTGGCCAATCCAAGGCTTACAAGGGAATTTAGAGATAGTGTTAGATCCAAGGAAGAGGCATACAAATTGGCCAGAAAAAACAACAGACCTGAGGACTGGGAGCACTTTAGAATTCAGCAAAGGAGGACCAGGGATTGATTAAGAGGGGAAAATAGAATACGAGAGTAAGCTTGCGGGGAACATAAAAACTGACTGTAAAAGTTTCTATAGGTATATGAAGAGAAAAAGATTGGTGAAGACAAATGTAGGTCCCTTACAGTCAGAAACAGGGGAATTTATAATGGGGAACAAAGAAATGGCTGACCAACTAAATACATACTTTGGTTCTGTCTTCACAAAGGAGGACACAAATAACATACCAGAAATGTTGGGGAACACAGAGTTTAGCGAGAGGGAGGAACTGAAAGAAATCAGTATTAGTTGGGAAATGTTGCTGAAGAAATTGAGAGGATTGAAGGCCAATAAATCCCCAGGGCCTGATAATCTACATCCCAAAGTACTTAAGGAAGTGGCCCTAGAAATTCTGGATGCATTGGTGGTCATCTTCCGAGATCCTATAGACTCTGGAACAGTTCCTACAGATTGGAGGGTAGCTAATGTAACCCCA
Source organism: Carcharodon carcharias (assembly GCF_017639515.1). Taxonomy (NCBI): domain Eukaryota; kingdom Metazoa; phylum Chordata; class Chondrichthyes; order Lamniformes; family Lamnidae; genus Carcharodon; species Carcharodon carcharias. Next base: position 66,880,544 of record NC_054480.1, on the reverse strand, counting down.
CTATTTAAAAAGGGAGGCAGAGAGAAAGTAGGGAATTATAGACCAGTCAGCCTGATGTCAGTAGTGAGGAAAATTCTAAAGTCCATTATAAAAGATTTAATAGCTGAGCACTTGGAAAACAGTGGCAGAATCGGACAGAGTCAGGATGGATTTACGAAAGGGAAATCATGCTTGACAAATCTACTGGAATTTTTCGAAAGTGTAACTAATAGAGTTGATGAGGGGGAGCCAGTGGATGTGGCTTACTTGGACTTTCAGAAAGCTTTTGACAAAGTCCCACGTAAGAGATTAGTGTGTAAAATTAAAGTGCATGGGATTGGGGGTAGTGTACTGAGATGGATAGAAAACTGGTTGGCAGACAGGAAACAAAGAGTAGGAATAAAATGGTATTTTTTCGAATGGCAGGCTAGTAGGGTACTGCAGGGATCGGTGCTGGGACCCCAGCTATTCACAATATATAGTAAAGATTTAGATGAGGGAACTAAATGTAATATCCCCAAATTTGCAGAAAACACAAACTGGGTGAGATGGTGAGCTGTGAGGAGGATGCAGAGATGCTTCAATGTGATTTGGACAAGCTGAGTGAGTGGGCAAATGCATGGCAGATGCAGCATAATGTGGATAAACATGAGGTTATCCAATTTGGTAGCAAAAACAGAAAGGCAAATTATTATCTGAATGGCTATAAATTGAAAGAGGGGAATGTACAATGAGACCTGGGTGTCCTTGTACACCAGTTGCTGAAGGTAAGCATGCAGGTGCAGCAGGTGGTAAAGAATGTAAATGGTACCTTGGCCCTCATAGCAAGAGGATTCGAATACAGGAGCAGGGATTACTGCAACTATACAGGGCCGTGTTGAGACCACACCTGGAATATTGTGTGCAGATTTGGTCTCCTTTTCTGAGGAAGGATGTTCTTGCTATAGAGGGAATGCAGCGAAGGTTCACCAGACTGATTCCTGGGATAGCGGTACTGAAATATGAGGAGAGATTGAGTCGGTTAGGATTATATTCACTGCAGTTCAGAAGAATGAGGGGAGGATCTCATAGAAACCTATAAAATTCTAACAGGACTAGTCAGGGTAGATGTAGGAAGGATGTTCCCGCTGGTGGGGGAGTCCAGAACCAGGGGTCACAGTCTGAGGATACAGGGTAGACTATTTAGGACCGAGATGAGGAGAAATTTCTTCACTCAGAGAGTGGTGAGCCTGTGGAATTGGTTACCACTGAAAGTAGTTGAGGCCAAAACATTGTATGTTTTCAAGAAGGAGTTAGAAATAGCTCTTGGGGTGAAAGGGGTCAAAGGTTATGGAGAGAAAGCGAGAGCAGGCTATTGAGTTGGTTGTTCAGCCATGATCATAATGAATGGCAGAGTAGGCTCGAAGGGCCAAATGACCTAATTCTACTCCTATTTTCTATGTTTCTATATGCTTCTACATATTAAAAACATTAAGGGACATGGGGATAGTGCAGGAAAATGGTTTTGAATTAGAAGATCAGCCTGGCCCTATTGAAAGGTGGACCGGGCTCGAAGAGCTGAATGACCTACTCCTGCTTCCATTTCTTATGTTCTTATGTTTTGTTCCTCTCCCTCTCATGCCGCCCTCTCTTTCCCTCCCCTCCCCCTTTTTCTCCATATCTTTCTCTCCCCATTTTTCTCTCTCTTTCACTCCCTCTCCCCTCTCCCTCTATCCCTCTGTCTTGCTCCCTCTTTCTTTCATTTCCCTCACTCACCTCTCTCTCATCCCCCTTCTCTTTCCCCCATCTCTCCCTTTATCTTTGCCCTCTCTCTTACTCTCTCTCTCTTTCTTCTCCTTCTCTCTCTATGCCTCTCCCCCTCTCTCTATTCCTTTCCCTAACCCCGTCTCTCTTTCTCTCGCTCCTCTCTCTCCACCACCTTTCTTTCTCCCCCCATCTCTTCCTGCCTCTTTCTCTCTCTCTCCCTCTCCCTCTCTAGCCTTCTCTTTCTCTCCCCACCACCCCCCCTACCCCCCCACCCCGCCTCACCGGCCTCTCTTTTTCTCCTCCTCTCTCTCACTCTCCCCTTCTCCGTTTTATCTTGAGTTCAGGGTCTAGATGGGGCTTCTTTGTTAGGATTCTACTATCTTTACCTCATGGCATGGTGAATTTATTCACTCACATTTATTAATATAAAAACAAAAAACTGTGGATGCTGGAAATCAGTCAAAGTTATTGTCAGTCTTAATCCTCAACTGGGAGAGATTTTAAATTATTATAAGAGTTTAGTCAACTATACTAGCTATAGACTTGGCCTTGAAATAAAATGCCCTCCCTCCCAGTAGTATTTAGACTAAACAAAGATACCTCTGAATAAAATATATTTCCTGGGTATATTGTAGCAGAAATAACTCTTCTGAGTTAACATCTCCCAGAACATAGAATCTCTCAATGAAAAACCCTAGAGAAATTAGGGCCCTGAGGTATACAAAGTGAGTCGACAACTTTTTATAATGGTTACTTAATAATATTTTATTATAAGCTTAAATCTTGAAATACATTATAGTAACAGTTACAATATTAAAAAGTGTAAATGATAAAATAACCTATGTAAAATATAAATACAAAATACAAATCTACCTAAAAGTAATTGCAAAATACAAATCCACCCAAAAATGTAGGATATTCAAGGAAATAATGAAATAGTTTTATACTTAGAATCAAAGCATAAAGTGTAGTTTTTGGCTTTGCTTCAGCTTAACAGGAGATTAGATAAGATCTTGACTTCTTCAGTTGTTCAAGTCTGACTGAGATATTTATCTCTGCATCTAATTTAAAGAAAATCTTTTGCATTTAGAGTAACATAATTATTGTGCATCTTACATTGAGGGCTTATTGTCAGGGAGAATTTTTGTGGGGTCAAATAATGACTGACTGCAGGTGTTCTTCACTTGTTGTAAAGACTCAAAGCCTTCTCAAGGCCTTTGCATTCTGTATATGATTTTATCTCTTTCTGCTCTTGGCAAAGAATTTTTAGTTGAGTTAAATTTTTAACTCTTTCATTAGTTGTGTTAAGGACTGGACTTTACTAAATTCCTTAACACCTTTAAGAAATTTAATAGGTTTGCCTAATACCCTAAGAATGCTACCATAGGTCATTATTCATTAAAAAAAATCTTGTTTATGTACAGATCTATGTACATCTCAATACCCTACATGACGTTGCACTTCTGCTTCCTACCAGATCTCAGTACTTTAGTCATGTGACATTGCATCACAATTACATCAGTAGTTACATCAGTATCAGATGCTCCTGATGTTAACCCTTTAGTCTACATCTCCCCACAAGTCTTCCTCCCAAAATCTCTCCCTAAAGTCTCAGGCTCCACAACGTTCGTCTTTAAAGTGCCGTGACCAATCTCCTTGATCTGGTCCTGATTTTATTTTGAGGCTGAGGATAAACTGCACGCTCTTGTTGTTTAATAGGAGCATCTTCCATCTGGGTGGTTGTAGAGTTTTTACTAGTTTCCCACTCCTTGTCTCCATCTGGATCTAAATTGTATGTCCAAGGTTCCAATGATATCGATGCTCTTCAGTTCCTTCTAAACTTTCCTTGGCCTATCTCATTTCTATAATATCTTAGCTGTGGAGCTCTTTCTATTACAATGCCTTCTTTCTGTTGATCTCATATCCACACTCTCTTTCCAGGCTGTAGCACTTTCAAGTCTCCTGCTTTGTGCCTAAAGTTGAAATTATGAGCTTGACTGTCTCTCGGTTGCTCCTTACACTTCCTAACTTTCTCATGATCATCTGAAGTAATGCTAGGTTGTAGTGTTTCTTGTCGAGCTGGAGGTTGTGTTTGCAGCTGTCTCCCCATCAATGGCTCTGATGATGAGAACCTGTTTTTTAGCGGTGAGGTTCTGTAGGTAAGAAAGTTTAAGTTACTATCTTTGTTCTTTTCATCAATTCCTTGGTTGTTCAAACTCTTCTTTCTGCTTCTCCTTTCAGCTAATGGTATCTAGGCAAACTCGTTACACACATGAAACCATATTCCTGTGCAAAGTTGCAGAATAGCTCATTAACGAACTGAGGACCATTGTCTGACTCCACAATATCTGGGATGTCATGTGTCACAAAGCTTTTTAGTGATGTTAAGCCTGCCTCCTCCATGATACCGCACAGTCTACTCACTTCAAACCATCTGGAGTAGTAATCAATGATAATGATGAAAACTTTGCCTTTGAACTTAAATAAATCCATTTCCAGGTGCTGCTCCAAAGGAAAAGTGCAGGATGCCAGTAGTTCGCTCTGCTGTGGACAATTCACTGCAAATGTAAGGCAATTTGAGATTAACTCTTAAATGGACTGATTGATGCCTGGCCACCAGACTGACAGCTGGGCTCTTGCTTGGCATTTCACTTTTCCCAAGTGACCTTGATGGATTTTCTGGAAAATCCTCAAGCCAAAATGTTTTAGGGATGACTAGTCTGTCATTAAAAATTAAGAAATCATTGATGATTGTGAGAGGTTTTTTCTGTTTGAAGTATTGCTGAAGTATTGGGTTGTTAAGAGTATAATCTGTCCACCAGTTCCAGCAATGCTCTTTAATTCTGATGCACTCATCACCCTGCTGTTGTGCTTGCTCAACTTCTTGTAATCTCTTTTCAGTGTCTGGTAAGTGTTTCATAATGAGCAAAGTATATGCTTCCACTTCCTCATGTCAGGAAGAGATATTAATGTATATAATGCTATTGGAAATTATTTGTTTTAAAATAGAGTTTAGTCTGTGTGTGTGTGTGTGTGTGTGTGTGTGTGTGTTAATTGGATTAAATCCAGCTAGTCTGGGTGCTTTGATGTATAATAGTTTTGAGATGTCAATAGAAGGTAGAGGGTACATTTGCATTTTGTTGAATAGAGCATTCAAGAATGGAAATAAAATCTTGCACCTTGCTAGGAGACACCAATAACTGTTTATATTACTATTAAAATTGGTGCTATGAAAGGGGTTCAAAGGGCCTGGTGATACAATGAGAACTTACATTCAAAGGGGAAGGCTGGGTATAACAGAAAGGTGTTTGTGTGTGCTGGTAAAAGGCATGTAGGATTTAAGCTTGTTAGCCTACAACTGGCTGAAAAGGAACCAAATTGAAAGGAACCTCATTTTGAATTTGTAAGGTGAAAAACACTTTGCCTGGTGTCTGGTTAAGTCTGTTGGTTATTGTTGCCTTAGTGGAGATTAATTTGGAAATTGGTTAAAAAGTTATGATAGTAGTAATTCGTAGCCAAATATATGTGTTTAATACCTCGTTTTAAATTAATAAATGTTTCATTTAGGTTGATATATAGACTTCTGGAGAACTGGTATTCTGAATTTAGAGCTGCAACTCAAAATATACCAATTGAAAAATAGGTTATAACTGTTGTTTAAAGTTTCCCTCTGGGATTTTAAATAACCACCTTTACCAACTGCTTTGTCATAACACTCAATAAAATTTAAATCCTCCAGTTTGAGCCCTTCCACTAGTGCTCTTGACAATGGATCCACTGTCATCTGGCACTACTGTTGAACATACTCAGTAACTGAATCAGATCTCATGAGTCTCAGTCTAAAACATTCAATTATAGGTAGCATTTTTGCAATTTTCTTTAAGTTAAGAGAAGTAACCAAAGGTTTGTGTTGGGTTTTAATTTTAAACCTTAATTCCATGACATAACCAGAGGACTTCTCGCAAGCCCATCTGGCTGCTAATGCTTCTTGCTCAATGATTGTCTACCTCTTCTCTGTGTCCATGAGAGATATTGAGGCATAATAAATTGTCTGTCTTTGTCCATCTTCTTGAACTTGAAAAACCTGAGCACATAGATGATGTGTCTTCTCCTATAATTGTTGGCAACTCTGGATTGTAGTACACTAGAATTTCTGGTGAAATTAGGAAATTTTTGATCCTATCAAAATCATTTTGCTGGTCCATATTCCAGCACCACTGTTGACCTTCTCTCAACTGTTGTCATATTGGGTCATTGATTTCCATCAATTTTGGTAGGAAGTTTCCTACTTCATTGACCATCCCAATAAATATTTATAATTCAGTGAGGGTTCAAGGCTGTGGGAACTCTCTAATGATCTTGACTTTCTGCAGGTCAGCTGTAATTCGTGAAGCTTGCACAATGTGGCCTAAGAATTTTATCATGCTTTTTGCAAATTCACATTTGTCATTCAATGTCAAACCTACTTCATGTAGGACTTTGAGGACTGCTCTCACGTGATGGTCATTATCTTCCCTTGATGAACAGTGTTTGAGAATATCATCCATATGGCATATTAACCAAATAGCTGTAAGGCGCTATTTTTAAGCCATTTTACTACAGCAGATAATACTGAAACACCTGCCCCAGTATCTAGCTTGAATTTTGTGGGGTGACCATAAACTTTTAATTTAATACCCCCAAATTATTTTCTGTTTCATTAACTCCTCCTCAGAAGCTTATTTGATTTTTTTGTGACTTTTCCACTTCTTGAATTTTATTTGGTTTCATTGTTATCTCTTTCTTCCTATAGGCTATAGGGACTTTGTATCGACAGGCATTTTTAAAGTGTCCTAACTTCCCACAGTTGTGGCACTCAATGCCTCCTGCTGGGCATTCTTCCTACATACATGGGTAGGGTTTTCTTTCCACAATGTGAGCGTCTCAAGATGGAGTTTGGTGTTTCCTGATTTCACAGGCTTTTGCTTCACTGCGATTTCTCCTTTTTGTCTGACATATTGAATGGCTAGTTTTTTCCCAAGGGACATCACTTTCCCCATGAACAACTGCTCCATTTTGCTTCCTAAACTCAATCTATCATATTATTTGTACAACCTTTGTGAGAGTTAAATCTTCCTTTGTTTGAAAAGGATCTGATATGGTTTCATCCAAGACCCCAACCACTATATGATCAAACCTTAATTCATCTCTGAGGATCCCATAGCCACAATTCTCTGCAGCTCTGTACAGGTAATTTATAAAAATACATGGATTTGCTCAGTTTTTGCCTCCTCTTATTAAATTTCGCTCACTCATTTATCATTTTTTTAACACCGAAGTATGAATTGAATTTCTGAAGGGCTTCCTCATATGCGCTTGAAGCCTCATTAACACCCAGTCATGCAATAACATCATCTGCATGGCTCTGACTGTGTTGAGTAAAGTACTGATCTGATCCTTCTGATTCTTCTTGTACGAACCTGAAGCTGTTCTGCACCTGGAGAATCTCTTCCTCCAAATACCCCACTGTTGAGCTTGTTGCAAGCCTTCCACAAATCAGGACAGTTCTGGAAGTGGCAATGTAGACTCCACACCTAACCTAAGCTTTGGTTCTGTGGCTGCTTCAGAAGTTTGGCTTGTAGGTTGCGATCCGTACTCGCTGATGTTTGGACTCTGGATCTGCGTGTCAGCTTGAAGCTGCAGCACCAACAATGCTCTGTTCTCAGACGAGTCTTCAATCTTTTATTTTCTTCCTTTTTCCAAGGGTTTGCAGGTCTTTCAAGTCTGCAGTCTTCTCTTGGAGATTTTCTATGTCTTTATGATCTGTCCACTGCCACCATGTTTTATCTTGAGTTTGGGGTCTAAGTGGGATTTCTTTAAAGAAGGTGGGGTCACCTTAAGAATGCTACCATAGACTGTTATTTGTAAAAACCATTAATATTTATGTACAGGTCTATGTACATTTCAGTCTTCTTCATGAAGTTGTACTTCTGCTTCCCACCAAATCGCAATCTCTTAGTCATGTGACATTGCCTCATAGTTACATCAGCAGTTACATCAGCATCAGGTGCCCCGATGTTAACCCTTTACTCTGCACACTCCCTCTCTCCCCATCCTCTCTGTCCAACCTCCTCTCTCTCTCTCCAACCCCCTCTCTCTCTATCTCTCCCTCTCTCCCTCAATTGCAATGCTTTACTACAAAGCTCAGGTATGGATCATAGCTTAATCTGAAAGGTAAGATTCTTCCCTAAAAGCTGCCTTTTTTAAAATTTCAGCATTTGTTTTTCTATTGAAAGCATATGCCTGGAAATGTGATGCCCTGAGCTGGACGGATGAACATAAAATGCATTCTGTAAAATTGAATTTGATTTCCCTATATTCCGCTCTTTAGAAACCGGTCAGGAAATTAAGGGCAGAATCTTTGGCTCAGCCAGTGGGGGCGGGACCCACGCGCTGAGTTGTAAAATGATGCGGTGTGACATTGGGCGTGCATCCTGATGTCACCGCGCGTCATTCAGATTTTCAGTTTGGCGGTTGTGCACCCGAATCGGCTGTGCACCCACCGAACTGTCAAAGGCCTATTAAGCCCAGTTGACTATTGATTAAAGCAATAAACTGAGCTGCCCATCCAACCTTAAGGTTGGTGGGCAGGCGTAGAGCCCAGTCGTCCTTCGCATTTTTCATGGAACCTCATCCACAGGTGGGATGAGGTTTCATGAACGTTTTTAAAGGTTTGAAAAAAAATTTAATAAAATTCAGACATGTCCCAGCTCATGTGACAGTTTCACATGAGGGGACATGTCCTAAAATTATTTTTTTTCCTTTATTAAAACTTTTAAAACTTAAACTAATCTCCCTGAGGCAGCTCTGTGCCTCAGGGAGATTTCTGCACTCTTTGGCGCGCATTTGCAAAACAGCACAGGCCCCGACTCAGGCAACCCCACCCTCTGCCGCCCACACAGGATATGGTCAGCACTTTCAGGTGCGTGTCACACTGGGTGGGCCTTAATTGGCCTGAAGATGTAAAATGGCGGCGCCCAGCCAATCACGGGCGGTGGCCAAATGCACACACACCCACGCCTGCTCTTGCAGAACTTTCCCAATGGGGATAAAATTCTCCCCTAACAGTTGGGTAGTGGTGCGAGAGCCAATGGTGCCAAGGGTTGTCGACACTGCTGTCAAGACAGGCAGCAGCAGTGACGATGAACCCTGGCGCAGGTCTAATGGGAGTGAAGAGGGTACTGGATGAAGCAGGTACAGCCAGGGTAAATTTTCTCTGGATATCTTGATTCTTATTTGCTAATAGCCTTTGAGAGCTAAAATGAAAGCCTGTGATGTCTGTGACATCCTAAATGCCTGTCCTTCCTCTCTAGGAGAAAAAATCTGCTCGAATGCAGAAGGCCTGAGACAGTCAGCTCACCACCATCACGAGCAAGGTGGCTGGGCAAAAGGACCATGTAACACCCAGGCTCCCCAGCCCCAGAAACAGGTGGAAGAAATGGAAAGTCCCTTCAGGTTTCAGGAGGTGCCTCAGCAGCCCTTCCCCTACCTCCCCCCGCACACCCACTCCACCACCCCACACACCCACAATCAATCCCAGCTTTGAAAGAGAGTTACAAATATCGGAGGGTAAGAGAAGAGAGGACATCCCTGCCCCTGAATGTTAAGAGCCCGGAGGACGAGAGGGCAGCCCTTTGCCAGAGGATGGAGCTGCTGGAGACTCAGAATGTAAAGCTACAAAATGAAATTGTGGCTCTCTCAGATTCGGGTAACTTATTTATTTGTCTGTCACTCACATCTCCTCCCGTGGCTAGAGCAGTATCGAATGGGAAACGTGATGTGTAAATTTGTGTTGGCCCAATGGCCTCCCAGAATGGCACTAATGATTTTCCATCATTGCAGCAAGAGTATCAATGGCAGCAATAGCTGCCGAATCCTGACAACATTGAAGGAGAATCACCTCCAAATACTTCCAAGCCTTGGAGATACAGTCAGCAACCTGTATATCTGAACTGATAGCAAGGTGATTAATCTTAAATGATTTTCAGAGCATCGCCTGAATTGTGGCTACAACTGCTTGTTGAAATAGATCTACATGAAAGTACTGATCGCAGTGTTAAAGTTACCCTGTGCCAATTCACTGGTACCTAAATCCTAACAACTAAACAACTGAAATATGTGATATTTTCCTTTTTTCAATATGGGATACTGCTCTGTCCCTGATTTTACTTACAGGTGCAATTGCTGGGTAGGATCGAGATCTCAGGGTAACTTTGGAATTTTATCCATGGCCAGAGGATCAATTCTTTATTTGCGATGTAATGTTTAATTGAATTGTGTTTTACCAATAAAGGCTTGAAACTTACAGCTGCAGTCAGTGTCTTTCAGTTATTTCACCAGTATTTTTTTACAATTATACACATATTAATTATGAGGTGGGTCCATGAATTACCTTCCATAAGTTGGGCTCAACTGAGATAAGCAAATAAGCAAAAGGTGACAACCATTCTTACAACCAGGAAAAGCTGACAAGTGATGATTGTTTCCAACCAATAATAGCCAACTTAGTCAGCAACCAGTGTCATCTGTTTCCAGCTGGGGGGAAGTCAACTGCCCACTAACTGGGTTCAACTGCCCGCTAACTGGGATCAAATGCAACTACCCACCCCCACCCCTCCCAGCACCAAATATCAGTTGGCACCTGTTCTGGTTAAGCTGTTTTTCTTTCTTGGGCAACAATGCCACTCTGAAATGGTGGTGAATAAGATTAATGTGGAGATATTATGATTTGTTTGTTCTTTGCTCATAGCTTTAAGAAAGGGCAGCAAACTCTGAGAAGTAACTTTTGAAGGAACATGCACTTTTAACATAATGATTCTAATGACTTTTTATACATTGTTCATTTCTGTTGTACTCACTCTAATATGCAAATATGAATCACATACAGTGGAGCTAGAAACTGAGGTGTGTCAGGCCAGACAGCTCACCCTATCAGTCTCCTATCCTGACAGGATGTTCCAATTGTGCCAGTGTGCTCCCACAGCAGTTAAATCATGTTTTAAGGTTCGACCATAGAGAAATCTATACGGGCCACCCTATATTGCTAAAAGCCTCATGGCACTCAAGATCAGATCTCTTGTGCTTATCTGGAACATCAAGAATATGCAAAAGGAAAGGGTGCAGTGTTCTCCTGTCATTCTGAACATAGGCCAAGCCCTTACTTAAGAAAATGTCAAGCTTCATCCTGAGGCCTCATATTCCGCTTACAGATAGAAACATGTGTTTTTGTTGGAGTCCTTTGAGGAAGGTGGTGGTTATCAGACTTTTAGACTTTCAGGTAACTTTGTAACTGGTCATAACGCAATGATCTGTATGAGATTCTTCATAGCTCATCAATATTATAACCATTTGTCAACCACATGGCATACAACTTAATGTGTATTGGTAAGATGTCAACAAACTGCACCATTGAATATCCCACTGCAGTATTTAATATTACTGTTATCTACATTAACTAACAGAAACCATGTAAAGGCATCAGCTGCAAAATTATTAAACAAACTTACAACACAGGTGCCAGAATTTTCAGGATGGCGGGGGCTTGGCTCCACCTCATGAAGAGTGGGTGGGGAACACATCCCACTAACTCCAGCAGGCCCAATGCCATTTCATGCTCTAACAAGCATTAATTGGCAGAAGGCAGTGCTCCTGCCCATCACCAGGAGGAGGTCCTGCCTTGGAGAGTTGCCGACCGATCAGATTGTTGGGCAGCTCTCCTGTCATTCTAGGAACAACGCTGCAGTGGCCAGAAGAGGCAATGCAGCTAGCTACCTGGAACTCAGTTCCAGGAACCAGAGGAGTAAGTGGCAGAGGTCAGAGGAGGGATGGGGGAGGAGGTGGTGGACATAGAGAAGGCCTTGGAGGTCATGAGCAGGGCAACTGGGGTCTCAGGGAATAGGTCAGGGGTGGGGGAGGGAAGTGCAGACATCACTGGGCCCTAAGGCGAGGGCCTCCCCAGTCAGATAGGGGCTTCTGATGGGGGTGCTCACTCACACCACCCCCCCCACCTCCTTTCCACCCAAGATCGAACTTTATTCAATTTTGGGTTCCACCCCGATTTATCATCTGCCTGCCAGCCTAAAAATTGAGGCTGGGCAGGAAAAGACCCTTAAGTGGCCATTAAGTCGGGCTTCCCGTCTGAGGCCCTGCATACCTCAGGATAAAATTATGACTAGGTCGGGGCGGGCAGGATCCTGGAGGGAATCCCATCATGCAATTTCATGCTTACTACTGCCTCAGAACCCATCAGAGGGGAGTGTAAAATTCTGGCCAGAGGTCAGCTGATCAGAGATAAAAAAAACTTCAACTGGGGAGCGGCACAGGCAGCAGTGGACTAGCTGCTCCTTACGCACCTTGACCGGCTTTCCCAGTGACCTATCTGCCTCCAGCATTGCACCTGATCTAATGTTTTGCTGAAGCAATTCAAAATTAATTTGCCAAACTGCGACCTCCACCACCTAGAAGAACAAAGACAGCAGATGCGGGGAACATCATCAACTCTAAGTTTCCATCGAAGACATACACCATTCCAACTTCCACATATATCGTGCCTTCAACATTGCTGGGTCAAAATCCTGGAAATCCCTATCTGACAAGATTGCGAGGCTACATTCACCACATGGGTTGCAGCTGCTTAAGGAGAACAACCACCACATCCTCATGGTCAACTGGCAGCCAATCTGATTGGCCAGCAGCTCTGTAGTCTCAGCAATGTCAGTGGAAGCAATGGCCAGGATTGGGACAACAAGCAGTCCCCAAATTCTAAGTCCCGGAGTCCAGGACCAGGGGATCTCACAGTGGGGAGGGTGGGTGATTCTGGACGGATGGAGAGAGAGGGGTTGGGGACTTGATCAAGAGGCTAGGGGTGGGGGCTGGAGGGAACACTCAGGGGGGCAGACCTGGGGGGTGCGGGGGTGTGCCTGATGTAGAAAGGGGGCCCTTGAGGAAGGCACCTCCCCACTTCTTCCCAACCAAGGCCCAAGCAGCCTGATCTGCCAGGCTTCCCCCTGCTCCCATCTCCACCCTCAGTCTCAAAATTGTGGCCAGGCAGGCAGCAGCCCTTAAGTGGCCAATAATTGGCCACTTAGAGGCCTCAATTAGCGTGAAGGCAGACAGGCCATCCGAAGCCTTGCCCGCCGCACATAAGATTGTGGACAGGAGAAGGGCGGGCAAGAGGGTGGTGGGAAGGCCACCCGGGGAATTTTATGAGCATCACCAATCTTCAAACCCACCAATGGGGGACTATAAAATTCTGCCCATAATAAAAAAATCACCATTCTCTTAAGATGGCCCTATGTCTTCCAAATATTTTCCTTAAAAGAAGCAACAGTCTAAATACTCCCAACAGCAACTTGTTCATAACCATAACTATCTACTCCCATATCAAGGATGGTGCAGGTATGGCGATGAGCTGCAGAGCAATAGAATTGTAGCTTAATGGTTCAAGAGTTTGAATTGTCACCTCTGACAGCTCATACTGGCCAATTTGCCAGTTTTGTATTGATTGATGAAAAAGGGTTTTGATCCAGCTACAATTACATATCCTCATATAGCCATCAAGCTACGAGTACACCAATTTGGCAGTTGTCTTGAGGGATGTCACTAGAAAAGCCGAGTGCCTTTTGCATTTGTTAATTCCATGAGCAAGGAGAGATTTAATTTTTTTTAAAATGGCTTATTTTGTGCATTATAGTACCATCCTTTCTTCTTTGAGAGCTACATTAAACATAGTGAGGCTGACAGAATGAAATCCCCTCTCTGTGACAGCTGTTTCAATGAAAAGAGTTTAGACAGCCTTAATTGAAGTCCAAAAGCACATCTAAATCCACAGAAAAGAACAACCTATAATTTGGCACTAATTGGCAAATCATTGACAACCTCAACCAAAAAGGAGGCCATCAGATAGATTACAGACAAAATGAAAATGCTGCACTCTTGATAACGTCACTGAATCCATCCTACACCTAATTTGAAAATGCAGTGAGTCCAATAAATGAACTCTAAATTGCGACATTCCTCACAAAGTCATCCATAACTTCCAGAAGTATATATAAAGAAACAAACAATGCCATTACTGCATCAGAAGGCATGCTGGCTTTAGACAGATTAAGAGTTCACACGCAAACCCTTAACAATCCAATCAATTTTGTATCTAACAATAACAACTTGAATTAATATAGAAGCTTTAATGCAGTAAAACATCCTAAGGTGCCTCACGATAGTGTTACCAAGCAAAATTTAACACCAATCACATTAGGAATTTGGGGGTATATGCTTGGTCAAGGAACTAGATTTTATCTTAAAGGAGGAGAGAGATAGAGAGCTGGAAAGGTTTAAGGAGGAAATTTAGGAGCTTAGGGCCCAGATATATGAAACCATAAGTGCCAAAGGTGAAGCAATAAACATTGGAGTATGCAAGAGGTCAGAATTAAAGGAATGCAGAGATCTCGGTTGGTTGTATGGCTGGATGTAGTTACAGAGCCAGGGACAGGCAAGGCTATGAAAGAATTTGAAAATAAGAATGAGAATTTTAAAATAAAAGTATTTCTTATTCAGGAGCCAACACTAGCCAATGAGCACAGGAGTGACAGGTGAACAGGAATTGTACGGGTTAGGATATGAGCAGCAGAGTTTGTAACGCCTTTGTCACTTGGAGAATATATTGTATTTTTGTATTCCATGTATATATAATGGTTTAGACCAGGCTTGTCCAGCTTGCAACCATTGGGCTGGATTGTAGCCCCCAGTGCCATTTTACGTGGCACCCAGAACCACTACTCAAAATGCCGATAAGACAGGTAAGTGAAGTTGAAAATTCTCCGAGGGACTGCTCCTCAAATCACAGGCCATTGTTCTCCCACATTTGCAGCTGATAGGCTCACTGGTGAGCCTATCAGCAGCACATGCAGGAGAGAAACAATCTTTGATTGGAAGAGCAGCGATCACCGGTGGCAGTGAGTGTGCTGGGGAGAGACAGAGAGGATTTGAGGGGGGAGAGAAGAGAGAGAAAGTGCTGCAGGGCACAAGGAGAGAGATGCTATGAGGCCAGAGGAGAGAGAGAGAGAGAGAAGCTGCAGAGCCCGGGAGAGAGAGAGGCTGTGGGGTCCGAGGTAGGGAAGGTGTTCAGGGCCCAGGCAGAGAGACAGGCTGTGGGGCCGGGAGAGAAGTTGCTGCAGGGCCTGGGGGGAGAAGGGGATAAGGTGCTCAGGGCCTGGCGGGGGGAAGAGAGACTGTGGGGCCAAGGGAGAGTGAGAGTCTCCGAGCCCTGGGATAGAGGAAGGTTGTGGGGCCTGAGCGGGAGTAGGTGCTGCAGGGCCCAGGGAGAGAAGGTACTGTGACGTTTTGGGATACAGAGAAGTTGTTAGGCCAGGGAAGTGGGGGAGAGAGGCCGTGGGGCCAGGGTGGAGGGTGAAGAGACTTGCTACCGGGGAGGGGAGAGTATGAGTGTGTGTGAGAGGGAGAGAGTGAGTGTATGTGTGAGACAGAAAGAGTGTGTGAGATAGAGAGAGAGTGCCTGGCTCACTCCCAGTCTCAGGATTCTCAGTTACCCTTATCCCCACACATCAACACATACTCTCACCAACTCTCACAGTGGGTGAGGGTGAGTGAGTAAACACCCTGAAACTGGGAGTGAGCAGGACACACACACTCTCACCCTTTTACACTCTAATGATCATTTTTTATGAATTACTCTTTTTAAATTACCAATTTATTGCTTTGACATTTATTTTTGCTCAGCATATTGTTTCTTTCCTTCATACGCAACATTTTTTTTTGAAATTCATGCCCCCACCATGCAAAAAGGTTGGATAAGCCTGGTCTAGGCAAACCAAATTAAGCTTCACAAAAATATATTCATTTTTCCAAGACACGTATTAGGAATCATTTATTTTATTAAGCGTCAAAACCTGATTAAAATGAAGCAGGTTGTAATTAGTTTCCAATTACAGGTAACTGCTGTTACACTCGGTAGATACCTTGTCGATCTTTCAACAAAATCCTAAAGGTCCAATTCTCCAATGCTGTCTGCAATCAATCAGTTACTAGAATTATTTTACACACTTTTATGACCACAAAGCTGAAAAACATTTTAAGAATAAAATTATGGATGAAATGATTGTTACTAATAAGTAATTAAAGGGCAGAGATGGCATTTAACAATATTGGTCTCTTGAAGCCCTTTTTATTATCTATTTTAGTGTTCAAGTTGGAA
The DNA here is from genome assembly GCF_017639515.1 of Carcharodon carcharias. Lineage (NCBI taxonomy): Eukaryota > Metazoa > Chordata > Chondrichthyes > Lamniformes > Lamnidae > Carcharodon > Carcharodon carcharias. The sequence continues at coordinate 66,864,568 of NC_054480.1, read as the reverse complement.
CAGGGCAAAGTGGAACTGACTAGAAAAATGACAACAAATGAGTGAAAGTGTTCAAATCACAGTCTGCACCCAAAACATTCATCTGTTTTGTCTCTTTTCCTGCTTTATATACCCACCAATATGGTTTGGCTCCCAGAATTTTTTATTTCTGTGTTTAACTGAAGCTGTAAACTTTCCTGTACAGAAAGGGAGGTTGTGATTGTTAGGTAGAGGCAATTTAGAAGAGGGTGAGAAGGAAACCCCGCACTGGTCCTGTCGAACAGGTAGGATGTATTCACCGTGAGGATATGGAGACGGACTGCAGCGAGGACGGCCACATTGCACACCAAGGCACCATAGCTTAGAAGGCTGTCTGGGGAATTAGGTGGGGTGTGGTGAAGAGCATAAGAGAAATGTCGTATTCATAGGGGACTACATTTAGTGTGATAGATAGCGTCCTCTGCAACCAAGAACGAGAATCCTGCATGGTTTGTTGCCTACCTGATGCCAGGTTAAGGGGTATCTCACGATGGCTGGAGAGGAACTTGGAAAGGGAGAGGTAAATCCAGTTGTCATGCTCCACATTGGAACAAACAACATAGGTATGAATAGGGCGGAGGTCCTGCTGAAAAGTTATCAAGAGCTAGGCTCAAAATTAAAAGGCAGGACCTTAATGATAATAATCTCTGGATCATTGCCCAAACCATGTGCAAATAGGCATAGGAGCAGACAGATCAAGATAACTAATATGTGGCTAAAGGGTTAATGTTGGAAAGAAGGATCCATTTTCATGCAACACTAGCACTAGTTCAGGGATAGGAAGGAGCTGTATGGTTGGGAGGATTCCGCCCGAACCAGGATGGGACCCATGTCCTAGTGGAGAGAGCAAATAGAGAAGGAGCAAAAACTTTCAACCAGAAGAGAGTTGGGGGGGATGGTGTTGTGGGGATGGGTATCCACAAGAAACATTAACTGCATAAATGTAAACAAAACAGGAAAAGCGAGCATAGGGCAGAATAAAGTAAGGGAGGACATTGAAGACAAGGGAATACATTGAGTTATAGAAAGTGAAAAGTAAAGTGAGAGGAAATTCTTTTAAAAATTTGTTCACATGACTGTACAGCAATGTGCAAGGTGTCTGTAATAAGACAGGGAAGCTGGAGTCAATCATGCATTGGGAGGAACCAGACATAATAAGGATTACTCAGACATGGCCACAGAAAATCAGGACTGGGAATTAAACATTGCAGGGGCACATGTTTCGAAAAGATAGAGAGGGAAAAGCGCAAGATGGAATAGCTGTACTTGTTTGGAATAACATATTAGCAGTAGAAAAAAGGGGATATAGCTATCAGCAAGACAAAAATAAAACACATGTGGATATAGATAAAAGATAATAAAGGATTGATCACACACATAGGAGTAGTCTATGGACCACCTAATATTGGAAAAGAGATGGAAAAATAAATTTGCAGATAAATTAGGTAATTGAGTAAAAAATATAGAATAATGATCATGGAGGATTTCAACTACCAAAATATTAATCGGATCGAAGAAGTAGGTAGAGGGGATAAAGGAATGGAGTTCCTACAATGTATATAGGATTTGTTTCTTACCCATTATGTAAAAAGTCAAAAAAAGAAAGATATACTCTGCAGTGTTAAACTAAAATTAAGGGATTATCTAGGTAATAGTGACCATAATATAAAATGCTTTAGGATGGTAACAGAGAAGGGCATAAGTCTGATGAAAACCAGGTCAATAGATTGGAGAAAAGTTGATTTGGTGAGGCTGACAATAGAACTTTGGAAAATAAATGGCAACAATACTGGCAAACATAACATAAAACAACAATGGGGAACATTTAGAATGGTGTTCAACAGACTGCAGGAAAACATACATTCCACTAAAAGGAAAGAACAAATGAGACGCTAGACTCCATGAATGAATCATCATTGTCATCAGTCTCATGAACTGAGGATGACATCTGACAGACTTCATGACTTGTATGATCTCAAGTGGCTCAGAAGGTCAATCCGAGCACCACAAGTCTTTGGGCAGAAAGGATAAGGGTTGCCCTGAGGAAGGGAGGTTCTTGAGATAAGGCTCTGCTCTCTCTCCTTCGGCTTTCATTGCTTCTTTGCAGCAGAGTTTATGCGGTTAGTTTCTGACTGTGCTGTGACTTGTTTGGATAGCCACATGGCACAGTTAGTGACAAGTTCCCCCATGCACTAAGGTCAATTTGTCCCCTTTTCAATGAAACCTTCAGGGTGCTCTTCAAATGTCTTTCTTGACATCAGGTGCCATCCTTAAGTTGTGAAAAGAGAATCTATTTCGGAAGGCAATTATTTGCCATGCAAATGCAGTGTCCTCATCAACAAAGCTGATTTCACATGATCATGGATGCAATACTGGGGAATTAGCTTCAGTAAGGATGCTAGAGTTTGTTAGCCTGTCTTGCCAACTGATGTTGAGTATCCTGCGGAGAACCACTGGAAGAAATGCTCCAGTGACCAGGAGTGCTTATGTGACTCAAGTCTCACTGCCATATAGAAGGGTGGTGACACAACAGTGCTGTAGACTAAGGCCTTTGTTGTCTTTTGGAGATCTCTGTTGTCAAAGACCCAGTTGTGCAATTTTTGGAAGGCTGCACTGGCACAGGCAATTCTGTGCTGGATCTCGACTTCGATGGTGACCTTTTGAGAAAGGTAGTTGCCAACATATGGGAAGTGTTCAACAACTTCTAAAGTTTGCCCATCAATAACAATAGCTGGAATTGTAGGTGCTTGTCTGGGGAAGGGCTGGTAGAAGATTTTGAGTCCTGCTGTTGTTGAATGAGAAACCTACCCTTTTGGATGTGGAGTTGAAGAGGTTGAGAGAGGCCTGAATGCCACTTGCAGTGTGGGCCACAACTGCACCATGTTCAGCATATTGTAAGTCATGGATGTGCTGGGGGGTCACCTTAACTCTCAGCCTGTTGAAATGGAAAAGATTCCTGTCAAGATGAAATTCAATCATGACCCTTGTTGTGATATTGTATGCATGCCAGTGCAGACAATGACATGTATCTTTAAGAAGCTGCATAGTGACATCACCCTGACATCACCGTGTGTAAGGCTGGAGGATAAAAGGTACAGCCTCAATGTTAGATGTTCACTATTGCCTGTGATCTCTACTGCAGATGTTCACTACTGTCTGTGACTCCGTATCAGTAAAACCTCGTGTACACCTTATGAGTCAGGCATATGGTCAAGTAATCAGCCTATGTAACTGTTAGGACACAGGCTAGTCAAGGTCTGTGCACAGCTGTACATAGTTGTTGCTAGTAATAAAATTTATGTAATTGTGTTCGACCAGAACCCTTGTCAGTCTCAATATCTTCCAAAGCATAGGTAGCAGAAAGACAGATCCCTTGAGTCTACATTGAGACCCTCAACATATATTGTGGCAGCAAACCGTAAGATACCACGACAAGACAATCTCTTTGTGGAGATTGGTCACTGTCGTAATTATAATTCTGATAAACATAGGACTGTAGCTTTAAGAATAATCCTGTGTTGTAAGATCACACGATCTGTGTAAACCAATGGGTTAGCAGTGCAGGGAACCTCTTGGGAGATGTCTTCTTTGGTTATAGAGTTTGATGCACAAATGTAGCTGCTGCTACTGTTTTGTAACTAAAGTTCACCAAAAAAAGTTGCCTGGAAAATCAATCCTATAACAGTCACCAATCAGTTCCATGACCAAACTGAGGTAGATAGTGAGAAGAGTTGGTGGGATCTCACAGTCTTGCTTGATGATCATCCGGATAAGAAAGTGTTTGGCCTGCAACCTATTGCAAAGAATGGTTGCTGTCTACAGTTATGCAAGAGTCACAGGTTAGTAACAAATTTTGTTGGGCATCCAAGACTCTGGAGATGACTGCAAAGTCATCATGGTTAATTTTGCACAGCCAATTTTGAGTAAATGTTGTACAATCTATATTAATGACTTGGATTCAGGGATAGAAGATGCTATAGCTAAATTTCCACTGACACCAAAATTGGTGGGAAAGTAAGTTGCAATGAAGAAATAAGAACTTTACAAATAGTTATGGACAGGTGAGGTGAATGGGCCAAAATGTGGCAGATGGAGTTTAACGTGGATAAGTGTGAGGTTATCCATTTTGGTCAGAAGAATAAAAAGGCGACTTATTATTTAAATGGAGAGAAACTTCAGAACGCTTCAGTGCAGAGAGATCTGGGTGTCCTTGTGCATGAATCGCTGAAAGCTAGTATGCAGTTACAGCAGGTAATAAGGAAGGCAAATGGAATTTTGGCATTTATTGCTAAAGGATTAGATATAAAAATAAGGAAGTGTTGTTGCAACTGTACAACGCATTGGTGAGATTGTACCTGGAGTACTGTGCACAGTTTTGTTCTCCTTGCTTGAGGAAGGATGTAGTTGCATTGGGGGCGGTTCAGAGGAGGTTCACTAGATTGATTCCAGAGATGGGGGCTTGTCTTATGAGGAAAGATTGAGCAGTTTAGGCCTATACTCACCCAGAATTTAGATGGATGAGAGGAGATCTAATTGAGGTATATAAGATGCTAAAGGGGATAGACAAAGTCGACGTGGAGCAGATATTTCCCCTTGTGGGGCATTCTAGAACAAGAGACCATAGTTTTAGGCTAAGGGGTGGTAGATTCAAATCAGAGATGAGAAAGAATTACTTTTCTCAAAGGGTCATGAATCTGTGGAATTCACTACCTCTGAGTGCAGTGGATGCCGGGACACTGAATAAATTTAAGGAGGAGATAGACAGATTTTTAATTAGTAATGGGCTGAAAGGTTATGGGGAGAAGGTGGGAAATTGGAGTTCAGACCGAAATGAAATCAGTCATGGTCATATTGAATGGCGGGGCAGGCTCGAGGGGCTGAATTGCCTACTCCTGCTCCTAGTTCTTATGTTCTTATGTTTATGTTCTTATGTCAGGAAAGAGCCATGCATTAGACAGCAGAGGAATAAATGATCAGAGAGAATACTAAGAAATTTGGAGAGAAGGCAAAAAAAAAAATTGTAAGACAAAGAACAGTGAAACTAAATTATCAAGGAACATAAAACAAAATAGTGCAATGTTTTGCAGGCACATCAATAAAAAAAAAGTAACGATGTATTGGGATAGAACCATTAAGGGATAGACAGAATAATATCACAGGTAACGATAGAGAGGTGACAGAAATATTAAATATTTATTTTGCTGTGGTATTTACCAGGGAGATAGATAGGTAGGCAGGACATTGAATAATGTGATGAGCAATGAGATATGTGCATTTAAAATGAAAAAAGGGATGTACTGAACAAACAAATCTAACTCAAAGAGGATAAATCTCATGAGCTGGATTATTGAGTTCATGCATTTTAAAGGAATCTCAAGAAGAGATAGCAAAATTCCTTAGAAAAGTGTGCAGTGCCAAAGGATTGGCAAACAGCTGATGTAATCCATATATTTAAGTAAGGGGACAGAAAATTACCTGGAAATTATAGACCAGTGATCTTAAAACAAAAAATAATGAATAGTCAGCTTGGATTTCAAAAGGGAAAATCTTGTTTGACCAACATTATTGAATTTTTCAAGGAGATGCCAGAAAGAGTAGACAATGGTAATGCAGTAGTTATAGTTATTTGGATTTTCAAAAGGCTTTCAACAAGTTGCCCCACAATAGTCCAACGAATAAAGTCAGAGAATGTGGGCCAGGATTTTATGGCCCCTCTCGCCCGACGGGATATTATGGTTCTGCCGAACTGAATGGAAATTTACATGACTCGCCGCATCCGCTGGGGGAGAGACACACCATAACAGGGCTGTAAAATCCTGGCTGTGGAGTCAGGGGATAAGTGGCAGAATGGATTGCTAACTGGCCTCAAGACAGAAAGTAGAGAGTGGGAGCAAAGGGCAGAGTTAGTCTAGGTGATACAGGTTCAGCCCACCAGTAGAACACGTCTGTTAAGTACAATCTGGCTGTGTCTGGTCAGCGTCGGGCCTCCCACAGAATTAAGTCATCAGTTGAGCAGAAATCCTGCTCTTGCCCCAATCAGAGGCTGGCAGCTTCCCTGTAACAGCAGCAGGATGGCTGCTGTTGGTAATGCTCTGAGCCCTTTACCAGAGTATATCCCTGGAAAGAGGTGAGTGGAGTGGATTGGGGATTCAGGAGGGCATTGCTGGCAAGGGGGAAGGGCAGTCCGATGCAAGGGCACAGTGGTGGCCCTCAGTGGGCACCACCCTTCCTGATACCAGGTCCCTTGATTAGGTACTCCTCCGGGAGGCTGTTGGTGAACCCAACACGGCTTGTTGAGTGGCTTTCTGAAGGCAGAGAAACGCCACGTGAGTCCAGTAAAATCCACTAAATCCCAGTGGGCTCAGGGCTAATGGCCCTTTAGTGGCTCAATAATGAGCCTAATTAGCCGGCAAACGGGTTTCCCCATGTTGACCTATGTTGCAACCACGTGAGGAGGGGCGAAATGGCTCCCCTATTCTCCCATCCCAGGTGTGACCATAACAGGGTTTTTTTTTGTGAATTTTAGAGGATGTGCTTTGCCAATGCTGCACGAGACTCACTATTTGCACTTTTAGGTTCCAAAGAACTAATCAGACAGACTTTTTTATGTTAAACAAGAACATTATTGAACCTAATTCCCAAAATAAAAATAACTAGTTAAACTGCAAGCACCATTCATACGTCTCACACACATACACACACACATATGGCAAAACAAGAAGATAGACCTAAGGATTTTTTACAGTTCGTGATGAAGGAAAAACAAGGGACTAAATGGATAGTTGTTCTTTAGCTGGTCTCGATGCAGTGATTCCACATTGCAGCCGTTTCATTCCGTTGTCTTCCTGGGTGTCCAGATTTTCAAGGTTTATTCTGAAAAGATCTTAGTTTGAACTAGATTTTCTCTTATCAGTATGGTTACTTTGCAAATCCAGGCACAATACTTTCTAGGGCAGAATTTTACATCCTGTGGGCGGGCGTGCACCTGACCTGATCGGGCATAAAATCACGTGAGAAGATGTCAGGTGAGCGCCCTGACTTCATCCTGTGCTGGCGCGATATTTTGCTCGACAGGCACTCTTAAATGCCAGAAACACACCCGCCAACAACTAAGATGGCAATTAAGCCCATTAATGGTGCAATTGTCTCTGACTTTTCATGGCCCGTCCAGCCCTACATTTGGTGGACAGACGAATCGGCCAGGTGGCCTTTACATTTTTCATCAAACCACCTCCAAGAGCGGGATGAGTTTTCTGTTATTAATTAAAATAAGAGTAAAAACCTGTGTACAGCATTTTTATCATCTGTATGTTCAGGTGCCTGATTGTGATACTTGGACATTTTTTTTCCTGATTTTCAAAACTTTATTTCATGCTTTTCAGGTCTGCAGCTCCCTGAGGCAGCTCTCTGCCTTCAGGGAGCTTTCTCTCAGTGTCTGCCCCCGCCCGTGGAATCGTCATCGCCTGCCCTCTTCCCACCCCCACCCTGGCAGCGCTGAGTGTGTGCTTATCGCCGGCTGGCCGTTAATTGGCTAGATCACGCCAGCCCTCCATGCTGAAAATTCAGACCCTAGAGTGAGAGAGGGGACAGAGAGGGCAAACAGCTTCAACAACATATTTTAGTACAGCATTATTGCTCTCTTTCTCTTCTGCTTAGTAAAACAGTCACTTGTATATTGAAATTCTATTGGTCCATGTCTGTTGCAGTCATTTGCTTTAGAACAGGTAATTGCCTTTTGATATACCATCAGAAAATTTAGCAAAGTTTCAAGGTAGTGTAAAACCAGGTGATCAGGTAGCCACCTGGGCCTTCACCATTGTCTTTTAGAGGATTTCATTTTTTTAAAAATCCAGCCAGAAAAGAAAAATTAGAAATTGTGCCTTGGGAAAAAAGCACATCCCCTAATACCCATTCCCGCCTCTGACTAAATGGAGGTCAGTTTTCCTGCCAGCAGGAATTGGCCACTCGGCCTCCCCAGTGATTATCCAGGTCAGTCCACCACCTGGCCAGCTCCAGCAGACTCCACTAAATCCCATCCTCAGAATGGCAGATGGTGGGAAGTGATGGTCCCCCAGGATTGGTGCTGGGACTACTACTGTTCACAATTTACATTAATGATTGGACTTTGGAATCTGAAACACAACTTATAAATTTGTGGCAACACCAAATTGTGGGGCCTAGTCAATACTGAGGAGGACTGCAATAAATTATATGGGGACGTTAATAAATTTGCAGAATGGGCAAATAATTGGTGAATGAAGTTCAACACAGATAAATATAAGGTGGTACATTTTGATAGGAAAAATAGGGAGGTCACTTATTATTTGGAATGTGCGAGTCTAGGTGTGCAGAGGAACAAAGGGATTCTGAAGTACAATACGAGTTTTACTAAAAGTTGTTTCGCACATTAGCAAGGCCATAAAAAGAAGCAAGCCAAACACTAGAGGCCGAATTTTCGCTCCCAATTTGGGTGCGCAGAGTCAGGAAAATTACCAACTCCCCGACTTGGGAGAAACTTCCTGAAAGGTCTGATTTTTATTCTGGGAGTGGCGGGAAACTGCGGAGCTGGGCCCACCACCCCCAGAAACTGTGGAGGCAGCCAAAGGTTTTTGCCAAGAACTGAGGCAGGCTGGTTAAGATGCCCACCTCAGTACTCTGGGCCTTGGGTCAGTGGGGAAATGTAACTTACTGCTCTTATACTACTGCTTGCTGTGCTAGTTGCCATATTCTAAAAAAAGATAGAGATGCACTAGAGAGGGTGCTGGAATGATTTACAAGAATAACACTGGAAATGTGGGGTTATTCATTTCAGGAAAGAATCAACAGGTTTCTTTTCTCTTGAAGAAAGAAGGCTGAGGGTGACCTAATAATAGGTCTTTAAAATTATGAAAGATTTTGAAAGTGGAAACAGAGAATGTTCCCCCTTGTGGGGAAGAGTATAACTAGACACCATCAATATAAGACAGTCACCAAGAAATCCAGTAGCCAATACAGAAAGAAATTCCTCACCCAAAGTGTGGCGAGAATGTGGAACTTGCTACCACAAGGAGTGGTTGAAGGTGAAACTATACAAGCATACGAGGGCGAATTACATGAGTAAGTTACCCAGGAAATGTTAGACAGAATAAAACCTAGACTAACATCTGGCTAAGTACACAACTGACAGCCCAATCTCCCCATTGACCCCTGACTACCCCACCTGACACCCCCGGACAACCCCTCTGATACGACTACCCCCCAACACCCTTACAGCCCCCAATACCCCCATTATATTCTTGACCCTCCGACTACTCCCCTGACCAAACAATCACCTCCAGCCCAACTACCCCGCAACCAGCTGACAAAACCCCAACCATCCAATGACCCCACCCCTGACCAACCAACTACCCCCCAACCAGCAGACTACCTCACCTGACCAGGCCTGACTTGACTCCGCTCTGACGGAATCCCTTGAATGTAGCTGCTGTAACTGAGCAAGATGGGAGAAGTGTGTAGTTAAGTCTGGCTCCACTTCTCCAAAGGTCAGAACAAAAGTTTAAGTGTTTGATTCACCCACAAAACTGGTCATTTGTTATCTTTTGATACTGTTACTCTCAACATAAAAATACTTTAACTAGGGTTCTTTCAGTAAACACAAAAAGTATTGATCTATTATAAAGCAAGCTACTTAAAAAAAAAACAAGCTAATAAACCAGACAACGTGCAAGTTGTAGTTTAGAAGTGTAATGATTTTTTTCCCCGCTTTTTAAAAAGATCAGATATTCAAACCCTCCATACACTCACAGATAAATAAATAACAGGACAAAACAAACACAGCCCCCTGCAGAGGCTGGTGTATGGGAAAGTTTCATTTAGAAGGATAACATTCAAAGAAATCTCAACGCTGTTGATCTAGCAGAATTCTGGTCACAATAGATCTGGAAGATTTTTCAGATGGATTCTTTGGTGAGACTGCCCTTGATGGCTCTTATTTATCGCAACTTTCTGAACTCTCAAAAAACAGATGAATTATCCTAATGAAACATTTCTGAGGAAAATTTAATACAACGTTGGGGCAGACAGAGGGAAAGAGAGAGTCTTTTACTAGCAGCCTACTTCAAAGGCGCCCCCACACTCTTCTCCTTGGGAGTTTTAAAGACTAAGGCTGCAATTTTCTGGCCTCGTTGGCATTGGGCATCATGGCGGGCGGGTGCGGGAACAATATATGGTGAGAATGCCAAAAATCAGTTTCATGCCATCATGAAGCCAGTTTACAATTGTCCGCTCCATCCGTCAATGGTGGACACTGTTCCCCACTGTCACACATTGGGAACCTAAATTCAATACTTTAGCATCTCATTATAAGCCCTGATTGCCAGGATCACCTCCCTTGCTGGGTCATCTGGGCAATTAGTATTTCACAAACTGTACATAAGTGACGTGCACCTGTCGAGCTGCACTTTGCTCGGGACTTTGAGGTTTGTTTGCCTCCCTTGCTTCGGGCAGCACTCGCAGTCATCAGTGCCAGGCTTCACAGGCAGCACCACATCACTTTTATGGGGTGCCCTTGGGCAGGTCTCTACCTACCAGACCAGCTGTAAGGCGGGTGTGGCTTTTTAATGGCTGCATTGCTTGGGCTTGCTTGGAGAATGGAGCGAAGTGGCCTCAGGCAAGGGAAGAGGCTGCAGGACGAGGGCTCTACTGGGGAAGTAGCATATCACAAGATGTGTATGGGGACACATGTTGATCTGTGCAAGTGGCCTCAAGATGGTGAGGGCTGAGGAGGCAATCTCCAGAAGAGATGAGTAAAGATGGAGATGTGAGGGTGTGTGTGAGAGAGTGAGTGATGACGTCCCTTGAGCTGGCAATGAACAAGGTGCCAATGAACGTGTGATGGGCTTGTGAGTTTAGAGTGATGAGATGGTTGCCTTACCCCGGCGACACAGATGAGATCATTCATCCTTTTTCTGTACTGGATGACCGACCTCTTGTGTGCAGTATTAGCAGTGACCACCTCTACCACCACCCCCAAGCCAGAGTGGTGAAACTGATGGGCCTCCTGTGGTCAAAATTGGGGGTAGAGGACATTGTGACAGGTCTCCACAATGTTGAGAAAGCATCCCAGCGATGCATCACTGAATTAGAGACCTGCACTCTCTTTGGCTTTTGAGGCCATGTCTTCACCGGTGCCCTCCTAGGCTAGAAGCATGTGTGCGTATCTGCCAGTTTAAATATGGCGCCCTATGTGAGGAAGCGGCAAGGTAACAATGTGGTGGGCAAATTGGAGGTCTCCCGCTAGCAAGATGGCGTGCTTCATGTGGCTGCGTAATTAATGAGGTGGGAATGGGACGGTACAGAGTGAAAACAACATTTTCCTCAACTGCAATCGCACTTTGTGCACATCTGGGACACTTCTGTCATAAAATGGTCAAAGAATACTTCTCTTGGGCCAGGTGTTTTTAACCAATCAGCAAGAGTCTTTAGCCTGGCAATAACAGTTCTTTGTTGACTTAAGTATACAAAGTATTTCTACCCTCTCCAAGTGTTTCTGCTGGACATCTACCTAACCTGTGGTTTTTTGAAAAATGTCATATTCACAGCCCAAATTAATATTGCAAACTTTTAAAAGGGACTCAGGAGGAAGGATGTCCTTCAAATTTTTCAAAAAATGGGTTCCTCACACTGCGCTCCACATTTTCTTGAAAGCCAGGATCAGAAGGTGCAAAGAAGAAATACACACACACTGATACCAGGGATCCCTATTCTGGCTGGCCCCTTAATACTGAGTACAAAGTCCCTTTAATTTACTCACCATTGATCCAAACTAAACGAGCAATCTTCTCTAGCCTAATAGATCAATTTGCACTCTCTGCTCCTCTCATTCCAGACTAAAGTTGATCCCTCATACCCTCTCTTCTCTGGAAAAAATCCCCAAATTGCTTTGTGTTCTTATTGCTTCCTTCCTCAGAAAACCTGTTAACAGCGATCTCTATAACCTTGGCTTCAGTTCTCTCCTCTATGTCCTTCCTTTATTCTTTCTGGTCAATATTCTCCTTGTAAAGGTCTCTGAGATTTATATGAGGAGTGTAATATGTGAAACTGTTGCTGTTTGTTGTGAATATAAACACCAGAGGAAATAAAATTATATTTTTAAAATGTTATATTTGATAAACTAAGGCAACGACAGTCACAAGGTGATACAAAAAGCACAGGGAAAAAATTCAAATTCCATGGGATCTTAACAGTGCCACAATGTTTTCGCATAATGTGTAATAGAGTTCTGGAATGAGATAGAAGGATTGGTCAAAGTGAGCAGGTAAAGGATTGGGGAGGCACTGAGGGGCATTGTTAGAGGGAGAAAGCATTAAGGGATATAGTAAGCAGGTGAAATTTTATTAAAAAGGCACAGTGAAGCTTTGTTCAGAACCATTTTTATTAGTTTCTTTGAATTGCACAATTTATAATAAAATAAATATGGGTGAAAATTACTGCTGGTGATATTAATGGATGAATACTTAATGGGATGGTATGACATTTTACAGAGGCGTTAAGTCATTTAAAATTAATGGATTAATACCTATGTTAAAATAATGGGCAAAGGAATGTAAATGAATGTGCAATGCATTCATCCACGAATACTGCTGACAGTCATTGCAAGCCTTACAAATAGAACGGTGAAGACCAGTAGTGCTAGGTGCAAAATGCCTCCACTCATGAGACATGGCTAATCACAATTTATTTGTGACTTTGACACTTGTGAATAATCTAGTTGTTTTATACTTATCATTTCAGATGCCTGACTGTGACATAACCACTTTCTAACCAATGCGTTATCGGAGCTGAATTGTCTTGGATTTTCAGTGGGTGGCCCACTAATGCCAATGAGCTACAGCCATGATCACAGAGGAAATAATAAGGAAAAGGGATTTAATAAAATAAGTACCGTTTAATGATGTGCAATCACAAATCCATCACATTCACAGCGAGCATTAAACCCTGCTTTAAGAGATGAAGTTCACCAACATCCATTAGCGAAGTTCAGAAAATGGAGATTATATTTCTTTCGATTAAAGATTGAAAACACATACATCCTTAGTCTCCTAGAAGCAGTGTCAAAAATTCATTTAGTCTTTTTTAATATTAATCTCCTCCATTTAAGTAGACTTATCTTTCAATGCTCAAGTAAAGATGCACTTTATTTAAAAAGGAACATGATGGACACTTTGAAGTAAGTACAATAAGTACAATTTGTAAAAATAAGAGTAGGGACACTTCAAATTAACAAATTCTTACTCTATCTGACAGTGATCACATCTCCACTGCATTCTTAGTAACAATAGCTAACAGTGGTGCTGGATCCAGGATATTCTGGGTAACAATTATTTATCTGACAATAATATGAGCTTTCCACCATATTATGAGTAACAATTACTTTTTTTGATAACAGTGTTGGTTCTGTAGTATTCAAGTAATAAACACTCTGTCTAGCATTAGCAGGTTTCTGAGTAATAATTCATCCTTCAATACACTGAAAATCATGTGACAATATGATAGCCTCAAAAGCACAGAACCTCTTGTGACCAGTTGGCTTCATTGCCAACTTATTTTGTATTCTGACATTGCTTATGGAGTAGCCGATATCCTCTTTTGTCTTCTTGAGTTGGGGAGGGGATGGGGCTCAGGGGAGATTTCCCTGATGGCTATTTCTAGTACTCAGATCTTTGAGAATGGTTTGACAATTTCATCAAAGAATGTCTAGCCCCTTCCCATTGCAATGTCATTGTTCAGTAACAAGTTGCATAAAGCAGAGGGGCCCGGGTTTATGGCTGAAAGTCAAATTATTAGTCTTTTAAATTGCTTTGTTTATTGCAATGAGTAGTTTTATTCAGTTGTTGCTACAGGATTTGTTTCTTTTGAATTTTGGTGATAATTTTTGCACTTGTTGCAGGTATCAGCACTGGGAAATGAATTTTTTTCAAATGTTATGCACCCCTGACAACGAACCATCACCTTCACCTCGTTTGAATACTTCCACAATGTGACATTTTGCACCTATCACACTGGGGCTCTGGTTTCTGTAGCAACATGGCAAATCCATTCAAAAAGGATGTGTTCACCATATCACAACATATAGCATATGTCCTTATAGCTTCCGTGTGGGAGTGCTAATTTTGTGTTAAGTTAGGAATCATTTTATTTTGTGGCCACATGCCATAAAAATTAGGTTAAGGCAACCGAGGCTCATTTAATGTGGAGCCTTTAATTACATTAATTTGAGCTAGATTCAACCCAACTCCCAGAGCTGAAAAGTAAGCATACTAATCCTAGTACCACTCAGTCCCCAAGGTTATTTAATCTACTGCAGCATTTTTACAATTGAGTAATGGATGCATCATAGATTCATATTCAGGGTTTCTTTAAAAAAGAAAACTAGATACTTTAAAAGCTTATTTCCATCTGCAGTACTTCTCTTCCTGATGTGATTTCAGCCAAACTTGTGAAATGTGATATGTATTTCTTCCAAACCAATAATTTATACAATAATAACAGTGAGAAAAAAGCCAGCTCCTACACAATTTTTAGAGAAGCAATATAGTTTAATAATCTAGACTATTTGTTGCAATACCCCTCATAAGATATTATAAAGGCATCCTAGGATGCTTTAAAGTTATTCTCTTTGCCTGCATATGTATCTTAGTGTATAAGAGTCTGTCATAGTGGAAATCTGCTTGTGAATTCATTTGTTCAATAAAATTTCATCAAACGATGTCTATGAAGAAGCATTTGCAGTTCTGTTAAATGCTTAGTTCCCAAGAGATCTCAAATGTAGTCATGTTTTCTTTCCACTTTTCTTGATTGAGCAAAACAATGGTAGTTAAAGCGTACAATTATTTTCCTTCAGTCAAATCCATTTGCATTTGGGAAGCTTTGTGGAACTACTAATTCAGGCATCCCTCAACCTGATTTGTCCATAATAATATATGGGCTTTTAAAAACACTACTGCAGTATCAGCTGGATGTGTTAAAGGATGTTCATAAAATGGTGCTGATTATGATTATTTTATTCTGTGTAACTCTCATTTTCCAAAATTGAACAGTTGAGGATTTTCTGTTTACTGGATGTTCCATGAGAGTTGGTTGCAGAAGTACAAAGACTTGCAGGAATTTCAGCTGTTTGTAACTGTGTCACAAGTTGTGTTCATAACCATTTATAATTCCCAGTACAAGAGTTGAACATAAAGGGATTTGTATGTATTTTGATTATCATGACCACGGATTATAGCCCTTCATTACTTAACGGTATATTGAACTTTTAAGTAAAACATGTTTTTTATAAAGAGGACATACAAGCAAAAGCTGGCTGAAACTGTAAAGCAACCATTTGCTGGAAAGTTCCTATGTGGATTACACTTGACCAACTAGTGCAGAGAGAACATAATGTTGCACCTAAAAAGGTGTCAAGGCCTCCTTCAGACTGAGACACTTCAAAGGAAAAGATGCAATGCAAAAAAACTGATTACCATCTCAGCAGAAACAACATCCTGTTGAGTTATATCCCAGACTGTGGACATAAACTGAGTTGAACAAAAGCAGTTTCTAGGAATACACAAGGAAAGGAGTTAAAAGCCAACTGCAACCCGGGTCTTTGCGTGCTGGTTTTGATGTTCAAGGGTGATCTGTGAAGATCACAGCTGAAGAACATCAAATAGGCATCCCTGCGCTTGCAGATATAAAGTCCCCTCTCTCTGGTTGCTAGAGGCAAGTTATAAGTCAGCAAAGCTACAGTTGAAAAGGATAGAAGGCAACTCCTTTCAGCTAACCTGCAGAACCAAGAATCTCCAAACTCACTGCTCAACTGCCACAGACAGCTCTACTGGAATCACCCAACTTAATGGCCACAACTTTTTGCCATCTACTCCTCACAGACAAACTAAAAGACTTTTAAACTTTATTTCTGGATTCACTTCTCATTTCTACTCTATGTGTGTTGTGTTTGTATTATTTTTTAACCTGTTTTAGTAACTAATAAACACACTCTTTCCTTGACTCAAGAAAGCCTGGTTAATTTGGTTCCTTTTAAAACATAAGTGCATTTGGACTGGGAAAGGGTATCCACAAGGGAACGACCTCTTGTTGTGACCAACCAAGGGGGTTGAATAATGAAGGGGACCCAGTTTATCCGTCCTTAGCTGGGAGCACAACAATTTAGGGCACCTTGCTTGGGACCATAACAGATTGGGGAACCTCACCTGGGGATCGGTTGTAACGTGATATCATACAATAAATGGTGATTAATGTCTACAAATCCAAAAGGTAGCATTTAATATTAATATAAACAGAATCTGCTGAAAACTGCACTAATTCATCAATTTATCAAGGGCGCATAGAACAGTTCTTAAGAGGCCATGGTGTGATGCAATGACTTGGAGCTTCAGCTGTGTTATACCATTGTAGTTGGGGGTTCATGCCAACTGCCAAATACCCCCTGAACTTGGGCACTCATCAGCATGGCCCATCCGCAAGCATGACCCAGACCTCCCTGTCGCTTGTCATTTCAACACACCACCTTGCTCTCACGCCCACATGTCCGTCCTTGGTCTGCTGCAATGTTCCAGTAAAGCTCAACGCAAACTGAAGGAACAGCACCTCATCTTCCGACTAGGCACTTTGCAGCCTTCCGGACTTAATATTGAGTTCAACAATTTCAGGTATGAACTCTCCCCTCCATTCCCACCCCCTTTCAGATCCCTCCTTTTCCAATAATTTATAATTTTTTTACGCTATATTTTTTTCTTTTCCCTCCTATTTTTTTAATTTATTTCAATCTATTTTTTCATCTCCACCTTTTAGCCCATTTCGATCCCTTCCCCTAACCCCACCCGCACTAGGGCCATCTGCCACTAGCTTGTTTCCCTTAATGTCCCCATTAGCACATCTTTTAGATAATATCACCACCATCAACACCCCTTTGTTTCTTTTGTCTATGACATCTTTGGCAGTCTCTTCTTGGCCTCCACCTATTACTGGGCCTCTATTGAGCTCTCCTGTCCCACCCCTTCTACCAGCTTATATTTAATCTCATTTCTATGTCTTAGTTCTGATGAAGGGTCATATGGACTTGAAACGTCAACTGTATCCCTCTCCACAGATACTGTCAGACCTGCTGAGTTTTTCCAGGTATTTTTGTTTTTGCTCTAGATTTCCAGATTTTATTTTGCATTTATCTTGATGAAGACAAGATGTTGGCCAACAGGAAGATAGGCAGTAACTAATGGATTTTGGGTTCTCTTGTACCACTATTGGACTGTTTCTAACTTTGGTGTTGATGATATTTGGCAGAGTTAGGGCACAAGCTTTCTGCCTATCCCCATGCCTTCAACAAGGGAGATGTAAGAAGCAACTTGTAAAAGGAACATGCAATAATCATCTTAAACCAAGGGCAGAATTTTCCATGCCCACTGGCATCGGCCGTGCTCAGTGTTGTGAGTGGACAAAAAGGTGAGAAGGCCAAAATTCATTTTCATGACATTGTAAAACCAGTTTGCGATCATCCGCTCAGCCATCGATGGTGAGCCATGTTCCCCACCATCTAACATTGGGGACCTCATTGTAATACTTCTGCATATCATTATAAGGCCAGCCTAACAGAATTATTCCACGCCCCTGCCGCCAACCTCATATGGATCATCTGCACACGTCATCAGAATTCAAGGGGACGAAGGAATGCAGAGAGAGGCGGGAGTCCGGAGGGAGTCCGGAGGGAGTCCGGAGGGAGGGAGGAGTCAGGAAAGTGGAGGGAGTCCTCGGGGAGGAAGGAGTGTGGAGAGGGAACTAAGGCTGGTGGAAGGAGTAAGTGTGTCTGAAGGAATCAGGAAGGGGGATGGAGTAAGCAGGGGTGGAATCCCGGTGGGGGAAGGATGGGGAAGGACCAAGTTAGAGGGAGGAGTCCAGTGGGGGAAAGGGTTCCAAGGAGGAAAGAGGTTCCAAGGAGGGAAGGGGTCCAGAGGGGGAGATGCCCAGGTGAACTTGCAAGGGAGGGCTCTGATGAGTCCATGACCATCTCCTGGAGAATGAACTGAGGGTGGGTGTGAAACAAGGTAATGGTAAGAATGACCGAGGGCAGAGTGAGGCTGTAGGGTGGGAGTTGAGGGTTTGATAGTAACAGTAGAGGGGATGGTGAGGGAGGTTGTTGGGAGCTCGGAGGTTGACACAGAAACTGGGAATGGGAAGGAGGAAGCTGGGGAGGTGAATGTGGATGGGGATGGGATTTTCAGGAAGGAAGGGAATGTGCACATTCACCTGGAGATCCTCGAAGGAAAAGGGTTGTGGCTGGTTAGTCACAGAGAGGAGGTGGAAGGTGATGCTGGGGGCTCAACAGTGATGGGGGAAAGGAAATGGGTGACTGGGGAGGGAAAGAGACAGGGGAGTGCATGAAAAAGCAAATTCAGACCATGCTGTCCAAATCGAAAGTGAAACGAGAGTCGTGGTGGGCCAGATCAGGTGCTGCATGGGAGTGTGATCAGTGGGCAGGCGGAGATGCAGGTCAGCTCACATGGACAACTGAAAGTGAACCCCAGTAAGCATTCAAAATGCTCAGGACATCGAGGTGTGTTTGATATGTGAAGGATCTGCCTGCAATGGAGAGTGCTTGTACAAGGCTCCGAAAGGCCCTGCCACACACACACATTTCTCTCTCCAGAATCATTCATTGCCCAGCTGCTCCCTCTGTGGCGACAGAGGCCGAGGCTGAGGGTCTCAGAGGCAAAGGGAACTCGGAGGTAGAGGACAGCCTCTGAGATTCCTGAGCGGAATACCCGGGAGGGTCCAACTGCTACTCCTCCTCCCTTCGGGTGCCCGGGGGCCCCGGCCTGACTCCTTGAGCAGGAGAGACGTTAAGGTGCCCAGTTTCTCTCTTGCATTGCCACGGCAGGAACTCAACCACAGATCCTGCGATGGAATGCACATCTGCACACATGTCCACTGGACCAGGGTGTCCATGATGTCCGCCATCCTCCCCGTGGAGACCTCCATACACACATATGGTCACCACTTCATCAGAGAGCAGGCGGACGCACTCTTCTGACTTGTGTACCACTCTGTTGAGGGCTTCCAACCGCTCTGCGTGATGTTCCATGCTTTCTGCCAACTCTCCAGGATGAGTTCGAAAGCCAAATCCAGAGGCTCTTCAGCTGACTCAGACCTCATAGATGCCTCTTCACCAGCAGTCCTCCGAGTGCCAGGGAGCTTGACCAAACCTGCCTCCTCCTGCTGCAGACACATTTCCATGCAGTGACCACCAGATTGTGAACCCAAGCCTGCTCTAGATCTAGATTCCACCGAGGTGCCAATCTCTGTGCTGGTTCAGGGTGTGGGCAAGTGCTGTGACGGGTCTTCCAGGCTGCTTATTTCCAGCTCTTCAATGGAGGAAGTGTCTCCTTGGCTGGAGGTGAGGACCTAGATGGAGCTGAGGGATTGTCTGGCTGAGGGTGTCGGTCGCTCGGCAGAACTGCCTGTGAACCAAATTAGGGATAATTAGTGCATGGCAGCAGAGTCAAAAGCAGGAGAGAGAGCACTCACTGTTGTGTTGAGAGAGGGATAATGTGGTACAGGATCCTCATGAGAGTGTTCATCGCCAACCTCACCTTCACTGTAGGCATGGTCCATGTCATCACCATAAGAACAAAAGAACATAAGAAATTGGAGCAGGAGTAGATCATTCGGCCCCCTGAGTCTGCTCCACCATTCAATAAGATCTTGGCTGATCGTCTTGTGTTTCGGTTTCCACATTCCCATCTAACCCAGATAACCTTTGATTCCCTTGTCTAACAAGAATCTATCTAAGTCTGGCTTAAAAATATTCAGTGAGCCCACCTCCACCATCTCCTGAAGCAGAGAATTCCAAACCGCACAACCCGCTGGGGAAAAAATTTTTCCCATCTCTGTCCTAAAAGGGTGACCCCTAATTTTAAAACAGTGCCCCCTAGTTCTGGACTCACCCACAAGAAGAAACATCCTTTTGACGTCCACCTTGTCAAGACCGTTCAGAATCTTGTGTATTTCAATCAAATCACCCCTCACTCTTCTAAACTCTTGTGGAAACAAGCCCAGTCTGTCCAACCTTTCCTCATAAGACAACCCTGTCATTCCAGGTATCAATCTAGTAAACCTCCTTTGAACTGCCTCCAATGCAGTCATTGTGGTGGCACTCTCCTCAAAGTGAGTGAGGAGCCTAATGTTAGCCACTCCACCCCCAGTCTGGGACCTCTTCCTGCTGATATGAGCCAGCTTCTCCTGCATGAAAACAGATGGAGAGAATATGAGCAGGGCACATGGCACTGCCTGGAACATTTGTGTGGGGAGCGGAGCCATGGACAGGGTGAGGGCACAAGCTCCAGATGATATGAGCCTGATGGAAATGTGAGGATGTATGTGAAAGTTAGTGGTGTTGTCCCTTGAAGTGTGAGAGCCCTGTGGATGTGTGATGAGTCTGTGAGCATGTAAGTTGAGAGTGATGAGAAGAGTGACTTCCCTTGGCGGAACAGGTGAGACCATTCATCCTGTAGCGGCACTGGGTGGCTTTCCACTTTTGCAGGGCATTGGCACAGACCACCACTGCCACCGCCTCCCATGCTGGATTAGTGATGCAGCTGCCCATCCTTCGGCCAGAGTGGGGGTAGAGGTCAGCATGGCGGGCCTCTCCAGCATTCAGAAGGTGCTTAAGGGGCACATCCCTGAAGCTTGGGGCTGCAGTCTTTTTGCCTTTTGTGGCCATCCTGTCTTCTGTGTGGCAGTCCTGGGTGGAAGCACTGAGAGGTATGCGCACAGCTGCACTGTAAATGTAACACTCGGCATGATGAAGTGACAAGGTGATGGTGTGACTGTAGAATGAGAGCCCGCCCACCATGGAAACGGAGTGTTCCCCGGGAATGCATAATTACTGTGGCAGGTTTGGGATGATACAGTGTAAAAAGCCATCATTGAGGCCAGTGTTTTACCTGCTATACTTGGTGCAGATCTGGGACAACTCCGCCCCAACAAGTAGATGAATAAATTGTCTTGCATCTTCAGGGAGGTGGAGTTTTAAAATTTCTAGTGAAAGGCCATTCACAAAAAAAGTCGAACTTGTTCAAAGGCAGCTTAATGCAGTTTTTTCTCATGTTACTGACAAACTAAAGTTAATTTGAAAAATGGGGCAGAATTTTCCCAGCCCAGAGACAGGTAGGAGAGCAAGCGTTGTGGGAAATCCTTGGAAACTGATGTCAGGTCGGGAGCTCAAGATGATTTCGCCTTTTTCCATATTTCCCCAGGAGTAGGATTGAAGGAGAGCTGGGAACCCCCTTGCATCTATCTGGTAAGTTACTAATCATTGACTGAGGTTTCTTTTTATTCATTTACGGGTTGTGGGCGTTGCTGGCTCAGCCAGCATTTATTGCCCATCCTTAATTGCCCTTGAGAAGGTGGTGGTGAACTGACTCATGAACTGCTGCAGGTAATTAAGAAAGAAATTAAAATCTTTTTCAACCTAGCCAGGGAACCTGTTTGCTGACCTATCAGCAACTCATGATGATAACCGAGGTGCGTGTACAGCAGGAAGAGCATCTCCAGTGAAACCTACATGCTGGGAAGTCTTTGATCAGTTATACTGAAGAGGTTCAGGATGGACATTGAGAGATTGCTGTTCAAAGCAGACAGTGCCTTCACTGTTTTGCAGATGATCACCAACTTCTTGGAATGCACTTCATCTGTTCTGCACTTCACTCACATTCAGCTGCATGCCCCTGCTGCCAGTCTTCACCATGGCATAGGAGCAGCTTATGCTGCTCCACCCTCCACATTTGCTGAGGGGTAAGAGCAGCAGCCACATCACCAGCAGCAACAGGAGCAACACCAGCTGCCTTCACCTTAGCCGTATGCCCTTCTTCAGTTGACACAAAGTGAGACCTCAGCATAGGATTAACAGGAAGAGGACAAGCTCCCTCGACGTGCCTGAGCACCAGTACCTGAAAAGGCTTGTGTTTTCACGGCAGGTCATTACTGAAATCTACAGCCTTTTTTCTGGTGGAGTAGGTGGGCATGCATAACCATTGGCTGACATTGTGCCTGTCCCCTCCGCCCTGAGTCTCTGCCTCTCACCAAGTTTTGTGCTCTCTTCTCTTGTAAGGAGAGAAAGCAAAGAGTTGTGAATGGTCATAATGGACAGGGCAGAAGGCACATTTGTGGTGGGTGAGTGAGAGGACAATAGGCTGAGCGTGAGTGTGGGTTTTGGTTTCTCAAATGAGAATGTGAGGCTGCCTGCAGGGGGCAAGAGGAATGAGTGAAGCTGCAAGGTGTGTTGATCTGAGGAGTGCTGTGTAGGAGAATGGCAGGAAAATCAGAGTGTGAGGGTTGGTACCTGAAACTATTATGCCACTCACCTCTCCTACCCTCCAGGGTCTTTGATCCAGGTTGGATGGAGCACATGTCTGCTTCTGATGTCCTCACCCACTTCAATACTTGTATGCTTAGTTGGAGAGGTTTTCCTCCTGTGCTCGTTGGAGCCCACATGACTACAGTCCCTATGATCGCACAGCCGGACATTCAGGTAGGAGTGAGAGGCCTGGGGAGCAGACTACCTGGGTCGCCTTGCCATTCCTGTAGTTGCTGCAGCCTGAAAAGCCCCCGTGCTGGTGAGCTTTACTGACACATGCTGCAGTCCTTTGGATTAGAAACCCTTCCTTTAACAGAATGGATGCACCTTCTTGCCCACCCTCCCTATTTGGTCTGGGAGATCAAATAGTGGTTAACCATTGGTTAGCTCCAGTAAAAAGCAATGGCTGGGCACTCAATTCAGAGAGTCAGACTCCAGGTCCGAAAATGGTCCTGTCATTCCGGCAGGGACCAAGGAGATAAGATCCTACCCATAAGAGTCTAACCAACTGAAATGTATAGGAACGTCATAATATAATAGAATAGAAACAAGAGTGATTCATTTCAATTTTATCTGAAGATTAGATAACACTTCTAACCTGGGGTTCAGCTTCGCTCTTGCAGTTTTTAGTGTAACCAGGAGTTTTTTTGTTTAGAACACTATCAATTGTGCATTTGGCTGGAATCTAGCCTCTTTAAAAAAGTTAATTTAAAGAAAGGGATAGCCATTACAAAATCACAGTCAAAACACTACAGAGACACTATGGAAGAAAAATCCCCTCCAGTATACTTGCAATACCAGACCCAAGGCAGGTTGTGTGAGACAGACTGAATTACTAGTGCTAGCAAAGTCATTAACAAACCAAATTGGTTTGCTCAACTGCATGCTAAGGTAAGGATATCTATCAACATGAACCTGCAATCATTACAAATAAATGCAATCACAAAGGAAATAAATGCAATCTTCTAGCACTGTAGTCTAATGTGCTGTGAAAGTTTTTAATTCATATGTACAAAACACTGTTAATAAAACAATGTTTACAGTTAATTTGTTTCATTTTCTATCTTTCTAATGTAGATATACCAATGAATATTATATACAAGATTTATTGCACAATGAAAACCTATTGTTGTGTGCACTGCTTATTCTTATGTTTTGTCTTGTTTTTGGATACTGGATGTATTTATAGCTCTATGTTCATCACTCTGGGACCAAATATGAAAGTGGCTGTATAATCAATTCTAAATGAAAGCCTCCTTGAACTTTTGGATCTTTTTTCTGTTTGTTTCCTTTCCCCTCGGATTCCCCAATCCTCGCCTTCCTGGCCGAGAGGTATACACGCACACTGAGGTCCAAACCAAACAAGGATTGACACCCACCTTCTTCATGGCACCTTCATCCAGGTGGTCATTTCTTCATGTGTGCAGCAAGCTGGAGTCTGCAATCTCTTCATCCATAAGGTGGGAGGGTGGGTACTAATCATAGCTGAACCCAGTCATCACCTAGTTTTTACATATGCAAGCATTTGTAATGGGGATTTCTGGACAACAATCAAGGGTGGGAATATTGTATGATTAGGGAATATTGAGATCAACTCTAGTTCCTCCAATGAAATGAGCTAAATCCACAAAGACCAGGGCCTGAATTTTTCAGATGGTGGAGTCTCGCCTCCTGCCAACTGAAGAGTCAGCGGGGAACACTTCTCCACCGATTCCGAGTGCCCCGCAGCCACTTTATACGCAAATGAGTGTTAAGTGGCTGCAGGCTGAACTTCCGCTCCTCACTCAGGAGGAAGTCCGCCTTAAAGAACTGCCAGCCAATCTGATTGGCCAGCAGCTCCAGCCCCTGCAACAATAAGAGTTGCAGTGGACTTGAAGGGGAATTGCATGATGATGCCTGAGAGGCACAAGTAAGTCTAGAGGGTCCCAGGGTGGGGACCATAGGGAAGGCCTGGCGGGGGTCCAAAAGGGGCGATTGGGGTCTTGGGGGAGAAGCCGGGTGAGGGAGGTCCGGACCTGACCTTAATGAGGGTGGGGGGGCCCACTTTAGAAGGGGCTTCTGATGGAAGTGTCTCCCTCCCACTTCTCGCCCAAGATCTAAGCCTGTTGATTTTCAGGCTTCCCCCACAGAAGGTCAATCCTCCTGCCAGCCTAAAAGTTGAGGCTGGGCAGAAAATGGCCCTTAAGTGGCCAATTATTGGCCACTTAAGGGCCTCAATTGGGGTAAGGGCAGGCTTCCCGTCTGAGACCTTGCCCGCTCCAGCGTAAAATCGATGCAAGGCTGGGGAAGGCAGAAACCTTGAAGGAAGCTCGTTCCTTCAATTTCACGCCCCCTCCCCATCTAAAAACCCGCTGGTGGGGCAGCATAAAATTCAGATCCAGGGATGAAAACTAGGGCCTTTCTATTTTGTGTACTTCAGTACTACACCAAATTTCCTGAATTATATTTATTATTTAACTTCAATATATTTGACTCTTCCTACTCACCTTCATTGTAGAAAATCTCAACATAAATCATAAATCATAAAATCATTAAAATAGCACAGCACTTAAGGAGGTTCTTTCAAAGAGCAATCCAATTAGTCCTAGTTCCCTGTTCTTTCTTTCTTTCCTTATATTCTTGCTATTTTTCTCCAAGTATTTATCTGATTATCTTTTGAATCTGTATAGTATTTCTTCTAAAATTTTGTGAAATCGGGGTTAATACTTCAGGTTGTTATTGTTCAAAGGATAACACAATGGCCAAAAGTATGAATGTTTGACAATTGGTTGATTCAATCGATGTGTGACATAAGCCCTTATTAATCGTATATTCTTGCCCTCTGTATTATTATCCTATAGGTGTCATTATCGTGTACATTAGAATCTAGTGAAAACTTCACTTAACCATTTTCTAATTCCCCAACATTCCCAGTAATCTATAAAACTTGCAAAGAACAAAGCCCAGCATGAGTCTTCACCTTATTGTTATAACCCATCAACACCAATTTCCTCCTGTCCAATATCAGCCAACCTCACTGCCCAGCATGGTCAAACTCAATGTATGAAATATTGGACTCACGAGCACAATTTTCTGAGCACTTGAAATGGCAAGTCACCAAAATGGCACTCACTGCACACAGGCACTCTGAATGCACCGTAGTGTGACAGGTACTGAAGCATTTTCTGCTGTCTTCTAGGTTTCTGCACAAATCAGTTACTCCGAGACGTGGGTGCAGGATAATTGCACATTGTAATCCTTGTGCCCGTTTTCAGTGACTGGCCAATTTAGCCTTCACTTCAATTTATGTAATCTACATTGTGCTTAGCTTCATTTCTGTGCCTTGGATTTTGTTGTGCAATAGACATCAGACCAAAGTTTACAAGTCTCGATTATGTGCTAATTCTCATTATCCGCTGGGAGGAACCTCTCCGTTCTGGTTGATCATAAATATTTTGCTATATCTTTTTGTATCATGTACAATTCAGGTGCCACTGGCTCATTGCAGATCAAGTAGGTTTCACTAATCCTCTTGATTATGCACATCCGAGAGACACAATTTATTCATTTAGTGTGGCTTTAATACATAACCTTACTGTATGTCACATGTTCACACATACACTAAGTGGTGCTAATAAATGAATCGGGTCTTTGTTTGAATGAACAGTAGCAGTCACTGACAGTTCATTTAACTAAGAGGATAATGCTGTGAATGCTGGATATCTGAAACAATTTAAAAACAGAAAATGCTGGAAATCCTCAGCAGGCCTGGTAGCATCTGTGAAGACAAGAAACAGTTAACGTTTCAGGCCGATGCCCATGTTGTGCCATTCATCATGTTTGTAAGCTCAGACTCATTTCCTGTACGGTTGCCAGGATTGACCACAGCCACAATGTACCTCTCCTTTAAGAGGTGCAAACAAGCAAAGCAACACAGGCTAACTTTAAATTAATGCTAGGGTGTTACAATTTTTGGGGAAAGGAAGGAGGTCAACAAGGGAAATTTTGCAAAACCTTCCATCAGGAAATTAAATAGAGTTGTTCGAGTGCGTGATAGAGTGGAAGGAACAATCTTCATATGCTCAATGTTGTTTCTTGTTCTCTTGTATACTGATATTTACCCAGGATCCTGCAGTGAAGCGGAAAACAGCTATCAGTGCAACTTGTGAAATATAAAGAACGGGTACTCAAATTTGGAAAAGTTAGAGATGTAACAGGTTTTAATATGTACTGAGGTAGGCAAGATAGGGGAAGAGCAAAAAGGAAGGTTGGAAAAAGACAGGGGAACCTCACATAGGACAAGCAAAAGGAAGCTGGGATTTTGAGCTGAATTATTCCCCAATATACCCAAATTACTTTCCAGCTACCTTAAACAATATTATGCTGGACTGACATGCTAAAAATTGTTTTTAAAAACTGTGGGACAAAGGTGAATTAAGAAATTAATAAAATTAATTAAAATTAGGAATATGTATCATCTAGTAAGAATTAAGGTACATTAACATATTAGGAAGGAACTTAATAGTTTGTAAGTAAATTTTAAAATGCCAGAAGAAGTGTAAATCGCTGTATATTATACAAAAGTCATAGAATAGTACCGCATAGAAGGGAGCCATTTGGCCCATTGAGCCTGTGCCAGCTCTTTCAAAAAGCAAATTCAGTTCATCCCATTTCCCCATTCTTTCCCCAAACCCCTGCGATCTTTTCTCTAAGTATTTATGAAATTCTCTTCTGGAGGTTATTATTCAATCTGTATCCACCAGCCGATCAGGCAGTGCATTCCAAATCCTAACTACTTGTTGCATAAAAACTTTTTATCCTATGTCATCTTTGGTTCTTTTTCTTAAATCTGTGATTTCTGGTTATTGATCTTTCTGCCATTGGGCACAGTTTTTCTTTATGTACTCGATCTAAATCCTTCATGATTTTAAACACCTTTATCAAACCTCCTTTCAACCTTATCTGCTATAAGGAGAATTTTGTTTGTTTCAAATAAACACCTTGGCCTTTTCCCTTCATATCTCTCATTTGCTTTATTAGCTTTGTTAACGTGTTCTGCCACCTTCAAAGATTTTTGGAGAAACACCCACTTTAAATTTGTTACATTAAACTTGTATTGTCTTTTCTCATTCTACCTGCTGAAACATATCACCTCACACTTTACAACATTGAATTTAATTGCGACATCCTGCCCATTCTGCCAGCTGTGTGTCTATTGTGGTTTATACCTCAGAGATATGCAGAGATGACACTCACCAGGCTCTATGTATGAACAGGAACTTTATTTCAATGCTTTTGAAATGTCTGCTTTTTCATATTTACAGTTTGCTTTCAGTTTCTCTGTACCCACATCTGCAGGCTTGACTAACAGCACACAAAATAGTGAGCAGTCAACTGACACACACAATCAAGCATCAAATAATTGAACAATTGAATGCACAGGCAGAATTGCCATTACTGCCAGCAGCAAGAATCATGGCAGGTGGGGGAGCAAGATTTGGCCATAGGCCAAAAATCACTTTCCCAACGGGGGGAAATTAATTTAGAATCCTGGTCTCCCAACTTTCATGGCAGCTTAAAAGTGGACTGAGTGTCCTATGGAGCTTTGTCAGGAATCCCATTTCCATCTCATGAATGTTCATTAAAAGGCCAACACACCAAAATCTTGTCCCCCCTCCAAATTAAGTGCCCTGCTAATGAGAATTTAGAATGTTCACTTTCACGACTATACAGAAGTGGTGTGCACCTGGTGAGGTCGGCTTCTTCCTGGACTTTAAAGTCAGTAGGCACTGCTTTTGCCTTCCTTTCACACTGTCACTGAGAGATATCAGCTGCCTGTAGCACAATCTGTGCCAAGGCTGGGCACAGGGGAGGGGTGAGACTGAGACAGGACTAGGGAGAAGTCAAGAAGCAGAGTGGAAGAATGAAGGGCTGTCCAAGTGCCATTTAAATATGGACATTAGAGCCTATGAGTTAACATTGGGGTGGAGGACTTCCTGCCCACTCTGCCATGAGATTCAGTGTGCTCCTCGTGAATGCATAATTAATAAGCTGAACAGCAAAAAAATCTCATGTGTTCAGCTGTCTCGCTCTCCAGCAGAAATAATTCCAACCTCCACATCTCTCACTAGACTTACTCTCCAGGATGGAAGATTCCACCCAACATCTTACCCATTTGCAAAACTAAAGGATCTTGTTTCAGATTAAATCATCATAAATAACAAATATATGTGCATTGAATCATTTCTCAGAGTTCAGAGTGCCCATTTTCTCTTAGCACAAAAATAATCTTTGAGATTTGCAGGTCATTGATGATGGCACTGAGATCCACAAACTTGAGTTTGCAGTTCCAGGTGATCACCTTAATAAGGCAGATGATCAACATTGTGGTTGGTCATTTGAAAATAATATGTATTCACATAATTGCTGTTCTTGAAATATCCTTCTCACATCGCATGAAAGGAAAAAAGCTTTATACAAGTGGCCGATAATTTTCCCCTTTATTACTATTTCTGAAAGCTTCCCCATCATTGATATTAAATTACTTGACCTATAATTGCTAGCACTATCTTCTCCCCATTTTTCAACAAGGGTGTAACATTTCCAATCCTCCAGTCCTTTGGCACTACCCTTTTTACCAAAGGAAGATTGGAAAATTGTGACCAGCACCTCCGCAATTTCTAGTCTTATTTTCCTCTGCAACCTATGATACACCCAATCTGGACCCAATGATTTACCCATTTTAAGTACCACTAGCCTTTCTAGTACCTCCTTTTCATGTACTTCACTCTGTTGCAGTATCCCAAGAACCTTCCTGCTTACTGTGGCTTCGTTATAGTCAAGCTCTTGGCAAACACCAATGCAAAGTACACTTTTATTAGCTTAGCCATACCTTCTGCCTCCACCAACAGCTCTCTCCACCAGTTGGTTCTGCCACTTCTCTGATAGTCCAGTTAATATTCATGTGACTACAATGGACCTTTGCAATAGCTTTCGTTCTGTCTCTTTGTTCCCTTTTTCTGTTTTATCCTACTCTCTAAATCCTTTGTCATCCAAGGAGCACTGACTTTGGCTGCCACTTTATGAGCAAGTGTCCAGTCTGTAGACAATCCGTATCCTCTTTAAAAGCTGCATATTTTTCCATTACATTTCTGCTTGCCAGTCTTTGACTCAAATGTACCTGGATCAGCTCTGGCCTAAATTTGATTAAAGTGGCCCTCAACCAGTTAAGTATTTTTATTCTTGATTGATTCTTGTCCTTTTCCATAATCTTATGATACTGTGATCACTATTCATAAAATGCTCCCCGATATAACATTCTCCAATTGACCAACTTCATTCCCCAGGACTAGATCCAAAGACACTTTGTTCTTTGCTGAAAACATAGTTTCCCACAACACACTTCAGAAATTTCTCCCCTTTCTGCCCACAACACATCACTGCCCCATTCAATTTTGCAGTTGTTAAAGCCTCTAATTATTGCCACTTTATGGTTCTTGCATCTCTCTGTAATTTCTTTATAGATTTGCTCCACTATTTCCCAGAATTGCATATGTGAAATTGTTTCTCTGTGGCTCAACTTTGCTGCAAATACAGTTAATAATCTGCCCTGACTTCTGACAGGATGCATGAAGATCACAAGAGCAGAGTGCTAAAAGCTGTCAATGTGTCGCTTGCTAGAATATCTTCAGGCAAAGAACAGATGAGATCACTTTGAAGTTTTCCTACACTCAGGATCTTCTCATTCTCCTTTGTGACAGTGCCACTTTGTATATTCTTGAACAGTATAACGCTTAAAGGCCTGCTTCAGTGTATGCCCCTAACAGGGATGTCTGACATAAAGGCTGCTCCTAGATATATTTCCTAGACACTGAGACCAGTCAGATCAAGGGCTTTTCTGGTCCAGTGCATTCTAATGAAACTCCTGCTGATGCTTAGGCATTGGAAATTTGGTGCTAATTTTGGCAGTGGACAAAGGGGGACCTGGAATTGTTTGCTATCTCTTTGGCTAGGAACTTAGGAATATAGGAACAAAAGTTTCCATTTAGTCCCTTCAGCTCCACAAGTCAATTAAATCATAGCTGATCTCATCCAGTTCCATTTTGCTACCTTTAATCCATACCTGTTGTAAACCTTACCTAATAAAAATCTATTGTTCTCAGTCTTGTCCCACCTGTTCCAGCATCCAAAGCCTTTAGAGTGGGAACATTATAGATTCAGGCCAGATAGGGGAAGGTTTAGCAAAGATTGGGAGGAGGGAATAACAGGAATAGAATGGGCCTAAGAAAGGATAGCCTACAGCTACTGGTGCATCTCCAGATCCAGGTACAGTCCGTGTATTATGTTGAAGTTTATCACCGCAGAAGAAAGAAGCCACCTTTATTGTACAGAATGTTATCATCAGCAGACATACTTCTGAGATCACAGGTTATAATTGCTACAAGGTATGCATTTCTCATCTGGATTAAGCAACTGCCTGCTTAATGCAACAGCTCACTTTACCCCGTCAGATTCCTAAGACCTGCCAGTGCTTGATGAAATGCGGAGGTGGCACTGCGTTTAATTGCTATGCTTATTTGAGTCTAGATGGTGCGTTCAGATTCTCAAGCACTGTCCTTTCAGATCTGAGACAGAGGCATGGATTCATTTCAGCGTAAAGGTTTGCTCTCAGTGAAGGGCACAAATGAAATTAATTCTGGCAACTTCAATCTGTTTGCTCATGGGCATAAGTCCACATATGAATGCGGCATTAATTTGGGAATCTCATTCTGAGAGCCCATAGCATAGAGTGGGTGGAATAGCAATGTTAGACTGCTTCAGTTTGCTATGAGTTTTTTTGTTGTGGTGCTTGGATGCCTGATATCTCTGCAATGCAGCTTTCTGAGTCTACCTGCAAACCTTTAAAGCATAGTCAATGGATGTAACATAAAAATGCCCCACTCAACACTGTCAGACTCAATTTGGGTAAGGAGAGAATGGGGGTTGGTTGAGGGTGGGCTCTGTAAAGTATTGTGAGACTGTAAGTGTTTCTTTTTACCATTCAGATTCCTTGGCTTTGTAATGCTCACAGAATAATTTTTCAGTGAAATATCTCTCAAAGGGAGTCAGCAAGTGAAGTAAAAACAGAAAATGCTGGAAAAACTCAGCTGGTCAGGCAGCATCTGTGGAGCAAGAAACAGAGTTAACGTTGCAGGTCAATGAAAAATCTACCAGACATTTTTCAGGTGCAAAAGTGGCAGCCCATTTGTGAATTTGCACGACAGACAGCAAACAATGATCTGATCAGGATAGCCATTGTCCTGCAGGATAGCTTTGATATGTTCTATTTCTGTGTGAAACTTGCAAGGTGATCAAATGGATAGGGCCCTATTTACAATACTGCTGATAGCATATGGATAGTCTTATAGCGTATGGAGCTATGCATTCCTAAAGTGTATGTTGACCGGTGAAAGTAGGGTTTCGGTAGACAGCAATAAAGAACCCATTTGTGGATTTCTCAACTAGCATGTTGAGGAAAGGGAGTAGATTAGATTGGTCCATCTCAAAAGTGAATTTTAACATGGGATAGAGCATGTAAGGTGTGTAAGGAAATCCTTACATGCAGTTACAGATTCAAAGATCATGAATAAAGCATCTACGTATCGGATATATGCACGGAGTAGAAGGTTAGGGCTCATTCCACCAAAAACGCTCTTATCAGCTCATTTTTCACTGTGTATCGCACTAACTCACAAAGGAGACAAAAATTGCTACTTTTGGACCTGAAAAGTGTCCAGTTTGCCTCAAATTACCCTGAAAAGGCAAAGTACATCAGAAATTTGAACAGTGGGTTAAGCAAGCTGTTTTATGCTGTTCCTAGACAGTGGCTACACGAGTGGTAATTTCCACTAAAAGGATGCTGCTGTCAGTCCAAAAAGATGTTCTGCCTAGCATACAATTGAGTAATGTGTTATGATAACCTATACTTACCTTGCTGAGTTTGGAGGTCGGCAACTCCAAGTCCTGACAGTGTCCGGACTTCCTACGCAGGCCGAGAGCGAGCTTGCATTCTTTGGGCCAAAGACTGGCCCAATGCGCTTTTGCTGAAGAAGAGCGTGAAAATCCTGGCCAGGTGACCAGATGCAGAGCATGACGGCCAGGAAATGTCCCAGGCAGAGGACAAGGGAGAGGGGGCAGGGAGAGGTCCCAAAAGGAAGTCCCAGGTAAGGGACAAAGACAGGGGAAAGAAACAGGTCCCAGTTAAGTTCAGTTAAAAGGGTAAAGCAGAGAAACAAGCTACAGGTTAAAGAAAGGGCTGGGGGAGCAGACTTTAAGTCAAAAGATCGATTGGGTCAAAGGTACTCCTTGGGAGCAGTAGCGTTCTGCTCGGCACGGCCAAAGATCTGAAGTTGTGCCTGTAATTGAGTGCCTGGGTGTATACTCGGGAACCCCGGGGACTGCAATCTCAGAAGCTGAGATTGAAACCCTGTGAGATAGGCCGTTGTTAATGCCATCCAAGCCTGGTAATTGAAGAAGGTTAAGGAGTAGCCCAGAAGGTCCAAGTAGACAGCTGAAGGTTGGTGACTCTGTGCTGTGGGCCATTGGGGCAGTGGTGTTCTGCTTGACATGACTGAAGAGCTGAAATTGTGCTTTCGACCTTGTGTTTGGGTTTACTCAGGAATCGAGGGGAACTGAATCTCGGAAGGCAAGATTAAAACCCTGCAATGTGGGCCATTGCTGAAGCTATCCGAGTTGGAGTGACTTTTGGAGAGAGTTCAAAGGTGAGGGGCAGAATCATCCTAGATTTGCACTAAGTGCGGTAGTGGGCAGGTAAAACGTCGTTTTACCCGTCAGCTGCAATGGCAGCTTTTCACGCCATTTTGTTCTAAACGCGCCACGTTAATTATGCATTCCCAGGAAATATAACGTTTCCATGGCGGGCGAGGTCTCGTCGCCAGCCAAGGCATCACTTCGCTGCTTCATCATACTGCGTGCCATATTTAAAGTGCAGCTGCATGCACACTTCTCAGTACTTCCAACCCACAACTGCTGCAAAGAGGATATAGCTCCAAAAGGCAAAAAGACTGCAACCCCAAGGTTCAATGACACGTACCTCGAGTGCTTTTTGAATGCTGTGGAAGCTTGTTGTGATGTCCTCTAACCCGCTCTGGCCGCAGGATGAACATCAATCTCACTAATCTGCCTTGGGAGGCGGTGGCAGTGGTGGTCAGCACCAATGCCCAGCAAAAGAGGGCAGCCACCCAGTGCCACAAGAAGATGAATGATCTCCTCCGTTCCACCAGGGTAAGACACTCTTCTCGTCACTCTCAGCTCACACACTCACAAACCCATCGCGCATCCGCAGGATAAAAGCAAAATACTGCAGATGCTGGAAATTTGAAAGAGAAACAGAAAATGCTGGAAAAATCTCAGTTTTTCCAGCATTTTCTATTTTTAATACACATCCACAGGGCCCTTACTCACTGCCAGTTCCAGGGGCATCACCATTCGCTCTCTCACACACACCTTCATTGTCCTCATCCCATCCTTGCGACCACTCACCAGCCACACATGTCATGCATAATTATTGCCTGGCCTGTGTTAGGAAATATAGATAGTTGAAGTGCCTTTTATTTGTATTGTCGGTGTTAGGAATGAGTTTTAGCCTTAAAGTTTAAGTTTGATTTGTATTTCTGTAATAGTGTTAAGAAAGGTCAAATGGGGTTTTAGTTTCACTTTGGAAAGGTGCTTGCAATTCTAATGAGGAGTTTTATGACCCCCAAAGAGAAAGTAAACATACAAGGGTAGAAGTATTGGACTGTTGCCTAGCAACAGAGGCCCAGAGAGGCAGGTCTGTCCCACAGACACACACATAGAAGAAGGAACACAACAGTTTGATTTGGAAGCTGTTTCAGTTCAGTTGGTCTAAAGACAGCTGTGAAGCAGAAGCAGCCTAAATGGGGACAGGTAACAAGTCTCAAGCTAAGGAAAACCCCAGAAACCCAGAGGAGTGAAAGAAGAGAAAGTCCAAAAGTTACCTTCTAGTCAAAGGAAGGACAGGAATCTGGAAAAGGTCCTGTTAAGGGAAGTTAAGAGAGACAGAAAGGCTCCAAGCTTCAGATTTAAAGAGACAAAAGTTGTAGAAAGTAGATTTAAAGTGAAAACAGCTTGCAAGAGGCAAGAAGGCCCGAAGAGACAACTGAAGGTCTGTAACTCTTTGCTATGGGCCTGTGAAGCAGTGGTGTACTGTTGATGACTAAGTCAGTGAGACAGAGTGGAGAGTCGAGATTGGAAACCCTCATGCAAAGGATGGAATTCAAGGACACCGTTGGTTCATGGTATCACACGCATCTGGGGCAATGGAGACATCCATAGTATCTGGTTGAGGTGGCATCTGTAACTTGGTTTCATAGTGTGGTGTGTCTGACCACAGGGTGTCATAGATTTACATAGACTGTGTACTTACTGTGTGCCTTAGAGTATAAGTTAGCTTTTGTAACTTGTGTTATCCTTACAAATCTGTAATTATCTATAAAGTTATATTTGTGGGTGACGGAGTATTGTAGTATAGTTCATCTTTTCTTGCTTAATAAATGTTTTATTCTTTTGTTAAAAGTCTATCAGCTGACTCTTGTGACTCTTTTCAGTAGCTACTCTCCACGTTTCTAAACAAACAAATAAAAGTTAGGATCTATCAAGCTGGGTTCCACTCTGGGATCAGGCTTGTCTCGGAGTAACCTCAGCTGGGGATTGTAACACCTGAAAGGCATCCTGCTTGCACTCTGTCCATCTCTATTCATGCAGGACAAGCTGGCACAAAACAAGGACAGGTCACAGGCTGGTAGAGGAATGCCTGAGATCAAGGTCCTCATGGGCTTTAATAACAGAGCCATGCAACTGCTGGCGATGACCGGAACCGGTCCTGTGCTGACGGTGAGGTTGGCGCTGCTCTACCAAGTGAGTGTCCAGTAGTGCAATATCCACCAGACAACCATGCTGTGTGTGATGTGCTCACAGGCCACTGCCATGCAGTAATTACCTCTCCTTGCTTTCGCAGGCACATCTGCCAAACAGCCGACAAATCTATGACCTAGGGCTTCCAATCAAGCCCCAATGAAACCTCTGAAGAGGAATCTGAAGGCACCCGGATGAAAGCCTGTCACTGTGCTCACCCACACCCTCCACCAGTGCAGAGACACATGTCCTGGTGGGACCTAGCTTTAGAGTAGCCTCAGGATCACAATCTTATGAGCACATCATACTATCTGATCCACAGCAGGCAACGGCAAGGAGTTCCCAAGCATCCGGTACTCTGAGGAGTGCTGGAGACCAGAAGCTTGCTGAGCCCGAGTCAGATGATGAGCCTCTGGACTCAGTCATGCCACAGTTGCTGGAGCTGCAAAGGCAAGCTCGGGAACATCAGGAAGGGATGTCTGCTGTACTCCTCAGATTGCAAGGCACAATGGAGGAGTCCGTCCATCTTCAGGCTGAGGTGATAGTGCCGGCATTGCAATGCACTGAGGTCAATACTGGCAGGATGGCAGCCGCCATGGAGACCTTGGTCCTTATGTCACTCCTGCACTGCTGCACAGGCTGAACTCCATCGCTGACACCATAGTTGACCCCCAACAGTATGTATATGCTAGAGGTGCAGGGCAGCTCAATCACACTTCAGATACCCATTCTCCTCAAGGAGTCAGCCAGGGGCCCTTGGGCACTCATAGGGAGGAGAATCAGCAGGTCCACATCCCAGGGCCATCCACCTAGTTGATTCCAAGAGTATCCACCCCCTCCGAATCCTCTATTCCTGTGTGCCCAGCAGCTCCAGCTCCACAGCTGAAGGAGGGTGCCACAGCCAGACAGCAAGACCCTGAAAGCAGGCTGGGCCCCTCCTGGTCTCAGCCCTCCAGAGGACGCCCATGAAGGGCATCACAGACAGGGCATAGCAGTCAGAAAGCTGCCTTCACCTCCGCTGTGGATGTTCGGGGAGCACCAAGACATAGTGGCAGATTTAGGAAGGTTAAGAAGATGTAACTCTTTTGAGTCAAACAATTAAATTAAATTAAGACTATCAGGGAGAAAGCAAAAGCAGCCCCTTAAAGGGAAAAAGACAAAATTCAAAGGAAACTTACCAACATTAAATCAAAATGTGATTAAAAAGGGTTGATAAAGCATCCCAGTCCCCATGGTGCCCACTGGGCATGGAAGGCCTCAACAGTGCCAGCAGACACCCCTTGCTCCCTCTCCAGGGACACCCAGCCGAGAACATAGCTGCAGAAGAGGGGCAGACAGTCGGATCGGACAACCCTCTTGATCACCCGCTGCCTGGACCCGTTAATGGCCAACTTGGCCAGGCCCAGGAACAGGTTCATGAGGAGGTCCTCCCGGCCCCCCTCCGCACTGGGTGTTCATAGATCAGGAGCGTGGGACTGAAGTACAAACAAAACAGCAGTAAAAGCTTTTTCAAATAACTTTAAGGGAGTGCAGCCTAAGGCACCCTATATAAACATGGTCCATGGACTCCGCAAGGCTGCAAGTGACGCAGGCATCTTCGGAGTCCGTGAACTGACACATCCTATGGTTGTATGGGACTGCTGCATGCAACACCCTCCATCCCAGGGCCCCGAAGAAAAATGGGAGGACACACCCGTAGAGTGCCCCCATTGGGGACTTCCGCTGCCGGAGGACAAAAAGGCACGCCAGAGCATGTCCAGGTGGCAGGTGAGGGCAAGGAAGTGAAGTGAGTGCATTTGCACAGCCTGGGCACAGATGTTAATCACTTGTACATAATGTTCATTATTGTCAATAAACACCCATGAATGTCTTCCTGCTTATGCTCCTTGTTCTGATGAGCAGTGTTCTTGTCACTCAGATTCAAAATCTTCATGCACAAGATAAGGACAGGTGTCTCGGTCCAGGATTCATCCCTGTGCTTTGTGCAGCCTTCAGATCAAAGTGATGATTCAGCTTCACCCTCCCTGGCCACATTAGTGATGCCTGCACCTCGACGGTACCTGTCTTTGCTGCCAGAATGTAGTGGGCAGGCGTCACTGAGTGCTCTCAGCAGCTTTAAGGTGGCGCTGGCTCCCATCTCTTCAGCATCTGTGACCTGTGATGCTGTGCTCCTTAGGGCTTAGGTGCTGAAGGCTGCCAAAGGATCAGATGCATTTAAAGTTTCATGGCTGCGTCTCTGTGATATGACCATAGTCACAGATCGCAAACAATCTGCCCTCGACCAGACAGGAGTCAGGTATCCTCAGTGGCTATATGAAGATCTATGGAGTGTCCTCACTGCATTTCATCATCATCTTCCTGCAATTGAGCAACTATTAGGGCCTCCACTGTGTCTCCACTAGGTATGTATGCTGCCATAATCCAGACTGGAATCAAACGTTCACAGATGCAATGTGAGGATCTAAGGGGCCTCCTCACTGCATGTCATCATCATCCTCCACAAATATAACAACTGTGAGGGCCTCCCGACTGCAACTGCCTCATCTGGCCAGTGCAAGTGCGCTGTCATCGTCACCTTCAAGGACTGCCTCACCCTCATCACTGTCGACTTCCTCTTAATCGGAGGACAACTCCAGCTCTTGCATCTCTCTTATGACACAACAGTTGGTAAAGGCTGAGTTATTTAAATCCCCAAGGGAAACTTGAACAACTGTCATAACCTATATTTTCAATTGGTGTGTTTGAGCTGCAGCTCTGAATTCAGGAATAAAACCGCCAAGCCTCACAAGATTTTTTATATAAAACTAAATTAAAAATTTATGAATTTAACATGAAATTAAACACATACACATGTCAACAAATTACTAACATAATAACTTTTAACTACTCCCTAAATCTTCACCAAGGCAACAATAGATCTTAAATACCTCTGACTTATACAGACAAACTCCTTTCTGTTTATACCTAGCTTCCTTTTTGTAAATTTTCCATTGTATCCTAGGCTTTTAATTTTACATCTCCCAATAATAATACTTTCATTCCACCCATTTTATTAGTAATATAAATACATTGCTTGACAACTCCCAGCTAGGTGCAAGATTTTACCCATTCTTTTGAATGGTTTATTCAACAAATGCAAATTGCACTTTCACTTTTGCTCCTTACATTTACCTAATTAACACCTTAAACTACTATAAACCAAAACACCCAGGCTTTAATCCAATTAAGTCACACACAGATGCACACAAAGACACACATAGACACAGATTCTACTACAATTCCAATTTAAAAATAATTTCCAATAACATTATAGACATTACTACCTCTTCATGACAATCTCCTCCTCAGCCAGCTCCACTCCCCGTTGCAGCGCCAGGTTGTAAAGGGTGCAGCAGGCAATGACAATGTGTGACACCCTCTGCAGACTGTACTGCAGGGCTCCACCAGACCAGTCCAGGCACCGGAACCTCATTTTCAGCATCCCAATGGTTTGCTCCACCAAGTTGCGAGTTGCAGCATGACCCTTATTATACCTTCGCCCTGCTGCAGTCTGAGGCCATCGCATGGGTGTCATCAGCCATGTTCTCCGCTGCTACCCCTTGTCCTTGAGGAGCCATTCCTGCAGCCTTTGTGGACCCTGGAAGATGTCAGGGATCTGTCACCAACTGAGAATGTAGGCGTCAAACACAGTCCCTAGAAACCATGCACAGACCTGCAGGATGCGGTTCTGGTGGTTGCACACCAGACACACATTGAGTGAATGGAATCCCTTGCAGTTGGCATAGTTGGCTGTGTGTTGCGATGGAGGCCTGAGCACCACGTGCGTGCAACCGACGGCATCCAGCACCTGTGGAAACCCAAGATCTGGGCAAATCCAGTTGCTCTTGCATCCTGGTTCTCCTGGTCCGGGGCAAAATGCACAAAGTTGTGTGCCCTTGCAAAAATGGCATCCATGACCTGATGGATACATTTGTGGGAGGAGGCTTGTTGTATCCCATAGAGGTCACTGGTAGAGCCCTGAAAGGAGCCACTGGCATAGAAATTGAGTGCCACTGTTACTTTCATGGCCACTGGCAGTGGATTCCCTGAATGTCTACATGGCACCAAATCCTACAGTAGCTGGCAGATGTGACCGACCAGTTCCCTAGACAGGTGCAGTTTTCAGCGACACTGATTCTTGGTCATCTGCAGGAATGAAAGGCGGTATTTATAGACCGTGGGTCTAGCTAGGTGCCGACCAGTGACGGCTCTTTGGTGGCGTGTGCCGGAGCCTCAGTTCTCCCTTCTTCCAGAGGGTACTACTCCTCCCTCTGCGCAGCCAGGCACCTCAGTCTCTCTCTTCTCTGTTGTCTCCATTCTCTGTATGCCACAAGGCATACAGCTAGTTCACCAGGCTCCGTGATCCTGTTGTACTCCTGCAAAATGAAAAAGAGAGATGCATAGATTAGCATGGGTGTACTAAGAAACTGTCTTGGTTTAGTTTTAAGGCCCCTTAATGCATCCAAGAGAGTGCTGGCCACCACTTGAATAGCCAGAGATTACTGCACTGAATGGCTGCCCGAAATCCCACCTTCCTCCAATCCAGTTCACCCAACTGATTGACAGCAGCTTTGCCTATTGGACTGCATGCTGTGCTCTCAGCTCAGGCACAGGTATTATGCTAACCCGTGATGCAAACCTGTACTGTTAGCTTGAACCATTGTGGAGACTGGCCCAAATTGGGATGATGGCATTGCAAGGGGCTGTGTGCACCTCCACCAGTGACTGCTCCATGGCCAGCTTTAGCAAGGAGATTGTATAACATACCCAGTCGTCCAATTGTTCTGTAGTCCACTAAAATGTTCATAAGTTTGCAGCCTGTGCCTGAGGGGTGAAAAGCTCTGGGGCATTGGTGGCACTTTCATGCCTCTGCATTGATTGAGCGGGCAGATAAACTAGAGGCCCAACTCCAACCATTTCAATGTGGCTGTGCGTGAACTGTCTCAGCTGCAGAGGAATGGTCACTTTTTACAAGGTGTCCCTAATGTGTGGCTGCTTCCCTTGGCCATCCTTCCCCCACCTTGTGTGCTACCTTCAAGCACAGGGCTGCCTTTGTGCCCCCCACCCTGCCAAAGTTGCCTCAAGCACAGGGCAGTCTTTGCCTCAGCCCCCCAACGCACCTCAGCCTTGAAGTCCATAAGGTGTTCCTCGCGAGCGCTCTGCCATGTTACAGTGCACTCACCTCCAGGTTCCCCTCAAAGTGCAGCCTGCCAATGCTGTTGTGAAACACGTTGGTGTGCAACGTGGGCATATGATCCAGCAGGGGGGATGAATCCGGCGGGCTAGTCTTATAATGGTATGCTGACATATTATAATGAGGTTCCCGATATCCGATGGCAGGTAATGCGGCCCGCCATCGATGGGCTGAGTGGACAATCGGAATTTGGCTCCACGACATCTTGAAACCAATTTTTGGCCTTCTCACCATATGGTCCATTCACGCACTGAGCCCGATGCCAGTGGACATGGACGATTCCGCACGAGATCTTCAAACGTGAAGATTGGAAACCTACATGAGAAAGACAGAGTTTCAGTGAGATTGGATGGCCTCACAGTGTGACTACCATCTGGGTGGGTTGTTGAGAAATCCATGGAACCTTTTCTGGTTGTATCTTCCATTTATTGTGTAGTGTGGTGTGTCCAACGACAGTTTGCCTGTTAATTCTCATGTACCTTATATAACCCTGAATGTTAGAGTATAAGATAGATATTGTAAATTGTTTTATC
Source organism: Carcharodon carcharias (assembly GCF_017639515.1). NCBI lineage: Eukaryota > Metazoa > Chordata > Chondrichthyes > Lamniformes > Lamnidae > Carcharodon > Carcharodon carcharias. Next base: position 66,823,485 of record NC_054480.1, on the reverse strand, counting down.
TTTCTGAACTTGTAGAGTAAAGTTTATTTTTTGCTTGTTCAAAACCTATGGAATCTTGTGGGTTAATTAGCAAATGTTTTCAATCTCACACTTTGTCCACTTAGTACTGAGGTAGAAGGGAGCTGTTCCAGTGGGATGGGCTTTGCTTGAACCCAGCTGGGACAAGTGTCCTGGCAAACTGAATAACTAGGGCTGTAGAGAGGGCTTTAAACTAATTAGAGGGTGGGAGGGTTCTGGAAAGGGGTTATGTAGGCTTACAAAGCAAAAGGATATTGCAGCCTTGCAGAGCAGCTATTTCGGTAATGATACCCAGAGTGTGTCAGGAAGGGACAGAGTATACATACATTAAAAAAAAAGCAGCAAATAGGATAAAAAGGGGAAAAAATGGTAAAAAAGCAAAATTAATGGCTCTTTACTTAAATGCACGTAGTATTCGGAACAAAATAAATGAATTAACGGCACAAATAGAGGTTAATGGGCATGATCTTATAGTCATTACAGAGACATGATTACAAAGAGATCAAAGCTGGGATATGTGACTTTCCGAAAGGACAGGCAGGAAGGAAAGGGTGTGGGATAGCTTTATTAGTACCAGATGGAATAATTACGAGAGCAAGAAAGGATCTTGGATCAGAAGATGGAGAATCCATATGGGTGGAGGTAAGAAATAACAAGGGGAAGAAGACACTGGTGGGAGTAGTCTATAGGCCAAGCAATAGTAGCTATACTGTAGGACAGAGAATAAATCAGGAGATAACGAGGGCATGTAAAAAGGCAGTACATTAATCATGTGTGACTTTAATCTTTATGCAGATTGGGAAAATCAAATTGGCAGAGGTAGACATGAGCAAGAATTCATAGAGTGTATCTGGAACAGTTTCCTAGAACAATATGTTGTGAATCCTACCAGGGATCAGGCTATTTTGGATCTGGTAATGTGTAATAAGCCAGGTTTAATAAAAGACCTCAGAGTAAAGGATCCCCTTGGAAACAGTGACCATAATATGGCAGAATTTAACATTCAGTTTGAGAGTGAGAAACTTGGGTTGGCAACAACTGTCCTAAACTTAAATAAGGATAATTACAATGGAAAGAGGGCAGACTTGGCTGGGGTGGACTGGGAAAGCAATTTAGCAGAAAAGACGGTTGATGAACAATGGCATACATTTAAGAAAACAGTTCATGACTCTCAACAAAGATATATCCCATTGAGGAAGAAGGATTCAAGGAAAGGGATAAACCAACCATGGTTAACCAAGAAAGTTAAGGACTGTAACAAATTGAAAGAAAAAGACTTACAATGTGGCAAAGATTAGTGGTAAGCCAGAGGATTGGGAAAGTTTTAAAAACCAACAAAAGATGACCAAAAAAATAATGAGGGAGAAAATACACTTTGATAGTAAACTAGTAAGTAATATAAAAGTGGGCAGTCAGGGCTTCTTTAAATATATAAAAAGGATGAGAGAGGCCAAAGTGAACATAGGCCCCTTCGAGAATGAGGCTGGGGGAATAATAATGGGGGAGCAGGAAATAACAGAGGAGTTGAATAAATACTTTCCTTCAGTCTTCATGGTAGAAGATAGAAGATACTAATAGCATTCCAAAAATACTAAATAATCAAGGGGGCAAAAGGAGGGGGTAGAGGAAATAAATGCAACAACTATCACTAGAGAAAAATTACTAGGGAAACTAATGGAGCTAAATGCTGATAAGTCCCCTGGACCTGATGGGTTGCATCCTAGGATATTAAAGGAAGTAGCTACAGAGATAGTGGATGCACTGGTAGTAATCTTCCAAGAATCCTTAGATTCTGGAAAAGTCCCAGAGGATTGAAGATCGACCAATGTAATGACCTTATTCAAAAAGGAGGGAGACAAAAAAAACCAGATAACTATAGGCTAGTTAACTTAACATCTGTCATAGGGAAAATGTTAGAGTCTATTATAAAGGACATAATATCAGGGCATTTAGAAATACATAATCTCATCAAGAAGAATCAGCATGGCTTCATGAAGGGGAAATCATGCCTAACAAATTTATTAGAATTCTTTGAGGAGGTAACAAGCAGGATAGATAAAGGGGAACCAGTAGACATAATATATTTGGATTTCAGAAAGACATTTGATAAGGTACCGCACATAAGCCTACTTAATAAGATAAGAGCCCATGGAGTTCGGGCTAGTATATTAGCATGGATAGAGGATTGGCTAACTAATAGAAGATAGAGAGTTGGGATAAGGGGGGCATTTTCAGGATGACAATCTGTAACTAGTGAAGTGCCACAGGGATCAGTGCTGGGCCTCAATTATTTACAATATATATTAACGACTTATATGAGGGAAGTGAATATACTGTCACCAAGTATGTGGATGACACAAAAATAGTTGGGAAGGCAATTTGTGAGGATGATACAAGGAGCCTGCAGAAGGATTATAGGACAGGTTAACTGAGTGGGAAAAAACTTAGCAGATGGAATATAATGTGGGAAAATGTAAGGTTATGCACTTTGGCAGGAACAATAGAGGAGCTGAATATTATTTAAATGGAGAAAGACTGCAGAAAGCTGCAGGACAGTGGAATTTGGGAGTCCTTGTGCATGAATCCCAAAATGCTAACATACTTGTTCAACTGGTAAAAGGGAAGGCAAATGGAATGTTGGCCTTTATTTCAAAGGGAATGGAATATAAAAATAGGGAAGTCTTGCTAAAACTATACAAGGCACTAGTTAGACTACTCCTAGAATACTGCGATCAATTTTGGTCCCCTTATCTAGGGAAAGATATACTGGCATTGAAGGCAGTCCAGAGAAGGTTCACTAGGTTGGAGGGATTTTCTTATGAGGAGAGGATGAGTAGGTTGGGTCTATACTCATTGGAATTCAGAAAAATGAGAGGTGACCTTATTGAAACATATAAGTTTCATAGGGGGCTTGACAGGTTGGATGTTGACAGATTGTTTCCCCTTGTGGGAGAGTCTAGGGCCAGAGGGCATAATCTCAGTGTAAGAGGTTACCCATTTAAACCAGAGATGAGGAGGAATTTCTTCTCTCAGAGGGTAGTCAATCTGAGGGATTTTTTTACTGAAGAGGGCTGTAGGGGCTGGGTTGTTAATTATATTCAAGGCAGAGATAGACAGGTTTTTAATCAGTAAGTGAATCAAGGGTTATGGAGAAAAGGCAGGAAAGTGGAGTTGAGGATTATCAGATCAGCCATGATCTAATCGAATGGCAGAGTAGACTCGATGGGCCAAATGGCCTATTTATGCTCCAAAGTCTTATGGTCTTATGGTCTAAACAAAATGTTATTGGTCCCTAACTGGATCCTGCCAATAACTTGGGAGCTTGGCCAAGGATCTTAACAAATGTAGTGTACTGGTGTGTTGTCAGGTATGTAGGCCGTACATCCCAATGATTAGCTGATCAAATCAAACAGCATGTTCCCTTAGTTGTTCATAATAGGAAGGATACAGACCAAATGCAACCAGCCTGCACTTGCAAAACCCAAAATTACTGTTGTCCAGACTCACAAACTGCCAGGGTCAGTCAGACTGGGAGATTCTGGAAAGAAGATGTTGCTTTACCAGATGGAAGAAAAGGACTGTTTTTGGATTAACCATCAAGTGGAGGGCTGAGGACAGAAGAGTTAAAGACCACAGGACCACCAGATGTACCTTGCAACAGGAAGTCTGTCTGGTTATGTTCAAAGGGTTGTGTGAAGACAACTTTATTTAAAAGGACACTGGAAGATTCACCCTGGTGAAGCAGGGGGAAGAAATCCTCTTAAAACCAGGGGAAGCTTTGAATTTTATTCTCAAGACTACCATCTCTGTGGAGAGTGCAGTGTAATGCATAAATGTGGTGTGAGGTTATCAGTTGTGTTAGGAAGTTAATTACAAATACCTTTTCTGTAATTTAATTCTGTGCTGGTTGCCTGCTAATTATTGGTTAGTCAAAATTAATTATAGTTTGTTTGTTACAGTAAAAATATTAAAACATGAAATCTTGTGTGATTCTTTGAGTCGATCACTTGGAAATTCATATCTCATCTTAAAAGTTACCAGTCACTACAGGGAACATAACACAATGGACAACAGTGACTCATAAGAAAAATTGCTGAATACATGCCAGTACAAACACACAGAGACCCAGGAATATTTGAGCAACATAGCTCAAGGCAGGTTACTGTACAAGAGATAATCCAGATTGGTAGACAAAACAGGCATAAAAGTCCTAAACCTAACTTTCTATCCCTTGACATTAATGACCAATTAAATTGTTAACTTCCTAGAAGCGATTTGCCAGCTTCACCTCAGGGTGTTGGTAATGTAATTGAACAACCTTGATACAAAAACCAATTGATAGAAAGTCATTGGATTCAAATTATTTTCTTGGCATGGGATGAGCACAGATTTAGCTGTGATGTTCTTGTTACATTTGGTCTCAGTTCATTTAGACATAACAAGCATTTCATTTTGCCCTGCATTGTCCCTGTGCAAACATCAGACATTTTCAAAGAAGTTTGGATTTTCCATTAGTGCATAATCTCTCTTTCTTGCAGATTGCTGTTTAAACCTGACTAAAGTTGCTTCCAAATAGTGTCCTTTGGATATGAAAATTATCTTTTCTTTCATGATAAGCAAGAAAATAATTCACAACCATGTATTCTCATCTACTTAGAATCATGCAGCAAAGATGAGGCCATTCGGCCCATTGTGCCTGTGCTGGGTCTTTTAGAGATCTATCCAATTATTTCCCAATTGCTTCCCAACAATTTCCAATTATCTCCCCTGGCAAAAAGCTCTGCAAGCTTTTCCCCTTCAAGTACTTATCCACTTTCCATATGAAAGTTACTATTGAAAAGCTTTCAATACCATTTCTGGTCATGCATTCCAGATCAGAACAACTCACTGCATAAAATATTTCTGCTCAGACCTCCTCTGGCTCTTTCTCCAATTATCTTAAAACTGTGTTCTTTAGTACTTATTTATTGGATTAAAACCCCTCATAATTTTCAACACTTCCGCAAATCTCCCCTTAACCTTATCTGATCTAAGGAACACAAGCCCATGCAAAAAATGATTGTAGGATGACATCAAATTATTGGGAGCTCCTTTCAGATGGGACTTCCAGGGAGGTAATTTTTTAAAAATTCTTTCATGGGATGTAGGCATCACTTGTTGCCCATCCCTAGATGCTCTTGAACTGAGGGGCTTGCTATGCCATTTCAGAGGGGCAGTTAAAAGTCAACCACATTGCTGTGGGTCTTGAGTTGCATGTAGGCCAGGCCAGGGCAGCAGATTTCCTTCCCTAAAGGGCACTTGTGAACCAAACTGATATTTACAACAATAAATGATAGCTGTCATGGTCACCATTACTGAGACAAGCTTTCAATTCCAGGTTTATTAACTGAATTCAAATTCCGCCAGCTGAACGCATGGGCAGAATTTTCCATGTCAGCTGGCATTAGGCGTGAGTGGACAATATGGCGAGAAGGCCAAAAATCGGTTTCACGACATTGTAAAACCAGTTTGTAATCATCCGCTCAGCCCGTCGACGGCATGCCATATTACCCGCCATCGGACGTCAGGAACCTCATTGTAATGCATCTGCATAAGGCCAGCCCGCTCAAATCACCCCCCACCCCCCACCACCACACCATCCTCTGGACTGTTCACCCATGTTGGCAGATAAACATGCCAGTGCAGAACACATCCTGACAAGTCTGACGTGCAGAAGGTGGGACTTGCTCACATCGTGGACATCCGAGGAGCAGAAGATGCTGGAGTCTGACACCAGTGGCACACTGGAGGAATGGCTATTGCATGCTGGGTTGATTCTCATGGGCATGGCTCTGCTGCAAAGCAGCGCATGGATGTTGGAAAGTCACCGCTGATCATCGAGGGAGTTGGAGAGGAAGGTCTAGGATCGACTGGGAGAGGAAGAGGTGTCGGGGGGGTTAAGGATGGGAGGGGGGAATGAAGGTGTCGGGGGGTGAGGTTGAGATGGAGGAGGGGTTATTGGGAGCGGGGTAATGGGGGAGAAGACAGCAACTGGAGAGGTAGGTGTAAGGGGGGGTGGAAGGTGTAAGGGAAGGAGGTCGGAGGGGGAAGGAGTGGGAGAGGGCAGGGAGTCCAGGGGGAGGAAGGAGTGCAGAGAGGTAGGGAGTAAGGGTGGAAGAAGAGTAAGGGGGTGGAATGAGTCAGGAAGGGGGAGGGACTAAAGCTGGAGGAACAAGTAAGGGTGTCTGAGGGAGTCAGGGAGGGGGAAGGAGTAAGGCTGGGGGAAGAAATGAGGCTGGAGGAAGAGGTAAGGCTAGAAGAAGGAGTTGGGAGGGGGGAAGTGCTAAGGGTGGTGGAAGAAGTAAGGGTGCCTGAGGGAATCATGAAGGGGAAGCGGCTGAGCGGGGGTGGGAAAAGTCCAGAGGGTGGGAAGACTAAGTTGGGGGCAAGGTCCTGGCAGGAACAGGGTCTGGAGGGGGGAAGGGGTTCCAGGGAGGAAGGAGTCTGGAGAGGGAGGTGTCTAGGTGAATGTACAAGGGAGGGTGTCTAATGTGCCCATGACTGCCTCCTGGGGGGTGGGAATGACCAAGGGCAGAGTGAGGCAGTAGGGTGGGAGGGTAAGGGTTCAACGGTAGTGGTAGAGGGGGTGGTGAGGGGAGCTAGTGGAGACTTGGAGGCAGACAAGGACGCAGGAGGAGGGAGGAGGAGGTCAGCGAGGTGAATGTGGATAGTGGTGGGATTTTCAGTAAGGAAGGGAATGTGCACATTCACCTGGACATCCCCAACAGAAAAGGATTGTGGCTGGTAGGTCGCGGATGGGAGGTGATGCAAGGGGGGCAATTCTGATGGGGGAAGGGAAATGGATGACTGGGGTAGGGGAAAAGGCAGGGGACTGAAAGTAAAACCAAATTAGTACCATGCTGTCCAAATCGAAAGTGAAATGAGAGTCATGGTGATCGAGATCAGGTGCTGCATGGGAGTGTGATCAGTGGGTGGGCAGAGATGTAGGTTAACTCAGATGGACAACTGAAAGCGAACCCCAGCAGGCAGCATTCAAAATGCTCAGGACATGAAGATTTGTGTGATATGGGAAGGATCTGCATGCAAGGGAGAACGCTTGCACAAGGATCCAAAAGGCCCTGCCACACACACATTTCTCCTTTCAGAATCACTCATGGGCCAGCTTCTCCCTCTGTGGTGACAGAGGACGAGGTTGAGGGGCCCACAGGCAAAGGGGACTCAGGGAGTGGCCAGCCCCCTCAGCCAGGGGTGTCTAGCTGCCACTCCTCCTCCCTTCAGGTGCCCGAGGGCCCCAGCCTGACTCGTTGAGAGGAAGGAGCATCTGGAGGGTCCCTCTTGTGTTGCATCTGCAGTAACTCACCCATGGCTCCCATGATGGAGTGCAGGTCTGTGTGCATCTCTGCGTTCTATTGGACCAGGATCTCCATGGCATCTGCCATTCTCCACTTGAGACCTTCATACACACACATGTGGGAACCACTTTATCAGAGAGCAGGCAGATTCAATCCTCCAACCACGAGCCACTCTGTTGAGGGCTTCCAACAGCTCTGCATGATGTTCCCCCACCTTCTGCCTACTCTCCAGGATGAGTTGGAAGGCCAAATCCAGAGGTTCACCATCTGACTTGGACTTCACAGATACCTCTTTTCCAGCAGACCTACGAGTACCAGGGAGCTCGGCTGAACCTGCCTCCTCCTGCTGCAGACGCATGTCAATGCAGTGACCACCAGATTGTGAACCTGAGCCTACTCTAGACTGGGGTCACAATCTTTTCAGCTACCTATTTTGAACTCTTGGATGTAAGTCATTAGGTTCAGGGGATTTGTTGTGTTTAGTTCCATTAATTTCTCAATTATTTTTTCTTTACTAAAACTAAAGTCTTTAAATTTATCACTTTTGTTATGCCTTTGGTTCCACACTTTTTCTGGTATATCCTTTGTGTCTTCTGTAAAAACAGAGACAAAAATGTTGTTTAATAAGTTTGCCATTGCCTTATTCCTCATGATGATTTCTCCCTGTCTCAGTTTTGAAAGCGCCCATGCTTCCTTTCACTACTCCCTTCCTTATTAGTAAATACATGTGAAAGCTCTTATAATCTGTTTTTATATTTAGTTCACTGTTATATTTTATTTTTACCCTCTTTATCAATTCTTTGGTCATTTTTTGTTGGTTTCTAAAAATCTCCCAATTCTCAGGTTTACAAAAGAAAAACTTGCATAGTGCCTTTCACAACCACTGGACAGTCCCCAAGCACTTTACAGTTAGTGAAGTGTCATCACTGTTGTAATACAAGCAACACAGCAGCCAATGGGCTGGATTTTCCGATCCTGCCAGCGGGACTTTTGACTGCTGTCCAAATTTTTCCATCCTGCCCCAAACGATGCCCGCCACTGGCAGGACTGGAAAACCATGACCAACGTGCACAGCAATGTGATAATGAATGAATAATCTGTTTTAGTGATGTAGACTGAGGAATAAATATTGGACAGGACACTAAGGATAATTCCACTGCTCTTTTTCAGAATAGTGCCATGTAATATTATCTGAAAGAGTAAATAGTACAGCATTCCCTCATTCTGCACTTGAACCTATAACCTTGTGATTCAGAGACAAGAATGTTACCAAGTTAACCACTTTTTACTTAGCAACATTATAAGTCTCTCCTTTTAATCTAAAACTGTTCTTAACCTCTTTACAAATGGATCATTTTGTCTATGGAGATTTTGTTTCTCAATGGAATGTATATTTGTTGAAAAATAGAAATGTTCACCATTGCTCACCTGCCATTGTAACTTTTAATCTAATTTTGCTATCTACCTTGGTCAAACCACCTAGAATACCTATGAAATTGGCTTTATTTAAATTTTCTATTTTCAGACATAATGGGCTAATTTTTACGTTCTCCTCAGGGTGGGTTGGCAGGTGGGGGCCTAGAATTGACAATGGCACCATGCCTGACTACCCCCAATCTCTGGGTATTTTACCCATGGCGGGGGAGGCATCGGGCAACCTACTCACTCGTGTGCCAGTTGAACCTCTTAAGTGACCAATTAATGGCTACTTAAGGGCCTCCTCCTGCTGCCACTGTGATTCCATCCACAGCAGAGGAGGCTGATGCCAGGTGTTCAAGCCACCAGGTAAATCCTGGCAGCATCTTGGCTACATTGGTGTGCCTCCTGTTTTGGCATCCTGTCCCATCGGAGGCCTCCCAAGGTATTCCCCCTCACCCTGTCATTCCTCCCCCCATGCCCTGGCAATCCAAGCCCCCTGTTCCCCTTGCTGGAGCAGCAAGCCTAGCCCCAGTAAGGTCCCAGACTTACATTTGTCCATGCTTCATTACTCCTTTTCTTCAATAGTCCCAGCAGTGGCTATTTCTCCTGGCTTTAGGGGCAAGAGAGCTGCTGGCCAAACAAATGGTCATCAGCTCTCAGAGGCAGGACTTCTTCTTGGATGGGGGGTGCGGACTTCCCACATCTAGCCAATTAAAGGCTAATAGCCATTAAATGGCTACAGGGTGAGCCAGCCTAACACAGGTGGGCTCCCTCCTGAATTTTATATTGGGGGGCAGGGACACCACCCCCTTGTAAAATGCAGCCCAGTATGTCACTCTCAAATGCAATATGAAATTCTATCATTTATGATCACTCTTCCCCAAAGGATCCTTTGCTATGAGATTACTAATTAATCCTATCTCTCTTTCCCATGTTTCTATGATGCATTGTTCCAGGAAGCTGTCTCAAGTGTATTGCATGAGTCTGTCCTCCAAATTACTTTTGCCAATTTGCTTTGTATGATATATATATGAAAATTAACATCCCTCATGACTTTTGCATGACCTTTGTTGCAAGCACATTTTATTTCTTGATTAATTCATTTCTTGATTAGTTAATTAAACAAAGCTGGCATATAAAAGCTAGTATCAGTAATGGTGACATGAAATTATTGGAAGTCATAAAAAATGCACCTGGTTCACTCATGTCCTTTAGGGAAGGAAATCTGCCATCTTTATCAGATTTGGGCTGTATGTGACACTGATCTACAGCAATGTAGTTGACTCCTGAATACTTCCTGAAATGGCATAGTTGCATTTCAGGGGAAATGTGGGATGGGCAATGGCCATCCTCATGAATGTAAGAAAAAAGATTATCTGACCGTTATCAAGTTTTTTGAACAGTGCTGCGCACAAATTGACTGCTGCATTTCTTACATTGCAACTTCAAAAGTACTTAATTATCTGTAAAATCTTTTGGAGAATGCTCTGAGATTGTGAAAGGTGTTACATAAATGCCAGTCTTTATTTCGGTGAAACACTGAACTTGAAAGAGTTAGGGTTCAATCCATTGTACCTGGATGTTTAATGAAGTATTTGAAGTGAAAAAGATAAATTTTGAAGCCAGAAAATTAGACCTATATCTCAAAGCTTACAGTTCATAGTTTATAGGCTGTTTGTAGGCTATTAAATTATGTGCAAAGATTTTTACGATGTAAACAAATCAGATTGAATTTTCCCAATTACTTAGACTTAATTTTTATTCCATCATTATGTGCGCTGGTGGTATGAAAATGTAATGTTTTTTTCAAGATGTGTGTTTTAAAGTAACATTTATAGCTTATCCTTACTTGACTTCCTTTAATGGCCAAACGGCTCTATTGGGAAATGGAAATCAAAAGGCCTGTTTGGACCTTGTGTGGTTTAGTAATGCCGACAATTGTAGCACACTAACACTCAACCCTGCAAATACCTGTTAACTTAACCTAGTTTGGGGTTTGAATTTGGGACTTTCTAATCTGTATGACATAACCTATTGAGCTATTACGTGTCCCATCTGATTCTGCTTAACAGGCTGAACAGATCTGCTTGTCCAGTTAAAAGATAAAAATGATCTGACTGCTTTACCCATGGGAATCTGATACTGCAGACCTTAAGCTGGATGCTTGGAGTCTTTCTAGAAATCTATCAGTTGAAAACTTAGCACGAGCTTTCAGCAAAAGATTTTAAACCAGCTGATTAAGAAGTTTGTTGAATAATGTCACTACAGATCCTTTTCTTTCCTTAAAGAAGATTGATTCTTTAACTGAAGATTTAATTAAAGATAGAAAACTTTTAAAGTCTGAGAAGGATTTCTGGAAATATGATACATAATATGGAATGAGTCTCCCAACAGCCCTTTCATTATCCTGCCTTATGTCATTTGCCATGAGGAGAATCTCTTTTTATGCTTTTGTTCTTTTGTTATAATGTGGAATGCACTACCCAGCAGAGTTGAAGATGGCAGCCTCACTGCAAATTCTGTTAAGTGAGAATTAATCGAACTGTGACCAAACACCGATTAACAATCAATGACTTCTACAGCCACAACAGTGTGTGGAGCTATGATGTAAAAGAAGACACCAGTGAAGACATCATGGCCTGGATGTCCACAGGAGATCCACAGCTGGCCTCTGAAACAAATAGCTTTCCACTCTTTCCACTGGCACTGGAATGACAATCTAAACTTCATTATTATTCCCATCTTGCAAAATTCTCCCTGACTTCTCCAGCAGCCAACTCGGACTGATCATCGCTAACGCTTGCATCAAAATCCCCGTGATTCTGTCGAAACAAATCCTCTGGTGGAACATGGTCAAAGCTAACTGGAACTGCAATAGAGAAGGCAATGTAGCAGTGGCGATCTGAATCTCTGCAACACCAACATGTTATTGCCAGTTTTCTGGTTTTCCTGCCATAACCGCCAAGAAGTTCATTCCCCTGTGCTTCCGAGAAGAGTACGCCTATCGCTGCAGAAAAGATACCCAGGGCCTGCTCCAGCAAAACAACCAATTGACCATCCGCAGATTGGGATTCTAGAAGCAGCCAGATGCCAGCAGTGGGTTGAGTATATTAAAGCTCTGGACCTCACATATTTTAATCATCATGCCTGGTCTCTGCTATGACAGTTTGGAGGCGCAAATTTGAAGGAATATTGGACTTCAAATAACTAGCCCAATTCCATTGTTTCCAAACTAATGGACAACTCAAAAGGACCGGTTGACAAAAACATTAAGTAAGGGATCCATCATCAACTAAACCAGGCATGGCTTCACTCTCTCCACAACACTCCACCACCATCAACACAGTTGAAATGAGAAAGGGTTTAATTATAAGAAGAAAGGGAAGGCAGCTGAAAGAGGTGGTAAGCTCCCGGAAGGTCTTCATCAGATGGGCTCCAATGAACTCCAGTTGCTGGTAAAACTCTACATCAATCATGGAAGGAAAAAACAGTTTGGATCAGCACTCTTATTTCCCAGTTTTTATTGGTGTGCCATTTTAAGGTATACAAGACCAGTTCGGACCAGTGTTGTTATTTCCCAGTTTTTACAGTTTTCTTTCCTTCTGGCATACCATAGGATCTGGATATATCCCAAATGCATGGCAAGAAGTGATGGTCATTGCCACAGGACCACTTTTGTGCCAAACAGCATAAGCAGCAACTGATAGACAGAGTGAAGCGATCCCACAACCAACAGATCAGATCTAAGCTCTGCAGTCCTGCCAACTCCAGTCGTGAATGGTGGTGGACAATTAAACAATTCACTGGTGGAGAAGGCTTCACAAATATCCCCATCCTCAATTACATGGGAGACCAGCACGTCAGTGCAAAAGATAAGGCTGAAGCATTTGCAATTATCTCCTGCCAAAAATGCTGGGTGGATGATACATCTCGGCCTCCTCCAGAGGTCCCCAGTCTTCAGCCAATTCAATTCACTCCATGTGATATCGAGAAATGGCTGAAGGCACTGGATACTGCAAAGGGTATGGGCCCTTACAATATTCCAGCAATAATACTGAAGACTTGTGCTCCAGAACTTGTTGCACCCCTAGCCAAGCTCTTCCAGTACTGTTACAACACTGGCATTTACCCAGCTATGTGGAAAATTGTTCAGGTATGTCCTGTATACAAAAAGCACAATAAATCCAGCCCGGTCAATTACCTTCCCATCAGTCTATTCTCGATTGTCAGTAGAGTAATGGAAGGGGTCAACATCAGTGCTGTCAAGCAAAAACATGCTCACTGACACTCAGTTTGGGTTCCGCCAGGGCCATTCAGTTCCTGACCTCATTACAGCCTTGGTTCAAACATGGGCAAAAGAGCTGAACTCCTGAGGTGAGGTGAGAATGACTGCCCTTAATATCAATGCTACATTTCACAAGTGTGGCACCAAGGAGCTATAAAAAAGCTGGAGTCAGCCCTAAAAAATGGGAATCAGTGGAAAAACTCTCCACTGGTTGGAGTCATACCTAGCACAAAGGAAAATGATTATGATTGTTGAGGGTCAGTCATCTCAGCTCCAAGACATCATTGCAAGATTTCCTTAGTGTAGTGTGCTTGGCTCAACCATCTTCAGCTGCTTCATTTCTGACCTTCCTTCCATCATAAGGTCAGAAGTGGGGATGTTCACTGATGATTGCACAATGTTCAGCACCATTCGCGACTCCTCAGATACTGAAACAGTCCATGTTCAAATGTAGCAAGACCTGGACAGTATCCAGGCTTGGGCAAGAAACATTCACACCACCCAAGTGCCAGGCAATGACCACGTGTAACAAGAGAGAATCTAACTATCGCCCCTTGACGTTCAATGGCATTACATCACTGAATCCCTCACTATCAATATCCTGGGGGTTACCATTGACCAAGGAAATGAACTGGACTAGTCATATAAATACTGTGGCTACAAAAGCAGGTTAGAGACGAGGATTCCTGTGATGAGTAACTCACCTCCTGACTCCCCAAAGACTGTCCACCATCTACAAGGCACAAATTAGGAGTTGATGGAATACCCTCCACTTGCCTGGTTGAGTGCAGCTCCAACAACATGCAGTTGTGTGCAGTTTTGGTCTCCTTATCTGAGGAAGGATGTTCTTGCTATAGAGGGAGTGCAGCGAAGGTTTACCCAACTGATTCCTGGGATGGCGGGGCTGATATATGAGGAGAGATTGAGTTGATTAGGATTATATTCGCTGGAGTTCAGAAGAATGAGGGGGGATCTCATAGAAACCAATAAAATTGTAACAGGACTGGACAGGGTAGATGCAGGAAGGATGTTCCTGATGGTAGGGGAGTCCTGAACCAGGGGTCACAATCTGTGGATGTGGGGTAGACCATTTAGGACTGAGATGAGGAGAAAGTTCTTCACCCAGAGAGTGGTGAGCCTGTGGAATTCATTACCACAGAAAGTAGCTGAGGCCAAAACATTGTATGTTTTCAAGAAGGAGTTAGATAAATCTCTTGGGGCAAAAGGGATCAGAGGATATGGGGAGAAAGCTGGAGCAGGCTATTGAGTTGGATGATCAGCCATGATCATAATGAATGACGGAGCAGGCTCGAAGGGCCGAATGGCCTACTCCTGCTCCTAGTTTCTATGTTTCTATGTTAATTAAGGGGCAGAAGGTTCAGAGGAGATGTGAGGAAGAATTGTTTCACCCAGAGGGTGGTGGGAATCTGGAACTGACTGCCTGAAAGGGTGATAAAGAAACCCTTATAACATTTAAGAAGTATTTGGATGTGCACTTGCGATGCCATGGCATACAAGGCTTTGGGCCTAGTGCTGGAAAAAGAAATTAGAATAGTTAGGTACTTGTTTGACTGGCACAGACTCAATGGGCTGAAGGGTCCTTTTCTGTGCTGTAGACATCTATGACTCCATGACACCCCCTAAAGCTCCTTTGTTCCAAGGAGAACAACACCAGGTTCGCCAACCTAACCTTGCAGCTCAAAACCCTCATCCCTGGAACCATCCTGGTAAAACTCCTCTGCAGCCTCTCAAGAACATTCACACCCTTTCTAAAGTTTGATGACCAGAACTGGGTGCAGTTACCATAGTTATGGCCTAACCAGAACTTTATAAAGTTTCAACATATCTTCCATGTTTTTGTACTCAATATCGGTATTTATGAAGCCCAGGATACCTTATGCTTTGCTAATTACTATATCAAAGTGTCTTACCAGCTTCAAAGATCATTGCACATGAACACAATGTTCTCTTTGTTCTTGCACATTCTTTAAGATTGTGCCATTAATATATACTGTCTCTCCCTATCCCTTCTGCCAAAATGCATCATCTTATATGTCTCTATATTATTTTCCATCTGGCAATTGTCTGCCCGTTCTTCTAGCCTATTTTTGTCCTGTTGTAGTTGATTGATCTCATCCTCACTCTGCCATATCACCAAGTTTGTTATTAGTGGCAATTTATAATCACTTGGGTAAACGCAAGATAATTAAGGAAAGCCATGATTTGTTGAAGACAAAGGGCAGGATTTTACCGCCGGTGAGTGGGGCGGGGCCCGCTTGCCAACACGTAAAATGACATGGGATGACATCGGGCGGAACTCCCGACGTCATCCTGCTCCATTTAAATTTTCAGGAAGGCGGGGGTGCAGCAAAATCAGCTGCGCGCCCGTCAACCTGTCAATGGCCAATAAAGTCATTAGTGGACCTGCCTGTCCAACATTAAGGTTGGCAGGTCAGCCAGGAGCCCTAGTGGGAAGTAGATAAAACAGGTGGGATGAGGTTTCATGTAGGGTTTTAAAAATTTTAATGAAGTTTTTTTGAAAAGGATGAATATGTCCCAACTCATGTGACATTGTCATATGAGGGGACATGTAAGGGAATTTTTTTTTCTATTTTTAATATTTTTAAAAGTAGAGGCGATCTCCTTGAGGCTACACTTAGGGGCACTGGGAGCCACCAAGCTTCAAATTAAACATTAGGTTTTGCTCCCACAAATACGCATGAGAATTGCTCTCCTCTTTTCCTCCCCTATGATTTCATTGGCTTGAAAGTAGAACACAAGATGTTCTATATATTGAGGCCAATTGTCTATAGCTGACTCAAAGGGAATGATCCTGCCAAACTGTGGCATCTCAGATGAGTATATTTTCCTATCTTTTTAATTATCTTAGATACTCACAATCCTTGGGCGAGGGACTGCACAGGATCTAATTTATCCTCATCACCAGTTTGTTATAGAGTTGATTTTCCAGGCAACTTTTCTTGGCGGACACATTGAACTTTATTTACAAGACAGCAGCAGCAGCTACCTGTGTGCATCTAACTCTAACTAAAGAACTCTCTCCTAGAGGTTCTCATCGGTGCTAACTCATTGGTTTACACAGATCATGTGATCTTACAACACAGGAATATTCTTAAAGCTACAGTCCTAACATTTATCAAAACTATAGTTACTATAACAACGTTGCTCAATTGTGGCAGGCAGAATGTTTTGTTGGACTGATGGCAGCATTCTATTAGTGGAAAATACTACTTCTGTAGCCACAGTTTAGTAGCAGCGTGAAACGGCTTCCTTAACCTGCTGTTCAAATTTTGAGATGTTTTGCCTTTCCAGGGTAATTTGAGGTAGACCTGGCACTTATCCAACAATGGCTATATAGACAATTTATAGATGATCAGCCTGCTGTTGTAAAAATAACACTTTTAATTTAACAGCTCTATTGTTGAACTGGACAAGAGGGATGTTGTTAAGCCATTTAATGTTCTTGAATGGAGAAATTGAATTTGTATCTTGCAATAAAGACATTTGAGAATATGGATAAGCTAAGCAATAAGGAGAAGCTAAGCAATAAGGAGACCAGTGCTGTTTGTCAGTTTTCCTCTCTACTACCCCTTGAGATACTAAGACTGACGTCTTTTCTGTCTAATGTTGAGCCTTTCTCCAAATGGGTTCCAAATAATTATTATGCATGAATTCAATCTGAATCTCTTTCTTACACCTGTACTGGGACTAGCAGAGAATTCTACATGTCCATGTGAAATCTAATGCTTCCAATCTATAAAATGCTAGTTTCCTTGATGCACACTCTGAAAATATATGCTGATGGATTCAAAGAGCGACCATGAAAATGCCTCACTTGAAATAGCTACAGTGCAGCAGAGGGATGCACAACAGTGTGACATTGTCCCATGGGAATGTAGAACATGGATTCACACCTCTGGATCCTCAGAGAACTGATCTCACCTCAGCTCTGCTGTAGTGGGAGGTGTGATGCGGAGATTGCATATTTTCTCAAAGGGTGGTAGGATCACTTATTCCCATCTTGCTCAGCTCCAACAGAGCATCACTGACAGCAGGCTATGCAAGATTTGTCTCAGATAGAGTGAAGAAGTAAAACAGGACAATTGAAAAGAAAACAAACAAAACAAATAAAAGAAAAACAAATACTTTGTAGCTATGTCTTGGAGAATAGATTTTTCACAAGATGAAAATTACATTTCTGTGCACATTTACATATCAGTCTGCATTCTTAAACGCCTAAAGATCTACCTTAAACCATTGGGTGGGGTATTGGGGGTGGGGGAGGGGGGGAGGCAGCGGGCAGTTAGAATTTTGCCCAATTTCTAAACGTATTTGTAAAGTTGCAATCGGGGATGTTTAATATTTGTCTCAATGCACTAACTGTCCAAGATTGTGAATAATTCTTCAATGGTTGAAGGCAGTGTTACACTCTGAACTGATCTTGTGTATCTTAAAATGGAACTCCAGTTCAGACCAGTAACTTTCATTTCCAATTTTTACTGTTTTTTCCTTCTGGGGGTGTGAGTGAGCCACAAAGGTCCCAATGGGATCCAATTCTCAGAGCTATCTCAGCTGGGATGGTGGTGGAAATACTGTGATCATTCTCAGACGAGTGGAAGCCCTTCTAGCTGCTATGTGTAATGGCATTGTTAATGTGTTTGTGACAATTGTGAAACAGCTGCACAACACTCTGTGGAGGGAAGGCTAAACAGCCAACAGTCCATGGTCCATATTGGTACAAACGACATAGGCAGAAAAAGGGATGAGTTCCTGAAGGCAGATTTTAAGGAACTAGGAAGAGGATTGGCAAACAGGACTTAAATGTAGCAATCTCCAGATTACTCACAATCCTGTGCACTAGTGAGGAATAGGAGGATCGAGAAGGTGAATGCGTGACTGGAGAGATGATGCGGGAGAGAGGGCTTTAGATTCTTGGGACATAGGGACTGGCTCTCGGTGTGCTAGGACCTGTTAAGGGCAAACTAGTTGCATCTGAACAGAAATAGGACCAATTTCCTTATGGGTTGGTTTTCTAGTGCTATTAAAGTGGGTTTAAACAAACTTGATCAGGATAAAGAGAGGGGAAGGGATTGGTGGTGGGAACCAGAAGATAACATCAGCGAGGAAAAACAAAATGCACAAAGAATTGGGAGAGACCAAGGTAGCACATGGGCTCAGAGTAGGAGGGAATGCCATAAGGCCTAAATTAGATTCATTGTGCATATGTGTGAATTCACGGAGTGTGGTAAATAAAGTTGGTAAGCTGCAGGTGTAGGTGGTCATGCAGGAATATGATATTGTGGCATCAACAGATGCCTGGTTCATTAAGGGTCAAACTGGGCACCAGTAGGTGAACATTTAGGAGATAGTGATCATAATATCATAAATTTAAGGTTAGCTAAGAAAAAGAGCAAGGAGAAATCCAGTAAAAATAATAGGGGAGGGACAATTTGAATGTGGTGAGAACAGGTTAGGCTCAGGTAACTTGAAGTGAAAGATTTTAAAGCAAATCTATAAATGAACAATGGGTTACATTTAAAGAGCAGATAGTTTAGCTAGAGTGGAGGTACATTCCCGAATAGGTAGGACAAACAAAATCAGGGATCTCTGGGTGATGAAAAAGAAAGAGAGTAAGATGAAGCAGAAAAAGGTACTGCAGTTTATGGGGTACTGGTGTCCTCACACCATGGCATGAAAAGTCACTACCATTCCAATGGCTTACCCTTTAGGGATCTAATGCTTAGAGGAGCATTAATTATTTCAAGGGGGGACTTCTGCCCCCATCTGGGCAGGAAGTTCTGCCTCGGAGAGCTGCCAGCCAATCAAATAGCCAGCAGCCCTCCGGTCTCAGCAGCACCAACAGGGATGGAGGCCAGTGCTGGAGGTACAACAGTTCCCAGTGTTGAGGAGCTGGAGTGAATGGGAAGCTGGAGTGCATCACCAGGGCCTGTTCAGTTCATATACTTGAGCAACCATTCAGTACATTCCCCAAAGTATACAATGCAGCACCTCCCTGATACTCCATCACTCCATTTTCCATTGGCCTGTAAGTAGCTAAGCCAATGGTATTAACAAGAAACAGTAAACATTACCTACACTACCCTGTGATCACTGCTTCTGGTTTTATTAGAGGTGGTGAGCTTTTTCTGATGTAATTTGCCTCCCGTGCTATTTGATGTTTTCCCAAACCTGTGAGTAATGTCAGTGGAACATGCACCAGTCCCCCTCAAACAGTTAATACATCATTACAAAAACAGAATTACCTGGAAACATCTGCAGTTTTTTTGTTTTTAATACATCATTATATTTTTCATCAAAAAAATTGCAGTCCATTTCCACAAACTGAACAATGAAGGTCAAAGTCTACCATTGGGCAGTCAAACCCGGCAATGTCACTTGCATTTTATCTTTCACAGTCAGAGCTGTGTGAAAAACAAATTCGTTAGTCAGGAGCCTGGGAGCAGAAGAGATGCTTCTGGCTTCATCTCTGAGCAGCCTTTTTTTTCTCCTTCTCTGCTGAATAAAGCTTTGGGTGGTTATCTTGAAAGTTTGTTTAGCAGTTCATCAGAAGTACTTGACGTTGTGAGTCAGAAATCCCTATTAAGATACAGTGGGAGTTTGGGGTAGAAAATGGTACATAGAATTACGTAGAACGTTGAGTCTAGAAAGAGACCATTTGTTTTAACTGGACTATGCTGCTGGTTATGTTCGTCCCAAACATTTAAGTGCAGTTTTTCAGAGAGCTGAGAAGTGAATAGTTGTGTTCCACATGGTGCAGTTTTAAGGCCACTTCTCTTCACTGTGTATATCAACAATTTTGATATAAGTAGTGTTAAACTTTTCCAGATGATGCCAAAATAAGAGGTAAGTTAATTCTATAGAAGATCAAAGCTGCAAATGGCTATTGATAAAATGAGGGAATGGGCTAAAACTGGTAGTGTTAGCAAGTGTGAGGAGATGCATTTTGGTAAAAAATGTCAGCTATGATTATAATCCAATTGGTAATAGGTTTGGCACTGTGGAATAGTAGAGGGGTTTGGGGGTTAAAGTTTACAGATCGTTAAAGGTTGATGAAGCTGTGTATTAAAAAGCTAATGGAATTCTAGTTCACAAGAGCTATAGAAACTAAAGAGCTTTAATAAACATGAGCATAATAAAATCAGTTCGGAGGACTTTGCACAATGATAGACTCAGCAAGGGCATTGAGACTTTAGAGATGCAATAGGACAGATTTACTAGATGAGAACCAGAAAGCACAGACTTAAGATAATTGGTAAAAGAAGCAATGGCAGCACAAGGAAAAGCTTTTTCAAGTATCAAGTGGTTAGGATCTGGAATACACTGTTTCAGACTGTGGTAGAGGCAGGATCAATTTCAAACGGGAGTTGGATCATTATCTGAAAAGGAAAAATTTGCATGGAAAAAGGCAAGGGAGCAGCACTAAGTGAGTTTCTCCTTCAGAAGACCAGCACAAACACTATGGGCTGAACAACCTCCTTCTGTGCTGAAAACATTTTATGGCGTGAATTATGAGCTTGGTAGGCAGACATGATCGGCGGGCCTGGGATTGCCCAGCAAACGGGCCCTTGACTGAGGTCGTCCCACGACTGTAATTTCACGCTGGATGGCCAATTAAAGCCACAGGCAAGGCCGGGTGGGGAAGTGTTGGGTGCCGGGTTCATTGGTGACCAGGCGGGCAGTTTGAAAATAGCACAGGCAGTGCCTTGAAGGTTGCCGGTGAAGAAGCATACAATCTGTGTTGCAGGGACAGTATTTATGGCTTCGGCAGTGGCTGGAGATGCCAGGCGGGAGGGCAGGTCGAGTGGGTACTCGGCCCCCTGCTTTTTTGACAAGTGCTTTGCTGCGCTCCTGGAGGAGAGGGCTGCCAGGAGGGACACCCTTGTACCAAGGGGCAGAAAGAGGAGGCCACAACATGAAGAAAGCCTCGGAGGAGGTGGCAGCGTAAGTCAGCGTGGTGCCTCGCATATGGGAGCAGTGCCACAAGTGGTTCAGTGAGCTGCTGCGTTCAGGAAGGGTGAGTACCATGTTGGCATGGACAATGTGGAGAAGTGTTAAGGGCTAGCCATATCCCCGTTGAGCCCAGGGTTTTAGAGTCTGAGTGCCAATTGTCAATGACACAGAAGCTGGCCAAGGGGGTGAACCCTGGTTGTTTGGGCTGTGTGCCTTGTGGGTCGAGGGCCATGGCTTGGATGTGCCCCGCAATATGTTCCTCAGTTGGAGTTGGTCAGGCAGCAATGGCGCCTCAGGCAGAGAGTGGACTAATCAACTCTCCTCTGTCTTTTCAGGAGAAGACAAGCCATAACCAATTGGAGAGGTCACGGACAGGCGGAGACCCGCCCAATCTGCTGCTGCTGATCAGGTTCGAGCAGGACACCCTGGAGTTTGAGAGCCAGCACGCTCCCCATGCAACCGATTGTGGAGAGGCTAGGGTGTCAGATGAAGGTAAGAGCGTGGTGCACAGAGGTGAGAATTTCAGATTGTACAACCATTCCAGTGTAGTCTCTTCATTCATGGGAACTCAAAACTGGAATCCCCATTGATCATTGAAAGACAATGGCACTGTGATGCAGATCTCCATTGTCTCACCAGGGTGCCTGGGATGCACAGTGACAGTGTGATGACTTAACCTAATGACATGTCCTTGTTCTCCCATAGATTCACCAGCATACACTCATTCTCAGTGCCCTGAAGGGCCAACCCTGATGCCAGAGGACCACCGAGCTTCATCTACACCTGCGCCGCGCCTGCTCTCTGAACCAGGCACCAGCATAGATACCAGAACCTTGGTGGGCATTAGATCATTGGCTACATTGTCAGTGCACAGCAGTAAGGGCACTTTACACTCACTTGAGGTGCAGGCGGAAGCAGATAGTGCCCAGGACGCTGGCAGTCGGAGGTCTGCTGGAGACCAGGATGATGCTGGGTCGAATGCAGATGATGAGCCTCTGGAGTCATCCATTAGGCGGCAGCTGTTAGACATCCAGTGGGATGTGCAGGAGGGTCTGGCAGAAATCCATGAGGGTCTGCATGCCATGGTCTCTGTTGTGGCCGAGCGCACTGCCTCCTCCATTGAGAGAGTGGTGACTCTCATCGAGAAGCAGTTCCAGGAACAGAATCAGGGCTGGACCTGAAAGCCCTCATACAGGCATTTACCTCAGGTGGTCAGTGTCAGTGTGGGAGATGGATGAGGCAACCAGTCTCCTAGCTAGATGCCCATCCGTCAAAGGTGAGCAGGGAGGTCCAGAGCAACTTTGCGTTGGTACACAAGCTGCTTGTTGTCTCTGCGAGCTCCTTTTAGGGCACTCCAGATGACAGAAGCAGGTCCTCCATGCCTTTGCCAGTGACCGTCACAACTGACGAGGCTGCAATGACTGGGGAGATGCCAGCCGTGGCACTCGCCTCTCCCCCCAAGGCGGGGCCAGCACAGGCTGCACTGGCCAAAGGATGACTGCCAAGGTCACCAAGGCCAATAAGACAGCAGAGTCAGCAGGCTGCCTCCAAAGCCAGTGCCAGTGAGCTGGGGGAGGGGAAGGTGTGCAGGTGGAACCAAGATGCAGCATCGCAAACTTAAGTTTAAGGCACCATGAGCACAAAAGGGACTGTTGACGGGTGATCTTCTGTTCAATTATGTTTGGTTTACGTCTACTGGAGTGGACATTAACACCAGTAATGGTCATGGCAGTATGATTTGAATGTGACAATACATTAAATTTGCTTTTGTGGCAATTGCCTGAGTATGCTTCACCTTTTATTTTTTGTGCATTGGTGCGGGGAATGCCAGTATGTAATGCTCAATGTGAGGGCTCTAAACTTTATTGCACAGGCACTGAGTGGACTTTAGGTTCACATGAAAGGGGCATTTCAGAATCCGGGATGGAGGTGGCAGCCTTGGCATGAGGTGGGAGCAGATCTTTGACAGCCGAGCTGAAGGAGCGTTGGATCAAGGCATCCCTGAAGGTTACCAAGGTCTGCCTCCACGCTCTCAGTGTTGTCCTCACTGTACTCCTCTTCTAACTCACTACTGGATTCATCCTCTCGGGCTTGTGGAGCTGCCTCAAAATCCTCTTCCTCCCGTGGGTCCCCCTTTGCCAGTGCCAGATTGTGGAGAGCGCAGCATGCAACCACTATCACTGACACTCACTCTGTTGTGTATTGTAGTGCTCCCTCTGAACTGTCGGAAGCATTGGAAGTGCATCTTCAGAAGACTTATGATCCTCTAATCACTGCCTTTGTGGAGGCATGACTCCTATTATAGTGCTGTTCTGCCTCTATTCTTGGGTGACGGAGTGGCGTCATAAGCCACCTTTTCAATGGATAGCCCTTGTCACCCAGTAGCCATCCAACCAGTTGGGCTGGAGCATTGAACAGCGTTGGCAGCTGGGAGTGTCTGAGGATATAAGCATCATAGGAGCTGCCAGGGTACCTTGCACAGACTTGCAGAATCTGCATCCTGTGGTCACAGACTATCTGCACGTTCATGAAGATGAAGTCCTTCCTGTTGACGAAGTCACCCAGCTGACCCACTGGTACCTTGATGGCCACATGCGTGCAGTCAATTGCACCCTGGATGCGGGGGAACCCAGCAATCACTGAAAATCCGCTGGCTTGCTCAGCCTGGCTGGCATCATCCATACGGAAATGAATAAATGTCATTGTCTGCCTGAACAGAGCTCCTGTCACCAGCTTGATGCAACTGTGGACAGCTGTTTGAGAGAATCCACACAGATCCCCCACTGACCCCTGGAACGAGCTGGAGGCATGGAAGTTCAGGGTCGCTGTGACATTCAGAGCCACTGGCATGGGGTTTCCACCCACACAGTTCGAGGTGTTCTCAGGCCCAATCACATAACTAGTGGAGGTCACAGTCTCCCTCTAGAGGTGGAGCCTCCTTCAGCATTGCACCTCAGACATGTTGAGGTAGCTGCATTGTTGCCTGTTAATCCTGGTAGCAGGATAGTGGCATCTTCTGTGGCCCCTTCCGCCTTGAACTACTTGCAGGCCCTGCGCCCCTTGTGCCTGCGCCTCCGCCTCTCCTCCCACAGGTCGCTCCCCTGCTAGCTATGTTAGGACACCTGGCTTCCTCTCCCTTCTGCCCCTCTCTTCCTCCTCAGAGGAGGTGCCTCCAGCAGAGAGCACAATCCCTAACAGGGTGACAGAAGGCTGTCTGATACCTGGAAGGGTCCACACGGTCAGAATCCTCCAGGGGCCTTGGAGACACCAATGAGTCCTGAAATGAGGCTGACAAATGCTAAGAATGAAGGTCCAAACAAAGATGAAGCTGCCAAGTACTAATAAGCAACCAGCAGCAAACTATCTCCAAAACTCCTCACTACTCACAATGGCAATGCTGCTGACCCTTGCTATCCCGCTCTTGGACGAGGTTTTGCAAAAAGTCGGTTGCATGCCTGCACATTTCCCATATCCAACAAGCGCAAAATTGCACAGACAATGTGAAATATTTGTTAATTGCCTTTTTAATGGCCTTTTAATTGATGGCGGGCACGGCTCTGACACCTGCGCGCACCCGCCAAGTGAAATATTGCGCAAGTGCGGGATGATGTCAGGATACTCACATTATGCCATTTCACACAATTTGACACCCGAGTGGGTTGGGCGCGCGCCCACCCGCAGGACATAAAATTCTGCCCTATGATTCTTATGTTGCCTGATTTGAGGATACAAAAATATGAACAATAATATGAAAAGTTGGGTATTTTACTTATGAGAACCCCAGGCCAGTGGCTCTGAAAGTCACAGCCACCCTCAACATTTATGCCTCCAAATCTCATAGAAGTATTTAAGATTTGATCTAATGGGACAGGGTAGATAGAAATAGTCAATTTACAGTAGTGCCACAAAAACATGCTTTATGCCAAATAATGATTTTATTCCATCGGCTAGAAAACCAAACTGAGCCTTTAAAAACAGAGCTGTTAAAAACACAGACTAAAAGTGTGACTTGAGCTCGCAACAAAGATGGCTACCGAATTTGCATCACTGTACTCTCAATAATGCAACCCACTGAGGGGCAGATACCACATGTACAAAGACCCATCAAGGACAAAGACCTCAGGAAAATATGATACAAGAGTAAATTTAAGAGAATTAGATCAGAGGGTAAGGGAAATATCTTTACACAGAGAGATTTGAGGCTGTGGACATTTCATCCAAGGTTAATGGCTGACATTCAGGTAAGGTTTCTCCTTTGAGAGTAATCAGGAAATTGCGCCCAAAATGCACTTGAAATTGTGCTGGTTAGATTTGCCTTCAAGTCACCATACGCATAATCACAAAAAAAGAAACTTGCGGAACTAGTGGAATCTTGCAATTTCAACCTGGGAGTTGGGGGAGGGTGGGGGTTGTGGGGTGTGTCAGCGGTGATGGTGAGGTGGTGCAGGGGGCCTGGCCAGTTTCATTGGGACGTTGGTGAGGGTTGATTCAGCCAAACTGAATCTTGAACAATCATAACAGGTTAAGGACTACACGAATAAGTGGTTTTGAACAGAACTCACATAATGTAACATTTGCTAACCTTTTGTGTTGGTTCTGCTGACTCTGTCCAGATTGCATATATATAAGTGTAAACTCAATCCCACTATGTTAACATTCAAGATCAGATAGATATGTGGTTGAAGGAACAGAGGATGAACGGATTATGGGAAGAGGTCGAATAAACATAATTGTAACTATTTGCTCACAGGAGGTATATTCTCATATGGACTTTTGTGGTCTAAAATGCTATATCCGTGCTGGAACTTTTAAAGATCTCTATGCATACCATCTTCATTATCTAGCCCAACATGCTGAAATGAATGTTTATTTTCTCTCTCTAATGACTGTAAGAATGTGAATTTCTTTGAGTTTGGCCAGTCTCAAGCTATTTACAAAGTGTAAAGCTGCCAATAATTAGGCATTCATTAACAGGCTATCTCATTAAAACTGCAAGAATACTTAGATAAAACACTGAGGCTGCTGGAAATCTGAAACATAAACAAAATATGCTGGATATACTGCGGTCAGGTAGCAACTGTGGAGAGAGAAAAATGAGTTAATGCCTCAGGTCATTTATAGGTCACCTTGCACATTTTGCAAGGTCTCGATCACTTATCTAATTTAGTTACTCATTCCCTGGTGATGGGATTACTGGAAGACATTCAGTTTTTTTTTTAACCAATAAGGCAGAGTTGTAGTAGATTGAATTTAATAAGTGAGTAAATCTTCATCAGTAAAACTGATAGTAACAAAAACAGAATTACCTGCAAAAACTCAGCAGGTCTGGCAGCATCGGCGGAGAAGAAAAAAGTTGACGTTTCGAGTCCTCATGACCCTTCAGCAGAACTAGGTGAATCCAAGGAAGGTGTGAAATATAAGCTGGTATAAGGTGTGTGTGTGTGGGGGTTTGGTTGGGGGGAGAGAAGTGGAGGGGGGTGGTGTGGTTGTAGGGACAAGCAAGCAGTGATAGAAGCAGATCATCAAAAGATGTCACAGACAAAATAACACATAAGTGTTGAAGTTGGTGACATTATCTAAACGAATGTGCTAATTAAGAATGGATGGTAAGACACTCAAGGTATAGCTCTAGTGGGGGTGGGGGGAGCATAAAAGATTTAAAAATATTTAAAAATAATGGAAATAGCTGGGAAAAGAAAAATCTATATAATTTATTGGAAAAAACAAAAGGAAGGGGGAAGAAACAGAAAGGGGGTGGGGATGGAGGAGGGAGCTCAAGACCTAAAGTTGTTGATTTCAATATTCAGTCCGGAAGGCTGTAAAGTGCCTAGTTGGAAGATGAGGTACTGTTCCTCCAGTTTGCGTTGGGCTTCACTGGAACAATGCAGCAGGCCAAGGACAGACATGTGGGCAAGAGAGCAGGGTGGACTGTTAAAATGGCAAGCGACAGGGAGGTTTGGGTCATTCTTGCGGACAGACCGCAGGTGTTCTGCAAAGCAGTCGCCCAGTTTACGTTTGGTCTCTCCAATGTAGAGGAGACCGCATTGGGAGCAACGAATACAGTAGACTAAGTTGGGGGAAATGCAAGTGAAATGCTGCTTCACTTGAAAGGAGTGTTTGGGCCCTTGGACGGTGAGGAGAGAGGAAGTGAAGGGGCAGGTGTTACATCTTTTGCGGGGGCATGGGGAGGTGCCATAGGTGGGGGTTGAGGAGTAGGGGGTGATGGAGGAGTGGACCAGGGTGTCCTGGAGGGAACAATCCCTACAGAATGCCGACAGCGGGGGTGAAGGGAAGATATGTTTGGTAGTGGCATCATGCTGGAGTTGGCGGACATGGCAGAGTATGATCCATTGAATGCGGAGGCTGGTGGGGTGATAAGTGAGGACAAGGGGGACCCTATCATGTTTCTGGGAGGGAGGAGAAGGCGTGAGGGCGGATGCGCGGGAGATTGGCCGGACACGGTTGAGGGCCCTGTCAACGACCGTGGGTGGAAAACCTCAGTTAAGGAAGAAGGAGGACATGTCAGAGGAACTGTTTTTGAAGGTAGCATCATCGAAACAGATGCGACGGAGGCGAAGGAACTGAGAGAATGGGATGGAGTCCTTACAAGAAGTGGGGTTTGAGGAGCTGTAGTCGAGGTAGCTGTGGGAGTCGGTAGGTTTGTAATGGATATTGGTGGACAGTCTATCACCAGAGATTGAGACAGAGAAGTCAAGGAAGGGAAGGGAAGTGTCAGAGATGGACCACGTGTAAATGATGAAGGGGTGGAGATTGGAAGCAAAATTAATACATTTTTCCAAGTCCCGATGAGAGCATGAAGCAGCACCGAAGTAATCATCGATGTACCGGAGAAAGAGCTGTGGAAGGGGGCGGAGTAGGACTGGAACAAGGAATGTTCCACATACCCCATAAAGAGACAGACATAGCCTCTCGCGGAGGCTGAGCGTCAACTCGGAGACACTTCCTCCTACCTCTCCCTGGACCATGACCCCACCCTCTGCGACCTCGTGGAGGCTGAGTGACAACTCGCAGACACTTCCTCCTACCTCTCCCTGGACCATGACCCCACCACTGAACATCAAGCCATTGTTTCCAGGACTGTCACTGACCTCATCTCCTCTGGGGATATTCCTCCCACAGCTTCCAACCTGATAGTCGCCCAACCTTGGACGGCCTGTTTCTACCTCCTACCCAAAATCCACAAACAGAACTGTCCCGGTAGACCGATCGTGTCAGCTTGCTCCTGCCCCACAGAACTCATTTCTCATTATCTTGACTCCCTTCTCTCTCCCCTTGTCCAGTCCCTTCCCACCTGCATCCGTGATTCCTCTGACACCCTACGTCACATCAACAATTTCCAGTTCCCTGGCCCCAACCGCTTCCTCTTCACCATGGACGTCCAATACACCTCCATCCCCCACCAGGATGGTCTGAGGGCCCTTAGCTTCTTCCTCGAACAGAGGCCCGAACAATCCCCACCCACCACTACTCTCCTCCAACTGGCTGAACTTGTTCTCACACTGAACAATTTCTCCTTCAACTCCTCTCACTTCCTCCAAATAAAAGGTGTGGCTATGGGTACCCGCATGGGCCCCAGCTATGCCTGTCTCTTTATGGGGTACGTGGAACATTCCTTGTTCCAGTCCTACTCCGGCCCCCTTCCACAACGCTTTATCCCGTACATCGATGATTACTTCGGTGCTGCTTCATGCTCTCGTCAGGACCTGGAAAAATTTATTAATTTTGCTTCCAATCTCCAGCCCTCCATCATTTTCACGTGGTCCATCTCTGACAATTCCCTTCCCTTCCTTGACTTCTCTGTCTCAATCTCTGGTGATAGAATGTCCACCAATATCCATTACAAGCCTACCGACTCCCACAGCTACCTCGACTACAGCTCCTCACATCCCACTTCCTGTAAGGACTCCATCCCATTCTCTCAGTTCCTTTGCCTCCGTCGCATCTGTTCTGATGATGCTACCTTCAAAAACAGTTCCTCTGACATGTCCTCCTTCTTCCTTAACTGAGGTTTTCCACCCACGGTCGTTGACAGGGCCCTCAACTGTGTCTGGCCCATCTCCCGCGCATCCGCCCTCACGCCTTCTCCTCCCTCCCAGAAACATGATAGGGTCCCCCTTGTCCTCACTTATCACCCCACCAGCCTCCGCATTCAAAAGGTCATCCTCCGCCATTTCCGCCAACTCCAGCATGATGCCACTACCAAACATATCTTCCCTTCACCCCCCCCGTTGGCATTCCGTAGGGATTGTTCCCTCCAGGACACCCTGGTCCACTACTCCATCACCCCCTACTCCTCAACCCCCACCTATGGCACCTCCCCATGCCCACGCAAAAGATGTAACACCTGCCCCTTCACTTCCTCTCTCCTCACCGTCCAAGGGCCCAAACACTCCTTCCAAGTGAAGCAGCATTTCACTTGCATTTCCCCCAACTTAGTCTACTGTATTTGTTGCTCCCAAAGCGGTCTCCTCTACACTGGAGAGACCAACCGTAAACTGGGCGACCGCTTTGCAGAACACCTGCGGTCTGTCCGCATGAATGACCCAAACCTCTCTGTCGTTTGCCATTTTAACACTCCACCCTGCTCTCTTGCCCACATGTCTGTCCTTGCCTTGTTGCATTGTTCCCATGAAGCCTAACGCAAACTGGAGGAACAGCACCTCATCTTCCGACTAGGCACTTTACAGCCTTCCGGACTGAATATTGAATTCAACACCTTTAGGTCTTGAACTCCCTCCTCCATCCCCACCCCCTTTCTGTTTCTTCCCCCTTCCTTTTGTTTTTTCCAATAAATTATATAGATTTTTCTTTTCCCACCTATTTCCATTATTTTTAAATATTTTTAAATCTTTTATGCTCCCCCCACCCCCACTAGAGCTATACCTTGAGTGCCCTACTATCCATTCTTAATTAGCACATTCATTTAGATAATATCACCAACTTCAACACCCATGTGTTCTTTTGTTCTTTTGTCTGTGACATATTTTGATGATCTGATCTGCTTCTATCACTGCTTGCTTGTCCCTACAACCACACCACCCCCGTCCACTTCTCTCCCCCCCCCACCCAACACCACCCCCCCCACCCACCCCACCCCCCACCCCCCCCCCACCCCACACACGCACACACAGACACACCTTAAACCAGCTTATATTTCACCCCTTCCTTGGATTCACCTGGTTCTGTTGAATGGTCATGAGGACTCGAAACATCAACTCTTTTCTTCTTCGTCGATGCTGCCAGACCTGCTGAGTTTTTCCAGGTAATTCTGTTTTTGTTTTGGATTTCCAGCATCCGTAGTTTTTTGTTTTTATTTTTTAAACTGATAGTAATACTTATTGAATATTGAAATCTTAAACTGGGCAACAGCTTGAGGTAAATGGACTTTGATCTTGCTGGACGCTCTGTTGCTCCGAAGTATCAGTAATAATATACAGCTCTCTTATTATGAAGGAAACATGTTTACAGTTATATCAATAATTCTATTCTGGAATTGTCTCAGTTTTCAATCGTCCTTTCTGCTATTTTATGATAGCTATAGGAGCAGAATAGAGGCAAAGATCTTCTGAGGACTCTTCTCGCTCACTGTTCTTCATATGCTGAACTGATGGCTTTTAGGGATCTTCTTTAATTGAGACAAGACTCCCCATTTTTCCCCAGATGTTTAAGCTTGAGGATGTAGTTTACCTTAAATTAATAATGACATCTTCTGCTGCTACCTCCGTCACCCACTTGACCCTTTCTGTCTTTCTTTCTCAGTCTGCCTGGTGCTCATTTTGCACATCATAGGTACAAAGACTCCTGCAGCACAAGTG
Organism: Carcharodon carcharias; assembly: GCF_017639515.1. Classification (NCBI taxonomy): domain Eukaryota; kingdom Metazoa; phylum Chordata; class Chondrichthyes; order Lamniformes; family Lamnidae; genus Carcharodon; species Carcharodon carcharias. The sequence goes on along the minus strand of NC_054480.1, from coordinate 66,792,583 downwards.
TGGTTTCTCACTGTGGTGAACATCCTTTTAAGTTAAGTTAAACATAACGCAAAAAAAAACATTTATTGGAGACAGTGTTACTGCCTGTAATTCAGCAGAATTTGTTCTCAAGGTGGACACTATAAAAATTCCATTCAAAACAAAAACAGAATTACCTGGAAAAACTCAGCAAGTCTGGCAGCATCGGCGGAGAAGAAAAGAGTTGACGTTTCGAGTCCTCATGACCCTTCGACAGGGTCATGAGGACTCGAAACGTCAACTCTTTTCTTCTCCGCCGATGCTGCCAGACCTGCTGAGTTTTTCCAGGTAATTCTGTTTTTGCTTTGGATTTCCAGCATGCGCAGTTTTTTTTGTTTTTATATATATATATATTCCATTCAGATCGTTTCCAAAACCCATAACCTGTTTGTCTCTCTTTAATGTGCTTTGTGACATTTCACAAGATCATAAGATAATAATGAGAAGGGAGATGACTTTTGGCCCATTTGAATCTTATAATTGCTTATTCTCCTATTGTAGCAGATTATAGCACAAATATATTGCAATCCTGCACTTATGTTTTGGTCTACAACATTACCACCACTAGCACAAATTGTATTCTACTCTTCATTTAAAGTTGATTTGTTACAAAGATTACTCAAAGGAACTGGATATTGAGCAATGCACTTCAACCAAGCAATAGATCTTCATTGTATTTTTACAAATATGAAAGCTAGTCTCTGTATTTAAAAAAAAACACTGATACGCACTTCGCTGTCCTCCTTTCCCCCATTTTCTCCTCTCAGGTAGGGCAGAGCGGGTGGTTGGTGCTCTCAGGCTATCTGATGACTTTCTTGACTGGCTTTCAGTGTGGTTGGAATATCTCTGCACTATGAATGATGCAGCTGTTGGTAGAAGCCCAGACAGAACTGACATTCCGACCGTGGTGTCCAGTAGCCAATTAGTGATCTTGGAATAGAAAGAAATTGATACAGGATTTATTGTAATCTGCTGTAAATATTCCCAGGTTGAAATCTGCAAGACAGTTCCATCAGAATTAAGTGTGTATCTCTTTGGTAAAACCAAGTGAGCCTTATTATAAGTAACACGTCAGTCACTGAAAGTGGTAACATAAAACTAAGCTCATTAAGTAGTTTCATAAATCTTCTCATTTATACTTATAGGCTTAATGCATTGAGCTCTCCCCACCCCACTTTTGCTATCATTATGCCACCAATCTGATTTGGAATTACATGGCTTTTCCAGCAACATCGCATGTCAGAACCCAGCAACTCCCTATTCAACACCGGCGTGGAAGCACCAGACAGGCTGCAGCAATTCAAGATGAAGGCCTACCATGACCTTGGCCAGCGATGCCCTTATCACAAGACTGAATAACAAACAAAAACTCTTCACCAACCTTAGTTTCCCTTCCACTTCCTCTGGACCTCGGTGACTCTGGTCTTTTGTGTACCTCTCTTCTCTACCAATGACAGACATTCATCCTCCCATTTCCTTATTCTCCGGAACTCCCTCCCTAAACCTGTCGCATTTCTTAATAAAAGTAAAATACTGCGGATGCTGGAAATCTGAAATAAAAACAAAGTGTAGTTCTGAAGAAGAGTCATATTTGACTCAAAACATTAACTCTCTCTTTCAACAGATGCTGCTAGAGCTATTGCATTTTCCAGCACTTTTTGTTTTTTATCTCTCTGTTTCTTTATGACTCTATTAATAAAAGCCCCTTAAAACCTTTCTCCTTTGCTGAATTTTTGACAACCATAACTCCCTACATGCTATTAGTGGTCATTGGTGGTCATTCTGAGCTTTCCTTGTAAAATATCATGTGATTTTTAAAATATATTTAAAGATTCAAATTCTTGCCATTATGTAATAAAATCTCCAAAAAGTGGAATTGGATGATGTAATCGACCATCAATGATCATTTTACAGTGCATTATGGATATTTTGATTCAGCCATCAGATTTTGTTGCGGATATGATAATTTTTCAACAGCAGAAACATGCTCTCCTGTCAAGATGCCATTTTATCATTAACTAATGATGTCTGTGTTTCATTATCAATGAGGAAGAATTAACCGAATGGATACTGCATCAAACTGGTGCCTTCCATTTTATTCCCTAGTATCTTCCCTCAGTATGAAAACTCAATATTTGTAAGTTGCAATGAAACCTGCAAAAACTTTTCACAAAATTATTGGAATACAATATCTGCCAATACTTACTGTAAAATACAAGTTGCATTTCATTGCCCCCTATTGACTGACCCTCACAGCTGCATTAACACAGGAGACAGAAATATCAACTCAGTGGCCATCTACCCCTCTCCCACTTGCTGGAACTTGCAGTCAAAATACAGCAGGTGGATATGAAGAGAAATGATTAGCAAATTCAAACTTGACAATGAAATATTAGTTCAGCATCGCTTTAGGACCATTTTAAAACACTGTTTCAATGTGGGAGATAGGAATATATTTCAATTCCCATTCTGTTTTTTTTTTATCTTGATCATCTCAATTATGCTTTGAGTAAAACGTTATGCTTCAGAATTTACATTTCCAAATGCCTCATTGCTATCCTACTTAAATGAGCATACAACAGGCCTTTCTGTTCCCTAATGATATTGAATTTGTAAGTGTTGCTTAGCGTAATTTTCTATTTGGCGTACCAGGGTGGATGTCTGATGTGGAAACTGAAAATGTTGGAAACACTCAGCATGGCAGGCAGCATCTGTGGAGAAAGAAACAAAATTAACATGTTAGGCTCATGACTTTTCATCAGGAATGCTAAGGCCATTGGGCTAAAGTAGAAATTAAAATACTGCTGTCAGGACCAGGGTCGTAATTTCCTTCCCCTCCCACCCATCTATTGACAGAGTTTCTGCTTCAGGTGTGCACCAGGACACCTTGATTGCAGCATACACCCAGATGCTCTCATTTTCATGTAACATATACACCTGAGGTAACTCAGGTGTGGCAGAAACAGATCCAATAGTAACTTTGAATGGGAGAATCAGATATTTGCTTGACCAAGAATGGAATAGCAGGGATATGAGGAGTGAACAAGGGAGCGGGACTAATTGGACAGCTCTTTTAAAGAGCCAGCATAGGCATGATAGAATGAATGGCCTTCTGTACTTTATAATTCTATTATCTGAGAGACTTCATTTCCCCCATTCAATGTCCTGGTTATGAATGTTATTTAAAGCTATGGATTGAAATACAGGCTAGAAATGTTGTGAGCCCGGAACACGTTCAGTTCCGGAGGATTTTTTCAGATACTCTTTAGTGGCAAACGGAAGTGTAAAATATCAACTATTTATTTTCCCTTGAGCAATAGCATAACACCAGGAAAGTGGAACTAATTGGATAGCACAGTTAAAGAGCTGTCACAGGCACGATGGGCCGAATGGCCTCTTTGTTGTAAGATTCTATGAGCCTTCACTCCAGCTTCAAGTTGTCCTACATCCATTCATCTAATCTCCTTCAATTAAACAATTCAAACCTAAAAACATCAAAAAGACATTCCCTTTTCTAAGGAAAATTTAACAAAAGAACTGAAATTAAATAGGTTGGCAGTCTTTCAATCAAGAGGGAAAATACATCCAATCCTGCAATCCATATAGACAACAGCATTTGTTCCTTGTGGGTCTGCACACCAATGGTTAGTCAATTAAATGCAACCCACCCCTCCCCCATCACACCGCTTTCCCTGCGGAAGCTGAATGTGCTACATGGCGAGTGAAAACTCTTGTACTTACGTTACAATCGCTTCCAAAGGGACCAGTTGAGGATAGCACACCACCATAATTTGATAAAAGTTGAGACTTCTTCTGTTGCCTGCTTGGTTTAGGGCTGTTTATTTTGCTAGGACCTATGTTTTCCCTGGATCTGGTGCTTTGAGACTGAATGTCCACTTCATAAAGTAGCAGAGGTGAGGAGACTGGCATTGAAGCCAGCTCAAACAGCTCTGGTGAAGGATTCATACCCAAGCTGTCTCAACGTGTCTGTTGTCTCGGCAGATGCTGCCTGCCCTGTTGAGTGTTTCCAGCAGTTTTTGCTTTCCTCTCATTTCAAACAGGCCTGATTTATAATATAGAACGGATGCACCTAAGCAAGACACTTAATTCCCTTTTAATAATTGCTTCACTTACAGAAGCTGGGTAATGTAGGTCATCCTTTGGGACCCTAATTGATTCTAGGCACATATACCATCCAATCTCTGTACATAAGTCAAGCTATGTCATAACATGGCTGCCTATTCTCTCACAAACAAACTGAGCCATGTTTTGATTTACATCAACTCACTGTTAGCCTTCCATTAGAACTCAGCAGTTAGGCCTGGCATGCACTTACCTGGAATTTACTGTATGTCAGAAAGCAATTCTTTTTAAAAAAGAATTCAAATGTGAATTTATATGTTGTGCACCATTGGACTTTAATAGACCTAGTTTCAATGTGGTGTCACACAGTTTACAGTTTACAACATTTATGACTACGATAGTTGTCGAATACCTTTGTGGATGCAATTCTTCTGGCAAATAGTCCTTTCGTAACTTGAGGGCATAGCAATGGATGAAAAATCTCTGCTTTCCTTATTAATCAATAGCTAGACACAATAATCGATAGATCAAACCATAATCTTAATAGATGGGACAAGGAGCTCTAAACAGCACTCATTACAAATAAACTAAAAAAAGGGGCTAATGGAAATAAGATACAAGTCAGCAATTATTCATTCTGTCTGACTCTTATTTCTCATCTTGGCTACAGAGCATAGCTTCAATCGGAGCTCACAGCAGGCAAAGCAGGCTTCGCCATTTATCATCTTCTAAACAAATTGAAATTTAAAGGTCTGTATCTCTGAAACACAGAAAACAATTACCATTGAATTTTAATAGTGACTTAATTTATTGGATCAGAAATGATGGATAGTACAAGAAAGGAGCCTTATTACATAACAGCTTCTCACTCAAGATATCGGTGCTAATGTTGAGGGTGATAGCTCTCCTATCCCTGGCAATCAGAAAGAATTGATTTTGCCAAAGCATTTACCTGTAAATGAAAAGAAGGTAACTGGACACACATTCTCAAGGTGTCTAGCCATTGAACAGAAATGTTAAGAATACAGATACGTTTAAAAAATGATTGCAAATAAACAAAGTACTGGCAACATGTTCTGCTTTGAAATAATTTATCTTCAGTAATTTTCTGAGTGGACACTGTCACACACTAATGTTTTTCCCAATGGTTATCTGGTCGTAAAATAGAGAATAATGGATTCTCGTTTCTGTGATACAGGACAATGATTTAATCAAGGGGCCTCCCTCAGGGTGATGGCACAAACCCTGGGTTCAATGTTTGAGTAGTTTATAAATCATCTGGACTCCAATTAAGTTTTAGTATTGACTGACTGTCTGAATATTCTCTTTGTGGCACTTTGATTTCTGAGATACATTATATTGCTGTCGACACTTCACGGTGACGACCAGAAACTCATGTTAATGTTTTTGGTAAACTTGAGAAAAGTTTAATGTGACTTTTCACACGGCAGTTTACTCAGTGGTGTGCTGTTATACTGGAGGTAGATGCATATTTAAGTGTAGGACATAACATTATTAATGTGTGAGCTGACTGCCAAGCTCACAAGTAGCAATATGACAAGGAGGTGTTTATTAGAGGCAATTAATCAGAAGTTATCAAGGGCAGCCTTGATGACAGAGGCAGTGGCCTCCTGGAAAAAAGCAGGCAGTAAAAGATGACAGCTCACAGACACTGTAGTCTGGGTTAAATATTAATGATATGGGTTGGGAGATTTTGATTTTGATTTTCACATAGCAGATTGGATAAGCATTAAAGTCCTCAACCACCAGCAATGCAATCAGTCTCAGTCTTATTGCCAACAATTTCTCACTCAACATTAGAGAGAAAAGGCAATTTAATTTGGAAAAAAAAAAATTCTAGTGTGGCTTTAGTGGCATTGGGTTATTTCTACTGAACTTGGAGCCACTTCCCAAGACTCAAGTGTCAGTAGTACTTAGGATCTCAAGTCCTGTTACGGAAATCTTCATGGATTCTAGCCATACTTTTAATAAGATATGTGGACACTGTGGGGCAATTTTTCCACTAGGGTTTCAATGTGGCAGCTTACCAGACACGACTTTTCCTAGTCACTCTTTCTCAAAAACCATAAAACCTCACTTTTCCTGCAGGCATTCCTTCCTCCTCTAATTCTCAGACTTTCAACCATCACTTCATGATTGTTCTTGTCTTTTGTTTTGTTCCAAAAGGTTGGGAAAGTCTAACAAATAGGACCAGCATTTCCATTGCAGCAACCATGTCAGCAGCCTTCCCCTGCACAGAATCACAGCCTAGAATCCACCAAACATTAACTCTCAGCAGCAATGTTCCTGCAAATACAATGTTTATCATATACATTTTCATTACAAGACAAGTGTGCAGCAGATACTAGGAGATGTGAAACAGCACTTAATTTAGTTGAAAAATTTAGATTTATGGTCCTTATTGTAAGGTTGCAAGAGACCAGGCACAAGGGCATGCCTTTAATTGGCTTAATACGTGGACTGCCTATTGGATTATTATAGAACAAACACAGAATTAAGTTTAAATACTATGTTTAATGCCTCTTGTAGCTTATAAAACTTACTTGCGCAGCTTTACTATTGGCTGGTATATGAATATCGGGTCAGAATGGAACTGTAAATTGTAGAAATAAACAAACAGATAATTAAGTCCTGAAGAAGAGTCACATTGGACTCAAAATGTTAACTCTGTTTTTCTCTCTCCACAGATGCAGCCAGACCTGTTGAGTCTTTCTAGCACTTTCTGTTTTTATTTCAGATAATTTAGTAAAATGTGAATGCCTCGATTTTTGTCCTCTGTACCCTAGCCTTAGACTATAAGAGAATGTGGTACTGATGGCTATCTGTTATATTCCTCCTGTCGGGTCGCTTAGCTCAGTGAACACAGTTGCACGCTTATCCACTGGTGAGTGAGTTGGTAAACAAGATACTGCAGACACAGAGACCAATGTAAGATGGAGCACATGCTGTTTATTAACACAAGTAAGAGAGCACTAACACATGTGTGCTTCTCAAATCAGATCCTATTCTACTTATTAACATTGTAGCCCGTGCTACACAGCAATTGGGTAATACAGACACATGGTTAATTTGCTTACATTCTCTTAAAGGTATATTGCACCTCAGATTACCATATTATCCCTGCTAGTTTCTCATGGGTAATGTGGGGCCAGGGGATGTATTGCAGTCCTAAATTTAGCACCAGCTTGCCCATTGCTATTCCACAGCAAATTCACAGAAACAATATTTCACACGACTGATGGAAGATGGAAATATTACATGCAGTAGTAGTCTGAATTCTGAGGCAGCTGGTAGCATTCTTGCCTCTGAGCCAGAGGGTTGTGAACTCAAGCCCACATATTTGAACTCATAGGGCAGGATTTTTCAGTCGGGGTGCAAGTGCAGGCCCAACACACTGACACATAAAATGACGTGTGATGATGTTGGGCGCGCATCCCGACATCATCGCGCAGTCCCGTGAAGTTTTATTCGGCAGGCGCACGCTGGAGTCGGCTACGCGTCTGCCGATATGTAAACGGCCTATTAAGGCTATTAAGAAAGCAACTGATGGAATTGTTAACACTGCCTGTCCAACCTTAAGGTTGGCAGACAGGTGAAAAGGCCAAGCGGCCTTCATGTTTTTTGGGAAACCTCATCCACGAGCGGGATGAGTTTTCCTAAAGATTTTATTAAATAAATAAAACATTTCCCCAAAATATAAAAGCATGTCCCATTTCATGTGACACAGTCACATGAGGGGACATGTTTGAATAAATTTTTTTAATCATTTATTTAATTATTTTAATATTGATTCAATTTCCCTGAGGCAGCTCTGCACAGGTAGCACTGAGCGCTACAGCTTGCATATTATGCTGGGCAGGCCTTAATTGACTCGCCCGTGTAAAATGGCAGCACGGAGCCGATCACGAGCGGCAGTCAGCTGTGCGACCGCCCCTGCCTGCCTCTGCTGAGCCCGCCCGTTGCCTGAAAAATTCAGGCCATAATCTAGGCTGTCAATTTCGAAAGGTTCCAGTTCTTCAGAAACTGGATGTTGGTTGTATATTTGAGCTTTTTTCGTTATGTGCAGCTCATGCAATACATGGTGCTTGCTACTAAATTAATTAGGCATCCCAGAAAGGCACCTACAGCAAACATTAAGTCCCTTGCATACATTAAGTAGGGATCCCATGCCTGTTGGTAGGCTTCTTTGAAAAAATTGTTCCCATTTAGCTGGGCAGATAAATCCAGACTAAATTCTGCCTCATTTTCAAGCTCCTTAAGGTGCGTGGAAAAATCTTCTGATACTACAGTGTTTGAAGAAGAACAGTGGCCATCATTCATCACTTGACAAATGCCACCAATGAACAGGTTATATAGTCAGTTGTGTAATCACTGTTTGTGTGGCTTTGTGTGTCAACTTGTAGCCAAATAAGCCCAAATAACAATAGTGACTGCACTTCAAAGGTGATACGTTGGGTGTAAAATGTATCCTGAAGATGGGAAAGATCACCTGTGCAGCTGTATTCAAAGAAGAGTAAAAGCAGAATACTGCAGATGATGGAGATCTGAAATAAAAACAGAAAATGCTGGAAAACCTCAGCAGGTCTGGCAGCATCTGTGGAGAGAGAAACAGAGTTAACATTTTGCGTCCAATGTGACTCTTCTTCGGAATTCCAATTTGGTTTCGAGGAAGAAATTATTTTCTGAAGAAATATTGGACTTGAGACATTAACTCTTTTCTCTCTCCCCAGATGCTGCCTGACCTGCTGAGTTTTTCCAGCATTTTCTGTTTCAAAGAAGGGCAGGTGACTTTCCTCATCTCGAAACAGATGATCCCTCAACCAACATCACTGAATCAGCATAATAAAAACAGAAAAAGCTGGAGATACTCAGCAGGTCAAACAGCGTATGTGGAGAGGAACAGAGCTAATAGGCAGAATTTTACATCCCACAGGTGGACGCGCACCCGACCCGATCGGGTATAAAATAGCGCGCAATGATGTCAGGCGAATATCCCTACATCATCACGCACTCGTGCAATATTTCGGTCAGAGGGCACGTGCAAGAGTCGGCAGCGTGCCCACTGACAATTAAGAGGCCCGTTAAGGCCATTGAAGTATTAATTAAGGGAGATTTTTCACTGCCCGCCTAACATTACAGTTGGCGGCCGAACAAATCGGCCAGGCAGCCTTTGCATTTTTGAGGAAACCTAATCTATGGGCGGGATGAGGCTTCCAACCTTAATTTAAAAAAAATGTTTTGACATAATCTTTATTATACATTTGTCTGTGTGAGTGAGTCCTACGTGGGGACTTTTTTTTCAGAATTTCCAAATCTTTATTTTTGATTTTAAAATTCTTCAGCTCCCTGAGGCAGCTTTCTGCCTTCAGGAAGATTTCATTGCACACTCCCCCATGCCTGTGCAGACTTCAATGCTCACCCTCCTCCCACCCCCACCCTGGCAGTGCTGAGTCTTTCAGTGCGTGTTTCACACTGTGTGTGAAATCACTGTCAGGGGTCAATTGGGGGCGGTGGACCATTTCCCAGCCACTCCCAGGCCCACCCAACATGCCCGCCTAACAACCTGAAAATCCTGCCCAATGTTTCAGGTCAGTGACCCTTCATCAGAACTTTTATTTCAGCTTTCTTGCATCTGCAGTATTTTGCCTCTGTGTCACTGAAACAATTCATCTGTTTATCATCTTTTTGCTGTATGGGGGAGCTTACTGTGTGCAAAATGGCTGCTGTGATTCCCTGGATTGCAACAGTGACTGCAGTTTAAAATGACATAATTAGCTGCAAAGCATCTTGGTGCATTCTGAGGTTGTAAAAGCTGCTAGATAAATGTAAGTACTTTTTCCCTTTATGCATTTAATTCAAATACATATCAGGTTTGCTGAAATGCGAGAATGAATTAATTTCAAAAAATACTGAGTGTTGCTACTTCGAGACATTTAAACTGTCTACTTTTCAGCAGCTGTTGAATAATGAGGTGTTAAGCTTCTCATTTCGATGAAGAGTTAACAGATTCACACTCACAAAGGTGAGAAAGGGGCCATTAATCTGCTCCTGAAAGGAGCATGGTGTTTATGGAATACAAAACCACACACTTAAATGAAAATGTCTTTTACTGTGTATGCTGAAATACACATTGCCTACCTGGGCCAGACAGAATTCCTGGAACAGACAGCCACAGGTTCAGCTAAGCACCTCTCTGCAAACTTGCTATATTAGCCAGAGTAAAATGTTTACTGTTATATCTGGTTATTGATAATAAAAACATTAGGATTTATTTTAAGCACAGGCATATTCGGATCAAAAACACCTGGAAAAACTCAGCAGGTCTGAAAGCATCTGCAGAGAGGAATACGGTTAATGTTTCAAGTCCATATGACACTTCACCAATATTTGGAGTTAGTCAGGTGAATTTGTGCTAGTGTTTTCTTGTACATCACTGGTTCACCCTAAAAGGTGGATGGAGTTTTCCGATCCGGAGACTAAGTCCGGTCGCGGGTGTGGAAGACGGCATGATTCCCACTGGGCAGCGGGATGGCTGAACTTGCGTGATCTTCTGCTTTTTAACTCGTTAATTATGCATCAGCGGGGAGATTGTCAAATCTCATGGCGGGGTGGGCAGGGATTTGTCCACCATGCTCCCACCTGATGGGGTCGAATGTCCTGATGTTATATTTAAACAGCACTCAGCCAGGCATTTACTCACTGCAGGTCAGATATTGTGTGGGACAGGGAAGCAATGGCCCCAAAAAGAAGTAATAGAGTTGATTTTCCAGGCAACTTTTCTTGTTGGACACATTTAACTTTAGTTACAAGACAGCAGGAGCAATTACATGTGTGCATCAAACTTTATAACTAAAGAAGAACTCTCCCCCTAGGGGTTCCCCATGCTACTAACTCATTGGTTTACACAGATTATGTGGTCTTACAACACAGGATTACTCCTAAAGCTACAGACCTAACATTTATCAAAACTATAATCACTACATTCCTCCCCCTTTAACTTTTCTGCATATTTTGTTTTTACATAGATATTTATCTCATGACATTACAATATTTTCACAGGTCATGAAATTACAGGTTCAGTTTTTCAGGTGGGTTTCCTGATCCATGGGGGACATCGTAGCTCCAAGACTTCAGATTCTTTAGCAAGAACCACATTCTCTGGAATCGCATTAACATCAAGTACCTCATTAGGAACAGGCAGTTCAGTGTCATCAACTCTGATATCGGGCATATCTATCCTTGGTTGAGCAAATTCAATAGGAACCACAGATTCAGCAATGGTTACAGGCGGAACATCATTTTGGTTGGTTACCTTCCATCTTCTTGTGTAAGGGTGATCCGGCTCTCCATTTCCACGTGGTATGACAATGGTCCATTCACAGAGCTTACTTTACCAGGTAACCACTTCAGTCCTCCACCGAAATTCCTTACATCTACTGCTTCTCCAACAGTAAATTATCACTCACAACTATGTAAATCGTGAGTCGATTTTTGGTTCCCTTGACCTTTCTCCACCATCACCTCCAAATTGGGAAGTATCAGGCTTAGTCTTGTTTGAAGACAGTGCCTCATCAATTCTGGATCCTCTTCCTACGTATGCTTTTCTTTCTACCACAGAATTTAGTCTCAGCCTTCTTTTTGATTTCACTGCTGGCTAGACTTCCCTCAGGTGAAATCTCACCTTGTCTTAGTTCAGTAGTTGAGCTACCCATGATCTACTCACATCTTGGAAAGTTCTATGACTTTTGCTTTCAAAGCCTCTTTGGCTTCATTCAGCTGATTCTCCAGCTCTTCTGTCTCCTCCTTGTATCTGCTGGAACCTTGAACATTGCTACATCTTCTCTGTCAACTTAATCTTCAGTTTGTTCAGAGTGACATTAAATTCTTCCTGTTTCTCTTCATGATTTTTCAGAAGTACAAACTTAGACCTGAGGGATCCTTGTAGTGTGTGAAGGGCTTTCAACAGGTTTTCCTCTTCTTTGTGAAACTCACTTGCTTCATCTTGAATTCTGTCATTCAGCAGAGTCTGCTTGAGCCTTTTCTGCTGTTCTTCCATGTTATTGTTTAAGACAGTCTTTATTTATTCAGGGTGCTGGATGGCTACACACTCATTTTTCATCCGGTTGCAGTCCTTGGATTCCCCAGGCTCTTTCTGAAGTACTTTGCCAACTCAGGAACTCTTCCAGCTTCCTTTTGAAATCTCACTGGCCAATCAAGGTTAATTTCCCTCAACCAATTTCAACCTAGAAGGCTTGGTCCTCTGCATTCTAATACCATCACAGATAGATGTGCTGTTTGGTGTCTATAATGTACTGTTACTCTGGTGACATCTTTTACCTGGATTTCTTCACATGTGTACGTTTTCAACTTGGCAGATGTTTGTTCCAAATTTAATTGCTGAGCACCTTTACTTAAATATCTGAAAGTGTGTTCTCCTATTACAGTGGTAGGAGCACCCACATCTACTCCCATTTTTAAGGGTTTGTCATTCACTTGCACTGTGACAATAATTGGCTCTGTCTTCCCAACTTCCATGTTGAATAATGAATAAATGTCAAAATTGGATGTTTCTGGCTCTTCTACGCTATGTATTTCATTGGACTTCGATTGTTGCCTGGAAGCCTGTTTTAATCTTGCTTTGCAATGTTTCAATATGTGTCCACTTCTATGGCAAAAATAACACTCCTTTTTAAATTGTCAATCGTTGGGAGTATGATTGTTTCCATGTTGATAAAAATTAGTTTTCAACTTTGCTGCTAAGCTGTTTGCACTAAGTTTTCAGTTAGCGGGGGCTGTTTCCCACTTTGTGGTGGAGACATGGGTTTTCACGTCACTTTTGGCTGACTGTTCCTGTCCAGCTAGGAGAACGGTGCCATTTTGCATCCCTTGAATCGCTTGTGAATCCCTTACAGCACTTTCTATTGCAAGCACTATTTTTAATGCTTTCTTAAAATAAGGATCCACTTCAGCCAGCAATGTTTGTTGAATAACATCCTCCTGCACGCCACATATCAAATGATCCCTGAGCATGACATTCAGGGAATCACCAAAATTACAATATTCCGTTAGTTATTTTAATTTTTCCACATAGGTATCAGTGGTCTCAACTGGGGCTCTATTCCGTGAATTGATCCAGAGCCTCTGCATTATGACTGAGGGCTTGGGTTGGAAATATCCCTTAATGAGGTCTACTAATTCAATGAAATCTTTGAATCTGGGGCACTGGGGGTCGTCAAACCTCACATTAAACTGTAAATTTTGCTCTCACAAATACTCAGGAGAATTGCTCTCCTCTCTTCCTCCCCCCTGATTCTGTTGGCTTGAAAATAGAATGCAACATGTTCTATGTATTGAGACCAGTCATCTGTGGCTGGTTCAAAGGGATCAATTCTACCAAACTGTGGTACCTCAGATGAGTATATCTTCCTTTCTTTTTAACTATCTTGGATACTTACAATTGCTGGGTGAAGGACAATACCGGATCTGATTTATCCTTGTTGCCAATTTGTTATAGAGTTGATTTTCCAGGCAGCTTTCTTGGTGGATGCATTTAACTTTATTTACAAGCCAGCAGCAGCAACTACATGTATGCATCAAACTCAATAACTGAAGAACTCTCCCCTACGGGTTCCCCGTGCTGCTAACTCATTAGTTTACACAGATCATGTGATCTTACAACACAGGATTATTCTTAAAGCTACAGTCCTACATTTATCAAAACTATAACTACTACATAAAGCTTCTGCACCACAGTTCAGCAAAACCTCCCTGGGGATTCTCCTCCAGGCCATCAAGGGAAGGTCCTCCTTCTGAGGGATGGGAACTGGAGGTCCTCCCACCTGACCATGTGGCCTGGGAGGAGGTCACCAGGAAGTTCAGTGCCCAGGACACGAAGAGAAGGACCATGTCACATACAGATGAATGATCTTCTCCACTCCACCAGGGTAACTGAAAATTCTACTCACTGCAAACTCACACTCATAAGGGCATCAGTCAGTCTAAGGGTTACAGCCCATAGGGATGTTACACACAACCAGCAGATGGGGCATCAGCACTGAATGTGTTACAGCCACTTTAAGCTCACCATCTCATGTGGGTTCTTGCACAAGCGGCGTCTTAATCCCTTACTGGGGACTGTTCAGCAGGGACATCAGGCATGCTGCTTCTGATCTGCTCTTTCATCCATAATGCACACAGTCAACCCATCTGTCTTTGTGCAGGACAAGATCTCACATAACAAAAGGGAGAGAGCTAAGACCGGAGAGGGGACACAAAAGAGGGGACACCCTCTCAAGCTTTGAAGAGCAGGTCGTAGAGATGGCTGCTGAGAATGGTGATCATTCCAACACCAAAGGTAAGATTCACCTCCTTCAACAAGCCAGTGAGGGTACATCCAGTATACATTAACATCATGCAGACAATGACTATGAGTGATCTTTAATGTTTGAGCCTGCTTAGCCAAAGAATAATTCTCTCTTCTCTCTATTCAAGGTATCAATAAGAAAAGGGGGAGGACTTCCTCAAGAAGAAGACTGAGTCCCATCCTATAGACGACCTCTAAGGAGGAAGCAGACATACTGTCAGAGGAAGATATGTCACTGCATTTACCTGCACCCTCCACCAGCACAGACGGCATGACCTCAGTGAGACCCAGTTCTAAAGTAGGCTCGGGTTAACAATCTGGTGATCACTTCACCAACACTTGCCCACACCAGGGAGAGGCAGTGTCAGCCAAGGCCTCTGACGTCCAGAGAATTGCTGGAGACCAGTCCCTGCTAAGGTTGAGTCCGATGATGAGCCTCTGGAATCATCCGTAAGAGACATGTTGGAGATGCAGAGACAGGCAGAGGAACATCAGGCAGGGTTGTCAGCGGCCATCACCAGACTGGAATGAAGGATGGAGGAGTCCGTTCACGTTCTATCTGATATCGTGGCTCCAGCATGCGACCGCATCAAAGTCTCCATGGGAAGGGTGGCAGCCACCTTTGAGACCCAGGTTCAGCAATTTCTGACAGATTTGCACTTGGACATGCACACCATCATTCCATGCATGCGTTTTAGCAGCAGCTAGGCGAGAGGAGGTTGCGGCACTTTAACCTCCCTCCAGCTGTCCCTTCCCCTCAAGGAGTCAGTGAAAGGTCATTGGACACCCAAAGGGAGGAGGAGCACCAGTGAGGCAATGTGGAGGCATCCACTCAGGAGAATCCAAGGGCATCCTGCAACACCAACTCCCCTCTGCCTGTGAGCCCATCACCTCCAGCCTCAGACTGAGGAGGGTGCAGCTGCATCTGAGCAGTAGACCCTTAGCAGGCCGGGTCTCTCAAGGCCTTGAGCCACCGAAGGAAACATGCTGAAGTAATCTCTGACAACAGGGCATAGCAGTCAGCAGCTGCCTCAATCTCTGCAAAAGATGCTGGGGTTGTACCTGGTTGTAGTGGTAAAAAGTTTTGAAAGCACTGGTGGCACAGGTGTTCACTCATTGTTTTGACTTTTCATTTCTGTAAGTATATGTTGCATTAATCCTTCTCCAAGTCTCATGGATTCACTTTGTTTCAAAGCCCCACAATCATTTAAGGGACCAAAATCTAATCCCCCAATGAACTCCCACCTGGATCCTCAGCTGCATAAATTCTCACACAATCTCACCACAGTGAGTAACCTTTATTTCCACAAGTGCAACAGCAGGAAATGCACACCATGTGTGACACTGATGGCTGGCTAATGCACCTGCCAGCCTTAAATCTCAGGCAGACATTTTGTGGGATCTGGAGAAGTGCTTATCAAGCTTAGCGATTATCCTGCTGCTGTTACACTGATGCCTGTTGTTTGTGGACAACACAAGTAGCCTTCGTGACTAATGTTATAACGTTTCTCCAACATGTGGTTTGCAATGGAGTTTACATTATGAGAGTGAGTTAATAAAAAAAGTATTATTAAACTTCAAACCCCATAGGCTTCCATATCTCTCTGCAGGTAGGTGTCACCTCCGTGTTTAAGGCTGAACATCATTCCATGTTGAGTTCCCACTTTCCCCATGCATGATGCTGAACTAGGGAAGTAAGGATCAATTGGGAAATTTCCAAAAGTCTGCAAAAGGGGTATGAGTGTTTGATGTCAGAGGTTTATGCTCATCTTAATGAAGCAGCCTCCTTATCTGTGAGGATCTTACGTTGCTCTTGGACAACTGCTTAGCAGTGATTTTTATGATACTTGTATAAAGGCACTGCACACAACTCAATGTGGAATTCATTGCATGACAGTGTACTCATTGACTTAGGGTATATAGAAAAGATTGGCCTTTGTGAGCTGGACCATGTGGAGGACTGTCATACTCCAAAAGAGATGCATTTACAAATCTCCTAAGTCCTCTGCAAGGTCTTTGAAAAGAACATATTGTCATTGACTGTTGTATTAATACTGACTGGGCCATGTTTCTCCCTAATGCAAAGATCATCCAGGACAGAAACTTGGCAGGCTTCCAATGATTGCAGGGCCCGTTGACCTGGTGAGGCACTCTCTGTGTGGACAATGCAAATAAACCTCGCAGCTTTGATGCATGAGGTAGAGTTACGGGTCATTACATCCTGATGTGCAAAGGGCAATTGGGGGTCAGTAATAAGATGATGGCTCTGGGTTGTACATTGATGAGAGCTGGTGATGGGAGAAATGGAGTTCTCCAGATGCTGCTCTCTCTTGAGACATCCAAGTGCAAACTACTGAAGAATGTTGCGTGTGTTCAATCTGCTTTACTAAGCTGGTGTCATACTGATATTAGTGCATCCCTGTGTGATTTGGCTCTTCAACCACTTAAAAGTTGCCATGTACACTAACTTGGTGACAACATGGATGAAAGGGCTGTACTATGTGGAGTTGTCTAAGGACATGCGCTAAGGGAGTTCTAATCACATTACACAGCAGCCCCATCTTGCCAAGGCTACGCCCCCTTCCAAGGATGAACCCATCATTAGGATAGAAGGTGACCAATGCAATTTATGTGATTGCTGTGAGATTCCTGCCCTTTCCTGAGATGTTCAAGCTGAGAATGAAGGTGCTGGTGAATCCCCTGCATTGAAGGCTGAAGGAAACTTTGATGGTGACAATATGTATTCCCTTAGTTCTACTGGAATCTTGTAGATATAAGGTTATCAAGGGCACACCTGACACATTTTGCCCATGCAATAGCATCATGTGGCTTTTCTGAATCTTCGGCCTCTTCAGAGCCATCCCCTTCAAATCCCTCCTCATCCAAGAAGATGTCTAATTTGTCAATGTACCCCTCATCCCCCCTTTGCAGTGCAAGTTTGTGCACAGCACAGCATACAACGGTGACGTGGGACACTCTCTGTGGTGAGCATTAAAGAGACCTGCCTGACCGGTCCAAACATCAAAAATGCATCTTCAGTAGGTCATAGTTTGCTCTATTAAGAACCTTGTGGCAAAATTTGCTGCATTGTATCTCTCCTTTGATGCACTCTGTGGCCAAGGAAGTGGCTTCATTAGTCATGTCTTCTTGGGTACCCTTTGTCCACAAGCAGCCAATTCTCTAAGCGCCAAGGTCCCTCAAAGATTTGTGACTGAGTCAAGATGTAAGAGTTGTGAGAACTCCCTGGGTGACCAACACAAACATGGCAAATCTGCTTTCTGTGTTCACAGATCAGATGGACATTCAAAGAGTGGAATCCTTTTCTATTTATAAATCTCGGTGGCTGCTCCAGGGAACTCTCATGGACACATGCATGCAGTTGATGGCACCCTGCACTTGTGGGAAACCTGAGATTGCAGTGAATCCCACAGCTCTGGCAGTCTGGCTTGTATTATCCATGCAGAACTGCACGTGATGGTGAGCTTTACTAAAAGGGCACCTGTCACTTCCCTTATGCATTTGCGTGTTGCCAATTGTGCGATTCTGCAAAGCTCCCCAGTGGAGCCTTGGAAGGACACCTGGCAAAAAAGTTTTGAGCAGCAGTCACCTTCAAAGTAAATGGCATGGGATGGCCTTCAAGCTCATACAGCATGAGTTCCTCACGGAGAAGGTGGCAAGTGTGTGCTCCATCTTCAATAGATCCATAGTTGCGCCAAACCTCTTCATGGATATTGCCCCTCCTCAGCAGCATCTGTGACATCCTGGGCCCCTCTGGCTCTTGCTGCTCAGGCTGATGGTCCTCCTGGAGATCTGCCAATCGGGGATGGGCCCTTCTTCCCCTCATTCTAATCACAGCTATCAAGAGGGCATCATTGCCTGTAGCCTGCATTCTCCACTCCTCTTTGTGCCCATGAACAGATACAATTGAGCAATCATACTTCATGCTCCCCCATGAATAGTCTCACTCCATCTCCAAGCCAGGAATCCAGTCTCAAGCCCTTGGTCTGCCCTCAGTCTAGATATGGTATCCCAAGGTTACTTCTTGAAGGCTAATAACATCCTAGAGGTCCACAGGTGGCTGAGCATCACCCCAGACATGAGAGCACATTCAAAATGAAGGTCTTTATTAGGCTCAATAGACGCATGTGCTATAGAACATAGGCTGCAGAAACTCACAAAGACTCCTTAGACAGCACCTTTCAAACCCACATCTACTAACATCTAGAAGGACAAAGACAGCAGAAACATGGGAACACCACCTGGAAGTTCCCCTCTAAGCCACTCACCATCCTGACTTGGAAATATATCGCCATTCCTTCACTGTCGCTGTGTTAAAATCCTGGAACTCCCTCCCTAACAGCACTGTGGGTGTATCTACATCGCATGGACTACAGCGGTTCAAGAAGGTGGCTCATCACCACCTTCTCAAGGTCAATAAGGGTTGGGCATTAAATGCTGACCTACCCAGTGATGCCCACAGTCCGTGAATTAATAAAAACATGCTCAGTCAGGCTATTGTCAGCTCACCTCCAGAAGCCTAAACAATAATTATTGATACCCTAGCCTTGTACTTATGTAATGACTGTAAGCATGGTGCCTTGTAAGCCATGACCAGTACATTGGAAATATGGAGGCTTGTAGTGTCCATTTAGCTTCTATCTAATAGCTGTGGCCCTTGATTGTTTGATGCTCCTTCCCTTTTCACATGCCTCTGTGAGGAACAGTTGGCCATTAAAACCAACTTCACTGCAGCACCAAAACTTAATGGATTCTTGCCTGAGTGCACACCATTAGCAATTGAGCAAAGCTCAGTCATTGTGCATTAGAACCTTGTGTTCAGCAGTCAGCTGAGCCTTGTTCTCCATGGCTTAAGCAGGACATTTATAGGGTGCCCTTCAATTGGTCCAAAATAGTTGTGCTGAACTCCTCGCACACACCTTATAGTTTTTTCAAGCTTGTTTTTCCAACAGCATCATTGATCACTGAAGGCGAACATAGTGCTCATTAGATTTGTGAGTGTGACCAGTTTCCAACCTCCCATATCACCCACCAAATTCATCCCATCCTCTCCATAGCCACTGCCTCTTAATTCCTATTCCTCCTGTAACTATTCAGCCTCCCTGTTATCATTGACTTCATTATTACTTGTTGAAATTCCTTTTCTCCCCTCTGAACTTGTCAATGTTGATGCCCCATGCCCTTTGTCTATCAGTCCCCTTCCATTCTCAAGGCCACATGCACCCTTACTTATCAAGACTCCCCACCATCCAATATGCCCCTATGATTTTTCAGCTTCTAACACACAAAACAAATGTTACTGTGCCCTCTATTTCCCAATACCATGTCTCAAAACCCCAGGACTAAATGTCTTAGTTGACTGACCTTACAATTCCAACCATTCTCCACAACTGTCACTGCCCAGAGAGGCCTTTCCGCCATTACCACCAGGACCAAGACATGTTTGGTGTACAGAGCCTTCTAAGCGACCTGGGTGAGTGCTGCGCAACATTACTGTGCACTCACCTCCAAGTTCCCCTCAAAATGCAGCCCACCAAGTGCACACCTTATATGTGCCGTTGTGAATCCAGCAGGGGGTGACAATTCCGGTGGGCTGGCTTTGTAACATGCAGATGTATTACAATAAGGTTCCCAATGTCCAATGGCGGGAAATGCAGCCCACTATTGACGGGCTGAGCGGACAATCGCAAACTGGTTTCACAATGTTGTGAAACCAATTTCTGGCCTTCTTGTCATATTGCCCGCTAAAGCCGCTGAGCACGCATAACACCAGCTGGCACAGATATTTCTGCCCTAAGTGTGGTGGCAGGCAGGAAAAGCGATGCATTTTCAGGCGGCTGGAATGGCGTGTTTCTGTTTCAGATTGTCCGCTTTTCAGCTCATTATATATGCATGAACATGATGCACGTTGCATCCCATGGCAATTCGTGCACCCTGCCGTGACCTCATCGAATCACCTTAAGGGCGCCATATTTAAATCACACCCACGTACATCATTCACTGCCTGTAGCCCAGGACTGCTCGTGGAGAGTGATGGCCCTGCAAAGAAAGAAGGCAAATTCCCCCAGGTTTAGTGACAGTACACTGGGGCTTCTTCTGGGTGTGGTGGGGCACACTGGGATGTCCTTTACCCTGGTGATGGGAGAAGGAAGTCCACCTACCTCGCCACTCTGACTTGAGAACAGGTGGCCAGGGGGGTTAGTGCCAACACTGTCCAGAAGAACCCCATCGAATGCAGAAAGAGGATGAATGATCTCATCCACTCCACCAGGGTAAGTCAACCTTCTCCTCACTCTGACTCTCACAAGCCCACGAGGCATTCACAGGGTTACAGTCCACAGGGATCTCACTCACTGTCATCACCGCTGACGTTCTCATACACACTTTGACATCTTTATTTCTTCTCACACCCTGTGCAGCTCACATCCTTGGCCCTTACACAGATCCACTCAACAGCCAAAGTAGGCAGGCATCCTTATCATCTGCTTTGGCATCTATCCTGCTCACAGTCTGTCCATATCTCTTTATGCAGGAGAAATTCACCCACAACAAGAAGAGATCCCAGCCAAAGGGGGGAATGCCTGAGCTCAGGACCCCCTCAAGTTTGAAGAGCATGCGGCAGAGCTAGCCAGTGAGGATCAGGTCCGTGTCTGCGCAGAGGGTGAGATCGGCATCTCCCAAGCCTCTGAGGACCCATTACCAGCTCTTTGGATATCCGCTGGAACTGTGAGTGCTTAGTAATGCTGGTGAAGATACAGGCAATCACTAATTATCTCTTCTCTCTTTGACAGGCATCAGCAGGAAGAGGAAGAGACACACAGACAGTCAGCCCATCAGCCCCAGCCCCCATATCACCTCAGATGAGGATCCTGAGGATCCACTAGACGTAGAGCCATCACAGCATTCACCTACGCCATCCACCAGCGCAGAGACACTCACACCTCAGTGAAACCTAGTTGTAGAGCAGGCTTGGGGTCACAATCTAGTGAGCGCAGCACAGGTTTGGGTCCACAGCAGGTGGATGCAGGGACATCTAAGTGCACGAGGAGGACTGCTGGAGGCCAGAATTCTGCTGAGTCCGAGTCAGGTGACAAGCCTTTGGACTTGGCCCTAACACAGATGTTGGAGCTGCAGCGACAGACACGGGAATATCAGGCAGGGTCATCAGATGCAGTCAACAGATTGCAATGGACAATGAAGGAGGGCATCCACATTCTGTCTGGGGTCTTGGTGCCAACATGCCAGCACAATGAGGTGAACACTAGATGGATGGTGGCTGCCATGGAGACCTTAGTCCAGGCCATAGTGCCTGATGTGTGCCAGGACCTGCACTCCATCACTCTAGGCATAGGTGGGATCCATCAGTGGCTAAGTGGGAGGTGGACAGGGCACCTTGGCCTCCCTCCAGGTTCCCCTTCTCTTCAAGGATTCAGGCAGGGCACCCATAGGGACAAGGATCAGCAGCTGGAACCCCTGGGGCCATTCACCCAGGTAGCTCCAAGAGTGGTTAGCCAATCCCAATCCTCTCTGCCTGTGACCCCATGAGCTGCAGTTCCACAGGCTGAGGAGGGTGCCACTGCCACACAGCAGGACCCCAAAAACAGGCCGGGACACTCCAGATCTCGGCCCTCCAGAGGACGCCCGCCAAAGTCATCACAGGCAACAGGGCATCATAGTCAGCAAGCTGCCTCCACATCTGCTGCAGATGTCGGGGATGAACCAAAACATAGCGGTAGGGTAAGAAAAATTAAGAAATACGAGGAACACAAAGGTAGCATGGTTTTCCACTATCTGTAAATAATTTGCACAAATGTAAATACATTTCCACTCATTCTACTTCTCATGTTGTGTACGCCTCCTCTATCTGATTATATGCTCCATGGTTAGTCAGGTTTCACAGATTACCCCTCCTCCCCTCCTCCCAAGTGTCCCATCATCTGCCTCAGCTCAATGGTGTGTAGAACCATCTCAATAGAGTATCTGTTCTCTGCTCAGCACCAACATGAGTGAAGTGCCCATACCTAAGAACTTTGGGGCTGTCCAAGACATCTTTGAGAGCTGCTTCAGAGGCTCATAACATGTCCCCTCATGAGCTGAGGACCTGGAGGCAGCTTTGGTCCCCCGATGCTCCTGTATTGTAGAATGCGCAATGAGGATTAAATGGCCACACGCACAAAGCATCTTTCAGTCTCCTCCATTTCCTTTCCATCAGCCACCACATCCCTAGTCATGCAAAGCCATCTATGACACTGTCTCTTGCTCATTTGGAGGTATAAGAGGTGTCTTCAAGACTCTTGGTCTTGCCAGATGGCTCCACTCAATGAACCTGTCAGCTTCAGCTTCTGGGTCCTGAGAGCGCCCTGCTGGAGCTTGATGGTCAGGGTCAGGCTCTTCTCTTTGCCCAGCCTGGCGGAAACAGGCCCTTCTTCTCCTCCTTCTTAGTTACCTGATTGCCAGGATGAACACAACATTGTCTGCTCTATCCCTTATTGCCTTGTACTCCTCTCTGCAGAAACATTGAACAGAAACATGAGTTACGCATAAGCCTGCAAAGGCCGTCTTTCAGTACCTTATGAGGGAGTCATTGTGATGCCAATGAGCTACTTTCATCCCAGCCATTACACCCCCATTTAGTCCACTTGCAGCACTATGATGGCCTTCAGGATCACCTGAAGTGCACCCACTCCCTGTCCCTCCAACCAGTCATGTGTCTGTGTGCACCCTTTGTCTTCCCACCAAGTCATATGTCTGTGCTCACCCTTCACCATTCTTATCCCTCACCACCTGCCCCAGGGTCAAGCCTTTGCCCTCCAGCCCCTGTCCTTGCCTCTGTCTTGTCTCACCTCCACCCCCTACCTCAGCCAAGCCTTCCCTCCAGCCCCTTCCACTGACTTCCGCCACTGATGGGACCAGAAAATCCCACCCTGTGTTCCTGCAAGTGAATCAAAAAAGGGATTGATGGTCTTTATGCAGTTTAAACTCTTTGAGCAAGGCTTTGCTACATTGTTGGGAGTCATTTGTCTCTTCTGCACTGTGTGATTCTGTGGTTAGGGGCTTATTGGTAGGCAGTTGTAAGTGATAAAAAATTGGGAGGGAGTGACAAAAAAGTTGATCCAGCTTCTCTTTCTCTCAAATATCATGTTAATCATTTTCCTTAAACATCAGAAATGAAGCAATGTAACTGAGTCAAACTGATTGGGTATTATTCATAAATTAAATGAAATTTCAAATCTCATGTGGGATTCTTCAGTATGTAAATTAAGCAGATGCCATTTCATAATATATCAAACAAATCATCTTGAATAAATCCATCAACCAATTAGGCAGCATAATTGGGATATAAACAAGATGTGCAGCTGTCAGCTGTGGTATAAGGTCATGTTGTCAATGGCTGAAACAACCTTTACTCATTGTAAGGCCAACTTTAGTCCGTGGCTGTCCTGTGATATTTTGGGTTGCTAACGGTGATGAGGATTATTATGCTGAAATTGTCATGGAGTCAGTGATAAGTGGAAGTTCCACATCCTCTCCCATCAGATCAGATGGCAAATGCAGTCAGTATGGAGATGAGTGACAATAATGAGGGAGGATTTTGGGATTGGTTCCCATTCTGTGCTGATTTAGATAGAATAGTGGCAGATAAACATCGCCCTGGTGAATCTGGGCCAGTACAATAAGAATAACAGCCAGGGTTCCTGCACCTGATCACTGTCAGTGACACCTGCTGGAGAATTGTGCATGTGTGGACCACTGAACAAGCAAAGCACTGGACATGGCTTTGACACTCTGTATGGACTATCTCTTTCAAATTCATACATTACAAGGATAATGAGGGATTCCATTTGGTCCATCT
This sequence comes from Carcharodon carcharias, assembly GCF_017639515.1. Taxonomy (NCBI): domain Eukaryota; kingdom Metazoa; phylum Chordata; class Chondrichthyes; order Lamniformes; family Lamnidae; genus Carcharodon; species Carcharodon carcharias. The sequence goes on along the minus strand of NC_054480.1, from coordinate 66,768,227 downwards.
TGTTCAAATTCCCTGAAACTTAAATGCTCTCCCATCACAGCATGTACTTGAGTCTAACATAACTCCATTCTACCAAGAGACTACTCCAGGTATTAATCACCCTTTGTAGGGCGGAAATTAGGCCCTGTGGTGCAGTGGCATCCCTATTTATGAGCAGAAGCTCTGGGTTCAAGTCCCACTTCAAGACTTGATGGCCATGGAAGGTACATTCATAATGTGGCCAAACAGGTTGATTATCAGCATCAAAAACAGAATTACCTGGAAAAACTCAGCAGGTCTGGCAGCATCGGTGGAGAAGAAAAGAGTTGACGTTTCGAATCCTCATGACCCTTCAACAGAACTTGCGTTCGAGTCCAAGAAAGAGTTGTTTTCAACTCTTGAAAACAACTCTTTCTTGGACTCGAACGCAAGTTCTGTCGAAGGGTCATGAGGACTCGAAACGTCAACTCTTTTCTTCTCTGCCGATGCTGCCAGACCTGCTGAGTTTTTCCAGGTAATTCTGTTTTTGTTTTGGATTTCCAGCATCCGCAGTTTTTTTGTTTTTATCTCTTGATTATCAGCATGTACATCCTATACATCTATTCTATTTGTTATCTTGTCATCTTTTATAAAATCCCACTCTATTCATTTTCCACTTCTAATGATAAGTACTATTGTAAACTTGTGCAACTGTCTTTCATGGGGAACTTTTTGGCAGCTTTGGCATATTACATCAATGGGATATCAACTGTCCATTTGCAATATCATTCAAGTATAAAAAAGAATCAAGATAATCGGTCAGGCTGGGCCTGTACCTTTTAAACCCCATTGGTTGTCACCTACTAAGATATTTCCATGCAGGGAATCATGAGATTTGTTCCTAATGATAAATGGCATTATTTTGCCAATTACTGATATAAAACTGATAACTATGCAGTTACCCAGCTTTTATTTTCTTAAAAATAAATGCCAAACTGGTTTGTCTGAAATCCAATGGGATCTTTCCTGAAATTATTGACTTCTTCATCACTTTATAGATTGAACCCCTAGTAAACTTAGCACCCTCAGTTATTAATATCTATCCCTGGATATTTGAGACCTTTAAGTATATCTAGGATGTGCATCCAAGTCATGTCAAAGTTATTTGCCCAGAGTTTCCTCTGCACCCAGAGATGTAAACAAATTACAGGGCTGAGAGGAATTGTGAAATTTTCTGCACAAGTGACATCATGTGTAACTAAATACACCTGAGCCTCCTCGATCATCCACATTCAGCCATCATATCTTCCATCCACACAAAACTCCACCCATAAATCTTGTCATACCCCATCTCTTCAATGTGAGTATACTCCAATTGTGCTTGTTTGACCATCTCTCAACACTGAAAACAGATGTTCAGGTGAAGCAGGAAAGAAAATTGTTCTGGTGTTTAATTGCAATTTTTTGACCACTTACAAAAGAATTACCTTTGAAGACCCCAGTCTGTATTTTCTGTTTTTTTTAATACATTTTGATGGCACAGCTGGCAGTCACATTAAAAATTGTAAAGCTTCCTTGATTGCAGGTTGTTGAACATACTGTGCCTGCTGTGCATGAGTGATGGTTAAATGAGTCAAAATCAAAATATTCCTGCTTAAAGAGGGAATATTTATATTTATATTATATATTTAGAAGCATTTAGCATGACCTTTTGTTAGAATATTTCTGATGAAAGGTCACAGACCTGAAATGTTAATTCTGCTTCACTCCCCACAGATGCTGCCTGACCTGTTTAGTGTTTCCATCATTTTCTATTTTTATTTCAGATTTGCAGCATCCACAGTAATCTGTGTTTTGAATATATATATATACATACATACACCTTTTTTTAAAGTTTGGACATTATCTAATGAAGGATACTTGGGCATAACTTCATATTGACAAAATGGGCATAACATTGGATGAATGTTAAAGTCTAACTTCCTGGCTGCATCAACAGAGAAAAGTCAAGGCCGTTAAGTTTAATTTTAGAACCTTCTGTAATGCTACTTCTCTCTTCCCTCATGAACATTCACAGGGAGCAATCATTTAATATGTTAATCATTTTTTAAGTTTTGCACAAGTTCAGCACCATCTACATCCTTATGGGATCTCAATTCTTCCTTGAGGATCCTCTTGGTATTATAATATTGGAAGAATGTGTTTTCCTTCCCCAGGTGTCTCTGTTCTTGTGAAGAGGAGGTAAAGAGCCTACAAAGTGACATAGATTGGTTAGGTGAGTAGGCAAAGATCTGACAAATGGAATCTAATGTGGGCAAATGTGAAATTGTTCATTTTGGCAGGAAGAATAACAAAGAAGCTTATTATCTAAATGATGAGAGATTACAGAGCTCTGAGATTCAGAGGGATATGGGTGTCCTAGTGCATGAATCACAAAAGGCTAGTATGCAGGTACAGCAGGTAATTAGGGAAGCTAATAGAATGTTATAATTTATTGTGAGGGGAATTGATTACATAAGTAATTACATACATAGGTAGCAGTATTTCAGTTGTACAGGGCATTGTTAAGACCACATCTGGAGCATTATGTACAGTACTGGTCTCTTTATTTAAAGAAAGATGTAAATGCATCAGAAGAGTTCAGAGAAGGTTTACTAGAAAAATGGCAGGAATGGGTGGGTTGTCCTTTGAGGAAAGTCTAGACAGGTTAGGCTTGTATCCATTGGAGTTTAGGAGAGTAAGAGGTGACTTAATTAAACCTTTAAGATCCTGAGGGGTCTTGGCAGGGTGGATGCAGAGAGAATGTTTCCTCTTGTGAGAGAATCTAGAACTAAGAGTCACTGTTTAAAAATAAGGGGTCGGTCATTTAAGACAGATGAGGAGAATATTTTTTCTCTCAAAGGGTTGTGTATCTTTGGAACTCTCTTCCTCAAAAGGCAGTGAAAGCAGAGTATTTGAATATTTTTAATCCAGAGCTAGATAGATTCTTGATTAACAAGGGGGTAAAAGGTTATCAGGGGTAGGTAGGAATGTGGGGTTGAGGCTGCAATCAGATCAGCCATGGGCCAGAATTTTCACATCGGTGTGCTGGGGCAGGCCCAACACGCGGACGCATAAAATAATGCGCAGTGATGTCGGGCGTGCGTCCCAACGTCACTGCACACCATCACGATATTTCAGAGGGCGGGCGTGCGATGATCTCCATTGCGCGCCCACCATTAATTAATGGGCCAGTTAAGGCTCTTGAGCCAGTAATTGACGCCGATTTTTCAGGGTCCGTGCGATCTTCAGGTCACCGCACGGGTGCAACGGGCAGGCGGGTGAGCCACATTTTCATAAACCTCATCCACGGGCGAGATAAGAGGGGTGAGTGAGGTCGTTGGTGGTCTTTGACAGACATTTAATGTTTAAACTTACTGCTACTTGCCTGTGTGAGCAGGAACACTTTGAATCTCTTCACAGCTGCTTAGACAGGAGTAAAAGGCTTCGGGTCAAGACTCTGGAGTAAACATCATTTTTGGGGCCTTGCTGGTTTCAGGAAGCCTTCCCTTACCCTGGGAATGGGGGTTGTGCTCTCCACTGGAGGCACCTCCTCTGAGAAGGAAGTTAGGGCCAGAAGGGGGAGGAGGCCAGGAGCCCATATTCAGCCTCCAGGGAGGCCACCTTTGGGAGAAGAGGCACAGGCACGAGGGGCGCAGGGCCAGCAGGAAGCCCAAGGTGGAAGGGGCCGCAGAGGATGCCACTATCCTGCTGCCAGGGTTTACAGGCAGTGATGCAGCTACCTCAATATGCCTAAGGTGCAGTACCAAAAGAAGCTCCATCTCTCAACTGAGACAGTGACCTCCATCTGTCAGATGATAGGCTCTGAGATCTGCACCAACTGTGTGGGTGGATACCCCATTCCAGTGGCATTGAAGGTCACGGCTGCCCTCAACTTCAATGCCTCCGACTCTTTCCAGGAGTTGGTGGGTGATCTTTGCTCCCAGTCAGCTGTCCACACTTGTGTCAAGCAGGTTACAGACGCTCTGTTCAGACCTTCATCCATAACACTGGGACGAGGCCAGCCAGACACAGTGAGCCAGAGGCTTCGCAGTGATTGCTGGCTTTCCCCGTGTCCAGGGTACAATTGACCACACAGATGTGGCCATCAAGGCGCCAGTGGGTGAGCTGGGTTAACAGGAAGGGATTCCACTCCATGAACATGCAGATACTGTGTAACCACAAGGTGCAGATTCTGCAAGGCAGCTCCCACAACGCTTACATCCCCAGACACTCCCAGGTGCCAAGGCTCTTCAGTGCTCCAGCTTGGCTTGATAGATGGCTGCTGGGTGACAAGGACTATCCCCTCAGAAGGTGGCTCATGATGCCTCTCCGCCATCCAAGAACGGAGGCCGAGCAGCGGTACAATAGGAGCCACGCCTCCACAAGGTTTGTGGTAGTGAGAACCATCTGTCTTCTCACGATGCACTTCCGATGCCTGGACCATTCAGGGGGCGCACTCCAATACCCCCCAGATCATGCGTCCCTGATAGTGGTTGCATGCTGCGCTCTCCGCAGTCTGGTGCTGGAAAGGGGTGACGCAGTGGATGAATAAGATGTAGACACAGATGCTTCAGTTGCACATGATGAGCCCAGCAGTGGGTCCGAGGATAAGCATGCACAGGAGAATGCTGAGGGGGTAGACGCTGCCCTGGTCATCCTCCAGGGAGGCAGGGACACCCGAGAGGCTTTAATCCAATGAACCTTCAGTTAGCACAACACAAATAGACCTCCAACAGATGCTAGGGCTGCGGGCTTTATACTCGATACCTGAGAGCAACATCTGCCTGGTTAGGAACATTAACTATGTGCCTTGTCAATAAAGCTCAATGACAAACAAGTCGCTCTTAACATCATGGGTCCCCGTCATCTGCAGAAGTAAGAAATCACCCTGAGCCATGAGCTATGAAGCATTTAATGAATTCACAAAATAAAACAGAAAAGAAAGTTAATGCAAAGGTGTTCAGCATCACAACAAATTATAATCAACTAATAGTGGGGCAACATAAAACCATCAGTGAGAAGCCCAAGGTGTGCCTAAGGTGCCTTAAGTTTACATCTAGATGCTCCGCCCTTACTGGCACTGGCATTTAAGACAGCCTGCTCACTCACTCTGGTGTCCTTTTGGCCTCGATGACCTTGGCGGGCGTTCTCTGGCCCATGGAGCCTTTAATGGCCCCGCCTGGGATGGAGTGGCCAGTTCCACGACTGGCATCTCCCCAGTCACCGCAGCCTCATCGGATCCCACGGTCACTGGCGGAGGGGCGGAGGAGCTGCTACCCTCATCCAGAATGAGCTGAGAGGACAAGCAGCTCTTGCGCCAACGTGAGGTCGCATCGGACCTTCCTGGTCACCACTGATGGATGGACACCTAGCTGGGATACTTGGGATACCGCTGAGAGGGCTTATAGGTCCGAGCGCAACCTCAGGAAGCCGTAATTGTTTTCCTGGAGGAGCCTCTCCACGAGATTCGCCACTCTCTCCATCGAGGAAGCATGGCGCATGGCTGTGAGGGTCAATGCATTGCTGATGCTCTGCATAGACTCCTCCAGCACGGAGACCATGTCATGCATTCCCTCATGTATCTCCGCCAGATCCTCCCGTACACCCTGCTACGCTTCCAGCAGCTGCTGCCTCAGTGGCGACTTCAGGGGCACATCATCAGCCACTAACTGAGCATGTCCCTGGTCCCCTACAGTGCTCTGACTGCCGATGCCATGGGCACTCCACCTGCTCCTCAAGTGAGTGTGAAGTGCCATCACTGCTGTGCCCTGGGACACTAGCCAATGATCTAATTCCCATTGAGGTGCTAGTATCTGTGGTAGTGCCTGCCTGGCAGTGATGGTGTGACAATGATGTTTCTAATTGTTCTCGCCCCTCAGGTGTTACAGCAGCCCCTCTGCCTCCTCCTCCTGACCCTTCTCTGGTGATGCTGAGAGGAAGAGCAAAGACATTTGATCAGTTCAAGTGGAGACAATGTCAACGTGCAAGCTAGGCCACAGGATCAGCATGCACTCATCTTTCCATAATCAATGGGAAACCTATGTTGGAAGCTTAAATCACTAAACATTCAACAGTGGAATGGCTGCTGGGACACACATGATGACCTCAGTGCATGGTACTCTGACCTTCCCCAGGTACCCCAGCCTCATTGCCACCAGTGGACCTGGGCGCATGGCGCCTCTCCAGCTCCATTGCCTCCTGCTCGTATCTAGTTATAATGGCAAACTGGGCCTGGCCTCCGCCAGTCTGCATCTGCTTGGCGGCATTGTGTACATTCTTCTCCTGAACAAGAGAGAGGAGCATTGATTAGTCCACCCTCTACCTGGGTTCCATCACATCCCTGCCACCCCCACCTGTGTGGGATATTGTAGAACTCCAGTGAATCATCACCCTGGAGTAGCCGTACACACAAACCAAGAAGCCAGAGCTCACCCCCCCCCCCCTTGCCCACATGCTGCCTCCATCACGTTTGCCACCCACACGGTTTCACCTTGCAAAGGAAGGACGCACAAGCACGTGGAATGTCGAGAGCAACAGATGGATTGGTGCCCCACCACCAGGAAGTTCCCCTCCCAGTATGTCAGCAGCCTGACTTTGACATGTTTTGGAGTTCCAGCACTGCGTCTAGGTGCAGATCCTTGAGGTAGCCCCCAAAACAGTACTGTGGGTGTCAGTCTACCACATGCTCCGGTACAGAACCCAGCTCAGCCCAACCCTCTCAGGGTGAACTAGCATGGGCAATATCTGCTGCCCCACCCAGCGAAGGACACATGCCATCAATGATTCAATGCAGTAACTACACTCAGAATTGGGGGTGCAGGTGCGGGGGGGTGGTGGGGGCAAGGGGCCTACCTGCTGTGTTGTGACCTATGCCAACATGGTACTCACCATTCCCAAGCACATAAGGTCATTGAAATGCTTGCAGCACTGAACCCAGGTGCACCACATCATCTTGTGGGAACTCACTATCTCTGCCACCTCCTCCCAGGCAAGTTTGTTCATGTGGGTGGAGGCCTCCTCCTCCCATCTCTGGGAATGAGGACCTCCCACCGTGCTGCCACCTCCTCGAAGAGGGCAACAAAGCACTCGTCGGAAAAGCGAGGAGGCCAGTGCCTTCCCCACCCTCCTGCCTGGCCTACCCACCAGCAGCGCTCTGCGGAGCCCTTCTACTGACCAGGGTTCACAGCATTTGCAAGGCTGCAGGAGTGCTATTTAAGCAGGCCGCCGGGCTGCTATTGGACCCGATGGTCATTGCAGTTCCACCGCTGCCTGCCCCTTCCTGCTGTCCTTGGGAGCTGCGTTTCACGCTTGGCGGGCCTTAATTGGCCTGCCCATGTAAAATGGATGCATGGAGCTGATTGTGGGCGGCGATCGGCTCCATGCCCACCCACGACCGCTCCCAACCAGCCCACACAACGGAAAGAAAATTCTCCCCACGATCTTATTGAATGGTGGAGTAGGCTCGAGTGGCCTACTCCTGCTCCTAATTTGTATGTTCGTATGTATTTTCGTTCCTGCACCCCCTTTGAAAATGTACCATTTCGTTCCTATTACCTCCCCTCATTCTTTCAATCAAAGTGCATCACTTCACAGTTGCCTGAATGAGTTTCATCTGCCATTTGTCTGCTCAAGTTACCATTCCATCTATGCCTTTCTGAAGTATGTTACTATCCTGCTCATATACAATATATCCAGTTGCTTTGAATAATGTCCTGTATATCCAGGTCCACATTAGGGATATATTTTGAAAGGGACAATGGCTCCAATACAATACCAATGCCTGGGGAACAGCAATATATACTCCTTTGCATCTGAAAGCACAATTGTTCACTGCTACTCTCTGCATCTGTCCTTTAGCCAATTATATATCCGAAAAGCTACTGTCCCTTTAATCCCATGACTTTTAATTTTGCTAATAAGTCTATTATGTGGTACTTTGTTAAATGCCTTTTGAAAGTCTAAATACACAACATTAATTATACTATCCTTACCAACCTTTCTCATTTCTTCATCAAAGAACTCGATCAAGTTAGTCATACACAATTTGCCTTTACTAAATCTGTGCTGACTTTCATAAATTAGCCCATACTTTTCAAAATGCCAATTAATTTTGTGGAAGATGATTGTCTCTAAAAGTTTCCCTACTTGCCAGGTTTATCCCTTTCACCTTTTTTGAACAGCAGTTTAACATTTCCAATCCTTCAGTCCTCTATTATTGTCCCCAGGAACAAGGAAGGTTGGAAGATTGTGGTTAGAACCTCTGCAATTTCCACCTTTATTTTCCTCAGTAACCTAAGATGCATTCCATCCGATCCAAGTGACTTCTACTTTTGAGGACTTCCAAGTAGCTTTAAAGTACCTCCTCTTTATTTTAATCCCATCCAATATTGCTCTCACTTCCTCCTTAACTGCTACACTGACAGCATTCTCTCCCCTGGTGCAAACTGCTTCAAAGTTTGCATTTAGTACCTCAAGCATATTCTCTGCCTCCATAAGAAGATTTCCTTTTCAGGTCCTAACCAACCTCTTTTTTTAACTACGCTTTGACTATTTATGTATTTATAAAAGACTTTTGGTTCATCTTTTATGTTACTTGTAAACTAGTCACACACTCTCTCTTTGCTCCTCATTCCCTTTTTTAGTTCTCCATTGTATTTTCCATTTGCAGCTTCAATTTCCACAGTAATATGAATTTCTGCATTTGTTATTAGCCTCCTTTTTCTGTCTTATTCTAATTTTTATATCTTTAGTTATGGACTTCTTTATCACCAAGATTGAAATCAGCAGATCAGCTACCTCTGCCACATCCCTGCCTTCCACTCATCCACTGGGCCAAACTTCCTCTAAAGTTCCCTGCTGTCCGAACACCGAATTGTATCTTTCTCTAGTTTCTCTCCTATTTCATGTCCTCTCCAAGCTCATCTTGTCAATGACACCCAATTCCTGCTCCCTCAATCCTATTGCACTACATTACTGACCACACAACTTCCCCTCCTGGCCTCTCTGTTAGCCAATATTGTTCAAGGTTCTGTTCTCTTCATGTGCTGTCCCTCTCTGCTTAAAATGTGTCATCATCAACCACTCCAAACAAAAACAACCCTTGACTCCTGTTATAGAGTTAACCTTCAGACAACTTTTCTTAATGGAAACATTTAGCTTTATTTACAAGACAGCAGCAGCAAACTTTATAATGGAAGAAAAGCTCCCCTGTACAGATTTCCCGTGCTGTTAACACATTGGTTTACAAGATCATGTGATCTTACAACACCGGGTTATTCTTAAAGCTACAGTCCTACGTTTATCCAAAACTTTAAGTATAACGTTCCTCCCCCTTTTAACTTTTCTGCACATTTTGTATTTACAAGGATATTTATCTCATGACATTACAATATTTATACAGGTCATGAAATTACAAGTTCAGTCTTTCAGGTGGTTCCTTGTTCCCTGTGGAACATCACAGCTCCATTGCTTCAGATTCTTTTGTAGGAAACATATCCTCTGGAACCACATTAACATCAGGTACTTCAATAGGCACATGCAGTTCAGTGTCTTCCACTCTGTCAGAGACATTGGGCATGTCTGTCCTTGGTTGAGCAACTTCAACAGGAACCACTGGTTCAGTAATGGTTTTTTGTTGGGGTATCTCTCTCTCTTTCTTAAATGATCTACATGCTTATGGGTGAACCAGCCCTTCCACGTGGTACAACAATGGTCTGGTCACAGAACTCACTTTACTAGGGAACCACTTTGGTCCTCCACCGAAATTCTTTACATATACTGTTTCTTCAACAGTAAATCGTCACTTGTGGCTATGCAAATCATGAGTCGCTTTTTGGTTCCCTTGACTTTTCTCCACCTTCGCCTCCAAATTGGGAAGTATCAGGCTTAGTCTTATTCGAAGACAGCACCTCATCAGTAATTCTGCAGGTGTTGCTCCTGTGGGGCGGGCGGGCGGGGGGGTGGGGGGGGTTGTTCTGTAGTGAAATAGAAAACGAGCAAGCTTGATCTCCAGTGATTTACCTGTTAACTTTTTTATTCATGCCTTAAAAGTTTATACTGCCCTTTCTGCCAGCTCGTTTCATGACGGATGGTATGGTGCAGTCTTCATGTGGTTGGTACTATTGAGGCTGATAGATAGCTGGAACTCAGTGCTCATAAATGCAGTACCATTATCTGATACAATTACCTCTGGCAATCTGTGGGTGGTGAAGCTCCGGTGTAGCTTTTCTATAGTAGCGCCAGATGTTGGTGACTTTACCTCATAAACATCCAACCACTCGGAATGAGCATCTACGATCTGTAGAAACATAGTTCGACAGAAAGAACCGACGTAATCTATATGCAATTGCGCCCAGGGTATACCAGGCCACTCCCATGGGTGTAACCACCGGCAACTTTTGTAGCTGTTGATATTGCAAACAGTGCTTTAGCACATTTTCAATATCACCGTCCATCCCCGGCCACCAAACATAACCCCGTGCTATGGTCATCATTCGGGAGATCCCTGGATAGACATTGTGTAGCTCTACTTAAAGAGGTTCCTTTCCTTGTACAGGAATTACTACCTGTGCACCCCATAATAGAATACCATCATGAGTGCTCATCTCATGTCTTCAGTTGAAAAATGGCTTCAATTCATCAGAGACTGGTTCCTGGGGCCAACCATGTAACACTTGGTCTCTCACTTGAGACAGGACTGGGTCACAATTCTTCCAGTTTCTTAACTGCCTGGCATAGGCTGGAGAGGAATATAGGAAATTCATCACAGATACAAGCTCCTGTTGGATTGGGATATATTCATTCTCTTGCCAGGGAAGGCATCTTAGGGCATCAGCATTTGCTATATGAATCCCTGGTTTATGTCCAAAGATGTATTCATATGCTGCCAAAATTAGGACCGACCCTTGTATTCTTGCAGAAGGTATGGGAGGTTTAGCCTGTTCCTCGCTAAACAGACCCAAAAGTGGTTTGTGGTCTGATACTATCATGAAATGTCATCTCTGCACGTATTGGCAGAATTTTTTTACACCAAAAATAATTGACAGGCCTTCCTTTTCGATTTAAGAATATCTTTTTTCAACTGTGGTAAGTGTCCTGGATATATAGCCTATTGGCTTCTCTGTGCCATCATCCATTTTGTGAGATAGTACCACTCCCATTCCTTAAGGGGATATGTCGCAGTTAGCACCAATTCCTCTGTCTGGTTATAATGCACTAACAAATTTGAAGAGTTTAAGAGCTGTTTTACTTTCTTGGGGGCTTCTTTTTGGGGTGCCTCCCAAAACCAATGCTGTTTTTTTCTTAGCAGTGAATGTAGAGGGGCCAGAACTACAGATAAATTTGGTTGAGATCGCCCATAATAATTAAGCATCCCTAAAAATGATTTAAGTTCAGAGGTGTTCTTGGGTGCAGGTGCCTCTCTTATTGCCTTAACCATCTCTTCAACAGGCGTAATCCTTGGGCATCTACCTGGTGGCCCAAATAAATGACTTCATTTGCTTGAAAAGTGCATTTTTCCTTCTTCAGATGCAGTCCTGCTTCTAGAAATCATTTCAGGGCTTTCTCTATGTTAGCCAAGTGTTTCTTTTTTGTGAATCCAGTTATCAGTACATCATCCAGATAGACCACAACCGGAGGTAATCCCTGTGGTAAGCTCCCCATTGTCCTCTGAAAAATGATGCAGGCTGAGGAAACACTGAAGGGCAGACATGTATATTGGTATGAACCTTTGTGGGTATTTATTACAAATTCCGCGGGTGGGGGGGGGGGGGCAAGGCCGCGTCATCCCACTCCAGTTCCTGATATGTGTGACTCATGCCAAGCTTTGTATACGTTGTCTCTCTGCTAGTTTGGCATATAGATCTTCAATTTTGACAACAGGGTGCCTGTCCAGTTTGGCTACTCTGTTGACCGTTAGTTTATAGTCCCCATGGTCTGGTGTAGTTTAAGGACATGGATTATGGGTGCTGCCCACTTAGAGCACTGAACTGTTTTTATGACACCCAGCCTCTCTAGCCGGTTCAACTCAGTGCCAACCTTATATAAAAACAAAAAAACTGCGGATGCTGGAAATCCAAAACAAAAACAGAATTACCTGGAAAAACTCAGCAGGTCTGGCAGCATCGGCAGAGAAGAAAAGAGTTGACGTTTCGAGTCCTCATGACCCTTCGACAGAACTTGAGTTCGAGTCCAGGAAAGAGCTGAAATATAAGCTGGTTTAAGGTGTGTGTGTGGGGGGCGGAGAGATAGAGAGACAGAGAGGTGGAGGGGGTTGGTGTGGTTGTAGCGACAAACAAGCAGTGATAGAAGCAGATCATCAAAAGATGTCAACAACAATAGTACAATAGAACACATAGGTGTTAAAGTTAAAGTTGGTGATATTATCTAAACGAATGTGCTAATTAAGAATGGATGGTAGGGCACTCAAGGTATAGCTCTAGTGGGTTTTTTTTTTATTTTATATAATGGAAATAGGTGGGAAAAGGAAAATCTTTATAATTTATTGGGAAAAAAAAAAGAAGGGGGAAACAGAAAGGGGGTGGGGATGGGGGAGGGGACTCACGACCTAAAGTTGTTGAATTCAATATTCAGTCCGGAAGGCTGTAAAGTCCCTAGTCGGAAGATGAGGTGTTGTTCCTCCAGTTTGCGTTGGGCTTCACTGGAACAATGCAGCAAGCCAAGGACAGACATGTGGGCAAGAGAGCAGGGTGGAGTGTTAAAATGGCAAGCGACAGGGAGGTTTGGGTCATTCTTGCGGACAGACCGCAGGTGTTCTGCAAAGCGGTCGCCCAGTTTACGTTTGGTCTCTCCAATGTAGAGGAGACCACATTGGGAGCAACGAATGCAGTAGACTAAATTGGGGGAAATGCAAGTGAAATGCTGCTTCACTTGAAAGGAGTGTTTGGGTCCTTGGACGGTGAGGAGAGAGGAAGTGAAGGGGCAGGTGTTGCATCTTTTGCGTGGGCAAGGGGTTGTGCCATAGGAGGGGGTTGAGGAGTAGGGGGTGATGGAGGAGTAGGGGGTGATGGAGGAGTGGACCAGGGTGTCCCGGAGGGAGCGATCCCTACGGAATGCCGATAAGGGGGGTGAAGGGAAGATGTGTTTGGTAGTGGCATCATGCTGGAGTTGGCGGAAATGGCGGAGGATGATCCTTTGAATGCGGAGGCTGGTGGGGTGATAAGTGAGGACAAGGGGGACCCTATCATGTTTCTGGGAGGGAGGAGAAGGAGTGAGGGCGGATGCGCGGGAGATGGGCCGGACACGGTTGAGGGCCCTGTCAACGACCGTGGGTGGAAAACCTCGGTTAAGGAAGAAGGAGGACATGTCAGAGGAACTGTTTTTGAATGTAGCATCATCGGAACAGATGCGACGGAAGCGAAGGAACTGAGAGAATGGGATGGAGTCCTTACAGGAAGTGGGGTGTGAGGAGCTGTAGTCGAGATAACTGTGGGTGTCGGTGGGTTTGTAATGGATGTTGGTGGACAGTCTATCACCAGAGATTGAGACAGAGAGGTCAAGGAAGGGAAGGGAAGTGTCAGAGATGGACCACGTGAAAATGATGGAGGGGTGGAGATTGGAAGCAAAATTAATAAATTTTTCCAAGTCCTGACGAGAGCATGAAGCAGCACCGAAATAATCATCGATGTACCGGAGAAAGAGTTGTGGAAGGGGGCCGGAGTAGGACTGCAACAAGGAATGTTCCACATACCCCATAAAGAGACAGGCATAGCTGGGGCCCATGCGGGTACCCATAGCCACACCTTTTATTTGGAGGAAGTGAGAGGAGTTGAAGGAGAAATTGTTCAGCGTGAGAACAAGTTCAGCCAGACGGAGGAGAGTAGTGGTGGATGGGGATTGTTCGGGCCTCTGTTCGAGGAAGAAGCTAAGGGCCCTCAGACCATCCTGGTGGGGAATGGAGGTGTAGAGGGATTGGACGTCCATGGTGAAGAGGAAGCGGTAGGGGCCAGGGAACTGGAAATTGTTGATGTGACGTAAGGTGTCAGAGGAATCACGGATGTAGGTGGGAAGGGACTGGACAAGGGGAGAGAGAAGGGAGTCAAGATAACGAGAAATGAGTTCTGTGGGGCAGGAGCAAGCTGAGACGATCGGTCTACCGGGGCAGCTCTGTTTGTGGATTTTGGGTAGGAGATAGAAGCGGGCCGTCCGAGGTTGGGCAACTATCAGGTTGGAAGCTGTGGGAGGGAGATCCCCAGAGGAGATGAGGTCAGTGACAGTCCTGGAAACAATGGCTTGATGTTCAGTGGTGGGGTCATGGTCCAGGGAGAGGTAGGAGGAAGTGTCTGCGAGTTGACGCTCAGCCTCCGCGTGGTAGAGGTCAGTGCGCCAGACAACAACAGCACCACCCTTGTCAGCGGGTTTGATGACAATGTCAGGGTTGGACCTGAGAGAATGGAGTGCAGTAAGTTCAGAGAGAGACAGGTTAGAATGGGTGAGAGGAGCAGAGAAATTGAGACGACTAATGTCGCGCCGACAGTTCTCAATGAAAAGATCGAGAGAAGGTAAGAATCCAGAGGGAGGGGTCCAGGTTTTTGTTTCAGTGCCAACCTTCTCTCTCAGGGTGTATGGCACCGGTCTTGCTTTCAAGAAGTGAGCAGTTGCTTCTGGGTCCACATAAATCTTGGCCTGCCGGCCTTGGATTTTTCCGAGTTCATACTTGAAGATGGTGTGATTTTTTTTAGCAGCTCTGGTGGTCCACCTGCTCACAGCTGGAAGATTTCGGGCAAGTTTAATTTAATCTCCTTCAGCCAATCACACCCTAGAAGGCTTAGCCCTTCATCTTCTACCACCATCACTGGTAGCTGTGCCAATTGGTGTCTATAATGAACAGTTATTCTGGTGATAACTTTTACCTGGATTTCTTTGTCTGTTTTCAACTTGGCAGATGTTTGTTTCAAATTTAATTGTTGATCACCTTTATTTAAAAATCTGAAAGTGTGTTCTCCTATTACAGTGGTAGAAGCACCCATGTCTACTTCCATTTTTAATGGTTTACCGTTCACTTGCACTGTAACAAATATCGGCTACCTTCCCAACTTTCACGTTGAATAATGAATAAATGTCAGAATTGGTTGTTTCTGGTTCTTCTACACGATAGACTCCATTGGACTTTGTTGTTTGGAGGCCTGTTTAAATTTCGCTTTGCACTGTCTCAATATGTGTCCATTTCTGTGACAAAAATAACATTCTACATTTTTAAGTTGCCAAGCACTTAAAGACTGATTGTTTCCACATCGATGAAAGTTATTTTTCGATTTGCTTGCTAAGCTGTTTCCTCTCAATTTTCGGTTAGCGGGGGCTGTTTCCCACTTTGTGGCGGAGCCCCGGCTTCTCGCGCCACTTCCGGCTGACTGTTTCCACCCGACTAGGAGAGCGGTGCCATTTTGCACCCCTTGAATTGCTTGTAAATCCCTTACAGCGCTTTCCATTGCCAGCGCTATTTCTAATGCTTTTTGGAAATCAAGATTAATTTCAGCCAGCAATCTTCACTGAATAGTGTCTTCCTGCACACCACACACTAAACGATCTCTGAGCATGTTATTCAGCTTTTCACCGAAACCACAATATTCTATTAGTTGCTTTAATTTCACCACGTAGGTAGCAATGGTCTACCCTAGGGCTCTATTCCGTGAATTGAACCTGAACCTCTGCATTGTGACTGAGGACTTGGATTGAAAATGTTCTGTAAAGAGGTCTACTAATTCACTGAAAGCCTTCGAATGAAAGCACTAGGGTTTGTCAAGCTTCGAAATAAACTGTAGGTCTTTCTCCCACAAATATTCAGGAGAATCACTCTCCTCTTTTCCTCCCCCGTGATTTTGTTTGCTTGAAAGAAGAATGCAAGACATTCTATATATTGAGAGCAGTCGTCTGTAGCTGGCTCAAAGGGATTGATTCTATCAAACTATGGCACCTCGGAAGAGTATATCATCTTTTATTTTTAACGATCTTAGATACTCACAATCACTGGGCGAGGTACAGCACCGAATCTCATTGATCCTCGTTGCCAATTTTTTTATAAAGCTGATCTTCAGACAACTGAAGATCTCTCCAATATGTGCCAGCTAGAGTATCCTCATGGTCATTGCCTGCTATACGCTGGACAAACTGGCCATTCAGAGAATGAAACCTGTCATAGGAGGAGTTGAGGGCGGCAAGCCGATTCTCTGATGAGGAGTGAGAGGAAGAGGAGACTGAGTCATAGCAGGTTGATGTGCAAGCCTGTCTCAGGGAGGCTCTTGATATCTGTGAGACACGGGAAACTCTTATCATGAGACTATTCAATAGATGAGTCTCCAAAACTATATCAACTTCATGACCAGTGGTTCTTACTTTGCGCTCCTCAATGACATGAGAAGCAGTCCCTCATAATGGTAATGTCAATCAGCCAAAAAATGTCAAACATTTGGGTATACATCATCATATAATCAAATAAGACCAAGAATTGAATCCTTCTCCATATATTCACATGCATAATCAATAAACAAATGCAGCTGGGTAAAATGTGGAAAATAGAATTCATTTACTTACATGGAAAGTCATTAACATGAACAAATGGCACAAGTGAGAAACACACCCATGTGTCAAAGCGTGACTACAGAGAGGTTTTCTTGAACCTTCCCCAGGTGCTGTAGCGTTATGCTACCTCCTCACTACCAGCTGCCATGGAGACAGGCTGCTGACCCTTATGCCCCTTTCTGGGATGACTTTAGCGATTGCCCTCTGGTCACCTGAGACTGAGACGGTCCTGGCGTGGTGGGAGTTTCCTGCACAGTGCAACAAGCACCATCTATGCCAATGGTTGAGTGGGGGAGGAGAGGTTGTCCTCAACAGAAGCATCCTGAGAGCTGCTGCCCTGATGGCATGAGCTGGTGCTCACCTTCTGCCTTGAGATCCATTTGACCCTCCCTACTTTCCTGAGAGGGACCAGGAGCTGGATGTGACTCCAGGCTCACTGCCCTCCTCTTGCCCTGGCTCCGGTGTCATAGCACAGAGACAAGGTGATGGAGTGCAAATAAGAATGCATACATACCATTGCATCAGTGATCTGTTGGGTTTGGCCCTCCATGACTGTCACCAATATGCTTTCCATAGACTCAGTGATTGCAGCGCTCATGGCCTGGATGGACTCCAATGTCCATTTCTGAATCTTTCCATAATTTGTTCCTCTATCTCCATCCCACTATTTGGCAGCCTATAATATATATCTGATAATGTGTGCGCATTATGAACCTCTGCCTCCACCAATCAGAGTGAACTTGTCAGCCAATCAGCACTTCCTTCTCATGCAGTATAAGTTGTTGTCCCCTTTGCATTTGGTATTCTTGCAAATTGTCCTAATGAGTGCAAAATGAAAGCTTCAACAAAAAAGTCTCTCTTTTCAGCAATAATGTACACCAGTGATCTAATAGCTCCTCTATTGTTTCTTAATTTTAGCCAAATAGTCTCAATCTTTAACTTCTCAATTATACCAGTGCTATCTTAGCCTCTTTGATGAATATGGACATATGCTCGAACATACGAATTAGGAACAGGAGTAGGCCACTGAATCCCTCGAGCCTGCTCTGCCTTTCAATAAGATCATGGCTGATCTGAATGTAACCTCAACATCACATTCCTGCCTACCTTCAATAACCTTTCACCCCACCTGCTAATGAAGGATCTATCTAGCTCTGCCTTAAAAATATTCAAAGACTCTGCTTCCACCGCCTTTTGAGGAAGAGAGTTCCAAAGACTCACAACCATCTAAGAGAAAAAAATTCTCCTCATCTCTGTCTTAACTGAGCGACCCCTTATTTTTAAACAGTGGCCCCTAGTTCTGGATTCTCCCATAAGAGGAGACATCCTCTTCACACCAACCTTTCAAGATCCCTCACAATGCCACTTTTCTTCTTTTTTCACTTTTCCCAACATTCCTGAATACCTTGGACCCATGAAGAGTAAGTTCAAAGTCGTCCCTTTCTTTGACTCAGGTCCTTATTCTTGTCAATTTGGCATAGTCCCATCTGCCAATTTGTGCTTGCCACTTACTAACTTTATTTCTTTCACACTGTGCATTTGCGGACATGTAATCAAAACCAACCTTAGGTTGCTTTGCATTTTCCCCCTCCTTCCTTTTCCTGAACTATTCTTTACTCTGGTGCTCTTTACCTCTCCTAGTCCTCTGTGTATCTGGTTACGCCTTTCTAATGTTTCATCCTGGTGCCCCTGCCTCTGGTTTAAACTCTTTCCAACAGTACTAGTTAGCCTTTCCTCATGGACATTGGCCCAAGTTCAGTTGAGATGCAAATGCCAAACTTGAACAGATCCGTTCTGCCTCAGAACTGGTCCCAATGCACCAGGAGTCTGAAGCCCTCTCTCCTGCACCATTTCTCCAGCAACATGATGACCTGTTTTATCCTACCATTCAGCATAGCCCTGGGACTAATCCAGAGATTACTACATCTCAGGCCCAACTTTTTAATTTCCTCCCTCATTCCAAAATTCTGAATGCAGGACTTCAAACCTTCTCCTTCATTTGAGTCCCTCATGAATCATAACTTTTGGCTGTTCCCCTTCTGCTTCTGAAAGTTCTGCACCCTATCAGTAAGTTCCTTTATCCCAGCATCAAGGGGGCAAAATACGATGCAGGGCTCATGTTACCAGTTACAGAAATGCCTAACTACTGAATCCCATATGACCGCTGCTATTTCTGCGCTTTGAACTTCATTCCCTCAATGTGTCATCACGCTGGCTGGTATTCAGCAGTCAAAAACGGTTGTAAATGTCTGGTATATTCCTTCAGTACCTGTCTCTTTGTGGTATATTACAGATGCCTCTCTGCTGTCCACTCAGCTGCCCGCCCTGATGGAGAAGCGTAAATAAAGTTAGTTCAACAACGACTGCTTGCAGTGATTCCACATGATGAGCTTCTCTCAGTGTAATACCCAACAGAAAGATGACAATGAGGCTGGGGTGGAACTTTCTTTTACATTTTATTTGAGAAATTAAGGACAGAAGAACTTTGTGAACACAATTTGCAATTTGGAGGAGGTTTGAGTGATTTGAAAGTTTGCTCTGTATGTGCACATCAGATTCAGGTACACAGTGAGTCAGCACGGCACATAATTGAAAAATGGTGTTGAAATGGCCCCCAATTTTTGGTCAAAGTGCTACTATGCATGTGGGATAGATGGCATGCAGGAATAGAGGAAACAGCAATGCTCCAGGTTGCAGTAAAGCACCAAGTGGCAACCGTGTATCACGTCAAAGCTTTCTCTGATCTAGAGGTAGTTTAAGAGCCTGAAAGTCCTTGGATACATATATGATAGATATCGAAACAGAAGTTGATGTTTTAAACAGGACGATCAAGAGTTGTACTCAAAAAGCAAGTAAAATAGCATGTGGAAGATGTGAATAAAAGAGCTGAAAATATACTTCCAACACCCTTAATAAAAATGAAAGTCAAAGATTAACTTACTTTCGTTCTTAAAACAGCTGCAGCCATGTCTGTTACCTCAGAAAGAAAGTACAAAAGCCCCTAAGTCACATCCCATTACACAAAATTGGTGTGAAACTGCTAGATATTCCAATGACAGTATTCCAGTGATAGGTAAAGTCAGTGTTGGAGTGGAATATGATGATACGTTCTATTACTTGCCATTGGTAGTAGTAAGAGGGAACAAAGTCTCTCTGATGGGAAAGAATTGACTTAAAAAATGCAGTTAAATTGGGCTGAGTTATTGACAGTCAGGATCAGTAAGAGCATGAACAAAAACAGAATTACCTGGAAAAACTCAGCAGGTCTGGCAGCATCGGCGGAGAAGAAAAGAATTGACATTTCGAGTCCTCATGACCCTTCGACAGAACTTGAGTTCGAGTCCAAGAAAGAGTGAAATATAAGCTGGTTTAAGGTGTGTGTGTGTGGGGGGGCGGAGAGAGAGAGAGAGTGGGAGGTGGAGTGGGGGTGTGGTTGTAGGGACAAACAAGCAGTGATAGAAGCAAATCATCAAAAGATGTCAACAACAATAATACAAAAGAACACATAGGTGTTAAAGTTAAAGTTGGTGATATTATCTAAATGAATGTGCTAATTAAGAATGGATGGTAGGGCACTCAAGGTATAGCTCTAGTGGGGGTGGGGAGAGCATAAAAGATGTAAAAAAAAAAATAAATAAATAATTTATTTATTTTTTTTATAATGGAAATAGGTGGGAAAAGGAAAATCTATATAATTTATTGGAAAAAAAAGAGAAAAGGAAGGGGGAAACAGAAAGGGGGTGGGGATGGGGGAGGGAGCTCACGACCTAAAGTTGTTGAATTCAATATTCAGTCCGGATGGCTGTAAAGTGCCTAGTCGGAAGATGAGGTGTTGTTCCTTCAGTTTGCATTGGGCTTCACTGGAACAATGCAGCAAGCCAAGGACAGACATGTGGGCAAGAGAGCAGGATGGAGTGTTAAAATGACAAGCGACAGGGAGGTTTGGGTCATTCTTGCGGACAGACCGCAGGTGTTTTGCAAAGCGGTCGCCCAGTTTACGTTTGGTCTCTCCAATGTAGAGGAGACCACATTGGGAGCAACGAATGCAGTAGACTAAGTTGAGGGAAATGCAAGTAAAATGCTGCTTCACTTGAAAGGAGTGTTTGGGTCCTTGGACGGTGAGGAGAGAGGAAGTGAAGGGGCAGGTATTGCATCTTTTGCGTGGGCATGGGGTGGTGCCATAGGAGGGGGTTGAGGAGTAGGGGGTGATGGAGGAGTGGACCAGGGTGTCCCGGAGGGAGCGATCCCTACGGAATGCCGATAGGGGGGGGTGAAGGGAAGATGTGTTTGGTGGTGGCATCATGCTGGAGTTGGCGGAAATGGCGGAGGATGATCCTTTGAATGCGGAGGCTGGTGGGGTGATAAGTGAGGACAAGGGGGACCCTATCATGTTTCTGGGAGGGAGGAGAAGGCGTGAGGGTGGATGCGCGGGAGATGGGCTGGACACGGTTGAGGGCCCTGTCAACGACCGTGGGTGGAAAACCTCGGTTAAGGAAGAAGGAGGACATGTCAGAGGAACTGTTTTTGAAGGTAGCATCATCGGAACAAATGCGACGGAGGCGAAGGAACTGAGAGAATGGGATGGAGTCCTTACAGGAAGTGGGGTGTGAGGCGCTGTAGTCAAGATAGCTGTGGGAGTCGGTGGGTTTGTAATGGATATTGGTGGACAGTCTATCACCAGAGATTGAGACAGAGAAGTCAAGGAAGGGAAGGGAAGTGTCAGAGATGGACCACGTGAAAATGATGGAGGGGTGGAGATTGGAAGCAAAATTAACAAATTTTTCCAAGTCCCGACGAGAGCATGAAGCGGCACTGAAGTAATCATCGATGTACCGGAGAAAGAGTTGTGGAAGGGGGCCAGAGTAGGACTGCAACAAGGAATGTTCCACATACCCCATAAAGAGACAGGCATAGCTGGGGCCCATGCGGGTACCCATAGCCACACCTTTTATTTGGAGGAAGTGAGAGGCGTTGAAGGAGAAATTGTTCAGCGTGAGAACAAGTTCAGCCAGACGGAGGAGAGTAGTGGTGGATGGGGATTGTTTGGGCCTCTGTTCGAGGAAGAAGCTAAGGGCCCTCAGACCATCCTGGTGGGGGATGGAGGTGTAGAGGGATTGGACGTCCATGGTGAAGAGGAAGCGGTTGGGGACAGGGAACTGGAAATTGTTGATGTGACGTAAGGTGTCAGAGGAATCACGGATGTAGGTGGGAAGGGACTGGACAAGGGGAGAGAGAAGGGAGTCAAGATAACGAGAAATGCATTCTGTGGGGCAGGATCAAGCTGAGATGATCGGTCTACCGGGACAGTTCTGTTTGTGGATTTTGGGTAGGAGATAGAAGCGGGCCGTCCGAGGTTGGGCGACTATCAGGTTGGAAGCTGTGGGAGGGAGATCCCCAGAGGAGATGAGGTCAGTGACAGTCCTGGAAACAATGGCTTGATGTTCAGTGGTGGGGTCATGGTCCAGGGAGAGGTAGGAGGAAGTGTCTGCAAGTTGACGCTCAGCCTCCGTGAGGTAGAGGTCAGTGCGCCAGACAACAACAGCACCACCCTTGTCAGCGGGTTTGATGACAATGTCAGGGTTGGACCTGAGAGAATGGAGTGCAGTAAGTTCAGAGAGAGACAGATTAGAATGGGTGAGAGGAGCAGAGAAATTGAGACGACTAATGTCGCGCCGACAGTTCTCAATGAAAAGATCAAGAGAAGGTAAGAATCCAGAGGGAGGGGTCCAGGTGGAGGGAGAATATTGGAGATGGGTAAAAGGATCTGTTGAACTGAGAGAGGACTCCTGCCCAAAGAAGTGAGCCCGGAGACGAAGACGGCGGAAGAAGAGTTCAGCATCATGCCGAGCCCGAAATTCATTGAGGTGAGGGTGTAAGGGTATGAAACTAAGTCCTTTGCTGAGCACTGAACGTTCAGCATCGGAGAGGGGAAGGTCAGGGGGTATAGTGAATACACGGTTGGGGTTGGGATTGGAAGATGGGGTGGGGACAGAGGGACAGGCCGGGGTGGAGGGTCCTAGATGGGTGTTGGTGTCGATGAGTTGTTGGAGCTTGCGTTCCTTAGCACTTGAGAGAAAGAGAAAAAGTTTCTTGTTGAGGCGTCGGATGAGCCGAAGGATAAAATGAAACTGGGGGCACGCGCAGATTTGAAAAAGGGTACGGCGGTGCTGCTGGAGGGAGAGGTCGAGTGTGTTCATATGGCGGCGCATGGCACTGAGTGTGGATTTCAGAATGTGACGGGAACAGCAGTCCGAGAAACGTTTTATGTCCCAGAGATACCTGTAATCCTGGGTGGGTTCGTCTCCATCTCCGACTTACCCCACGTGGATTTCTACTGAAATTCCACCCCTCATGTTTCGAACCCACCCAACCACACCCCCACTCCACCTCCCACTCTCTCTCTCTCTCCGCCCCCCACACACACACCTTAAACCAGCTTATATTTCAACTCTTTCTTGGACTCGAACTCAAGTTCTATCGAAGGGTCATGAGGACTCGAAACGTCAACTCTTTTCTTCTCCGCCGATGCTGCCAGACCTGCTGAGTTTTTCCAGGCAATTCTGTTTTTGTTTTTGTTTTGGATTTCTAGCATCCGCAGTTTTTTTTTTTTGTTTTTTTTTGGTTTTTTTTTGTGTTTTTTTGGGGGGGTTTTGTTTTTTTTTGTTTTTATCTCAGTAAGAGCATGTCTGACATTGAGGAAGTGCTAAGAGAGCACAAAGTGGGCTTTGAGCAAGGAGGACCATATGATTAAATTAGCCATCAGTATGATAATACTGCAAATTAACAGATTATGCAAATGCAGATGTTCTTTCAAGATTTACTGTGAATACTGATTTATTTTTACATTATATCCACAAAAGACACGCCAGTGTCTGTCAGGGAAATTAGTGAAGAAACACACAAGAATGTGGCCCTCAGTAAAGTGCTCAATTATGTCATGAATGGGTAACCTAAAGACTGTGATGATGAGAAATTGCAGGATTATTTTGCATGTAGAAATGAAACTGAGCCGTGTCCAATGGGGCTTAAGAGTCATTATTACATATGGAAACAGTAGCAAGAAGTTATTTTTGGTGTCCAAAGATAGATAGAGATATTGGAGAGCTGGTGAAAAGTTGTGAAGTGTATCTCAGAATGAGAAATGATTCAACCAAGGTTCCTTGTATTCCATGGGGCAGGATATTGAGGTCAGTGAGCGGGGGCAGGGGGCCCGCTCGCTGACACATAAAATGACGCAGGATGATGTCGGTCAGAACTCCCAACGACACCCCATGTCATTTCAATTTTCAAGCCTAATCAGCTGTGCGCCCTCCGACCTGTCAACGGCCAATTGAGGCCATTTAAAAAGTAATTGAACTTGGTAAAGGACCTACCTGTCCAACCTTAAGGTTGGCGGGCAGGCTGGGATCCCTGGTTGGCTTCAGAAAAAGCATGAAACATCAAGGGGCGGGATGAGGTTTCATGTAGGTGTTAAAAAATTTAGTAAAAGTTTTATTAAAAGTGATGGACATGTCCCAACTCATGTGACAGTGTGACATGAGGGGACATGTCAGGGAAATTTTATTTTTCTATATTTACCATTTTTGAATTTGGCACCAATTTTTCTGAGGCAGAACTTAACCTCAGGGAGATCAGTGTGCTCTTGCTCGTGTATGCGTGAAATCGTGCACTCCCGGCTTAGGAAATACACACCCCGTCCCCAGCCCCTGCACAGAGAGGCTACAGCGCTTCCTGGTGAATGTCACATTGGGTGGGCCTTAATTGGCCAGCCCACGTAAAATGGCAGCACACCCCCAATCGGGGGCACTGATCGGAGGTGCGCCCACATGCACCTGCTCCTGAAAATCCGCCCCCCCCCCCCCCCACCGATGGGGGGAAAATTCTGCCCATGGTGAAACACACAATAACGTGAATACATGTTGATTTCTTTGAAATGCTAGAGTGTTTTGTTTTGGTCGATAGCTAATGTTGTAATATGCCTTTAAGGGATAGCAGCACGAAACCAATAGAAGGATAGTATATCATGTGATCCAATCTTAGTTGGACTTATGCTTTGAGCAGAGTACAGACAGCTCTGTTGCCTTGCGTTGAAATGTTGTCTGTACAAAAAAAAAATGCATAAGAAGAATTAAATCTTAGATTTTTAGGTGAAAGATTTTCTTGAAGCTTGATGACAAATATGGCTACTGGTCAGTACATCTCATGACGATGTCCGAAGAGCTTACTACATTTCATACTTGACTCAGGAAATATTGTTCTCAATGACTTATTTTCAGGCTACCTGTTAGCCAGGATCTGTTCCAAGCTCTTGTGGATCACATTACATGCATTGTACCAGGATGCCTCGCAGAAAGGTCTGGGAGCATACATATTGCAAAAAGGCAAACCGATTGCATTTGCTTCAAAATCTCTGTCTGTAATGCAATCCAACTACTTCAACATCGAGCAGAAACTTTAGTGTTTAGTCCAGCTTTAATGTCATTGAGCACTTTGTGCTCTCTTAGCACTTCCTCAATGTCAGACTTACTGTTACTGCATGCGTTTTTATACCTATCTACTTGGCAAGAGATTTGTGGTAGAGACCAACCACAAGCCACTGGAGAAGATTTGATGAAAATCATGACCAGTACGCCAAGATTGCAACATCTCTTGATAAAGATTCAAGGTTACAACTGGGAGATTAGGTACAAGCCAGGTAATTTGATGGTCACATTAGATACACTTAGCAAATTGCCTAACCCAGTGAAAACAGAAGATATGCCCTTAGTTCTGCAAGTTGACTTTATTGACATCAAACTTGAAGATGTTCTCCAAATTGATCAGGTAATTTTGCACAGTGCAAATGCCAGCACATATAAGAAGAAACAGCGAAAGATTCAGCACTACAGAAACTGTGGAAAACCATAACTGAACAATGGCCTGATTCAATTCGGCCAACATGTGAGACCATTTTGGCCTTATCATGACAAGCTATTGTGAGAATGGATGTCTTTTTAAAATATATTTTTGGGGAATATTGTGTTATTCTGTGAAGAAGGCCGTGTGTCTCTGCGTGTTGTGTAAATGATTTGATTAAGCTGGGAAAAAGTTACTAGAGAAAGGTTGCCTGGGGGTTAAGGCATGAAAGGATAGAAACGTTAGGTGTGCATTTGTTGATGAGATATTATGGTAGGTTTGAGTACAAGTAAAAAGGTTGTGTCTAACTTTGCATTTTTAGATAAGTTAGGAGTTTGTTTAAATATTAAAGGGAAGTCAGAGGTGAAAAGAAACACTTCAGCATCTTTCAGGAGTTCCATGGGGGGTAAATAGAAGAATGTATATTAGATTCTATTGACCCAAAAGCAAAGACAAAGTAGAAACATGAAAGATTATATATTTGGAAGGATTTGAGTTTCAAAGAGGTATGAGAACAATGGAACCTCAGATGAAAGAAGGAAAAAGTTACTTTGGAGAGCTTAGAGGTTGGCTATTTGTGGTTTACTGTTGGCTTTTGGATGTGTGAGGAAGACCTTCTGGAAACAGCTCTAGGCTGGGAGAAAGATGCAGCTAGGATCAGCCACCCATTCAATCCAGAAGTGTCTTGGGCTGAGAAAAGTAGTCTTGTTCCGATGTCTTGGATTTCCACAGCAGAGTGGAAGAGTGTTTAAGGATCATAGACTCATAGAAGTTTACAGCACAGAAAGAGGCCATTTGGCCCATTGTGTCTGTGCTGATCAACAAAGATCTGACTACACTAATCTCATTTTCCAGTGCTTGGCCCATAGCCCTGATAACACAAGTGAATACCTAAATACTTCTTACATGTTACAAGAGTTTCTGACTCACCCACCCTTTCAGGCAGTGAGTTCCAGACTCCCACCACCCTCTGGGTGAAAAATAAGCTCTCAATTCCCCTCTTAGCCTTCTACCTCTTACCTTAAATCTATGCCCCCCTGGTTATTGACCCTTCTACTAATGGAAAAAGTGTCTTTCTATCCACCTTCTTTCCACTTTCTATGTCCTTCATTATTTTAGATACCTCTATTAGGTTCCCTCTTAATCATCACTACTCCAAGGAAAACAACCCCAGCCTATCCAATTGTTCCTCATATCTCAGCCCAGGCAGCATCCTGATAAATTTCCTCTGCACTCTCTCCAGTGCACTCACATCCTTCCCATAATGCGGTGACCAGAACTGTATTCAATACTCCAGCTGTGACCTAACCAACGTTTTATTGAGTTCCAGTATAACCTCTCTGCTCTTGTATTCTATGTCTCAGCTAATAAAGGCAAGTATCCCATATGCCTTCTTAACCACCTAATCTAGCTGTGATAACCACCTTACCTACCTTCTCAGATCTGTGGATATGTACACCAAGGTCCCTCTGATCTTCAGTACTTCCCAGGGTCCTACCCTTCATATTGTAATCCCTTGCCTTGTTAGCCCTCCACAAATGCATTACCTCACACTTTTCTGGGTTGAATTCAATTTATCACTGTTCTGCCCACCTGACCAGTCCATTGATATCCTCCTGCAGTTTACGGCTATCCTTCTCATTACTTACCATCCTACCAATGTTCATGTCATCTGCGAACTTCTTGACCATACCCCCTATATTTAAGTCAAAATCATTTACGTACACCACAAACAGAAAGGGCTCCAGCACCAAGCCCTGCAGAACCCCACTGGAACCATCACCCTCTGCTTCCTGCCTCTCAGCCAATTTTGGATCCAATATGCCACTTTACCTTGGAACCTATGGGCTCTTAATTTCTTGATCAGTCTGCCATGAAGGACCTTATCAAAAGCCTTGCTAAAGTCCATGTAGACCACCTCAAATGCATTACCCTCATCAACACTTCTGGTTACCTCCTCAAAAAATTCAATCAAATTTGTCGAATATGATCTTCCCTTAACAAACCCAAGCTGACTATCCCTGATTAATCCATGTCTCTCTAAGCGCAGATATATTCTGTTCCTCAGAATTCTTTCTGGTAACTTCCTCATCACCGAGGTTAGTCTAACTGGCCCGTAATTTCCTGGTCTATCTTTTCCTCCCTTTTTTAATAATGGGAGAATGTTAGCAGTTCCTCATATCTCAGCCCAGGCAGCATCCTGATAAATCTCCTCTGCACCCTCTCCAGTGCACTCACATCCTTCCTATAATGCGGTGACCAGAACTGTATGCAATCCTCCAGCTGTGACCTAACTAAGCTGTGGCCAGGGAGGATTAAAAAATTACTGCTAGGGCCCCTGATATCTCTTTCCTTGCCTCCCTCAACAGCCTGAGGTACATCTCATCCAGGCCTGCGGACTTATCCACTTTTAAGGCCACTAAGCCCACTAGAACCTCTTTTCTCTCTATGTTAATTTCCTCTAATATTTCACAGTTCTCCATCCTGATGTCTATACCTGCGTCGTCCTTTTCCATTGTGAAGATTGATGCAAGGTATTCATTGAGGACTGTACCCATGCCTTCCAGGACCAAACACAGATTACCTCTATGATCCCGAATTGGCTGTACTCTTTCCGTTATTATTCTCTTGCCCTTTATATACTTAAAGAAAAACTCTTTGGATTTTCCTTTATTCTACCCATGAATGCTTTCTCATGTACTCTCTTAGTTTTCCTAATTTCCTTTTTAAGTTCCTCCCTGCACTTTTTATACTCTTTAAGGGACTCTGCTGTATTGAGCACTCGGTATCTGCCATAAGCTTCTCTTTTTTTCTTAATCCTATTCTTTACATCCCTTGACATCAAGGGTTCTCCAGACTTGGATCCCCCTTTTGTCTTTAGGGGAACATATTTGCCCTGTGCTCTCGCTATTTCCTCCTCCCTCTGCTCTGTCACAGTTTTATCTGCAAGTGGCTGCTCCCAGTCCACTTGGGCCAAATCGTATCTCATTTTAGTAAAAATAGCTTTTTCCATGTTTTTATTCCTAGACCAACCTTATCCTTTTTCATAACTATCCTAAATCTAACTGAGTAATGGTCACTATCTCCAAAATGCTCCCCTACTGATATGCCTTCCACCTGCCCAGGCTCATTTCCGAATATTAGGTCCAGAACTGCCCCCTCCCTTGTTGAGCCTTCTAAGTATTGACTAAAAAGATTCTCCTGGGTACAACTTAAGAATTTTGCTCCCTCCCTACATTACACACCAAACCTATCTCAGGGTATCTGGGTAGTTAAAATCTCCAACTAGTAATATCTTATTATTCTTACACTTCTCTGAACTTTGATTATATATTTGATCCTCTATCACTGTTTGGGGGCCTATAGTACACACTCAACTGCGTTTTTGCCCCTTTTGGTGATTTTTACTTCTACCCATATGACCTCATTTAATGGTCCTTCCAGGATATCATCCCTCCTCACTGCTATAATTGATTCCTTGATGAATATAGCAACTTCCCCACCTCTTCTAACCCCCTCTCTATCACGTCTGAATCCCCATAGCCAGGAATATTGAGCTGTCAGCCCTTCTTTTAGCCAAGTCTCGGTCATAGCTATGATATCATACTCCCAAGTGCCTATCTGTGCCTTAGCTCATCTGTTTTATTCCTCAAGCTCCTTGCATTAAAATATATTATATTTAGCCTTGCTAAATTCTTTTCTTTCTTATCTAGCCTATGTTTCCTCTGCCTTCCAGACTCACTAGCATTTTAACTTCTAATTCCATCTCAGCTTCTCTCCCTTCTGAACGACTTTTCAGGATCTCATTGCCCTGCCAATTTAATTTAAATCTGCCCCAATAGCATTAGCGAACCTCCCCACAAAGATGTTAGTCCCATCCTTGTTCAGATGTAACCCCGTCCAACTTGTACAGGTCTTACCTCCCCCAGAAATGGTCCCAATGCCCCAGGAATCTAAAGCCCTCCCTCCTGCATCATCTTTCCAGCCACGTATTCATCTGTTCTATCCTTCTGTTCCTATGCTCACTATTGCGTGGCACCGGGAGTAATCCGTAGATTACTACCATGGAAGCGCCACTTTTCAGTTTCCTACCTATCCCCCTAAAGTCTGCTTGCAGGATCCTCATTTCTCTTTTTTCCTATGTCATTGGTCCCAATATGGACCATGACCTCTGGCTGTTCACCCTCCCCCTTCAGAATGCCCTGTAGTCAATCCGTGACATCCTTGACTCTGGCACCCAGGAGGCAACATACCATCCTAGAGTCAATGTCTACAGCCACAAAAGCACCTGTCTACTCCCCTCACTAATGAATCCCCTAGTACTATTGCTCTTCCACATGTCTTCCACCCCACCAAGCAGTTGGACCACCCACAGTGGTCTTTGCTCTGCTTGGCCTCCAAAGAGGAACTGTCACTCTCACCATTTTCCAGGGCCAAAAAATGGTTTGCAAACAAGATGCACTCAGGGGATTCCCTCACTACCTACCTGGCCCCTTTCTTCTGTCTAGTGATCACCCATTCCCTCTCTGCTTGCACTTCCTTAAGCTGTGGGGTGACCACATCCTGAAATGTGCTATCCATGAACCTCTCAGTCTTGTGAATGTACCGTGGTGCCCCCAGCTACTGCTCAAACTCCAAAACCCGGAGCTCGAGTTGCTCCAGTCCGAGACACCTCCTGTATACATGGTCACCCAGGCCATCAGTCGCATCTAAGATTTCCCACATAGCACAGGATGTGCAAATCATAGGACTGAGCTCTCCAGACATATCTTAACTAAATAGAATATGGACCCTTCCTTTTATTTTACCCTTACTCCTACTTGAGTATAGACTAGATTCTAGATCCTCTAGATAAATAGATCCTCTAGGCGCTGCTGACTGCCTGTCCAATGGTCCTCTAGCATTCTCCTCTAGGTGCTGCTGACTGCCTGTCCCAGAGTCCTCCTGTCACTCTCCTCAGGTCATGTGGTATGCCTTTAATAAAGCTACAGCAATTTGCCTTAGGTAACATTACTGGATTTTTATAGTTAAACATCTATAAGGGAGTGTTGACTTGAAGGTGTTTACTTCTTGGTCCGACCAAGTAGGAAGTCTTTGTGGGAATGTTTTGTAAGACTAATTTTAACGATATATATGTAATCTTGTGTGCTTAAGTTTTCTTTTCTTCTTGTTAATAAAACTTTTACATTTAATTTTTAAAATTCCAAACATGTCACTGGACTTCTTGCTACTGAGATCAGTATATTTTCTTCTCCTTTACAAAATAGAATATATAATAAGCAAATACAAAATACAATACAGAATACAAAAAAATGGCATAGCCCGTAAGCTAAATTTCCTTCTGGGATTTGGTTTACTCAGCAATTAACATCTGCTATGGTTGTAACACTAGGCATCTTCCAGGGAGTCATTTTTAAAGGCAGGCTGGTCATCATACCAAATCTTTGCGATCTGATATTCTTCAACAACTTCATCACTTAAACATGGGCATAGATCAGATGAGAAGACTCGCAGGAGAGACAGTCTATTGACCAAGTGTGGACAATCACACTGAAGTCATTGTCAAGGAGTGCAAGGCATGTCAAGAGCATATGCCAAGTCAGCACCAATGATTCTATCTGAAGTTCCTACCCATCCTTAGTCTAAAATCACACCCAATCTCTTTCATGTCCATAACTCTTACTTCAACGTCATCGTTGACTATTTTATCAAGTACCCCATTATTTAAAAATTGCAGAATACATTAAAAACAACTGTAATGCACAGTCTAAGTGCCATTTTCACTTTATTTGGTGTGCCTGGAGAGATCATTACAGATAACAGCCAGCAATTCATTGGTAAGCCACTTCAAGATATGTGTGAGAAGTAGAATATCGATCACACTACTTCTTTTCCTCATTAGCTTAGATCTGATGGCCTCACTGAATTAATAATTTGCACATGAAATTCTTAATTCTCAAATGCGGACAGACCAAGCAAGATCTACACATTGCAATGTTACATCTGAGAGAAACACCTTTAAGTACAATTATTCCATCACCTGCAGTGCTCATGTTTGGCGGACCAGTGCATATCAAGTTATTAACTCTTACCCATCCTACTGTCTCATAAAATAGAGAACAACTTTTAAAGCAGCAAGGCAAGATTACCAATATGCATGACAAAAATGCAGATGTAGAATTGCCAAGCTTACAATTGGGACAACAAGCTTGCATACAGGATCCCACAGAAAGTAAATGGCAACCAATTAAATTGACAAGGATTAGTTCAGAACCAAGGTCTATGAATCCACTGCACACAAAGGCGCATTATAATTAGTTATACTTCTTTGGAAAGGGGAAAATATCTTTAAAAAAGAAAGGAGGGTTTTGTAATATGCTTTTAAGGGATATGAGCATGACATCAATAGAAAGAAAGCGTGTCATGTGATCCAGTCTTTCACTTTTGTTCAGTGCAGAGAGCTGTTACCTTAAAGCTTTATACCTATGTATAATTGCCTCCATGTTCCTAGTCTTAATAAATGAAGCCGTAATGTGTTTACTTAATACCTTATTAGCAGTTGGTGCTTATATCATCATAATAACATGGCAGCCATAGCAAGTGGATAAAAGTTGAGCCTAAGCTCAATACCACAAATTCCAAAACTATTGAGGCTTTGATAAGTCAGTTTGCAATTTATGAGTTGCCAGAGGTGTTGGTGTCAGGTAATGGTCCACAGTATACATAAGACGAGTTTTAAATATTTCTGAGTAAGAATGGAGTCAAACACATGTTAATACCATCACATCACCCAGCATTGAATGTTACTGTAGAAAAAGGATTACAGATTGTTAAGAGATCTCTGCAGAAGTATTTGCTGGGTGACAAGTTAGGCAGTAATTCCTATGTTTCTCTTCGATACAGGCTTGACAATTTTCTGATAAGATCAAAAAACTGCGGATGCTGGAAATCCAAAACAAAAACAGAATTACCTGGAAAAACTCAGCAGGTCTGGCAGCATCAGCGGAGAAGAAGAGAGTTGACGTTTAAAAGGACTCGAAACGTCAACATTTTTCTTCTCCTCCGATGCTGCCAGACCTGCTGAGTTTTTCCAGGTAATTCTGTTTTTGTTTTTGACAATTTTCTGTTCTCTTATAGAATAACCCCACAGTCTATAACAGGTTGCTCACCTTATGAATTAGTGTTTAAACATGCTCTAGGACAAGCTTTAGTAGCCTGACATCAATAGCAAAGTAAGAGTAAAGAAGGCAAAGTAAAGATAAGTCATGATACACCAGGCATGAAATTTAGAGAGTTCGGTGCTGGTCAGAAAATCACGGTGAAAAACCACTGAGGTGATAGGGAAAAGTATGTGATTGGAGTTGTTCTAAGGAGACTACGGGCATTCACACATCTAGGAAAGATTGGAGAAAGACTTAGTCAGTGTCATGTAAATAATTTGCTTGAAAAGGGAAATCTGACAAAGGGAGAGGATAATAGACCTCTTATTGTCCAAATTTCTCCTACAGCCCAAAGTGGAAGTCAGAAAGAATATGAAAGTCAAAAAGAAACTGAAAGCTTGCCAGTATTCTAGAATGCATTGGTAGTGCAAAGTGAGCCATTGTCATTGATTAAGATTAATTATTCAATGTCACAGTCTCATCAAAGTCAAAGTTCAGAGTTAACAATGTTAGGAAATAAAGATAGTTTAAGTAATATTAGTATCTGTGGGTGTTAGGAATGAGTTTTAGCTTTAACGTTTAAGTTTGAATTGCATTTCTGTATCTGTATGTTAAGAAAGGTAAAATTGAGCTTTAGTTTTACTTAAATTTCTAATGAGAGGTTTATGACTGTGGCAGCTAAGCTAAACAAGCAAGAGTAGAGAAGCTGGGCTGTTGGCTAGCAAGAGGGGTCCAGAGATGTAGGTGCCTACCAGAGACACACACAGAAAAAGTAAAGAAACAACAGTTTTGAGTTCAGTTTGAGAGACTGGACACTGGGAGAGGGAACTGCAGAGTGAAAGCAGATTTTCCAAAAGAACCAATAGGTTCCAAGGCCAAAGGAGTGAGACAGGGAGAGGAGAAAGTCTCAAGCAGACCTTCTAATCAAAGCAAGGACAGGAACCTGGAAAAGGTCCTGTTCATGAAGTTAAGATCGAGGGGCAGAGAGAAAGGCTCCAAGCTTCAGATTTAAAGATACAAAGCTGCAGAAAGCAGATTTAAAGTGCAAAGAGATTGCAAGAGGCAAGAAGGTCCAAAGAAATGGCTGAAGGCATGTAACTCTTTGCTATGGGCATGTGAAGCAGTGGTGTACTGTTGACTGCTGAGTCAGGGAGAGGGAGTGCATGGAAGACAGCTTGAATGCATGTGGTGACCCAGGGGAGAGGAACATCGGATAAGAGTTCGAAACCCTGGAGGTGAACACTTACGGAATGTTTCTAAGAGAAAGCATTGGTTTGGCAGAAGATTCCAAAGCAAGTTCTTGGAGAGTGGAGATTGGAAACACTCTTTTGCGAGTTTATTGAGACTGGATAGCTCATGGTGGGACAAGCGTCTGAGGGGAGTTGATGAGAGATCCATAGCATCTGGTTGAGGTGACATCTGTCACTTGGTTTCAGAGTGTGGTGTGTCTGCCCACAGGTTGCCAATTGTGTTACATGGACTGTGTATTTACTGTGAACATTAGGGTATAAGATGGCTTTTGTAATTTGTTTTATCCTTACAAATCTGTATGTCTGTAAAGGTATAGTTGTGGGTGAAGGAGTATTGTAATATAATTCATCTTTTCTTGTTTAATAAATGTTTTATTCTTTTGTTAAAAGTTCATGAGCTGACTCTGGTGATTCTGTTCAGTAGCCACTCTCCACCTGTCTAAACAACCAAATTAAAAGTTAGAATCTACCAAGCTGGGTTTAACTCTGGGATCAGGCTTGTCCAGTGGTAAACTCAGCTGGGATCATAACAACAATCAGGGATGTTGAGAGAGCAAAGCCAAGCTCCTGGAAATAGAAAAAAATATATACCCAGGCAGAAAGAGGAAGAAACCAGATAGGTTAATTAAAAGCATGCAGGAAAGAAGAAGAAAAAAATTGTTCTTTTCATTACTCATTACATCAGGTGGGAGGGCAAGTCGTGTGGCACACGGATCCCCGGTTCCCAGACGAATGCCTCATGGTTCTCCAAGAAGAGGTTGGTGTCAGGCGGAATACTCTCGTACCCAGAGATGGAAGGAGGAGGCCACCACACCTGACTAACAAAGCTTGGAAGGAGGGGCATCCGCAAAAGGTTCAACTACCTGCTGTGCTCGGCAAAGGTGAGTACCAAGTTGGCATGGAACATTGTGCAGAAGTATTAAGGGCTGGCCATCCCCCCCCACCCCACCCCCACCCCCCACCACCCCGTGGAGCTCAGGGTTGTTACAGTCTGAGTGCTAATTATCAATGATATTGCAGTTGACCAAGGTGTGAGCCTTGGCTGCTTGGACTGAGTGCCCTGCAGGCCAAGGGCCATAATTCAGATGTGCCCTGCAAGGTGTTCCTCAGTTGGGGTTGGCCAGGTTACAATGGCTCTGCAGGTAGAGACTGGGCTAATCAATGCTTCCCTGTTCTTTCAGGAGAATAGAAGCCAGAACACCATCAAGAGGTCCAGGCTCCCAAACTCCTAATTTTGGTGAGATACAAAATTGATTCCTTGGAGTTGGAGAGCAGCCACCCATCTTGTTGAGCTGTTCATAGAGAGGAAGGGATCTCTAAGGAAGGTAAGAGTGCAGTGCACAGAGATGCGGGTGTCAGATTGTGCAAATATTCTTGAGTAGTCTCATCATTAATGGGAGCCTCAAACCTGGAGTCCCAACTGATCACTGAAAGACAATGGCATCATGATCCACATCTCCATTGTCTCATCAGGGTGCCTGGCGTGCACAGTGACAATGTGATGACTTAAACTAATGATGTGTTGATGTTCTCCCTTAGATCCGCACTCGAACGCAGGATCCCAAAGAGCCACCCTTGATGCCAGAAGACCACCTGTGCCACAGCCCTTCTCTGAATCAGGCACCAGCGCAAATACCAGCACCCCAGTAGGCATTAGGTCGTTGGCTAGAATGTCAGTGCACAGCAGTGAGGGCACTTCACACTTGCTTGAGGAGCAGGCAGAGGGAGAGGGAGATGGCAGTTGGAGGACTGCGGGAGACCCCAATGATGCTGAGTCAAAGGCAGATGATGAGCCTCTGCACTCATCCATTAGGCAGAAGATGCTGAATGTCCAGTGAGATGTGTGGGTGGATCTAGCGGATATCCACGGGGGTATGTGTGCCATGGTCTCTAATGTGGAGGAGTCCATGCGGAGCATGAGCACTGCATTGACCCTCATCGCCGAGCACACTGCCTCCTCCTTTGAGAGAGTGACGACTCTCATGGAGAGGCAACTCTAGGGACAGAATCAAGGGTTCCTGGGGTTGCACTCAGACCTACAAGCCCTCACACAGGAAATTACCACAGGTGGTCAGTGCCAGTATGGGAGATGGATGAGGTACCCAATATCCCAGCTAGGTGCTCGTCCATCAATGGCGAGCAGGAGGTCCAGAGCAATCTCATGTTGGTGCATGATCTGCTTGCCGTCCCTGTGGGCTCCTCTCTGGGCGCTCTGGGATGATGGCAGCAGCTCCGCCAAACGTCTTCCAGTGACTGTGGCATCTAATGAGGCTGCAAAGACTGGGGAGATACCAGCCGTGGCACTGGCCGCTCCCTCCCAGGCAGGGCTAGCACAGACTCCACTGGCTAGAGGATGACCACCAAGGTCACCAAGGCTAACAAGACACCAGAATCAACAGGCTGTTTCCAATGTCGCTGCCAGCGAGGGGGTGGGGGAACAAGACACAGTACTCACACATATTAGTTTAAGTCACCATGAGCACAAGATGGTTTGTTCATGGGTGAACTTCTGTTCTGCCATGTTTTATTAATTTTTATTGGTGTGGCCATTAACACCCTACATAGTTCTGTTCATTTGATGTGAGTGTCAACATAATATAAATTTTGTTTTTATCTTAATGGCCTGAGTATGCTTCACTTGTTTTGTAGGTGCAGAGCACACCAGTATGTAATGCTAGACTTGAGTGGCTCTAAACTTTATTTCACAGGCACTGAGTAGACTTTGGGTTCAAATGAAAGGGGCATTTCAGAATCCAGGATGGAGGTGGCAGCCCTGGCATGAGGTCAAAGCAGATCTTTGGCAACCTAGCTAAAGGAGCATTGGATCAAGGCATCCCTGGTGTTCCTGTCTCCCTGGAGGATCCAGGAGTCTGCCTCCACACCCTCAGCATTCTCCTCACTGGGCTGCTCATCTGACTGACCACTGGATTCATGCTCTGTTACCTGTGGAGCTGCCTCAAGATCCTTTTCCTCCAGTGGGTCCCCCTTTGCCACAGCCAGATTGTGGAGAACACAACATGCAACCACGATCTTTGACACTCGCTCTGGGGGTGTTGTAGTGCTGCCCCTGAAAGGTCCAGGCATCAGAAGCGAATCTTGAGAAGTCCTCTCTGTCACCGCCCTTGTGGAGATATGACTCCAATTATAATGCTGCTCTGCCTCTGTTCTTGGCTGCTAGAGAGGTGTCATAAGCCACTTTTTCAATAGATAGCCCTTGTCACCCAGCAGCCATCCATCTGGTCAAGCTGGAGCAGTGAACAGACTTGGCATCTGTGAGTGTCTGAGGATATAAGCGTCATGGGAGCTGCCAGTG
Source organism: Carcharodon carcharias (assembly GCF_017639515.1). Classification (NCBI taxonomy): domain Eukaryota; kingdom Metazoa; phylum Chordata; class Chondrichthyes; order Lamniformes; family Lamnidae; genus Carcharodon; species Carcharodon carcharias. The sequence continues at coordinate 66,731,073 of NC_054480.1, read as the reverse complement.
TACCTTGCACAGACTTGCAGAATCTACATCTTGTGGCCACAAACTATCTAGACATTCACCGAGTGAAATCCCTTCCTGTTGATGAAGGCACCCGGCTGACCCACTAGCGCCTTGATGGCCACATGTGTGCAGTCGATGGCACCTTGAACTCGGGGGAACCCAGCAATCGCTGCAAAGCCTCTGGCTCACTCAGCCTGGCTGGCGTCATAATTACAGAAATGAATAAATGTCATTACCCACCTGAACAGAGCTTCTGTCACCAGCTTAACAGAGCTGTGGACAGCTGATTGGTACACTCCACAAAGATCCCCACTGAGACTTGGAAAGAGCTGGAGGTGTAGAAGTTGAGGGCAACCATGACCTCCAAAGCCAATTCCATGGAGTGCCCACCCACACAGTTGGAGGTTACCTCAGGCCCAATTGTCTGACAAATGGAGGTCACAATCTCCCTGGAGATGCGGTGCCTCCTTTGGCATTGCACCTCGGACATGCTGAGGTAGCTGCATCGCCGCCTGTATACCCTGGCAGCAGGATAGTGGCGTCTTCTATGCCCCCTTCTGCCTTGGACTACCTGCTGGCCCTGTGCCCCCTGTGCCTGCGCCTCTCCCCACACAGGTCACTCCCCTGGATGCTACAGAGGGACTATTGGTGTCCTCTCCCTCCTGCCCCTCTTTTCTGCCACCAGCAGAGAGCACAATCCCCGTTACCAGGGTAACAGAAAGCTGTCTGATACCTGGAAGGGTCCACGTGGTCAAAATTCTCTGGGGGCCTTGGAGACACCAATGAGTCCTGAAATGAACCCTAGAAATGCTCAGACTAAAGCTCAGAACAGAGATGAAGCTGTCAAGTTCAAATAAGTAACCAGCAGCAAACTATCTCCTAAACTCCTCACTATTCACAATGGCAATGCTGCTGACCCTTTTTATCCCGCCCTTGGATGAGGTTTCGTTAAAATTGGGCTGGCTGGCTGCCCATTTTGCCCATGCAAAGAGTGTGAAATCACACGACAACGTAAAATCCTGAACAATTGCCTTTTTAATGGCCTTAAGTGGCCTTTTAATTGTTGTTGGGCACAGTTTTGACACCTGCACATGCCCACTAACCTGAAGATTGCTAGCTTGTGGGACGCTCGCCCGATGTCATCTTGCGTTATTTCACGTCCATCCATGAGGTGTAAAATCCTGCCCATTAAGTCTGTTTCTCTCTTCACAACAGCTGCCAGGTTTGACAAATATTTTCAGCATTTTCTCTTTTTATTTCAGAATTGCAGCATCCGCAGTTTTTAGCATTTATATTAGAATTTAAAACTCTGCCGTCCATGATCTGTGCTAAAGTAAGTTTCATTGTCCCATTGCTCCTTCTCCTTACAGACCTACATTAACACGCTCTCTCCCATTGTCTTGAATTCAAAATCCTCACCTTCACCCTGCTCTTGCTGTACAGTCTCTCCCAGCCTAATAGCTTAGCCCATGTTCTTTTGTCCAATGATTAATTTTCTTTCTGTACTGCACAATCAGTGCCAGAGTCCTCAGTTGTCTTGACCCTACTCTTCAACTCTCTCTAAACCCCTTTGCAACTTTCACCATCAAAAAACTCATTAAAATGTATTTTATAGTTGTGATTCTTTCCCTTCAGTGTTTCATTGGTTCTTGGTGTCCATTTCTCCACCCTGGGCCATATCCCTATGTTGAAGAAGCTAGCTGAAGAAATTTAGGCCCAAAGTTTCGTCTCCAGGTGGGTGCGCAGAGTCACGTGTTTTCCCAGCTCTGCAAACCTAACCTTTAAAATTGTCTGCCTGCAGGTCAGATTTTCAGCCGGAAGCACGAAGCTGAAGATTGAGCATCTCTGGAACAAGTGTGGAGGCTGCCAGGTGCAGATGTGGGCTGGGCAAAAAGCCTGTCTCTCAGCACCAGCACTGCGTTTAAATAAATAAAAGAAAAAATTAAAAGAAAAAACATCTCTCCAGCCTTCACCCCTCAAGCCCCTCACTCTCCACAAACTCACTATGCCAACCTATGCCAACCCATGCTCCCACCCACCTCCCATGGCCCCTCAAACCCCCTATTCCAATCCATGCCCCCCGACCACCACCCTTTGCCCTTACACCCTCCATTCCAACTCATCAAGTATTTTTGGCCAATTTCTTGATAGGTTTGGCAGCTTTGACACTTCCTTGGCAGTCCCTTGACAGCTGGGCGGTTCTTTGGCAACTGGACAGTTCCTTGACAGCTGGACAGTTCCAATGAGTTTGTGTGTAAAAAGTGCATAATCATGTTTAATTTTAACAATCCCAAAGGGTGCCATGCGTCTCCCAAAGGTTGACTTACCTCTTCCAAATGGTGCTTTATATCTTCCAATGGTGTCCCAGGACCAAAACCAAAGGGGTACTTTACATCTCCATGGCTATCCAAATGAATCCACCAAGTTCAGACCTCATCTTACATCTTCTAATCTGCACACTCCAGGTTTCACACTCCTGGTCATCCAACATCCAACTTCAGCAGAGGCAGCAGGTGATTTAAGTAGCCATCTGCCTCTGTGAATCACACATGAGTGAACTCTGGCCTAACTCTAGTCCCGCTCCCCTGAAGATGGGAAATACCAGATTTGGGGACGGGACTTTTCGGCCATTTCCGGGACCTTTTTATGGCAGAAATCTAGGCAATAGTCTTCCTTTTTCCTTTAAGAATTCCTTCCAGAGATCTCACAGTTCACCACATATAAGAATATTTGAAACTAATATAGTTACAATCGAAATTCCAGATACACCATAGATAAATTGCATCCTGTAACATTAGGTCATTTCTTTAGCACTTAAATTGCATTTAAGTTCTGCTGATTCAGCCTAAATATGCTTACATTAATATCATTCTATTAAGTTGCTTATTTGTATTTTGTCTCCCTGTGCTATAAAGATTTGAAATGCATTTCATATTATTTAATGTGGCACCAATGCAGGGAAGTTTAGACTTTAATGGTAAAAAAAATTTATGGTCAAGGAATTTTACTAACAAACTTGCTTACTCGGAAAGTAAATATAGACCAGGAGAAATGGAAATTGTGTGTGAATGTCCTGAATGAGAGGATGAATATGCCATAAGGGATTTGTCAGAGTTTGATTGAGAGCAAGTGAAGGGATTCAAACACTGAAAACTGCTCGTCCTTTGTAACTCCAACATAAAACCGAACTGAATCTGTTGCTTTATGTACTGTCTTTGAAGCAATGCTTGCTAGCAGGAAAATTATTAATGAGGACACTCTAGTATGTTGGTTCTTCTTTAAAGGAATTTTGTTGTTGAAGGTCCCCTTTCAGCGAACAATCAAACTAGACAGAAACTAGGAATCACAATAGCTTTTTGAAAAGTTAAGACTCCATAGAATAATTGAACTATGTAAAACAGCTGTACTTAAGTGAAAACAGTTAAAGATCATATGTAACACTGGACACTACGTATTATGTAGAACTCATCAGCATATGCCATCTAATTGTTTCCGTCCCCCATTCATAAATGTTTTATCATTTGTGCAGCGCAAATTCACCAGAATAATACTGGGGTTAAAAGGGTTAAATTATAAGGACTGGTTGCATAGACTTGGTTTGACTTCCTTTGAGTATGGTAAATTAAGGAGGATATAACTGAGGTACTCAAAAGTGATAAAGGAATTAATATGATAGAAAAAAAATATTTCCTCCAGCGGCAGAGCACAAAACAAAGGGACATTACCTTAAAATTAAAACTAGACATTCAATAAAGCATATCATCACGTAAAGGGTAGTAGATTTCTGGAAGTTACTGTCCCCCTAAAAAGCTATTGAGAAAAGATCAACTAAAAATTTTAGCCCACGACTGATAGATTTTTGTTAGGCAGGTATTGAGAAATATGGAACCAAAGCAGGGAAATGGATCTAGGATATAGATCAGCCATGATCTAACTGAATGATGGAAAAGGCCTGAGAGGCTGAAAGGTTTATTCTTATTCCTGTGTGTGGCAATTATGGTTTTATGTAATGTGCAGTATATCTTTAAGAAGGATGTTATAAAGGAAGATCACCTTATCTTATGTAACCAATAGAGGATGAGCATGGGCTACCTCTGTTGTCGGTAGTCTGAGTTAGCAAGCAGGAGTATAGAGACAGGGTTTGAGTTGAAAGTACACAAGTGTAGCTGCTGCCTTTCAGAGTCTCCTCAGCTTGCGCCATATTCCAGAGAACAATGGAAAGTTTACTGCAGGGACTGCCTCACGTTATAGTTTATAGATGACGGACTCACTGAAAAGGAGCATTTGGCGAACTTAGAAGAAGTCTTAAAACACTTCTTGCAGGCTGGGATGCATTTAAAAAAAGAAAAATGCACATTCAAAGTGAGGGAGGTAATCTATTTGGGTCAACGCGTCGACTTACATGGCCTCCACCTGGCTGAGGAAAAAGTGAGAGGCATAAGAGAGGCACCAACGCCGAAGAAAACCTCTCAGCTCAAATCATTCTTAGGAATGATCAATTATTATTATATTATAATTATTATGTTTCTTACCCAATTTGTCTATGGAACTGGCAGCCCTGTATTCTCTACTCAAGAAGAATCAACGTTGGTCTTGGGAGACACCACAGAAAGAAACTTTCATAAAGGTAAAAAAATTGTTGCACTCATCCAACCTATTAGTATATTATGACCAGAGAAAAGATCTGGTGCTGACACGTGATACATCTCCCTATGGAATGGGAGCAGTGCCGTCCCATCAAATGGATGATGGCACGGAATGGCCTATACGATATGTCTCAAGAAAGCTCACCATAGTGGAAAAGGGGTACTTGTAGATGGAAAAAGACGGCCCGTCAATCATCTTTGGTGTCAAGAAATTTCACCAGTATGTACACGGCTGTCTTTTTCCTATCATTTCAGGTCAGAAGCCATTGCTAGGATTGTTCAGCGAGGACAAGGCAATACCATCCATAGCCTCAGCAAGAATACAATGATGGACATTGATCCTGGCAGCCTACGAGTATACTTACGTCCATAGGCCTGGAAATCAAATTGCAAACGCTGATGCACTGAGTCATTTGCTCTTACAAGAAAAAAGATGAAATCATACCTGTTCCACAAGAACTAATTTTGTTGTTGAATTTCCTAGATTCATCTCCGGTATGTGCTCGACAGATCAGAGACTGGAGATGTCGAGATCCCGTCTTATCCAAAGCATGAGATCAAATGCTTCATGGTTGGTCACAAGGTAGGTATCTGACGAAATTAAACCGTACTTTAATAGAAGACATGAAATAAATAGCCAGGATGGTATCATATTGTGGGGAGCATGAGTAATAGTTCCTCCAAAGGGAAGAAAGCTATTGTTACAAAGTGCACATCCAGGAATATCCCGAATGAAAACCATAGCACGCAACTATCTATGGTGGCCTGGGATAGATGGAAAAATAGAAAGCTTAGTGAAGAATTGTGTGCAGTGTCAGCAATTGCAAAAGTTACCTTCAACAGCTCCGAAACACCTTTGGGAGTGGCCAGGAAGGCTATGGGCGCAATTACACATTGACTATGCATGACCTTTCTTGGGAACAACGTTTCTGTTCATTGTTGATGCCACTCAAAATAGATAGACATATATGAGGTGAAGCCACCAATGTCGTCTGCTACAATTGAGAAGCTATGTCAAAGATTTGCCATTCACGGATTACCAGAAGTGATAATGGCATGGCATTTATGAGTGCAGGGTTTTAGTGGTTTTTTAGCCTCAACGGTATCACTCGTAAAAACTTCACCGTAACACCCTTCCTCAAATGGACTGGCCGAAAGGGCAGTTCAAACATTCAAGGCTGGCAGGGAGAAATTAACTGGAGATTCCATAGCAACAAGCTAGCACGCTTTCTCTTCCATTATAGGACCACCCCTCACACAACAACAGGTGTCACACCTGCGGAATTATTGATGAAATGCTGTCTTAGGAAGAGATTGAGCTTAATAACCCTGAATTTAGGGGGGAAATGAAAAGGAGTCAGGGGAGTCAGAAAACCAAACACGACTGCCATAGTTGTGACAGGAAGTTTACTGTAGGAGAAGCAGTGTATGTGAAGAAATTTGAAGAAGGATGGACGTGGTTACCGGGTGAAATAAGTGCAGTGACTGGACCTCTATCTTACCATGTGATGGTGGAAGGCTGAGTGATATGGAGACATGTGGATCATCTAGGGAAGAAAGAAGCAAATCCCCAAGAAATGATGCCACCACTGTTGACGATCGAGTCAATGTTTCCTATTGAGAGAACTCAACCTAGTGCAGATATGTCAGTTGTGTCTGTTGTACCTGCAACAGTTGAGGAAATAGATTTGCAGGTACTCGCTGAAGCACCTGATGTTCAGACAACTCCAGAAAAGGAGGTTCCTGATGAAGCATCTGAAGTGGTAGAGCTGAAACGTTCAACACACATAAACAAAGATTGGATTTGTAAATTTCTTATCTGTGTAAATAATTTGCTATTTTGAGAAAATTGTACTTGTAAATGCAAAATGTGTTTCCAAATAAAAGGGGAGGGATATGGTAATTATGGTTTTATGTAATGTGTTGTGTACCTTTAAGAAGGATGTTATAAATGAAGACCACATGATCTTATGTAACCAAGGGAGGAGTAGCGCAGGCTACGTCTGTAGTCTGTAGTTAGTAGACAGACGTATGGAGACAGGATTTGGGTTGAAAGCACACAAGTGTAGCTGCTGAACACCTTTGTAAATAAACAGCATGTGTTTCACCTAAGAACTGTCTGCTTGATCAACTCTGTCTATTGTACCAACTTAGCCATCCCAAAACAAGCCTGCAACCCGGATCCATAAGTCCCAACAAACTGGTGACCAGGATCCAACACTGTGTTCTTATGCATCATACTGCAGCAAATTGGGAACATGCAATGACCAAACTGTACATTGCAGAGAAGCAACATTTGCACAGGCTTCAATGGAAACATCCTTCTGCCGTAACTCACACAAAATATATTTCAGCCCTCTGTTGTAGAGAGGTACTCCCTCAGTGAATTATTTTAAGAAAAACTGATTTTTCTGCTTGGTTTCAGGACATGCCTACAATCCATTATACATCTTAACCTCATTTTCTGTTCCCAAGTACAGGTGGACTGCTGGATGTGGATGAATGTACAGAAGCAATTCATCTTCTAGAGTTTGTCATAAGCAACTTCAACAAAGCACACAATTAAGTCTACTTAAGTCAGTAATACCCAGCGGGTCAATCAGTATTTATGGAGAGAAGAAAGGTACTGTTTCCAGCACACAGCCTTCAGTCAGCTTAAATCCCCATACCTGAAACACCTCCTCCACTCCCATCATTGATGCTGTCTGATACATTTTCTTCCAGCATTTTGTGTTTTATTCCAGATTCCCATCATCTGCAGGATTTTTTTTGTTTATTTTGTTTAAGTTGGCAACACTGCTGACACATTCAACAGGATAAGAATCAAAATAAATCATAGTTTCATAGAAGGCACAAAATTCTAATCAACTAGTCAGAGAAAAGATCCAAATCACAGGTGAATGAAAATTGGAATAGCAACACAACGGGGTTGTGTCAGAGGTGGCTTTGCAGGTCTCTCGGGAAAGAATGAGAGAATGAGATTGATTGGATCATTTTCAAAGTGTCAGCACAGGCCGAATGACTTTCTTTTGTTCCACATGATTCTGCTACGATCTGTACTCTTGCTAATAGTCATGCTAACACCTTCTTTCCAGATGGAAGGTCATAAAGCTGTTAACTCTTGCAAGCACAGCACCTGTCATAATCATGAGACATTTATGGACTGCAGTCTGGCTGACCTGGTAGATTTCCACTTTGGTGGCTTAGAAGGGTCTGATTGCAAAGTGTAATACTGTGTAAACTTTCAGAGGTACAGGAGGAGCTATTGCTGTGTTAAAGGTTGTTTTCGGGTCAGTCTGCAGCTGATTGCTTACATCAATGACAGTGGCAGTAGCAACTGCTTGCCTCCTCTAAAATACCAAGGTAGGAGTGTTAGAGTAATTTAAGTAAAAGCAAAAACTGCGGATGCTGAAAATCCAAAACAAAAACAAAAATACCTGGAAAAACTCAGCAGGTCTGGCAGCATCTGCGGAGAGGAGCACACTTAACGTTTTAAGTCCAAATGACCCTTCAACAGAACTCATTTAAGTAAGCTCACCCTAACTCTGTTGCTTTAGAACCTATTGTCTTTGGCCATTTGGGTTCAATTTAAATTAGTTCTTGGAAGGATCAGATTACAATAAAGCAAAATGCTATGGTGATTAAGACTTCCCCTGAAACAGTGCATGAAAGCTGATCAATTTGCATCCCATAAGTTTTTGCTAAACACTCCCTGGGGCTAAGTTACACTGCTGGCTAAGCATCACTTCTTGTTTCCTGCACTACAACAGTGAGCATTCTTCAATAAGCTATTTTGACTGAAAAATACTTTGAGACATCCAATGATTGTGAAAAGTACAAGTAATTTCTTTTCCAATTATTGCTCAAAATAAAGGGAGTTCTGTTGGTTACATTTCAACATTAAACAAGGAGATATACTGTAGCTGCCACCTAGTTGAAACAGCATAAGTCACAATCACACCCCTTGTGTAAACTGGCTTGGAGTGATGCCATGCATACACTTTGATTTGAGTCCATACCCATGTCACATTGACACAAAATGTTTAGTATAATTGGTTTATCAGATTATCAAGGGGCGAGTTAACCTGGAGTCAGCAGCAGTTAGATTGAATTAAATTGACAGCATTAAACAGAATCATGCAAGTAAAATAGCCGGCGGTGGAATTGTACAAAGGCTTTGTGTATCATTTTGTTGTGTAGATACAATACTCACCACTGATCTGCCTTAATCTACCTTTACTGAAGCCATTTGTCTACAAGCCAAAATTGGATTCAGTTGCGAAGTTTGGCAGCAGCTTATCAACTCATTAGAGCACAAATTAAAAACAAATTGGAATCTAATTGAAGCTGTAGCTTCCTAAACTCAGTCACCAATTAAATCAAACTGACGAGATCTGCAGAGATAAATAAAACCATGGGGTTCCTGTCGGGCTGTGAAGCTATATTGATGTTAGCCTCAGACATTGGTTACAATTGGCAAGATCCCAATGTGTCTGTTTTATGAGGAGCCAGATAAAGGATTTAATATAAAATAGCGTTTAATAATAATTGGCATTATTAAAATAGATATATGCTTCTGACAAATTTAAACTAATATTAATTTGCATTATATAGCCATTTTAATTACTTGTTACTTTAATTATCTGTTTAATAGCTTTCTGATACCATTGAGGAAAGTATTACATTTTTTTTAGGGCTGGGTAAGCTTGTTCCTACAAAATAAGTTTCACTTTAGCAATGAATCAATTGTGTGAAACGTTTTGTGAAGTTTCAACAATGTGATAAAGAACCATGAGAAAGCATCTTCCTCCATTTCTTTCTTCCTGTCTTACTAGCTTTGATACAAAGGCACACAAACTTTGTTAAATACCAACCGTCAGATACCGCTTTATTGTACGTACCACTTCAGGCAAGCCCGGATAATCAGCAACAGATTGATCAGAGAACTAATGCCAACTAGGATTGTATTGAAGAGTTGGAACACGTTCAAGTGATTTAGAAGAGCATAAGTTATGAAAGCAAAGTTCTGATAGTTTGTACAGTAGTCTGGGTCCCGTTAACATTCCCCAAAGTTTTGATTATTTTTATTTTATAATGAAATATTTTTGAAGAATTAAAAATGCCATTGCAGGTCAGTCAAAGCCTGTTTTCATAACATTTCTTGTCCATATACTATATTTTTGTGAGAGCAGTACTTGGCCTTTATTTGGGCAACACGACAAGGAGGCTATGCCCACCTAATTTATGCTAATTCTGTCAATGGGTCTTACCCAGAACACTAACCTACATGGATGTCAACTTAGAACAGTTGACAAAAACAATCCCCCACAAAAAATGATACTACATATAAGCCAATAATATGTGAAAATAAGTTATCATGCTGAAAGTGCAGTGGGGCACACACTTTAACTTAAAACAGTATTTATACTCTCTTTCCTGAATGGGATATTCCTGTATAACTATTTATATATTAATTATTTTTGTGTCTGTAGGATCTCTGAACAAGAATTTGTATCAATAGAATATTGTCTATGTAGTGTTCAATTGTTCGGTATTTGGTTATGTGTGTCTGTTGATTCTTCTCTGCACTGTGTGAGATTAGTTAAGCCTGGGCTAAGAAGGAGGGTCTAAACTGTAGGCAAGGAGCTGTAAGCATGAGAGTAGACATTAAAACATTGTATAAAACTCCTGTTCAAATATATAACCTGGAGTGTATTGTCTCTGCATATCTCTGAGGAATAAAATGAAACAGTGTCCCCCTAAGATATCCCAAACTCCAACCTGCTTCACAGCCAATGGGTTACTTTTTAAGTGCGGTCCCTTTTCTTATATAGATAATTGTAGCTGACAATTTGAACCTAAGTAGGCCCCAATAATTGGTGAATCACCAATGAATCTGTTTTTGATGGTATTGGTTGAGGGATGAGTTTTGGTCAGGATGTTGAGAAAATTTTGTAACAGTGACGTGGGTTTTCCTAGGCAGATGCAAGGTTTAACATCTCATCTGAAGGTCAATGATAGAAACATAATATTTTCAGTCTTTCTGATTGGGCAATCATATATTCTGCAAGACAAGTGACAAATCTTGTCCTGACTAAACCTCAGTTGCATTCCCCCAAACCAGCCACTGCACAGTTCTCCTGTGTATTTAGGTTTATCATTTCAAGTTCAGTGAATTGACGGCGCCATCTCTTTGTTTACTCCACTTCCCACCAGGAGATCAGCTGCTTCTGCCAACAGATTTTTACAAATACAGCGGTAAAAAATGCACTCCATTCTTTAGTGCTGTCAGATTGCTGTTCCTTGCATGTTATACTTGGTTAAACCTAAATTTACGTGGATATCACACTGTCGCACATCAATGTGGTCTGTCAGTTTGAAAGACAAGTACAATGTTAAAAGCAAAAATAGAACGCTCATATCGTTAACTCTAAGAGTGAATTTGTACATTGTGACAATTCAATCTCAGAACTTATTTGATAATTATAAAGCATTTTACCTTTTCTCTTGTCACTTAAGATGTCATCTGAAACCCTCCATGTAGCTCCCTGGCAGGTAGCTGTTAATCTCTTCAGGAACAGGACTAGTATCAATAGCACGGAAAATACAGTTTTGTTAGCAATCGTTTCATAATACAGTTCTCAATTCTTTCTGGAATTTGTTCTAAGTGAACCTAAGTTCACCCTTACACATGTGTTTTATATTATTACTTAAATTTATGAATAGGGTGTAAATTGTATATTCAAATGTAGAAATTTTGTAATACTCCCATACCAGATCAAGGAGCCACAGCCTTAAAATTAGCACTACGCTATTCAGAAGTGATAGCAGGAAGCATTTCTTTGCACAAGAAGCACTGGAATTCTAGAACTCTCTCTATTAAAAAAGCTGCTGAGGCTAAGTCGATTGAAAATTTCAGAACCAAGCTGGATACATTTTTGTTAGAATAAGAATACTGGATATTGTGGATTAATGGAGTAAAGGTACAGATTAGTTATGATCTATTTTTTATACTTCCCATTCAGCCTTTGAGCCTGTTCCACCATTCAATTAAATCGTGCTTGATTTGCACTTCAACTTTATTGTCCATCTTTGCCCAATATCCCTTGATACCAGTACCTAATAGAAATTTATCAATCTTAGTCTTCAAAATTTAATTTGTCCAAGCATCCACAGGTTTTTGAGGCAAATTTCTATTGCTTTGTGTGGAAAAGTGTTTCCTGATTTCCCTCCTAAATGGTCTAGTCTCTAATTTTAAAATGATGCCCGTCCCCCGCCCCCTATCAGAGAAAATTGATTTTTTTTTATTTACCTTGCTGAACTCTGTAACGTTTTGAACACCTTGTTCAGACCACCATCAATCTTCTATCCTCAAGAGAATATAAGACATGTTTTTGCAATTTGTTCTCATAACTCAATCTCTTAAACCCCATTATCACTCTGGTGCATCTGCACAGCAACCCCTCCAAGGCCAAAATATTCTTCCTGAATCATGCTGCCCAAATGCAGTTCTCCAGATCGGTTCTGACAAAGGCTCTATACAATTGAAGCATAAATTACTCCATTTTGTAATCCAGTCCCCTTGAGATGACAGGTTAACACGTATTCAGCAGATTGAATTTTTTTTTTCTGACTTATTGTTCAGCTGCGGGTCGAAGAATGCTAAGCAAACTTCTGTGTTGCTGTGATGGTATAAATGAAAAAGGGGTAAAATTAACTGTCATTTAATTCACAATGGTGGTCTATGTGAAAACAAAATCTTAAGGAGAGTAAAGTACAGCGATTTTTCTCATTGAAATCAGCTGAATGCCCTAACTGGGTAATTATCCTCTTTTCCTCTTTTGGGAGCTACCGGTGTTCATTTACTTTCTAATGGATTTTTCACCCAATATATGATGAACTCTTTCCAATTCAAGGCTGCTTAAATGTTTGTCATAATATTAAGCAAAAATGGTCTACCAAAGCAATCATGAATTCTTGGGTTAATCCCCAAATGAGGAACAGATTGGTGCTACGAAGAGGCCTGTTGCACTATCTCAGAAAGATTTCATTACAATAGTCATAAATCTAAAGAAGCAGTTTCAAAGTGGCCATGGACCATTGTGCTCTCACAAACTTCTCAAACTTTTAATCATCCTGCCTTTGACTTGCTATTGATACAGGGTCTGGAGGATCACAAATAGGAATAGGAGATAAAGCTACAACTTGTGATTTACGAGCACTAAATGTAATCTAATTCTAATAGTAATGCATTTTTAAAAAGTGAATGTTTACAGCATATCATATTGCCATGTGTTTTAGGTCTCAAGTCTACTCTTGGCCCACGAAGAACACAATCAAATCGAATCAGACAAATAACCATTCCTCCCCTGCCTAACATTGCACTTTGGAAACCCTAGCCTTTGCTCAGGATGCTTGTTGTCGTGGCCTCAAAATTTGGACACACCCATTTCTGAGGACATAGGGAGAAATCCCTCCTTGTCTAATGACGAGGCTCCAGATTTCCCTTCCATTAAGCCAGTGAGATTCTACGAGTAGCAGGCAATTCGCTGACTGTGTGTTATTGAAAATTAGGGCTCTCCTGGCACTACCATGCAAGTGAAGAAGAGGTAAACTGGGAAGAGCATGGTGGCAATTGAGGCAGGTGGCAGGGAAGCGACTGGTAATGATTCCTGTTTTTTTAAGGTGGGATCTTTTCTTCGTCGCTTTCAGGTAAGTGCATTTTAAGGACCGCCCTGTTAGGCCACAGGTAGGCTTGGCAACTTTGTCAGCTTCAGGTCAAACCGATCTTGTACTGAGGGCCTGAAACAGCCCTCAGTTCCCTCATCTGCATATGCATAGGGCCTAGCACTTATTACAGATGTGGGTATTATGTGCTGATTTTTGGACCTACCAACTGATTGGGCAGCACACTTCTGGCTTGCAATCAGCATACATTTGTTCCCTGCCACACTAAAGGCTTCAGAAACAGGTTGGCACCTGAACAATAGGCCTTCAATTTCTAGGCCTGTGTGCTGTAAACTTGGAATCTGACTAGTTATTTGATACCTCAGTTAAAGAATTTCCCTATCTCAAGGAGCTGGTAATTTTATATTGGAACCACAACCTCTGTGCAGTGTAAAAGCAATCTTAAGGAGTCTGGCTCCCAACTGAAAATTATACGTGTTATCACACAAAACATCAGCAAAATGATAATGAGAATGGAATTAAAAACTTTTTTTCAGAATAGTGCACAGGATGGCTGATATCGGCCTGGGTGCTTCCGCTGATTCACAGCACTTGGGGTTTGGGATTATTGTGGGGCCCACAGTGCCTGATTTTTCCATCCATTACCTTAAATGAACAAACTAGAGTCTGCTGACTTGTGGTTACCCCATCAAGTCATTGTCACTCCCTCCTGGGACTGCCAAAAAATGATCTTGGAATATCAACTCTCGGATTGTAACAGAGCTTTTCTTTGAAAGGAATGTGATCCTTGATCACTGCATTATTGATCAAGAAGGTGTTGTCTATGCCCAATCTATTATCTTTTGGTAGGTACTCTGAGCCATCATCTTTATTCACAGATTGGCGAAAGCATCTGCGTTGCTTCAAAGGCACAAGCAAGCATAGATGACAAGAGGAAAACAGCCTTGCTCCACTATCTCAGTGAAGAATAGGAAGATATCTTTGGGACACTTGCACCTGCGCAAGACAAAAATGACTACGACTCAGCCAAAAGTCACAACCTATTTTACGCCCAAGAAGAATACAATATATCAAACAATTGTCTTTTGATGTGCTAAGCAAACAAGATAATTGATCAATAGTCTATGCAACTGAGGGAACGAGCAACCAAATGAGACTTTGGTGATGCTAAACATGTCCAATGGGAACTCAAATTGGAGGTGGTGTGTCTAGTTAACTACGTCAAAAAGCATTTGAGAAAAACAAAAATCTGTCAGAGCTGCTGGGATTAGCAAGATCACTATCCCTTCCAGAGTCCACAGCTACTGAAGTTGAGGCTGCTAACAGTAACTGTCACACTCCAAATTTAACTCCAGTGAATAATGTTCATGTGCCAGGAAACGACCTGCAAAGCAACAACAGCACTCTCACAAACAGAATTGTGACTAATCCTAAACTGACCCAGAACTTCCGATCTCCAGATGCTTGTACCCCAGAGGTAACCCCCAAGATGCTCCAGGGGACCCCTCAGAAGTCCTCGCATACTGACCACATAGGAGTTGCCCAGGAAGTTTAGACTTCTGACCGACAATTTCCCTGCGTCAGGAAACTTCTGAAACTGTGAGTTAAAGTCAGGGGGCGGAATTTTCCCAAATTTGCATGAAGTGCTGTAGCAGGCGAGTAAATTGACTTTTAACCCACCAGCCATGATGGCGGATTTTCACTCCATGTCATACCAAACCCTCTTCACTATTTATGCACTCTCAGGAATATGCCGCTTCTATGGAGGGCTCTCATTCGCCCACCCACCATCATCCAGCCACTGCATCACACCGGGTGCCATGATTAAAGTCCAGTCACAAGCACACATCTCAGTGCTTCCAGCTCGCCGCTGCTGCATGGAAGACATGGTCCTGAAACTGAAGAAGATGGCAGCCCCCTGGTTTAATGACGGGTCTCTTGAGTGACTTTTGGAAGCCACGGAGTCCCACCGGGATGTCCTGTACCTCCGCTCTGGCCAGAGGATGGGCATCAACGTGACTAATCCAGCTTGGCAGACAGTGGCAGCGTTGGTCAGCACCAACGCCCTGCAAAAGAGGACAGTCACCTAGTGCCACAAGAGGATAAATGATCTCCTCCGTTCCACGAGGGTAAGTTACTCTTCTCATCACTCTCAGCTCTCACACTCAAAAACACATCACCCATCCACAGGGCCCTCACTCACTGCAAGTTCAAGGGACATCACCATTCATTGTCTCTCATACTCACCGTCATTGTCCTCATCCTGTCCATGGGATTACTCTCCACCCACACAGGTCAGGCATACTTGTCATCTGGCCAGGCAGGCATCCTGATCACACTTTCTCCATCTCTATCCATGCAGGGCAAGTTGGCACACAACAAGAGAGAGGTCGCAGACCAGTGGCGGAGTGCCCAAAATGAAGGACCTCATGGACTTTGAAAACAGAGCCATCCAGCTGGCTAGCCATTACCAGGACTGGTCCTGTGCTGACGGTGAGGTCAAGTGAGGATCTAGCAGTGCAACATCCATCAGACAACCAAGCTGTGAGTGATGTTTCCTCTTTCACAGGGCACTAAATATCTCCCCTTGCTTTTGCAGGCACATCTGCCAAACAGCCTATAGAGTCCATGACCCAGGGCCTCTAATCAAGTTCTGAAGAAACTCTGAAGAGGAATCTGAAGGCACCTTCCCTGAAGTCTCGTCACAGCGCTCACCTACACCCTCCACCATCGCAGAGACACATACCTCGGTGAGCCCTAGCTTTAGAGTAGCCCCGGAATCACAATCTGGTGAGCACATCACACTGTCTGATCAACAGGAGGTGGCAGCAGGGACTTCCCAGGTCCCTGGCACTTGGAGGACTACTGGAGGCCAGAGATTTGCTGAGTCCGAATCAGATGATGAGCTTCTGGACTCAGTCATGTCACAGTTGCTGGAGCTGCAAAGGCAAGCTCAGGAACATCAGGTAGGGATGTCTGCTGCACTCCTCAGATTGCAAGGCACAATGGAGGAGTCTGTCCACTTTCAGGCTGAGGAGATAGCACCAGTATTGCATGCACCGAGGTCAACACTGGTAGGGGGCAGCCGCCACGGAGACCTTGGTCCAGGACTCGTTCCTGCACTGCTGCACAGGCTGAACTCCATTGCTGATGCCATAGTTGGCCTCCAACAGTGTGTACATGAGAAGGGTGCTGGGCAGCTTGATCTCACTCAAGCTACCACTGCTGCTCAAGAAGTCAACCAGGGGCCCCTGTGCATCAGTAGGGAGGAGGATCAGCAGGTGACTCCGAGTGTGTCCAGCCCATCCGACTCTCCTCTTCTTGTGACCTCAGCAGCTCCAGCTCCATAGCCAAGGAGGGTGCCACTGCCACACAGCAGGGCCCCGAAAGCAGACTGGGGTCCTCCCAGTCTTGGCCCTCCAGAGGACACCCACCAAGGTCATCACAGACAGGGTGTAGCAGTCAACAGGCTGCCTCCACCTCCACTGTGGATGTCTGGCAAGCAACAAGATGTAGCAACAGAGTTAGAAAAGTTAAGGGGAATTAGTTGCATAGCTTGGGCACGGGTGTTAATCACTTGTACATACTGTTCACTATTGTCAATAAACTCCCAAGAATAATTCCCTGCCTGTGGCGCCTTGTTCTGATGAGCAGTGTTCTTGTCACTCAGATGTGAAACCTTCCTGCACAAGATAAAGGCAGGTGTCTCAGTCCAGGGCCTCTTCCCTGTGCTCTGTGCAGCCTTCAGACCAAAGTGATGGTCCAGCCTCACACATCCTGGAAACATTACTGATGCCTGCACCTCAGCAGTGCTGATCATTGCTGCTATGATGTAATAGGCAGGCGCCACAGAGTTCCCTCATTCTCTCTGTATGCTCTCAGCACCTTTAAGGAGGGGCTGGCCCCCATCTCTTCAGTATCTGTGACTGGTGACATTGTGCTCCATCTCCTGAAGAGCTGAGGTGCTGAAAGTAGGCAAAGGATCAGAACTTCTAAATTTTCATGGCTGCATCACTATGATATGACCCTGATCATGGAGCGCAAGCGAGCTACCCTCAGCAAGACAGGATTCAGACATTCTCAGAGACTTTGTGAAGATCTATGGAGTGTCCTCACTGCATGTTGTCATCATCCATCTGCAATCAAGTGACTAAAAAGGCCTCCACTGCATCTCCATGACAGGAGCATTCTCACAGTCAAACGTTCACAACTGTGATGTGAGGATCTATGGGGGCACTTCATTGCATGATGTCATCATCCTCCACAAATCTAGCAGCTATGAAAGCCTACCGACTGCGCCTACCTCATCTAGCCAGTGCAAGGGTCTCATTGCCATCACTGTTGCCTCTGAGGACCCCCTCATCTTCATCCCCATTGGCGTCCTCCTCATTGGAGGAGAGGTGCAGCTTCTCCATCTCCTTCTCAGCTTGCTCATCTCCCCACTGCAGCGCCAGGCTGCAGCAGACAATGACGATGCGTGACACCCTCTGCGAACTGTATTGCAGGGCTCCACCAGACTGGCCCAGGCATCGGAACCGTAGCTTCAACATCCTGATGGTCTGCTCCAGCAAGTTGCAAGTTGCAGTATGAGCCCCATTATACCTTCGCTCTGCTGCAGTCTGAGGCCACTGCACACATGTCATGAGCCACGTCCTCTACGGGTAGTCCTTGTCCCCGAGGACCCATCCCTGCAGCTTCTGTGGACCGTGGAAAACTCCAAGGTTCTATGAGCGACTGAGAATGTAAGTGTTGTGCACACTCCCTTGAAACCATGTACACACCTGCGGGATGCGTTTCTGGTGGTCGCATACCAGCTGCACATTCAGTGAGTGGAAGCCCTTGCAGTTCATGAAGCCCACTATGTGTAGCAACGGAGACCTGAGCACCACATGAATGCAGTCAACCACACCCTGCACCTGTGGGAATCCCGAGATCCAGGAGTATCCAATGGCCCCTGGTACCTGACTGTCACATTTATAGTCTTAGGTGAAATGTACAAAGTTCTGTGCCATGGATAAGATGGCATCCGTGACCTTATGGGTGCATTTGTGAGTGATGGCTTGTGATATACCACAGAGGTCACCTATGGAGCCCTGAAAGGAGTCACTGGCATGGAAATTGAGCTCTGTGGTCACTTTCACAGTCACTGGCACTAGATGCCCTTTAGGTTCACTTGGCACCAAGCCTTGCAGTAAGTGGCAGATGTGAGCGACCAGGTCCTTAGATATGCACAGTCATCATCGACACTGGTTCTCGGTCATCTGCAGAACTGACAAGCGGCTTCTATAGACCCTGGGTGTCACTGCACAGCTTGCTGTCACTCCTGAGCAGCATGTGCGGGACCCCCAGTAGCCCCTTCCTGAGGTTGCTGCGCCTGCCTTTATGTGCTATCGGTTGCTCTCTCCTCCGTCTCCTTCAATCTCTGTCAGCCATCAGGCATACAGCTAGGTCACCAGAATCCATGCTCTTGATGTGGTCCTCCTGCAGCATGAAAGAGAGAAAGAGAGAGAGAGACATGGTTAGCATGGGTATACTTAGCATCTTTCCTAGCCCTGTGTGATGGCCCCTTAACACTTGCCAGAGAGCGCTGGTCACCCCTTGGATGGCTACAGCTGAGTGCGCTGCATGGCTGCCCTGTCAGCCTTGGAATGGAGGAGACTGCTCCTAACTGGATGCTGAGATTGCAAGGGGCTGTGAGCGCCTCCAGCAGTGACTGCTACATGGCCAGTGTTGGTGAGGAGATTGTACAACATGTGCAGTCCAACTGCTCCACGGTCCAATAAAGTGGTTGCAGACTCGCAGTCTGTGCCGGGGATGGGTGGGGGGTTAAGGTCTGGAGCGCTTGGTGGACCTTTGGTGCCTCCTCATTGCTTGCATGGGTGGGGCAGACTAGGAGCCCGACCCCAGCCATATCACTGTGGCTGTGCCTGATCTGTGTCAGTTGCAGAGACATGGTCAGTTTATACAGGTGTCCCTAAAGTGTGGCCACTTTCCTCGCTTACCCTGCCCCCACCTCGATTGCCTGTGCCTGGGATCCAACATCAGGGCAGCAGTTGCAATCCCCCTCCCCCCACCTCCTGACAACAGTCATCTCCAAGGCTGGGCAGCAGTTGCCCCCAGACACTCCCCCACCAACAACACTCATCTCCATGGCAGGGCGGCACTTAAGCCAGGCTCCCTGGCACTCCTGAAGCCTGCAAAGCAACAGGCAACCCTGGCAAGCTTTGGAAAACGATGCTGTTCATCACCTCCAGTTCCTCCAAAGTGAAGGCCGCCAAGTGCACATCGCCTGTATGCTGTTGTGAAACACATTGATATGCTTTCCTGCCGACGTGGACGGATGATCTGGTGGGCGTCCAAGAGCCTGGTGGGATGGCCATTTAATGATATGCTGATGTATTACAATGAGCTCCCTGATGACTGTTGGCGGGAAACACGGCCCACCGATGGTGGGCTGAGTAGACAATCTCGACCTGCCTTCTCGTCATTGTGAAACAGGTTGCGCTCTATTGCCCTTGCATGCCACCTATCACGCCCATAGCCAGTGGGCATGGAAAATTCCACCCGGAGACTTCGGATGGTTCTGACTTACTTACCAGAATAGTTACCCAAGAAAAGTTAAAAGGAATAAATACATTTCTACCTCCTGGGGAACACTGTTTACCCCCCAACTCCCCACTTACCCCTCGACCACCCCCCACCAATCACCTGATTACCCTCCCGACCACCTGACTACACCCCTGACACCACCCCTGACACCCTCTGAACACACAACTACCCCCTCAGCCACCGATCTGCCACCCTACCCCCACACCAACTTACCTTTCAAACTTACCTCTCTTAGCTTCTCAAAGTGGTTTTGGGACCTTTAAACTTATTGGGACTTAAACTTACTGGTGCCGTAAAAAGGAGGAGTGGCTTGGCTTCTCCTGTGATCCTGCCCTATGAAGGAAGAATTCCCAGAAAGCGTACACTCTGTATTCCTGAGGAGACACAGTTCGGAAGCTGAGGTAAGAATAGCAGAGCCCCAGTGCAAGGAGCAGAATGGCGATTCAATGGTGTTTGCTACTTCTTGGAAGAGTTGGTCCAATGTTTCCATGGCGGTGCTTACCCATACTGAGCAGAATGTCTGCTGCTAGCAAACAGTGTAAACTCAAACAGTCCAAAACACAATCACTTTGCTTGTATTTGCTACTTATTAGTGAACTCAATGACAAAGACCAATACCACCAAGAGGATGCCATGTGCACATGCCACAGCAAAAAGCAAGAGAATGTAGCCAATGTAGAGGCAGGTGACCCTGAATATACTTTTGTGCTCTCTTTCAGACACAGCAATCAGCCGTGGGTGACAGTGACCACTGGCTGCTTGGACATGGATGATCTCAAAGATACAGGAGCATCTGTTAATGTCACGGGAGATAAACTTCAGAATTGCCCCATTCTCTACAAATCAGGAAATAAGAATATTTTTCCTTAGCAACAGTGACAAACCACTGAAAGCTTTGGAGACTTTTGAAACACAAGCACTTTCAAAGACACTAGAAAACATGTTATATTCCATGTCATACCTGAAGAATTTTTTTTATTCTTTCATGGGATCTGGGCATCACTGGCTAGGCCAGCATTTGTCACCCGTCCCTAATTGCCCTTGAACTCAGTGGCTTGTTAGGCCATTACAGGGGGTAGTTAAGAGTCAACATCATTGCTGTGGGTCTGGAGTCACATGTAGACAGATTTCTTTCCCGAAAGGACATTAGAGAATCAGATGGGTTTTTATGACAATCACTGGTAGTTTCATGGTCACCATGACTGAGACTAACTTTTAATTCCAGTCTTATTCATTGAATTTAAATTCCACCAGCTACCATGGTGGGATCTGAATCCATGTTCCCATACCATTAGCCTGGGTCCCAGGATTATTAGTCGAGTGACATTAACACCACACCATCATATCCCCCCACCAGTTTCCACCATAACTGCAGTCTCATATCCAGTTCCTATGCATACCAGCAACATTCCTGAACTGTCTGCTGACCATTTCACCGATTGTAACAAACTCAAAGGTGTTGCATGCCAGTTTCATTTTTTAAAATTCACTTACGGGATATGGGCGTTGCTGACTAGGCCAGCATTTATTGCCCATCCCTAATTGCTCTTGAGAAGGTGGTGCTGAGCTGCCTTCCTGAATAGCTACAGTCCCTGTGGTGTAGGTACACCCCAGTTCTGTTAGGGAGGGAATTCCAGGATTTAGACCCAGTGACCCAAATGTTACCCTAGTTGTGCATCAATGGCAATGATGGTCAGAAAGTAGACAGAGGAGGAACTTAAGCACCTACTTGACCTTGATATCACTGAGCCAGTTGAGGATGAGCCCACTCCTTGGGTCCCACCCATACAAGTCGATAAGAAACCTAAGCCAGATTAGAATCTGCATTGATATTCACTTACAAAACCCAGCCGTACAACGGGAAAGACACTTGACGTTGACATTCAATGATATCATTAAAATGCTGCTAAACTCGACCTCAATGCAGGCTACCATCAAATTGAGCTGGCAGATGGATCAAGGTAGCTTACAGTCTTCCCCTCTCACAATAGACTTTTTGCAAGTCAAAAAGCTCAACTTTGGAGTCAATTCAGCCCAAGATTCAGTATGCACTTCATGGACTTGAAGGCATGCTACATGTCAGTGATGACATTCTCATCTATAGTTACACTGAAAGTGAACTTGAAATACACCTACATACATGCCTACAATGTCTTAGAGAACGTAACCTCACCACGAACAAAGACAAGTGCTTGTTCACCGAAAGCAGAATCAAATTCTTCAGCCATATGCTCAATGATGAAGGAGTATCACCCGATCCACGGAAAGTTGAAGCCATTGCAGATGCTGCAGATGCTACAAATGTGCAGTAGTCATCATGTTGTTGTTTCATTCCTGGCCTTGCCATGCTGTCTGCCCCCCTACCCATTCTGACAAAAGAGACCATCTGTAGGAGTGGTACAAGAAGGTTGTCCACCAGATCAAACAACAGTTGTCAACAAATTGCGCAAATGCCTATTTTGGTCCTGAGCAAGACACCCAGTTAGTCACAACTGCAAGCCTGGCTGGCTTTGCTGCAGTTCTTGTGCAGAAAGACAAGGCAGGTGACCCATCAATCATTGCAATGGCAAGGAGATTGCTAACACCCATAGAGCAACTTTATTCACAAGCAGAGAGAGAGAAATGCTCTCAATCTCATGGGATATCCTTTACTTTCATTTCTATTTGTATGGAAGTGAGTTTGAAGTAGTAACTGATCAGAGACCTTGTTCAAGAATCCACACAGCAAACCATCTATTCAAATAGAGCATTGGATACTCAAAAGAGAAGAGCATGAGTTCTATGTTGAGTAACTGCCAGGCAAGCTGAACCCAGTGACCTATATTTTACAACATCCTTTGCCAACAGTCAGTCCTAATGGTCATAATGGAAAGTTGTTGAACAACAACTACTTAAGACTAAATGCAGTTCCAAAGTCACTAAAACTAACTGACATCAAATTGGCAACAAAACAAGATGAGGTATTGCAGCTATGTATGATAGCTATAGAATCATAAAACTGGAAAGGCATGTCTGAGAGAATGTCTATAAATGAAATTTCTCACACACTACAAGGTCTTCACGATTGAACTCACAGCTGCAACCACCTTCAGCTATTTCACCGATAACCTTCTTCCATCATAAAGCCAGAAGTGGGGGTGTTCGCTGATGATTGCACAATATTCAGCACCATTAGTAACTCCTCAGGTACTGAAGCAGCCCATGTCCAAAGGCAGCAAGATCTGGAAAATATTCAGGCTTTGGATGACAATTGGCAAGTAACATTCGTGCTACACAAGTGCCAGGCAATGACCATCTCCAAAAAAAGAGAATCAATCCGTCACCCCTTCACATTCTATGGTATTACCATCACTGGATGCCCCACTATCAACATCCTGGGTGTTACTATTGACCAGAAACTGAACTGGAGTAGTCATATAAATACTGTGGCTACACAAGCAGGCTAGGAATCCTGCAATGAGTAACTCACATCCTGACTCCCCAAAGCCTGTCCACCATCTACAAAGCACAAATCAGGAGTGTCATGGAATACTTCCCACTTGCCTGGATGAATGCTGCTCCCACAACACTCAAGAAGCTCGACACCATCCAGGACAAAGCAGCCCGATTGATTGGCACCACATCTACAAATATTCATTTCCCCCACCACTGACACACAGTGGCAGCAGTGTGTGCCATCTACAAAATGCACTACAGGAACTCACCAACACTCCTAGACAGCACCTTCCAAACCTATGACCGCTACCATCTAGAAGGATAAAGGCAGCAGATAGATGGGAACACTGCCAGCTGGAAGTTCTGATCACTCACCATCCTGACTAAGAAATATATTGGCATTCCTTCACTGTCATTGAGTAAAACTCCTGGAGCCTCCTTCCTAACAGCACTGTGGGTGTACCTGTACCACATGGACTGCAGTGGTTCAAGAAGGTAGCTCATTGCCACCTTCTGAAGGGCAACTAGTGAATGGCAATAAATGCTGGGCCCAGCCAGTGAAGCCCACATTCCATGAATGAATAAAAAAAGCACACCTGATCTCAGTTACACAGCAACTGTATTGTCAATCCACACTCACTCAGAGAATGTGTTGTAGATATACCACATAAGGTCACCAGGGAATTGTCAAAACCAAACAACTCCTTTGGGAAAAGGCACCATTCCCATGAATTGATTCCTGGAAAAACACAAAATTAATCAGCATTTGCCATGTCAAGCTCAAACCCTCAACAGAGGGAGAGACATCTTGATGCATCTGGAAAGATGGCACCAACATCTGCACCTATTCTACCTTGAGAACAATGATAATGATCAGTGGGAGGAACAGAAATAATAGGGTACACACCCTACCCTATTAACACCATTGCCATCCATAAAGACTGCCTCTAGCTGAAGCAGTGAATGGTAATAATACCAGCAGATGCTATCATGCTACTGACTTGGGATAAAAATGAATGTTCCTGGCAAGTACACTTTGTGAAAAGGAAAGAAAGAACTTGAATTCATATAGTGCATTTCATGACTTTGGAACATCCCAAATTACTTCAAATGGGTTTCTCATTGAAAAGAAAGGGAGAGTAGAGAGGACCCGATAGTTACTTTTGGATGCTTCAACATGCACAATTCTTTTTGAAGAATTGAATAATGTATTGAGGTGAAATATCTCTGGGGACCAATCTCCAACACAATTGGTTAATGAAGTTCTGATGAAGCAAAACTGTAGGACACAATTTTACAAGATTTTTTTTATATGTCAATATTTTATTGTAAAAATTCTATTCAATTCACCCTATTACATTATCAGACTGCGGTAGTCTTTCTGACAATTTTATGGGTTTAGTTTGAACAGTGCTAGACTTTACATTTGAATTTGAATTATTACTTGAGATGAAATCCGTGTCGACACTTTGTTACATATTATTGCTATAGATTTTACGTAATCTCAGCGTAGGTACCTGATAGATCCTCCTCTTCGCTAAGAGGCTAAATCAAGTGAAAAGATTATATAAAGGCTGTTTCTTCAACTGAACAAAGACTAAAATTCCACATAATAGTAAATTTAATACAGATGTGAATGTGCTTCCTGCCTCTATGGCACTAAATTCCTGTTTAAGTTTTTAAAAAGAAAGGTATCATGTTCGTCTAAAATCTACCTCTGATCAGAGATGACGTTGTTACATAGTGTATAGCCAATTGCACTGTTAAACATAAAGGAAAACCTTTGAATGTAGTAGTCATCTTTTCTTCATGTTTCTTCATGTGTTAATGGCACACGTTGTTACATCTGATTTGCCTGAAACTACTAGATTGTAAATATTCTTCTGAAGTTTACAATTTTTTTCTAATAATGACAACCCAGGGATGTAATCAGTAATGAGTATTGTAACAATGCCCCCACCTATTCACAGAATCACAGAATCACAGTGCAGAAGAGGCCCTTAGGCCCATCGAGCCTACACTGACACGTGAGAAATAGCTGGCCTACCTACCTAATCCCATTTACCAGCACTTGGCCCATAGCCTTGAATGTTGTGACATGCCAAGTGCTCATCCAGGTACTTTTTAAAGGATGTGAGGCAACCTGCCTCCACCACCCTCCCAGGCAGTGCATTCCAGACCGTCACCGTCCTCTGGGTAAAAATGTTTTTCCTCACATCCCCCCTAAACCTCCTGCCCCTCACCTTGAGGTTATGTCCCCTTGTGACTGATCCTTTAACTAAGGGGAACAGCTGCTCCCTATCCACTCTGTCCATGCCCCTCATAATCTTGTACACCTCGATCAGGTCGCCCCTTAGTCTTCTCTGCTCCAACAAAAACAACCCAAGTCTATCCAACCTCTCTTCATAATTTAGATGTTTCATCCCTGGCAACATCCTGGTGAATCTCCTCTGCACCCCCTCCAGTGCAATCACATCCTTCCTATAATGTGGTGACCAGAACTGCACACAGTACTCCAGCTGTGACCTCACCAAGGTTCTATACAACTCCAACATGACCTCCCTACTTTTGTAATCTATGCCTCGATTGATAAATGCAAGTGTCCCATATGCCTTTTTCACCACCCCACTAACATGCCCCTCTGCTTTCAGCGATCTATGGACACACACGCCAAGGTCCTTTTAGTCAGAGAGTTATACAGCACAGAAACAAGCCCTTTGGCCCATCGTGTTTTTTCCTCAGAACTTCCTCGTGTCATGCAGTTCATTGAATACTTCGTCAAATTACTCCTTCCAAAGTGTATCACCTCACACTTTTCAGGGTTAAATTCCATCTGCCACTTATCTGCCCATTTGACCATCCCATCTATATCTTCCTGTAGCCCAAGACACTCAACCTCACTGTTAATCACCCGGCCAATTTTTGTGTCATCCGCAAACTTACCTATCCTAACCCCCACATAGTCATCTATGTCGTTTATATAAATGACGAATAATAGGGAACCCAGCATAGATCCCTGTGGTACACCACTGGACACTGGCTTCCAGTCACTAAAACATCCTTCTGCCATCACCCTCTGCCTCCTACAACTAAGCCAATTTTGAATTATCACACTGATTGATAATTAGGGACATGTAAATGTAAGAACAAGATACCTAATGTACGGCGCTCCCAGGATCAGATAGGAGAGGAGATGGGAGTGATTCTGACAGTTGTGACTGGGAGAGTCAAAGCTTCAAAGCTTGTAGTGGGGAGCGGGAAGGGAGGGGGAAGGGGAGTGTGAAACCATTTTGAACTCCTGAAATCTCAAGGTCTTTGTGCAGTTATCAGTTTTTATCAAACATATGCCCTAGCTTTTAGCAAAGCATATCATGTGCACATTTCAGCAGGCATGTACTGGTATCTCCCCTCCTAACTTTTTCAAATCTCTGATATCACAGCTCATGAAAGCTTCTACCATATTCATTTGTGGGGACGGAGTTGAGGAAGGGCATAAGGCAGTAACTTACCCAGATCCTCGATGGTCTCAGCCACGTGAGTTGCCAAAGGCTCTATTGCGGCCTATCCTATAATCCTATCTCCTCCAATGGGCTGAGTGGATGGAGTCATGGCAGCTGCAGTAAGCCCCCACCGCCGCCCATCCGCTGGCTTCTCTGATTCTCCCTGCTGTAAGACAGTACCGGCTGACCAAAATACCATCATGCCTTGAGAGCTGCGGACAGTGCAATGAGAGAAACCATTTCTGTTAAAAATTGCTGAACTGTGGTATTCTGTAGTAATCAGGTAATCCCAGGCAATGCTAGCAAATTGAACAAGGCCATTGTGTTCAGAGATGAAAAACATGAGCTTGAAATGTGTTAGCAGACATTGGGAATTAACAAGTTTTAACCACTTCACTCTTTCGGAAGAATGCCAATATAGCAGCAATCAGCCAAAAATCAGAGGATAAGGAACTGCCCTCAAGCACCCCAAATGATGGAAAATTGCTGAAGAAATTTTTAAAAAGATTGGCACTGCCGGAGTGGGTGTTTTCAAACAAAAGGCTCAGCATATGATAGTGTATTTTGGCATGAAACAAATGCTAATTGGACTATAAGCTGCTGTCAATATAGTGTTTTGTCCCTCTTGGAATTAATGTGTACAAGAAATTGTTCAAGAAGCTGGAGACAAGGGGTGGAATTTTCTCAGGTTTGCACTAAGTGCGGTAGCAGGCGGGTAAAACGACATTTTACCCGCCAGCTGCAATGGCGGCTTTTCATGCCATATCGTCCCAAACCCACCTCATTATTTATGCACTCCTGGGAAATACACCATTTCCATGGTGGGCAGGCTCTCATTCGCCAGGCGGCCATCACCCCACCGCATCGCACCGGGTGCCATGTCTAAGTCCAGCCGCAAACACAGCGCTCACTGCTTCCAGCTCACCACTGCTGCATGCCAGACATGGCCAGCAAAGGATAAAAGACCCTGGCTCCCTGTTTCAATAACGGGTCCCTCAAGCAACTGCTGGATGCCATGGAGGCCCACCGGGATGTCCTGTATCCCCACTCTGCTGGCAGGATGGGCAGCAATGTGACCAATCCAGCTTGGGAGGCGGCGGCAGTGGTAGTCAGTGCCAACGCCCTGCAAAAGAGGACAGCCACCCAGTGCCATAAGAGGATGAATGACCTCCTCCGTTCCATCAGAGTAAGTTACTCTTCTCATTATTCTCAACTCACACACTCACAAACCCATCACACTTCCACAGGGCCTTCGCTCACTGCCAGCTCAAGGGACATCATCATTCAGTCTCTCACACACACCACCATGGTGGCCGCCATGGAGACCTTCATCCAGGACTTTGCTCCTGCACTGCTGTGTGGGCTCAACTCCATCACTGATGCCATAGTTGGCCTCCAACAGTGCGTACGCATGATGGAGGCCAGGTAGCTTGATCTCACTCCAGCTACCCCTGCTCCTCATGGAGTCAGCCTGGGGCACCCAGGCACCCGTAGAGAGGAGGATCAGCAGGTGCACACTCCGGGCCCATCCATTCAGGTGACTCCAAGAGTGGCCGGCCAATCTGACTCCCTACTTCCTGCTCCACAGGTCAAGGAGGGTGCCACTGCCACAGAGCAGGACCCTGAAAGCAGGACAGGAACCTCCAAGTCTCCAGAGGATACCCACCAAGGTCATCACAGGCAGGACGTCATAGTCAGCAGGCTGCCTCCACCTCTGCTGTGGATGTCTGGGGAGCAACAAGACAGGGTTAGGAAAGTTAAGGAGAATTAATTGCAAAGCCTAGGCATGGGTGTTGATCAGGTGTACATCAGTAAACTCCCAATAATGTCTCCCTGCCTCTGGCTCCTTGTTCTGATGAGCAGTGTTTCTGTCACTCAGATGTGAAACCATTCTGCACAAGATAAAGGCAGGTGTCTCAGTCCAGGGCCTCTTCCCTGTGCTCCGTGCAGCCTTCATACCAAAGTGCTGGTCCGGCCTCACACTTCCTGGAAACATTACTGATGCCTGTACCTTGGCGGTGCTGGTCATTGCTGTCAGAATATAGTGGGTAGGCACCATAGAGTTCTTTCATTCTCCCGATGTGTCCTCAGTACATTTAAGGTGGGGCTGGCCACCATCACACCAGCATCTGTGACCATTGATGCTGTGCTCCAGTTCCTGAATGTCTGAGGTGCTGAAGGTGGACAAAGCATCAGGTGCATCTAAAGTTTCATGGATGTGTCTCTGAGATGGCCCTGATCATAGAACACAAGCAAGCTGCCCTCGGCCAGACAGGAGTCAGAAATTCTCAGACGCTATGTGAAGCTTTATGGAGTGTCCTCACTGCATGTCATCATCATCCTCCTGTAACTGAGCGACCATTAGGGCCTCCACTGCATTTCCGTGAAAGGAGCATTCTCACAGAGGGTATTTGTGCTGCCATAAGCCAGACTGGAGTCAAACATTCACAAATGCAATTTGAGGATATATGGAGTCACCTCACTGCATGTCGTCATCATCCTCCACAAATCCAACAGCTATGAGAGCCTCCCGAGCACGCCTGCTGCGTCTAACCAATGTGAGGGCCTCATCCCTATCATCATCACCTCCGAGGACATCCTTACCCTCATCCCCGTCAGCGCCCTCTTCACCGGAGGAGACCTCCATCTCCTCCTTAGCCAGCTCCTCTGAGGAGCACCAGAATGTAAAGGGCATAGCAGGCGATGACGATACATGACACACTCTGTGGACTATATTGCAGGGCTCCACCAGACCAGTCCAGGCACCGTAACCTCATCTTCAGCATCCCGATGGTTTGTTCCACCAGGTTTCAAGCTGCTGCATGAGCCTCATTATACCTTCACTCTGCTCCAGTCTGAGGCCACAGCACGGTTGTCATCAGCCACGGCCTCTGTGAGTAGCCCTTGTCCCTGAGGAATCACCCCTGCATCTTCTGTGGATCCTGGAAAACTCCAGGGATCTGTGAGTGACTGAGGATATAGGCAGCATGCACACTCCCTGGAAACAATATACACACCTGCAGAATGCGTTTCTGGTAGTAGCATACCAGTTGCATATTCAGTGAGTGGAATCCCTTGCGGTTGATGAAGTCCACAGTGTGTAGTGACAGAGGCCCTAAGTGCCACATGAGTGCAGTCAATCACCCTGCACCTGTGGAAATCCCGAGATCAGGGCGAATCCAATGGCCTTTCGTACCTGACTGTCACATTCCTGGGTGAAATGCACAAAGTTGTGTGCCCTCGAGAAGTTGGCATCCATGACCTCATGGATGCATTTGTGGATGATGGCTTGTGATATCCACAGAGGTCACCTGCGGAGTACTGAAGGGAGCCACTGGCATAGAAATTGAGCGCCGCAGGCACTTTCACAGCCACTGGCAGTGGATGTCCTCCATGTCCCCTTGAAGCCAAATTCTGCAGTAAGTGGCAGTTGAGAGTGACCAGATCCCTAAACATGCACAGTCGTTGGCGACACTGGCTATTGGTCATCTGCAGGAATGACAGCCAGCACCTATAGACCCTGGGTGTCGCTAAGCGCCAAGCAGCCATGGCTTGCTGGCACTCCTGGGCAACATGTGCAGGAGCCCCAGCAGCCCCTTCTTCCTGAAGTTGCTGTTCCTGCCTTTGTCCAGCCAGGAGTCTCAGTCGCTCTCCCTACCGCCTTCTCCGCTCTGTGTAGGCCATACAGCTAGGTCACCAGGCTCCATGCTCCTGATGTGGTCCTCTTGCAGCATGAAAGAGAGAGAGACATGGTTAGCATGGCTGTACTTAGCACCTTTCCTGGCCCTGTGTGAAAGCCCCTTAACACTTTCCGGAGAGTGCTGGCCACTCTTTGGATGGCCACAGATGAGTTAACTGCATGGCTGCCCTGTCAGCCTGCGACATGAGGGAGACAGCTCCTAACCGGGATGCTGAGATTGCAAGGGACTGTTAGCGCCTCCAGCACTGACTGCTACATGGCCAGTGTTGGCGTGGAGATCGTACAACATGTGCAACAGCTCCGCAGTCCAGTAAAGTGGTTGTGGCTTTGCAGTCTGTACTGGGGGGGTGTGGGGCCGGGCATGGTTAAGCTCTGCAGTGCTTGGTGGCACTTTGGTGCCTCCACATTGCTTCCGTGGGCGGGCAGTCTAGGAGGCCGACTCCAATCATATCACTGTGGCTGTGCCTTATCTGTCTCAGTTGCAGAGACATTGTCAGTTTATCCAGCTGTCCCTAATGTGTGGACACTTCCCTCACCTACCCAGCACCCCCCTTGATTTCTTGTGTGCGAGGTCCAACACCAGGGCAGCAGTTGCCCCCCTCCTCTGACAACAGTCCACTGCGTGGCAGGGCAGCACTTAACCCCGGCCCCCTGGCGCCCCTGAGGCCTGCAAAGCAACGGGCGACCCTGGCGAGCTCTGCAGAACGTTGCTGTTCATTCACCTCCAGTTCCCCCAAAGTGAAGACTGCCAAGTGAACATCGCCTGTGTGCTGTTGTGAAGTACGCTGACATGCTTTCCCGCCGACGTGGACAGATGACCCAGCAGGGGCCCAAGAGCCTGACGGGATGACCTTTAACGATATGCTTTTGTATTACAATTAGCTCCCCAATGACAGTTGGTGGGAAAAGCTGCGGACGATCGCGACCTGCCTTCCTGCTGTCGTAAAACCGATCGCACTATATTGTCCATGCCCACCACCTATCATGCCCGCTGCCAGTGGGCACGGCAAATTTCACCTAAGGAGTGACTTGTTCAGAGAACAACAATCAACATGAAATCTCAAGTTAATACAATCTGCTTGCTTCCTATTTTGAACCATTTTTATTGTTAGTCATTGATAGTAGAGTAGAGGTTTACATTGCATACTTTAATATATTTTCAGTGAACATAGTAAATTTGCATTATTAATCCAGACGATTGAGTGTACTCCATTATTTCCTGCAATTCTCGTGTATGAGTTAAAATAATTAGGTGAAACATTCCACACTGTAGTTATGTGTCACTTTGTCCTGCAAAGGAGCGGACAGAATGCCAATGATTGTGTAAAACTTTGCTTAGGTCATGTGGCTGCCACAGCTGAATAGCTGGAAATATATGTTTACAGAGAGATGTGGGTGTGAGGCTGGCATCAGTTAAAGGTGTGTGTCTGTGTGGGTGTGGTGGAGCATGGTGTGATTCCTGAGTGTTAGGGAGTGCTGCTGGGTGACTGATGGGAGTAAGATGCATTGAGCAGTGTGAGAGGCTGGTAGTTTATTGGGTATGACTGGCAATGTGAAGATGCATCCAGCAAATTTGCCTGCACTTGTGAGGCCATTAAACTTCTTCTGATACTGCTGCCAAACCTTGAGACCTGGGCTCTGGGCATTGACCTCCCTTGTAGCTTGCTTCCACTCCCTTTGGAGAGTCTGACATGAGGGCATCCTGTCACCCATCCTATGGCACCCCCTCCCCCCAGTGGAAATATTACCTCTCTCCTTGAGTGCACCTCCAAGACTAACACCTCCAACATGGTATCTCAAAATCTTGGCGCCCCCTCCCTGGCTTGGTATTCTAAATTCCTTCACTTTGCTTGTTTCAATTACAGTAATTTGCCGTCTGGAACATGTACTAGCCTTGCACACTCTTAGGCCCCCTATTGCGCATGCTACCAACCAGCCAGCACAAGTCATTCTCGGCTGCAAGCCACAATTATGTAAATGAGGAGGCAGCACAAAATTTACATGCTGCTTACCTCCACTGTGAACACTATGGGTAGAGTGGAACTTCTGGATAATGGCTTAATCCAACTTTTAGCTCTGAGAGTCTGGGAAAGTAAAGTTTGAGTAACTATAACACACCAGAAATAACAGTACTAGAAATTGAGAGCCTGGGGCAATGAGGCAGGGTAAGGGTAATGCTCCAGGTGTAACGCCTTTCACATCACAACTTTGTTGTTGTGTTTGACCCAGGGATGAGTTTCTGAACACATACAGGCACCATTACCAATACTGCCTATTTCCATATGCCTAAGACCACTCAACTCTGACCTCCTGATCTGCTGCTGAGACACCCCCTTCATCCAGATCTGTGTTAACTTAAGCCTTGATTATTCCAAAGCTCCCCTGGCCAGCCTTCTATCTTCCACCTACATAAACCTATGCTCATCCAAAGCCGTGTTGCCCATTTCCTAACTTGTTCCAAAAATTATTCGCCCATCATACCTGTGCTTGCTGACCTTCACTTGATCCCCATCCAACAAGCCGTCAATTTTAAAATCACCATCCATGTTTTCAAACACCTCCATGGTATTGCCTCTCCCTATCTCTTAACTTTCTCCAGCGCTACAAGCCTTTGAGATCTCTACACATATCAAATTCTGGCCTCTTGAGCATCTTTGTTCTTGATCACTCCACCATGGGTGGCTATGCTTTCAGCTGCCAAGGCCCTAAACTCTAAAATTCTCCCCCAAATCTCTCTACCTCTACCTCTCCCTCTTTTTAACATGCTCCTTAAAATCTACCTCTTTGATCAAGTATTTGATCACCTATCCTAATATTCCCTTTATTGATGTCAGTCTTGTTAAGCGCCTTGGGATGTTTTACCACTAAGCACTATGCGAATGTAAGTTGCTGTTGTTGTGACTAATAATAATAGTAAGGTCAGAAGTTGAGATATTTACTGATGATTGCTCAGTGTCCAGTCCCATCCACAGCTCCTCAGATAATGAAGCAGTCCATTATCACATTCAGCAAGACTTGGACAATTTTCTTGCCCAAGCTTGTTCTGATAAGTGGCAAGAGACATTCATACCACACAAATGCCAGGCAATAAACACCTCCAACAAGGAAGAGTCTAAGCACCTCCCCTCGACATTCAACAGCATTACCATCACCAATTCCCCCACCTTCAACATCTTGGGATTGCCACTGACCAGAAACTTTACTTGATCAGCTCCATAAATACAAAAGCAGGTCTGAGGTTAGAAATTCTACAATGGGTGATTCACCTCTTGACTCCCTAAAGCCTGTCCATCGTCTACAACAAACAAGTCATGAGTGTAATGAAAAACTCTCCGCTTACCTAGACGAGTGCATCTCCAACAACACTCAACAAGCTCAACACCATCCAGGACAATGAAGCAACATACAAGACTGCCATCTCAGCCATTATCTTAAACTCACACTCCCCCCACCGCTGCCACATAGTGGCAGCAATGTGCACTATCTACAGATGCACTGTAGCAACACACCAGACTCCCTAGGCGGCATCTTCCAAATGCACAAACTTTAGTTTCTAGAAGGAAAAGGGCAACAGATGCATGGGAACACCACCACCTACAAATTCCCCTCCAAGCCATACACCATCCTGACTTGAAACTGTATCAATATCCCTGCATTGTTGTTGGCTCAAAATCCTGGAACTTCCTATTTAACAGCACTGTGGGTGTACCACAAAGAGTACAACTGTTCATGAAAACAGATCACCATCACTTTCTTCTCAAAGGCCTTGCCAGCAATGCCCACTTCCCATGAATGAATAAAAGAAAGTGGAAATTATTCAAAATGAAAAACATTTTCTTTCTGAAATTACAGCTGTTTGTAGAGGTATTCTATTTTATGGGGGACAGAGGGTTTAATTCTGCCTAATGAATTTATCTGTTTATCTGCTATGTCAATGTTCTACACTTGTTGCAGTGCAGGGCTGGCGATGATAATGTACCTAAATCCAATGGTATTTCTAATAAAATCTGGGGACTATTTGCAGTCCATTGTGGAAAACCACGATCGTTTGGATGTAAGTCTATTAACAATCCAATTAGAGACCAATATTTTGTTGTGAGAAGACAACAGTAGAAGAAACGGGTTCTGTAATGTGTCTCCAAGTATCAAAGAATAAAAGGAATGAAGGAACTTGCATTTATATAGTGCCTTTTGTTGCCCGAGGATCTGCCAAAGCACTTTACAGCCAACTGAAGTACTTGTAAAGTGTACTTAGTATCGTAATGCAGGAAACATAGCAGCCAACTAATGCACAGCAAAGTACAAGGAACATTAATGAGATAACAATCAAGTAATCTGTGTTGATGATGTTGGTTGAAGGATAAATATTGATCAGAACACTGGGGAGGTCTCATCTGCTCTTTTTCAAAAATATTACTACTGGATCTTTTACATCTGCCCAAAATGGCAGATAGGGCTTCAGTTAATGCCTCAACTGAAAGATAGCAGCACTGCCTGCACTGGAGCATCAGCCTAGATTTTGTATTGAAGCTCCTGGAGCGTGGCTTGAGGCAACAACCTTTGATTCAGAGATGAGAGTGCTACTACTGAAGCAGGGCTGACACTTCAGTTAGAGGAGACTCTAACCAACTAGCTAATGTTAATAACTGGATTCAATTTCCTTAAACTCACTTCATGCAAGATGCTCAAAGCCAGCGGGCAGTAGGACACATTTGTGGTGAAATGTTAGAATTTAAAGAATTGGACATAAAATGCTTGACCATGATGGTGGTTGTTGAACAAGACCCTGCTCAAGATTTTCAACAATGACAAAAGGCGACCCTGATTTGCATGCAGTAATGATCAAATTACAGAGAGTTATTATCTTTTTATGACTGTTTATGCTAGTGTTCAGCAGATAAAGCTTGTGTAGACTGCAAATGTTAAATCACAGTAAAGAGACACAGAAAAAAAGCATCTATCAAACCTTAGTGAGCTTGCCTGAAAGCGGAATGTTCTTGTGGGTGAATCCTAATGTTCGATAAGTCTCGTCAAGAAGATTGATCACCACGATTTGATTCTAGGTAATAAGGAAAATAACTACAAATAATGAATAGTCTTGGCTGCAAATGTCAGTTAAATGCCAAGTTTCTATAGTAACCCATATTATACATTAAATTAATTTTTTTATTGTGCTTTCAATTATCAGACTGTACAATACACATGCAGTAAAATAGCAATTCATTGTTACAGTCTCCTACTTGCTCCCCTTCATCCCTTCCCCTCCTCCTTACTGAGGAATGTATCCATTCCATTCACTTTCTAGGTCCCCTGTCTTACTAATTAAACAGTTTCCTTTAATTGAGATGTTGAATTGATTATTTCTTCCTGCAATTCCATCCATTTCCTCAACCCATTTCTTTCAGCTTCTTTATCTTCAGTTACCAGCTTGGCCAGGGTCATCAATTTGGAAATCTGTCCATAAAAGATTCTCTGTAAATCTCAGAATGACCTCCTATTTAACACAAACTTCTCTTCAAAGGAAGAATCATAGACAAGTTATCAAGTTTCTAGTTTTTGTTTTATTTTCTTAATTGATTGGATCAATGCTGTGTTGCAGAATGGAACAATTTCTTTTCCCAGTCCTTTTAACCATTGTTAACAGGTATGTATAGATGAGTAACACAACCAGATGGCTATGGAGGTACCATGTCTTTGGCACCAACATGGTACCCAATGCTGTCCTTGTAAGAACATTCTGTTCCTTTGCTGTGTGATATTTTCACATTTTCCCACCTTTCTAAGTGAGCACTGAACAAATGACAGCTTTATGTTGAAACTGGATTCTGACTGTCCAAACTGATGGCAAAAGACCTTGTGATCCGCAGCCAGAGAAAATTAGCATTCCATCATTCTGGGCTCCACTAGAATCAGATCTAGCTCCATGAAATGGTCTTGGTTTACACTTTTTCTTTGCCCCAAGACAACACAACCCTATTTAAATGTAATTTGCACAGTGGCATACAAATAGAGACAGATGTACACAGCACATTTAATTAAGTATAATTTTCACAGTGGTATACAAATACAGGTAAATGTACATGGTGACTTTATTAATTGTAATTTGCACAGCAGTATACAATGGAGACAGATGTGCACAGCCCCTTTAATTAGGCATAATTTGCACAGTGGCATCCAAAAACTACAGATCACAATAAAACCCAAAACTGGCTGGGAGACTGAAACTCCACTGGCTTCAGAGTTCCTTTATTGTTATTTTGTTTTCTTGCTTTGTGTTATCTTTATTCAAATTGCCTCTTGAAGCATCGCTCCTCCTGGCAACATGTGAAGCAAAAGAAACCCCCAAAGTTTTATGGCTGTTCAGGAAGGTGGGAAAAAAAAGCAGAGATGATGGCGGTGATAATATATAAATGTCTGGTGTGTGGCAGCATATGTCAGCTGTATTTTAAAATGAAAACTGATTCCAGGTTGAACTACTATTCAGGACATAATGTGCAGGAGGTGCACTACCGGTCAGTCAGTGTGTGGCTAGTATAAAAGGGTCAATATCTTCCCCACTGATGGAGGTTGATGGGGTCACACACTAATCAGCTTCTGAACTTTCCCTTCAGATACCAGACAATTCCAGTAATCTGCTGTTAGCTCAGAGTTCAATTTGTGCTAGAATATAAATTAGTTCCAAAGTTAGTTTGAATGTACCAGCAAATATGTGCAATGGCTAAAATAGCTAAATTTGTGTAAGACGTCATTATGTTAGCAATTGGAAATGCAAGGGTTAATCAAGGGCAGTCAGCAGGCATTTGTTAAAAGCAAGTCATTCATGTGATAGAGGTTTTATTTGAAGAAGCAATTGATTAGATAGATAATGGAATTCAATCTATACAGTGCATATAGATTTTATGAAGGTGTTGATAAAGTGTCCCACATGCCGAGGGCCACTTTTTGGTTGGTAGATCTTAAAATTTGCTGAGAACACTAAAGGAACTGCTTTAACAAACAGCAAGTGAGACTGCCATACCACAGGAAAATTAAACAAGTTAATATAATGAATAGACAAGTCACAGATGTAATTTAATATGGATACATATGAGGCCATGTATTTTGATGAAGAAAAAAATTGGAATATCTATGTAACATATATCTCATAATATATATATATAAAT
The DNA here is from genome assembly GCF_017639515.1 of Carcharodon carcharias. NCBI lineage: Eukaryota > Metazoa > Chordata > Chondrichthyes > Lamniformes > Lamnidae > Carcharodon > Carcharodon carcharias. The sequence goes on along the minus strand of NC_054480.1, from coordinate 66,693,332 downwards.
ATATATATAATGTAAAGAAGCTGAGGGCCATGAATAATTAAACCGGTTAATGAGTTCAAGTACATAATTCCCATAAAGAAAGAAAGGTCTTGCATTTATATAGCAGAGTTCATCGCTTCAGGGCATCCATTTCAAAGTGTACACTGTTGAATGTAGGGAAACCTGGCAGGCAGTTCATGCACAGCAAGGTCCCAAAAGTGAGGATACAAAAATCCATTAAAAGGCAAATAATATTTAATGTTTTATACATTGGGAATTAGAGCAGAGAAAGATTGGTTAGACAGTTATAATACTGTGTGCAGTTCAAGGCACCCTATTTATAGAATTAATATTAAAGACATTAAGAGTGTGCAGTGTTGATTCACCAGAGATGTCAAGGATGGAAAATAATAGCTATGGAGTAAGATTTGAGATACTGCGAATAATTTCACTGGAGTAGAGGAAATTTAATTTATTAATTATTGATTATTAATTTAATTTAATTATTGATTATTAATTTAATATTGTTGTGAAGGGAAAGGGGACAGAGGTTGTAGAAACTTCTTTATTCAGTAGCACGCTTATCAGCATCTTCTCAAGAAAAACTCTGATGTGTCAGCTGTGGCTCAGTTGGTAGCACTCTCACCTTTGAGACAGAAGATTCTGGGTTTAAGTCCCACTCCAGATACTTGAGCACAGAAATCTAGGCTGACAATTTGGTGCCATACTGAAGGTTGCTGCATTATTGAAGATGTTGTCTTTTGAGTGAAGCATTAAACTGAGCCACCATCTCCTCTCAAAGGTGAACATAAAAAATTCCATGACACCATTTTAAAGAAGAACAAGAGAGTTATCCCCAGTGTCCTGGCCAACATTTATCCCTCAATCATAACTAAGTAAATAGATTATCTGGTCTGCAAATTGGCTGCTGTGTTTCCTACAACAGGGACACTTTTGAAGTACTTCATTGACTGTAAAGTGCTATAGGATGTCTTAAGGTCATAAGAGGTGCTATTGAAATGCAAGTTTTCTTTCCTTTCTTCAAACTTGGGCTGGGCGATGGATGTTGGCAAATTTGCTAATGGTGCCCAAACCCAAGAATGACTTAATTTTAGAAATGTATTGATGAATCTGCAGTATACCTGAGGATCCACTGAGGTTCAATTAATAAGACATTTTGTTCTTTTCTTTTGTGCTCAGTTGTAGCTTGGACTAAAGATTGGGACATTTGAAGTGAAAGCTACAGCTGGATAATTGAACTCTTGTCTTAATTTAAGAGTTGACAGGGAAAGCAATATATATTCTGGGAGCATTGTCTAATAATAGCAAATGTAAACTGGCCATGCTACTTTTAAAAAAAAAAGTGATTAATTTCTGTGTTGTCCAAGGCAAATCTACAAAAGCTATCTAGAACTTGAACCTAAGTCAGTCAAGCCCAATTTGACAAGGCTGCATGCTGATTATAATTGCTTATATTTGGGAATTCCCTCTTGTCTTCGGTCTGCTAGAAACAATTCAAAATAGGCCCATTTTATTTAATTGGTAAGAATAGCTTTTTAAAATTTTTTGATGCAATTTTATATATTAAAGGAAAATAAGACATATAATCAGGCAAGGGCAAGAGTTTAGAAGAGACTTGGGGCTAGCTGCTGCTAGAATTCGGAAACAGAAATTGAGGTCTGATGTCATAGGAAAATTGTAAGTTGATTGGCTGGTGAGTATTGGTGAGTGGGCACCGAGTCTCAACAACATTTTTTTTATCCATTCAAGTGACGTGGGCGTCGCTGGCTGGGCCAGCATTTATTGCCCATTCCTAACTGCCCTTGAGAAGGTGGTGATGAGCTGCCTTCTTGAACCACTGCAGTCCATGTGGTGTAGGTACACCCACAGTGCAGTTAAGAAGGGAGTATCAAGATTTTGACCCAGCCAAAGCGAAGGAACAGTGATATATTTCCTAGTCAGGATGGTGAGAGGCTTGGATGGGAACTTCCAGCTGGTGGTGCTCCCATGCATCTGCTTCCCTTGTCCTTCTAGGTGGGAATTATTGTGGGTTTGGAAGGTGCTTTCTAAGGAGGCTTGGTGAGATTCTGCAGTACATCTTGTAGTTGGTATACACTGTTGCCACTGAGCATCAGTGGTGGAGGGAGTGAATGTTTGTAGATGGGGTACCAATCAAGCCGGCTGCTTTGTCCTGGAAGGTGTCAAGTTTCTTGAACGTTGGAGCTGCACTCATCTGAGCAAGTGGAGACTATTCCATCACAATCCTGACTTGTGCCTTGTGTACAGGTTTTGGAGAGTCAGGAGGTGAGTTACTCGCCATAGGATTCCTGCTCTTGAAGCCACAATATTTGTATGGAAGATGAAAAATTATAAATATTTTAAGCATTAATAATAAGGAACAAGTGAGTGGCTGGTGAGTATTATTGTTTATTTTTAAGTAGGGTTTCTTACAACTAGTAAAGTGTGTTAAGTATTGGTCGGATTTATCAGTACTAGAAATGTTTACTCATAATAGTAAGATGTATTAGTTTTGGTAAGGTTTTTTTAACAGTAGTAAGGTTAACTATTAAATAAAGAAATTGCAGAACTGCTCCAACCTCAAGAGTGTACATCCTGTGCTATGTGGGAATTCCAAGGCACTTCCCATGTCCTGGACAACCATTTGTGCAGGAAGTGTCATCAGTTGGGTTTTGGAACTTGAATAGTAGCTGGTGTCACCGCAGTGCATCTATGAGTCTGAAGGCTACGTGGATAGCATCTTTATAGATGTGGTCACCCCACAGCTTAAGAGAATGAAGGGAGGGAGGGGAGGGGTGACTGCCAGACAGGCAAAAAGGAACAGGCAGGGAGTGCAGGTGCTCTTGAGTGCATCCCACTCTCCAACCAGTATTCAGTTCCGAATACTGATAAGTCATCTGTGGAGTGCAGCCAGAGCCAAGCCAATGGCACCACAGATGGCTCAGCTGCACAGAGGGATACAAGGAAGTCTAGAAGAGCAATAGTGATAGGTGATTTGATAGTTAGGGGAACAGATAACGGTTTCTGCGCTGCAGATGTGAATGCAGGATGTTGTTTTGCCTCCCTGGTGTCAGAGTTAAGGAGGTCACTGAGCTACGTAGAGCACCCTGAGGGGGAAGGGTGAACAACCAGCAGGTGTGGTCCATATTGGTACCAACGACATAAGTAGAAAGCGGTCCTGCAGTCAGATTTTAGGGAGCTAGTTAGAAAATTGGCAAGCAGGACCTCAAAATTAGTGATCTCTGGATTACTCCTAGTGCCACGCCCAACTGAATACAGAAATCAGAAGATAATACAGGTGAATGCGTGCCTGGAAAGATGGTGCTATAGGGAGGGTGTTAGATTCTTGAAACATTGAGACCCACTCCAGGGGAGATGGAACCTATACAGGCTGAATGGGTTGCAACTGAACAGAGCTTGGACTGAGTTCCTTGCAGAGCATTTTGCTAGTGCTGTTGGAGAGGTTTTAAACTAACTTGGCAGGAGATAATATCAGAGAGGAATACCAAAGTGAACCGAAAATTGGAAAGATAGATAGCTCTAGAGCAAGGAATAGCAAGTTAATAGGTGGGGTCAGAACAAAGGAGAAAGTAATAGAGTTACTGCACATGTATGTGAATGCACAGACTGTGATAAATAAGATTGGTGAGTTTACAGATGCAGATTGCCATGTGGAAATTTGACATTGTGGCTATAAGAGAGGCTTAACTCAAAGCAGAGCAGGACTGAGTGTTAATTATTCCTGGATACAAGGTGTTCAGGAAAGGTAGAAAAGGAAGAAAAGGGGGAGGAGTAGTGGCATTGATTAAGGAGGGTACTGCAGTGCTAGAGAAAGAGGATGTTCCAGAGGATTCAAGGGCAGAATCGATTTGGCTGGAGCTAACAAACAAAAGAGGTACAGTTACATTGCTCAGTGTAATCTACAGGACACCTAGTGAGTAGGAGGTAGAGGGAAAAAATTGCAAAGAAATTACAGAGAATGCAAAAGTTATAAAGTACTTATAATGGGGAAACTTAAATAATCCAAACGTACACTGGGATAGTAGTAGCATAAAGAGCAGAGTGGGTCAAGAGTTCCTAGAGTGTGTTTAGGAAAATTTTCATCAGCAGTATGTTTCCAGTCCAATGAGAAAAGAGGCCCTGCTAGACCTTGTTCTTGGAAATAAGGTGCGCCAAGTTGATCAAGTGTCAGTAGGAGAACATTTAGGGGACATTGATCATTGTATCATGAGGTTTAGGCTGACTATGGAAAAGGACAAATAACAGTCCAGAGCAAGAAAAACTAACTGGGGGAAAGCCAACTTCAATGGGATAAGAACAGACCTGGGCCAAATAAATTGGAGTCAAAGGTTGGCAGGAAAAATGGTAGCTGATCAATGAGCTACCTTCAAAGAAGAGATAATGTGGGCACTGTTAAGCTATAGTCCTTTGAAAGGGAAAGGCAGGGCAAACAAATCCAGAGCTTCCTGGGTGACAAAGGAGATAGAAATTAAGATAAAGAAGAAAAAGTATGCTGATGACAGATGTCAGATGGAAAATACAATTGAAAGCCAGGCTGGATATAGTCAGTTCAGTGAAGAGGTGAAGAAGCAAGTAAGAGAAGCAAAGAGGGAGTATGAAAAGAGACTGGCATTTAACTTAAAAGGGAATCCTAAAATGTTCTATAAGCACATAAATGGCAAAAGGTTGGCGAAAGGAGGAGTAGGAATGATGAGGGACCAAAAAGGGAACTCACACATGGAAGCCAAGGGCCTAGCTGAGATATTAAATGAATAAATTTAATTATTAAGGAAGAAGATACCTAGGCCAAGGTAAAAGAGGAGGTAAATCAGAGACTAGAAGGGTTTAAAATTGATAAGGAGGTGGTATTGGATAGGTTTTGCAGAGGCATTGGAAATAATCCGTCAATCTTCCTTAAACTCATGCATGGTATAATGTTGCACCCTTTTACAAAAAAAAGGGTAAGGGTAAGCTCAGCAACTACAGGCCAGTAAATTTAACTCTGGTGGGGAAATTTCTGGAAAAAGTAATTTGGGACAAAGTTAATGGTCACATGGACAAATGCGGTTTAATTAAGGAAAGCTAGCATTAAGGAAAAATTATGTTTAACTAATGCTGGAGATTTTTGAAGAGGTAACAGAGATGTTGAGGAGGGCAGTGCTGTAGGTGTGGTGTACATGGTGTACATCAAAAGGCATTTGATGAGGTGCCGCACAACAGACTTGTGAGAAAAGTTATAGCTCAGAGAATAACGGGGATAGTAACAACATGGATACAGAATTGGTTGAGCAACAGGAAACAGAGAGTAGTGGTCAATGGACGTTTTTGTGCTGGAGGAAGGTTTGTAGTTGAGTTCCCCAGGGGTCGGTGTTGGGACCCTTCCTTTTTCCTGATATATATTAATACCTGATAATATTAATATATTAACAGCTTGGTGTACAGGGAATAACTTCAAAGTGTGCGAATGTCACAAAACTCGGAAGATTTGTGAACTGTGAGGATCGAGATGCAGGCTAATGCTCTGGGGTCATGCATTAAAATCACACCGCAACTGGTGGAATTTAAATTTAATTAATTAAAACAAAACTGGAATTAAAAGTTCACTATCATTAATGGTGACCATGAAGCTATCAAAGATTGTCGTAAAAAAAACTATCTGGCTCAATAATATCTTTTTGGGATGGAAACCTGTTCTTACCTGGTCGAGCCTACATGTGACTCTAGATCTATAGCAATGTGGTTGACTCTTAACTGCCCTCTGAACTAGCCTAGCAAGCCACTCAGTTCAAGGACAATTAGGGATGAGCAACAAATGCTGGCCTTGCCAGTGAGGCCCACAGCCCATGAAAATAATTTTTTAAAAATCTAAGACCAACTGAATTAGCATTTTAAAAAATATATATCAATGCCCTATCTTTCAGTTACCAGAAATGAAGTCTCCAGGGTTTCCCAATATGCAAAACTCCTCCAGAGTTCTAACTTTACATCAAAGCGAAGAATAGCTTTTAAACAAGTCTGTTGATTGGTTACAACCCATTTAATGGCTTTTGTGAGCCTGAAAGTGTGTTTACCAGTGACTCTATTTATCTGTTATGTATACCATCCTGCAACTGTAAATAGCCAACAGCACTCAGTGCTTCATTTAAACTATCGATGCTCCCCCAAGTTGAATAGCTTCTACAAATCTCAACCACAAATTTCAATTAAAAGTATGATTAAGTAAGTCAAAATATTACAGCTTCTTGCACTGGCCAATATTTATCCCTCAACCAACATCATTAAAACATATTATTGACTATCTTGTCTCAATGTTGCTTGTGATACCCCGCAGTGCTCAATTTGGCTATGACATTTCCCTATATTAAAGTGAGACTTCACTTCAAAAAATACTTCATTGGCTGTAAGTGTTTTGGGACATCCTGTGGTTGTGAAAAGTACGATAAAAATAGAAGTTCTTTTACCTTCTTTACTAGACTGACTTATTGCAATCTTTGAAAGCAATAGACAATCAAATCAAATCTCACTTTTAAGTTTTTTAAATTAATTTTGTGGGATGTGGATGTCACTGGCTGGGCCAGCATTTATTGCCCATTCCTAATTGCCCTTGAGAAGGTGGTGGTGGCCTTCTTGAACCGCTGCAGCCCCTGTGGAGTAGGTACACCCATGGTGTTGTTAGGGAGGGAGTTCCAGGATTTTGACTCAGCGACAGTGAAGGAACAGCAATATATTTCCAAGTTAGGATGGTGAGTGGCTTAGACCGGAGCTTCCAGGTGGTGGTGTTCCTATGTGTCTCCTGCCCTTGTCCTTAAGATATCAAATAAATTTATTAATCAAGCAATGTATAAGGAAATAACCTGACAGCAATATAATCTAGTTACATATTCAAAGAATGCCATGTCTAACAGCTCCAGTTGTCAAAATAACACCTCCTTCCCCCACCGGGATGGTCTGATGGCTCTCCGCTTCTTCCTCGAACAGAGGCCCGAACAATCCTCATCCACCACTACTCTCCTCCGTCTGGCTGAACTTGTTCTCACACTGAACAATTTCTCCTTTAACTCCTCGCACTACCTCCAAATAAAAGGTGTGGCTATGGGTACCCGCATGGGCCCCAGCTATGCCTGTCTCTTTATGGGGTATGTGGAACATTCCTTGTTCCAGTCCTACTCCCACAACTATTTCTCCGGTACATCGATGATTATTTCGGTGCTGCTTCATGCTCTCGTCAGGACCTGGAAAAATTTATTAACTTTGCTTCCTATCTCCACCCCTCCATCATTTTCACATGGTCCATCTCTGACACTTCCCTTCCCTTCCTTGACCTCTCTGTTTCAATTTCTGGTGATAGACTGTCCACCAATATCCATTACAAGCCTACCAACTCCCACTGCTACCTCAACTACAGCTCCTCACACCCCACTTCCTGTAAGGATTCCATCCCATTCTCTCAGTCCCTTCACCTCCGTCGCATCTGTTCTGATGATGCCACTTTCAAAAACAGTTCCTCTGACATGTCCTTCTTCTTCCTTAACCGAGGTTTTCCACCCACAATGGTTGACAGGGCCCTCAACCGTGTTCCGCCCATCTCCCGTGCATCCGCCCTCACGCCTTCTCCTCCCTCCCAGAAACATGATAGAAATGGAAACTTGTCCTCACTTATCACCCCACCAGACTCCGCATTCAAAGGATCATCCTCCACCATTTCAGCCAACTCCAGCATGATCCCACTACCAATCACATCTTCCCTTCACCCCCCCCACCGGCGGCATTCCGTAGGGATTGTTCCCTCCGTGACACCCTGGTCCACTCTTCCATCACCCCCTACTCCTCAACCCCCTCCCACGGCACCTTCCCATGCGACTGCAGAAGATGCAACACCTGCCCCTTCACTTCCTCTCTCCTCACCTTCCAAGGGCCCAAGCACTCCTTTCAAGTGAAGCAGCATTTCACTTGCACTTCCCTCAACCTAGTCTATTGCATTCATTGCTCCCAATGCGGTTTCCTCTACATTGGAGAGACCAAACGCAGACTGGGTGATCGCTTTGCAGAACACCTTTGGTCTGTCTGCAAGCATTACCCAGACCTCCCTGTCGCTTGCCATTTCAACACTCCACCCTGCTCTCATGCCCACATGTCTGTCCTTGGCTTGCTGCATTGTTCCAGTGAAGCTCAACGCAAACTGGAGGAACAGCACCTCATCTTCCGACTAGGCACTTTACAGCCTTCCGGACTGAATATTGTGTTCAACAATTTTAGATCTTGAATTCTCTCCTCCATCCCCAGCCCCTTTCCGTTTCTTCCCCCTCTTTTTTGTTTTTTTCCAATAATTTATATAGATTTTTCTTTTCCCACCTATTTCCATAATTTTTAAATGTATTTCCACCCATTGTTTATCTCTACCTTTTAGCACTTTTAGTATTCCCCCACCTCCACTAGAGCTATCTGTACCTTGCTTGTCCTGCTTTCCACTCTTAATTAGCACATTCCTTTAGATAATATCACAACCTTCAACACCTCTTTGTCCTTTTGTCTGTGACTTCTTTTGGTTATCTCCACCTATTACTGGCTGCTTGTCCCAACAACGCTGCCCCCCCCCCCCCCACCACCTTAAACCAGCTAATATTTCACCCCTTTTCTATTTTTACTCAGTTCTGTTGAAGGGTCATGAGGACTCGAAACATCAACTGTGCTCCTTTCCACCGATGCTGCCAGACTTACTGAGTTTTTCCAGGTATTTCTGTTTCTGTTTTTGTCAAAATAACAATAGTCACCCTTAATATTAAACTCCAGTTTTCTGATAAAATCTTTCATATTGTCCTTTTTGAGTTTGGAAATTAGCTAGGTTTCCTCACCTTTTGCTGCAAAAGTTTCAATCAGCTTGACTATGTTCTGATAATTCAACTCAGTAAGCAGATCCAGCCAGTTAGATTCAAAATAATTGGTTGGCTGTTTAGCAGATCAAATCAGACCATCTTGGCATGTTCAAAGTTACTTTGTTTCCTCCCTTCCAGGTAATGGTACAAAGTAAGTCAGTTTGAACTAACCTTGCGGTGTCTACATCAAAATGAGCTCAGCACATTGTTAGTTGTGTGAGGATTCCCATCCATACTACCAGTTTATCTCAGATAATTTCTACTTTTACATCAGCAGCAGTTCTTAGTTGGGATATAACTCACTGATACATATGCAACATATATACATCTGACTGATATATCACTGACTATATGCATTAGGCCTAATATATCACAGCTTATAGGTACAAATCCTATGAAATGCTTTAGCATATTCTAAAGTAATTATAGAGCTTTGACAATACAACTTTGTTTCCAAACTTACACAATGTCCTTTGCCAGGCAAATTGATAAACTATTCTAATTAAACAGACACTTTAGTGAAATTCATGAAATTTTTATCCTTTCGCTGACTTCATCAATTTATAATAAGAGAGAAAACTGATGGTATTGTACAAAAGATTAATTTTACATTGCAAAATTTGAATATTTTTCAATAACTTCTGTTAATGACTCTTATGAATTGTTGGCGGTAATTCTGAGCATTCACAATTACAATACATTAACCCTCTGTACGTGAGGGAAGATTGATGTGGGAGGCAAGCTAAAACTGCTTTGTAAAATCAGGAAATGTCATCATTTCAGCAAACCTGTCAAATAAGATGAAAGTAGAACCTGCGAAACCCTGTTCCCATCATTATTTATGGACTCACTAAGAAAGCGCGTTCTGATTCAATAGTCAAAATGTCTCTACTGATTGGTGAAAAGGTAGAAGCTTTCCAACAAGGCTTTAAAATTATAAAATAAAAACAGAACATGCTGGAAGTATTCAGCAGGCCTGGGAGCATGTGTGGAAAAAGAAACAGGGTTAATTTAATCTGAAGACGAGGGATGAGAGTGGAGTCACTGGGCTAACTCAGTCAAAAAAAATGGCCTGTCAGAAACCCAAATGACCCCACCCACTTCCACCTTCAATTGGTGTGTGACAACTGGTTGGTATGTTTTGACGATCAGCTGCCCAATAGCTAAAATCTACCCAAAGCATCCATGAGCACAGACCAAAGTGAGAATTCAAAACTAAGAGTATTGTGGAGAAGCCATGTTACATAGATGAATGTTGTGGCAGTTTAAGGAATTATTTTTATCTGTATGCTCAGTGATTTTAGACAAGTTTGAAGCTACAAGGCTAGAGATTAAGCATGGTGAGGAGTGCGATATGTGATATCTCTAGAGTATCTAGAATTGACACTTGTTCATTTATGAACACAGAGCTTCTGTCATCAATGGCCAGTGTGATCAAATTCTGGAGTCCATTCAAGTCAGCAAGTAACGTTGACTTCCAAACATGAATCAAACAAGATAGCCTCCCATTGGGCTGGGTGCATGTGTTCACCCAGTCAAAGAATGTCAACACAAAGTTATTATGTGTCACTTTATGAAGTTCAAAGTCCACATAAACACCAGGAAAGTGCCATATATATAGCAGGACCTTAAAGCTATAAAGCCTGCTTGGAATAGAAGATAAAGACAGTCATGTTCACAATCTGGGACACCTCCATTGGATTAAGAGATCAGGATGCAACGAACAGTTACTGATAATGAGAGTACCATGAAAGATTTATAGTTTGGAAAAAATAAATTGCAAAGACATATTGGAACAACCAGATTTACATTAAAAAGGGGGGAACATGTTGATAAAGGGGAACCGGTTGATGTAGTGTATTTGGATTTCCAGAAGGCATTCGATAAGGTGCCACATAAAAGGTTGTTGCACAAGATAGGAGCTCACAGTATTAGAGGTAATGTTTTAGCATGGAGTGAGGATTGGTTAGCACACAGAAGACAGAGAGTCGGGATTAATGGATCTTTTTCAGGCTGGAAAGATGTAACTAGTGGAGTGCCATAAGGATCAGCCCTAGGGCCTCAATTATTTACCATCTATATTAATGACTTGGAGGAGGCAGCAGAGCGTTATGTATCCAAATTTTCTGACGATACAAAAGTAGGTAGGAGGGCATGTTGTGATGAGGACATAAGGAATCTGCAAGGGGATATAGATAGGTTGAGTGAGTGGGCAAAAACCTGGCAGATGGAGTATAAAATAGGAAAGTGTGAGGTCATACAATTTAGTAGGAAAATCAAAAGGCAGACTATTATTTAAATGGAGAGAGACTCCAAAAAAGTGCAGCACAGAGGGATCTAGGTGTTCTTGTGCATGAAACACAAAAAGTTAGCATGCAGGTAAAGCAAGTAATTAAGAAGGCAAATGGAATTTGGCCTGTATTGCTAGGGGGTTGAAGTTTAAAAATAAGTACATCTTTTTACAACTGTAGAGGGTGTTGGTGAGGCCACACCTGGAGTACTGTGTACAGCTTTGGTCCTGGCATTGGAGGCAGTTCAAAAGAGACTCACTAGGCTGATTCCTGGGATGAAGGGGTTGACTTATCAAGAACTGCTAAACAGATTAGGTTTTTATTCATTAGAGTTCAGAAAAACGAAGGATGATCTTATTGATACCTACAAGATTCTGAGGGGGCTTGACAGGATAGATGTTGAGAAGATGTTTCCACTAGTGAGGCCTGGGGCAGATCATCCATGATCTTATTGAATGGTGGAGCAGGCTTGAGGGGCCGAATGGCCTACTCCTGCTCCTATTTCTTATGTTCTTATGTATAAAGGAGATGAGGTTATGTGTAAGGGGAAGGCATTCTAAGATCTAACAAGTTTGAAAAGCCTCCAGCCTCTTTGTGCCAAGCTGCTGCCTCCAGGGGGAGAATTTCCCCCCCTGTCGGAAGGGATTTGCAGGGGCACGTGCGATCCCGATCGGTGCCCCAGATCAGGTCCACGCCACCATTTTACCAATTAAGGCCCGCCCAGCATGACACGCGCCCGGAAGCCTGTGCAGGCAGGGGGGGTTTCTGCGCGCAAAGGAGTGCAGAAATCTCCCAGAGGTACCTCTGGCCCCATGGAGATTAGTTAAAGTTTTAAAAAGCTAAATAAAGAAAAGAAAAAAAATTAAGACATGTCCCCTCATGTGACAGTGTCTATGAATTTTAAAAAAAAATTTCATTCAATTTATAATCACTTCATGAAACCTCATCCTGCCCGTGGATGAGGTTCCATGAAAAATGCAAAGGCCGCCTGGGCCTTTCAACCTGCCTTAAGGTTGAAAGGGCAATTCAGTTTATTGGTTCAATTAGTTTTAAATAACCTTAATAGGTCTTTGACAGTTCGGCGAGTGCACAGACGACTCAGGAGCGCGCGCCGACCTGAAAATCTAAATGGCGCATGGTGATGTCAGGACGCACGCCTGATATCACCCTGTGTCATTTTACGCCTCGGCAAGCGGGCCCCACCCCCATTCACTGAGCCAAAAATTCTGGCCCAAGAACCGAAGTTAAGAGAATTCAGTTTGAACATCGCTGTCCAGGGTTTTGTGTGCTTTGCCTGGGTCTGTTGAAATCTATATTGTTTTACTGTTGCCTTAATGGAGGTGTAACTAGGAGCTAGATTAATGAGGAGATTTAGGAGTTATTTTAGTCATAATTTGTAGACTTATGCGTGTGCTTAAAATCTTTTCTTCTATTAAGAAATGTTTAATTATGTAAAAAACCTCTAAGTCATGATGGGCTCATTACTGCTGAATTCAAGGCATATATCCCAAAATAAAATACAAATCGCAAACAGTTGTGGTAGTTGTTTCAAGTTTCCCTCTGGGATTTGAGCAGCTCAGCATTTACCATCCACTGTGCCATAACAGGGGTGAAATTGGGAGGGGGAGAAGGGCGTATGGGGAGAGGATGGTCTAATGGGAGAATGCAGCAAGAGGAGAGGTAGATGCAAGCGGGGAGGAAGGTGTAAGAGAGGCAGTTCGGAGGAGAGGTTTCTGGGGGAAGGAAGGAGTTTGGAGAGAGGAAGGTATCTGAGGGGAGGAGGGAGTTGGAGAGGGAAAGGCGTCTGAGGGAAGGAGGGAGCTCAGAGGGGGAAAAGCATCTGGGGGGGAGGAGCGAGTTTGGAGAGTGGAGTGTGTCCGGGGGGAGGAGGGAATATGGAGGGGTGAAACATGCAAGGGAGGGGTCTGTGATGTCAATGACTACCTCCTGGGGAGAGAACTGAGAGTGGCTATGGTAGGAGGGAATGCTGAGTATGAGAGGGGGCAGAGGGTGCTGGTAGGGTGGGAGGGTGAGGGTGTGTCTGTAGAAGGAACAGCAAGGGTAGCTGGTGGAAACTATTAGGCAGACATGGACCCCGGGGTAGAGCAGGAGGAGGTTGGGGAGGTCAATGTGGATGGGGTTGGATTCTCAGGGAATGTGCACACTCACCTGGACATCCTGGAAAGACAAGGGGTAAGGTTGGTAGGTGACAGTGAAGGGCGGAAGGCGGTGCCAAGGGGCTTGACAGTGATGGGGGAAAGGACGTGGGTGACTGAGGGAAGAGAAAGGACGGGGGAGCTAATGCAAATCTTCATTGCAACTATGGTTGTTGAAATCAAAAGTGAGCAGAGCCTCGTGTTGGGCTGCATGGGAGTGAGATCAGTGGGTGGGCGGAGATGCACGTCAGCTCAGATAGACAACTGAAAGACAACCCCAGCAGGCAGCAGCGAAAATGCTCAGGACAGTGAGATGAGTGTGATTGAGGAAGGATCCGCATGCTTGGGAGAATGTTTACATGAGGCTCTGAAAGGCCCTGGCACACACACACACCTCTCCCTCCAGAATCACTCATGGTCCGGCTGTGTGCAGCTGAACTGCCAGTGGGAGGGTTGGAGGGGTGGGAAATGCACTGGGTGGACTCGTGAAGGGAACTCGGGGGGAGTGGACAGCCTCTGAGAATCCTGAGTGGATGGCTCAGGGTGTCCAGCTGCTGCTCCTCCTCCATTCGGGTGCCCGAGGGCCCCAGCCTGACTCTTTGAGGGGAAGGAGCACCTGGAAGGATGTCGAGGTTCCCCGTTGCCCTCTCACATTGCCACTGCAGGAACTCACCCATGGCGATCGTGATGGAGTACAGGTCTGGACAGGCCTCCAGGTTCTTTTAGACCAGGGTCTCCATGGCATTCACCACTCTTCCCATGGAGACTTCCATGTGTGCACATGTGGGCACCACTTCATCAGAAATCAGGCAGACGCACTCCACTGACTTGTGTACCGCTCTGTTAAGGGCTTCCAACAGCTGTGTATGTTGTTCCCCTGCCTTCAGCTGACTCTCCATGATGAGTTGGAAGGCTGACTCCAGAGGCACATCAACTGACTCAGATATCACAGATACATCTTCTCCAGCAGTCCTTTGAGTGCCAGGGAACTTGGCTGAACCTGCCTTCTCCTGCTGTGGACACGTGTCCATGCGGTACCACCAAATTGTGAACCGGAGCCTGCTCTAGATCTAGACCCCACCAAGGTATGTGTCTCTGTGCTAGTGGAGGGTGTGGGTAAGCATTGTGATGGGTCTTCCAGGTTGCTTATTTCCAGCTCTTCAATGGAGGAGGTTCCCTTCGCTGGAGGTGAGGACCTGGATGGAGTTGAGGGCATTGGTCACTTGGCAGAGCTCCCTGTGAACCATAGTAGAGATAATTAGTACATGGTAGCAGAATCAAAGGCAGGAGAGAGACCATTCATAGTTGCATGGAGAGGGATGATATGGTGCAGGATCCTCACGTGGTTGCTCACCGCCAACCTAACTGTCATTGGAGGAACGGCCCATGTCCTCATCAGTCAACACGATGATATGCTCCTCAAAGTGACTGAGGGGCCTAACATGTGCCACTCCACCCCTGGTCTGGGACCTCTTCCTATTGTTGTGAGCCAGCTTCTCCTGCATGAAAACAGATGGAGAGAGTGTAAGCAGGATGCTTGGCACTGAGCGGAATGTTTATGTAGTGAACGGAGCCATGGACAGGGTGAGGACGTGAGTTCGAGAGGATATGAGCCTGATGGAAATGTGAGGTGTGAGTGAGAGTTAGCGGTGTTGTCCCTTGAGGTGTAAGATCCCTGTGATTGTGTGATGGGTTTGTGAGTGTGTGAGTTGAGAGTGATGATGTGGTTGAATTATCCTGGTGGAACGAATAATATTATTCATCTGCTTCCTGCACTGGATGGCTAACCTCCTCTGTGACAATGCCACAGCCTCCCAGGGCAGATTGGTGACTCTGGTGGGCCTCCTGTGGCTAGAGCAGGGGCAGAGGATATCGTGGCAGCCTTCTACTGAATCTAGCACGTCCCCCAGAGAGGTGTCACTAAATTTGGGGGCTGCCGCCTTCTTTGTTTTCAGGACCATCTGTCGCCTGAAGCAGTCCTGGTCTGAAGACACAAAGTAGGTGGTGCACTGGTGCGCTTTACATATGCCTCCTGGAGCAAGGAAGCACTGAGGCCACGGCGTGGCTGGCAAATCCGAGCCTGCCCACCAGCACTTTGGAGATTTTCCCGTGAATGCATTATTAACAAGGCAGAATATGCTGGGAAGGGGACGATACGGCGCAAAAACCTGCCATTGAGGCCTGCAGGTAAAACACCTGCAACAGCATTTAGTGCAAATATGGGATGATTCTGCTCTTAATGTTTGATGAAAAGCCATTACACGGTCCGGATTTGGAAAATCAGAGTTATATCAGCCATGAGGGTAAGTAGGGCCAGTTCCATTGCTACTGACGCTCATGAGGATGCCAGCACAAGCACCCTTCTCAAGATGATACAGCATGCTGGCATGGAGCTGGCATTAAGTGTGTATGCCCAAGAGGGTAATCGGCTTCCACTGCGTCATCTCCAATGGTGATATGGATCCCAGTGTCATACCCACTCCCCATTGGTGGAATGGTAGAGTTGGGAGAATCCATGAAGTACAAACCTGCTCTCCTCTCAGACCCCAACCCTACTGCTTCACCAAGGCTGTTGCTGCTGCCTTCTAGGCAGCCAACCTAAACCCCTGCAGTTTGAAGTCATGACTTGTAGATTCAGAGCTGTTCGAGCTGGTCCTCCAAGACCATTTGCAATCCTATTCATGAAAAGTTAACGATCTAAATTGCAACCACTAGGGTAACAATGCGTAGGAGGATGCAAGTAAAACTTAGGAAGGCATGAGTGATTAGTTTATATTTGAATGTAATATTGTAAGATTTCATTTCTAAATTTGGTTTGGAATGTTTATTTTGTGCTGGCTTTTATTTTTGCATTGTGGCCAGAAGAACAATGTGGTCAATGACAGAGGGGAGTTATTGAGTGTGGAACTGTATGGACTATTGCAGTTGTGTTTACTGGTGTTGCACACAAATGAGTTGCTTATGTACAGCAGGCAGAAAAGGCTGTCTAGTTGTCACCTCCCTTTTTCTTCCTCCTCTTATGCCCTTCCTCATGCTCCTGATCCTTGGCTTCTTGGCTGATAGCTCTTGGCCACAGCTGTCCCTTTATGATGGCAAGGTTGCACAGCGTGCAGCATACTGCAGTGAGCCTTGAAAATGCTCAGCCGTGTTCTGCAGAACAGTCCAGACAGCAGAATCATTGCTTCGGGATGCCTATGGTCTGCCCTACCACATTTCTTAAGGCATCATGGCTCTCATTATAAGCCTGCAGCTCACATGTGAATGGATAGTGAACTTGAGTCAGAAGCCATGTTGCCAGTGGATAGCTCTTGTCACCCAGTATCAATCACCCTCTGGTTTTCTGTAGTGGCTGAAATGTAGTTGGCAAACATCCTGCTGCAGAATAAATGCATCAAGACTGCTGCCAGGATACCAAGCATTGACCTCCGTGATGCACTGCCTATGGCCGTAGATCAGCTGGATGTTGAGGAAGTAAACTTAACTTCCATTCTGGTACATGGCAGTGTTGACATGTGGTGCCTACAAGGTACTGCAAGCACACTCAATGGCATGCTGCACCGTGGGAAAGACTACAATCCTAGCAAACTCCAGTGCTCCTCCCAGCTGCTTGTCTCTGACAAGAGTGTGTGAAATGAATTCAGCTCTCTTTGAATACAGTGACCTCCCTCACTGAACAATAGAAGGCAAACTGGGAGGTGTTGCATATATCTCCAGCTGCAGCCTGGAAGAGCCTGACACATAAACGTTCGCAGTGACAGTCATCTACAAAAACAATTGACAATTAAGTCGTTGCCTTGTTCTGAAGTTGGAATTGTGTCTGCAGCAAGTGGCAGATTTTAATGAGAATTTTTAAAGAAATGCAGAGAATTTCATGAAATGCACTGTTCCTCACTGAGTTACACATAGAAGAGTTGCTTCTTGAACATCTTGGTCAGATATGGCCTCCTGCTGTGGATTCTCCTCCCTGATCCCACCTCTTCTGGCTGCTTGTTCTGCTCTGTGACACCTTGGTTCATTCTCCCAGCCATGTTACATTCCAAGACGAGCACCTACTATTGCACCCATGTCTGGAAGCAACTGGCTTCTGTAAAAGCCTTGAAGTCATCAAAAAGTCCTTCAACACCTGCCATGCAATTCCCAGTAGACATTTGCAACTTGAAACAACTATGGAAATCATTAAATACTTGGAAAATTGTAGCAACAGCCAGCAAAAAAAAAACAGCAGCTAACAGTTAAGGATTTGATGATCCAATTAAATAACAGAGGTAGGGGAGGCCCTTCCTGCCGCTTAAAAAGTATTCAGCTGGAGGAGGTTAAGAGTGGGTGCCTGCTGAAGCATAAATCTCCAACATGGGAACACTGACATCAAACCAGCATTGCAAGTCATGATCTACCTGCCCTTCATATTTTGAATGGACCTTAACTGCATATGCGCACTAATGCCTTCACCAAAATGCTGTGCAGCATGTTTCACAACAAGACTATGCAAGCGTGCTGCAGGTGCGACGATGGGAACTTAATAGGACTCATAGCTCTCAAAGCGGGTGCTATTGAACCCAATTTATCCCCCACCGTTTTGTCGGCCAAAGCTGCAATCAGTAACGCAGAGACGTGAGTCACAGGATAAAACGGTCAAGAAAGTTAAACCAAATCAAGATCTGAACTCAAATGCATAAATCTATTCAGAAGTGCCCTCCATGGAATCGTAATGAGCTCCCAAGCTGCTAGAGGGAACCATATTTATCCTGTCTTTACCGATCAACTGATCAATATTAAATGCAAATTGCCATAGTAACCAGTTCTATAACAACAACCCGCATTTATATATCACCAAAGCTTAGTACCTTTGCAGTTGAAAGCATGGTGCCAAATAAAATCAGGAATGTTCAAGATGCCAGAATTAGTGTGGCATCAATATCTCAGGCAGTGGTAGGACTGGAGGAGATTGCAATGACAGAAAGGGTATGGAAGGATTTGTAAACAAGGATGAGAACATTACAATTGAGGTGTTGCTTAACTGGGAGCTAATGTAGGTCAGTGAGCACTGGTGTGATGCGTGACCAGGACTTGTTACAAGTTAGGACATGGGTAGTATGGTTTTGGATGATCTCCAGTTTACATGGGATAGAAAACGGAAGATCAAGCAGGAGTGCACTGGAATAGTCAAGTCTAGAGGTAACAAAGGCATGGATACCGTTTTCAGTAGCAGATGAGCTGAGGCAGGGAAGAGTCACGTAACATGAAGGTGGAAATAGGCGGTCTTTGTGATGGTGCAGATTTGTGGTCAAAACTGCATTCTGGGGTTGAACATGACACCAAGTTTGCAAACAATCTGCTTCAGCCTTTGACAACAGTTTGGGGATAGAGTTAGCACTAGGGAATGGAATTTGTGGTGAGGACAGACAACAGTGATTTTGATCTTACTGATATTTAGTTGGAGGGAATGTCTCTGCTCATCCGGTGCTGGATCTCAGCCAAGCAGTGTGACAATTTGAGATCAATGGAGGAATACAGAAAGGTGAGGGTGAGTTAGGGTTGGGTGTTGTCAATATACATATGAAAACAGTTGTGCTTTTGGATGATGGCACTGAGGGACAGCATGTTGATGAGAAAGAGAAAGGACCAAGGATGGATTCTTGAAGGACATCAGAGTTAAAAGTGAGGGATTGGGAAGAGAAAGCTCTTGATGTGATTCTCTGCCTAGAATTGGATGGATAAGACTGGAACCAGCTGAGTGCAGCCCCACTCAGCTGAAGAGGCATTGGAGGGAAATAATGTGATCAAAGGCTGCAGGCAGGTCATGAACAATGAGAAGGAATAGCTTACCAACATTATATTACATGGCAATTACATTATTTACAAATTTTCTTTGCTCAATAGTTGCTCCTATGGCCCCCTTCACAGCAGCAGCTTAACTGTTTCAGTAAGAAGAGTGTCTTGCTGTCAGCACCAGCTCAAGTATATACATTCACTTAAATAGTGATAGTGAGAGATTGCAGGCTGTATGATGGGGCTCTGTTGATTAAGGTGTGGAAGAGGTAAAAACAAGGAGAGAACAGTAAGATCAGATTTATGGTTTTTACAGGCCATGAGATTTCTTGGCTTGTAACATAATTGTTTTTTTATCACTATCTTGCATCATTTTGGGAGAGTTAGGAACAAAGGAACAGGAGTAGACCATTCATCCACTCAAGGCTGCTCTGCCATTCAGTTAGATCATAGCTGATCTGTACCTCAATTACAGAAACATGCCTACCCTCCTTAAACATCAGCAGCAATAGCCACCGTAGCCATGCAGTGTATGGAAACCCTTGGTGTTAACAAATGGATCAGCACCACGGAGGGAGTTGGAGACTTATTGTGGTAGTTAGTCTCTCATCTGATTCTCTACTGATTCAAAGCCAATTGGTGGTCAAGCACACTGCCAGAAATGGTCTCCAACACTGTTGAAATCAACTCTGTAAAAAATTCAACATGATCTTCTGTAACACACTGGAGTCTGTGCTATTTGCTTTATTTTATTCTTTGCACAACTCAAATGTCAATGAGTTTTTCATCGCCAACCTGAACCAGATGATCATAGTCCCTCATTGACCTTGATCAAGCTGGCTTTTCTCTGATGAACCTATTTTCGTTGATTAATCCCAAGGATGAAGGAAATAATAACATTACTCTAAATAATCTATGTTGAGTTCAGATCATGTATAAAAATGTTACACTATCTAGAATGAAATTTGCTTTATGTTGTACATTGTGAGAAAAATATTTATATTTATGCAGTATAGCTTGGAACTATTTGTAGCCAACCCTGGAGGTCAGATGGTTGTGGGTTCCAGCACTTGGACCATACAGTCCAGATTGATGCTTCAGTGTAGTAGTCAGGGACTGCTGTATTATCAGAGGCACAACATCAGTGAAGAGTGCTAAGCTGAAGCCTGGGCTGGGAACTTTCTCTGAGCTACTCAACTTCCTTTGGAAGCACAATGGGAACCCCACTGACACAAAGGGTCTGGATTTAAGCTCGAACGTGCTTTCCATGCTGGGGACAGTTTTCAGATCATAATTGAGCTGGCTTGAGAACTGGTATCTCTAGTGGAAGAGATCGTTCTGGGGGTGCGCGTGGGGCATCTAATCACTCAGGTAATGTTTGATTGCTAGGGGTAGTTATGATCATGGGGGTTAAGATTGTGAGTATGACATTCCAGTCCTGTGGTGGGGTTTCAATTACATGGGAGGCTGGGGGTGTCTGATAATGGCAGGGTCCAAAAATGGTCCTGTTCAAATTTGAAGGCCAAGAAACTGTCAAACTTATTCCTTTTATCTCTCAGTTAACTGCCAACAAGGATTTTAACAAGATGAAGACCATCTCCTGCCTGCAAACCAATGTTAGCTAAAGAGAGCAACTTTATTTTTTCCCACTATTACCAACCACAGAGTCTTAACTCAACAATCTCCTCCATGTCTGATGTGTAGAATGGTGGCCAGCTCTCAACCATGAGAAATATATTGGAATAACTGAACAATGAGACAACCAATGGCACAGGTACAGATTCCATTCAGAGTCCCTGAGGGAACACAGGCAGAAAGCTTGGCTGAAATAAATAGAGAGAAAATATTATCAGAGAAGAAAAGGAAAGCAGTCATCTCTGATATAGGAAGCAATAGAAACACTATTGTAGAAGGGAAAAGGTATGTCAAAAAATTAAATGAGAAAACCAGGGAAGAGTGTCAGTGTCCCAAAAAAAATTGAAGTCACAACCAAATACTGTGCTCGTGAATGCACCAAGCATTCAAATTGGAGAGTTCAAAATATTAACGAATTTGAATGGATATTATAACGGAGGATTGAATAGGACCTGGACCTTAATATTATTCATTATAACAGTTTCAGTGCAGTTAGGGAGGCAATACAGAAGGTGGAATGGGTGGTGGGTTAGTGAAAATAGGCATGGAAATGATACAAGTTTCTGTAGTAACTTCCCAGCAGTGGAGATTAGATAGGATTGTAGGCTGGCAGACTGTTTAGAGAAATTGTATGGGTTTTATAAACATAAATAAAGTAAAAGAGTAATTAAAGAGGCTAGAGCCAGTCAAGGATAAAATAAAGCATTTCATTTTGAAGAATGGAGGTGAAGTTGAGATATTTGTGGCCTGGATTTTGTGGTCAGCAATGAAGGAACAGAACTTACCATTTCTTCACACTGACAGCTGCCCACAGACTTATCGTGAGCTTTTCAGCGGCAGCTTATGGTTCCTGGAGGTCATTACCAGCACTGTGCCCTATACAAGGGATTGGGGGCTTTAGTGGGCAAGACAAGCAGCAAGTCAGATGAAAGAATCCTCTCTGTGATACACAGGCCTGGATTTCAGCTCAGAGGTGAGTTCCATGCGATGGGGTGGGGTGAGGACCGCTGTTTTTAAATTCATTCACAGGATGTGGGCATCACTGGCTAGGCCAGCATTTATTGCCCATCCTAAATGCCCTCAAGAAGGTGATTCTGAGTCACCTTCTTGAACTGCTGCAGTCCATGTTGTGTAGGTATAGCCATAGTGCAGTAGGGAAGGAGTTCCAGGATTTTAAACCAGCGACTGTAAAGGAATGGTGATATAGTTCCAAGTCAGGATGGTGAGTGGCTTTGAGGGGAACTTGCAGGCAGTGTGTCCCATGCATCTGCTGCCCTTGTCCTTCAAGGTGGTAGAGGTCACGTGTTTGTAAGATGCTGTCGAGAGCTTGGTGAGTTGCTGTGTCTGGTAAATGGTAGCCACTGCTGCCACTGTGCATCAGCGGTGAAGGAAGTGAATGTTTAAGGTGTGGATAGGGTGCCACTCAAGCAAGCTGCTTTGTCAATCTTCTTGAGTGTTGTTGGAGCTACACTTACACAGGCAAGTGGTGAGTATTCCATTGCACTCCAGACTTGTGCCTGGTAGATGGTGGACAGCTTTTGGGAGTCAGGAGTTGAGTTACTCACCATAGAATTCCTAGCCTCTGACCTGCTTTTGTAGCCATAGCATTTATATGGCTAGTCCAGTTCAGTTTCTGGTAATTCGTAACCCCCAGGATGTTGATAATGGGACATTCTGCGATGGTAATGCCATTGAATGTCAAGGGAAGATGGTTAGATTCACTTGTGTCATGACTGATCCCTGGATGAGGTCTTCAACTTGTTAAATTCCCAGACAAGATCCCCATTTTTTTACTACCAGGACGGAACCCCAATTTGTTATGGCCCTGGCTAAGGAGGAATGAGTTGGCTCCTCTTCTTTGTTCAGCCTTTTGGTTTGTTACAACAAGGTTAGTTTAAAAATCCTTCCGCTGTGGATGGATACTTTTTCCCAGTCCAAATGTATTTGCTTTTTATAAGGAGCCAATTTAAACTGACTTTCATGAGTCAGAGAAAGAGTAAGTTTAAAACCCGAGAAAAATAATAAAAATGCAACACACGTACACACAGGTCAGAAATGAGGAATTAAAAGCCCAAATGAAAGTTACAAAAAAAATACAAATCAGACCATTGTTTCTCTGTGAGACGTAGTTGGTGGTGTGTTGTGGCCGTTAAGTTGGGTGATTCTGGTGGAGCTGACGTTGGCAGATTCACAGTTAGTTGGAGACACTTAGGTCTGCAGGGTAGCTGAAGAGGCTGTCCTATTTCCTTTTTGATTGTGGCTTCTGCTGAGCTTTGCCTCCAGCAGCAGAGAGAGAGAAAGAGAGAGACTTCACCAGCAAACTGCAGGGGTGACTGATTGGTGTTTCTTCTTGTTTCCATCATTCACCCTGGTCTGCTGCCAGCTTTTTAATCCATTTTTTCTGTGTATTCCCACAAGGGGAAATAGTCGTCTTGCACTCATATCAGAACTTTGTACACATTCTAAGACATAAATCAACAGGAGATGGATTTTTGGGTGACTGCTGAGTCAACTCAGTCTTCTGTCTCTAAGTACAGGAGATTAAAGTTGTCTTTTGCATCTTTCTTATCTCCCTTTCAAGTGTTTCTGCTTGAAGAAGGCCATGACACCTTTTTAGGTGTGACATTCCATGTTCTTTCCAGACAGGTCTGTCGGTATAACCCACATTGGTATCGTCCAGAAAGTGGTTACTTTACATTATCAGCCATCTTTTGCTCAGTGTCTTTGCTTGTATTTCTTTTAAAAAACACAGGTCTTCCTTGAAAAGTTCAGCATGCCCATAAGTAATTTGTGGCTGTAATCTGCTTTTCATGACACTTGTTGGAGATGATTATTGCTTGACACTTGTGTGGTGTGCATATTATTTCCAACTTATCCATCCAAGCTTGAATATTGTCCATGTCTTGCTGCAAATAGACAGGCTGCTTCAGTATCTGAGGAGTCTTGAATGGTGCTGAATATTATGCAATCATCAATGAACATCCCCATTTCTCCCCTTATGATGGAGGGAAGAGAATTAATGAAGCAGAGAAAGATTGTTGGGCCTAGGACACCACCTTGAGGAACACCTGCAGCGATGCTCTGGGACTGAGATGATTGGCCTCCAACAACCACAACCACCTTCCTTTGTGCTAGGTATGACTCCAACCAGTGGAGGGTTTTCCCCTGATTCCCATTGACTCCAGTTTTGCTTGGGCTGCTTGTTGCCATGCTCAGCTCCTTTGTCCATGTTTGGATCAAAGTTATAGTGAAGTGAGGAACTGAGTGGCCCTGGAGGAATCCAATCTGGGTGTCAGTGAGCAGGTTATTCCTGAGTAAGTGCCGCTTGATAGCACTGTCAACAACACCTGATGATCGAGAGTAGTTTGATGGAGTGGTAATTGGCTAGGTTGGATTTACCCTGCTTTTTGTGAACAGGACAAACTTGGGCAATTTCCCACATTGCCAGATAGATGCCAGCATTGTAGCTGTACCGGAACAGCTTGGCTGGGTGTGCAGATAGTTCTGGAGTACAAGTCTTCAGTACTATTGTCAGACTGTTGTCAGGGCCCATAGCATTTGCAGCATCCAGTGCCTTCAGCTGTTTTTTGATATCACATGGAGTGAATCAAATTGGCTGAAGACTGGCATCTGTGATGTTGGGGACCTCAAGAGGAGGCCAAGATGAATTATCCACACAGCACTACTCGCTGAAGATGGTTGCAAAGCTTCAGCCTTGTTTTTTGCACTGATGTCCTGTGCACCCCCATTATTGAGAATGGATATATTTGTGGAGCCTTCTCCTACAGTGAGTTGTTTAATTGCCCACCACCATTCATAACTGGATGTGACAGGACTGCAGCACTTAAAAGTGATCCGTTGGTTGTGGGATCGCTTAGCTCTGGCTATCCCATGCTGCTTCCACTGTCTGGCACACAAGTACTCCTGTATTGTAGCTTCACCACATTGGCACCTCATTTTTAGTATGCCTGGTGCTGCTCTTGGCATGCCCTCCTGCAGTCCTCATTGAACCCTGGCTTGGTGGTAATGGAAGAGTGAGGGATATGCCGGGCCATGAGGTTACAGGTTTTGGTTGAATACAATTTCACCGCTGCTGATGGCCCACAACTCCTCATGGATACCAAGTTTTGAGTTGCTAGATCTATTCAAAATCTATCCTATCTAGCACGGCATAAGTGCCGCGAAACATGGGCGGAATTTTACGCCGGCAGAATTTTATGCGAGCAGAATTTTACGTTCCCCCCGAAGTCAATGGAGTTTAGAATGGCTTGCTGCATTTTATAGCTCTGTCACCACCGTGATTGGGCCAAAATTCTGGCCCAAGCTGGAGGGTATCCTCAATGTGAAGGGACAGCTTCACTTCCAAAAGGACTGTGTGGTGGTCACCCTTACCAATACTGTCATGGACAGATGTGTCTGTGACAGGTAGATTGGTTAAGAGGTTTCTCCATCTTGTTGGTTCCCTCACCACTTGCTGCAGACCCTTTCTGGTAGCTATGTTGTTTAGGGCTCAGCCAGCTCAGTAAGTAATGGTGTTACTGAGCTACTCTTGGTGATCGGCATTGAAGTTCCTGTATGTTTGAGGTTGTGGTTGGGAAACTCAGGCCTGAATTTTTCAGTCGGCGGGTGGGCTCAGCGGGAGCAGTCGTGGAGCCGACCGCTGCCTGCAATCGGCTTTGTGCCACCATTTTAGGCAGTCGGGGCAATTAAGGCCTGCCCAGTGTAAGACACGAAAGAGCACTTCAATCTCTCTGAGGCACGGAGCTGCCTCAGGGAGAATGAAGCGCTTTTGAAATTATTAAATAAATGGATTAAAAATGTAAGTAAATATGTCCCCTCATGTGACTGTGTCACATGAGATGGGACATGCTTTTATATTTCAGAAATTTTTTTATTTAATTAATAAAAGCCTTAGGAAGCCTCGTCCTGCTCATGGTTGAGGTTTCCTAAAAAACGTAAAGGCTGCTTGGCCTTTTCGCCTGATCACCAATCTTAAGGTTGAACGGGCAGCATTAACAATTACATTCATTAATTTGTTAATGGCCTTAATAGGCCTATCAGTTATCGGCAGGTGCCTGCTGAACGAAACATCACGAGACAGCGTGATGATGTCAGGACGCACACCCAACGTCATTGCGTTGTCATTTTACGCACCAGCGTGTGGGGCCCGCCCCCGCACACCAACTGAAAAATTCAGGTCCTGGATTTTTTTTCCTCAATAGGATTTTTGTTTATAGCCAGCCTGATTGAAAACTGGCTGCTTGTTGGGAAGGAAAGCCTTCAACACAAAGACCCATCTGACCTGAGCTGGGAGTAGGTAGATCCAGTGGCAGGATCTGTGAGATCGTGCTGGAGCGAGGGTGTGGGGGTCATGGCATCTGATGATTTGGGGAGCAAGCACACATGTTGCAGTTAGGATGTTTACTGGGTAGCTTGTTGAACTTGGAAGAAATACTTCTACTCGTACTGGCCCACAAGCAGTGCTGTAAAGACACTAGCTTAGGAATATTACTTAAAGAAAAGCAGGAAATTCCCATGGTTCTGCGACTCCCACTATGCCTCAAACATTATCAGTAACAATAGACTAATTGATCATTCTCAGTGCTATTATGAGACTTTGTTGTGCTAAATTTGGCTGCTCCCTTCACCTACATTGCAACTGTGTTAGTGACTGCTTGTTTGTACAGTGCATTGGGACAGAGAGATGATGATGAGGTGATACTTAAATGCAAGCTTTTTTTGACATGGCACAGAAAAGCCAATGAATGACAAGGATATAATTGTGCAGCACAATATCAAAAATGAGCCAGTTCATTTGAAGTGGACTAATACATAAGATAAACAGCAGATCCTTCTATGCTTTTGAAAGAAAGGCACACAGTATGACAGGAATGACCCATGCAAGCTGACTGGAGAAGATTTCAATAAATTTGGTATCAATACCAAAGGGGAGGTGATGGCGTAGTGGTATTGTCACTGGACTAGTAATGCAGAGACCCAGAGTAATGCTCTGGGGACCTGGATTTGAATCCCACCACAGCAGATGGTGGAATTTGGATTCAATAAAAATCTGAATTTAAAAGTTTAATGAGTTGATTGTTAAAAAACCATCTGTTTCATCAATGCCCTTTGGGGAAGGAAATCTGCTGTCCTTACCTGGCCTGGCCCACAGCAATGTGGTTGACTCTTAAATGCCCCCTGAACAAGGGCAATTAGGGATGGGCAATAAATGCTGGCCTAGTCAGTGATGCCCACATCCCATGAATGAAAAAAAAATACAAACAAAATTGCCCAGAACCAAATTACTTGGCAGAATATCCAAGGGAGGATAGCCAAAAAAATAATTAATTGTGACAATCAGAATATGACAGCTCTCAATACAATCACTTCAAGATGTTATCCTAATGTGTCATCAATTTAATTGGATTTTGATGACATCGCTCCATTTATGCAGTGGTTAAAATGATAGGATAATGCTGGATTAGATCATGGAATATTTTGTCGAAGCAGCCAATTTTCAGGGCTGATTATCCTCTCCACTCATCCCATTAGAGCTCTAGTCAGGCAGTTGCACCTGAACCATGCTCCCCCTCATATGACTTCATTCCACCTGTTTCTGTTCAGGTTATTTAAATAGGCCAGATGTTCTCCAGAGCATTACCCTTGGCAAGACCCCATACCTGAAAGTAACATGTGGAACTGGGACAAGAAAGTCAGCTGTTCCAATGGGTCTAAAGATCCTATAGTAATGGCTGCCTGCTAAATGGCCTAATGGCTGTGATCCAAAACCAACCTGATCTGACTCTAAGAGTCAGTTTTGGCTTAATGGGTAGCATTTATACCTCTGAGTCAGAATGCCATGTGTGTTCAAGTCCTGTTTCGGAGGTGCCTGATAGGCCAGTGTAGTACTGAGAAGACCTTTGAATAAGATGTTAAACTTAGGCTCTGTCTCGCTGCTCAACTAGATGTAAGCAATTCCATGACATTACTTCAAAGTGATGGGCTTTCTCCCCAGTGTATGGAACATTATTTATCCTGTATCCATCAGCATTTCAGAAAAAACTAGCTCATCAGCTCATTATCACATTGCTGTTTGTGGGACCTTGATATGTATAATTGACTGCTGCATTACTTAAGGTTAACACTTCTAAAGTACTTCATTTGCTGTTAAGTGTTGTGAGAAGCCTTGATGTTATGAAAGATCCTATACAAATTCAACCACAATTCATGTCTTGTTGCATCTTAAAAAAAATTGCATTTCCAACAGTTGACTCAGAGGGCTGAATCTTGATTTTTTTTTTGAAGCGTTCTTATTGATGGAGGCCTGCAGTAAGCCAGGAATTTGGAGATTTCAGCACCATATTTGTCAGTGGCTTTTGAACTCAGCTTTTATATTTGCCTCTGACTTCTGGGTTTCCTGACCAATGAGGATGCACAGGTATGATGATGATCTGCATCAGTCTGTTTCAGCTCCAGTATTAAAAAGGATCTGCGGGGATCAGGATTGAAGCATTGTACAAATGTTATGACAGAGCCAGGAACTTCACAAATGGAGGCTCAAGGTGGAAAGACAGCACCAGGCTTCTCCAATGTCTCGAACAAAAACCAAAATACCTGGAAAAACCTCTCCAATGTCTCCCTGTACATTATGCTGTAGGCTGTAAGGACCTGCAAAGAGATTCTGTTCTGTGGACAGGAGGAAGAAGGCAGCCTCAGAGGAAAGGCAGGCATGGCTGGAGGTGATTGAGGAGGTCAGCAGCAGGAGTGTCGTGCCTTACTCCTAGATACAATACCGCAAGGAGTTCCATGACCTGATCAGGGAAGGAAGGATGAGTGGCACATTCATAAACAAACCTCCCACTTTGCCTTCCTCAGCCTTCTCCCGTGCATCATTTCTCAGGCCAACAAACCTGGCAGACGCACCCATTCCTCTCTGTCGAGACATCTCCCCACCTGACACTCACCTAATCTTGTTGCAATGTCACATCAATCCTTCACAGTATTATGGCCAATGAAGCTGGTAAAGCTGATTTATTTAAAAATCCCAGAGGGAAACTTTTAACAACTGTCATAACCTATAATTTTAAGTTTTATTATTGAGATGCGACTCTAAATTCAGGAATCAGACCACCAGTTCTCGATGTTTTACATTAAACTAAATGAAGCATTTTATTAATTTATGCAGGTTAAAATATATACACATGGTTACAAATTACTACTATCATAACTTTTAACAAATTCCTAAACTATTCTCCATTAAGGCAACAGTAACCCACTGGCCTGAATTTTCCAGTTGGTGGCGGGGGGGGTGGGTGGGGGGGGTGCAAGCGGGGAGCAGAAGCGAGAGGTATGCCCAGCGTATTTCTCGACTCCCGAGGATAACACCAGAGGAAGTGGGCAGGCAGCAACGAGAGTGCACAGACCGCTTGGTCCAATGGCGCCATGGCAGCCTGTTTAAATGAACGCCTGGCAGCCTTTTCTAGGCTGCTCACAGTGGCAAGTGCAAGGCCACAGCAGAGAGCATCTGATGAGCAGGCCAATCCGGAGGGTAAGGCAGTCTGCCTCTCGTTTTTCAGATGACTGCCTAGCTGCCCTCCTCAAGGAGGTGGCAGCACGGTGGGAGGTGCTGGTCCCCAAGGATGGGATGTGCCAGGGAGGAGGTGGCGGAGGTGGTGAGCTCCCACGACGTGGTGTGGTGCATCTGGATTCAGCATCGCAAGCGCTTCAAAAACTTGTTGTGCTCAGGAAGGGTGAGGACAATGTTGGCATTGGGCATGTAAACCAGCAAGTCAGTATACCCTCCTGCTGCCCTCCCTCCCACCCCAAGTCTGAGTGTCGTAACTGCATTGTATCATTGACGGCATTTGTCCTTTGCTGGTTGGGCCAGCAGATTTTGCCCGTGCTGAGGTCAGCCTGAGAGGGTGATGAAAAGATGTGTTTTGCCCCCGCAGCATGTGTTACACTGAGTCCCACATGACTGGTTTGGGGGAAACCTGGAGGAGCTGCACCGCGGTGCTGTGTTTGAACTCCAGGACATGCCCTAGTTAAGGTTATGACATGCTGAGAGGAAGCTTCAAAGTGGAAACGAATCATCTGCTGCACTCTGCGCTCCACTTGCTTGTGCATCCTTGCTATGGAAGGATATCCCATGCCCTGCCTAATGTGACTTAGGCAGCATGTGTCTAAGGCGGGGTAGGTGGTGTGGAGCAGGCCTAGCATCTTTGTGTGAGTGTTTGGCAACTGTGGGGTGAGGAGGCTGTAGGGGGTGGTGGTGTGTGTCAGTTTCACCTCTGACTTCTGAGCAGTTCGAATCGCTCCCACTCCCTGGGTTCTAGACCTTGGACTTATTTGGGATTTGTGACAAAGTGCAGCAGACAACTGGTTTTGGTGCAAGAAAAACTGAGTTTATTGAAGTCACAAATGAACATTAACATGAGGATTACACTGATATTATACAGACTTACAATGTACACTTATTTAAGAATGGGGAACACACGGCGTAACAAGGGAAAATCACGCTACTAATCCCCTTACCCTTGTCCACCCCCAAAACCTACCTAAATTGAACTAGGAGGGGTCAGGGATCATGCTCACCAACTCAAGGTTCCTTGACAGTTCGAAATCCAGCCAGGTAAGCTGGTTGCAGTTTTGGGGTACGCGCTTTGTGTCCTCTGGGATCTGCCATCCCCACGTGGCCCTGGTCTGTGAAATCTGCAAAGGTTCTTCAGTTGGGTGGAGGACGCGGTTGTGGGTAGATGATCTTTGTGGAGGGCTGCGGTTGCAGCCTAGTTGCCTTCGGTTGAGCCTGCCATCCCTTGCCCCTCGCCGTGATGTTGCCTGCGGGCCTGCAAACCTCCAGATCTTCTTGCTTAAGCTTTGTTTCAACCACTCCCAACTGCTCACTGCCTGCTACCTGGTTTCCCTCCCTCTCTCTCTCTCTCGTAACTGACTGGCCAGTTATACTGTCTTTCGAATTTCTTATCTCAATCCAAATCAAGATTAGTTCTTTGTTTGATTTTGGTGGGCTTCCCCAGGTGATTGTTGTCTTGTTGTTTTTAATGGGCTCGCATGATGTTTATCATTGTCTTCCTGCCTAGTAACTAGTTTTGAACTGAAAGCCATTGTATGTGTGGAGTATTGATGGGTTCGCATAATTGAATTGATTGTGCCTTCCTGCCTTAGTAGTTAGTAGCGATTATTTATGCAAGATTTTGATGGGCTTCAGTTTTGTGTGAGGTGCTGTCTTTCTCTGGGCTGATTGCATTAAAGGGAAGAATGCGTATTCTGTCTCCTCTCATTGTCTGGTTTCAGGCAAAACAATCCACACTGCACTCAATAAACCTGGGGCATGTGCAGCCCCAGGCCTTCATGGGCCCAGCCTCCTGTCTGCAGGGTTTTACACTTAACTCAGCAGTTTAAAAGTTCAAAGGTCATATCCTTGTTGATGATATGAAAAATGTGAGAATTTTGAGAACCCTTCAAGGCACTGGAGTCCTAATATGCCCCCCACTCTGAGTGGGGTGTGCCGTGTGCAATCAGAATCCATGTACAATTTCCACTAATCAATGCTCTTCTCTTATTTTCAGGAGAAGAATGCTCATAATGCTGCAGAGCGTGTGAGGACTGGAGGCAGCCAGGCACAGCTCACCATTCTAAGCTGTTTCGAGCAGGAAGCCCTGGATTTGGAGAGGCACCATGCGCCCAGGTCCACTGGTGTCAGTGAGGCTGGGGTGCCATGGACAGGTACGTTTGCCCAGCAGTGAGGTCATCATTGTTCTTCCAACAGCCATGGCAGTGCTGAATGTTCAATGATTGAAGTTTGCAACATGGCTTGACCATTGCTTATGGAAGAATGAGCGCATAATGATCCGGAAGATAAGGATGAACTTTGTCATTGTCTCCACGCTAAGTGATCCTCTGTCCTTGTTCTTTCTTTCAGCACCATTGGTGCAGGGCTGGGAGGAGTAGCAGCAGGTGCCCCCTCTCACACCTGAGGGGCCTGAAGTCTCACCAGCATCACACTATTTCAGCGAGGCAGGCACCAGCGCAGATATGAGCACCTCAGTGGGAATTCGAACAATAGCTAGTGTCCTGGGGCACAGCAGTGAGGATATTTACAGTCACTGGAGGAGCTGGCAGAGACAGAGAGTGCCCATGGCACCAGCAGTTGGAGGACTGCAAGGGACTAGGCACGTGCTCAGTTGGTGCCTGATGATGTGCCTCTGGAGTCGTCCGCGATGCAGCAAATGCAGGAAATGTGGCCGATTGTGCGGGAGCACCTGGGGGAGAATCATAAGGCTATGCTTGGCTTGGTCTCCGTGGTGGAGGAGTCTAGGTGGACACCCGCCGAAGCAATGAGCCTCATGTCTGAGCGCATGCATCCTCCATGGAGAGAGTGACAACTCTCATGGAGAGGCTCCTCCAGGAGACCCATCAGGGCTTCCTGGGGATGCGCTCGGACCAGCAAGCCCTCACATTGGCATTGACCTCAGATGGTTAGTGCCAGTGTGGGAGATGGTGAGGGCACCAAGTTTCCCAGCTTGGTACCCATCCATCTATGGTGAACACGAAGGTCCGAAGTGACCTCACGTCGGCGCAGCAGCTGCCTGTCGTCTTTGCGGGCTCTTCTCAGGGCGTTCTGGATGAGGGTAGCAGCTCCTCCGCCGCTCTCCCAGTGACCGTAGCATTCGGTGAGGCAGTGATGACTGGGGAGATGCCAGCTGTGGAACTAGCAGGTCCCTCCCAATGCGGGGCCAGCACAGTCTTCACGGGCCAAAGGACGACCGTCAGGGTCATCAAGGCCAACAGGACAGCAGAGTCTGCAGGCTGTCTCAGATGTCAGTCCCAGTGAGGGGGCAGCACCAAGACGGAACACTTGGAAACGTAAACAGAAGGCACCTTAGGCACAGCACGGTTTTTCACTGGTGCTTTTGTGTTGGCCCGAGATGAGGTCTTTCTGATTTGATTAAATTTGTAACACACTGTCTTTTTTTTGTAATCAGTTGCTTTGCTTAACACATTAAATTCAGATATGTCACCATGGCTGAGGGTGCCTCTTTTCTTCTGCATGTGTATGGTTTCCAAAGCTGCAATGAGTGCTTTGTTGGACATTCAGCTTTATTAACAAGGCCCTTAGTAACTGCTGCTAACCTGGAAGATTTTGCATTTAGGTATCGATGATCGAGCCGACAGCCCAGGCTTGTCGTGGTGATCCGTCTGTGGTGTGCTAGCTGTAGGTTCTTTGGATTAAAGCCTCCCGGGTGTCCCTGCCTCCCTGGAGTATGCCCGGGTCAGCGTCTACCCCCTCAGCATTTCCCTGTGCATGCTCATCCTCGGAATCACTGCTGGACTCATTGTGTGCAGCCACAAACACTGTGTCTACAGCGCCATCATCCACTGCGTCCCCCTTTTCAAGCGCAAGATTGTGGAGAGTGCAGCATGCAACCACTATCACTGACACACGATCTGGGGGGGGTACTGGAGTGCGCTCCCTGAGCAGTCCAGGCATCGGAAGCACATCTTGAGAAGACCAATGGTTCTCTCCACCACAACCCTTGTGGAGGCTTCTGTTCTTAGATGACAGAGAGGCATCACGAGCCACCTTCTGAGGGGATAGCCCTTGTCACCCAGCAGCCAACCATCAAGCCGGGCTGGAGCACTGAAGAGCCCCGGCACCTGGGAATATCTGAGGATGTAGGCATCATGGGAGCTGCCTGGGTACCTTGCACAGACTTGTAGAATCAGCAACATGTGATCACACACTATCTGCACGTTCATGGAGTGGAAGCCCTTCCTGTTGACAAAGGCACCGGGCTCACCTGCTGGCATCTTGACGGCTACATGTGTACAGTCTATTGCACCCTGGACGTGGGGGAAGCCAGCAATGGCTGCGAAGCTTCTGGCTCACTCTGTCTGGCTGGCCTCGTCCCAATGGAAGTGGATGAAGGTCAATGCACACCTGAACAGAGCATCTGTGACCTGCTTGACACAAGTGGGAAACACCACAAAGATCACCCGCTGAGCCCTGGAAGGAGCCAGAGGCATAGAATTTGAGGGCAGCTGTGACCTTCAGAGTCATTGTCATGGGGTGTCCACCCACAAAGTTAGCAGAGATCTCAGACCCAATCATCTGACAGATAGTGTTGACTGTTTCCCTTGACAGACGGAGCCTCCTTCAACACTGCACACCAGTCATATTGAGGTAGCTGCTTCGCTGCCTGTATACCCTGGCAGCAGGATAGTGGCATCTGCTGCAGCCCCTTCCACCTTGGACTTCCTGTTGGCCCTGCACCCCTGTGTCTGCACCTCTCCTTCCAAAGGTGGCTCTCCTGGAGGCTGAATGTACACTAATGGTCTCCTTCCCCTTCTAGCCCTCCCTTCCTCCTCAGAGGAGCTGCCTCCAGTGGACAGTTCAGTTCCCATTCCCAGGCTAAGGGAAGGCTTTCTGAAACCTGCAGACCCAGAAAAGATTCCTCACTGCAGAGTGCTGATCTAAAGGTTAAAGAGCCCAGAAAAAGCTGCTGGGATGCATTTCGAAGTACTGCAGATCACACAGGCAAGTTTGAAAAACTTTCAAAAATAAATACTTGACTGTGTGCCCTCTTATCTTGCCCATGGATGAGGTTAATACAATTGTCTCCTACCCGCCTGCCCATTGCGCCTGTGTGCCGACCCGAAGATGGTACGGGCGCCAGAAAATCAATGTCGATTGAACACTCAAGGACCTTAAGTGGCCCATTAATTAATGGCGGGTGCGCGTCGGACATCATCGCGTGCCCACCCAGCAAAATATCGCGTTGGTGCATGGTGACATTGGGACGCTCGCCCGACATCACTTGTCATTTTATGCACAGACGTGTGGGGCCCACCCCCACATGACAACAGGAAAATTCTGCACATAGTCATAACCAAACACCAGGCAAAGCATTTCACCTTATGAATTCAAAATGAGGTTCTTTTCACTTTGGTTCCTATGGAGCTAGTTGGAGGCTTGCAGCTGCCTTTTGATCTCATATTGCCTCTGCTCCGCACACCCAAAACAGTTGTCTTATTATACCTACCTCTGCCCATTGATACAATGAGAATTAACATTTAACAACCTCTGAACTAAACCTCTCTAATAATAAAACTCCTTTCATAGTACCAATTTTATTAATAATATAAACATATTGCTTAATAGCTGCTAGATAGGTATGCGTTTTCACCCTACTTTGTGAATGCTCTATTCAAAAAAATGCAAATGCATGGTATTTCTCTTACATATTAAAACTAGTGCATATCAAAGCATCCAGACTAGCTGGCTTTAATTCAATTAAGATAGACCCACAGGCTAAACCTCTATTTTAAAAGAAAAATATTTTCCAAAATATTATATACATTAATAGCTTCATGACAACAGTCACACTTCATGAATGTGGTCCTTCCATTCCCTCAAAACAGTCCACAGCTCACACTCATAAGCCTCTTCGCCATATAGAAGCAGAGAGCATAGAACACCAGGGAGAGGCACAGAACCAAAGGTGGTCCTTCAGTTATCTCCAGTTTGATAATTGCGGAGGAGAAAGTGCTGGAGGTAAGTCATGTTTCAGCTTACCTGGTCATTGTTGATGAAGGCATGGCATCTCCCAGCTACCTGTGACAGAATTAAATATATCACAACCACATGACAATCATGTTGCCCTCATGTCAGCAGCCAACTAAATATGATAATTTGCAACATCATGATTTAGAACCCTCTCACCTTGTCAATTCCAACCCATGTTTTCCTATCTCCTGCAGGTCCCTCAGGAGGTGATGCAGGAGGAGGATCAAGACTCCTCAGAAGAGGTCACTCACTCTGAGGATGCACCATCAGAGGGCTCTTGTACCCTCCACCATCTCAGGCACACACACCTAGGTGGCACTGCGAAGACAGGTATTTGGGTGGTCACATGAAGTCTCACACAGCACTGCAGGAGTAGAATGAGGTGTTAGAGACAATTACAGGAAGTGAGAGTTCCACTGGAGGGCACAGGATCCTTTGAGCTCTGCTCAGGTAGAGGCAGATGCTGAGCCTTGGGTGTCATCGATGAAGAGAACCATTCTGGAGCAGCAGCAGAAAATACCTGAGGTTCTATCAGCCTTTCCTGCTGCACTGTGTGCAACTGAAGAGGTATTGAAGGAGTCCAGCTCCAACATGCATGCCAGGATGTCTCAAACCTTTGAACTGTTGTCCACTGAGGTCCATGGAAAGAGTGGCCACCTGCATGGAACATCAGACATGACAGGAAACCAAGTGCATGCTGGTTCTCACCAATAGATGCACACTCAGAATGACATCTTAAAGAGGATTGAGGAAAAAATTGCCTTGGTCATTCAGCACCTTTTAGCTAGCCAAGAAGTATGGGTGGGCCAGAAAAAGAAAGAGGGAGAAAGGGCACATGGAAGTGGTGACTGTTCACTTCCACTTCTCAGCCCTCGGCTCCATTCGTCAGACATATTGCCTCCTGTCCCAATAGCTGAGTCTGCCCCTGCACATGGGCAAGTGGGACAGTCTTTGGCAGAGCACTCACATGCTCCAAAAATTAGGATGTTGGCCAAGAGCATCTGAGCAGTCAAAGCAAAGAAACGAGCAGCCTATCTCCAGTTCTACTGAAGCCACAGGGCACACCATTTCAGAGTACTAGAAAAAGGAAGAGAAAGGGTTTCAGCTCAAGGGTGTTCGTATGAATTTTTAATACTGTGTTAAAATGTAGCATTTCTATTTAATGATTTTGAGCTATAAACTTTAACTCAAAGCTCCATTGTCCCATCTTGCCCATTTTTGTTTGCTGGCTGCCAAGTGGCCTTCAGTCTGGTGAAGAATGGCGTGAGCAATGGGTATCTGTGAAAGGGATGAATTCTTCAGCATTCTGCTGGCCTGCTCAATGACAACTCTGGTGCTCATGTGACTTTGGTAGTACCTGCCTTGTGCATTCGTGGAAGGGTTCCTCACAGATTTCATTAGCCATAACCTTAGACGGTAGCCCTAATCTCCAAGGCACCATCCGCTAACTCTGCTTTGAGGTGCGACTATCTGACTTGCACAGGATGAACATATCATGGTAGCTGCTTGGTACCTTGGAAGGGCATGCATGAAGATCTTTTGGTGGCTGTAGACCGAAAGAAGTGGCATTCCTCTTGGTTGCTGAATGCGCCTGGGTGATCTGGGAGTGTTTTTATTACCATATTTATGCAATCCGAGACACTCTGGATCTGTAGGAATCCAGTCAGTGTAGCAAACCTAACGGTTTTCTCACTCTGACTAGCCTCATCAGTAGTGAAGAGCACACAAGGTCCGGCCTTGGAAAACATGGAATCCATCACCTCATGGACGCATTTGTGGACAGCAGATTGAGATTTGACAAGTGTCACCAGCAGGGCAATGAAAGGAGCCAGAGATGAAGGAAGTACAAGATATGATTGCTTGCAGCTCATGCCCACCTGGTCCTCCCAGCAGGCTGCAAATGTCAGCAACTACCTGATGATAAAGCCTGAGCCTCCTGAGGCACTGGTGTCAGTCATGTCCAGGAAACTGTCTGTAAACAATGTGCTCAACGTATTGCCTCCTGCGAGCAGGGGCTTGGCTCATTTCCTCTGCCCTGTGGTTGAGGGGAAGGCTGCAGTGACTTCTGCTGCTCTTGGTGTTGTTGGTCCTCTTGACCCTCATCTGAGGTCCAGGTTGCCTAAAAAGCTCTCATGCTGCTGAGAAGGCTGATGCCTGGGAAATGCAAACCAAATGCACAAAATAAAATCTCCAAGGTAGTAGAAATCACTTCCCAAGTTTTGGAATTCACCGACCAAGCAGTGAAAGCATACCCTTAGAACAAGTTTCATGAGCAAAGGCCTTTCACTTCAGGCAATTAAGCAATTGTCATATCCCAGAATAAAGCCTTTCTTGCCTTTTAATTGCTCGGCACTGTTAATCCCACTCTCCTCTTGCCTTGCTTAACCCAACAAGTTCCAGGAAGTCCAGGAAACTAGTGGTCAGAGTTAAAGGCAAAATCCTGGGTCAAAACTTAACTTAATTTCCATAAATGTCTAAACTTCAGAAGCACATGAGCCACGAAGTCTCACCCACATTACCAAACATGCTCAGATTAAATACAGAAGTTGATGGGTTTCTGTGGGCTCCACAACACACCAGCAAGTTCTGGTTTTTTAACCCTCAGCCCACATGGAAACCCACCCTCGCAGGCAGGTTCAAATTCTCCACTCAGTTCCTTTACAGTGCCGAGTGTAAGGTCTGAGATTGCCTTAACAGAGATTAAGGGCAGAATTTTTCCCTTCGTCAGGCAGGCACGCACCCGATCCAAACTGGAGAAAAATAATACGCGATGACATTGGGCGAGCGTCCTGACATCATTGCGCACTTGCGCGATATTTCAGTCAGCGGGCACGTGCAAGAAGCAGCAGCGCACCTGCCAACAATTAGGAGGCCAATAAGGCCCTTAATTAATGACTTGAATTGAACTTTTCGTGTGGGCGGAAAGGCCAAGCGGCTTTTGCATTTTTTGCGAAGCCTCAACCATGGGCAGGATAAAGTTTCGACCATTGATTAAAAAAGAATAAAGACTTCTGAAACTCATTTTTAATACGTCCCTGCTCATGTGACAGAGTCACATGAGGAGACATGTTTTCCTTAATTTTAAAATCTTTATTTGTAAAGTTAAAAATCTTCAGCTCCCTGAGACAGCTCTATGTCTTCAGGGAGTTTTATTGCATGCACCCGTGCACATGGGCTGACTTCCACCCTCGCCCTCCCCCCACCCAGGCAGCACTGAGCGTTGCACTGTGCGATTCATGCTGGTTGGCCATTAATTGTCCAGTTAGCGTGAAATTGCGGCCATTCCCAGGCCCGCGTGTCACACCCACCCGACAAGGGGAAAATCCATCCCTAAGTCCCAAGATGCTGTTGCATTTAAATTACATTAAGTTACATTAACCAATTTACTAAGCATTGATGTGGATTTAGAAAAATTACCACATGCCTAACAAACCTCCTGGATAATGTAAAGCTAGTCTCAGCAGCAACAAGGTAGATGTAGTTAATCTTACAGTATAGAATTAAACTTTAGAAAGCATTTGATAATGTCCCTCACAAAAAAAAATGCCAAGTCAATGGTAACTCATAAGATCAGGAG
Source organism: Carcharodon carcharias (assembly GCF_017639515.1). NCBI lineage: Eukaryota > Metazoa > Chordata > Chondrichthyes > Lamniformes > Lamnidae > Carcharodon > Carcharodon carcharias. The sequence goes on along the minus strand of NC_054480.1, from coordinate 66,654,450 downwards.
AAGCTGGAAAATTGGATGTAAGGTAGACTGAATAGTAAGACATACAGGGCAGGTATTAGTAGAAATTTCTCAAGGCGGAGGACATTGAATTGTGATGCCCCATAGAATAAATCTTAGATTCACTCTTCCACTCATCTTTATTTATGACCAGAAGGGGGGGATAATAAATGGGATATCTAAATTTACAGATAGTTTTAAATTGATCAGAAAGTAAAACCGTACAGCAATTACTATACAAAAGGAGCTGGGAATGCTCAACATATGTGTAAAAAATTGTCTAAATGGACTTTATTATACAGTTACTTAGAATATAGACACTTAAAATACTTGTGCAACTATCTGCATCTGAACAGGAAATAGTAGTTATGATTACAATAGGATAAACCTTTGCAGATGGTAGAATTTATCACAAATCTAATGAGATGGCAAAGAAAGTGTTATGCTACCTCACAAGGAGAAGTGAATATACCTAAATTTATTGTGATATGCAAGGGCTAAAACTTGGTGCTTTAATAAAGAAAGCGGTTATTCTGTCAAGAGTAAAGAATTTGCAACTTTGGCGGTGGTGGGGGTGGGATGGTTTCTATTTCAAGTCCATCCATTAATGAAAAATGTAAGATTGGTAATATTGTAGTGGAATGTTACTTAAGGTACTGTATTGTAGTTGAGATTGGAGAGCAAGAAAAAAATAATCATAAAAACTGGAAAAACGTAAATGAGAAATTTTAGACCAAACCGGCTCCTCAACTATAGACATTAAGGAAATTCTTTCTTTGGGAACAAATTCCTACAGGGCTTCTCCTGCTGTAGCATTGTAACTTCCCAGGAACTCCGCTATAAACAAGGTTTCTATTGATTTACAGCATACAGTGAGAGAGGCCATGAGGAAATTCTACCTCTTATATTTTCCTTACACCTATCTGTGAGATGTCTTGGGATGATTTTTACATTATGGGTACTATTTAAGTATTCATGATAAATTTACATTTAAAAAATGAGATTGCAATACAGCAATTACATCTTATTTCTGTAGAGGTTTGCAATACAAAATGTTTCATTTAGTGTTTATAGAATAGCGCCACTGTGATGGATTGGCATCCTGTTCTGGGTGTACCCCGCCTAGCAGCCATTGCCTATCAGAATAAGCTCTGACTCCCCACCACTCTGAATTGGATGAAGTGGTTCTGGAAAAGTGAGTGAGTGAGTATAAGTCCACAGAGATTTACAAAACAGAAGGAAGCCATTTTGCTCATTCTGTCTGTGCCAAGTCTTTGCTAGAGCAATAAAAAACTAATCCCAATCTCTCCCCATATCACTGTATCCACCTTTGATTCAAATATTTATCAGAATTTACCTTCAAAAATCCAATAATCTGTGGTTCATGCTCTCCTCTTGGCAAAGCATTCCAGGCTCCAAGAACTCTGTGAAAAAAATCTCCTGGGGCAATTTTGAATTGGTGGCCCCTTTTCACTGTTACTTCAACTGGCAGAAATTATCTTGTCTTGTCTTTCCTTATTGACTTTGTCAAAACCCTTTAAAAACACACGTCAAATATCCTCTTGAACTCCTCTGCTCTCATGAAAATAATCTCAAGCATCTCCTTGTAACTACAGTTTTTCATCCTTGACCTTAAGCTGCTGTGCATTCTATGGCTTTAGCATTATAACAAAATTATGAAATAAATGGAGTTTCCAAACCTGCACACAGTACCCCAATAGTATCTTATACAAATTTATTCTATACCCTTATATTCAATTTATAAAACTAAAATAAGATTGATTTTTCTTTTAGATTTAATTCTTTTTTAAATTGCTCTCACACTTTGCAGTGAATTATGCATTTGAAGCCCTAGGTCTCCCTGGTCATCCATGCCCTTCAATGTCTTTCTATGTATGCCCATTCCTTGTTTTTCCTCCCAAAATGCATTACCTCACAGTTATCTACATTAAACTCGGTAAAGGGTTATCATTAGTAGCACCTGATGCAACTTTGATGTAATGACACATGACTAAGTAACAGCGATCTGGAGGGAGGTGAGGTCCAACCTCATGCAGAGTTCCTAAGATGTACATAGAGCTGTAAATAAATAGTAATAGTTTTACCAAACTACAGTCTTGAATAGCTTACTTAAGGAAAGTAGACAAACCCCAAAGAACCCCATATAGATTCTGAATATACGATGAAACAAACTGTAATTTCCTAATCTGCTAAGCTGTACATGCCTCCCTGAAGTCTTATACAAACCTCCACTTTGTTTGCCAACCTCTTCCTCTTTTCAGAATTGATTCCCTATATGCAACTCTAAGATATCTATATACCAAAAACAGAGGTGGACTGCTAGAATACATCAGTTCCAGTCCTTCTCTGGTCTGAGCAATGCCCATTTACCCAAACTCTCTGTTTCCTGTACACCGACCGAATTTCAGTTCACGTTGCTACATTTCCTTTTAACACAGATTCCTAAAATTTCCTAATGAACCCTTGGTGAGACATCTTATTAAATACCTTCTAAAAATGCATTCCCTCCACTACATATTTTTTGCATATTCAATCCATTTTTCAAAAAAATTACACTTTTCAAACATGATTTTCCTTTCATAAATCTATGCTGGCAGCATTTAAGTAACAAATGCATATCTAAACACTCATTTACTTTGAATTATGGGTTCCAAGAGTTTGTCCACAAATGGTGTTCGACTGACTGATCAGGCTATGGTTAGCTATTTTATCTTCATCACCTTTCTTACAAAGGTGTTAAATCGGCTACTCTCCACCACACATTTTGAACCTTTAAGATTGAAAAATCGTGGCCAAAGTTGTCGATATGGCCTTTCTGACTTCTTTCAGCAACCTACAACATACACAACAGGAATTAGTGACTTACTCATTTTGAACTCTGCTAATTTTATTGATCCAATTTCCTATTAACAGTCACCTCTAGTTATTGTTTCTCTAGTGCACCTAACTTCCCCCTCCCATCACCATTGGTAAAAATCAGTGCAAAGCATTTATTTAATATCTCAGTCATATACTTATCCATCACAATTAGACTCTTCCTTTCACCCCGAGCGGCTCTCCCATTTATTTAGTTATCTACTCCTTCACTGTTTTTCGCTCATAAAAGCCATACAAACTTTCTCTGGTTGTCTGTAAATCACCAATTCTGTCTCATCTCCACTGTTTGGTAACCACTGCTGAGACACTACTTTATAATGTCTGCCTACCTCACTCAAAATGTAGTAACCAAGGGTATTTAGATCCCTGTTCTATTCAAACCTAAACTGCCATATCCCTTCAAATCAATTAATTCTTCAAATTCTCCAATTTGAACACTTGGTGTATTCATATGCATAGTATTCAGTCATAGTTTTGTTTGGAAAATTGGCACTTTTTCTCTCCCCTGGTTTTCTCATTTTGTGCCTTACCCCTTCAATAATTTGGTGTTTTATCACTTCCAATACCAGAATATTCTTCTTTTCTCCTCTTCTCGATAATATTTTCTCTCTGTATTTTAGCTAAGCTTTCCGCATGTATTTCTACAGGGACTCTGAATTCTCGCTCACCTTGTCCAAGTCATCAGATTGTACCCCTGGCATAAGTGTGTATGGAAGAGCAGCGAGTTGAGTTCTCAGTCTTCTTCCCATGAGGAGCTCACATGGTGCTAAGCCATTTTGGAGTGGAGTTGAACAATCATTCAGAAGTGTAAGTTGGATGTCATTGTTCTTCTTCAGCAATACTTTTGCAGTACGCATTCCACTTCACCGTTGGTTGAAGGGTATCTTGGTGAGCTGGTGGTGTGGACAAACCATACCACGCCATGAGCTCCTTAAAATATTCATTGGAAAACTGCGGTCCATTTCTGAGATTACAAGGTCTGGGATTCCCATGTGTTGCAAAAATCTCCTCCAAATTTGTAATCACTGCTTCAGAAGTGTGACCCTGCAATTGCTTGACTTCTATTCATCTAGAGTAGTAGTCTGCTCTGATCAAGTGAATTTTACCTCTGTGTTCAAAGAGGTCCAGCCCAAGACATCCCCATGGTCATGATGGGAAGGAAGATGACATCAATAGTTCTCTTGTCTCCAGATGATGAATAGCACAAGTAGTACAGCTTAATATCATCTCTTCCAATGGCTTTGAGAAACCTGTCCACCTGACAGGATATCCTGCGCTGCTTTGACATTTTGTGATGCCCAAATACTCTTGGTATTATCGTTGCAGTATATCAAGTCTCAGAACTCTAGGAATGACTGCGCTCTCATCATAGATGAGTAAATTATCAACTACACTGAGGTGTCCTCTCTGTTCATTGTACTGTCTGAGAATGGGATTGTGTGGTATGTACGCTGGTCATCCTTTGACTAGTAGTCTCTGACCTGAGCACATTCCTCATCAGATTTCTATGCATCTCTAATTTCATTCAGTCACTGAGTTGTTGCTGGTAGAGTTGAGGTTGTTGTCAATGTAAAGAGTTATACCACTTCAACAAAGACTACATCACCTTGTTCAGGCCTTGCCACTGGGATATGGGACAAAGCATCTGCTGTAGTCTGCTGTTTTCCTGGAACATACTCTGTCTTTGCATCTGTGATGATATGTATATATTTTTATATTTCTGTGTTTGTGTATCTATTCTGTGTAGGTAAGAAAAAGCTGGGTTAATTAAGGTGAGGTTGGTGGAGTCGGATTGTCTGTAAAAAGTAAGGGGTGAAAGACTAAAGATGTTATCTTCTTGCATATTGTGATGAGGCCATTTGGTGGGTGTTAACTTACAAGGAAACAGAGTCGATCTGAAATTAGCATTTGGGGTTAAGTTTTGAAATTGATTTGTAGCTGTTGCTACAAATTTCAAAGGAGTCTCAGAGCAATAAAGGAACTGCTACATTTCACAGGAAAATTGTAAGCAATCAGGGACAGGCATTTTAAATGTTATCGACACAATATAGAGAGGAAATAGGAACATAAAGGGTGTGACTGTCTCCTGAAACACAGGGTCTAGGTAACTCTCCCCCTCCCTGATGTGTTGCAATGTCCGAAGCTCAGACACCAGCTCATCAACTCTGAGCCAGAGTTCCTCGAGCAACCAACATTTGCTACAGATGCGGTCACTAGGAACCACAATGGGGTCCACCAGCTCCCACATCATGCAGCTACAACACATCGCCTGGCCCTGCATCTCTATTATATTTAATTAGTTTTTCAATTTGTTTTTAAATTTCCTACTGGTCTTTAGTTTATCAATTTGTAAAATATTTCTCCTATTTACCTTTAATCTGAAAGCAAGTTAGAATAGAGGTTCAAAATACACTTTTTAAAATCAACTGGAACTCACTCTCTCTGCTGAATTGAAGCTGAAGTGTTAGGCCTCCAATCGTGGGCCCCAGTAGTCACCTTTAATCTGAAATCAACTTAGAATAGGTTGTTCAAACTAGCAGTTACTTACCAACCAGTGAATTTACGGTTTTCCTGTGAAGTCACTTTGTTTTTTTTTTCACTCAGCGACAGTGACTGCAGAGGACACTCTTCCCAGCCTGCTTCACGGTGACAGTGACTGCAGAGGACACTCTTCCCAGCCTGCTTCACAGTGACAGTGACTGCAGAGGACACTCTTCCCAGCCTGCTTCATGGTGACAGTGACTGCAGAGGACACTCTTCGCAGACCACTTCACGGTGACGGTGACAGCAGAGGACACTCTTCCCAGTCTGCTTCATGGCGACGGTGACTGCAGAGGACACTCCTCCCAGACTGCTTCACGGCGACGGTAACTGCAGAGTACACTCTTCCCAGCCTGCTTCACAGCGATGGTGACTGCAGAGGACACTCTTCCCAGCCTGCTTCACAGCGACAGTGACTGCAGAGGACACTCTTTGCAGACGGCTTCACGGTGACTGCAGAGGACACTCTTCCCAGTCTGCTTCATGGCGACGGTGACTGCAGAGGACACTCCTCCCAGACTGCTTCACGGTGACAGTGACTGCAGAGGACACTCTTCGTAGACTGCTTCACAGCGACGGTGACTGCAGAGGACACTCTTGCCAGCCTGCTTCACGGCGACGGTGACTGCAGAGGACACTCTTCCCAGCCTGCTTCACGGCGATGGTGACTGCAGAGGACACTCTTCCCAGACTGCTTCATGGCGACGGTGGCTGCAGAGGATACTCTTCCCAGAACTTTTCTCCAAACACGGTCCAGCATCAGAAAGAGCCGAAACTGCTGTCCCCGTGTCCAACTTAAAGTGCGTCTTGTTTCCCTCTACAAGGATGTCAGCACTCCTGTAGCTTCTGCTTGGCTCCTGGATCTCCCCAAAGGAAGGCATCTCAATATCAATCACACCTTCTATTTCATAGATCTTCCCACCTTTCAAAGGCTTTTCTTTCTGCTCATTCTATACAGGCCTCTTGCTGTGACACAGCTGAAAGTGGCCCTTCTTTCTGGAAAAATGCCATTTTCCTCGGCATCTGTGTTTTTTTTCCTACCTCACCAACTACAGTTAGTTGCATAACTGGGTCTCTTCCTGCCTCCCCTGCATTTGTACGACCACCTCTTCGATTTTAAATTTAACATACTCTACTTAATCAGTTGTTTTTGGGATGTGGTTCTCCCTGTCACCTCAAATCACAGATCGATTTTGTTCCCTAACCTCAGCTTGTCTGCTTAGTTGAATTGCCTTTACTAACGTTAAATCATCTCTCAATTGCTAGTGGGCAGGCAATGCTTTACCATGACTCTGACAGCAATTATGTCCCTTAATAGTCCATCTTTTAAGCTGCCATATTCATAGCTTTCTGCAAATCTATTCAGTTTGTTGATAAGTGTATCAATACTTTCCCCTAATCATTGGGTGCTCTTGTTAAAATTAACCTGCTTGACAACGGTATTCTTTCAGATTAAAACATGCATCAAGTGCTTTTATTACTTCATCATATGTAATTTTTTCTTTGTCGACCCCTGATTAAGATATCGCCTGCACAGCCGCTCATTGTGGATAATAGCATATTGACCTGCTCGCCACCCAGCTTCACCACAAGGTTTGATGCAGTGTGACATTTATAAATTTTCCACACCAGTTCAGCCACACTTCTCCTTGGTTGAGACCTGCAAGCTGCTCGAAGTTTTGCAGTAATAGAGAAAATTTTCCATACTTGTTCTTTCACTCACTGCCACTATATGATCTTCTTGCTCTTGTGCTGATCTGAGGTAAGGAAAACATTAACTTTATTAGAACATCAATTACTGCGTGAACACCTTTCCATGAAGTCTACAAGAGAGAGAGCAAGATCAAGAGTCATTTCCTCAGTTCCTGTGCTGATGTATACTGTGTTTCATTAGCATATCACAGAATTTGAATTAACGCCCTACACTACAGTAATAGTGAAAAAAAATACTCTGTTCAGGTAAGATTGGTTCACGGACTGGAAATAGTCCTCATCTTAAGAGCCTTGTTGGTAGCTAAACAAGAGATAAAGGGTAATATCTGGCCCTGAAATTTGTGTTACCATCTTGGCCATGCAGATGGTTCGTTCATCCAGAATGGTGAAGGCTGAGGATCCAGGATCAGGAGAAAAAGTTAGGGTGTAGGATTGGGGGCTAGGCGTGGAAGTGGGTGAGATTGGAGATTGGGGCTGGGTGTGCAAGAGATCAGGAGTCAAGGCAAGAAATGAACGAGATCAGGAATTTACCAAGGAAGAAGATGCTATGCAGGCCATGGTGAAAGAGGTGGTAATTAGTACACTGGAAGGATTTAAAATTGACAAGGAGGAGGTATTAGATAGGATGTCTGCACTTAAAGCTATTAAACACCAGGGCTGGATGAGATGTTCATATATAGATTCTTGGTAAGCAAATGGGTGAGAGGCTATCAGCGGTATGTGGGATGCAGATTTTGGATTACTATCAGATCAGCCATGATCTTACTAAATGGTGGAGCAGGTTCGAGGGGCTGCCTACTCCTGCTCTTTGTTCTTATGTCAGTATGCTCGGGATGCATTCAAGAATACTGAGGGAAGTTAGAGTGGAGTAGAAATTGCAGAGATGGTGGTCAAAATTTTTCAGTCTTCCTAAGTCTCAGGGGTGGTGCCAGAGGACTGGAGAATTGACAATGTTATACCCTTGTTTAAAAAAGGGTGTAAAGATAAACCCAGCAACTACAGGCCAGTCAGTTTGAATATGGTGGTGGGGAAAATGCCAGGAACAATAATTTAGGACAAAATTAATAGTCACGTGCACAAATGTAGGTTAATTAAGAAAAGCCAGAATGGATTTGTTAGGAGAAACTCATGTTTAACTAAATTACTGGAGATTTTTGAAGACGTAACAGAGAGGGTTGATGAGGGCAATGCTGTTAATATGGTGTACATGGACTTCCAAAAGGCATTTGATACAATGCCGTAGAACAGACTTATGAGCAAAGTTATGCCTCATGGACTAAAAGCGACAGTAGCAACAGGGATACAAAATTGGCTGGGTGACAGGAAACAGAGAGTTATGGTTCATGGATATTTCTCAGGTTGGATAAAGTTTGTAGTGGTGCTTCCCAGGGCTTAGTGTTGGGACTCTCGCTCCCTGGTGTACAGGGCACAGTTACAAAATTAATGGAAAATACAAAACTGGGAAGCATTGTGAACTGTGAGGAGGATAGTGTAGAACCTCAAATGGACATAGGCCAGTTGGTGGAACGAGCAAACAAATGGCAGATGAAGTCCAAAGCAGAGAAACGTGAAATGACTCATTTTGGTCAGAAGAACATGGAGAGACAATATAAAATAAAGGGTATAACACTAAAAGGGGCACAGGAGCACTGGGGCCTGGGTGTATATGTCCATTAGTCATTGATGGTCAAAGGATAGGTTGAGAGCAAGATTAATAAAGCATACTGTATCCTAGGCTTTATTAATAGGGGCATAGAGTACAAGAGCAAGGAGGTTATATTAAACTTATATGAGACACTAGTTTGGCCTCAGCTGGAGTATTGCATCCAGTTCTGGGCACCGCACATTAGGAAAGATGTGAAGGCACTGAAGACAGTGCAGAAATATTCACAAGAATGGTACCAGGGATGAGAAACTTCAGTTATGAAGACAGATTGGAGGCACTGGGGCTGTTCTCCTTAGAGAAAAGAATGCTGAGAGGAGATTTGATAGAGGTATTCAAAATCATGGGGCATCTGGCCAGAGTAGATAGGGAGAAACTGTTCCCACTCATGAAAGGATCAAGAATGAGAGGGCACAGATTTAAAGTAATTGGCAAAATAAACAAAAGCGACATAAGGAAAAACTTTTTCATGCAATGGCTGGTTAAAGTCTGGAATGCACTGCCTGAGAGTGTGGTGAGACAAGTTAGATAGCGGCATTCAAATGGAATTAGAACATTATCTGAAAAGGAAAACTGTGTAGGGTTACGGGGAGAAGGTGGGGGAAAGGCACTAAGTAAATTACTCAAAGCCAGTGCAGACATGATGAGCCAAATGGCCCCCATCTGTGCTGTAACAATTCTGTAGGAATTGGGTCCAGGAGCTAAAACCATATCACTCCAACGTCAGTCATTGACCTTCAGTATGCAGATGATGCTTGTGTATGCGCTCACTCAGAAACTCAGCTCCAGGTCACCGAAGCATATGAGAAAATGGGTCTTTCATGAAACACCTGGAAAACTAAGGTCCACTTTCAACCAGCTCCCACAACATCTTTCCTCAATTATGAACAACAGGGAGATCCTGGAAAATGTGTCAGCCTTTGGCTGACTGAGGAAAAGAGTATTTGAGGACCAGTATCTCAAACGTGAGACTGAGGTCATGGTTTACCAAGCAGCAGTGATCCCTGCATTCCTATATGCTTTGGTTACATGAATAACGTACAGCAGGCACCTCAAAGTATTGGAGAAGTACCACCAGTAGTGTCTTCACAAGGTCCTCCAAATCTGGTGGCAAGAAAAGAAGTCAATCAACATTGTCCTCTCCCAAGTCAATTTCCCCAGCATCAAACCGCTAATCATTCAAAACCAGCTCCATTGGGTGGGACATCATTTGTGTGCTTCAGACCAGACTTCCGAAGCAACTGCTCTACACAGAACTTGGTCATGGCAGGAGACTTCCAGGAGGACAGCTGAAGCATTTCAGTAATTTTTTCACAGGATTCCTGAAGAGATCAAACATCCCCATCGACTCATGGGGGTTCTTGGCTTGTGACCAACCAAAATGGTGAAGGTTCATTCCGAAGGCAGCAAGCACATTGAAAGACATCATCTGGAGCAAAGACAAGTTGTCAGAGAGAGCGCACAAACCCATCATCTGCCGAACCCTCCAACCACCACTTGCCCCACATGTGGCAGAATCTGATTATGCAGTGGACTTATCAGCTATCTCACAACCCATTGAACCAGAGTGGAAAGAAGTCATCCTTAGGGACTGCCTAAGAAAACAATAGATATTACTGAAGGGGACATACATTTCAACTTATTATCCCATTAAAAGCAAAATAATGTTGCAGAAAGTTAAGCAGGGACAAGTGGGAGGGCTAATTTTAATTCTGTGCAATGGTATAAAATAGATGATATTAAGTTATTCAGCCATTAAACATTCCTCCTGATTTCTCTTTTCACTGAAGTCAGTGGAAGGAAACTTTGGACGGATGAATTCAATATTATCTGTAATCCAGCCTGACCCAAAATTTTACAGCTCAGAACTAAAGAGAATGTCTGTCTGCTGCCCCCTTACTCTTTCCTATAGATTTAACAGCTGCCAGAAATTTTCAACATCATTTTGCGTTCAAATGCGCTCAAAACATTCAGAAGTCATTTGATATCAAAAAGTGCAATTTGATAGAAACAGTCCTCACTTGGCATCAAAAGTGCTCAATTGCCATCATCATGATTCCTTTTGGTCACTCCTGATTACTTTCGGAGTCAAAGTGCTCAGGTGCATTCAAATGCCATCACAGCTTTGGTAAATTTGTGAAAGTGATCATTAGCATTCAGAAATTATCATTAACATTCAGAAATGATCATTAGTGATCAGAAGCAATCATTTGCATTCAGAAATGATCATTAGTGTTCATTAGTGATCAGAAACAATCACTGGGCATCAGGAGCAATGATCAGGCATCAAACGAGATCTGCCTGGCCCTTTCAGGGAAGACTTTATCCTACCCTCTTTAGGATGCACCTGAAATCATGAGAATCTGAATTTTGTACTACTCTTCCTCTGAAATCAATTGCACTCCTTCCCTGAGGATAGTCAGTCCATTCACTCATCAGAATCCATCACATCTTGCTATCCTCATGTGTTGAGGTATCAAGTTCTTGATGTCCCTCGCAATGGATCTTATCCATGAGGAATCATACATAGGTGAGCTTTACCAACCATGAATTAGCAAAGTATAATATGAATATAAATATTAGAGGCATTCCAAAAGCAGAGAAAAATATAGACTAATGAATTTGTCCAACAATAAGCAATAATGTAGATGTTCTAGCTAAATTACAATATAATCTTAAAACAGTCGAGAGCATAATCTGTATCATTTACTTGCAAATTTATTAAATCTATCAGACATTGACCATAGCTGTAAGTTTTCAAACTTGAGGATACAAGAAAAGAAAAGAAAACCAATATAAGCATGTAAGCTTACAACCAAGCTCTGGAAAACAGAACAAATTAGAGGCATTTTACTTAAGCTAATAAATACTTGGCCATTATCCAGTTAAAGGTATTAAACAATGTGTAAACATGAATTTTGATGAACATGTTCTGTCTTAAAACTTAATGCACCAAGCATTGACCCTTTGTTCAAAAATTGGGATAAGATTTTCAGATCTCTCTGAAGCAGCTGTTGTATGATCCTGAGAGAACTGAGACTAATTACCTGAAGATTTGTGACAGCATTAATATCTCATTCAGAACAAAATGCATGAAATTAGTACAGCTGCACTAGTTTCAAGTATTTTAAAAGCTCACCAGGGTTCAGCAATCCTTCACAGCATAGCTTCACTCCAGGCAAGAAGGACCAGTGCAGTGTGGCCATGGGGTGGAGTTAGGGGAAGGAGTAGTGCATTGTGGGGATGGGTTTGGGAATCGGGGAAGGACCAGTGCATTATCAGTATGAGTATGAGGTCAGGAGAAGGAGCAGTGTATTGTGGTCATGGGTGTGGGGTCAGTGGAAGGAGCAGTGTATTGTGGTCATGGGTGTGGGGTCAATGGAAGGAGCAGTGTATTGTGATCATGTGTGTCGGGTCAGTGGAAGGAGCAGTGTATTGTGATCATCTGTGTTGGGTCAGTGGAAGGAGCAGTTTATTGTGGTCATGGGTGTGGGGTCAATGGAAGGAGCAGTGTATTGTTATCATGTGTGTCGGGTCAGTGGAAGGAGCAGTGTATTGTGGTCATGGGTGTGGGGTCAATAGAAGGAACAGTGTATTGTGATCATGTGTGGGGGCCTGTGGAAGGAGCAGTGCATTGTGGGCATGTGTGTGGGGTCAGGGGAAGGAGCAGTGCATCATGGGCATGGTTGTGTGTTGGATCCAGTGTCCTTGGTTTCTAGGGGCTAAAGGATCGGGGTTGCATGCTTTGTTCAGTGTGACCAAGTTGGTACAGAGACAGAGAACATCAGGAGAACGTTGTTGGAATAAACCCATGCTGTTTATTTATAAACTGAACTCTGCAGGTACACTTGTGTGCTCACAACATAAAACTCTCTCTTCACTCATCCGTAACTAACTCAAGATTCTCCCACATAGTGGTGGCCCGCGTTGCTTTGCTTTTGGATATTAAGATCACGTGACCTTACATTACAATACTTTCTTAAAGGTATATTAGATATCAGATTGCTGCATCCCTCCCCCTTTACTGAAAAATGTATTTTACAATTTTTCAATATATCAAGTTATTTACACAGATCAATTATTTACAAAGTCAGTCTCTCTGGGGGTTTCCTTATGCATGTAAAATATCTCAGCTCTACAGCTTCTGAAGCTTGTTTTGGAGTCTCCCCTACTGAAGTCATCTGACTTCTGAATTGTGTTTCACTTCTGGGCTGTCTATTCCCACCTCTGTCATTATACAGCAGGTACCGGTAAATTTGTTTCTTTGACTCTTTCAGGTACAGCTGGCCCTTCAAATACGTTTGTGCTTAGTTGAGTTCTTTCAACAGGAAATGTTGATTCAGTCTCAAACACTGGTGGAATCATTTCTGGATATTTGGTTTCTCCATTTCGTATGTGATCCACATGTCTCCTTACTACTCCAATTTTTGGGTGGTAGGAAAGAGATCCCATCACGGCACTTATTTCACCAAACAACCATGCCAGTCCTTCTCTAAAATTTTTCATAAATATCTTCTCTCCTACATTATATGTTCTGTTCCGACTGTGATAATCCTGTCCTATTTTCTGACTTTGTGCTTCATCAACAATTCTGCAGGTGTGACACCTGTCATCGAATGAGGGGTGGTTCTATATAGAAAAGAAATCGTGCTAATTTAGCATTATCGAAACTTCAGATAATTTCTTCATAGCAGATTTGAATGTCTGAACTGCTCTCTCGGTGAGTCTGTTTGAAGAAGGGTGGTATGGAGATGTTTTCACATGAACAATATCATTCAGGCTTGTACTTTGGTTAAATTCAGTACTTGTTAATACTGTTCGATTATCTGATACTAGCGCTTCAGGTAATCAATTTATAGCAAAACTTTGTCGCAGCTTGTCTATTTTCACTGAAGATGTGGGTAACCTCACTTGGTATATGTCCATCCATTCTGAATGTGCATCTATGATAAGGAGAAATATTGTTTCCATTAAAGGTCCCACATAGTCGATGTGTACCCGTCAGGTCAGGGGCCTTCCTAGCCACTCTCAGGGGTGTAATGGGGCTGTTGCAGGTAATTTTTGTACTTGTTGGCACTGCATACAACTTCTCACTGAGGTTTCTATTTCTCCATCCATTCTCAGCCACCACATATAGCTGCATGCTATTGCCTTCATCATGGAAATTCCGGGATGTGCTCTGTGAAGTTCAGATAACAATGGCTTTTGTCCTTTGGAGAAACAATCACTCGAGCTCCCCACAATAAAATGCCTTCTTGGCTGGTTATCTCATATCTTCTCTGGAAACACTGTTTCATTTAATCAGACTCTTGTGTTTGTGACCAACCATAAAGAACTTGATTTCTCACTTTGGCTAAGACTGGGTCTCAGGTTGTTCAATCTTTAATTTGTTTAGCACATATCAGTGATGAGTCCAGGAAGTTCAACAACAAGACGTATTGCTGAGGAATTGGAACATCCTCATCTTTTACTTTCAAGGGTAAACAACTGAGTGCATCTATATTTGTAATTTGATTTCTGGGTCTATGAATAAAGGTATACTCATACGTTGCCAAAATCAATGCCCATCTTTGTACTCTTAATGAGGCTATAGGAGGTATCGCCTTGTCTTCACTGGATAGTCCTAATAATGGCTTGTTGTCCATTATAATAGTAAAATGACGGCCATGTACATATTGATGAAACTCATTAACACTGAAAATGATTGCCAGGCCTTCTTTTTCAATTTGAGAGTACTTTATCTCTGCAGTGCTAAGTGTTCTTGGCATATCCTAAAGGTTGTTCTGATCTATCATCCATTCAATGGGAAAGCACTGCTCCCACTCCATAAGGTGTTACGTTACACATTAATATCAACTCTTTCTTTTGATCAAAATGTACTAGCAGTATAGAAGATTGTAGCAACTGTTTCACTTTTGTGAATGTTTCTTCTTGTGGTGTTTGCCATGACCATCTCTGGTTTTTCTTGAGCAAGTAAAACAGGGGTGCCAGTTCTGTCGACAAATAAGGAAAGACCCTTCCATAGTAATTGATCACCCCCAAGAAGGATTTCAGTTCGGATGCAAAAACAGAAAATGCTGGAATAACTCAGCAGGACTAACAGCATCTGTGGTGAGAAAAACAGAGTTAACGTTTCAAGTCCATATGACTTTTCTAAAGAGAAGTAAAAATGTGATGAAATTTATACTGTTGAAGGGGTGTGGAGCAGGTGAAGCTGGATAGAAGGCCAGCAATTGGTGGGGGCAAAGGAGAGATTAGCAAAGATGTCATGAACAAAAGGGCAAAGGGATGTTAATGGTCATGGTACTGGCTAAAGGAGGTGCTGATGGTGCCAGTAAGGTAAGAGAGCAGAATGTGATAATAGCAGGTTAAGGGTAAGCACTCTGGAAAGAACAACGTGAACAAGTGACAGATAGCCCTCTGGGATTTGGGGTGAGGGGAAAGGACGGTGGTGGGAAAAAAGATTGAAAATAGGATAAAAGGTAGAGATAAAGCAATGAATAAAAATGAAAATAAATAAAAATAAGTGGAAAAGAATAAAAATTAACAAATAAAAGTGGATATTGAAAAAAGGGAATTAAAAAAGGGGGTGAAGATGGAGGAGAGAGTTCATGGTCTGAAGTTGTTGATCTCAATGTTAAATCCAGAAGGCTGTAAAATGCCCAACCAGAAGATGAGGTCCTGTTCCTCCAGTTTGCGTTGGGCTTCACTGGAACATTGCAGCAGGCCAAGGATAGACATGTGGGCATGAGAGCAGGATGGTGTGTTGAAATGGCAAGCGAAAGGGAGGTCTGGGTCATGCTTGTGGACAGACTGAAGGTATTCTGCAAATCAAATTCTGTAATTTGATTTCTGGGTCTATGAATAAAGGTATACTCATACGTTGCCAAAATCAATGCCCATCTTTGTACTCTTAATGAGGCTATAGGAGGTATAGCCTTGTCTTCACTGGATAGTCCTAATAATGGCTTGTTGTCCATTATAATAGTAAAATGACGGCCATGTACATATTGATGAAACTCATTAACACTGAAAATGATTGCCAGGCCTTCTTTTTCAATTTGAGAGTACTTTATCTCTGCAGTGCTAAGTGTTCTTGGCATATCCTAAAGGTTGTTCTGATCTATCATCCATTCAATGGGAAAGCACTGCTCCCACTCCATAAGGTGATACGTTACACATTAATATCAACTCTTTCTTTTGATCAAAATGTACTAGCAGTGTAGAAGATTGTAGCAACTGTTTCACTTTTGTGAATGTTTCTTCTTGTGGTCACCCAGTCTGCGTTTGGCCGCTCTAATGTAGAGGAGACCACATTGGGATCAGCGAATGCAGTAGACCAATTGAAGGAGGTGTCCAACAAGGGACGGCGCAGTGCTGGACCTAATTCTGGGGAATGAAGCCGGATAGGTGGCTGAGGTGGTGGTGGGCGAGCATTTTAGTGATAGCGACCACAACATGGTACTATTTAAGCTTGTTATGGACAAAGGAATAGACAAGTTGCAAAAAAATGTTTTGGACTGGGGGAGAGCAGATTTTAGTAAAATAAGGCAGGATCTGGTGAAGGTAGACTGGGAACAGCTACTTGTGGGAAAATCTACAGAAGAGCAGTGGGGGTGTTCAAAAAGGAAACAGGGAGGGTACAGGCTCAACATGTTCCCTCTAGGGTGATAGGAAGGAGTAACAAGCCCAGAGAACAAGACCAGAGATATTCAGAATACGATGAGAAGGAAAAGAGAGGCTTTTAGCAGATACAAGGGGAGCAAATCACTGGTAAGTAGTGGGTAAAGTATTTACTACTTTAATCACTTATAGTTTAAGGTCTTTTTGTGGTTTACAGTTTGTATACTCTGCAGTAACGAGGATCAGGAAAGAAGGGCCCTAGAGTAATTGACTTAAAAGGTTTAATTTAAAGGGATAAGTCATGGCGGGAGCACTCAAAGATGTGGTGTGCTCCTCGTGCTCATGTGGAAGCCAGGGATTTTTCAAGTACCCAGGACCAGCATGTGTGCAGGAAGTGTGCCCAGCTGCAGCTCCTGGAACTCGGGTTTCAGAGCTGGACCAGCAGCTGGTGACACTGTGGAGCATCCGCAAGTCTGAGGGCATCGTGGATAGCATGTTTAGAGAGGTGGTCATACTGCAGATGAAGGGACTTGAGGAAGGAAGGGAATGGGTGACCACCAGGCAGTCCAATAAAAACAGGCAGATAGTTCAGGAGTCCCCTGGGGGTCCGCTCGCAAATCGGTATTCCATTTTGAAGGCTGATGAGGGTGCTGGTTCCTCCAGTGAGTGCAGACAGAGCCAAGCTTCTGGCACCCATAAGTAGCCTGTCTGTACAGGATGGGGGGAAGGGAGGAAGAGCATTAGTAATAGGGGATTCTATAGTCAGGGGAATAGATTGGCGCTACTGTGGCCATCAACATGACTCCAGGATGGTATGTTGCCTCCCTGGTGCCAGGGTCCGGGATGTCACTGAACGGCTGCAGGGCATCTGGAAGGGGGAGGATGATAAGGCAGAGGTCATGGTACATGTTGGTACCAATGACATAGGTAGAAAGAGGGAGGAGGTCTTGCATCAAGAATTCATGGAGTTAGGTAATAGACTAAAAAGCAAGACCTCTCAGGTTGTAATCTCTGGATTACTCCCAGTGCCACATGCTAGCGAGCTCAGAAATAGGAGAATAGCGCAGATGAATACATGGCTTAAGAGTTGGTGCAGGAGTGAGGGTGTTAGATTCCTGGATCACTGAGACCGTTCTGGGGAAGGTGAAAACTGTACAAGAGGGACAGTCCACATCTGAACCAGAGCGGGACTAACATCCTTGCGGGTGGGTTTGCTAGTGCTGTTGGGAGGAGTTTAAACTAATTCGGCAGTGGGAGGGGACACAGAATGTTAGCAGAATAGGGACATATCTTAATACAGTAAAACAATCAAGTCAGAGGGAATACAGCTGCAATAAGCTTCAAGGGAGCAAGGGAAGGCTGGATGGCCTCTACTTTAATGCCAGGAGTATTACAGGTAAAACAGATGAGTTAAGGGTGAGGATTGACATGTGGAACTGTGATAGAGTAGCCATCGTTGAGATGTGATTGAAGGAAGGGCAGGATTGGCAGCTCAACATTCCGGGGTATACAATCTTCAGGCGAGACAGGGGAAGGAGTAAAAGAGGAGGAGGCATTGCATTATTAGTTAAGGAGTCAGTTACTGCAGTAAGGAGAGATGATATCAGGGAGAGGGCATCGGATGAAGCTTTGTGGGTAGAACTTAGGAATAAAAAAGGGGCAACCACATTATTAGGTGTTTATTATAGACCCCCAGACAGTCAGCAGGAAATTGAGGAGCAAATATGTGCACAATTTGTGGAGGTATGTAAAAACAATAACAATAGGGTAATTATATTAGGTGATTTCAATTTTCCCAGCATTAAATGGGATAAACATAATGTTAAGCGCCTGGATGGAGTGGATTTCTTGAAATGTGTACAGGAGAATTTTTTAGGTCAATATGTAGAGGGTCCAACAATGGGTGGTGCATTGCTGGACCCAATTCTGGGGAATGAAGCCGGACAGGTGGCTGAGGTGGTGGTGGGCGAGCATTTTAGTGATAGTGACCACAACATGGTACAGCTTAAGTTTGTTATGGACAAAGAAATCAACAAGTTGCAAAAAAAATGTTTTGGATTGGGGGAGAGTGGATTTTAGTTAAAAAAAAGGCAGGATCTGGCCAAGTTAGACTGGGAACAGTGACTTGTGGGGAAATCAACAGAGGAACATTGGGGGGGTGATCAAAAAGGAGATGGGGAGGGTGCAGGATCAACATGTTCCCTCTAGGGCGATAGGAAGGAGTAACAAGCATAGAGAACTAAGGGTGATCAGAGATATTCAGATTACGATGAGAAGGAAAAGAGAGGCTTTTAGCAGGTACAAGGTAAGCAAATCAGCAGAGGCATTAGTGAAGTACAGAAAGTGCAGGGTGGAGCTTAAGAAATCAATTAGGAGAGCAAAGAAGGGATATGAGAAAACTTTGGCTGGTAAAAGTAGGGAAAATCCCAAGATATTCTATAAGTCTATCAATGGGAAGAGGATAACCAGGGAAAGAGTAGGGCCCATTAGGGACCAAGGGGGCAATCTATGGGTGGAGCCAGAGGACATCGGTCGAGTGTTGAATGAATACTTCACGTCTGTCTTCACCCAAGAGAATGAGGATGAAGGTATTGAACTCGGAGAGAGAGACTGCTAGTTTCTTAAGCAAATTGATATAGTGAGTGACAATGTATTGGAGGTGTTAGAAGGCTTAAAAGTGAACAAATCTCCAGGTCTGGATGATTTGTGTCCTAGACTGCTGAGGGAGGCAAGAGAGGAGATCGCAGGGGCTCTGACCTAAGTTTTTCATTCCTCTCTGGCACAGTGGAGGTGCTAGAGGACTGGAAAACAGCTAATGTGGTTCTGCTATTTAAGGAGGGTTGTAGAAATAAGCCAGGGAACTACAGGCCAGTGAGTCTCACGTCAGTGAGGGAGAGTATCTATCTCCACTTGGAGAGGCAAGGTTTGGTCAGGGACAGTCAGCATGGCTTTGTCAGAGGGAGGTCATGCCTAGCAAGTTTGATGACATTTTTGAGGAGGTGACCAGGTGTGTAGATGAGGGTAGTGTAGTTGATGTAGTTTATATGGATTTCAGCAAAGCTTTTGACAAAGTCCCACATGGGAGACTTATAAAGAAGGCAAAGGC
This sequence comes from Carcharodon carcharias, assembly GCF_017639515.1. Lineage (NCBI taxonomy): Eukaryota > Metazoa > Chordata > Chondrichthyes > Lamniformes > Lamnidae > Carcharodon > Carcharodon carcharias. Next base: position 66,634,909 of record NC_054480.1, on the reverse strand, counting down.
ACATAGGATACAGGATAATTTGATAAAGTGGATTCAAAGTTGGCTTAGTTGTAGGAGGCAGAGGGTGATGACAGAAGGATGCTTTAGTGACTGGAAGCCAGTGTCCAGTGAAGTACCGCAGGGATCTGTTCTCGGTCCCCTATTATTTGTCATTTATATAAATGACATAGATGACTATGTAGGGGGTAGAATTAATAAGTTTGCAGATGACACAAAGATTGGCCGGGTGGTTAACAGTGAGGTTGAGTGTCTTGGGTGACAGGAAGATATAGACGGGATGGTCAAATGGGCAGATAAGTGGCAGATGGAATTTAACCCTGAAAAGTGTGAGGTGATACACTTTGGAAGGAATAATTTGACAAGGAAGTATTCAATGAACTGCACGGCACTAGGAAGTTTTAAGGAACAAGGGGACCTTGGCGTGTGTGTCCATAGATCTCTGAAGGCGGAGGGGCATATTAGTGGGGTGGTGAAAAAGATATATGGGACACTTGCCTTTATCAAGTGAGGCATAGATTACAAAAGTAGGGAGGTCATGTTGGAGTTGTATAGAACCTTGGTGAGGCCACAGCTGGAGTACTGTGTGCAGTTCTGGTCGCCACATTACAGGAAGGATGTGATTGCACTGGAGGGGGTGCAGAGGAGATTCACCAAGATGTTGCCAGTGATGAAACATCTAAATTATGAAGAGAGGTTGGATAGACTTGGGTTGTTGTCATTGAAGCAGAGAAGACTGAGGGGCGACCTGATCGAGTTATAGAAGATTATGAGGGGCATGTGCAGGATGGATAGGGAGCAGCTGTTCCCTTAGTTGAAGGGTCAGCCACAAGGGGGCATAAGTTCAAGGTGAGGGGGCAGGAGGTTTAGGGGCTATGTGAGGAATTTTTTTTTTTCCCCAGAGGGTGGTGATGGACTGGAATGCACTGCCTGGGAGGGTGATGGAGGCTAGCTACCTCACATCCTTTAAAAAGTACCTGGATGAGCACTTGGCATGTCATAACATTCAAGGCTATGGGCCAAGTGTTGGTAAATGGGATTAGGTAGGTAGGTCAGTTGTTTCTCACATGTCGGTGCAGACTCGATGGGCCAAAGGCCCTCTTCTGCAATGTGATTCTGTGATACTGTGAAATCAGCAGAGGCATCAGTGGAGTACAGAAAGTGCAGGGCGGAGCTTAAGAAAGCAATTAGGAGAGCAAAGAGGAAATATGAGAAAGCTTTGGCTGTTAAAAGTAGGGAAATTCCCAAGATATTCTATAAGTTTATCGATGGGAAGAGGATAACCAGGGAAAGAGTAGGGCCCATGAGGGACCAAGGGGGCAATCAATGGGTGAAGCCAGAGGACATCGGTAGAGTGTTGAATGAATACTTCATGTCCGTCTTCACCCAAGAGAATGAGGGTGAAGGTATTGAACTCGGGGAGAGAGACTGCGATGTTCTTGAGCAAATTGATATAGGGAGTGACAAGGTATTGGATGTGTTGGCAGGCTTAAAAGTGGACAAATCTCCAGGTCTGGATGATTTGTGTCCCAGAATGCTGAGGGAGGCAAAGGAAGAGATCGCAGGGGCTCTGACCCAAATTTTTAATTCCTCTCTGGCCACAGGGGAGGTGCCAGAGGACTGGGGAACAGCTAATGTGGTTCTACTATTTAAGAAGGGTTGTAGAGATAAGCCAGGGAGCTACAGACCAGGGAGTCTCACGTCAGTGGTGGGGAAACTATTGGAGAAAATTCTGACGGAGAGAACCTATCTCCAGTTGGAGAGGCAAGGTTTGATCAGTGATAGTCAGCATGGCTTTGTCAGAGGGAGGTCATGCCTAACAAATTTGATTGAATTTTTTGAGGTGGTGACCTGGTGTGTAGAGGAGAGTAATGTCGTTGATGTAGTTTATATGGATTTCAGCAAAACCTTTGACAACGTCCCACATGGGAGACTTATAAAGAAGGCACATGGGATACAAGGTAATTTGATAAGGTGGATTTAAAATTGTAGGAGACAGAGGGTGATGACAGAAGGATGCTTTAGTGACTGGAAGCCAGTGTCCAGTTGCATACCACAGGGATCTGTGCTGGGTCCCATTTTATTTGTCATTTATATAAACGACATAGATGACTATGTAGGGGGTCGGATTAGTAAGTTTGTGGATGACACAAAGATTGGCAGGGTGGTTAACAGTGAGGTTGAGTATCTTGGGCTAGAGGAAGATATAGACGGGATGATCAAATGGGCAGATAAGTGGCAAATGGAATTTAACACTGAAAAGTGTGAGGTGATGCACTTTGTAAGGAGTAATTTGACAAGGAAGTACTCAATGAATGGCATGACACTAGGAAGTTCTGAGGAACAAAGGGACCTTGGCGTGTGTGTTCATAGATCTCTGAAGGCGGAGGGGCATGTTAGTAAGGTGGTGAAAAAGTCATATGGGACACTTGCCTTTATCAATCGAGGCATAGATTACAAAAGTAGGGAAGTCATGTTGGAGTTGTATAGAACCTTGGTGAGGCCACAGCTGGAGTACTGTGTGCAGTTCTGGTTGCCACATTATAGGAAGGATGTGATTGCACTGGAGGGGGTGCAGAGGAGATTCACCAGGATGTTGCCTGGGATGAAACATTTAAATTATGAAGAGAGGTTGGATAGACTTGGGTTGTTTCCGTTGGAGCAGAGAAGACTGAGGAGCGACCTGATCGAGGTATACAAGATTATGAGGGACATGGACAGTGTGGATAGGGAGCAGCTGTTCCTCTTAGTTGAAGGGTCAGTCACGAGGGGATGCAAGTTCAAGGTGAGGGGCAGGAGGTTTAGGGGTTATGTGAGGAAAATGTTTTTTACCCAGAGGGTGGTGACGGTCAGGAATGTGCTGCCTGGGAGGGTGGTGGAGGCGGGCTGCCTCACATCCTTTAAAAAGTACCTGGATGAGCACTTGGCACGTCATAACATTCATAAGGCTATGGGCCAAGTGGCGGTAAATGGGCTTAGGTAGGTAGGTCAGGTGTTTCTCACATGTCGGTGCAGACTCGATAGGCCGAAATGTCTCTTCTGCACTGTGTGATTCTGTGAGGTGCAAGTGAAGTGCTACATCACCTGAAAGGAGCACGAATGGAGTTCAGGTTTATTTCTTGGTGCTGTGGATTCCTTAATGGCTTTCACTTTTTCTTGAATTGAATGTAAGCCTTGTGACCTAGATTAGTCAACTACTTTGCCGGGAATGTGCACTTTATCTTTTTTGAACCTTACTCCAACCTGCGAAAAACATTTCGGAACTTCTATCAAGTTCATCAAATGTTCCTTTTCAGTGAGTCCAGTCATCCAAATAAACTACAACATGGGGCAATCCCCGTAATAAACTTTCCATGGTTATTTGGAATATGGCACAAGCAGAAGATACGCCAAATGGTAAACGGGTGTATGGGTGCAACCCTTTATGTGTATTTTTGGTGACAAACTTCCAGGATGCCTTCTCTAATTCCAAATGCTGGTAGGCATGACTCATATCTAACTTCATGTAGACCTTTTCATCTGCCAGTTTAGCATATAAATATACTATTTTTGGTATGGGTTGTCTATTCAATTTTGCCACTTTATTACCTGTTAATTTATAGTCCCCACATCTTCTTATGTCTCGGTCGGGTTTGAGAACAGATACAATTGGTGCTGCTCACTCTGAAATTGTACTGGTTGTATCATGCCCAGTTTTTAAAATCTGTCCAGCTCACCATCTACTCTGTCCCACATTGCATAAAGTACTGCTCTTGCCTTCATGAATCTTGGTGTTGCGTCTGGATCTACATGAACTTTTGCTTGTAGCCCCTCAATTTTTCCAAGTTCTTCCTTGAAAACGGAGGCATATTTTTGTAGCAGCTCTGATAACCCATTAGTTCTCAGTTGGAAGATTTCAGTCCATTCCAATTTAATTTCTTTCAGCCAGTTTTATCCGAGGAGTCTAGGTCCCTTGCTTGCTACTACCATCAGGGGTAATCTCACTGTTTGACCTTCATAGTTTACTGTGACTTTACATATGCCCTTGACTTGTATGGCTTCTCCTGTGTAAGTTTTTTTTAATTTTTCAATAGTTTCTTCTAAATTCATCTTACATTCTCCATGATTCAGATATTTAAACATATGCTCACCAATCACCAACCAATCAATAGTGGCTGCTCTGGTATCCACTTCCAATCTGAAAGGCTTCTCATTCACTCATGGTTATATAGATAGGCTCTGTTCTTCCTACCTTTAAATTATATAACAAATATATATCAGCATCTATTACTTCAGGCTTTTCAACACTGTTTATCTCATTGGGTTTTTGGTTTTTTCTGAAAGTCTGCCTGATTTTATCTTTACAATGTTTCATGAGGTGTCCATTTCGATGGCAGAAGAAACATTCAATCTTTTTAAACTGTGTTTCATTACAGGGCTGTCTGCTTCCACTTCTGTCACTGTTATGCCATTTTTTTGCTGCTAAGTTTTCCGTTTTAATTTGTCTGCTAGCGGTGGCTATTTCCCACTTCGGAACAAAGCTCTGCACTTTCGCGCTCTTTTTGATTAAACTCCATGCCCACCATGGAGGACGGCGCCATTTTACACTGCACCAAATGATCTCTAAGCATCTCATTGCTAGATGTACCAAACTCGCAATATTCAGGAAATTGGTTCAGATTCGCCACAGAACAAGCAACTGTCTCCCCTGCAACTCTATTTCTTGAGTTAAATTTAAACCGTTGCATCATCACTGACGGCTTTAGCTGGTAATGTTTCTTTATGAAATTCACAAAATCATCAAAACTTTTTGAGTCTGAGGCACTGGGCACCAAAACACATTCCAAATTAATCTGTGTGTCTTATTCCCACACAAGGACAGAATGATCGCGTGCCTCTTCTCCTGCCCGGCAGTGTCGTTCACCTGGAAGAAGTTCAACATAGTGAGACCAGTTTCCGAGGTTGGATTGAAAGGCTCCATGCTTTCAAATTGCAGCATACTCTGAGGGGATCACTTTGACGCTCAGAAGGAAATTTTCTTTTACTTACACTACCATGCAAGGTACAGCCCAATTTCGGTTCTTCTGGATTTCTTCATTTTATTGCATTTTTTACCTTGTTTTTTCCGTGATTTTTCGTGCTTTTACTCTCGTCACCGGTTTGTTGGATCCAATGCCCTTGGTTTGTTGGGGCTAAAGGATCCAGATTGCATGATTTTTTCGGGGTGACCGAGTTGGTACAGAGACAGAGAACATCAGGAGATCGTTGTTAGGATAAACATGGGGCACAATTTTGCCATGGTCGGGCAGGCACAGCGGGTGGGCCCGGGAGTGGTCGCAAAGCTGCCCGCTGACTGTGATCAGACCCTGACTGCGAGTTCACACTGGCTGGTCAATTAATGACCAGCCAGCTTGAAACGCGCACTACAACGCTCAGCGCTATTAGGTGGGGGCAGGAATTACGTGAGTGCTGAAGTTCGCACATGCGTCTGGATGCGCACAGTAAAAGCTCCCTGCGGCACAGGGAGCTTCCTCAGGGAACTGAAGATTTTTAACAATAAAAATAAAGGTATTTAAAATAATGAAAACATGTCCCCTCAAGTGACTCTTTCACATGAGTAGGGGCATGTTAAATAGGAGTGTTAAAAGTCTTTTTTCAATCACTGGGTGAAACCTCATCCTGCCTGAGGATGAGTTTTTGACAAAAATGCAATGGCTGCTTGGCCTTTTCACCTGCCTGCCTATTGAACGGTTGGACAGGCAGCGAAAAATCCCAATCAATTAGTTGATTAAGGCCTTAATAGGCCGATTAATTGGCGGCAGGTGTGCTGCCGACTCCTGCACAACCTGGCAACCAAAATACCGCACGAGTGCATGATGACATCGGGACGCTCTCCTGATGTCATTGCGTGTTATTTTACACTGTTTCAGGTCAGGCACATGCCAGTCCAATGAGGGAAAAATTCAGCTACAAACTAAACTCTGCAGCTACACTTATCAGTGACTAACTCAAGGCTCTCCCACACAGAAGTAGCCTGCACTGCCCTGCTATTGGATATTAAGATCATGTGACCTTACATTACAATACTTGTCTAAAAGGTATTCCACATATCAGATTAATACAGTGTGGAGTCAGGGGAAGCACCAGTGCATTGTGGGCATGGGTGTGGGGTCAGGGAAAGGAGCAGTGCATTATGGGCATGGGTGTGGGCGCTTGGGAAAGAGTCTTGTGTACAATCTGATAACACAATTGTGTCTGGCAAAATTCAATAACCAGCACATGAGCAAGGGTATATTCAAACTCTATCCAATCTGATAGTAGCAAATGGGAATTGAAAAGTCTGCAATACACACAAGAATGGGGAACAGTGTCTGCAGGTCTCAGTCTTTTCCCTGTTGACAAGTCACCTGTTTCCAGTAAGTTACAATTGGTTATACCTTTCAATAAGTTCTTTACATGTATATTCAAGATTTTGACAGTTGAAATATAGCACAGGGTATCATACTACAGATGAATTTGAACATGTTGACATCTTGTAACTCCTCAGTTAGCCCAAGTTTGCTTAATGCTGAAGTCCTGATTTATTGTAAACCAGTACAATTTCCCAGGAACTTGCCAAAATAGACTGGTCCTGACAATGCTGACTTACGCAAGTTCTCCTGTACATCAAAACTAGTTTCAATCATTCACCTTACAACCAAACTTCTTGTAACAAAAAGCTAAAAACATGGAACATTTACTTGTAAATTAACTCCAAGTGCATAACTATTTAATTTCCAGTACGTTTTTTGATGTACAAAATGGAATGAGGCACTATAAGCTTACATGTACATGTATTAAAATTTGCTAAATGATCACAAATGTTTGAGCTTTGCATGATTTCATTTGATGCCAGTTGATCACAAATGATGTCAGTTTATCACCAAATCATTACTTGGGATGTCAAATGAACATCAGAACATAGGACATAGGAGCAAGAGCAGGCTATTCAGCCCTTCAAGCCTGCTCCACCATTCAATAAGATCATGGCTGATCTGGTTCTGTCTCAACTCCACTTTGCTATCTGCCCCCCCATAACCCCTAACATAAATGATGGCTAAATTGTCACTTTGAATGCACAAGTAAATGCATATGATGCTTGCTGAATGCAAAATTATGTCAATTTTTTTCTAATAGGGGTGTTACTCCTGGAGCAGTGACCCATGTTGGACATTTGTGGTCTCTACCACATATCACTCAAGTAACCTTTTTTCAAGCATTACCCTAGGCACTGATTGGTGCAGCCTATTAAAACAAAGATGAGAGCACAGCAGGGAGATTATCTCTGCTCGTTTGTTCTGGTGAATTGCTAATGCATGCTTTTAGAATGATCTTATAATTTCACCAGCAACAGTGAACACAGAAAATCTTTTCATTATGGGCGGAATCATCCCAGGTTTGCACTAAGTACAGTAGCGGGTGAGTAAACCGACGTTATACCTGCCATCTGCAATGGCGACTTCTCACTGTATCGTCCCAAACCTGCTGCATTAACTATGCATTCCTGGGAAACACAAAGTTTACATGGCAGGGGGTGGCGGGCTCTCATTCACCCGCTACGCCATCACCTCACCATTTCATCATACCAGGCACCATATTTAAAGTGCAGCTGCGCGCACACCTCTCAGTGCTTCCAGCCCAGGGTGCTGCACGGAAGACAGGATAGCTCCAAAAGGCAAGAAGACTGCAGCACCCAGGTTCAATGATGTGACCCCCAAGCACCTTTTGGATGCAGTGGAGGCTCACTCTGATGTCCTTTACCCTCACCCTGGCCACAAGATGGGCAGCAAGCTCACCAATCCAGCTTGAGAGGTGGTGGCAGCAGTGGTCAGCGTCAATGCCCTGCAAAAGAGGACAACAACCTAGTGCCACAAGAGGATGAATGATCTCTGTTCTGTCAAGGTAAGCCAGTTTTCTCATCACTCTCAACTCACACACTCACAACACATCACACATCCACAGGGATCTCACTCACTGCCATTTCAAGGGACCTCACCATTCACTCTTTCACACACACCTTAATTTTCCTCATCCCATCCATGGGACCACTCAGCACCCACACATGCCAGGCATACTTATCATCTGACCTGGCAGGTGTCCTACTTACATTCGCTCTATCTCTATTGATGCAGGACAAGCAGGCACACAACAGGAGGGAGAGGTCACAGACCAGTGGCAGGATGCCTGAAATCAAGTTCCTCACGGACCTTGAAAACAGAGCCATCCAGCTGGCCAGCCATGATCTTGACCGTCCTGCGCTGATGGTGAGGTCGGCGCTGCTCTACCAAGTGAGGATCCAGCAGTGCAACATCCATCAGACAACCATGCAGTGAGTGATGTGTCCTCTTACAGAGGCCACTGCCATGCACTAATTATCTCTCCTTGCTTTTGCAGGTACATGTGCTGAACAGCCGACATGGTCCATGACCCAGGACCTCCAAACAAGCCCCGAGGGAGGCTCAGAAGAGGAATCTGCTGAAACCCTCCCTGAAGTCCTGTCACAGCACTCACACTCTCCACCAGCACAGAGACACACACCCCGGTGGGACCTAGCTTTAGGTAGCCTTGCGATCACAATCTGGCGGGCACATCGCACTGTCTGATCCACAGCAGGCGGTGGCAGGGACTTCCTGGGTATCCGGCACTCGGAGGACTCCTGGAGGCCAGAAATTTACTGAGTCTGAGTCAGATGACGAGCCTCTGGACTCAGTCATGTCACAGTTGCAGGAGCTGCAGGAAGGGATGTCCGCTGCACTCCTCAGATTGCAAGGCACGATGGAGGAGACCGTCCACCTTCAGGCTGAGGTGATAACTCCGGCATGCCAATGAGCTGAGGTCAACACTGGTAGGATGGCAGCCACCATGGAGACCTTGGTCCAGGATGCTACTCCTGCACAGCTGCATGGTCTGAAGTCCATTGCTGACAGCATAGTTGGCTTCCAACAGTGTGCAAGTGGGGTGCAAAGCAGACCAATCTCACTCCAGCAACAGCTTCTCCTCAAGGAGTCAGACAGGGGCAATTAGGCAGCAGGCTGCCTCCACCTCTGCTGTGGATGTCCAGGGAGCAGGGTTAGGAAAGTTAAGAAGATGTAACTCTTATTGAGTTAAAACAATCAAACTAAATTAACAAGATGTAACTCTATTGAGTACAAACCCATTTCCATCTGTTTCAGATGAAGTTACATTGTTTCATAGTTTGCCATTGTGAGATTTAAACTCTTGATCTTGGGGTTACAAACCCAGTACCATAACCACTTGGCTATTTAGGCCAAGCCATTAAGAAGATGTAGTTGCACAGCCTGGGCATGGGTGTTAATCATTTGTACATACTCTTCACTATTGTAAATTAACTCCCAAGAATGTCTCCCTGCCTATAGCTCCTTGTTCTGATGAATAGTGTTCGTGTCACTCAGATGTGAAACCTTCCTGCACAAGTTAAAGGCAGGTATCTCAGTCCAGGGCCTCTTCCCTGTGCTTTGTGCAGCCTTCAGACTAAAGTGCTGGTCTGGCCTCACACTCCTTGGAAACATTACTGGTGCCTGCACCTCGGCAGTGCTTGTCATTGCTGCCAGAATGTAATGGGCAGGCGCTACAGAGTTCCGTCATTCTCTCTGTGTGCTCTCAGCACGTTTAAGGTGAGGCTGTCCCCCCATCTCTTCAGCATCTGTGACCAGTGAAGAGCTCAGGTGCTGAAGGCAGACAAATGATCAGATGCTTTTAACTTTTCATGGGAGCATCTCTATGTTATAACCCTGATCATGGAGTGCAAGCGAGCTGTCTTCGGCCAGACAGGAGTCAGATATTCTCAGAGGCTATGTGAATTTCTTTGGATTATCCTCACCGCATGTCATCATCATCACCCTGCAATCAAGTGACTATTAGGGCCTCCGCTGTGTCTCCATGACAGGAGTATTCTCACAGATGTGTGCTGCCATAAGCCAGATTGGAGTCAAACGTTCATAGATGCAATATGAGGATCTATGGGGTCTCCTCACTGCATGTCCTCATGATGAAGCTAACAGCTATGAGGGCCTTCCGAGTACATCTGCCTCATCTAGCCAGTGTGAGGTGTTCACTGCCGTCATCATCGCTTTTGAGGACATCCTCACCCTCATCACCGTCCTCCTCATGGAGGAGACCTCCAGCTCCCGCATCTCCTCCTCAGCCAGATCCTCTCCCTGTTGCAGTGCCAGGTTGTAAAGGATGCAGCAGATGACGAGGATGCGTGACACCCTCTGTGGACTGTATTGCAGGGCTCCACCAGACCGGTCCAGGCACTGGAACCTCATTTTTAGCATCCCGATGGTTTGCTCCACCTAGTTGCAAGCTGCAGCATGAGCATCATTATAGCGTCGCTCTGCTGCAGTCTGAGGCAGCCGCATGGGTGTCATCAACCACGTCCACTGTGGGTAGCCCTTGTCCCTGAGGAACCAACCCTGCAGCTTCTTTGGAACCTGGAAGACGTGAGGGATATGTGACCAACTGAGAATGTAGGAGTCATGGACAGTCCCTGGAAACCATACACAGACCTGCAGGATGCATTTGTGGTGGTCGCACACCAGCTGCACATTCAAATAATGCAATCCCTTGCGGGTGATATAGTTGACCACTCGTTGCAATGGAGATCTGAGTGCCATGTGAGTGCAGTTAATGGTACCCTGCACCTGTGGGAAACCTGAGATCTGGGAAAATCCAACAGCTCTTGCATCCTGGCTCTCCTGGTCCCGGGCGAAATCCACAAAATTGTGTGCCCTCGTGAAGGTGGTATTCGTGACCTCACAGATGCATTTGTAGTTGGAGACTTGTGAGATCCCACAGAGGTCACCTATGGAGCCCTGAAAGGAGCCACTGGCATAAAAATTGAGCACTGCGATCATTTTCATGGCCACTGACAGTGGATGCCCTCCATGTCCCCGTGGTACCAAATCCTTCACTAGTTGCTAGATGTGACCGCCCAGTTCCCTAGACATACAGAGCCTTCAGTGACACTGGTTGTCAGTCATCTGCACGAATGAAAGATGGTTTAAACCCTGGTTCTACCTAGGTGCCATCCAATGACCACTCATTGTGGCTTTTCAGCAGCGTGCGCAGGAGCTCCAGACACCCTTTCTTCCTGAGGGTTCTATCCTCCCTCTTCCCAGCCAGGCACCTTAGTTGCTTTCTTCTCCATCGTCTCCCTCCCTCTGTAAGCTATGAGGCATACAGCTAGGTCACCAGGCTCCGTGCTCCTGATGTACTCCTCCTGCAGGATGAAAGATAGAGATGCATGGGTTAGCTTGGGTATACTAAGAACTGTCCTGGTTAAGCCTAAAGGCTCCTTAACGCACCACTTAGGTGGCCAGAGTTTAGTGTGCTGCATGGCTGCCTGAAACTCCACCCCACTCCATCTGACCGATTGGCGGCAGCCTTGCCTGTTGGGACTTCATGCGGTGCACTCAGCTCAGGCACAGGCATTCTCCTAACCCACACTGCAAGGCTGCACTTTTAGCTTGAACCATGGGGGAAACTGGTCCAAACTGGATTCTGTGAGCACCTCCACCAGTGACTGCTCCATGGCCAACTTTAGCAAGGAAATTGCACAATGTGCCCAGTTGTCCAATTGTTCTGCAGTCCATTAAAAGACTCAATAGCTTGCAGTCTCTGCCCAAAGGGGTTAAAATCTCTGGAGTACTTGGTGGTACTGGCATGCTTCTGTATTGCCTGAGTGGGCAGGTAAGCTAGAGGCTCAGCGCCATGCATGTCAAACAAAAACAGAAAATGCTGGAAAAAACTCAGCAGGTTTAACAGCATCTGTGGAGAGAAAAACAGAGTTAACATTTCAAGTCCGTATGACCCTTCTTCAGAGTATATGGACTCAAAACGTTAACTCTGTCTTTCTCCCCACAGATGCTGTTAGACCTGCTGAGTTTTACCAGCATTTTCTGTTTTTGTTTCAGATTTCCAGCATCCACAGTATTTTGCTTTTATCCACACATGTCAATGTGACTGCGTCTGAACTATCTCAGCTGCAGAGGAATGGTCACTTTATACAAGGTTTCCCTAATGCATGGCTGTTTCCATCCACCTCCCACTCCACAGGTGCCTGTGTGCTACCTTTAACTGCAGGGCAGCCCCGTCTCCACGCCAGCGCACCTCAACCACAGGGCAGCCCCTGCCCCCGTGCCAACATGCCTCAAACTTGAAGTCCAACAGGCGACCTGGCCGAGCACTGCTCTACATTACTGTGTGTGTCCCTCAAAGGGCAACCCGCCAAGTGCACACCTTATATGTACTGTTGTGAAACACACTGATGTGCAATCACGCTGACATGGACGGACAATCCAGCTGGGGGAGCATTTCCGGCAGGCTGGTCTTATAATGAGATGCAGATGTATTACAATGAGGTTCCTGAAGAACGATGGTGGGAAACGCAGCCCGCCATTGACGGATTGAGCGGATGATCTGCTTTCACGCCATATTGTCCACTCCCACTGCCGAGCATGCCCGATGCCTGCTGGAATGGACGATTGCACCCATGTTGCTAACATATTATGCAATATGTTCTTCATATGAAATTATCCCTTCTGCTGATGTGAGGATAGTGACTGATTTCCCCACCCAGCCCTTCCCACTCCCCCAAAGCTAAGAGTCACTGATGTAAATGAAGAACACTAACACTGCTCCAATTCCAATCAAATTAGCGCAAGCCAGGTTTCAAACCTGGCTTCTTTCTGATCTATGTAGCAGAGTTCAAATGTCAACAAAACTAATTTGTAAAACATTAAAATATCATGCTAATGATGTAGCTCATGTTAAAACAGTGATATTAATTACCTTAATTATCTGTGACATATCTGTGTAATACGGGGGAAATCCCCCAGCCCAAAATCTAACCTGTTTTCTTTGAAACCTTGAAGTGGTGTAATGCAAACCTCAGATTAATAACATTCAAGGGTTTGAGCAGTTTATAAAAACAGGTTTAATACCAGCTTGCCTCAGTTGGTAGGACACTTGATTCTGAGTCTGAAATTCTGATGCAAACTCCATGGTGGACTTGATAATCTAAGCTGACACGTCAGAGCACTACTGTAGGAAGTAGAGTGCTGGATTTCTGTTGAAAATATCAAAACAAGGCCAGATCCTGTGATATTCTTCAAAGAAGGCCAAGGCCTTCACCTAGTGTCACCATCATTCCTCCCACAATCAAGTCTCCAAAAGCAGATAATTGGGTCATTCATTCATTTGCTGTTTGAGGGACATTAAAAAAGGTGGCAGCATTTGCACACTTGAAATGTAATCCATTGAGACTCCTTGAGGACAGAAAGAGCATTATCAAGATGTGGGTTATTTCTTTCTTCTTTGTTGGTGAACCAATGACAAAAACAGTTTCTATTCCCTGGAGCATATTTAATGTACTCAGTGCTTTGACTTATCTACAAACATACGAATTAGGAGCGGGAGTAGGGAACTCAGCCCCTCAAGCCTGCTCTGCTATTCAATAAGATTATGGCTGATCTGAATGTAACCTCCACATTTCTGCCTATTCCTGATAACCTTTCACTGCCATGATAATCAAGAATCTATCTCTGTCTTAAAAATATTCAAAGACTCTGCTTCCACTGCCTTTTGAGGAAGAGAGTTCCAAAGACTCTCATCCCTCTGAAAGAAAGAATTTCTCCCTATCTCTGTCTTAAACGAGCAACATCTTATTTTTAAACAGTGGCCCCAATTTTAGATTCTCCATAAGAGGAAACATCCTCTCCACATCCAACCTGTCAAGAGCCCTCATGATCTTAAAGGGTTTCAGTCAAGCCCCTTACTTTTCTAAGCTCTAGTAGATACAAGCTTAACTTGTCCAACCTTTCCTCATAAGACGACCCACCCATTCCTGGTGTTAGTCTAGTAAACCTTCTCTGAATTGCTTCTAACGTATTTACATCTTTCCTTAACTAAGGAGACCAGTACTTTACAAGATGCTCCAGATGTGGTCTGACCAATGCCCTCTACAACTGAAGCATAACCTCCCTACTTCTGTAATCAGTTCCTCTCACAATAAACAATAACATTTTATTAGCTTTCCTAAAGCAGTTCAGAGAATAATAACAGAGAGGTTCAGATGTTTCTTTACCTCGCCAAGTTGAAGTCTTTTTATAACCTATTTCTCTGGCAGAAGTCTTGACAATTCAAGTACAAATCTGGTAGCTTAAGCAGAAAGAATTTAGATAGCACTGCATGAAAATTATAATTTTTTCTTATTTTTTTTTCTTCTGGATTCTATTCAGTAAACTTTCAGGAGATGTTGTCATTCCTAAGGAAGGGGGAAGTTTTTCTATTTTGTCAGATCTTAATTGAAGCAGGAACTAAAAAGCAAGCCTTCAGGTGGAGGGAAGGAAACCTGTGTTGAGCACTCATGGTTGAGAAGACTCGCTGTAAACTCTGAGGATGTGCCAGAAAAAAAAATAGAAACGGTACTTTGAGGCTCAGAGTGTTCATTAAAGGAATCTGCCACAACCCAGGGCTGAGACAATAAGCCTAAGATGTTGATCTAAGAACCCAGAATATCCATCAATAAAGTTAAAGGAAAAATGACTTTGTAGGAAGCCATCACCAGAGCACTGTAAACCAAAAAAACAGCTTAAAAAATTACTTAAGATAAGACACCTTGGCCTCATGATGTTGAAGGCTGATATTCGGAAGATTCTGAGCCTATAAGTCAGCATTGGAAACAATATTGCTTATTAGAATTGAATAATATTGTAGGGTAGCTGAGTTGTACTATTTGTGATAATGTTGATCTGCAGACACTTCTTGGGTGGAAACTTTAAGTTTATTTACAATATACTCAGCAGTGACTACATGTGTGCTTTCTTCTCCAACTCTATCTGTACACTGACTGCTGAGGTAGTCCATGCTACTCTCTTTTTGGTTACTACAGATCATGCAATCTTGCCTAACAAACATTATTCTTAAAGGTACAATGCACGTTAAATAAAACCATAATTACACCATTCCTCCCCCTTTAACTTGGCTATGCATATTATATTTACAAGTGCATATTTTTCAAGACAACATAATATTTACACCGGGGAAGGAATTTACAAGTTCAGCCTTTCAGGTGGCTTCCTGGTACATGTGCAACGTTGCAGCTCCACAATTTCAGATTTTTTGACAGGAACCTCCTTTTCCAGAGTTGCCTGAACATCTGGTGCTTCTGTGGACACTTGCAGTTTTGTACCCTCAACTCTTACAAGAATGTCAGACATGTCAGTCCTGGGCTGAGTATCCTCAACAGGAAACACAGATCCGGTCATGGTTACTGGTGGAACCAAATATTGATTATTTGTCTCTCTTTCTCTTCCTTAAATGGTCCACATGTTTATGGATGATCTGGCTTTCCACCTCCACATGGTAAGCTAGAGGTCCAGTCACTGCAGTTATTTCACCCAGTAATCACTTTGGTCCTTCCCTGAAGTTTTTCACGTATACCGGCTCTCCCACGGTAAATTTCCTCTCACATCTATGCCAGTCATGTCTAGTTTTCTGGCTTCCCTGACTCCTTTCCACCTTCCCCTCTAAAATCAGCATTATTAAGCTCAATCTCATCCTGAGACAGTGTTTCAACAATAACTCCACAGATGTGACACCTGTTGTTGTGTGAGGGTTAATCCTGTAATGAAAAAGAAAGCATGCTAGCTTGGTTGCCAAGGAATCGCCAGTTAGCTTTTTCACGCTTGTCGTAAATGTTTGAACTGCCCTTTCGGCCAGTCGTTTGAGGAAGGATGGTATGGTGCAATTTTCACATGAATGATACAGCTTAGGCTGATAAACTGTTGAAACTCAGCACTTATAAATGCCATGCCTTTATCAGAAACAATTACTTCTGGTAGGCCGTGAATGACAAAATTCTGACGTAGTTTCTCAATTGTAGTGGCCGACATTGGTGTCCTCACCTCAGATACATCCAACCATTTTGAATGGGCATCGACAATGAGCAGAAACATTGTCCCCAGGAAAGCTCCAATGTAGTCAATGTGTAACCGCACCCAGGATCTACCTGGCCACTCCCATGGGTGTAACGGAGCTGTCACTGGCAACTTTTGCAGTTGTTGACATTGCACACAGTGCTTTACTAAATTTTCTATTTCGCCATCCATCCTTGGCCACCATAGATAGCTGCGTGCTATGGTCTTCATTCGGGAAATTCCTGGATGGGCACTGTATAGTTAAATTAAAAGTGGCTCCCTTCCTTTTGGAGGAACTATCACTTGTGCTCTCTACAATAAGATGCCATCCTGGCTGGTTATTTCATGTCTTCTATTGAAGTAATGTTTCATTTCATCAGATACGGGCTCCTGTGACCAACCACGTAGAACTTGTTCTCGTACCTGAGATAGTACTGGTTCCACATACCAGCGAAGAGTCTAAGAAATTTAACAGTAAAACAAGTTCCTGTGGAACTGGGATGTGCTCATTATTTTTTTTTAAAGATGAACGATGAAGTGCGTCGACGTTTGTGATTTGATTGCCAGGCCTATGTATGAAATTGTTTTCGTCCGCTGCCAGAATTAAGGCCCATTGTTGTATTCTTGCTGAGGCTATGGTGGTATAGCTCTGCCCTCACTAAACAATCCTAGCAATGGTTTGTGCTCAGAAATGATTGTAAAATGGCAGCCGTGTAGGTACTGGTGAAATTTCTTAACACTAAAGATGATGGACAGACCTTTTTCAATCTGCTAGTATCCCTTTTCCACTGTGGTGAGCGTTCTTGATACAAAACCTATAGGCTGTTCCGTGGTGTTGTCTATCTTATGAGAGAGCACTGCTCCCACTCTGTAGGGAGATGCATTACATGTCAGCACCAATTCTTTCGTTTGGTCATAATGCACTAATAGATCAGATGAGTGCAACAATTGTTTCACCTTTATGAAAGCTTCTTTCTGGGGCACCTCCCAAGACCAACATTGGTTCTTCTCAAGTAGAGAATGTTTTTTTTTAATCATTCACGGGATGTGCGCTTTGCTGGCTTGGGAAGGTGGTGGTGAGCTGCCTTCTTGAACATGCAGGGAGGCCAGCACTGTAGACAAATTGGGTAACAGCCACCCATAATAGTTGATCATTCCTAGGAATGACTTGAGTTTGGAGGCATTCTTAGGGGCAGGTGCCTTTCTTATGGCTCTCACTTTCTCCTCAGCCAGGTGGAGGCCCTTTGAATCTACCCGGTGAACCAAATAGATTACCTCCCTTGTTTGGAAGGTGCACTTTTCTTTTTTTTGGCACAGACTTTAATCTTGGCCTTCTTTTTGACTTCAGTATTAGCCAGATTTCTCTCAGATGCAAGCTCAACTTGTCTGAGCTCAGTGGCTGAGTTTCCCAAAATTTCATCATTTGTCTGCTACTTGGAAAATTGTGACTTTTGCTTCCAAAGCCTCTTTGGCTTCATTTAGCTGATTCTCTAGCTCTTCCCTTTCTTTTTTGTATTTGTTTGCTGCCCGGAATATGAAACATTGTTGTTTCTTCACTTGCAACTCATTCTTCATTTTGTTCAGAGAAGTGCTGAACTCTTCCTGTTTCTCTTCATACTTTTCCAGAGGTACAAATTTTGACTCGAGGGAATCTTGTAGTGTGTCTTTCAGCAGGTTTTCTTTTTTCCTTCGAAGGTTGCTCACCTTGCCTCAAATTCTGTCATCAAACAGGGTCTCTTTGAGTTCCTTCTACTGTTCTTCCAGGTTTTGGCTTAGGACAGCCTACATTTCTTCAGGTTGTTGAGTACTTACACACTCATTTTTCAAAACAGGAAGGCTTCCAGCTTCCTTTTGGAATATCAGTGGCCAATCAACATTGATTTCCCTTAGCCAATTTCATCCTAGAAGGCTTGGTCCTCTGCCTCTCAATACCAATACTGGTAGCTTTGCCAATTGGCTTCCATAATGGACAGTTAGTCTGCTTATGTCTTTTATTTGAATGTCTTCATCTGTAAATGTTTGTAGCTTGGCAGCTGCTTCTTCTAAACTTAATTGATGTTCACCATTATTCAAATATCTGAAGGTAAGTTCCCATGTCCTCTTCAATTCTAACAGATTCTCCATTCACTTCCACTGTGACAATTTCCAAATATCAGATTAAACAAGTAAATGTCTGAATTTGTTGTTTCAGGCTCTTCTACATTGTAGATTTAATTGGGCTTCTTCTTTTCTTGACAAGCCTGCTTGACTCTTTCCTTGCATTGCCTCATCGTATGTCCATTTTTATGACAATAGTAGCAATCGAACAGCTACTAGAAGGGAAAACTGTGTCAAATCAGTGGGAGGCATTCAAAAGTGAGATTCTACAGGCACAGTGTGAACATGTCCCCACAAAGAAAAAGGTGATACTGCCAAATCTAGAGTCCCCTGATTATCGAGGAGCATACAAGGTAAGATAAATTAATACTGTAGAAAGCCTGGATGAGTATAGAAAGTACAGGGGTGAAGCAAAAATGGAAATTAGGAAAGCAAAGAGAGGATACAAAAATAATTGGTAGATAAAATCAAAGAAAACCTAAAGGTGTTTTATCAGTACATTGAAAGCAAGAGAATAACTGAGGAAAGAGTTGGGCCTATCAGAGATGTACATGGTAACTTGTGCATTGATGCTGAAGATGTGGGCAGGGTTCTTGATGAATACTTTCTCTCTGTCTTCAATAAGGAGAGGGATCATGCAGACATTCTAGTTAAAGAGGAAGAGTGTGAAACATTAGATAAAATAAGGATAGTGAGAGAGGAAGTACTGGAACGATTGATATTCTTAAAGGTGGATTATTCACCAGGGCCGCATGGATTGTACCCCAGGCTGTTAAAGGAAGCCAGGGAGGAAATAGCAGGTGCTCTGAGGATCATTTTCCAATCCTCACTAAATACAGGTGAGGTACCAGAGGACTGGAGGTCTGCAAACATTGTACCATTATTTAAAAATGGTGTGAGGGATATGCCAGAAAATTATAGGCCAGTCAGTCAGACTCCGGTGGTCGGCAAATTATTGGAAACAATTCTGAGAGTAGGATAAGCTGTCACTTAGAAAGGCTTGGGTTGATCAGGGAGAGTCAGCATGGCTTTGTTAGGGGAAGATCATGTCTTAATAATTTAATCAAATTGTTGAGGAAATAACAAGAAAGATTGATGAGGGTAGTGCAGTGGATGTTGTCGACATGTATTTTAGTAAGGCATTTGACAATGTCCCACATGGCAGACTGGTCAGAAGTGAGATTCCATGGGATACAGGGGAATGTGGCAGGTTGGGTCCAAAATTGGTTCAGTGACACGAAACAAAGGGCAATGGTTGATGGATGTTTTTACGAATGGAAGGCGGTTTCCAGTGGTGTTCCACAAGGCTCAGTGTTGGGGCCCTTGATGTTTTTGTATATATTAATGATATGGACTTAAATGTGGGAGGCATGATTGGAAAATTAGCAGATGACACAGACATTGGTTGAGTAGTTGATAGTGAAGAGGATAGCTATTGCCTCCAGGGTGATTTTTATGGCTTGGTTGAATGGGCAGAAAAGTGGCAAATAGAATTCGATCTGGAGAAGTGTGTATAATGCATGTGGGGAGGGCAAACAAAGCAACTGAATACTCAGTAAACAGGAGGTTATTGGGAGGGGTAGAAGGAGTGAGAGACTTTGGAGTGCATGTCCACCGGTCCCTGAATGTGTCAGAACTGGTGGATAGGTGGTAAAGAAAGCATTTGGAGTGTTTTCCTTTATTGGACAAGGCATTGAATACAAAAGCAGGGATATAATGATGGAACTGTATAAAACGCTGGTTACGCCACAGCTGGAGTTTTGTGTACAGCTCTGGTCACCACATTACAGGAAGGGCATAATTGATCTGGAAAAAGTACAGAGAATATTTACAAAAATGTTGCCAGGACTAGAAATTGCAGCTATGAGGAAAGATTGGATAGGCTAGGGTTCTTTTCCTTAGGACAGAGGAGGCTAAGAGGTGACCTAACTGAAATGTACAAACTTATAAGGGGCCAAGATAGGGTAGACAGGAAAGACCTGTCCTCCCTAGCTGAGGAGTCAATTACCGGGGGCATAAATTTAAGGTGATTGGTATAAGGATTAAAGGAGACATGAGGAAAAAGTCTTTCACCCAGAGGATGATGGGCGTCTGGAATTCACTGCCCGAATTGGTGGTTAAGGCTAAAAAGCTCAACTCATTTAAAAAGTACCTGGATCTGCATCTGAAGTGCTGTAACCTGCAAGGATACCGACCAGGTGCTGGAAAGCGGGATTAAAATGAATGGCCAGTTTCTTTTTTCTCTTTTTTTTGGCCAGCGCAGACATGATGGGCTGAATGGCTTCTTTCTGTGCTGTAACTTTTCTATGGTTCTACCTTCGATGTGATAGGCCTTTGTTTATTGAAATGTGACAGAAGTGATTATTAGTACACAAATAGGGTCACAATTCCTTCAGCCTGGTGAGCACTTTTTTTAATATTGATTTTATAAGGATTGCTTAATTTGTTCTGTTTCAGATCTTGCACTGCTGATTAATAGGTGATAAATCTTAACCAGTGATGACAGATGATCAAGGAACGTCTGATTGGGCTACTCTGTTTCTGGAAGCTCCCAATCTTTACCCATTCTTTCTGAGTATTTGTACACAGAGACAAACATACAAAAAATTCAATACTTCACTTGGCCTTAAGGAATTAACCCCTCACTCCCACTTCCAGCACAAAGTATCGATTGAAGGAGTCTTCTCTGAAGCACATATAACTTAATATCTCAATATCTGTGACGATGACCCCTGGAGACACCTCGATCCTATTTAAATTTCATCTTGCTTTAATAAACAGACTAAATTTTCTGCCATTGCAAAGCTGTGTCATGCAGAGACAGATGGGTAATAAGGCCTGGGCTAGAATTATTGGATTTCAATTGGGCCTGTGCATCAAATCAATGACAGAAACTCATACTGCGCTGAGGTGCTGACGAAGATTAATCCACTGAATGTTGCAATCTTGCCAGGCAATAATTGTAAACTGGTGAAATATCAGGGTCTGGATAGACCATGTGCTGCATTCAGACAAAATTAATGCTCAGATTTTTATTTGATTTTATTACATTGAATGTTTCATTGACAGTTTGTAATGACACCCACTAAAGTTAAAAAGCCAATGTCAGATCTCTGCCACTTGTCAACTCATTCTGCTTTGGAAGACTTAAAGTGGCAGGTTCCCATTTCGCAGTAGCCTGTCCTTCAAATATCCATCTGAAAGCACACTTGCTTTACAAAGGTCACATCACACCAGAGATGATATTTCCCTCTGCTCGCTAACTTAATGAAACATTAACACTGAGCAGAAAGCAGAAATGACACTTTGCACTGACACATCTATCTCTCAAAAATTAGCAGACTTTGGAAAATGCAGACATTGCTCATAAGGAAGATCAATAGGTAATGATTTTGTTTGTTCAGAGAATAGGTGGCATTTGGAGTAGAGCTGGTATAATGCCATATGTGCCATCAATAATGCTGTGCACTGTAAAGAATGATGTGAATCTAAGTTTCTAACAGAACAGTTGA
Organism: Carcharodon carcharias; assembly: GCF_017639515.1. Taxonomy (NCBI): domain Eukaryota; kingdom Metazoa; phylum Chordata; class Chondrichthyes; order Lamniformes; family Lamnidae; genus Carcharodon; species Carcharodon carcharias. Next base: position 66,613,344 of record NC_054480.1, on the reverse strand, counting down.
ACAGCAGAGATACACGGGAACACAGAGAAAAATACACAGCAGTTATCAGAAATTAGAATATCTAAATGAATCATGGCACTTTAAGGGGAGGCGTTGGCACAGTGGTATTGGGAGTATTCCAGAAATGCAGGGTAATGTTCTGGGGTCTTGGTTTTGAATCCCACCATGGCAGATGATGAAATTTGAATTCAGTAAAAATCTGGAATGAAATGAATGACCATGAAACTATTGCTGATTGTTGTTAAAAACCCATCTAGTTCACTAATGCTCTTTAAGGAAGGAAATATGCCATCCTTAGCTGGTCAGGCCTATATGTAACTCCAGACCCACAGCAATGTGGCTGACTCTTAAATGACCTCTGAAGAAGGGCAATTAGGGATGGGCAACAACTGCTGGCCTAGCCAGTGACACCCACATCCCAGGAACGAAAGAAAAAGCAAAGACCTGACATAAAGGAAGGCCCTTCCACACTGTGCCTGTCAAGTACACTAGCTATATGAAAAGACATATTCTGAATTTTTGATTTTGCTGGATCCCATGCCTTCATCCCTTCTTTTGGAATTTGTACAGGATTTGGGGGTGGTTGCAAATGGAACTTTTATTATACCATGCAAATGAGAGAAATATATCATAGAACCACTGTGCTCAGAAGGAGATAATCAGCCCATTGTGTCTATGCTGATATACAATCAGAAGTGGTACATTCCACTGAAATATGTAAATTTTCCTGACTCTTAAGTGTTGGCTGGGGCCGGGTATGCAAATATGGGCAAGGGAATGGATGCCCACCAGTGAGAGAACATTTGGGACATTCACATTTTTACTGGAATTTACAGGCTTTTCATCCTGGAGAGTTCTGTCTTTACAATTTGTTTAAGCATGACACAGAAATTTTTAGCAGGCAAATGTGTAACATATTTAGCCTTTCTTTACTTTGTTCCTGAGACATGCACATTGCTGGCAAGACCAGCGTTTATTGCACATTCCTGTTTGCTCTTGAGAAGGGGTGATCCATCTTCTTGAACTGTCATGGACAGAAGCTTCTGCAACAGGTTTGGTGAGGATAGGGCCAGGTAGGTTTTCCCCTCTTGTTGGTTCTTTCTCCACCTGTCAGAAGCTCAGTCTGGCAGATATGTCATTCAGGACTCGGTCAGTAGTGGTGCTACCTAGCCAGTCTTGGTGATGGACATTGAGGACCCCACCCATGAGAGGAAGTGTGTGTTAAATGTAATATGGTGAAAAGATTGAAGGAAATAAGATTAAGAATGGCAAGCAATTCTTGCTACAGGAGGGAACAGGAATGAGAGAAAATAAGATTTGCTGCCTTAATAAAAGTGAGCACAATTTCTATTTAAAGTATTTCAGTTAATTTATTTAAGTGAGCCCAAATTCTCACACATTTACCAGCAAATAAATAGTCTGTCATATTGACCTTCAAACTGGTGGAGCATTGATTTTAGTGTTTACTTTATCTTCCTGTGCTCATTGCTGTTCTAAAGATTTTCTTCTTTACACTGTATCATTTAAGAACATTTAAGAACATTGTATAAAGCTGTTCCAATTTAATTGCAGAGTAGATAATGCAGACTTCATGCAGTTCAGTAGAAATCACTTGCCTGTGTGGAATACTTTTTTCCAATTACACTTTAGTGAGGCAAAAGCTACAATTTTGTGTGCTTGAAAAAGAGATAAAAAGAAAAGCTGTAAATTTTCAAAGTATTCAATGATTAGATTAGAGAGAGAGAGAAAAAAAATGACAGCATTTCAGTTATAATGTTTATCAGGGGCAGAATTTTTCATTTTGAGGGCGCGCACCCGACCCACTCCAGCGTGAAATAATGCATGATGACGTCGGCCAAGCATGCCGATGTCAATGCGTGCTTGCACAATATTTCACTAGGCGGGCTCGTGATGGAGATGGAGGCACATCTGCCATGAATTAAAAGGCCAGTTAAGGCCCTTGAGACAGCAATTGTCTTTGACTTTACGTAGCCAGTCCAATTTTTCAGCCATCACACGGGCAAAATGGGAGGGTGGGCAGGCCACAATTAGCAAAAGCTCATTCATCGGCAGGACAAGGAGAGTCCGTGGCTTTGTCAATGTGAGTAGTGTGGAGTTTTGGATATAACTTGCTGCTGTTTGCTTTTGTGAACTGGAAAGCTTCATTTCACTTCAGAGCTGTATTCTGAGAATTTCTAGGCTTCAGTTCAGGGCTCATTGTTGTCTTCCAGGCATCCAAAGGATTCAGACCACGTGGGCCTTCCAGGCATCAGAGTGGCTTCCATAACCTTGGTGATGGGGATTGTGCTCTTTGCTGGAGGCACCTCCTCTGAGGAGGAAGAGAGGGACAGAAGGGAGAAGAGGCCAGGTGTCCCAAATGCAGCTTCCAGAGGAGTGACCTGTGGAAGGAGAGGCGCAGGCACAAGGGGGCAGGGCCAACAGGAAGTCCAAGGTGGAAGGGACCTCAGAAGACACCATTATCCCACCAGCAGAGTTTACAGGCAGCGATACAGTTACCTCAATATGTCTGAAGTGCAATGCCAAAGGAGGCTCCATCTCTCAAGAGACACTGTGACCTCCATCTTTCAGAGAATCGGCCCTGAGATCAGCTCCGACTGTGTGGGTGGACACAATGGCCCACAACTTCTATGTTTCTGGCTCTTTCCAGAACTCAGTGGAGGATCTGTGTGGAGTCTCACAATCAGCTATCCACAGTTGCATCAAATTGGTGACAGAAGCTCTGTTCAGGCATGCATTGACTTTCATTCATTATTGTATGGATGAGGCCAGCCAAGCAGAGTGAGCCAGGGACTTTGCAGCGATTGCTGGGTTCCCTGCATCCAGGGTGCAATAGGCTGCACACATGTGGCCATCAAGGCACCAGCGGGTGAGCCGGGTGCCTTCGTCAACAGCAAGGGATTCCACTCCTTGAACATGCAGACAGGAGATGTAGATTCTACAAATCTGTGCAAGGTACCCAGGCAGCTCCCATGATGCTTACATCCTGAGACACTCCCAGGTGCCAAGTCTCTTCAGTGCTCCAGCCCGGTTGGACAGATGGCTGCTGGGTGACAAGGCCTATCCCCTCAAAAGGTGGCTCATGACGCCTCTCCGCCATCCAAGAGCAGAGGCCAAGCAGTGGTACAACAGGAGTCATGCCTCCACAAAGGCGGTGATAGAGAACCATAGGTCTTCTCAAGATGTGCTTCTGATGCCTGGACCGTTCAGGGGGCGCACCATAATACCTCCCAGAGCGTGGGACACAGATAGTGGTTGTGTGCTGCGCTCTCCACAGTCTGGCACTGGCAAGGGGGTACCACTGGAGGAAGAAGATCTTGATGCAGCTACACAGGCAACAGTTGATGAGTTCATTAGTGAGTCCGAGGATGAGCATGGTGAGGAGAATGCTGAGGACATGGACTCTGACCTGGGTAACCTCCAGGGAGGTAGGGACACCCGGGACGATTTGATCCGATGCTCCTTCAGCTAGCCTACCAAATAAGAACCATCACCACATGCCAGGGCTGCAGGCTCCATACTCGATCCCAGAGAGGAGCATTTTCTTGGCTAACAACATACATTCTGTACCTTTGCAATATAGTTTCAAGAGACACACATCCATCATAACATCATGGCCTTCTCTGCACCTACAGAACAAATGAAGCATACAGAGACTGATATTCACAATTAAATGAGATGTTATTTTGTGCTGTGAAACATTGCTGAAATGAACGTTAACCGGTGTTTTCCATCACACGATGAAAATATTCAAACCAAAATGGGGAAATGAAATATCACCATTGATAAGTCCGTCTTGTGCTTAAGGTGCTTTACATTTACACTTGTGGGTGCTACTTGTTGGTGCTCCCCGCTCGCTGGCACCAGCATTGGGGACAGTCTGCTGACTCTGCTGTCTTGTTGGCCTTGATGACCTTGGCGTTTGTCCTCTGGCCCATGGAGCCTGTGCTGACCCCGCCTGGGAGGGAACGGCCAGTGCCACGGCTGGCATCTCCCCAGTCGCTCCAGCCTCATCAGATGCCACGGCAGAGGTGAGGAAGAGCTGCTGCCATCATCCGGAGCACCCTGAGAGGAGACCTCTGAGACAACAGGCAGCTCGTATGCCAACATGAGGTTGCATTGGATTTTCCTGCTCATCACTGATGGCTGGGCACCTAAATGGGATACCCAATCCATCTCCCACACTGACACTGACCAGCTGAGGCCATTGCCGATGTGTGATCTTGCAAGTCCGAGTGGACCCCTGAGTGAGTCCCTGGAAGAGCCTCTCCATGAGAATCGCCACTCTCTCCTTGGAGGAGGCATTGCACGCAGCCATGAGGGTCAACGCAGTGGTCATGCTCCACAGGGACTCCTCCACAGTGGACACCATGGCACGCATTTCCTCATGTATCTCTGCCAGATCCTTCAACTCACCCTGCTGGACTTCCAGCATCTGCTGCCCTAATGGATGACCCTAGAGGCCCATCATCAGCCATTGACTGAGCATTGTCCTGGTCCCCAGCAGTCCACCTGCACCTCAAGCGAGTGTGAAGTGCCCTCACCAATGTGCACCAAGATACTAGACAGCGATCCTTTGCCCACTGAGGTTCTGGTATCTGCTCTGGTGCCCGCTTGACAGTGAGGATGTGACGCAGGCGTGTGCTCAACATGGTGGTCCTCTGGGGTCGGGGGTGGGCCTTCAGGCTCCTCATGATGACCGGCTGCTGGTGAGCCTAAAAGGGAGAAGAAGATCTGTCATTAGTTTAAGTCATGACACTGTCATATGCATGCCAGGCACCCTGGTGAGACAGGAATATGCATCATGGTGCCCTCGTCTTTCCCTTATCAATGGGGTCTCCAGGTTTGAGGCTCTCATCAATATAGAGACTACACTGGAATGATTGCAAAAACCCACACTCTCACCTCTGTGCACTGCACTCTTACCTTCGTCTGGCACCCCAACCTCACACCTGACTGAGGTGCATTGCGCCTCTCAAGCTCCAGGGCATCCTGCTTGTATTGTGTGAGGATTAGGAGGTGTGTGGGTCCCCCGCTAGTCTGCAACTCTCAATATTATTATGGGATGTCTTTCCCTGAAAGGACAGTGGAGCATTGATTAGTCCACTCTCTACATGCAGTACCATTGCAGCCTGGCCTACTCCACCTGTTCTGCAAAGTGACCTATGCCAACCCGATACTCACCCTTCCCAATCGCAGGAGATTGTTGAAATACTTCCAGCACTGGACCCATGTGCGCATCACCAGGTCATGGCTGCTGATCCTGGATGCTACCTCCTCCCAGGCTTTTTTGGTGAGGTGTGGGGGCTTCCTTCTCCCATCTCTGGGGACAAGGGTTTCCATCCTGGCCACAAGTCCTCCAGGCACTCATCTGAGAAACGCGAAGCCGACTGCCCTGCCAACCTGCCCTCCCACCTGCCCTGTCCCAACGCAATGGGACCCATCTTTATTTCAGCATCCTTCCAGGGGCTGCCTGGTCCGATTTTGAATCAGCCGCTGGGTTGCCATTGGACAGGACGGACATCATGTTCCCGCCCTCTGCCCCCACTCCCGCCTGCCCCTTCTCACTGATTTCCCAGCCGCCATTCATGCTGGGTGGGCCTTAATTGGCCCACCAGTATGAAATCGTAGTACGTTGCTGGTCGCGGGCAGCGGGAGGCCTCCCGACTGCTGCTGACCCCGCCAAGCCCTCACACCAAAGGTAAATTTCTTCACCAGGACTTGTTGAGGACAAGGCAACAAAATGTGTGTGGTACCTTAGTAATTTTGGAATTGGACCAGCACCCTAAAAGCTCAATCATGACCACACTAATTTTACATGCGCAAAACGGGCACCTAAGAATCTACTGTGCAGGCAGCATGCCCATCCCACATCTGACACTGGAAATTCATTGCCACCACCCCCTGCTTTGGATCAGACTCCACCATAGGCATTCAGAATCAGTTAAAAGTCTCCTTATCAAATTTATATAAGGTACATATATTTGCTGTAGGACCCTTTCACCACCGCAGCACCTGAATTGCCACAAGATAAAATTGTTCAGCAAATCATGGCTTTAACAAGCAGCAAGGACCATTCAACCATTTTATTTAAAGGGGTCTTCTGGTAGGTATAGGCTGGTTATTCGTTTGCATAGAAAAGGTGGCATTGCGGCTGTGTTACTAAACTAGCAACCTAGAGGCCTGGCTAATGATCCTATGATATGAGAGTTCAAATCCCACCATGACAGCTGGGGAATTTATATTCAATTAATTAACTAAATCTGGAATAAAAATCTAGTATCAATAATGGTGACCACGTAACCAGGAGATTGTTGTAAAAACACATCTAGTTCAATATTGGCTGTACCTACACCACATAGATTGTATTGGTTCAAGAAGATGGCTCACCTCCACCTTCTCAAGGACAATTAGGGATGGGCAATAAATGCTGGTCAAGTCAGCGACGCCCACATCCCATGAACACATTTTTTAACAAATGAGCAAAATGGATGATTCTTAATTGCTCTCTGAAATGGCCAGGCAACTTAGAATGAAAGAACAGTGAAAACAGGGAAATAAGAATACTGATCAGAATTGGTCTTGTATACCTTAAAATGGAACACCAGTAAAAACGGGGCAGTAGGAGTATTGGTTCAAACTGTTTTTTCCTCCTGGGAAGTCACTCAATTGTCAGCACCACCTTCTCATGGGCAATTAGGGATGAGCCATAAATGCTGGCTGAGCCAGCAACACCCACATCCTATGTATGAGTAATAAAAATGTTATTGGTTTGTCCTTTTAAGCTGTTGGTGAACATGCAGGATTTTTTTTGTCTAATTTCTGCCTTCCGCAACTGATTTCTGACTTACGCTAAGAGTGTTTTGCTGATGCTGAACTGCTTTTGGGGCTGGAAGATGAGGTGGACAAGTCAGGACAGAGAGAGCAGGAGAAGCTGGAGAAGACAGAGGGGCAAAGGACACTACGCAGGAAACTACGACAATTTTGAGCACCACTTTTCTTTTCTTAACTCACTGTACAGCCGTAATTTAGACACTTCACCAATGAGGTATCTCACCCACCACAACTATTACTCAAGCCCTGAGCCAAGGCATGGACAACACTGCCTAGAGCTGTAAAGTTCACTGTGGCCTTTACGCCATGGTGCTAAACCACACACAACACTTAAGCGTTGGCTATAGAGAATATTGCTGTCTTGAGGGAGCACAGTCAGCCTCCTCCTGTTCTCCACCCGGAGAAGGGCTTTCAATACAGCAGCACAGAACCTAAGGAGCCTGCATTTTATGTGGTTGCATTTCTAGTCTTTGAGTTCAGGTCCCACTATGCCAAACTGTGAATTCAATATTCTGGTAATTTGTCAGCTGCTCCCAGAGAAATTGTCCAATAAAGCTGTTTTTTTTTGTTAAAAACAAAAGCCACCTGGTTCACTAATGTCCATCAGGGGAGAGTACCACACTTCTCAACAGGTCTGGCCTGCAAGGGATTTCACTCCTACTATTATTAACATTGGCTATTCCTCGCTAACGAGGACGATTGCCTTCCATAATTCTGAAGATTACTGATAAGAACGATTTGGGATCTGCAGACTTTATGACACATTATCATTTGTTGTCATGTAGAATGTCTGGCTGTGGATAATCAGCTCAGATCATGGCGTATTCTTTTCACTGCTCTTACCTTTCCTCTTCATTTTGTCTGTCCGAAAACTAGAAAACATTTTGTCACTGCTGCCTCCATGCCAGATCATGACCAGAAGCTTCCAGGCAACATAATCCCACCCTCATCTCCATTTCCTGGGTGCCGAATGGCTTAGGAGATGTGCCAGAAAAGACAGATGCCTGTGCACAACAACTTTTAGCTTGGAGGAATCGCTGCGCCCCAGCTTTTCTTTCAGACATAACTTGATGGAGAGAAATCTTGATCCAATGCAAAGAAACCAAGAGGACTGGAAGATTCGTCCTGCTGCAGCTTTCATCTGCCAGAACAGCCATTGAGATATTTCAGATGGGCACATCTTCCTCCACAAGTTCTACCATTGAGGGCTTGTTTGCCACAGCCCTGTCTGTGGAATATTTCTAGGGTTTCTAACAAGTCGTCAGTGCAACTTTGAACAAGAGTGTTAGGGGTTGGATGAGTGAGGGAGATGGTGAAGAAGGGAAGGAGCTTCTCCTTGACTTTTCTAACTTTTTCACCCTGTAGGAACTGGTTTTAACTCCACCACAGGGGAAGAAGCTAATTGTTTGTTAAGTATCTGGTGAATAACTGGTAAGTGGTTAAGATCTATTCTATTCCTAAGGTTTAAAATAGTACAGGAACTGGTGGTAAGGTTAATAAAATATATTTTAAAAATTAATTTAATAAAATAATTAAAACACATTAAAGATGGCAGGACAGGTGGGATCTCCTGGATGCCATTGTGATCCAGGGCAAACACATCTGCAGTAAATGTTTGCAGCTCAAGCAGCATCAGCTCAGAGTCATTGAGCTGGAGACCAAGATGCAGACTTTGCAGCATATCAGGGAGGGGGATATTTACTTGGACACTTTGTATCAGGAGGCGGTCTTCTGATTTGGTCAGTGGTCGGGTACAAGTGAGGCAGGTACAGAATCCCAGGGAGCAGGAGTGAAGGAGCATCAGCCTTTGCAATTGTCTGACAGGTTTGAGATTCTTTCAGCTTGTTCGGATGAGAGTGGGGGCTGCAGGGTGGCTGAGCTGACTGGCCATGGCCAGCATAGGAAGCCATTCAAGTGGGGGAGCGAAAAGGAATGTAGTGGTTGTAGGGCACAGAATAGTGAGGGGGATTGACACTTTTCTCTGCAACAAAGAGCAAGAGTCCAGGAGGCTATGTTGCTTACCAAGCAACAGTACCAGGGTTCCGGACAAATGCACAGGGATAGAGAGGAACTTGAAGTGGGAGTGGTAGGATCCAATCATTGTAGTCCACGTTGATACCAACAACGTAGGCAGAACAAATCAGTATGAGGAGCTAGTCACCAAATTACAAAGCAGAACCTGAAAAGTAACAATCTCTGGATTATTACCTGAATCACATGCAATTTGGCATAGGACAAGTAATATTAGAGACATGAATGCATGACTCAAAGAATGGTGTAGTAGAAGTGGGTTCTGGTTCAAGCAGCACTGGCACCAGTACTGGGGAAAGTGGGGGGCTGTACCGTTGGGATAGTCTATACCTGAACCGTGTTGAGACCAGTGTTCTGGTGAGCCACATATCTAGGGAAGTACAGAGCATTTTAAATTAAATAGTGGGGAGCAAGGGATCAAATTTAGGAAGAGATGGTAAATCAAAGAATATTGACAAGGCAAGTGAGAAAGATAGTAATATGGGAAATGATAAACAGACCAAGACAGGAAGGAATAGAGAGTAAAAATCTATGGGTAAACCAGCAGACAAGGCTAGAGGTTACAAAAACAATAAAAAGATGAAACAAAAGGCTCTGTGCCTGAATGCACGTAGCATTCGAAACAAACAGATGAACTCTGAGGAAAGTCTACTAATTTTCATAATATTTTCCTGGTTTATTGTAAAGTTGTTTTATGGGGATAAGTATAGTTGGATCTGTCTGTGTGTGATTTAATTACATTTGAAGTCAAGCACACTGCAAGTTTAAATCATCAAAAAAAGCTAGGTGCTTGATATACTAATAAATAAACATGGATGCTGGCTTAGCATGTAAGGTGTGAAGGGAATTTGCATTTTAGATACATGAAGGGAGATTTGGATTTCAAAGGGATCTCAGCCTGTTTGCAACTAGCCAAATAAACAAGGCTAAGGAATGTGTTTATTTTTCCCCAAAGGTTACTGACAATAAATAGTAGCAACATGAACGTTTTTATATTGTGAGCGAGATACAATTTTTAAAAATATGTGAAACAATAAAATTTACATATTAAAAAGAGAGAAACATATATAAAGGAGAATGAGGCTATGTGTCAGCAGAGAGCAATGTAACATCTAACAGAAGTGTGTGAAGTAGCCTTAATGAAATGTGCAGTGTTTGTGCGTAAGTCTGCTGTCTACTGAAACTGAAGCTGGAGAAAAGCCATTTGGAATTCCACTGTCCAGGGTATTCTATTAATTTGCTTGTTCTGTTTAAAATCTAAAATCAACTTTTGGACTGTTGCCTTAAAGGGAGTGTAACTGGGAGTCCGGTTAATTAGGAATTTTAGGAATTATTGTCGTAGTAATTGCAGTGTTATATGTATGCTTGACATCTTTTATTTTGTTAATAATTATTTTAATTTAGGTTTTTTTAATTCTCTAACAGAATTGGTGGACTTATTACTTCTAATTCAACGCACCCATCTCAAATTAAATACAAATTGCAAAACCCTTGTGATAGCATGACTAAGTTTCCCTCGTGGATTTAGTCCATCTGGCACACATCATCTGCTGTATCATAATTGGAACTGGTTGCTCAAATAAAATTAAATAAGTACAACCTGATAGCCATCACAAGGACATGGCTACAGGATGACATAGATTGGGACCTGAATACTGAAGGGTACATGACATTTAGGAAGGACAGGAAGCTCGGAAAAGGTGGAGGGGTGGCTCTGTTAGTTAGTGATGGGATTAGCATAATAGTGCGGGACGACCTAAGTTCAGGAGACCCAGGATTTAGAAGTGATTTGGGTAGAGTTGAGGAATGATAAAGGTAAGAAGTCACTTGTGGGAATGGTGTACAAGCCCCCTAATAGTGCCAAGATAGGAGGGACTATAAAGGAAGAGATAATAGGAGCTTGTCAGAAAGGTACAACAATAATCATGGGGGATTTTAATCTACATATAGACTGGAAAAATCAGATGAGCAAAGGTGGCATAGATGAAGAGTTCATAGAATGTTTTTGGGATAGTTTCTTAGAATAGCATGTTCTGGAGCCAGCCAGAGAGCAGGCTATACTAAACCTGCTATTGTGCCTCATAGTGAAGGTGTCTCTAGGTAGCAGCAATCATAAGATAATTGAATTTCGTATTCAGTTTAAGGGAGAGAAGAGTGGGTCCAAGACTAGCATTATATCTTAAATAAGGGCAATTATGAGGGCATGAAAGCAGAGTTAGCTAAAGTGGATTGGCAAATTAGGTTAAAGGGTAGGTCAATCGAGATGCAGTGGCAGACATTTAAATGGATATTTCAGAATACACAGAATAGATACATTCCAAAGAAAAATAAAAATTCCAAATGGATCACCCACCATCCATGGTTAACTAAAAAATTTAAGGATAGTATTAAACTTAAAGAAAAAGTATACAATTGCACAAGGATGGCCAGCAGGTTAGAAGATTGGGTAGAATATAAAAAACAGCAAAGAATGACTAAAATATTAATAAAGAGGGAAAAGTTAGAATATGAGAGAAAGCTAGCTAGAAATACAAAGACATATAGTAAAAGATTCTATTGATACTTTAAAAAGTAAAGTTAACAAAGTGAGTGTTGGTCCGATAGAAAATTACACTGGGGAATTAACAGTGGAAAATAAAGAGATGGCAAATGAATTTAACAAGCATTTTGCATTAGTCTTCACTACAGAGGACACAAGTAACATCTCAGAAATAGCTGTAAATCTAGAAATGGAAGGGAGGAACTCAAGAAAATTACAGTCACCAGGAAAGTGATACTGAGTAAATTTCTGGAACAGCAGGCTAACAAGTCCCCAGATCCTGATGGGCTTCATCTTTGGGTCTTAAAAGTAGTGACTAGTGAGACAGTTAATGTAAAGGAAAAATACTGCGGATGCTGGAAATCTGAAACAAAAACAAAAAATGCTGGAAAAAATCAGCAGGTCTGACAGTATCTGCGGAGACAAAGATATAGTTAATGTTTCGAGTCCATATGACTCTTCAGTCATATGGACTCGAAATGTTAACTGAAACAGTTGATGTGTTGGGTTTAATTTTCCAAAATTCCCTGGATTCAGGTAAAGTTCCATTAGATAGAAAATAGCGAAAGTAACTCATTTATTCAAAATAGGGGGGAGACAGAAAGCAGGAAACTACAGGCCAGTTAGCTTAATATCTGTCATAATGAAAATGTTAGAAGTTATTATTAAATACATTATAGTACAGCAGTTAGAAAAATTCAAGATAATCATGCAGAGTCAGTGTGGTTTTGTGTGAGGGAAATTATGTTTTACTAATTTATTGGAGTTCTTTGAAGAAGTAACAGATGCTTTGGATAAAGAGATACTGGTGGATCTACTGTACTTAGATTTCCAGAAGGTACCATAAGGTGACACATCGAAAATTAATGCGGGAAATAAAAGCTTATGGTGTATGTGGTAACATTTTGACATGGGTAGAAGATTGTCTTGCTAATATGAACCAAAGAGTAGGCATAAATGGGTATCTTTCTGGTTGGCAGTGACAAGTGCTGTGTCACAGGGATCAGTGCTGGGGCCCCAACTTTTTACAATTTGTATAAATGACTTGGATGAAGGAACCAAAGGTATGGTTGCTAAATTTGTTGATGATACAAAGATAGTTAGGAAAGGAAGTGTGAAGAGGATGTAAGAAGGCTACAAAGGGATAGAGATAGGTTAAGTGAATAGGCAAAGATCTGGAAAATGGAGTATAATGTGAGAAAATGTGAAATTGTCCATTTTGGCAGGAAGAATATAAAGGAAGCATATTATGTAAATGCTGAGAGATTGCAGGGCTCTGAGGTGCAGAGGGATCTTGATGTCCTAGTGTTTGAATTGCAAAAGGTTAACATGCAGGAATAATAAGTAATTAAGAAAGCTAATCATTATCATTAATTGTGAGAGGAATTGAATACAAAAGTAGGGAGGTCATGCTTCAGTTATACAGAGCATTGGTGAGACCACACCTAGAGTACTGTCTACAGTATTGGTCTCCTTATTTAAGGAAGGATGTAAATGCATTGGAAGCAGTTCAGAGAAGGTTTATTAGGCTAATGCCTGGAATGGGAGGGTGGTCTTAAGAGTAAAGATTGGACTTGCATCTGCTGGAATTTAGAAGAGTAAGAGGTGACTTGATTGAAGCATATAAGATTCGGAGGGGTCTTGACAGGATGGATGTGGAAAGCATTTTCCTTTTGTTGGAGAAACTAGAACTAGGAATTACCATTTAAAAATAAGGGGTCGCCCATTTAAGACAGAGATGAGCAGATATTTTTTCTCTGAGTGGGTCATGAGTCTCTGGAACTCTCTTCCTCAAAAGATGGTGGAAGTAGAAACTGAATATTTTTAAGACAGAGGTAGATAGATTTTTGATTAACAAGAGGGTGAAAGGTTATTGGGGGTAGATGGAAAGTGGGGTTGAGGTTACAATCAGATCATCCATGATCTTATTGAATAGTCATTTGGTAGTACAGGATTCAAGCAATGCTGAAAAAAAGAGACATTTCTTGCCAAGGCTTTTTATCTTGCACTCATGAGCTCAATTCGAAAGAAAATACCAATATCAGTGGAAACAACATATTTATACTGTATAAGAAGAGAGTGCTGTTTGGTTGGCTAGTGGACTCTAATTGGTAGAGGTGTTGCCATGGAGAATGCACCTGTGGATGTTGACTGACAGCAATTCTGCTAAGAATTGCACTGACAACCAATTTAAGGTTGTCAGTTATGCTCACAGTGTGACACATTTGCATGTACTGAAAGCTACATATATTAATGCACAGGCCCTGTTCTTTGCAGACAGAAAGAACATGTAAACACATTGTGCCTGCTTCAGCTAAACAAAATAAGTGACAGTCATTCACTGGTCCATTCCCCTGCCGGGTTTAAATCTCAATGCTTAGTAGCTAACTGGCAGTCACCATCCACTGGTACATTTTCCGTGGCAATGCCTCTACCAATCAAAGTCCACTTGCCAACAAAGCAACTGTCTCTTATAAATATGTTGTTTCCCCTGACATTGCTAGTTTCTTGCCAATTGTTATATATACGTCAACCTCGCTACTTCATAAAATTATTTTTTCCTCTTTTAAAAATGGCCAAGGCTTTACCCTGACTAGCCATGACTCACACCAGAGGAATTTCTAACCTTCAAAAACAGCAGAGACCTCATTATCTTTAAAGTGGTGCTAATGTCCTCTGACTGCCGACTAAATTTCACAGAAATGCATTCAGCCCCTTTTACATTTCTAAGGCAGAGCTCTGGCCAATTGAGATAGAATGTCCGCAAAGCATAAAAGGGATCCTGGCTCGGGAAAATACATCCTTTGACCAAGACCCAGGAGCAGAAGTGAGAGGTATGTCACATGACCTCCCCCAAGCTACTAGAACCTGTAATGTTACCAGTTGGAACTGAACCCAGGCAGTCTACCAGGTGCTAGCCAGTGAAAGAAAAAAGACCAAGACCAAGCAGCAGAAGCCTGCAGAGGGGCAATGCAGAGGTCCAAAAGGGTGGAATAGCACCCATAGACCTCGAGCAAGAGCTGCTCAAAGGTAGCAAGGCTGAAGTCAGGCCAGTAGGATTAAGCAGGATACAGAGAAGGCCCCCACAATCTGAAATAGGTTCCACAGGTATCCCCAAATTAAATAGTGACCAGAGAAGTCCTAAATCAGGGAAAGAAATAGTGAGGGAGGTGCCCTCACGTAGCCAAAGAGCCTGAAAGAAGGCAGGTTATTAAGTCCGGGAAGGGAAAGGTTAGGGACTTGCCTGAAGTATAACTGGCAGAAACCTTCTTTCTGGCATTAAATAGGGCCAAAGGGAGTTCCCAAACCAATATGCAGACAGGGAGGGAGATGCCTCCCCCCAGTTGGAAAGCCACCAGGGAGGGTAGCTGGAGCAGCACATCCACTTGAGGGCAGTGGCGTTCCAGAGGACATGGAACATGTTTGGAGAGCACCTCGTCCAAAACCAAAGGCCCCAGCCAGGAAGCCAGTGATTGATTTTGCTGACCACTTTATAGCAAATTTAAATGTGGAGCAGGAAAGTTCCCAAATTGGCCAAGAAAGGTCGAGGGTGATGCTTCAAGTAATTGATAAGTCACCCAGAGGTACAGCAAGAGCTGACCATCCCCCAGGGGGCAGTAGTGTCCCAGAAGACACTGCACATGTCCTGCAAATGACCAGCAGACGGACCCCAATCAGATTGGACCCTATGCTCATGCAGAATTACAAGAGGACCAGACAGCATTAACCATTCCCTTTAAAATGATCCATAACCCCCACCAGGCTACAGCCCTGTAGTCATGTCCCTTATGGATGCAGGAGACCCTGGGGACTCCAAGGACCGCAACAGGATGAAAAAGGAGTGTGTAGCCATTCAGCAACCTGAAGAAATGAAGATTGTCTTAAACCACAACATGGAAGAACAGCAGAAGAAATCCAAGGAGACTCTGCTGACTTACAGAATTCAAGAGGAAGTAAGTGAGCTTTGCAAAGAAAAGGAAAACCTGTTGAAAGATCTTCACACACTTCAAGGATCCCTCAGGTCAAAGTTTGTGCTTCTGAAAAATTAGGAAGAGGAGTTCAATATCTCTCTGAACAAGCTGAAGAACCAGCAATGTTCAAGTTCCAGGAGGAAGCCAACAGACACAAGAAGGAGACAGAAGAGCTAAAGAATCACATAGATTAAGCTAAAGAGGCTTTGGAAGCAAAAGTTGTTGAACTTTCCAAGATGCGAGTAGATAATGAAATCATAAGTAGCTCAATTACTGAACTAAGACAAGTTGAGAGTGCATCTGCGAGAAGTCTGGCCAGCAACGAAGTCAAAAAGAATGCGAGACTAAACTCTGTGGTAAAAAGAAGACACATAGAAAGAGGATGCGGAATTACTGATGAGGCGCCGTCTTCGAATAAGACTAAGCCTGATACTTCCCAATTTGGAGGGGAATATGGAAAAAAGTCAAGGGAACCGAAAAGCAACTCATGATTTGCATAGTCATGAGTGACAATTTACTGTTGGTGAAGCAATATACGTAAAGAATTTTTGTCGAGGACCGAAGTGGTTAAATGGTAAAGTAAGCTCTATGACCGGACTATTGTAGTACCACGTGGAAGTGGAGGGCCAGATCACCCATAAGCATGGGGATCATTTAAGAAGAAAGGAGGTATCCCACAAAATGATTTTCCACCTGTAACCGTTGCGGAAACTGTGATTCTTGTTGTAGTTGCTCAACCTAGGATAGACATGCTTGATGTCTCTATTGGAGTGGAAGACACTGAACCACATGTGCCTTATGAGGTACCTGATCTTGCGGTTCCAGAGAATGTGTTACCTACAAAAGAATCAGGAAACAACCCGAAAGACTGAACTTGTAATTTCATAACCTATGTAAATATTGTAAATATCCTTGCAAATACAAAATGTATGGAAAAGTTAATGGGGGAGGAATGTAGTAATCATAGTTTTGAGAAACGTAGGACTGTAGCTTTAATAATAATCCTGTGTTGTAAGATCACATGATCTGTGTAAATCAATGGGTTAGCAGCACGGGGAACCTCCAAGGGAGAGTTCCTCTTTAGCTATACAGTTTGATGCACACATGTGGTTGCTGCTGCCTTGTAAATAAAGTTAAATGTTTCCACCAAGAAAAGTTGCCTGTAAAATCAACTCTATAACAGCCTTCAAAACTAATTCATCTCTTTGCGCCTTCTCCCATTATGGAAATCCTTGCTTCTGGAAAGTTGGATCGTTCTGCAATAATTTCAGCCTGCTAACCTCTAAAGAAATATGTAAATGGATTTTTTGATTCTGGACTCTGGACTCACATGAAACCATAATTCTTATTTTTATCATGGTCTTGCCCTGTACCCCTTTCTTTTCTTTGTCCCTCTTTTATTGAGTGAAAAAAGGGGCAGACATTACAAAAAGCCCTTCCCACGTTTCGTGTGTATGTAAAATAAACCAGCCCTCTTATTTTACCTTATTTTGAGTTTTCTGTAGTATTATTAATAGAGGATTGGATCACTCCAAACTGAAAGGCTGGGGAAAATATGCCATCATTTCTAAAGGGGGAAATCAGAAATCAAAACTACCATTCTGTTTATGGACAAGTAATGAGAAGAGAATTCAGGGCTGTTTAAATTAATCCCCCTCCTTTCCGTAACAAGTGCAAGGCCATAAAGCTTTGGCAAAAAATGTCTCTTTTTTTTCATCAATCTTATTGAATGGCAGAGCAGGCTCGAGGGGCCGAGTGGCCTACTCCTATTCCTAATTTGTATGTTTGTAATTGATTCGGCCCAAGATATAATGAATCCCACTGTATACTATGCGGTTGAATCTTAATGCCCTGAGGCCAACTACAGATGGATAATAGATGCTGACTTGTCAATGTCACCCATGTCCCAAAAGCAATTATAGAAAGAGTTCAAGAGCACAGAAGGATGCCACATGGCACATTATGTCTCTGCTGGGCAATCCAAAACTAATCCCAGTGCCCTATACTCTCTACAGATTCCTGATCAGTCTGGAAAGGATCCTTTGTAGAAGTGCCAGGGGGGAAACAAGACAATCACAGGCAAGAGGAGCGCAGGTTGGAACAGTTCAAGAGTCCAAAGAGAATTCAGTTTCAAAGAGAGCTACAACATTTGAAGCATTGATTCTCCAAATCATACTTCTGTTGAATAAAGTTCCAACTCAGGAACCCAAGATTGCTGAATAAACCATCAGGTGTGCCAACTATTTTCACAAGCGGCAGATGGTTATTGAGTTTAATATTTTATTAATACATTTTAAAATGCTGAAAGAGGAACAAAGTGCTGCATACTGTACAAAGATTATCCCAACCAGACATTTGAAAAGGTGAAAAGTGTAATAGACTTGTGTGCAAATTGGAAGAAAGGAGACAGGCTGTGTGTTAATTGCATGTTAATTGTGCTTAATTGCATGTAGTGGAGGGGGTGAGGGGGTGTGGTGGCATTAACTGGGGATTCACTTGAGCTCCCATAAAGAGTAAAGAGATAGAGACTGAAATTGTAGTTTTTGGGGTTAGGCTGTGTAAATAAATATAAAAGTACATGGAGGTTGACTCCAGTTCTATTCTTCACTGGCTTTCTGGAGTAGAACAGGTTGTGAATGGGAGAATCTAACTGGAAAATTAGGCAAACAGCTAAGATCTGAAATTGTTGAAATGAATTTTCAGGCCATATAGCAGATGAGTGTGAAGAGTAATGAAGTAGAGTTCAATATTAACATGTCCCATTGATATGTCGACGCCCTTCTTAGAATTGCACTTGCCCTTTGAGTAATCTTAGTTGGAAATCATTTTTTTTGAGAGATTCAAGCTATTTGCCTAAAATAATAAACAGTTTAAACTGAGTTCAAGGGGAATTAATAACAGCAATTACACTTAGTCAGAAAATCAACAGTAACATTTAATGTGGGGAAAATAACAGATGAGGGCATAGAGGGAGAAAAAAGTTAATGGCATATGTTGGCTTAGCACTCCAGGTGCAGAGATTTGTTAAAGGGAAGCATGTAAGCGGAACTTTTAAAATATTTCTTCCTCAGCGTGTGGGCATTGCTGCCTGGGAAGGCTGGAATATCTTGCCCATTCCCAGTTGCCACGAGAGGTTGGTGTTGGCTGCCTTCTTTGTGGCAGATGATACAATTGAATGGCTTACTGCACTTCAGAGGACAGTTAAAGATCAACTGCATTAGTTTGGGACTGAAATCACATGTAGAATGATTTCCTCAGTTCAGGAAAGCACGGCAGGTTACCATCCCTAAAGGACCTTAGCAGACCAGTGAGATTTCACTGCAATGTAACAACAGTTTGGTATTATATAATTATTTCCAGATATTCTAAAACTGCATTCAAATTTTCAAACTGCCATGATGGGATTTGAACTGATCCTCCAGATTATTAGTTCAGGCCTCTTATTAATAACATAACCACCTCACCACAGTCCACTAAGGTCAGTGTGTTTTCCACGTAATGATCAGAAATCATGAGTGGACCCCAATATGCGCTCCAGTTGCTCGAAGATCTGCATACAGTTGTACGTGGAGGTAGATTCCAGTGCTATTCTTCACTGGCTTTCTGGAGTAGAACAGGTTGTGAATGGGAGAATCTAACAGGAAAATTAGTGCATACAGTTGTGAAATGTACCTCCATAACATCTGCATGTTGGAGAGATGGTGGCATAGTGGTATTGTCACTGGACTAGTATTCCAGAGACCCAGTGTCTGGGGACATGGGTTTGAATCCCACCATGGCATGGATGAAATTATAATCCAACAAAAATCTGAAATTAGAAGTCTAATGATGACCACAAAACCATTGTTGATTTTTGTTAAAACCTACCTGGTTCACTAATGTCCTTTAGGGAAGGAAATCTGCCATCTTTACCTGTTCTGACCTACATGTGACTCCAGACCCACAGCAATGTGGTTGGCTCTTAAATGACCCCTGAGTAAGGGCAATTAGGGATGAGCAATAAACCCTGGCCTAGCCAGTGATGCCCATGTCCAATTAATACATATAATAGAATCAAGAAAATGAGGCTAAATGCCAAAATCTATTTTTCTGGCACTGTTCTCCCAGAATAGATGGTTGCTCAGCATGAGCTCAGCTGTAATGTCTGTGACACTAGGTTAACCTTATGAATACTAACAAGACCCTGGTGACACATTTGACATTATTAATCTCTCATTAAGACCCATGTGTACTGCTGAAAGGGGTAAAAATTGATTACACAGATCTATTAAGTTTGTTTATTTACAAGTTGTTTATTTTGCATTTCAATAAAACTGCTTGAAAATAAGAGAACACTCTTCTAACTGGTTACAGCCTAAGTATAATTTAGCTTCTCACATTTTTAATTGGGCACCTGCAGTTTGAAGCAATCACTCAAATCAATCATTGTTAATTAAATACACACATCTTATCTTCAGTTATTTGTGTGCACGTGGAGTCATTGTGCAGTTTTAACATGGAGGAAAATACATTGCTGCATTAGGATTTCTGGCATCTTGCACATACAATGGGGATGAAATGTTCTTAAGGACTCAGCTAATTTTGTCTTAAATTCTGGGATTCAGGCAGGTGGGGAAAGCAGAAGAGCTGTGGCAAAATTGGGTCATGCAATGCCCATTTCCTAAGGGCTACTCAGGCTCCTAATGCCCCAATTTGGCAGGCAGGAAGTACGCACACAATTATGTTGGGAAGTGCACTGTCAGCAGTATGGTGTGAGGGCAAACCAGAGGATTCCTGATTCTGCCTGAAGCAGGTTGTAGCTACTGAATGTATACAAGTTACATGCCTAACCCTTGTTTAATGTTCCCATTCCAAGACTAGCTATCCTAGGGGCAACCGGTGCTATCTCAAGCTGCGTTCAGAGAACCTAGACTTAGGAAATCTCTGCCACATGTAAAGTACATGAATGTGGAATCAGAAAGAGCAGGAGTGCTCCTCTTGACCCTCCATTAAAGGACCCAATCATTATTCCCAATCCCTCCACTGGCCCCGCTTCTGACCAGACTCCTGCAATCCATGATCGTGGAGCGGATCCCAGGGGCCCTAGCCACTCATTTCCTTAGAGCCATACAGTCATTATGGCACAGTAGGAAGCCATTTAGCTAATGGAGTCATTGTCAGCTCCATATAGAGCAATCCAGTCAGTTCCATACCCCTGCTCAGGCCATGTAACCCTGCAAGTCTGTTTCACTCAAGTGCCTTTCAAATTTCCTTTGAAATTATTAATTGTCTCCACTTCGTTGTGGTCAGCGAGTTCCAGGTCATTATCACTCGCTGTGTAAAAAAAAATCCTCCTCACATTCTTCTTGCATCTCTTGCCCAAAACTTTGGGCAGAATTTTATGGCCCCGTTGCAGCGACGGGGGGAGGGGGGCATAAAATGTGGCGAGCCATTCAAAACTCCATTGAATTCAGCGGGAATGGAGAATCCCGCCAGTGTGCAGGGCCGTAATATCCCACCCTTTAAATCTGTGTCCTTTAGTTGTTGTACCAGCAGCTAATGAGAACAATTTTTCTTTATCTACTTTCTTTAAACCTGTCTTAATCTTGAACATCTGTATCAAATCTCCCCTCAATCACCAAGTTTGAAGGAGAGCAGTCCCAGTTTCTCCAGGCACTAAGATGCCCCATCCCTGGAACCATTCTTGTAAATCTCCTCTGTATCCTCTCAAGAACCTTCACGTCTTTCTGAAAGACCAGAATTGGTTACAATTCTCAAGTTGTGGCCTAACCAAAGCTTTATATAAAGTTCATCATAAGTTCCTTGCTTTTGTATTCAATACCTTCATTTATGAAGCCCAAGATTCCATATGTTTTGTGAATTACTTTCTCAATAAGTCCTGCCACCTTCAAAGATCTATGCACATGAATCCACAAAAGTCCTTCTGTCCCTACATACTCTTTAGAACTGTGACCATAAGTCTATATTGCCTCTCCCTATCCCCTTTGGCAAACTGCATCACCACACGCTTCTCTATATTAAATTCCACCTCCCACTTGTCTTCCCATTCTGCTAGCCTATATACGTGCTGTTGCAATCATTGGTACCATCCCCAATCATTCAGCCTGAAAAACAACCATTTCCATGACTCACTGTTTTCTACCTTTAAACCAAATTTTTATTCAAGCTGATATTGATCTTCCTATTCGATGAGCCTTAGTTTTGTTAACTGCCTTTTATGTGGTACTTTGTCAAATGCTTTCTTAAAATTCATTTCAACAACATCCATTTCATTCCCTCATCAACGTTAATCAAAAATGTCCTCAATTCTCAACCACAGGATCTCCAACTCCAACCCCTTGACCCATTTATCTGAGATTTGCTGCACCACTAGCAATTGCCTGACTTTTCACTACTGTTCAGTATAAAATTTCTTAATTATTGTCAATCTCTCTGGCACTGAAAATTAACTCTTACAAAGCATGGAATTTAATTCCTGCAGATTTTAATTATTGTTGGAGTTTTTTTTAAAATAGTGAAATTAATTTACTTTTTATTTAACCTTTCTGTCTCTTAATCTCACTCTCTCTCTCTTAACCCTTCTTTCTTTCACTCTTTATTTCACTTTTTCTACTGGATTTGATGTGAAGTCAACATTCAAACTGATCCTTCCTGGTGTAGATGCTGCATTTCTCATTAATGATCCTTCAATCTGATTGGTTAAGCAGACGCAGTACTACATGCTCTATTTAGATAGGTCCCAAATGACTCTGTGCTGTTTCCATCTCTAACTTGCAGTAAATCCCAGTGTAAAAGCTCATAAAAATTAAACAGTTCAAAACAAGTGCAATGAATGTTGCGTGCTGTTCAATGACCAGTTACAGTAATTTCTGGCTCGTTAAAATCATGTTTTTTCCACAAATATAAATGATAGTTATAACATATCTCAACATGTTAAATTTTCTGAACAATGTCAGTGATACTTCATGTCATTGGGAAGAAACAGCCATCATCAATTTGTGAGAAAGTCTGCGGAGGCTAAATTAGATGCTACGTGGCCACATAAAAATCAAAAATCATGTCCAAGATCGCCTCAGTTTTCCATCTTGGTAAAGAACAAAGAAAATACATCCTTTACCCAAGTCTGATGCAAACATCCATTCATTTGCATCTATAAATAAGGGGCTTAATGTCTGCTTCTAGTCCCTGCTACAACCTTGCTTTACTCTGAGCCAGTGCTGATTGCCTGCAGGAATACCAATACAAAACACCACACAAGCAAATAAAAGGTAAATACATACCATTATCACCACCTCTTCCATTCCCGTGGTCTCCAACCTGATTCCCAGTTCTGACCTCTGGGTTCACTTGGTCTCCCCTCCCTTCTGGCACCTCTGTCCAAAAGGATCCCGGATGGCATCCAACAGTATTCTCAAGGCCTGCAATCTTCCTTCCTGTTCACCTACAGAACCCTGACCATGGACTCTGAGGCCACCCTGTTCCTCCTCCAGACACCCATAAACTAATCCAATCATTTACTTGGAAATTAAAGCACTAACCTATGTGAGGTCCCACTGCAGTGCCAGCACAATTATGATGATGTCCAAGGCCCAAATTCCAGGGCTCCTTGGGCCTCCCAATTTGAACATGGACTGTTAATACTAAGGGTAAGGTGCCTAAAAATTGATTCTTCCAAATTTACCTTCCAATACCTCTAAGCTGCAGGGCAAGATCAATACTCCATGGCTAGGATTTTATGGCCCCACTGTGGTGTGTCTCTTCCCGGTGGACGAGGCGAGCCATTTAAATTTCCACTCAGTTCGGCGGTACCATAATATCCCATCGGGTGAGAGGGTCCGAAAATCCTGGCCCATAGTACAAGGAGATATGATATCATCTTCATCACTCACAGCACATTGTAATTCTTGTGTTGCAACTGAGCTGAAGAATGTGCCGATTAATTGCTGCATCTGTTGCCTTTCGTGAAGCAGGTTCACATTTTCAGGGGTGGCACTTCTTGATGCAGCATCTTCCTGTACATCCCCTGATGGCTGACGCTCATCAATTTGTTGCATGTAGCACACAATAGCAATTTTGGACAGCTTCTCTGTTGCATAATGGAAATGTTGTACAGCATTGGATTACTGAGGCTACTGTATGGAAATCTGGCACTGATAATTTAAAGAGATAGATTAGAGTTGCACACTAACTGCATATTTAGTGAGTAAAATCCCTTACAGTGAAGGGCTTTGCATCCTTCAGAAGTTCGTCATTTCTTAGAAGCCTGCTTCCTGCTGTTTGCACCAAATTAGATACGCATCCTGTAAACAACATATTTTTATTTTTTTCTCAGACTGTGGCTTTAAGATTTGACTGTGGCTTTAAAAACTACCATGGCTGCAGTTTGAAAGAGGTGTTCAATGGGACAGGAAGAAGAAAATCTATAATGTCGCTATCTTGTAGAACAGTGTACACTAGGTTGAACAGAATGGTGCTGGAAAGGAGACCTGGTTTAAGAGGGAACTGCCTAGTGATGGTGTTTTGATTGGCTCCTGACCAAGTGGCCAGATTGTGTGTGAGGATAGTGCAGTAGATCAGCTCCTAGCCTGCAAAGAGGAAAGGCCTGAAACTTCTCTCTCTCCTGTGATTTATAAGACTCCAGTAATCCTGCCATTGTAGCTAGCTGGCTATTCCTCACTTCACTGTATGCTGCCTTCTTTGAAAAACCCCAGTCAGTAGGAGAAGGGGAAAAATCACCAGAAGAGACAGTAAAAGCAAGTTTCAACCAGAGAACCACAGACTGCAAGTGCTGGGAGACCATAATGGAAATGTTGTACAGCATTGGATTACTGAGGCTACTGCATGGAAATCTGGTACTGATAATTTAAAGAGATAGATTAGAGTTGCACACTAACTGCATATTTAGTGAGTAAAATCCCTTACAGTGAAGGGCTTTGCACCCTTCAGAAGTTCATCATTTCTTAGAAACCTGCTTCTTGCTGTTTGCACCAAATTAGATGCACATCCTGTAAAGAACATATTTTTATTTTTTTCTCAGACTGTGGCTTTAAGATTTGACTGTGGCTTTAAAAACTACCTCATGTCAGACACAACAACCTGCAAGGAATTTGGAAGAAAACAATCAAAGTCAGCCTATCTAATCCTGAACTCCAGATTGGTGCTATTGAACTGTTTTATCTCACCCTTAAAATCCAGGTTTTGTGTGTCTTATGTGTGTGTTTTTATATATAGGGGTTTAAGAAGGGGTAGAGTTTAAGTTACAGAGTTAAAAGTTAGCAGTTCATATTTCTTTCTTTTGCCGCTAGTTAAACACCTGTTTAATAAACAGTTATTTACTTGTTAAGTTTGCAAACCTGGTGCTTGTATTCTTTTAACCCAACTTAAACAGTTAGGTAGAATTGGGGAAATTTGGTGGCCTGATTAAACTTCTCACATTTGTCACGGCTCAGGGAGCAGTGGGGCTTGATAATACAGTGCACTATCCCCAGTGAGCTGTGACAAAGTTTGGGGGCTTGATTCTGGGATATTTTAGAACAAAAGACAACAATTTGAGTGTAGATTTAGTAAGCAATAAAAGCTAAAAGGAAACACCAGCTTTGTATTATCAAAATAAGATGGCACTAGAAGCTGCTAAAACCTTCCTACAAGTGGAAAAAATGTCCCTGATGATTTTATGAGCGATCCCAAAAGCCAGGTTAATTGAATTAGCAAGTAACTTAGGAGTATGATTACCTGCCAAAGCTAGGAAGGCAGAGATAATCAAAGAGATAGCACAACATTTCAAGTTGAAAGGAATACCTGAGTGACCAAGTTCTCCAAGCAGTGGTTCATTGGGATGGGCTCAAATTCAGTTGCAAATAAAAAAAAATTGGAACTAGAGGCAGCAGAAAGAGAAAGGGCAATCCAAAGGGAATTAGAAATGGTGAGGTTAGAAAAGGAGGAAAGAGAAAAAGAGGGAGACAGGGAATACCAGCTCAGAATGCTGGCAGTTACAAAAGAGACACAAAGAGGTGAGGCAGGACTTATGTCCAGATCAGAATCCAGTGGGGAGATGTTTAAATTTGTACAAGACCTTCCAAAATTTGAAGAAAGAGATTCTGGAGCATTCTTTATTTAATTTGAGAAGATAGCTAAACAGATGAATTGGGCAAAAGAAATCTGGGACATTGCCCAAATTGACAGGTAGAGCACAGGGAATTTATGCCTCACTATCAGAGGAGGCTTCTAGGGATTATGGTGTGGTGAAAAAGGCCACTTTGACTGGATATGAGTTGGTCCCTGAAGCATACAGACAAAAGTTTCAAAATTTAAGGAAACAGCCTCGGCAAACTTACATTGAATTTGAAAGGATTAAATAAAATAGCTTTGATAGGTGGATACAAGTATTAGGAGTTGAAACTAACTATGAAGTTTTCAGAGATCATTCTCTTGGAAGAGTTTAAAAACTCCCTACCTTCTGCAATAAGAACCCATGTGGAAGGCCAAAGATTTGCAGACAGGCAGCAGTAATGGCTAACTATTATGAGCTGATCCATAAAACCAAACCTTTTTTCCATCACGCCCATAAATTTGAAAAGGATGGAAAGCGAGAGAGTGAAAGGAAGGCAAATAGCCAGGGTAAGGAATGGATAGCTGGGAATACTTTGAGATCTCCTCCCCAGATCAGGAAGGAAGATACTGAGGGTGAAGGTGAAACTCGAAGGCTGAAGTGTTACCACTGTAATAAAATGGGACATATTCACTCAGGATGCTGGAAGTTGTGAGGGAAGCCCATGGGACTTATTGGAGTTCGTAAGAGTGAGTCGGAAAGGAAACTTAAAAACAAAATGCCACAGACCAAATTGTAGCTTTAACTACAAATAAAGGTCTGGAGGTAAACACTGCTATGAATGCAGATGAAGTGAAAAAGATTGATGAGATAAATAAAGGGTTTTTGTCTAAAGGGAAGATAACCCCTTTTTCATCAAAAGATGCAACTAAACCCATAACTATTTTAAGGGACACAGGAGCTACTCAAACTCCTTTTCTGAAGAAGGACTTAGTTTTCCCTCCAGAGAGTTCAATGAAGGCTAAAATATTGGTATATGGGAAAAGTGGAGAGTATATCCCAGTTCCATTATACAAAATGCAAGTGGAATGGAATGTGATTTATTGTCTGGATCGGTGGTTGTAGGGGTGGTTAAGAAATTACCTGTGGATGGAGTTGAATTACTCCTGGGGAATGATTTGACAGGAGTGAAAGTTATAGCTTCACCCATAATTACAGAAAGTCCGAAAGAGGCTAATGAGATGGAACAGTTACAAGAACAAGTTCCTGGTATTTTTCCAGCTTATGTGGTGACCAGAGCAATGGCTAAACAAAGTCCATCACTAGAGGTCAACTAATACCATGAGCAAATGTTAGAGTAGCTGAAACTTTACTTAAGGATGAGGATAATTCAAAAGAAATTCAAATATTTTCCTTAAGCAGAAAGCAGATCCAGAGTTAACAAATCAACACAGTCAGCTCACACTGAAGTTAAGGCTGAAGGAGTTCCACTATCTTAAAAACAGAGTTCTGATGAGGAAATGGAAACACTTCACAGACCTGCGGATGAGAAATGGACGGTTGTTCATCAAAATATCATAAGGAGATATTGCGAGTCGCACACAAGATTCCCATGGTAGGACATGTAGGAATACAAAAAACCCGAGCACTGATAAACAGGCATCTTACCTGGTCAAGACTTCATAAAGATGTAGTGCAATTTTGTAGAACATGTCATACATGTCAGGTGGTAGGTAAACCTCAATATGTAATCAAACTAGCACCTTTAATACCCATACTGGTTTTTGAAGAACAATTTAGTCGGATGTTAGAAGATTGTGTAGGGCCATTACCCAACACCAAAACAGGAGCATGTAAAGTAGCATGAGAGCAGACTAATGGAAAAGTGTTGGAGAAACAAGTCAAGTAAAAATCCAGCACACGTGATCCAGGGCAGAGTAATGGTAAAGAGGAGAAATCCAGAAGTAGAGATCATAAACAGGGTAAAAGCAAAGACAAAGCAAAATGGGCCAAAGTGAAATCTAAATGTTGAGAATGACGTAAAAGCAGAAAGCGAGAAAAAAAGGACCAAATCAAAATCTAGAAGCTGAGATAGAGAACAAAGTAAGGACAAAGGTAGATGGAAAAGGGACCAATCTAGAAGTAAAGATAGGGTAAAAGAAAAAGTAAAGAAAGAAGAAAATATGCAAACTCACGAAGAAGAGTCAGGGAACAAAAACACAAGTAAAACTCAGCTAAAGCAGTAGTAATGATGTGGAACAGGGCAAGAGTAAAGATCAAGAAAAAAAGAGCAAAATCCAAAACAAGGAAAGGGATAGAAGTGGGAGCAAAGAATGTCAAAGGAACAGAGATAAAGAACAGTAAAAAAAAGTACTGTCATGAAGCTGTTAATGTATATAATATTGTTGGAATTTTTTTTTAAATAGAGGTTTAGTCTGTGGGTGTGTCTTAATTGGATTAAAGCCAGGAGGTCTGGTTGTGTTGATGTATACTAATTTTGAGATGTAGAGAGGTAGAGGTGTATTTGCATTTTGTTGAATAGAGCATTGAAGAAGGGGAGTGAAATCTGACACCTAGCTAGCAGAAACCTAGCAATGTTTATATTAGTAATAAAATTGGTATTATGCAACGGGTTTTATTGTTCGAAGAGGTGGAGTTCAAAGGGGCTGGTGATACAATGAGAATTTACATTCAAAGAGATATGAATGGTATAACAGACAGCAGTTCCATGTGTGCAGGGCAGAGGTATGTAACATCAAAGCAGTTGTAAGGCTACAACTGCCTGCACAGAAACTAAAGAGAAAGGAGCTTCAGTTTGAATTTGTAAGGTAAAAATGCTTTGCCTGGTGTCTGCTTAAATTCTATAAGTTGTTGTTGCCTTAATGGAGATTAGTTTGAGAATTTGTTAAAAATTATGATAGTAATAATTTGTAGCCATGTGTATATATTTAACTGGTGTAAATTAATAAATGTCTCATGTAGTTTGATATAAAATCTCTCAAGAACTGATGGTCTGATTCCTGAATTTAGAGCTGCATCTCAATCATACCACTTAAAATATAGGTTATGACAATTGTTTAAAGTTTCCCTCTGGAATTTTAAATAACTTAGCTTTATCAACTGCTGGGTCATAACAAGCATGGCAACAAAGAAACACTAATCTACACTGACCATAAACCGCTGGCATTCATTGAGAAGTTTAAAACTCGAAATGCAAGACTGTTTAGATGGAGTCTATTGTTTCAGCCATTCAGTGTAAATGTTGTTCACATTGCTAGTAAAGATAATGTAATTGTGGATGCATTGTCCCGGGTGTAAGTTACTGAAATTACTTAAGACTGTGTAAGGGGGAAGGATGGATGAATGAGTATAAGTCTTGTGTTTGTTTTCTAGGTATCACATGCCTGTGATGAAACACATTTTTTAAATGGTGTTTCATTGTTTTAAGGATGGAAGCATGTAAAAACAGATTTTTATTTTTTAAGATTGGACTGTGGATTTAAAAATTACCATGGCGGCAGTTTAAAAGAGATGTTCAATGGAGCAGGAAGAAGAAAATCGACAATGCTGCTTTCTCCTGGAACAGTGTGTGCCAGGTTGGACAGAATGGTGCTGGAAAGGAGACCTGGTTTAAGAGGAGACTGACTAGCGATGGTGTTTTGATTGGTTCCTGAACAAATGGACAAGTTCTGTGTCAAGATAGTGCAGTAGATCAGCTTATTTTTTATTCATTCATGGGATGTGGTCTTTGCTGGCTGGGCCAGCATTTATTGCCCATCCCTAGTTGCCCTTGAGAAGGTGGTGATGAGCTGACAACTTGAACTGCTGTAGTCCATTTGGTGTAGGTACATCCACAGTGCTGTTAGAAAGGGAGTTCCAGGATTTTGACACAGCATCAATGAAGGAGTGGCGATATATTTCTAAGTCAGGATGATGATTGAATTGGAGGGGAACTTCCAGTTGGTGGTGTTCCCATCTGTCTGCTGTTCTTGTCCTTCTAGATGGTTGTGGGTTTGGAAGGTGCTATTGAAGGAGCCTTGGTGAATTCCTGCAGCGCATCTTGTAGATGGCACACACTGCTGCTACTGTGCATCGGTGGTGGAGGGAGTGAATGTTTGTGGATGTGGTCCCAATCAAGCAGGCTGCTTTGTCCTGGATGGTGTCAAGCTTCTTGAGTGTTGTGGGAGCTGCACTCATCCAGGCAAGTGAGGAGAATTCCATCACACTCCTGACTTGTGCCTTGTAGATGATGGATAGGCTTTGGGGAGTCAGGAGGTGAGTTACTCATTGCACGATTCCTAGCCTCTGACCTGCTGTTGTAGCCACAGTATTTATATGGCTAGTCCAGTTCCGTTTCTAGTCAATGGTAACTCCCAGGATATTGATAGTGGGGGATTCAGTGATGGTAATGCCATTGAACATTGAGGGGCGATGGTTAGATTGTCTCTTGTTGGAAGTGGTCATTGCCTGGCACTTCTGAGGCATGAATGTTACTTGCCACTTGTCAGCCCAAGCCTGGATATTGTCCAGGTCTTGCTGCATTTGGACATGGACTGTCTCAATATCTGAGGAGTCACAAATGGTGCTGAACATTGTGCAATCATCAGCAAACATCCCCACTTCTGAGCTTATGGTGGAAGGAAGGTCATTGATGAAGCAGCTGAAGATGGCTGGGCCGAGGACACTACCCTGAGGAATTCCTGCAGTGATGTCCTGGAGCTGAGATGATTGACCTCCAACACCCACAAACATCTCCCTTTGTGCTAGATATGACACCAACCAGCAGAGAGTTTTCCCCCTGATTCCCATTGAATCCAGCTTTGCTAGGGCTCCTTGATGCCAGACTCAGCCAAATGCTGCCTTGATATCAAGAGCAATGACTCTCACCTCACCTCGAGGGTTCAGCTCTTTTGCCCATGTTTGAACCAAGGCTGTAATGAAGTCAGGAGTTGAGTGGCCCTGGCAGAACCCAAACTGAGCATCAGTGAGCAGGTTATTGCTAAGCAAGTGCTGCTTGATAGCACAGTTGATGATTCCTTCCATTACTTTACTGATCGAGAGTAGATTGATGGGGCGGTAATTGGCTGGGTTAGATTTGGACTGCTTTTTGTGTGCAGGACATACCTCGGCAATTTTCCACATAGCCAGGTAAATGCCAGTGTTTTAGCTGTACTGGAGCAGCTTGGCTAGGTGTGTAGCATGTTCTGGAGCACAAGTCTTCAGTACTATTGCCGGAATATTGTCAGGGCTCATAGCCTTTGCAGTATCCAGTGCCTTCAGCTGTTTCTTGATATCACACGGAGTGAATCGGCTTGGCTGAAGACTGGCATCTGTGATGCTGGGGACCTCCGGAGGAGGCCGAGGTAAATCATCCACTTGGCACTTCTGGCTGAAGATTATGGCAAATGCTGCAGCCTTATATTTTGCACTGATGTGCTGGGCTCCTCCATCATTTAGGATGGGATATTTGTGAAGCCTCCTTCTCCAGTGAATTGTTTAATTGTCCACTACCACTCACGACTGAATGTGGCAGGACTGCAGAGCTTAGATCTGATCCATTGGTTGTGGGATCGCTTATGTCTATATATGCTGTTTGGCATGCAATAGTCCTGTATTATAGCTTCACCAGGTTGACATCTCATTTTTAGGTATGCCTTCTGTTGCTCCTGGCATGCCCTCCTTCATTTTTCATTGAACCAGGGTTGATCCCCTGGCTTGATGGTAATGGCAGAGTGGGGGATATGCCAGGCCATGAGGTTACAGATTGTGTTCGAGTACAATTCTGCTGCTGCTGTTGGCCCACGGCACCTCATGGATGCCCAGTCTTGAGTTGCTAGATCTGTTCGAAATCTATCCCATTTAGCATGGTGGTAGTGCATACAACACAATGGAGGGTATCCTCAATGTGAAGGCAGGATTTCATCTCCACAATGACTGTGCGCTGGTCATTCCTACCGATACTGTCATGGATAGATGCATCTGTGCCAGGCACGTTGGTGCAGATGAGGTCAAGTATGTTTTTCCCTTTTGTTGGTTTCCTCACCACCTGCAGCAGACCCAGTCTAGCAGCTTTGTCATTTAGGACTCAGCCAGCTCAGTCAGTAGTGATGCTACCAAGCCACTCTTGGTGATGGACATTGAACTCCCCCACGCAGAGTATATTCTGCACCCTTTCCACCCTCAGTGCTTCCTCCAAGTGGTGTTCAACATGGAGGAGCATTGATTCATCCACTGAGGGAGGGCGGTACATGGTAATCAGCAGGTTTCCTTGCCAATGTTTGACCTGATGCCATGACACTTCTTGGGGTCCGGAGTCGATTTTGAGGGCTCCCAGGGCAACTCCTTCCTGACTGTATACCACTGTGCCTCTACCTCTGCTAAGCCTGTACTACCAGTGTAACAGGACATACCCAGGGATGGTGATGGTGGTGTCTGGAACATTATTTGTAAGGTATGATTCCATGAGGGTGACTATGTCAGGCTGTTGCTTGACTAGTCTGTGAGACAGCTCTCCCAATTTCGGCACTAGCGCCCAGATATTAGTAAGGAGGACTTTGCAGGGTCGACAGGGCTGAGATTGCCATTGTCACTTCTTGTGCCTAGGTCGATGCCGGGTGGTCCATACGGTGTCAACCTAGGTGCTAAAACAAAATTAAAGGGGACGAATGTAGTAATTGTAAGTTAAATCTTTCATACTGTTATGGGGATCATGTGACTGTACAGACGAATCAGTCCTAAGTGCAGGTAATCTTATGGGGGAGTTTTCTAGCCTTGGTCTCAGAACAAGCACGTAGCTTCATCAGGAGCTTTGTAAATAAAATTTACTATTTCTTTCAAGAAACCTGCTTTGCGCTCCAAGTTTATTACAGCTCAGTAACATATTTCCTGTATGCCAGTTTTTGACTAGGTCCATAATGGGCAGGATCTTCCTGTCAGCGAGCTGGGCCGGGGCCCATTTGCCAACACGTAAAATGATGCAAGATGACGTCGGGTGGAGCTCCCGACGTCACCCCGCGTCATTTCCATTTTCAGGCCGGCGGGGGTGCAGCCGAGTCAGCTGTGTGCCCATCAATCTATCAATGGCCTACTGAGGTAATTGAGAAACTAATTAAAATCATTAATAGACCTGCCAGTCCAACCTTAAGGTTGGCGGGCAGGCTGGGAGCCCTGGTGGGTTTCATGAGGGTAGTTAAATTTTTAATAAAGATTTCAGTTAAAGTTATGGACACGTCCCAACTCATGTGATATTGTCAAATGCGGGGACATGTCAGGGAAAATTTTCTATTATTTTTATTGCAAATTTTATTTTGGAGCCTATCTCCCTGCCTCAGGGAGATCAGTGCGCTCTTTTGCACGCATGAGGACTGAGGGGGCACATAGCGCTTCCTGGTGGACATCACGCTGAGCGGGCCTTAATTGGCCCGCCCACGTAAAATGGCGGTGCACCCCAAATGGAGGTGCTGATCGGAGGCACACCTGCTCCTGCACTTCTCCCACATTGGGGGGGAATATTTTTCCCAGTATTTTCATACAGTGAGTTTACAATATTCATACCTTCCCTTGCTTTGTGCTTTTTTGAAATAATCCAGCTCTCCCACCAGGTTGCCTTAATTATAGAACCATGAAAATGTTACAGCTCAGAAAGAGGCCATTCAGCCCATTGTCTCTGCACCAGTCAGAAAAGAGAGAAAAAGAAATTAACCACTCATTTTAATCCCACTTTCCAGCACCTGTTCCATAGCCTTGCAGGTTACAGCACTTCAGATACAGATCCAGGTACCTTTTAAATGAGTTGAGCATTTCAGCATCAGCCACCATTTCAGGGAGTGAATTCTAGGTGCCCACCAGCCTCTGGGCAAAAAAAAAAATCTTCTTGTCACCTCTAATCCTACTAAATCATTAAGGCCGCATTGATTATTCATATATTACCTCACCTGTTGCCAGTTTTATATATTTGGCAGCAATTTCCTGCCACCAAAAAATATGCTTATGTTTCCATATCACTGAGTACTCAGCTGGTTTGGAAATTGCCCTCTCTCATCTTTTGCTGTGTCTTCTATCCCTCCTCCTTTAAAGCACTTCTCCAAATCTATCTCTTTGACCAGGCTTTTGGTGATTTGTTCAAATAAAATTGTTAAATTTTGTTTGACTACACTTCCATAGGCTTGGCCTAAATAGCCAAGTGGTTATGGTACTGGCCTTGTAACCTCAAGAGTTCAAATCTCACAATGGCAAACTATGAAATAATGTAACTTCATCTGAATAGGAACAGATGGAAATGTGTTTGTACTCAAAAGAGTTACACTTCCATGAAGCGCCTTAGGATATTTTACTACATTACAAGCACTATATAAATGTAATTTGTTGTTGCTGATAATCACAGCACCTTTAGGATTAATTTATATCACCTGTTAAGTGGCTCTTTAACAGATTAAGAAGCATGAGCTTCATTATTAATGCTAAATTGGCTGTTGATTTCTCAGTAACTGCACGGTAACTGCATTCTCAGGATTTGTGTACACTGTTCTCATGATGCTGCAAGTGGGTCACAAATTAAAGCAGTCAAAGAATTGCTTGGAATTTCCACAAGAGTTTTCAGAATTGTTCAATGGTCATTGTTCATGGAAGAAACCCCATTTACATATTTCTCTGATGTTCCTCATGCTTTTCAACAGATTTCACAGCAACTGACTGAGAGAACTCTCAGGATAATTCCTGGCATATATTTGTATTACGTTTTTCAACGGAAAAAGATGTAGCCCATTGTTGATCTGAGAACTTCAGGGACCACTTTGATGCTGCGATTTTCTAAACCTAGCACCCTCCATTCTTTCTTTCCCTCTCCTTTCCCCCTTCCCTCTCTCTTTTCCTCTGTCTCTCCCCTCCCATCCCCATCCTCTTTCCTTTGGCCTTCTCTGTGTCCTTCCTCTTCCCCTTTCCTCTCCCCCTTCCTTTCTTGCCTCCTCTTTCCCTTCCCTCTACTTTCCTATTTCCTTCTCCTTCAATCATGTTGCCTGCTTGTATGTAGGTTTTTACAGGGCTGAAAGCCAAAACAATTTGAATAAATGTTGCAGCGCACTGCTACTTAAAGCACAAACAATTAAACAGAAATAGGAATATTATATGAAGTTGGATTGATTGTCAGCCTTTTAACTGCATTTCCACTCATATAAAATGAATATTATACCATTCCTCACCCAGCACCTTCTTCAAGCTTTGAGCAGTTGCAGCTTTTATTTTCTATTTTTAAAGGTAATTACATGCGGCAATTGCAAATTAATAACATTATGGATACAGTAGCTATTGGTTATTTAAATTAAACATATTGTGCAAGTGTTTAGTAAGTGCTCCTTGGTATCCGTTTACACTGTGGCCCAGTTGATAGCACTTATCAAGAATCAGAGAATCTCACCTCTGATTCAGGAGGTTGTGGGTTTAAGTCCCACACCAGGACCCAAGCACAAAAATCAAAGCTAGCACTCCTGTTCTGTACTGACAGGGATCTGCATAATTGGAGGTGCCATCTTTCGGATCAGCTGTTAAACTTAAGCCCTGTCTGCCCCCTCAGGTGGATGCAAAAGATCCAATGGCACTATCTCGAAAAAGAGCAGTGGAGTTACCCACTCTCTGAATCAATATTTATTCCTTAATCAAAATTACAAAAGCAGATTTTCTGGTCATGGTTACATTGCTGCTTGTAGGAGCTTGCTGTGTGAAAATTGGTTGCCATGTTTCCTAATTATAACAGTTTTTTTTATTCATTGGATGTGGGCATTTCTGGCTAGGCCAGCATTTATTACCCCTCCCTAATTGCCCTTGAGAAGGTGGTGATGAGCTACCTTCTTGAATCACTGTAGTCCATATCATTAGACTTTGAATTCCAAATTTTTATTGAATTTAAATTCTGCCATCTGCCCTGGTGGGATTTGAACCCACATACCTCAGAGCATTACTTGGGGTCTCTGAATTACTAGTCCAGTGAACAATACCACCACATCACCACCACTTCCCCCAGAAATTATTCCATTCAAAAGTATTTCATTGGCTGTAAAACACTTTGAAGCATCTGGGTGCAATATGGATGCAGATTTTTGAAGGTGTGAGGTTGTTTCACTTAAATGGAGTGTTGTCCATTCATGGATGTCAATGACTGAATGCTTGTGCACAATGATCTGCAATGGGCTGTACAGTACAACATTGCTGCAGTTCCAACATTACATTAATGCTCCAGACAATAGAATAGAGATCTGGGCATAATGTTAAGACAATACAATCACGAAATACACCCATGCATAGCCATGGTTACTGTGGTCAATGCATAACAAAAGCGCACATGCATTCAATACAGATGAGAAAGACAGGGAATCACAAAAAATGCTGTAATTCTGTTCATCACCCTCTTGATAATGTTGATTTATTCAGAAGATAATGCTGCTAACCTGTCAGCTTGCTAAAAAGTTTAATCCTAAATTAATTTTAGTAATTTAAGAACAGTGCAGACACAGATGGAATAGCATTTAGCCCTTATGGTGGTATAATAGGGTACACTTCTGATGAGGTATGAGAATTTAATGTAGCATATTCCTGTGTGTGTTTTTTTTACTTGAAAATGGTTAATATCTGGATTAATCTGTGCTGGAACTTCTGTGCAGTACTGAGGTGTGTTTTTTTTATTCGCTCATGGGATGTGGGAATCGCTGGCTAGGTCAGCATTTATTGCCTATCCCTAATTGCCCTTGAGAAGGTGGTGGTGGGCTGCCATCTTGAACCGCTGCAGTCCATGTGGTGTAGGTACACCCATAGTGCTGTTAGGGAGGGAGTTCCAGGATTCTGACCCAGTGACAGTGAAGGAATGGCGATATATTTCCAAGTCAGGATGGTGAGTGACTTGGAGGAGAACTTCCAGGTGGTGGTGTTCCCATGTATCTGCTGCCCTTTTCCTTCTAGATGGTAGTGGTTGTGGGTTTGAAAACTGCTTTCAAAGGATCCTTAGTGAGTTACTGCATCTTGTAGATGGTACACACTGATGCCACTGTATGTCTGTGGTGGAGGGAGTGAATGTTTGTGAATGTGGTGCCAATCAAGCGGGCTGCTTTGTTCTGGATGGTGTCAAGCTTCTTGAGTGTTGTTGGAGTGGCACTCACACAGGCAAGTGGAGAGTATTCCATCACACTCCTCACTTGTGCCTTGCAGATGGTGGACAGGCTTTGGGGAGTCCAGAGGTGAGTTACTCACTGCAGGATTCCTAGCCTCTGACCTGCACTTGTAGCCACAGTATTTATATGGCTAGTCCAGTTCCATCTCTGGTCAATATAACCCTCAGGATGTTGATAGTGGGAGATTCAACAGTAGCAATGGCATTGAATGTCAAGGGGTGATGGATAGATTGTCTCCTGTTGGAGAGGATCATTGCCTGGCACTTGTGTGGCACAAATGTTATTTGCCACTTGTCACCCCAAGCCTGGATATTGTCCAGGTCTTACTGCATATGGACATGGACTGCTTCAGTATCTGAGGAGCCGTGAATGGTGCTGAACATTGTGCAATCATCAGCGAACATCCCCACTTCTGACCTTATGATGGAAGGAAGATCATTGATGAAGCAGCTGAAGCTGACTGGGCCTAAGACATTACCCTGTTACAGTATTAGGGCCAGTTAGCACAATTGGTTAGAGCGTTAGAGCTGATGGTGTGTGCTCAATCGCCATACAAGCTGATGAAGTTCTTGGAGCCTGCTCCTTCTACTGGTCCCATTGCAATCCAACGGCATATTTGAGCTGTAATTATTTAACCCTCAGATAACAAGGACACTGTATGAAAAGAGAGAATTAGATGAGAGATACTGTCTTTCCAATGAGATGATAAACAGAGGCCCAGTCTGCCCTTTCAGGTGCATGTGAATGATCCCATGGCGCTATCTGAAGAAGTGATGTGGAGGTCTCCCAGTATCCCTGAAAAACAATTGAAACAAATAATCAGGTTACCTGTCTCATTGCTGTTTGTGTGAGTTTGCTGTTGCTACATTTTCTGCATTATAATAGCGATTGAACGCCAAAAGGTCTTCATTGGCTGTCAAACATTTTGAGAAATCCTGAGATTTTGGGAGGTCTCTAAGTAAATACAAGTCTTTCTTCCTTATCCCAATACAACAAGAATTTTACAAGACCTCGTTGTGTCCTGGAGTTCCAACATACTTGCAAAACAATTAAAACTCTTGTGTGCACAATCTTGCTTTCAGAAAATACATGGAAGAAATGCCCTCAGAATTGCATTACAGATGTCCCCAGAGTGAGACAGTAGTGAAGTTGAATGCTGGGAAAGGAAAGGACAAATGTTAATTAAACTATGAAGACTTATTTAAGTAAAAATGTTCCTTATCAGGGATCAAGGACAAACCACCGAGAGTACCAGGACCAGAGATGGTTCAATTGGGTAATGTGACCTACCTTAACTGTAACTATGTGAGATCTCCTTGTGAGTATAGACCTGAGAAGCTCAACTATAAATGAGCGATGTGAAGTTTTTAGGTGCTAGTGCTGGTGCTTCACAGGATTGGAGGTGATCATGGCACATTATGGTTATGTATGGCAATTAACATCAGGAGGCATGAGCTCTCCTAGCGCAGGTATTGTTCAGATTGGTCAATAGAACTTTGGAAATTAATGCTAATGTGGCATGTTCGGCAGTGAATGTCCTCAATTCCTAGCTTTGTTCCAGTTTTTTTCTAGTTGTAGCAGAAGGTGCTGATTACCAGCCAACTATACAAAGTCTGAAATAAACACATAACTTTGTTGTACAAATTTCACTGAGCTGAAGTGAGGTGAGATTTAAGCCATAAAAACAAAAAACTGCAGATGCTGGAAATCCTTAGTCTAGAAACAGCTAAAGCATTGAAGATAAATTTACATGGTAGCAGAGGATCCAGGAGGAAGAAGTAGGACCTATACCAAGAAAGGTTAATCACTTTGTGCCCTCAGAATTCTAACTTCATCCTCCCAGAGGAAGGCCAGGCAACCACTCCATCCACATCAACTCATAAGAATGAGGTTGCATAAATTCTGCAAATAGAAATAGAACTGCTGGAAATACTCAGCAGATCTGGCAGCATCTGGGGAGTGAGAAACATAGTTAACGTTTCAAACCAATGACCCAGTTGCAGGACATCAGGTTACCAACCTGAAACGTTAACTCTGTTTCTCTCTTTGCAGATGCTGCCAGATCTGCTGACTATTTCCAGAATTTTGTCTTTTTTTTAGATTTCCAGCATCTGCAGTGTTTTGCTCTTAAATTCTGCAAATATTGCTAACAACAAGCATAGAAACTTTAATCTATTCAGCAGATAATGCTGTTAGCATGTCAGCTATCTAAGCAGTCTAATCCTAAATTAATCTTAGCAATTTATCAATCAACAATTTCAGCCACCGATCTCATAAATTTATAATCGGAATGTTATTAATGTGTAATTACTGTGGCATAACTGAACTGCCTTTGTAACCTCTTGTCATTTATTTCATCAATTAACCCTGTCTGCTAATTATTTGTGCACTCAGTGTTTAAGTTTAAGTGCTGATAACAATGATTCTAAGGCTAATAAACAATTGTTAATTCATGACTTTGTTGTTTGACTTATTTGATAATTGGCAAGCAAGTGCTAATTCATTCATTCAATAGCTTGTGTGGATCCTGATAGGAATTTGGGAGTCTAAATGCTAATTATAATCTGAGGTTGATGTTAGACAGTTTGATGAACCACATTTAGGCATCATTAACTCTCAGGCATAGACTAGGTGGTAAACAACAGTCAGTTCCTTGATGATGAGTTATTGGTGGAAGCGTTAAGGATGCATCTTTGATGAATATTTTTGTCACGGTAATGAAGTTAGCTTATAAACTCAAAACAGTGCAGAGGGGAATGACAGATGATTCTGAAGGCAAGATGCTTGGATGAATTTTAAACTGGACGATGTCTCTAGCCAATCAGTGACTGCAGGAGGCCACAGTGATTAAATCCCATCAACTGCGTTCCCACACGACACCAATGTGAAGAGAATGCTGAGAGGTTGCTGGCAGATGAAGATCAGGGCATCATGGATATTGGTTGACTTCCAGGAAAGTGGGAGGGGAGAAGATTCCAGGAGGATCGCACAAGAGAAAGAGAGGGGGGAAGAGCCCCGGGCAGTGCAGATGATGACTTCTGTTCCTCCAGGCTCTCCAAGGCCTTTACTGTCTTCAGACAGCTTCTACCTAGCAAAAAAACTTCCCTGTTTAGTCTGTGGTTAAAATTGCATCAGGACTAGCACAACAGGACGTCTATGAAACTACAGTTATGAATTTTGCCCTTGCCATAGACAGGTGTCTAATCCCCATGCAAAATCCTGCAAGATAACGTTGTGAACAATCAAGATGTGAGCAGGTAAGTAGCCTGTTCGTTTTTAACTCCCCATCCATCTGGCTTCCACTGGTTGGCTATGGTTCAAATCAATCCCATCAAGTTATTGGGACAGGCTAATCTTTCCCCTGCTTTCATTGGTACAATTAAGGTTGAAGAGCGTGTATGATCCAAATCTTTAAACTGTTAAAGGGTAACTATACCAACCTGCCTGCTGCAGACACATCTGTCAATGACAGTATCAGTAGGAGTGACCACAGCACAGTTCTTGTGGAGACTCAGTCCCGTCTTCACATTGAGAATATCCTCCATCATGTTGTGTGGCACTACCACCATGCTAAATTGGATAGATTTTGAACCGATCTAGCAACTCAAGACTGGGCACTCATGAGGTGCTGTGGGCCATCATTAGCAGCAGAATTGTACTCAAACACAATCTGTAACCTCATGGCCCATTATATCCCCCACTCTACCATTACCATCAAGCCAGGGGATCAACATTGGTTCAATTAAGAGTGCATGAGGTCATGCCAGGAGCAGCACCAGGCATAGCTAAAAATGAGGTGTCAACCTGGTGAAGCTACAACACAAGACTACTTGCGTGTCAAACAGCATAAACAGCAAGTGATAGACAAAGATAAGAGATTCCACAACTAATGGATTAGATCTAAGCTCTGCAGTGCTGCCACATCCAGTTGTGAATGATGGTGGACAATTAAACAACTCACTGGAACAAGAGGCTCCACAAATATCCCCATCCCCAATGATAGTAGAGCCCAGTACGTCAGAGTAAAAGATGAGGCTGAAGCATTTGCAACAATCTTCAGCCAGAAATGCCGAGTGGATGATTCATCTCGGCCTCCTCCAGATGTCCACAGAATCACAGATGCCAGTCTTCAGCCAATTCAATTCACTCCACGTGATATCAAGAAACAACAAGCATAGAAACTTTCACCTATTCAGCAGATAATGCTGTTAGCATGTCAGCTATCTAAGCAGTTTAATCCTAAATTAATCTTAGCAATTTATCAATCAACAATTTCAGTCACCGATCTCATAAATTTATAAAATCTTTCATGTTGCCAATATGATTAGTACCTTTTGGGAAAAATAAACATAATAACCTTGCCCTATTTATCTCATTAGTTGTAAACATCCTACCATCCCTTTGAAACCCAAACAACTCCTTCACTTATCTACAAATGCAAATTTCCTCACACCCTACATGTTAAGCCCTCATCCATGTTTACTCATTAGTATTTCAAATGTCTTTTACCCCTAACATCTTTTGATAATTTCAAGTTTGCGGTCTATTTGACTCTAATCTAATTAAATCACACAGACAGAACCATCTACACTTACACCTATAAACCTATTTTACAATAAACCACAATAATATTATGAAAATTATTATAGTTTCATTACAGGGTGAGGTGCTGATCAAGCAAACTCCTTAGTCTGCAGCTGCCATCAAACTTATGCAGTGTTGCCATCCAGGCAAGTGGAGACTATTCCATTAAACTTCTGAAATGTGCCTTATAGTTTGTGAAAGGGCTTTGGGGAGTCAGGAGATGAGCCACTGCTGCAGAATACCCAACCCCTGGTTTGCTCTTGTCCTGAAAATCCTTGCCACTGCATCTATATGGCTGGTCCAGTTTATGTTCTATGGCAACTCCCAGTATGTTGATTGTGGGTGACTTGGTAATGCCATTGATTGTCAAGGGGAGATGTCTAGATATTGTTAAGGTATATATATATTGAGTGCAGACATGGACTACATCTGAGCATGTAAGACTGGAACGGAACTGTGCAATCATCAATTATCAGCTCCACTTCTGACCTCATGACAGAGGGAAGGTCATCGATGAAGAAATTTATACTTAAAGACACTGATGTAAAACCAATAAATAAAACTTTAATAAAAAGTAAAAAGTGCTCCCCAACTAAAGTTTAGCACAAATTAATTACAGTCATCATTTGAAATAAATGTTTTAATTACCCTCATCATGAGAATTAAATGCTTTAAACATCCTCATT
This sequence comes from Carcharodon carcharias, assembly GCF_017639515.1. Classification (NCBI taxonomy): domain Eukaryota; kingdom Metazoa; phylum Chordata; class Chondrichthyes; order Lamniformes; family Lamnidae; genus Carcharodon; species Carcharodon carcharias. The sequence continues at coordinate 66,571,477 of NC_054480.1, read as the reverse complement.
ATGGAAATAAATGAAATCATTAACTCTGGCATGTGATAATAGCCTTAATTCTTAAAAGCATAAAATTGCTCTGCACATATATTATGGTAAATGGTTTTCCACTTTACATGAAGTTGTTTCTTGCATATGCTACCAGCCTGATCTTCTGCAATTTTTTATGATACTAACTAGATTTGTTTCAACTTGCAGAAAGAAAACACTTCCCCAAATATTACAAAGCATCCTTAAACCTGATAGGGATAATAGAGAGAAACTATTTTCCCTAGTGGACAAGTCCAGGACAGTGGGGCGTAACCTTTAAATTAGAGTTGGCCTATTCAGGGATGTTCGCTCCTTCACACAATAGGTAGTAATATCTGGAACTCATGCCATTTGAAACCTGTTCAAGGTCATTGGATAAATTCAAAATTGAGATTGCTCCCTGACCTGCTGAGATTTCCACCATTTTCTGTATATATTTCAGATTTCCAGCATCTGAACTGTTTTGCCTTTCTCATTGATAGATTTTTGTTTACAGTTACGGAACCAAGGCAGATAAGTAGACTGAAGAATTGACTGGTTGAACAGACTCGAGGGACAGAATGACCTACTTCTGTTACCATGGTCCTGGTAATTTTTCTTAATTTATTCATGGGATGCGGGCGCCACTGGCTTAGCCAGCATTTATTTCCCATCCCCAATTGCCCTTAAGAAGGCCGTAGTGAGCTGTCTTTTTGAACCATTGCAGACAGTGTGGTGTAGGTACACCAATAGTGCTGTTAGGGAGGGAGTTCCAGGGTCTTGACCCAGTGACAGTGAAGGAATGGCAATATAATTACAAGTCAGGATGGTGTGTGGCTTGGAGGGGAACTTCCAAGTGGTGGTGTTCCCATGTATCAGGTACCTTTGGCCTTCAAGCTGGTAGTGGTTGTGGGTTTGGAAGGTGCTAAGGAGGCTTTGTGAGTTTCTGCAGTGCATCTTGTAGATGGTACACCCTGCTACCACTGTACGTTGGTGATGGTGGGAGTGAATGTTGGTAGATGGGGTTTCAATCAAGCGGCTGCTTTGTCCTGGATATTGTCAAGCTCCTTGAGTGTTGTTGGAGCTGCATTCATCCAGACAAGTGGAGAGTATTCCATCACACTCCTGGCTTGTGTCTTGTAGATAGTGGACAGGAGGATCCATCCTGGACACCTTTACTCCGGAAAGGCTGTATGAGAGCATATGCTCAGACTCTAGTTTCCATGAAACTGCTTCCCTTTACCACTGTGCATCCATCACAGAAGCCCCAACACAGCATCCCCTTAGCCAGCATTCTGCAATAAAAGCTGCCAACAGAAAACTTTCTATTTACATCTTTATCCAACAACATATCCAATTATACAAACAGAAATGACCTACTCGCCCTTGTGTGTGTTCTTCGTGCCAGTTTGCAGGTGCCTTTGCCTGTCCTAGCTCTCCTTCACAGCACCAGCTGCTGGCTTTCACTGGAGTGACTCCAGATCACCTTGTAAGACGTGTTCGAGCAGGCCTGGGCCTCGAGGGCCTAGATCTGCCACCTCGGCATGGGCGGCAGCATTCTGAGCTTCCACTAAATAACCGTGATAATGGACTACTTCTGCCTGTGCTGCAATTAAAACTGAGACAGCCATCACCAGACTCTACAGCAGGGTTGGGTATCCTAGGGCTGTCATGAAGTTAGACACCACTCCCGTGTTAGAAATTATGGGCTCCAAACTCTGTGTGTCCAAACTCTCTAAATTGGAGCCAGTTCCTCCATGTTCCTTGAAAGTGACAGCACAATGTCTGGCAGGTCTTGCAATGTGCATCTTGGTGTGCATGTTCATCAGTGTTCTCCTGTGTGTAGCCCCATCAAAGTCCTCATCTGAATCCCCTGCAATAGAACTCACCCTCTGGTGAACTGGCACATGAGCTATCCTTTCTCCCAGCAGCTTGCTCATACCTGGTGACTCACCACATGCGGATCTCAACTTCGCACTAGCCTCTAAAGTTTACAAAGTGCCAATATCTGAGCTGGTGGCTGTGAGTGTTAGATCAATTGACAATGCTTCTTCCTTGGAGGTCTGGTACAGCTCTCTTTCTCTCTCTCTCCCTCTTGGGGTTGCTATGATTGGACAAGTGGCAGGAAATGAAGAGGCAACACTGCCTGCCTCAACAGCAATGGGCACAGGCAGATCACGAATCAGAACCCCTGGCCTGGAAAGAGGCCTTAACAAATTCTCCCCATAGCAGTATCTGTAAAGAATTAGGAAATACTTGCAGCTTGAGGAACAAATTAGCACTAAATATTATTTCAAGGAAGCCATCACTCCAATGAAAGTCAGCAATGAAAGCAGAAAGGCAGAAGGACATGGTTGGAATGAGGGAGGGGTTGGGGCATAAGGCAAGAGGCCCATGGTCACATCATGTGCAGCTTTCAATTTATGCTATGCAACAGGATGAGGGTGAAGTGGAAGTTGAGAAGAGGCATAAAGCAGGAAGGTTCTGTCATTCTAAATGCTCCATAATGTGAGGCACCATCTCCACCATTGGGCTTGGAATGAAAGCATGCCACTGTATTTCACCACCTTGGCCTGCAAGAAAGAGGGCAGAATATCAATGATTGTGTTGCACTGTGGTTGGCTGACGTGCCTGCCATTGCTGAATAACTGAAAGCATGTGGAGACAGTGAGAGGTGGGTGTGAGGTTGACAGCACTGGAAGGTATGTGAGGATAAGGGTAAATGTTAGGTATAAGTCCTGACTGCTATGAACTGCAGCTGGGTGAGGAATGGGGGCGTAGTGCTTTGGGCAGTGTGATAGGTTGGTGGTTTGGTGTGTAGGAGATGGGCCCAGAATCCAGAAGTTGGCCTCCCTGGGTCCCATCATTCCCTTCTTAGGGTGGTCCTTGAGGGTCTCCTGCACTGCCCCCACCACCCAAAAAACATAGCCTCTCTGTTCACTCTGTTTCCTCTGGCTGGGGAATCAAAAACACGGAGGCACCATTTCAGGATAAGGAGCTGATCATTTAGGACTGAGATGAGAAAAAATTTCTTCACTCAAAGGGTTGTGAATTTTTGGAATTCCCTACTGCAGAGGGTTGTGGACGCTTCATTATTAATTTTAATTAAAGTTGAAATGGATAGATTTTTGGTCTTTAAGGGAATCAAGGGATTTGGGAAGTGGGTGAAAAGCAAAGTTGAAGCTGAAATTCAGCCATGATTGTACTGAATGACGGAGCAGGCTCAAGGGATGGTAATCTTGCTCACTTATGCTCTTCAGTTCATATATCCCACTAGGCTGTACGTAGAAATCAAGCAAATGAAGAGGCAACACAAAGTTTGTAGGCTGCCTGCCTCAACAGGAATGGGCACAGGCAGATTGCAAAACAGAACCCCTGGCCTGGAAAGAGGCCTTAATCAATTTACTCCATAGCAGTAAAGGGTTAGGAAATACTTGCATCTTGAGGAACAAGTTAGCATTAAATATTATTTCAGAGAAGGCATCACAATAATTTCTTTGCTAATCCTTTTACTGTATAAATTATTATTCATTATAAGAAAGAAAAAGTAGCAAGATTTGTATAGCACTTTTCATGATGTCAGGACATCACAAGGCATTTTACAGCCAACTACAGACTTTTGAAATATAACCACTGCTATAGTGTGACACAGCATCCAAATTGTGCTCAACAAGATCCCACAAACAGCAGTAAAAGATGACCAGACAATTTTTCGTTTCAGGGATGTTGGTGGAGGGCTAAATATGGGCCAGAATGCTGTGGAGCACTCCCCTGGTCCTCTTTCAAATAGTGCCACAGGATCTTTTATATCCACTTGAGAGGGCAGATGGGACCTGGGTTTAACATCACATCCGAAAGACTGACATCTCTGACAGTGAAGTGCTCCCAACCAGCCCGGCACTTCCAACCATTCAGAAGACATGTTTCACACTGGGTAGGCCTTAATTGGCCAGCCAGTGTGAAGTCGTGTTCGGGGGCCGTATCCCAGCAGTTCCCCAGCCCGCCGATCACACGCGCCCAACAAGGGAAAAATTCAGGCCAATGTTTGAAGGAAGATACTGTCTTTCCTTAGTGACTGACATTTTTTAATTCATTCCTGGATGTGGCTGTCACTGGCTGGGCCAGCATTTATTGCCCATCCCTCACTGCTCTTGAAAAGGTGAATTCAACAAATCACCCAGAGATAAAGAATGTTTTAACTTCTGGCGTTCTTTCTGTGGAGGACAAGTAAAATGGTAGAATTGATTTTGTTGGTTCTCATTTAATTTTGATATGATTGAAGTAAGTGTGCATTCTGGGACAGGGAGGATGGGGAGATTGTAGAGGAGGGGAAATTTTCAACTTATCACCAGAGCATTAAACTGCAATTGTGTGTTTGGCAACCATTAAGAAACTTGTCCCACAATGCCAATTTAACCCTTTGGCGATAAGTAGAAAATTATTCTGGTGATGCCTAAAACATGACAAAAAGCTGCTCTGTCATAGCGATGGGAGCATCAGAATCTGTTGCAGCAACATGCGTTCTTCTGTGGAGGCAAACTAGCTCAGGATTTCTAGTTTTCAGTTTACCACTAGTGCGTAAAACTGGCATTTGGGGGGTAAATTAACTCACCAGACCAGAAACCCCTGGAATCGAGTGGAATCATAGAATGGTTACAGGACAGAATGAATCCATTCAGCCCATTGTTTCTCTGTCAGCTCCCCATAAGAACAACTCATCCAATCTCACTCATTCACCTTTACCCATAGCCCTGCTATTTTTTTTCCTCCAGATAATGATTCAATTCTCTTTGGAAAGCCCTAAATGAGTCTGCTTCCTCCACACTTTCAGGCAGTCCATTCCAAATACAAACCACTCGGTGTGTAAAAATGTTTTTCCTCATGTTGCCATTGCTCCTCTTTACTAATCAGAATAATTCAGAAATCAGAATCCTCTGATTTTCAGTCGTTGCATCAAAGGGAACAGTTTCTCTCTATCTACTTTGTCCAGGCCCCTCATGATTTTGAACACCTCTATCAAACAACCTTGTCATTTTCTCTTCTCCAAGGAGAATAGTTCTAACTTCTCCAATCTATCCATGTAATTGTCATTCCTCATTCTCACTAATTTTTTTCTGCACCTTCTCTAATGTCTTTATATCATTCCTAAAGTGTAGTGCCCAGAACTGAACACAGTACGCTAGTTGAGGCCTAACCAGAGTTTTAAACATGTTTATCATAACTTCTTTACTTTACTCCATGCCCCTATTTATAAAGCCCAAAATCCCATATGCTTTATTAACTGCTTTCTCAACCTGTCTCGCCATATATGCTTGAAGGCCCTTCTGCTCCTGCAGCCACTTTAGAATTGTGCATTTTATTTTATATTGTCTCTCTTCATTCTTTTTATCAAAATGAATCACTTCACACTTCTCCATCAAAACACCCTGCCTAATGTTGCTCTCCACTGACTTCAACGGAAATACAATAACAGCTTTAATTTATATAACACCTTTAACAACGTAAAACATTCCAAGGCTCTTCACAAGGGTGCTGTCAAACTAATTTTGACACTTAGTCACATAAGGAAATATTAGGACAGGTGACACGAAGTTTGGTCAAAGACGTAAGGTTTTAAGCAGAACGTTCAAAGAGGAGAGGCAGAGAGATTTTAGGAAGACATTCCAGAATTTAGGGCCTAGGCAAAGGAGGCACAGCCACTGGTGGTGAAGTGATTAAATTCAGGGATGTGTAAGAGGTCAGAAGTGGAAAAGCACTGAGATCTCAGGAGGGTTATAGAACTGGAGGAGGTTACAGAGATAAGATCAGGCTAGGCCATGGCAGAAGAGATTTATCAAACATTTATGTTTATATCTAGCATTCAATCAGGCACTTTGCTCACAAATACGAATGTGAGAACATAAGAACTAGGAATAGCAGTAGACCATATGTACCCTCAAGCTTGTTCTTCCATTAATAAAATCATGGCTGATCTACCTCAACTCCACTTTCCCATGACATTCCTTTGATTACATCAGAGTCCAAAAATCTATCAATCTCAGCCTGAAACATACTCAGCGACTAAGCGTCCACAATCCTCTGAGGTAGTGAATTCCAAAGATTCACAACCTCACGAAGAAGAGATTTCTCCTCATCTCGGTCCTAAATGACCAACCCCTTATCCTGAGACAATGATCCTAATTTTTGAAGGTCCAGCAGAAGAAATACCCTCCCAGCAGCTACCCTGCCATGCCTTCTCAGCACCTCAGATGTTTCAATGAGATTACCTCTCATTCTTCTAAACTCCAGGGAGTATAGGCCCATTCCACTCAATCAGGATAGCCCTCTAATCCCAGCAATTTTGCTACTCAAATTTTGTTGCACCATGTCTATGGCAATTACCTTTCTTAGAGTGAAACTGTTCATAGTATTCCAGATGTAGTCTTACCAAAGGCCCGTACAATTGTAGCAAGATTTCCTAATTCTTGCACTCCAACCGATATAGGCTAACATGCCATTTGCCTTCCTAATTTCTTTCTGCATATGCATGGTTTGAAGGGTTTGTGCCACAGTGGATAGTATCCCTCTCTCTGAGAAGCTGGAAGCTCTGGGTTTGAATCCCATCCAGGGCTTGATAGCTAAAGAAGATGTGCTTGTAATGTGGCCAGGCAGGTTGAGGATCAATGTGAAAATCCTTCCAACACATAGCAGTGGCAGGCTGTAAATGTGAGAGAGATTCCTGGTCAGTGATGTGATGGAAGAAAGTCAGAGCTGTTCAAGTCTAAGTGTCATGTTGCGCTTACTACTGGCATTTTCCCAATGACCAGTATCAGGCTAACTGGCCTGTTATTCCCAACTTCTCTCTCCCTCCTTTCTGGAACAGTGGCATTAAATTTGCTACCTTCCAATCTCCTGTGAACATTCCAAACTGTAGGGAAAAACCAATGGGTCCACTCTCTCTGCCACCAGCTCTTTTAGAACCCTAGTATGTAGGCGATCAGGCCCAAGGGACTTGTTGACTTTGTTATGACATGGCAGGTGATGTGTGCCAGGCAGACCAAATTCACAAAGGGAACTTGGCCGTGCTATCATGACAATTTTGAAATTTGTATTTATTACGCAAAGATGTGTGCACTGAATTCAGAAGTAATAAGTCCACCACCACCTTTAGGGGTTTTAAAAATTAAATTACAATATGTATTAACAAAAGATAAAAGATTTCAAGCACATACATAAGACTACAATTACTTAATACTATAATAACCCTTAAAATTCCTAATTAACCTGACCCCCAGTTACACCCCCTTTAAGACAACAGTCCAAAATAGGCTTTAGATTTAACAGAAAACCAGCAAGTTGACACAATACCCACTTGACAGTGGAATTCCAAATGGCTTTTCCCCAACTTCAGTTTTGTTGTATAGCAGACTCATGCACACATGGCTGGAGGCTTCATTAAGGCATTTTCACATACTCCTGTTAGATCTTACATGCCCTTCTTTCTACATAGCCTTTAATTCTCCTTTATAAATGTTTATCTCTATTTAATATGTAAATTCTAGTGTTCCATATGTCTTTGAAACTTTATCTTCCTCATAATATAAAAACTTTCATGTTGCCAATATTGTCAGTGACCATTGAGAAAAATAACCCCATTCCTTAGCCTTGCTTATCTGGCCAGTTGTAAACAGACTAAGATCCCTTTGAAATCCAAATCTCCTCATTTATCTAAAAATGGAAATTCCCTTCACACCTTACATGCTAAGCCAGCATCCATGTTTACTCATTAGCATGTCAAACACATAACTTCTTTTGATGATTTCAAGCTTGCACTCCAAATGTAATTTAATCACAGACAGAACCAACTATGCTTACCCCCTTACCTGCTTCACAATAAACCAGAAAGAAATTATGAAAAATATTATACTTTCATCACTACTTTTAGTGCCATTACTTTTTCCAGTACTTTTTCTTTACTAATATCAATTAATTGAGTACCTCACAAGGGCAGCAGATGCATAGGAACACCACCACCTGCAAGTTCCCCTCCAAGCCACTCACCATCCTGACTTGGAAATATATCGCCGTTCCTTCACTGTCACTGGTCAAAATCCTGGAATGCCTACCCTAACAACAGGGAGTACCTACACCACATGGACTGCAGCGGTTCAAGAAGGATGCTTACCGCCACCTTCTCAAGGGCAATTATGGATGGGCAATAAATGTTGGCCTAGCTAGCAACGCCCACATCCTGTGAACAAATAAAAAAATACTCTTATTAGACTTTTGGCTCTCTGTTATTTCTGGTATGCTGTTTGCCTATTTAACTGTATAATCAAAAATAGTTGTTTAACACCTTTGCCATTTCTTTACTCCGCATTATGGGCAGGATTTTGCCGTCGGCTAGCAGGATCGGGGCCCGCTTGCCGACGCATAAAATGACGCGGGATGATGTTGGGCGGAACCCCCGACATTACCACGCCCCATTTAAATTTTTAGGAAGACGGGGGCACAGCAAAATCAGCTGTGTGCCCGCCGACCTGTCAATAGCCAATTGAGGCCATTGACAGGATCAATTAAGCAATTAAAGGACCTGCTAGTCCAACCTTAAGGTTGGTGGGCAGGCCAGGAGCCTTGGTGGCAACTGGAAAAAACATGAACCCTCATCCAGTGGCGGGATAAGTTTCATGTAGGGTTTTAAAAATTGTAATAAAGTTGTTATGGAAATTATGAACATGTCCCAACTCATGTGACATTGCCACATGAGGGGGCATGTAAGGGAATTTTTTTTTCCATTTTTAATATTTTTAAAAATGGAGGAAATCTCCTTGAGGCTGCACTTGGCCTCAGGGAGATGAGTGCACTCTTTCGTGCACATGCGCAAAAGAGCACACTCTCGATTTTAGGGATTCCTCATCATCCGCACAGGGAGCGCATAGCACTTCCCGGCGGATAGCACGCTGGGCGGGCCTTAATTGGCCCGCCCACGTAAAATGGCGGTGCGGCCCGGATTGCTGCTAGCGATCGGCTCTGTGCCTGCCTACAATAGTCAGGCCCGTCCGCCCGACGAACCGAAAATTCAGCCTTATGATATTGCTTGTTTTAGCCTTCTTTATTCTCTTGGAGCCTTATTTATTCTCACAACTCTTTTTGTTTTTGCATAATTGTAGAGGTCTTTAAAATTTATTTTTATATTCCTAGCTAGTTTACTCCCATTTTCTATTTTCTCCCTTTATACCAATCTTTTGGACATCCTTTGCAGGTATCTAAAACTCTTTTAATCATCAAGCTCCCTACTCCTTTTGTAAATTTTATAAACCTCTTCTTTTAATCTAATAATATTCTCAACCTCTTTAGAGAGATATGAATGGGCTTTATTTCTGGTGGATATTTTATTTCTTAGGGCAATGTAGACTTGTTGCAAATTATGAAATACTTTTATAAATGTTCACCATTGCTCACCTACCATCATATCTTTTAATCTAATTTCCTAATCTATCCAAGACAACTGGGCCCCAATACCCATGTTATTGACTTTATATAGGTCCAATGCTTCCGTTTCAAATATTTGCATGGTACTCTCAACTCAATATGTGTTTCTGCTATATTATGATCATTCTTCTTCAGGGGCCCTATATTATGAGATAATTCATTAACCCTGTCTCATTACACAAGATGGGATCTAAAATAGCCTTTTCCCTGGTTGATTCTACAATGTATTGTTCTAGTAAACTATCTCAAATGCTTTCTATGAATGTGTCCTCCAAACTACTTTTTCCCATTTGATTTTCTCAGTGTATATGAAGATTAAAGTTTTCCACAATTAATGCATTTCCTCTGTTATGAGGACCTCTTATTTCTTGATTAATATTCTGTCAAACAGTATAGCTGTTAGGAGGCCTATATCCACCCCCTGCCCCCCCAGTGCTTTCTATTTTTATCTTCTCCTATACTAATTCTACTTCCTGCTTTTCAAGATCCTTCCTCACTACTATATTTATGTCATCTTTTATTCTCAGGGCTTCCTTTTCCATTTTCTCTCTCTCTTTGAAATGTCAAGTATCCTGAGATATTTATTTTCCAACCTCTGTCACCATGCACTCCATGCCTCTGTAATGGCTATTAGTTCAGAAGCAATTATCTCTATTAATACCATTAATTAATTTATCATGTTATGCATGCTTCATACATTCAGATAACATGCTTTTAATTTTAACTTCTTTACAATCTTTTCCCCAATTTGACTTTATTCACTGATGCACTATTAATTCTTTGTCCCTTCCTGTCACACTCTACTTATCTTTACCCAAATCAGACTGCTCTGTGGCCTTGACTTTTCTGCTTAGATTTATAAATTTCTCCTCACCTTAACCCTCCACCCTCCTTTAGAATTTAAAACCCTATCTACAGCCCTAATTATACAATGCACCAGGAGCTGGTCTCATCCCAGTTTCAGTGGAGCCCATCCCAATGGAACAGCTCCCTCTTTTTCAGTATTAGTGCCAGTGTTCCATAAATTAAAACCAATGGCCAGAATTGGCATCAGGCATCATGATGGGCGGGAGGTGGGGGTGACAATATGGCGAGAAGGCCAAAAATCAGTTTTCACACCGATGTGTAAGCACAGAGGAATTCCAATCCTGTTGGAGGCCAGTGTGAACCTGCTTTGCATCCTGCTAATGGGTTGCAAAGTAAGGCCCAACCGGAATCCTTCCCTCACGACAGATTTTCCAATGTGTCGACAGGAAAACACGCTGGCCCACAACACATCTGGACAAGTATGACATGTAGAAGTCAAAGCTTACTGTTAGGGCCTTGTTCACATCACGGAGAAGCAGAAAGGTGCTGAAGCCCTACAGCTACTGGACCCTGGAGGAACACGTACATCGCATGCTGGGTGGATTCTCATGGACATGGCTCCACCACAAAGCAGCTCAGGGAAGGTGGGAAGTCTCCATCAATGTCTTAGGTCTACTTCAGAACATCACGGTCTTGGCTATGGGCTGCTATATATGATAGGTGAGGTGATGTAGCGGGGGTGGGGGGGGGTTGCAGTGTGGGGGGAGAGGAAGGTCTAGCTTTGAGTGGGCGAGGAAGGTATACCAGGAGGGGCAGGGGTGGGAGAGGAATATCTAGGCTTGAATGGGGAAGGTATACTGGGGACAGTGGGGGGTTGTGGGTTGGTAGGGGCGGTGAGGTTGGGAGGGGACAAAAGTGTCAGGGAAGGGTGAATTTGGGAGGGGGGGGGAACAAAGGTGTCAGGGGGCTGAGGTTTGGAGGGGGTGGATGGAGTACAAGGGTAGGAGGGTGTAATGGGGAGGATGCAGCAAGTGGGGAGGGAGGTGTAAGTGGGGAGGAAGGAGTAAGAGAAGGAGTTCGGGGGGAAGGAGTTGGGAGCAGGGGAGGCTGGAAGGCATCTAGAAGGAGGAAGGAGTCCAGGGGGAGGAAAAAGTAAGGGTGAAGGAAGGAGTAAGGGTGGAGGAGGGAATAAGAGTGGAGAATAGAGTAATGGCAGGTTTGGGGGGTGGGGGGGGGCGGGGGGCGGATGTCCAGGTGAACATGCAATGGATGGGTCTGTGGAGTCAATTACTCCTTGAGGGTGTGCATGGTAGGAGGGAATGGTGAGTATGAGAGGGAGCAGTGTGGGCTGGTAGGGTGGGAGGGTGAGGGTGCGACAGTAGTGATAGAAGGGATGGTGAGGGGCGTTGTTGGGGACTCAGAGGCAGACACAGACCCTATGGGTGGGAAGGAGGAGGTTGGGGAGATCAGTGTGGAAGGGGGTGGGATTCTCAGGAAAGTAGGGAACGTGCACATTTACCTGGACATCCTGGAAAGTAAATGGTTCAGATTGGTAGGTGACTGTGGGGAGATGCAAGGTGATGCTAGGGGGTTCAACAGTGATGGGGGAATGGACGTGGATGAGTGAGGGAGGGGAAGGGATGGAGGAGCTGATTAGAAACTTAACGACTACCATGGTTATCGAAATCGAAAGTGAGCAGAGCCTCGTGTTGGTCAGGAACAGGGAGCTGCATGGGAGTGGGATCAGGATCAGTGGGTGGGCAGAGATGCAGGTCAGCTCAGATGGACAACTGAATGCAAACCCCAGCAGGCAACATTGAAAATACTCAGGACAGTGAGATGAGTGTGATTGAGGGAGACTCTGCACACAAGGGAGGATGCTCGCATGAGTTTCCGAAAGACACACACACCGAAGCCTGTCCCTTCAGAATCACTTGTGGTCTGGCTGCGCGCAGCTGAACTGCTAGTGGGGTGGGATGCAGGAAGATGACTCACAAAGCCTGTAAATGAAGGTAAAACACATTACACATTATTCAGTGAAAGTGAATATATTTTCAGGTTATAAAGTAACAAAATATGTTCACCTGTTCAACCACTTGTGGTCAGAATTTCTTAACTTTTCTAGGCCTAACACTTCTAGGTGCTGTACTGACACCCACAGCAGGAGCAGAGACAGCCTGAGCAATGGCTGGTCCTGTTACCTCTGATAACTTTGGCATGTGTCCTCTGGAGAGCCAAGGCCCTGAGGACCCCAACTTCCTTTGGATGGCCTTCAGTGGGCCAGCTGTTCCCTCTGTGGTGACAGAGGACAAGGTTGAGGAGGCCACAGGCAAAGGGTACTCAGACATAGAGGACAGCCTCTGAGATCCCTGAGTAATTAGCCCAGGGGTGTCCAGCTGCCACTCCTCCTCCCTTCAGATGTCCAACGGCCCCAGCTGATTCCTTGGGGGGAAGGAGCACCTGGAGGGACATCGAGATGCACCGTTTCCCTTTCACATTGCCACTGCCAGAACTCACACATGGCTACAGCGATGGAGTGCAGGTCTGTACATATCTCCACATTCTGCTGGACCAGAGTCTCCATGATGTCCGCCATCCTTCCTATGGAGACCTCCATGCGTGCACATGTGGGTACCACTTCATCAGAGAGCAGGCGGACTCACTCCTCCGACTCGCATGCCACTCTGTTGAGAGCTTCCAACAGCTCTGCATGGTGTTCATTGCCTTCTGCTGACAGTCCACAATGAGCTGGAAGGTCAAATCCAGAGGCTTGTCATCTGACGCGGACCTCACAGATACCTCTTCCTCAGCAGTCCTTTGAGTGCCAGGGAGCTCGGCTGAACCTGCCTCCTGCTGCTGCACACTCAGGTTTGTGCAGTGATCAGCAGATTGTGAACCCGAGCCTGCTCTAGATCTAGGCCCCACCGAGGTGTGTGTCTCTGTGCTGGTGGAGGGTGTGGATAAGCGTTGTGACTGCTCTTCCAGGCTGCATATTTCCAGCTCTTCAATGGAGGAGGCCTCCTCTTGGCTGGAGGTGAGGACCTGGATGGAGCTGAGGGACTGGATGGCTGAGGGCGTTGGTAGCATGGCAGCAGAATCAAAAGCAGGGGAGAGAGTACTCACAGTTGCATTGAGGGAGGAAGATGGATGTTTGCCAACAACCTCACCATTACCATGCCCTCACCAGTCAGCACAATGACACGCTCCTCAAAGTGAGTGACCGATGTAATGTAGGCCACACCAACCCTAGTCTGGGACCTTCTTCTGCTGTTGTGAGCCAGCTTCTCTTGCATGAAAACAGATGGAGAGAGTGTGAGCAGGATGCTTGGCACTGCATGGAATTGTGGTAAGTGAAGTCATGGATGGGATGAGGATGTGAGCTCCAGGGGATATGAGCCTGATGGAGATGTGAGGGTGTGTGTGAGAGTTAGTTGTCCCTTGAGATGTGAGATCCCTGTGGATGTGTGATGGGTTTGTGAGTGTGAGTTGAGAGTGATGAGGTGGTTGACTTATCCTGGCTGAATGGATGAGAGCATTCATCCTCTTCCTGAACTGGATGGCTGACCTCCTCTGTGCTTCAGTGGTGCTGACTGCCACTTCCACTGCCTCCCAGGCTAGATTGGTGATTCTGATGGACCTCTTGCGGCCAGAGTGGGAGTAGAGCACATCGCGGCGGCCTTCCATTATGTCCAGTAGGTGCCCCAGAGAGTCATCTCTAAATTTGGGGGCTGCTGTCTTCTTTGCTTTCGGAGCCATCTGTCACCTGGAGCAGTCCTGGTCTGTAGTCATGAAGTAGGCTACGCTGTGGCGTACTTTAAATATGGTGCTTGGAGCAAGGAAGCACTGAAGTCACAGCATGGTGGGCAAACATGAGCCAGCAATCCAGCATGTTTCTCATGAATGTATTATTAATGGGGTGGCACACGCCGGGCATGGGACAAAACGGCACGAAAAGCCGCTATAGCAGCCGGTGGGTAAAATGTCCTTTTTCCCACCTGCTATCACATTTTATGCAAATTTGGGATGATTCTGCCCCTTTTTTCCCACATTACACTTTGAGCTTGGATTCAACTCTCTGATCTATTTGTCTCTATATCAGTTTGAGGATGGCTTTCAAATTAGGACCCTATCTCCTCAAGATCCTATCAGAATCTCATTCATTGTTCTTCCTATGTTGTTGCTTCCTATGTGGACTGTCATGTTTTTATAATGATATAAAAGCACCACTCACTCATAAGGGATTGGGTAAACACCTTTATTGAGACAAGGCACATGTGAGCGTTTATACAAAAGCATAAATCTTGAAGACACAAGCAGCAGAGCTGTGTGTGCTGTTCTGTTCAAAGACCAAAGTGAAACTAGATTGGATCGCATGACACACTTCCCTTCTAGTGATGGAATGCTGCTATCCCTTAAAGGCATATTACAACATCCCGCTTTCTTTTGAAAGATATTTTGTACTTTCCATGAATGCAAATAATCCATGTGCATGTTTAGTTACCAATACATAAGTTTACAGGACTGGTGAATCTAACAGTCTCTAAAGCATAATGGTAATTTGCTGATATACCTGGAGGTTTTTTTAATTGTTCACAATGATCTGTGGGTTGTCATTCTTGGCTGTTGTTCCTAGTTGGGTTTGGGATCTTGACCTCTATGCAATCGGACTGCACGGTGGTCGAACAGTTGGAATGAATCTGTTTTGTCCTCGGTTACCCCTCAACATTGCACCTGTGTGTAATGACTTCATAGGACCTTGATCCCAAACAGATCCTTAACACCTCGGCTGGTTGCCATGTACCTCCTGTAGAATCCTGGAAACTAGCTTATTGCCTCAACTGTAAACTGTACCTGCATTTTATCGTGCACATTGGTCATCTTCTTTGCAGACTTAAAAGTTGCTCTCTAGTTTCTGAGAGAGTACAATGGCTAAAGAGTAGGTAAATTGGTATGCACTGGTCAGCCAAATATAAACTCTGCCAGTGACGGTATAGTTGCTCTTTGAGGTGTTTCTCTGAAGTGGATGATAATCCTATACTCCCTGGATACTTCACAGATGATCATCCTCACTTAAAGTTGAGAAAGACGTTAAATGGGTCAGAAGAAGGTTAGAAGGTCAATCCTGAGAGATAGGATTAACTGTCATGTGGAAAGGCATGGACCAGTCAGGGGTGGTCAGCATGGATTTGTTAAACAAAGATCTTGCCTCACAAATTTGATTGAATTCTTTGAAGAAGTGACAAAAAGGGTTGATGAAGGTAGTGCAGTAGGTGTTGTGTATGCGGATTTTAGTAAGGCATTTGACAAGGTCCCACATGGCAGATTGGTCAGGAAAGTAAAAGCCCATGGGATTCAGGGTAATGTGGCAAACTGGACAAAAGGTTGGCTTTGCAACAGGAAACAAAGGGTAATGGTCAATGGATGCCCTTGCGAATGGAAAGTTGTCTCAAGTTCCACAGGGCTCGGTGTTGAGACCCTAGCTGTTTGTGTTATATATTAACGATTTGGATGTGAACGTGGGGGGGCACGATTGGGAAATTTGCAGGTGACACAAAGATTGGCTGAATAGTGAATAGTGTAGAGGATAGCCATAATCTCCAAAACGATATAGATGGGTTGGTGGAGTGGGCGGTAAAGTGGCAGATGGATTTTAACATAGAGAAGTGTGAGGTCATGCATTTAGGGAGGTCAAAGAGTTACTGGGATTACAAAATAAATGGGAATACACTAAGAGGGGTAGATGAAGTGAGAGATCTTGGCATACAAGTACACAGTCCCTGAAGGCAGCAGTTCAAGTAGACAAGGTTATAAAGAAGGCATATGGAATGCTCTCCTTCACTGGCAGAGGTATAGAATATAAAAGTAAGGATATAATGTTGGAATTGTATAAAACACTGGTGAGGCCACTGCACTACCTTCATCAACCCTTTTTGTCACTTCTTCAAAGAATTCAATCAAATTTGTAAGGCAAGATCTTTGTTTAACAAATCCATGCTGACCACTGGGGTATTGTGTGCAGTTCTGGTCACCACGTTACAGGAAGGACGTAATAGCTATGGAGAGAGTGCAAAGGAGGTTTACAAGAATGTTGCCAGGTTTAGAAAAGTGTAGCTATGAGGAGAGATTGCATAGGTTGGGGTTATTTTCGTTGGAACAAAGAAGGCTGAGAGGTGAGTTGATTGAGGTGTACAAAATTATGAGGGGAATAGATAGAGTGGATAGGATAAAATTGTTTCCCTTGATGGAGAATTCTAGAACCAGGCGACATAGATTCAAGATAAGTGGCAGAATGTGTAGGGGGGACATGAGGAAGAACCTTTGACGCAGAGGATATTGGATGTCTGGAATTCACTGCCCAAGCTGGTGGTAGAGGCAGAAACTTTAAACTCTTTTAAAAAGTACCTGGATCTGCACCTAAAGTGCTGTAAGCTGCAGGGCTATGGGCTGGGTGCAGGAAGGTGGGATTAGAAAGGGCACCATGGATAAGATGGGCCGAATGGCCTCCTTCTGTGCTGTAACTTTTCTATGGTTCTAAGAACTGATCTAACTCCCATCCCCCACCCCAAAGGAAACAACCCACCAGAGAATATTATCATCCTCCAGATAACTTCTTAAACAATTTGTAGCTACATTATAACAAACCGGATATTATAAGAGTCTGGTCATCTCTCAACAACCATGTACCTCTCCACTGAATACTGTATGGAGATGGGTTTTCAAGTTTGGATGCAGAAGACTATATGAGCCAATATATTTTCTAAAACATATAACAGTTTATTAAAGAACTGAACATATAATTAACTTTTGATGGAAAACCACCACAACGTTGACAGTTCTAGGAAAAATAAGTATAAGCTTGTTTCAAATAGAGAATCCAGGTTTTATTAATGTTACCGAAAGATATTTAAGATATCCATCAATATTTGAAGTAGCATTTACCTTAAGTCCCCAAGTAGATACCTCTTTCCCAATTAGGGGAGAACTATCATCACTAAACTATAGGAGCCATCTTTATCTTGAGAGACACTGGAGCGAATCCAACAAATCTAAAAATCCTACTGTGTAGCTCCAAAATTTATACCCTAAAAGAGCTAAACCAATAGGAAGACTGTTTAGCACTCCTGCTGGATAATGACCTCACACTGCTGTTAGGAAGGGAGTTCCAAGATTTGACCCAGCGACAGTGAAGGAACAGTAATATATTTCCAAGTCAGGATGGTGAGTGATTTGGAGGGGAACTTCCAGGTGGTAGTGTTCCCATCTATCTGCTGCCCTTGTCCCCCTGGATGGTAGTGGTCGTGGGTTTGGAAGGTGCCATCGAAGGAGCCTTGGTGAGTTCCTGCAGTTCATCTTGTAGATGGTACAGACTGCTGCTACTCTGCGTCGGTGGTGGAGGGAGTGTATGTTTATGGATGTGGTGTCAATCAAGCGGGTTGCTTTGTCCTGGATGGTGTCAAGCTTCTTGAGTGTTGTGGGAGCTACACTCATCCAGGCAAGTGGGGAGTATTCCATCACACTCCTGACATGTGTCTTATAGATGGTGCACAGGCTTTTGAGAGTCAGGAGGTGGGTTAGCCATCGTACTATTCATAGCCTCTGACCTGCTCTTGAAGCCACAGTATTTATATGGCTAGTCCAGTTCAGTTTCTGGTCAATGGTGACACCCCAGGATGTTTATATTGGGGGATTCAGTGATGGTAATGCCCCTAAATGTCAAGGGGCGATGGTTGGTTTCTCTCTTGTTGGAGATGGTCATCTTCTGACACTTGTGAGGCATGAATGTTACTTGCCACTTGTCAGCCCAAGCCTCGATATTGTCCAGGTCTTGCTGCATTGGACATAGACTATTTCAGTGTCTGAGGAGTCACAAATGGTGCTGAAGATTGCACAATCATCAGCGAACATCCCCACTTCTGGCCTTATGTTGGAAGGAAGGTCATTGATGAAGCAGCGGAAGAAGGTTGGGCTGAGGACACTACCCTGAGGAGCTCCTGCAGTGATGTCCTGGAACTGAGATAACTGACCTCCAGCAACCACAACCATCTTCCTTTGTGCTAGGTATGACACCAACCAACGGAGAGTTTTCCCCCTGATGCCCATTGACTCCAGTTTTGGAGAACAACATCAATGTCACTTTGCGGTTTGTCATTCATCTTATGCCTATGTTCCTTATGGGGTACCAGATGGTAATTCTTATTGCTTGAAGGCACCCATTGTCTATTTGAATCGGTGCATGGCTCTTTGTAGCTGCATCAACCTTTGTTCTAGAACACTGCCACTGCCGGTGGCCCTTTCTACCACATGCCTTGCAGAACTGATGAAAAGCTGGGCATTTCCTTGGTGCATGCAGAAGGCCACACCTTCTACAAATCTTGCTAGGTTTGAATGTTCTAGTAAGTGCGTCAAAAATTGGGGTGGTTCTTAGGACCTACAAACTTTGTCAGCCTGCGAGGATTACTTCGTACTTACGTACATTCTTGAGTAGCCCTTCAATGCTATACATTTGGGGCTTGTCTAGCAGATCTTGCTGGAATGCTTCCATGGGAGTGGATGCGATCACCAGCTCAATAATCCTGTCTGCTAGCCCTGCGTTTGACAAAATCACAGTATATACCCTTTTCTCTGCATCTGCTCATGAAGTGGTCTGTGGATTCTGTAGGCTGTTGTAGAAATGACATAAATTCTAGTCGATGAGTATGAAAGTTTGAACTAAACCGGCCTTCCAATGCAGTCCATATCCTTGGGGGATTCTTTAGCTCTTCTACTGTTAATTCTGACATGTCCAGCCTGTGTAGACCTTTGTTCCCAATTTATGTTTTGCTTGTCTGGTTCAGACACAGCTAAAGCATGAAAGCAGAGTATGATGTTTAAACATTTATTTTAATTTCAGATAGTAGGTCCATAAGACATAGGATCAGAAATTAGGCCATTCAGCCCATCGAGTCTGCTCCATCATTCAATCATGGCTGATAAGTTTCTCAACCCCATTCTCCCGCCTTCTCCCCATAACCTTTGATCCCCTTACCAATCAAGAACTTATCTATCTCAGTCTTAAGCACATTCAATGACCTGGCCTCCACAGCCTTCTGTGGCAATAAATTCCATAGATTCACCACTCTCTGGCTAAAGAAGTTTCTCTTCATCTCTGTTCTAAAAGGTCTTCCCTTTACTCTGAGGCTGTACCCTTGGGTCCTAGTCTCTCCTACTAATGGAAACATCTTCCCCAAGTCCACTCTATCCAGGCCTCTCAGTATTCTGTAAGTTTCAATCAGATCTCCCCTCATCCTTCTAAACTCCATTGAGTATAGACACAGAGTCCTCAAACGTTCCTCATATGTTAAGCCTTTCATTCTCATGAATCTCCTCTCGACCCTCTCCAGGGCCAGCACATCCTTCCTGAGATATGGGGCCCAAAATTGCTCACAATATTCTAAATGTGGTCTGACCAGAGCCTTACAATGGCTTAGCAGCACATCCCTGCTTTTATATTCTAGTCCTCTCGAAATTAATGCCAACATTGCATTTGCCTTCCTAACTACCAACTCAACCTGCAAGTTAACCTTAAAAGAATCCTGGACTAGGACTCCCAAGTCCCTTTGCACTCCAGATTTCTGAATTCTCTCCCCATTTAGAAAATAGTCTATGCCTCTATTCTTCCTACCAAAGTGCATGACCTCACACTTCCCCACATTGTATTCCATCTGCCACTTCTTTGCCCATTCTCCTAATCTGTCCAAATCCCCGCCTCCCCGCTTCCTCAATACTACCTGTCCTTCCACCTATCTTTGTATCATCTGCAAACTTAGCCAGGATGCCCTCAGTTCCTTCATCTAGATCATTATTGTATAAAGTGAAAAGCTGTGGTCCCAACACTGACCCCTGCAGAACTCCACTAGTCACCGGCTGCCATCCTGAGAAGGAACCCCTTATCCCCACTCTCTGCCTCCTGCCAGACAGCCAATCTTCTATCCATGCTAGTACCTTGCCTCTAACACCATGGGCTCTTATCTTACTGACAGCCTCCTGTGTGGCACCTTGTCAAAGGCCTTCTGGAAGTCCAAGTAGATAACATACATTGGCTCTCCTTTGTCTAACCTACTCGTTACGTCCTCAAAGAATTCTAACAAATTTGTCAGGCATGACTTCCCCCTGATGAAACCATGCTGACTTTGCCCTATTTTCCCATGCACTTCCAAGTATTCTGAAATCTCATCCTTAATAATGGACTCTAAAATCTTACCAACGACTGAGGTCAGGCTAATCAGCCTGTAATTTCCCGTCTTTTGCCTCACTCCCTTCTTAAACAGGGGGTTACATTAGTGATTTTCCAGTCCTCTGGGACCCTCCCTGACACCAGTGATTCCTGAAAGATCGCCACTAACGCCTCCACCATCTCTTCAGCTATCTCCTTCAGAACTCTGGAGTGTAATCCATCTGGTCCAGGTGATTTATCCACCTTCAGACCTTTCAGTTTTCCTAGCACCTTCTCCTTGGTAATGGCCACCATACTCACCTCTGCCCCCCGACTCTCTTGATCTTTGGGGATGTCATTCGTGTCTTCCACCGTGAAGACTGAGTACCTATTCAGTTCCTCCGCCATTTCTTTGTTCCCCACTACTATTTCTCCAGCGTCATTTTCCAGCAGCCCAATGTCCACTTTTGCCTCTCTCTTACCCTTTATATATCTAAAAAAAACTCTTGCAATATTCTGTTATGTTACTGGCTAGTTTACCTTCATATTTAATCTTCTTCCTCCTTATTTCTTTTTTAGTTGTCTGCATCCCAATTGAAACTGGGGAATTTTATTGACATTCTGACAATACCTCTTTGACCTTCCTTCTTCTGTAGTACCTGGGATGAGTGTCACTGTCATTGCTGTCATGCGCTTTTCCGAAGTTCCACCCAATATAATTGCAACCTTCTCTGGCCGGATTTTTATGTTGGGTTTTTTTGTTTTCTATTGTTTGACTCTCCTTCACTCGCAATTGATCCAGCCCATACCTTGGTCAATCACCTTTCCCGACTGAGCTAACCCAGTGTTGGTCCTCTCCACACACAGTCTCACTCACTGAACTGACAGGCTATGTGCTGTAATCTCACCACAAGTCATCCATCAGTTTACGAGCTCTTTATTTGAGCACTATCCAAGCACTATGCCTTCAAAGTTTTTCTGTGTAGTCACCACACTGTGATTTTAACACTCCCTGACACAATGGATTAGTTGTAGTCTGACCAAAACATCAAGGGTCCTCTCATGCCATATAAGGTTGTTCACTATGTTGTTCACACCTCGATTTAACCATGCTGTTTGACCACTGCTGTGCTCCATGTCATGTTTTTATAATGATATGAAAGCACCAATCACTCATAAGGAATTGAGTAAACATGTTGTATGTTCCTCTATTGAGACTAGGCACATGAAAACATTTATATAAAGGTATAAAGCTTGAAGATAACAGCAGCAGAGATGTGTGTGCTGTGTTCAACTCACAGGCCAAAGTAAAACTGAGACTGGATCACATGACACACTTCCCTTCTAGGGATGGTATGCTGCTACCCTTTAAAAGCATATTACAACATGGACTACAACAACTGGATCCTTCCCTCATTCTCCAAGTTCTATTCCAGCTGCAAAGATATGTTTTTAACCTTCAGAACTCTTGCTCGCAGCTGCAGAGAACAGTGCCTACTCACCTGACTATACTATCCACTATCACTACTGCATCCCTTTTCACTTCACCCACTGAAGTGGCCCTCCTGTACCACAGTGCTAAGATCAGTTTTTTGTCGAGCCTACAGACTTTGCTGTCATCCACCAAGGCAGAAAGTACCTTGTACCTGCAGGCCTAGGGGCAAGGGGTGGAGCTCCACCAGTACTGCACGTGGAGTCCCATACCTGCCTCACTCGAAGTCACACTGCTATGTCCCTGACTACATAACCACTTCCGAACCTAGGGGTGTGACTGCCTCCTGGTTCAAAGTGTCCAGGTAACTCTCCCCTTCCCTAATGTCTGCATCTCAGACTCCAACTCAACAACTTGAGCTAAAGTTCCTTGTGATGCAGACATATGTGCAATATTCAAAATGTAGAGACAACTTCCATCCAACGATAGTGGATTAAAGTTCAATTTTTTTTGTTTAAAAAGGCACAGAGACTCTTGTTGCAGGTGTGGTTGTCCTGGATAATAATGCTCCCCATAAAACCCCACCTGCTGCCTTTGTAGCACCCCACCTGTTTGATTTATCTAATTAATCAGTCTATGTGTTTATTTGACTTGGCTTATAGCTTTTAATCTCTTAACTAGTTATATGATCAAGCCTAAGTTATAGGTAAATTGAAGTTAATATTTACCTATAATACAAACTACGCCAAATTCCCATTTGCAACCAATTCCCAACTTTCGTACTCTCTTTGCAATGAACTCTGTGTTGTGACAATTCTGGTCTGACTTTAAGAAGCACCTACCTCAACGCCAGTGGAGAGAACTCTATTAACTTTGTCTTGTGATAAAATTAACCTGTCCTCAGCCAAATATCATTTCATCATAAACTACCATTTTTCTGGATGTCACTTCTCTCTGCCACTATTTGTCTCATTGCAGTTAATTTGGAACTTGCCTCGAAGAAACGGGCATTAGAAGCAATATTAATGCCTTGCCTCCCTCACTGGTAATGACATTTATTTTATTAGTGGGCATCTCAAAAAAAAAATTGCCATGAAGCATAAATAATGCATAATCACAAAGCATTAGGAAATGTAAAAGAAAATACATTTATTTAACAGACAAGCCAGTTTTCCAAAATAGCCTCAGTGCCTTTTACAACAAACAAAAATTGAAATTTAATGCACCATCCTTTGGTGGAAGCTACCTTTACATTTTGTATATTGCATGAGGGCCATAATGCCTGACAATACTTCAAAACAGCAACTTGATGGTAATGGCCTCATGAATATTTATACTTAAATCAGTGCCTTAAGGTGTCAGTGAAACGAAGTCATATAAACAGTTACATTCAATACATTACATTTATTACAAACTGTAAATAGAAAGCTCAGAGAGTTCTGTGAGAATTCGCAGGAGTGGAATGCTTGCAACTCTTTTCCCAATCTCTTGTGGCAACTTCAGTGGCCCATCAACACCAAAGAAATAGTAGGTTTCCGCTGACATCCCACTAAAGTTATGGTGGGAAATTGGCTATATCGCAGCAAAGGTTGCACCATAAGTGTTTGATGTTATAACTCAGACTTCTCCTGACACTCGACTTTTAATTATGGCAACCTGGCTGTTTTCATTGTAACCTATGAGCCGAAACTTATAGATGGCAGCCAAAGGCAGAATGTCACCTTTTTTGAGTTTCACACTGGAAAGATATCCATGGTAAAACAAAAATAAAAATATCTGGAAAAACTCAGCAGGTCTGGCAGCATCTGCGGAGAGGAACACAGTTAACATTTCGAGTCCGAATGATTCTTCAACAAAACTAAGGAAAGGTAGAAAAGAGGTGAAATTTCACCTCTTTTCTACCTTTCCTTAGTTCTGTTGAAGAGTCATTCGGACTTGAAATGTTAACTGTGTTCCTCTCCGCAGATGCTGCCAGACCTGCTGAGTTTTTCCAGGTATTTTTATTTTTGTTTTGGATTTCCAGCATCCGCAGTTTTTTGGTTTTAAGATATCCATGGTACAGGATATTAGCAGTGCTTTCCGAATACCTAAGATAGATAATTAAATGCCACACTAAGTGATGATATGTGCCACACTTTTAGGGTTGCCAAAATTCCAAAATTCCCTGGAGTCTCCTTGATGATTAACCTCAAGGATGCTCCTGTGAGCAACCTACGTGAAAAATTACAGAGATTGTAAAACCTCAACATTGTTGGGGGGCTTTTGTCATTTTTTTAAACACTTTCATTTATTAGCTATGAAAATATTAGGCTGTATGTCAAAGCTCTACTGAGTTGCAGTTCACCTGTCACTAACAGCAATTGGTTTGATGTATCTCCTACAATGGTTAATGCATATGAAAGTAGGCAACACATTGTTCATGTAATATCGAACGTTTCTTTTCAATTAAGTATTTTTTCAACAGTAAGAAGCTCTGTAGGGTGCCAAAATCACCTGCTAAACAGTCGAGAAATGCAGACTAATCTGTACTCGTTATTAGCACTCAACTACCCTGGAATGTAAAATAAAGGGTTAACATCAGAAGCACATGACGCTGATGTAATGATGATATAGCATCACATGACTGAGTAACAGCAATCTGGAGGAAGGAGAAGTTCCAACCTTGTGCAGAGTTCCTAGTATACAGTAGCTGTAAATAAAGAGTAATGGCTTAACAAATTACAGTCTCGAACAGCTTATTTTATGAGAATATACAAGCCCCAAAGAACCCCATCTGGATGTCGAATATGTGAGAAAACATGATGGCAGTGGATAACGAATAAAAAATAAAGAAAAATCTCCAAGATGCAGCTGCACTCTTGATAAATCAAGAGATCCTTGAAAGAAGGGCAAAAAGACCAGATTCAAGACTCACCACAAAGTCGGAGCATCACGGTTGCTGTCGATGCAAGCTAAGGCACAGACCCAGAGTCTGGACAGCAGTCAACACAGGCCAGAATAAACTAGCAACAGCAGTTAAGTAAAGACTATTCCAGGGCTTGGTACAAGCATGAAATCCACTCCCAGAACCATTCTGAGCTATGAATGCTCGCAATAGACTCAGCACTGGTACAACTGGATAATGAGGTTTTCCAGTCATAGAACAGCTTCTGATTTGCACAAAAAGGAACAAAATGATCAGGTCAGTGCATTATGCTATGCAGTTGGAGCAGTTGTAATAGTGAGGCAAGGAGTCGCTGACACTTCAACTTCTTTTACAAGGAAGTCCTGTAAGCATTTGATTCATATTTCAGTGTTTGAAAAAAATTAATTATAGAAAGGGCAAAATTTAACAAAAGAAAGCAAAGACCAGGCAAGAGCATGGATCCAATCATCAACAATCTATACAGGTTAGCAGAAAATTGTGACTATGGAATATTGTTGGATGAATTGATTTGTGATTGAATAGCAGTTAGGGTCTTGGGAGAAGCTCTATCAGGTCTCTTGCAGGCAAGAGAGGATTAAACTCTAGTCAATGCAATACAAATCGTGACACAAACTGAGCTCAGAAAGCAAAATAGAGTGAGTGTTTGATCACGGGGAAGGTGAGGTCTCATAGAAAAAAATGATTGAGGCCATTCAGTATTTGGACCATTTGAGGAAAAGTGCACCAAAGTAGAAGCCTGTGAAAATGGGGAAAAGAGCACCAACCACCATCTTGAAACGCTCTTAGTGTGGCAGGAAAAACCTGCACAAATGGGAAAAATGCTCAGCAGAAGGAGCAGAGTGCCACAAATGTGGGAAAAATAGAACATTTTAAAACCATCTGCTGATCTAAAACACCAACAAACTCCAAAAAGAAGGAAAAAATATTAAAGCCAAACCATATACAAGAAATGGAAGAACCACAGAGACAGGAAATCATCTTCCTAGGGGAAGTAAATGAAACAGAAAATAAATACTGGATTATGAAACCTGAAGTGGATGGACACCGTACAGAGATTACATTAGACACAGGGCAGGAGTTTCTGTCTTATCTGATAAAGTAAAATGGCTTAAGCGCATTATACCACAGCCTTCATCTATCAACTTACAGAGTTTGGGTGGGACTACATTGAAAGTCATAGACCACCACATGGAAAAATTGAAATACAAAGGTCGGGAAATCATTGAACCTCAGACATTCTAGTTAATGAAGAGGAATGTGAAACATTAGATACATTAAGCATAGTGAGAGAGGAAGTACTGGAATGATTGACAACTTGAAGGTGGAAAAGTCACTAGGGCTGGATGGCTTATATCCCAGGCTGTTAAAGGAATCCAGGGAGGAAATAGCAGATGCTCTGAGGATCATTTTCCAACCCTCACTATGTACAGGCGAGATACCAGAGGACTGGAAGTCTGCAAATGTTGTACCATTATTTAAAAAGTGTGTGAGGGATATGCCAGAAAATTATAGACCAGTCAGTCTAACTTCAGTGGTGGGCAAATTATTGGAATCAATTCTGAGAGACAGGATCAACTGTCACTTAAAAAGGCATGGGATGATCAGGGTCAGTCAGCATAGCTTTGTTAGAGGAAGATCATGTCTTACTAACTGAATAAAATTTTTTGAGGAAGTCACAAGGAGGATTGATGAGAGTAGTGCAGCGGATGTTGTATGCATGGATTTTAGTAAGGCATTTGACAAGGTCTCACATGGCAGACTGTCACAAATGTGAGATCCCCTGGCATAGAGGGGAAGGTGGCAAATTGGATCCAAAATTGGCTCAGTAACAGGAAACAAAGGATAATGGTAGGTAGGTCATTTTGAATGAAAAGCAGTTTCCATTGGTGTTCCACGGGGCTCAGTGTTAGTGCCCTTGATGTTTGTTGTATATGTTAATGATTTGGACATAAATATCCGAGTTATGATTGGGAAATTTGCAGATTACACAAAAATTGGCTGTGTAGTTGATAGTGAAGAGGATAGCTGTTGCCTCCAGAGTGATATTAATGGTTTGTTCGATTGGGCAGAAAAGTGGCAAATGGAATTCAATCCAGAAAAGTGTGAGGCAATGTATTTGGGGAGGGCAAGCAAAGCAAGAGAATACTCAATAAATGGAAGGATATTGAGGCTTGAGGAAGTGAGAGACTGTGGACTGCATGTCACAGCTCCCTGAAGGTGGCAGGACAGGTGGATAAGGTGGTAAAGAAAGCATATGGAACACTTTCCTTTATTGGATGAGGTATTGAATACAAAAGCAGGGTGGTAATGATGGAACTGTATAAAATGATGGTTAGGCCACAGTGGAACTTTGTGTACAATTCTGGTCACCACATTACAGGAAGGACATAATTGCCCTGGAGAAAGTACAGAGAAGATTTACAAGAATGTTGCCAGGGTTTGAAAATTGCAGCTATGAGGAAAGGCTGGATAGGCTAGGGCTGTTTTCCTTAGAACAGAGGAGGCTGAGGGGTGACCTAATTGAGGTGCACAAAATTATGAGGGGCCTAGATAGGGTCGACAGGAAAGACTTGTTTCCCTCCAATTACCGTGGGCATAGATTAAGGTGATTGGTAGGAGGATTGGAGGGGACATGGGGAAACACTTTCTTGCCCAGAGGGTGATGGGCAACTGGAATTCACTGCCTAAATCAGCGGTTGAGGCTGAAATACTCAACTCATTTAAAAGTTGCTTGGGTCTGCATCTGAAGTGCTGTAACCTGCAAGGCTACGGACTAGGTGCTGGAAATGGGGTTAAAATGAGTGACTAGTTTCTTTTTCATCGTTTCCAGGCCAGCACAGACAGATGGGCTGAATGGCCTCTTTCTACACTGTAACTTTTCTACGGTTCTATGTCATCCAGGATCAAGAATCTTCTTTATTAAGCAGTGATGCATGCTTGAAATTGAAGTTAATTTATGAAGTTGATGAAGTTGTTGATGAGTATTACAGCAGTGCATTCAGGAATTAATTTCCAATATTATTTACAGCCCTGGGAAACCCGAACACAAGTACCATATTACCCTAAGAGCTGATGCTAAATCAATCTGCTTCTTTACACCAAGAAAAACCCCTAGCTCAATCTCAGACAAAGTCAAGTGTGAAGTCAAGAAATGTACATCGATGCCAGTGCTATGTAACCATGCCAATCATGCCAGTAACCATGCCAACAAAAGGGTGTTCAGGAATGGTCGGAGTCTCAAAGCCATATGGCTCAATTACAATCTGCATGGATTTAACTCAACTAATCAAATCAGTGGAACGTGAGATCCACCCGATGTCCTTAGAGGGTGAGAGTCTTCTCAATCTAACCAAGAGTATTCTATTCACCAAAACTGGATACAAACAGTGGATTTTGGCAGTTGCCTCAGGACTAAGAATCCAAATTGCTGACCACTTTTATAAAACCATTCGGTCATTATTACTTTAATGGATTATGGTTTGGAACTCTGCCCACTCCTGATATTTTCCAGAGAACATTGTCTTGCACCAGAAGACATGGAAGGAGTAATATGCCATATGGTTGACAAACTTATACATGGCTCCATGAGATAAGAGCATGACTGTAGAGTTAGAGCAGTCCTGAGAGTCTTGCAGGATACAGGCCTAACATGAGTGAAAAATGTGAGTTTGCCAAACCTAGGATTAATTTCTAGGTCTCGTTGTACAAGCCTCTGGAATAACAGCTGACCCACAAAAAACAAAGGTGATCAGAGAGCTTACATAACCCAGGAACATTACCGAGCTCCAGAGATTCCTTGGGATAGTCAACCAAGTAGGTACATTTGGCAGAGGTCTAAGAGCCTTTGAGACAGCTGTTAAGACAGGGTCAACAATGGTGCTGAAATGTGGACCAGCAAAATGCTTTTGAGAAAATCAAAAATCTTATAATTTTCTCTGAAACTTTGATACATTATGGCCCAGAACTACCGACCATGGTAGCAGCAGTCTACAAGTCTGGGGGCAGTATTCTTTCAAGTACAGAGAGAAGGTTAACATAAGCCAGTTTACTATGCCTCAAGATCACATGCAGACACAGAAAAAAGATATGCTACAAAGGAAGCACTGGCAGCAACATGGGCATCCAGGAAATTCTCAGACCATGTGATGGGATTGTGGTTCAAAATTGAAACAGACCAAAAGCCACTGGTCACTCTTCTGAACATGAAAGAGATTGCAAAAATGCTGCCTAGAATCCAACGGTTCAGATTAAGATTAATGAGAGAAGACCCCATAACAGAGTACAGTCAAGGGAAGTACCAGACAACAGCAGATACACGATCAAGGTTTCCAGTTGAAGGAACCAATCTAGAGGATTTGCATTTCATCGAAGATGTGGAAATGTATGTGTCTCTTATTACTTAATTTTACTGGCTACTAGAAAGAATAAAACAAGCACAACAGCAAAATGGCGAATGTGTCAATGACAGAATAGTCATGCCGAGAGCACTTCAGCTTGGTATTCTTCAAAGTCTTCATCAAGGTCATTTAGAGATAGCAAAATGTCAAACGAGAGGCCAGCAATCAGCCTGGTGGCCAGATATTACTTGTTCTATAGAAGAAATGATTTCTAATTGTCTTAAGTGTGCAGTAAACAGTCCAGAGCAAAAAGAGCCACTATCTCCTCCTACTTTTCCATCAAGGCTGTGGGAGTGCCTGGGAATGGATTTATTTGATTTAAAGGCAAGATACCCCTTGTTGTCATTGATTACTATTCAAAGTGGGTTGAAGTGAACAGATTGCACAGTATAACAGTGGAAGCAGTCACTCAATCACTGAAGAGAATTTATGCCACACATGGCATTCTGGACATGGTCTGCAATTTGCTAATGAGTTATTCCGAAATTTTGCAAAGGAATACGGATTAATTCACCTAACCAGCTCACTGCGTTACTCTCAAGATAATGAGTGAGGTATACGAGCCATCTAAAAATTGATGAAGAAGAATGAAGGTCTTAATTTAACTATTCTGAGTTAGCGAACCGCACCATTACAAAATGGTTTCTCACCATCAGAGTTGTTAATGGGAAGGAGATTGAGAACACCATTTCCAGCTCTGCAACAGAAAGTAAACCTAATATCACCTCAGATGACAACAGGAGGGTAAAACAGTGTGAGGAAGAACAGAGAAACAAACAGGCTAGTAACTTTAGCCACAGGCACAGAGCATGAGAGTTATCAGTGCTGAAGCCTGGAGGGAGATATTGGGTACAAGATCAGCAGAAAGAAGGCACAATAATCAAACGAGCTCCATAAATGACATCATACAGGATTGAGACAGATCAGGGAACTATAAAGATAAATTGCAGCACCTTAATATCCTTGGAAAGAAAGCCAATGGAAATTTAGGCCCACTACTCAGATCCTGCTAGAGAAAAAGAAGGACAAACAAGACAAAGCTCTACAGCCACTCAGGGGAAGGACACCCTCACTGACAGGAGAGAGAGTGCGGAATGTCCTCAACTTCAGAAAGAGATCAGAAGGAGATCAGGGAGATTGGTGAAGGCACCTCAGAGACTAACCCTGTGATGACTGAGGCTCTTGGGATTGGGGGAGTGGTGTTGTTGTAGTAGGGTGTATATAATTGGGATAAAAATTTGGGGGAGATGTAGAGTAAATGGTTAACATGGGAAGCACACAAAGTTGATATAAAGATGATGTAACATCACAACCTTGTGCAGAGATCCTAATATGTATATAGTAGCTGTAAATAAAGAGTTATAAAGAGCTATGGTTTCAACAAACTACAGACTCGGTTAGCCATCTTTGAGAGAATAGACAAGCCCAAAGAACCCTGCGTAGACCCTGAACACATGATGAAATATGGGCTATTCCTCCTAATGATCCAAA
This sequence comes from Carcharodon carcharias, assembly GCF_017639515.1. Lineage (NCBI taxonomy): Eukaryota > Metazoa > Chordata > Chondrichthyes > Lamniformes > Lamnidae > Carcharodon > Carcharodon carcharias. The sequence continues at coordinate 66,540,761 of NC_054480.1, read as the reverse complement.
GTGTCGGAACAAGTTCAACCAACAGGATTGCAAAAAATAAATACACATTTACCTGCTTGAAAAATTTGCCCTCATCCTTCCGATCCCAGCATGTCCCTTCCTGCAGCGAATATATCCATGCAGGCCCCATAGAAGTGCAAATTTGTCAAAGCCAGGCCCCCAATGATGTAAATGGCCCTGGGAAAGTACCATGAGGACAGCCACAGACTGTGTATGGATTTAAAGAACAAGTTTAATTTCTGAAGAACCTCCACAATTTCACAGCTTTTTTGTTTTTTTTTTTGCTATTTCTTTTAAACATTTAATGTTATTGTTATTGATTAAACCTAAGTGTAATTTTTTTGTATTTCTTTTAATGATTGAATATAATTGTTCGTCAATATTTATGAGCAAAGTTACTTTTTCTCATTTATTTTAAATATGTAATGTTATTAACAAAGTGTAGCATGCTGAAACGTACTCGTATTTTTGCATGCAGATGATGACAATGCAGGAGATTGTGGTGAGGAAGAGAAGTCAAAACTTCTCTGGTGAGGAATTGAAGGTGGAAGACTGTTGTATCTACATCCTAGGGAGAAGAAAGTCAAAACTACCAAGGAAGCTTCAGAGCGCTGTCAGGAAAGAAGTGGCAGTAGCGGTAAATACAAATGTCATCATGTCTAGGATGGTGGAGCAGTGCCATAAGAAACCGTGTCATTTAATGTGTGCTGCCAGGGTACATATATCTCTGCACACGTAAAGTGATTTACGAAATTTAACATCCTAGATGGTGAGTTTAAAAATTCAGAAAAGTTGTTTTGTGTACTAAGCTTTTGAGGTGATGTAAAATGCTACCATTAAGGACCTAACAGAACAGGAGGAGCACTCATGGAGACTGATTGGTGTCTCCAGCCCCATGGTAAACAGCAGTCCATCAGATGTGGGGAAGAGCGAAGCTGATGTAAAAATAGCTGAGTGCTCACACACCATCAAGATGACAGTTAACTTGTAACAAAAAATAATTGTGCTTTTTTTACTCTCTCAGAATCCATGGACACACACATCAGATGGCAAGGGAGGTGAGTTTACTGCAGTATCCGAGATACCTGAAAGGGGGTGAGTTTTAGCTACAGCGGAGGAGGGTGGCAGGAGGGTGAGAATTCTGACTTTGAAGGTGGTGCTGATGAACATCCTGTGGTAACACTAAATTTAATGGTGTTTGAGGAGGGGGAGAGCTGTGTGAAATGGCTGCTGTGTCGGAGGGAGGGCTCTCAGAACCTTGCAGGAGGTAAGGAGCCTACGGCATTGGCAGCAGAAGCTCTGCCATCTCCACAACCACACAGGCAGCTTGCAGCCCATGCAGGTAATGATGAAGCTGGTGAATTGATGCTTGGCCACTTTTATCAGAATCTCTCACAGAGGGCTGAAAGTTATGAGGCCAATTCACATTTGCATCACCAAGTCTTAATTGATATAAAGTCAGATATTAGCCAGCATCTGCAAAGATTAACTGAGGTTTATAATCAGCATGTGCAGATTATTCAGGAGCAGAATAAACTTATAAAACAGCATAATGAGTTTCATTGTGAGATTCTAGCTAAAATTGCAGCACCCGAAGCTGCACCTACTAGCCAGAACGCACCGAGTGTTGAAACATTTACTGCTGGGCATGCCTCTGGAACACAAGAGGTCATGTCACAGGGATGAGGGCAACACAGAGGAAAGTAGTTTTGCTTTGTGTTCCTTATTTATTGCTCTTTTAACAACCGACTTGACTTCACACAGTGTTTTGCTACATTTGTCCTAATTTTGGTTTGTGTTGTTTATGAACATATTTATGCTTTTATTTAAAAATACACTGTACCACTTCAGGCTTGTTGCTTATTTGATTTATGTTTTCAGTTATTGTTATCTTCTATTTTAGTAATAAGTGGTTTAATGCTGAAAGAACACATTTGCAGTAGCCTGTAAAGTTTTGTGAAAAAATTTATTAACAAAAGTAATGAAAGAGATGCAAGATCTTAAATATTTGAGAACACAATAACCTTTTACTTAAGCAGCTGAAATTTGAAATATTGAATAACAGCTACCTTAAGTTTTTCAGATTTTTTCAACTAAAATAAAGCAATTTTTTAAACTTTCACAGTTGTCTTGTCTTATTTTGGAGGGGAGGGAGGGCAGAAGGGGGGGTTGGATAGGCGGTGAATTTTCAGAACTCAAACTCTGACTGCTCTAATGGCAACTGGAGCCTAGGACTCCTCACATGCTCCAGGAGGCATGTCTGCACCTGGCTCCACACTGACCTCCTCCAGCTCCTCCATTTCTGACACTAAATCATCTTCAGGGTAAAGGGTCAGTGCTTGCTGGAGGGCAACGTTGTGCAATGCACAACATACTACTACAGTCTCCGAGACTACCACAGGTGAGTACTGTAAAGTGCCCTCTGACCTGTCCAGACAATGGAAATGTGACATAAAGTCCTATTGTCCTCTCCACCACCTGATGCGTTGCTCGTATGCATGGTTGTATCACTCCTGTGCTTCATTGCTGGTCCTCCAAAATGGTGTCATAAGCCACATTCTCAGTGTATATACCATATCACCCAGTAGCCTTCCTGTAATTCCTGGTGATATAGTCATGGTCTGGTGCAAGCTTGAGTTTGCCAGGATGAATAAGTCCTGGGCACTTCCTTGGTTGTTTGCATTCACATTGAGGATCTTCATTTTGGCATCACACACGACCATCACATTCAGTGAATGAAACCCCTTCCTGTTGATGAAGGAACAGCCTCATCTGTGGGTGCCTGCAATGGATAATGTGTTCTATCAACAGTCCCAAAAACTTGCAGGAAACCGGTAGTCTTGTAGAATGTGAGGGACCTCTCCTTCATCCTCACAGGGGATATTTCAAAACTAATAAACTCTGAAGCTCCTCAAAAAATTGCCTCAGTTACCTAGCAAATGCAGGCCTTCATAGCATTCTGTGAAATGTTACACATGTCACTAATGCCCTGTTGAAAAGACTCACACACAAAGAAATTGAGTGCTGTAGTAAGTTTGATCTCCACTGCTAAGGCTGTGCGGCATTTTGAGTTTGGCTTCAGGCCTTCCTTCAACATTTCACAGAGGCACCCCATTGCTTCCTTGCTGAAGCATAGTCTCCTGACACAATGCTCCCTGACATCATTTCATATAACACCTTTTGATTGTACGGTCTCTGGGGTGGGAAATTAATCTTCTTGCTCATTTGGGTCAAAATCCTGGAACTCCCTTCCTAACAGCATTGTGGATGTACCTACACCACATGGACTGCAGCAGTTCAAGAAGGCAGCTCACCACCACCTTCTCAAAGGCAACTAGGGATGGGCAATAAATGCTGGCCCAGCCAACGAAGCCCACATGAATTAATTTTTTAAAAGTGGACATGTTGCCTGACTCTCCTCTGATGGTTACCGTGCCTACGTCAAGCCCTCAGCATAAATAGCACGGTTCCAATAAGCGAAGCAGAAATTGTTAGGTGCCGGCAGGGGTGAACATGTCTCCAGATCAAGTTTGGATTTCACACTGGATTCTGGAATAGCTGTTACAGAGATAGTTCACATCTGCTTACAGTGGCTTGTGTATGTCATTTTATACATTACACTTTTATAAGCATTTGAAATAGCCAAATTATATGAATAACTTGTAACAGTAAATGCAGAACACCTTTTCACATATATTAAATTTACTATTTAAGAAACTTCTAAAGATCAACAATGCATTAAGGAGATTCCTAAAACTGGAATACACCATGCTGCATTAAAATACATCGCAAACACATATTTCACCAAATAACTTTCGATTAAGCTTATTACAGAGACTTTCAAACGTTAAATCCACCTTGCTACATATGAAAGCACTTTTTAAAGGTATAAACAGCAGAATTGCAGGAAAAAGTTGTAAAAAGATTAAAAGCTCTATCTTTCTTACTTTCTGCACAGTTACATATGCTTTGAACATCTATTAAACATAAAAATATAATTTTCACCCACCTTAAGAATCTCTCTGAAGTGTCTGCTGCCTCTCCTCACTGCTGCTAGATCAAGAATGAAAAAGTGTAAAGAAAACCATGTAAGTGCTTTCATTTATTCAGGCTGAAGTTTGCACTGTCATATCTCTTTAAATTTAAAATATCATTCACAGCTGGGCAGTGCAAAAAGCCAGTAAGGATGTTTGGATTTAGCATTAATTTACTGTGTATAGGCATGTGTCAGGACTTCCACAGGGTGCCGACACTTAGCCGCTCAGGTATGCTACCGGATCGACACTACTTAATTCAGAAGTTAAGGCCCAATATGTTCATTACCCAAAGAGTGGTTGGAATATGGAGCCTGCTACCAAAAGTAGTTGAGTAAAATTTGCTACATTTAAGAAGGGAGGTGGGAATAGAAAGATATAGTGATAGGACGAGATGAAGTGCAGTGGGAGGAGGCACATAAAGAGCATGAACACCTGTATAGGCCTATAAGAGCTTTATCTATGGTATACATTCTATGTAATTCATTTCTGACAGGATGTCTTTCTAATATCACACAAAAACGAAGTAACTTCCTTCCAAGAAGTTCACAGTAATGTGGCGCTAAGGGGGTTAAGGCACTCTTGAAAAAAATAAACCGCAAGTGTGAATCAATCAGCAGCTTCACTAAATCTGTACATGCACAAGAGGCAAAAATGTGGAATTACATAAAACACTGCAAACATAAGAGGCTGAGATAGGAGCCTGCAGATATATGATAAGAAGCTGATTATTATTCATGTTGTATTAAAATGCATTTGCTGTCTTTCTGATAATAGAATCCATGATCTCTAATCCACTACAATAAAAATGACTTGTCAAGAATCAACAGGGAACAAATATAAGTGTCTGAGAAGGGTGGTAAAAACTGATGAAGCAACAGCTATTGTCGGCTTATTCAGAATTCCAAAGTTCCATGAAGTTTGATACAAATCTTTAACAAGTTGCGTACTTCTTATACAGTTATCTGATCTTACTGTCGTTCCATCACAGAAAGGACATTGGTATATGTTTGACAATAGCCTTGACATTGTGTACCTGTAAGAGATTGCTGTTTGTTATGGCACAAATGGGTTTAAGCACAATCTGAAATGACCTGCTTGTGATATCATGCAAATATAAATCTGCTCAAATATTAGGAATCATTAAGTTTCCCAAATTGGATTTTTCCTTTGTTTTTGTAAGAAATATTTGCTCTCTGGATTATTTATTATCTTGATTGTCCATTTTATACTTACAATTAATTTTTATCCATACTTTCAAACTCATCCGCATTTCCCAGTTGCAGGGGCAAGATTCAGATCAATCAACTGAAGGTGAATGAGCTGGTGAATGAGGTCCAGAGAAATTGGGTGGGAGGTGTTTAATCCTAAAATCTACTGGGCAGAACTTTTTGTCCCGCGGGAGAGCACGCGCCCGAGCCGAATAGGAGTAAAATAGTGTGCGAAGACATCGGGCGAGCGTCCCTATGTCATTGCGCACTCACACGATACTTTGCTCAGCAGGCACACGCAGGTGCCAGAGTGGCTCCCGCCACTAATTAAGTGGCCACTTAAGGTCCTCAACATCCAATTGACTGTGATTTTTCCTTGTCCGTGCAATTTTCAGTTCATCACACAGGCAAAACGGGCAGGGCAAACATTTTCATAAACCTCATCCAAGGGCAGGATAAAAAGGGTCAGCAGCATTGCCAGTGTGAGTAGTGAGCAGTTTTGGAGGTAGTTTGCCTCAGTTTGCTTATTGGTACTTGACAGCTTCATCTCTCTTTGAGGCTTAATTCTTAGCATTTCCAGGCTTCATCTCAGGACTCATTGGTGTGTCCAAGGCCCCTGGAGAATTTTGACCGTGTCGGCCCTTCCAGGTATCAGACAGCCTTCTGTTACCCTGGTATTGGGGAATGTGGTCTCCACTGGAGGCACCTCCTCTGAGGAGGGAGAGAGGGGCAAAAGGGGGAGGAGGCCATGTGTCCCAATGCAGATTCCAGGGGATGGACCTGTGGGAGGAGAGGCGTAGGCATAAGGGGCACAGGGCCAGCAGGTACTCCAAGGTGTAAGGGACCGCAGAAGATGCCACTATCCTGCTGCCAGGGTTTACAAGTGGCGATGCAGCTACCTCAATATATTCGAGGTACAATGCCGAAGGAGGCTCTGCCTCTCATTGGAGACAGTGACCTCCACTTGCCAGATGATTGGGCCTGAGATCAGCTCTGACTGTGTGGGTGGACACTCCATGCCAGTGGCTCTGAAGGTCACAGTGGTCCTCAACTTCTATGCCTCCAGCTCTTTTGCAGGAGTCAGTGGGGGATCTGTGTGGAGCCTCACAATCAGCAGTCCACAGTTGCATCAAGCTGGTAACAGAAGCTCTGTTCAGTTGGGTACTGAAATTTATTCTTTACCATACAGAGTTGCAGGAGCAAGCTTCGGATCAATCAACTGAAGGTGAATGAGCTGGTGAATGAGGTCCAGAGAAATGGGGTGGGAGGTGCTTACTCCTAAAACCTATTGGGCAGAATTTTTCATCCCATGGGAGGGCCTGAGCCCATCGGGAGTAAAATAGTGCACAACGACATCAGGTGGGCCAGGCTGAGCAAGCCAGAGGCTTTGCATTGATTGCTGGCTTCCCCCGCGTCCAGAGTGCAATCGACTGCACACATGTGGCCATCAAGGCGCCAGTGGATCAGCCGGGTGCCTTCATCAACAGGAAAGGCTTCCACTCCATGAACGTGCAGATAGTGTGTGACCACAGGATGCAGATTCTACAAGTCTGTGCAAGGTGCCCAGGCAGCTGCCTACATCCTCAGACATCCCGGGTGCCGAGGCTTTTCAGTGCTCCAGCCCGGCTGAATGGATGGCTCTGGAGGCCAAGGACTATCCATTGAAGGGGTGGCTCATGACTTCTCTCTGCTGCCCAAGAACAGAGGCAGAGAAGCATTACAATACGAGTCATGCCTCCACAGGACCAGTGATGGAGAGGACCATAGGTCTTCTCAAGATGTGCTTCCGATGCCTGGACAGTTCTGGGGGAGCACTACAATACCCCCAGAATGGGTGTCACTGATCATGGTTGCATGCTGCATTCTCCACAATCTGGCACTGGCAAGGAGGGGCCCACTGGAGGAAGAGGATCTTCTCCACAGGCCACGGATGATGAGTCCAGTAGTAAGTCCGAAGATGAGAACAGAGAGGAAAACGCTGGGGGCGTGGGTAACCTGCAGGGAGGCAAGGAGACCAGGGACACCTTGATCCAGTGCACCTTCAACTAGGCTACCAAAGATCAGCTTCAACCGTATGCCAGGGCTGCAGCATTCACCCTGGATGTCTGAAATTACCCTTTCATTTGAACGCAAAGAGCATTCAGTGTCTGTGCAATAAAGTTTAGAGCCACCTTCTTCCAGCATTACATGCTGGCATTCCCCACATAAGTAAAATAAAAAGGTGAAGCATACTCAGGCCATGATGACAAAAATATGCCAGTTCAATAATCTTAACAGAAACATTTCTGGTATTCAACATCAGAGTGGTATACATGAAGTAAACAAAAATGAATATAAAATCACCTGTGACCTGTCCCTCTTGCGCTCATGGTGTATTTAATTTACATTTGCGAGTGCAATGTCTAGGTGCTCCTCTATCACTGGCACCAGCATTGGAGACAGCCTCTGCTGTCTTGTTGGCCTTGATGACCTTGGTGGTTGTCCCCTGGCCAGTGGAGCCTGTGCTGGCCCTGCCTAGGAGGGAGCAGCCAATGCCACGGCTGGCATCTCCACAGTCACCACAGCCTCATCAGATGCCACGGTCACTGGCAGAGGGGCGGAGGAGCTGTTGCAATCATCCAGAGTGCCCTGAGAGGAGCCCGTAGAGATGACAGGCTGCTTGTGTGCCAATTTGAGGTCACTGTTGACCTCTCTGCACACTATTGACTGCCAGGCGCCTAGCTGGGATGCTGGGTACCTCATCCATCTCCCACACTAACATTGACCACCTGAGGACATTGCCTGTGTGAGGGCTTGCAGGTCTGAGTGCAACCCCAGGAACCCCTCATTCTGTCCTTGGTGTTGCCTCTCCATGAGGGTTGCCATTCTCTCATTGGAGGAGGCAGTGCACTTGGCCATGACATTCAATGCAGTGCTCATGCTCCGCGTGGACTCCTCCATCATGGAGACCATGGCACACATATCCTCATGGATCTCTGCCAGGTCCTCCTGTACATCTCGCTGGACATCCAGCATCTGCCGCCTAATGAACAACTCCAGAGGCTCATCATCAGCCTTCGATTGATCATCATCCTGGTCTCCAGCAGTCCTCCGACTGCCGGTGCCCTGGGCACTCTCTACCTCAGCCTGCACCTCAAGTGATTGTGAAGTGCCCTCACCAATGTGCACCAAGATACTAACCACTGTTCTAATGCCCACCAAAGTGCTGGCACCTGCACAGGTGCCTGCTTCAGAGAGTGGGCATGACACAGGTGCAAATAATGCCCAGTGGTCGTCCGGTGTCAGGGGCGGCTCTTCGGGGTTCAAACCTAAAAGGGAGAAGAAGGACATATCATTAGTTAAAGTCTTCACATTGTCACTGTGCATGCCAGGCACCCTTTTAAGACAACGGAGATGTGCATAATGGTGCCCTCATCTTCCAATGATCAATGGGGACTCCAGGTTCAAATCTCACATTAATGAAGAGACTACATGAGAATGGTTGCACAAGCCAAAGTTCTCACTTCTGTGAACTTCACTCTTACCTTCGACTGTCACCTCTGCCTCTCCATGCCCAGTTGCATGTGGAGCATGCCAGCTCTCGAGCTCTCTAGAGTGTCTTGCTCATACCTCAAGTGGTTAGGAGACTAGGATGGCCTCCGCCGGTCCACAACCTATCTATATTGTTGTAGGTCATCTTCTCCTGAAACAACAGAGGACCATTGATTTGTCTACTCTCTACCTACAGCGCCATTGCAGCCTGGCCAACCCCAGCTGAGGAGCACCTGGAACAGAACATCAGAGTCATGGCTCTTGAGATGCAAGGCAGTCAATCCAAGCAGCCAGGGCTCACCACCTTGGCCAGCTCTGGTGCCATTGACAGTTGGCACTCAGACTCTAACACCCCTGAGATCCACAGGGGGGATGGCCTGACCTTAACACATCTTCACACTGACCCATGCTATCATGGTACTCACCCTTGCTGAGCACAGCAGATCATTGAAGAGCTTCCAGCATTGCACCCTGGAGCACCGCACCATGTCACGGCTGCTGACCAGCCCTGCCACCTTCTCCTATGCCCTCTTGGTGAGGTGTGGTGGCCTCTTCCTCCCATCCCTAGGGACAAGGGTATCCCTCCTGGCAGCCACCTCCAGGAGAACAGCAAGGTACTCATCAGAGAAGTGGTGGGCCAAGTGTCCACCCAACCTGCCCTCCCACCTGCAGTGCCCAGCCTCACATCAGTCCATACTGCCATCTCAGGGAGCAGCCTCCGTGGCAGCCTTCAAGCATCTGCCTGGGCCGCTTTTAAACCGGCTGCCAGGTCGCCATTGGACCTGGTGGCTGACAGGCCCCCACTCCCACTCAGCCCTTCCCAGCTGCTGCAGAGCCGCATTTCACACTGGGCGGGCCTTAATTAGCCCACCAGCGTGAAATTGCGGTCGGGCCTTGATCACTGGCAGCGGTCCATTTTGCGAGCACTCCTGGGCCTGCCCGATGAAGGGAAGATCCTGCCCATTGTGTTTTTATGATCAGTTTACCCAATGACTTAACCTCAAAAGATTGTTGATAGTAATTATAATGGCTATTGTTGGCAAATCCATTGCTATTTCTCTAAGTGGTCAAACTACATGGAGGGAAATTGGGATCAGAAACTAGTTAGACCAGTTTTCAAAATAAGATTGGGCTCAGAAAAGTACCCATAAGCTAATATCTGCAAAATCTCCAAATAGAAGACTTAAATATTGCTGGAATTGGTCATCTCCCAACTGCAACTACCCATGGTTGTATGCTAGGAGTGGAAATTAGTGGTAATGGGTAACAGAGGTGAAAACGGTGTTGGGGCCTATGTGAAATAATCTGATCTCTAGTTACATGCATTTATGATGCTCCCATCTTTTCTCACGATTACTCTTCACCAGGAGTAAACAAGTGTAGTGCACCTTCCCTCAGAACGTGAACATTCTGGCATTATATTGTAAAAACAATCTCATAAATGTGTCAGTAGCTGTATTTAATTTAAAATTTTGTACAGGCCTGAATTGTAATCATTAACCTATCTAATGGGCGGAAGAGGGAAGATAATGACAATTAAAGGAGGTGGTCCTTAACAGTAAATGTAACAGCAAACTTACTTTGTTTGATAGTTATTAAGAAATCAAGGATCATCAATCAGCAAAGCAAGGGTTTGATTTGGGAATTCCCTTCTCTCTATGTGTGATTAGGGATTCTAAAGCACCTACTCAAGAGACTTTTCCCTTGATTTTTTCACGTCTTCTGGTCTTACGTTTGGGTCAGGTTTCATCAGCTAGGGATCCCAACATTGGCATCAAATGCTGGTACCAACTCTACATCATGCAGGGGGCAGTAACCCCTCAGCAACGTTTTGCTGGATTGGTCAATTAATGGCCAGAGAATGTGTTTGCCATCCAATTAAGAATGGCAAGTTGGCTCTCGAAGCTGGACGGCCAATGAGAGAATCCAGAACGAAAAGAGCAACATCCTGCCATTGCAGACAGGAAAGAAAGAGGGCTCCTCTTTCACGAGGAAACCCCTCTACAGCCCCAGATGTGACCAGGTAGGAATGACAGCTGTTGGGGTGGTGTTTGAGGTGATCTTGAAGTGCTGGCATCCTGGTCTGATGTTGGAAGGCCACCTCCAGGCACATGTCATGCTCTCGACACCACAGGGAAAATTCAAGTTAGCCTTCAATCTATGGCCTTAATTGGCCATTATATTGCATCAACAAGCTACCCACTGGATGCTGGTGGGTTGCTGTTCCTAGCCTGATCCAGCCCTCAGGAAAATGACTGGGAGTCAGGACCATGGTGGAGAGCCAACACATAGGCTGGTGTCAGGAACTTCCATGCTTAGCTGCCTCTGTTCCCACCTCCATATCAGGCCAAGACTCTCTTCCTCATGTCCCCATCAGGGAAATGTCAGGAATTAGATTTATGATCAAAAGAGATATTTTAGGTATAGTTGTGTTATAGAGTGACATACACCAACATAGCTTAACTTTTTAAGCAAATTTACATTGGCCCAGATTTTGTCTCAGTAGTGAAGGCACAACTTTCACTGTTCACCTTGCTGACTAATGTCCACAGACATTTTATGGGCTTGTCAGGAGAGAACATACGAACAAGGAGCAGGAGTAGGCCGTTCAGCCCTTCAAGCCTGCTCTGCTATTTAATAAGATCTTGACTGATTTGACAGTAACCTGAAATCTGCATTCTACCTACTGCCGATAAGCTATCACCCCCATGCTTATCAAGAATCTATCCACCTCTGTCTTAAAAACATTCGAAGTCTCTGCTACTACTGCCTTTTCAGGAAGAGAGTTCCATGAGCCTCTAGGTGAAAATATTTCACCTTAACTCTGTTTATAATGGGCGACCCCTTATTTTTAAACAGTGGCCCCTAGTTCTAGACCCCTCCCCCTCCGCCACAAGAGGAAACATCCTCTTCACATTCACTCTGTCAAGACTGCTCATGATCTTATATGTTTCAATCAAGTCATCTCTTACCTTCTAAACTTCAGCAGATACAAGCCTAATCTGTCCAACCTTTCCTCAGAAGAAAACCCACCCATTCTAGGTATTAGTCTGGTAAACCTTCTCTGAACTGCTTCCAATGCATTTACATCCTTCCTTAAATAACATGAGCAGTACTATACACAGTACTCCAAATGTGGTCTCACCAATACCATGTACAACTGAAGCATAACCTCCCTACTTTTATATTTAATTCCCCTCACAATAAATTATAACATTCTATTAGCTTCCCTAATTACTTGCTGTACCTTTTGTGATTCTTGCACTAGGACACCCAGATCTCTCTGTACTTCAGAGTTCTGCAACCTCTCACCATTTAGATAATATGCTTCTCTTTTATTAGTCCTGCCAAAATGGACAATTCACATTTTCCCACATTAAACTCTATCTGCCAGATCTTTGCCTGCTCACTTAACCTATCAATATCTGTTTGTAGCCTCTTTATGTCCTCTTCACAACTTACTTTTCTACCTGTCTATGTGTCATCAGCAAATTTGACAACCATCCATTTAATCCCCAATCCAAGTCATTTGAACATAGGAGCATAGCACTTAGGAGCAGAAATGGGCTATGTGTCCTGTCGAACATGCTGCACCATTCAATAAGGTCATGGCTAATCTGAAGTGGTCTCAACTTAGATTTCCACTGACTCCACATCAGATTCAGCATTGAACCTTTTACCAAAGAACTATGACATCTGTGAATAGTTGAAGAATTCTCATCAAGATAATCAGAGTCCAAATCAAGAAGTATAAGGCAGGAACTGTAAATTAGATTTGTAACATATAAATAAAATGAATTAAAGATCAGGAAATCCAAGTCATATTAATAGAAAGAAAAATTCTAAAATCAATTTATTTTATTTTTAAAAATCTCCAACAATAATTTTCTTCCAAAAGAATGAGAGTCCACACTTGTAAAGTTAATTTTCAGGGCCTGGGAATTGGGTCTGCAATAATGATCACTTATTATGCCATTAAAAACTCACTCTTGAATGCATAAGCCTTAAATTTTCATTCAGCTAGTGGGGTCAAGTTCCCCAAGATTACCCCTTTGCAGTCATTTTACTGAAAAGTTCATTACTAAGGACTATAACAGCACATCCTGTGGAGGAGCAGGATGTGTTTATCTGTTAGGAACCTCTGAATTTCTGCATTTAACTGTCCATGTGCGGATGCCAGAAAGTTAAGGAATGATGATGTATGTCCAAGTCAGGATGATGTACGACTTGGAAGGGAACTGGGAGGTGGGCTGTGTAGTATCAGGTATAGTACTATTAAACTAGTTCTGTTGTTGGTACATCATAGACTATAACTAATAGGCAATCAAAAGCAAGCTCACACCAATTGTACTGGAAAGCTCTTGATTTATTTTCCGGCTGTAAGCACTGAGAGATATAAAATACACAGACACCATTAGCTCAATTTTTCAAATGTGCTCCTCAGGTCAGAACATTTTTGAAACCAAAATCCATGAGGAAGGGCCCAGGAAAGACTGCATCAAGGTTCAAATGCAGGAGAAATATCTTGACATTTATTTGTCATGGTCATTTATAAGGAGCGTGATTCCAGAGTGGTTGTGTGAAGTGCGGGGTACCACGGGAAGCAGAACAAGGGGTAAGACAGCCAGGACATTAAAGAGAGAGATGGGAGGGAAGTTGTTCAGAGAATCATTAGAGTGAGGGGTGCAGTGATTTGTTGGGAGAAGATATCGGTGGGAGGTGAGCTGGTGAGGTAGCCTGGGGGTTGGAGAGATTGATCAGAGGTCAGGGAGTTGACTCGGGGTCATGGAGATGGGGAGATGGGGGAGTAGTCCAACACAGGGGATAGTGGGTCGTCAATCACAGTGAGCTTTGGCTTGCTTGGAGTGGACAGGTGAAGCACTCCTGCCACCACTGGCCCTCAAGCAATGCTGGAAATGCACCTACCTGTTGGATTCAACTGCTCTTGCCTCCCTTTAGCTGGGAAACCTGGCCTGCAGACATTAGACCTGAAACACAACAAAAAATTGGATGTTTCCAGCCTCATTCAAATGCTGCAATTAGGAACCTGCTTCCAGAGGCAGGTTAGATGTCTATTTCCAACCAGTCTTCATTAAAACTCAATGTGGGTGCATTGGAACCGGGTTGGGTTTAAGTTTCCCATTTGAAATCTTTTAAGTTCCTGCACCCATCCTACGTCTCTTGCTTCAGCAATGCCACAGATGGAGAGAAGTGTAGCACTTGCTTTCATTTGCATTAGCACATGAAAGTAAGTTGCACTGATTGAATCAAGTCTGGTCATAACTGCTACTCTGCATGTTCAGCTAACTGTGAAATTAAGCAGATTACCAACTCATATCAAGCCTCATCTCACCGATTTTTTTAGTGGACCTGCCAATTTGCAGAGATTCAAAATGCACAGGTGGAAAAACACAAATATCAGTCTATTGTGCCCTTGGTACTTGGATGCAGTGCAGCAACTTACCAAGCCTCCCTTGACAGCACCTTCCAAACCCACGACCTAGAAGGACAAAAGCAGCAGGTGCATGGGAACACCACCACCTCCAAATTCTCCTCCAATCTACACACCATCCTGACTTGGAAATATATCACTGCTCCCTCACTGTCATTGGGTCAAAAACCTGAAAATCTCTTCCTAACAGCACTGTGGCTGTACCTACACCATATGAACTGCAACGGTTAGAGAAGGCAGCTCATCACCACCTTCTGAAAGGCAATTTGGGATGGGCAATAAATGCTGGCCTAGCCAGCGACGCCCACATCCCAAGGCTGATTTTTTTTTAAACAATATCTCATCAGGGCCTACACACTTGAGTCAGTGCTGGCCTGTTTCTCAGCACACTCCAGAATTGCAGCTGTCAGCAGGAACTGGTGATAAGTGATGAGCCATGATTGTTCTTGTCTGCGCCCATCCAAAAATTGAGACAGAAGTTCACTCTTTCACTTTCACCTGTTGTGAATGTGACTAACATTTTTCACAAACCAGGAAGAGTTTTTCCAACATGAACAGTTCCGGTGGTTGCCCAGGCTTTGTGCCTTTTTAAGCCTAATACTCTGTTGAAGGTGATAATTCTAACATGGCTGCTGGAATCTATGTGCCATGGCTATTTGCATTACTGTACATTTAGAATGCTAATGGGCACAACTATGGAAAACTGCTGTTTAGTTTCATTCATTTTCATTTCAACTGCATTAGGGATGATAGCAGAACCAGTTACTACACAGCTCACTGGCCAGCAAAGTGGCCAAGTCATTTTGTTGACAAAGCTCAAGAACTTTCCTACCATTCACAGAGAAAAGATAATAACTGTGACATCTCTCAAGCTAAAACAAAATTTTCAGTGATGCCATGGCACTGTGTTAGTTGCAAATGAACAGAGTTGCTTTGATAGAGCAAGAATTGATCAATCCTGAAATGACGGTCGAAGGAATCAGCTGTCAGGTAAAAGCTGCAAAGCAAACTATTGGAGTCAATGACAACATAGCATCTGTGCAACAATATGCTGCTTCTAAAGACTGTGCTTAGGGAAAGGTTTGACATTTTCTAATCAATCTGTTACATGTACTGCTGCCAAGCCTATCAGAAGTGCAGGCGTTGTTGATACAGCTATATAAATACTCTCTGTATCATAAACATCATGCGCCAATGCCTGCTTGTCAGGTTAACATATAACTTTGATCCCAGAATTGCTAGTAAAACATTTGAAGGCTTAATTTGCAAACCAGGAGCATCTTTAGACATTTCAGTAAACGAAAGTTTACTTCCAATAGACTTGCAGTGGAAATGGTGACTGTATTTAAATCTTTTCCCTAGTCCAGAAATGTAGTTCCTGGTAATTCCCACATCCCTGACATGACAGTGTAAATTAACTAAAGCTGCTGACACTGCTGTAGGCCAATCCTATCAGAAATCTTTAGAAAGGGTGCAAGGAAATGGTGTAAGAAGTTAAGCTGCCCCTACCTAGACCTTTGCCAATGTATAACCAGCTGTTTGGTGTCTTTTGTATGAATGGTCCAACAGAATGGACCTTTCATGGAGAGGGGAAAGTGACCCATCTCTGCTCCCCTATATCTGGCCACAATGTTAAATTTGGGAACTCACTGCTTTTAAATTGCTTGGCAAGTGGAGATTGTTCTGGAACCTAAAATACTAATTTTATCAAAGGTATAATAAAGAAATAGGAAAGAACTTTAATTTATATAGCATCTTTTGTGGCTTCAGGATGTCCCAAAACACTTTACAGTTAATTAAGTACTTTTGAAATGTGGTCATTTCTTGCAAGGAGGGAAACGTAACTGCCAATTCTGCACAGCAAGATCCCACAAGCAGCAATGAGATAATGGCTACATAATATTATTTAATAATATTGGTTGGGGATACTTATTGACCAGGACACCAGGGAAAACTCTTCTTCAAATGGTGCCATCGTGCCTTTTAGATCCATCTGAGAAGGCAAACAAGACCTTCATTTAACGTCTCATCCAAAAGACAGTGCCTCCATCAGCGCAGCACTCCTTCAGCACTAAACTGGGAACATGTTGGCCAAGATATTGTGCTAAAGATTCTAGAGTGGGACTTAAACCCATCACCATTGAACTCCGAGGAAAGCGAGCTTCACTGAGCCATGGCTGACAATGCAAAGGCTGTCAATAAAAATCTATCCCATAGACGGCAATCACACATTTCAACAGCTAGTTCCAGTGCTTCCTGCCATCAAAGTCTATTTTTTGAAATGATAATTGAAAGTTTGCATCTAAGGGAAAATTAATTAAATATTTTTAAATGAGTTAGATGGGAAGTCATACTGAAAGCAAACTTCTTCTTACCTGAAGCTTGTTTTTGTGACAAGTAGCCTGTATTCAGTACTCTATAGGTGGCTATTCAAGTCAATCAATTCTAGTAGAACTTCCTGGCTTAGTAAAATGTCAAAGTGTTCAGTATTCAGTGCAGGTGTTGGAAACTAAGTACAGAAAATAATTAAAATGAATAATTCTGTGATCCCAAAAGTGGCATTAAAAAAACTTGCCTTGGCACATCACTACCCAGAGATAATGAAGTGATATCTTGCGGAACACTCAAACACAGTTCCCCTAACAATCAGCAGGGCTGGAAGAATTTTACAATTCTCATCAAAGAAGTGAGCAGCTGGTGCTACCTGAAGGAAATAATCTAATAACAATCTGTTTATATCATGCGTCAGGATGTAATCCTGTTGCCATATCCTAACTTGTTCACCCTTTATCCCTTTGATCACTGATTTACATTGGCTTCCAGTCCAGCAATGCCTCAATTTTAAAATTCTCATTTCTATGTTCAAATCCCTCCATGGCCTATTGCTTCCTTATTTACAAACCTCTGAGAACTCTGTGTTCTCTCAACTCTAGCCTCTTGTGCATCCCCCATGTTTTTCATCTCACCAACGGTCATGTGTCTTCAGCCGTCTAAGTCTTCAGCTCTAGAATTGCCTCCCTGAATCCTTATGCCTTTTCAACTCTCTCTCCTTTTTAAGATGCCCCTTGAAACCTATCTCTTTAACAAAGCTTTTGGTTACATTGTGTCCAAATATCTCTTTCTTTAGCTTGATGTCAATTGTTGCCTGTTTATGATCCTGTGATTTGGCTTGAGGCATTTTACTATGTTAATGGTGCTCTATAAATTGAAGATGTTGTTCATATTGTTGAATAGAGCACGGCTCCATTACAGAAATGCAATCCACTGAACCAGGTTTTCTTTTGTGCTGTATTCGAGATGAATCCTTTAATATATGCGCTGTAAGAAAAAATTCTACCAGGAGAATATAGATTTATAGAATTATATAGAATGATAAAGCACAGAAGTTTGACACATCAGAGGGAATTTTATGGAAGTGACCGGGTTCTCAGCTGCCAGCTGGAGAGCCAAGTGACCCCGTGTTGCCTTCTTTGGGAAAGGCCCTGCAAAATACAAGCCAGTCAGGCAAGTAAAATGGCAAACAACAGGCCTTCCATGGACCCCAGGGGTGCAAAGTCCATTCAGAAGCCGGCAGCTCATTTGCTCAGCAGTGCCACTAGGGAGGTGGTGGTTGCTGCCAGAATGACATCCACCAGAGTCCGAGGATTGCAGAGCAACCCAGGCCAGAGGCAAGTGATGGTGGGAGGGGTAGCAGGGGAGGGAATGTAGGGGGGTTGGCAGAAAGGGCGGAGGGATGGGTCTCAGCAGGCACCCCTGTTTCTGGAGCCAGGCATTAATTGGCCATTTAAGGGCCTCCATTGGCGACAGGGTGGGAAGACTGTCCATGGGCTTCCACCATTAACTTAAATAGGGTAGAGGCGGGAAGGTGGAAGAGCCCTCACCCGCCACCATCCCACCTGATTGAATGCCACGTCCATCTCCAAACTCAGCACAGAGGAGGGCATAAAATATCTCCTAGCATATGTGTGCTAGCTCTTTGAAAGTTCATAAGGTTAAAATGAATAGGAGCAAGAATAGGCCATTTGGCCCATCAAGCCTGCTCCACCATTCAATAAGATCATGGCTGATCTGACAGTGGCCTTGACTCCACTTTCCTGTCAATCAAAAATCTGTCTTATTCAGCCTTGAATATATTCAATGACCCAGCCTCTACTCCTCTTTGGGCAAGACAATTCCAAAGTCTAAAGATCTGCTGAGAGAAAAAAGTCCCCCTCATTTCCACCTTAAATGGGAGATACCTTTTTTTTAAACTGTGCCCCCTAGTTCAAGACTCTCCCACAAGTGGAAACATCCCCCCAGCATCCACCCTGTCAAGTTCCCTCAGAATCTTATATGTTTCACTAAGATCACCTCTCATTCTTCTAAACTGCAATGAGTATAGGCCCAACCTGCTCAACCTTTCCTCATAAGGCAGCCCCTTCATCCCAGGAATCAGCCAAGTGAACCTTCTCTGTACTGCATATGATGCAATTATATCCCTCCTTAAATAAGGACATCAAAACTGTACACATTACTCCAGATGCGGTCTCATTAAGTCCCTGTACAGATGTACCAAGGTGTCCCTACCTTTATATTCCATTCCCTTTGCAATAAAGGGCAATATTCCATTTGTCTTCCAATCACTTGCTGTATCTGCATGCTTGCTGTTTGTGATTCATGTACCAGGACACCCAGATTCCTCTGCACTAAAGATTTCTGCAGTCCCTCGCCATTTAAATAATATCCTGCCTTTCTAATCTTTTCTTACCCAAGTTGTCCCATTCCCCTGCCTTTTCCCCTTAGCCCTGCATATTCATCCTCCTCACGTATTTATCCAATTCAATGGACTCATGGGTATTTACAGCACAGAAGGAAGCCATTCAGCCCATCGTGTCCACGCCAGTCAACAAAGATCTGACTACACTAATCCCATTTTCCAGCGCATGGCCTATAGCCCTGGAGGCTATGGCAACACAAGTGAATATCTAAATACTTCTTACATGTTACAGGAGTTTCTGACTCAATCACCCTTTCAGGCAGTGAGGTCCAGACTCCCACCACCCTCTGGGTGAAAGAAATGCTCCTCAACTCCCCTCTTAGCCTTCTACTTCTTATCTTAAATCTATGCCCCCTGGGTATTGACTCCTCCACTATTGAAAAAAGTGCCTTCCTATCCACTATATCTACAGCCCTCATAATCTTATACACCTCTATCAAGTCCCTTCTCAACCTTCGCTGCTGTTCCAAGGAAAACAACTCCAGCCTATCCAATCTTTCCTCATAGCTCAGACCTTCCAGCCCAGGCAGCATCCTGGTAAATCTCCTCTGCACCCTCTCCAGTGCAGTCACATCCTTCCTATAATGTGGTGTCCAGAACTGTATGCAGTTGTGGCCTAACCAGCATTTTATACAGTTCCAGCATAACCCCCCTATTCTTGTCTTCTATGCTTTGGCTAATAAAGTCAAGTATCCCATATGCCCTCTTAACCACCTTATCTATCTGCCCTGCTACCTTCAGGGATCTGTGGATATGCACACCAAAGTCCTTCTGATCTTCAGTACTTTCCAGGGTCCTACCATTCATTGTGTAATCCCTTGCTTTGTTAGCCCTCCCCAAGTGCATTACCTCACACTTTTCCAGGTTGAATTCCATTTGCCACTGCTCTGCCCACCTGACCAGTCCATTGATATCCTCCTGTAGTTTATGGCTATCCTCCTCACCATTTACCATGCTACCAAGTTCAGTAGAGAGAGAGTAGATGTTGTACTTTCCATGTCATTTAAAATCATAGTTTAAGATGTTAACTGTTCCTTACCCAACCATTCTAAAAATTTCCATTATCAGGTAGAGTACTGCAAGTGGATGTGACCATTCTCTCACCATTCAATTTCTATCTTGAACGTTTGACATAAAAAGGCTGTTTTGTTTTTTTATAAGATTAAACAGGCTGAAGCCCTTTTTCTCTAGAAAAGAGATTGCTGAGGGGTGACCCAATAGAGGTCTTTAAAATTGTGAAGGGGTTCAGTGAGGTAGAATTAGAGAAAATGTTTTCACTTGCAAGGGAGTCCAAACATAAGGGTCATAAATAGAAGGCAGTTACTAATAAATCCAATAAAGAATTCAACAGAAACATCCCTTCCCAAAAAGTGGTTAGAATATGGAGCTCACCACTGTCATGAAGATATTAATGTACATGTTATTGGAAATTATTTTAAATTGTATTTGTAGTAGGGTCTGTGCCTGTGGGTGTGTGTGTGTGTATGTTTTAATTGTATTTAAGCCAGTTAGTCTGGGTGCTTTGATGTATAGTAGTTTTGAGATGTTAAACAGTAAGGTAAAGGGGACATTTGCATTTTGATGAATAAACCATTCAAAGACTGGGGGTGAAATCTTGCACCTAGCTAGGAGACACCAAGCAATATGTTTGCATTAATAATCAAACTGATATGATGAAAGGGGTTTTATTGTTAGAAGAGGTGGAGTTCAAAGGGCCTGTGATACAATGAGAATTTACATTCAAAGGGAAGGCTAGGTATATATAGAAGAGTTTTGTGTGAGAAAGTCAGAGGCATGGAAGATATAAGCCTGTAAGCCTACCACAGTGTCTGCGAAGGAACAAATAGAAAGGAACCTCATTTTGAATTTGTAAGATAACATGTGCTTTGCCCGGTGTCTGTTTAAATTTATAGGTTATCGTTGCCTTGGGGAAGATTACCTGGGAATGATTAATTTGGGGATGTGTTTAATAGTTGTAAATTGTAGACATGCATATGTGGTTAATACCTTATAAAATTAATAAATGTTTAATTTAATTTAAATAAAAATCCTCTGGAGGCTTGGTGGTTTCATTTCTGAATTCAGAGTTGCATCTCAAACATATCAATTTAAAAATAGGTTATGACAGTTGTCTAGAGTTTCCTTCTGGGATTTTAAATAACTCAGACATTACCAACTTCTGTATCATCACATTACCATGTAGTTGAGGCAAAGTCATAGATGCATTTAAGGGAAAACTAGATAAGTAAATAAAGTATAAAGAAATAGTTTATGCGGATTGGTTTAGACGAAATAGGGTGACAGGTAGCCAATTAGCTCAGCTAGCTGGACAGCTACCATGTCAGAATAACACAAATAGCACAGGGTTCATCCCTGTTCCAGCTGAGGTAGACTGGGGGTCTCCCTCTTTGCCCTGCTCTATAGGAAAATCACAGCATAAGCAGTGGTTCACTCCCCCTTGAATAATTGAGGATGCTACTTGGATAACAAGAATGGTGCAGGAGGCCAGAGCATAATTATTGACATACAGCAATTCAGCCAAATTACTTTCTTCTATGCTGCAAATATCTATGTAATCCAGTATAACCCACAAATGAGGTCACAATTGGCTTGGTTAGTGCTTATGACCAACCCACCCCCCAGCTTCCAAAGAACATTGATATATTGGTGAGAGTTCAGAGAAAAACAGTAAGGATGTTATTGATACTGGAGGATTTAAGTTATGAAGTAAGATCCCCCATACCGAACATGGTATCACTGGAGAAAAATTGAGAAGGAACATGATTCAGGCGATGAAAGGAATGGAAAATATCAAGGTATTTTGAAATGACTCAGTATGCTATTTCTGTGTGTACTATTTCACTGAAGTTGCTATTCCCTTAATACTAAATTGGTTACAGATTTAATTGAAATTTTACACACCCTGATATTAATGATTAACCAACTCTCTAAAAATGACACAAGGAGGAATTTCAATAGAAAGGTAAGTTAGGTTTGACTGTGGTTATTGAGCTAAAGTAGACAATATAAAATTAATAAGCTGCAAGTCAGGAGACTTTTCTGCCCACTCAGTAGTGGATAGGAGGATAAGCAAAAGCTATTAGCGTTATATTGATTCCCTGATTTTAAAAGTAGCAAGCACAGGATTTCAAGCACAGGGTTGAAAGTAATAGGGATAAGGATGGATGGCTCCTGTAACTATTGGCCACGCATGGATCAGCTGTGGAATGCAGCTGTTGATAGTTGAATAGAATGAATCATTGTTGTCTCAAAATCCTGACAGATTTCTTGCTCCACTGCTGGAATTGGGAAGAAGGTTAAGATGAATTTGTAGTCCTTGGGGTTTTTCCATGATTGGTTGCCTCCCTCAGGCAATTGATTGGATTGGGTAAATCAATGATCATCTAAATTATACATAGCCTGTGGAATGGGCATGATGGCGCGAGTCTCTTCTTTCCTCTATCTGTTAGCCTTAAGCAAAATTAATTCACAAGAGTATTAATACAGTTCCTAATAGAGATGGTGTGATGGTAGTAGGGTTCTCATTCTCTGACCAGGAAGAAGATGGTTGACTGAATTTTCTACATTTCCTAGAATGGGGTTAAAATGGGAGTTGCCCGCCCTCATCCAAATTTCATATGGAAGGGAAGACGATGAGATGGTTATAGAGCCAGACCAAGTTTTTTTGTCCTGGAAATTATTCTGGGTTCAAATTAAACTCCACATAGTCATAGCAATAGCAGGTATTTGAGACTTGGACCAGGTTTATACAGTATATCCTCCATCATGGGCCTTTGGCAAGTGTGACTCCAGAGATTTTCCAAAGGTTAATGGATGATTGTCATGTCCATAAATTGATGCAGATGGAATGTAATCCCATGCTAAATCAATGAGCTAGTAACAAGCCTGACCCATGTCCTAAGCATTTCAATCGTGGGAGTGGGAATTTATTTTTAAAAGAATTGTACAACAAAGGATAAGTAAACATATTCCAATCATTATTTCACTTCACTATTGCTAACCCAGATTCTAAGTTTTTTGATATTAAAATCTTTTATTCTTTCATGGGATATGGGCATTGTTGGCTAGGCCAGCATTTTGATTGCTCTTCTTGAACAGCTGCAGTCCATGTGGTGTCGCTAGGTCAAAATCCTGGAACTCCCTCCCTAACAACACTCTGGGGGTACCTAAACCACATGGACCGCAGCAGCTCAATAAAGCAGCTCACCACCACCTTCTCAAAGGCAATTAGGGATGGGCAATAAATGCTGGCCCAGCCAACGATGTCCACATCCCATGAATGAATTAAAAAATGTCCTGGGATTGAGATGATTGACATCCAACAACTACAGTTCTCTTCCTTTGTTCTAGATATGATTCCATCCAGTGGAGAATTTTCCCCCTGATTCTCATTGACTCCAGTTTTACTAGGGCTCCTTGATGCCACACTTGGTCAAATGCTGCCTTGATGTTAATGTCAGTCACCCTCACCTCACTTCTTGAGTTCAGCCATTTTGTCCACATTTAGCCTAAGATTGTAATGAGGTTAGGAGATGAGTGGCGCTGGCAGAACCAAAACTGAGTGTCAGTGAGCAGGTTACTGTCGACGACCCCTTCCATCACTTTGCTGAAGATCGAGAATAGACTGATGGGCAGTAATTGGTCAGGTTGGATTTGTCCTACTCTGTGTGGACAGGACATACGTGGGCAATTTTCCACATTGCAGGGTAGATGCAGTTGTAGTTGTACTGGAACAGCTTGGCTAAGGCAGCGGAGTGGAGTTCAGAAGCTCAGTAACTTGGGAGGCAAATACCCCACAGCCAGACTTCGATGGTAACTCTTTATTTTGAATGCACATTATCAATGGGCTGGATCTTTCTCAAGCAAAGCATCCCGCGTCCTGTCACGTTTGTTTGACATTATCTTGTATCCTTCAACTTGAATATAATTTGTGCCACATTGCTAGACATGTGAGCTGATAACAGAGTCGTGATAAGTAAGATCTCATGAAATGATGGGATGAACAGTGTATCTCAATAAACAATGAGATTTCATGACTGAGAAAAAAAAGGAACAATGGAGATAGATTAGAGTCAACTCAGGTATAGAAAGAGAAATAAAAAGAGAGAAGGGAAGGCTGAAATAAAAGAAAGAGAATTGAGACAGAAAGGAAACAGAAGAAAAATTCTTATAATTTTCATAATTTTTTTGAGAAAACAGAACCAAAAACAAATGAAGTAAGGGAACAAAGGAGAGAACAAAAAAAAGCAGAAATAAAATTAGAAAATAGACGAACAGAAGATGTAAATTAGAGACAGTGATGAAAAATAGTAAACAAAGTAAAGACAGTAAATAAAGTTTGCAATGTGGGAACGTAATCTGTTCCTAATTACAGCACAAGGGAAACATGGGGCAGAATTTTTCAATCGGTCTGCAGGGGCGGGCCCGACACGTCGACATGTAAAATGACGTGCGATGACATCGGGCGTGCATCACAACGTCATCACGCTCAATAGCGATGTTTCATTCAGCGAATGCGCACAGGAGTCAGCTGCAAGCCCGCCATTTTGTAAACAGCCTATTAAGGCCATTAAGAAACTAATTGAAGTACTTATTAACGCTGCAGGTCCAACCTTACGGTTGGCGGGCAGGCAAAAAGGCCAAGCGGCCTTTGCATTTTTTAGGAAACCTCATCCCGCTCGCTTTTATTAAATGAATTTAAAAATGTTTACATAAATAAAAACATGTCCCATCTCTTATGACACAGTTACGTGAGGGGCCGTTTAAAAAATTTAAACCTTTCATTTAATATTTTTAATATTGATTCAATCTCCCTGAGGCAGCTCCGTGCCTTAATTGGCTTGCCCTTGTAAAATGGTGGCGTGGAGCCAATCCCAGATGGTGATCAGCTGCGTGTCTGCTGCCGTCGAGCCCACCCGCCATATGAAAAATTCTGCCCATGGAAACGTTTTTTTAAACCTCCGGATCCTTTTTGAAGCACTTTTCATGTTCATAGACAAGCAAACCAAAGGTACATTGAAAAAGGATACCTTGCAGCAAATTTATGATTACATCTTAGGGAGGTTTTTATTCAATTTTTACAAATGCCATATAATTGGAAATGCTTGAAATGGACATTGGGCAAGATAAGGTGGAAAATGCTTAATGCCACTGGAGTGTGATTCCTCAATTAACTAAGCATATAAAAAGAAATCACTCCTTCCAAAATAAATACCTCAACAAGCATTCAGGTTTTCTTTTGGGTGGCTATTGGTGGATATGGGAATCTTATCTTGGTTTGGCTTTTCTTCATTTATAATTAATAAATACATCCAACAAAACAATTGTTGTCAAACAAAGGTTCCAAATTACTGTGTAACAATAACTTTAACTCTACAAGGGGACATTTTCCCCAGAGGCCTGTTTGCAAAGCTCTTCAGAGGCCAGAGACTTGGCATGGTTTCATTCATTCAATCCCATAATCACTCTTTTTGTTGTTGTGCTATTTCTTTCCTGACAAGAAATGACAGAACATCCATTAAGCTTTTAATGTTTCTTTTCAACTCAGTTTGAACAAAAACGTCTAAACCATATTCCTGCAGTTTTTACCTCTTGACTTGTTATCAGCACTGGCCATTTGTTCTCCCACAGTATTTGATATCATATTTAATTAAAAGAGACTTAAGTCCTTCGAAGTCTTTGATCAGAACCACCAAACTGATTAAGCTGATTAATCTAACACTGTCAGGCACACAATAAATGAGATGGTGCCATAACTGAGTGCTAGTTTTCAGATTTATTATTCACACACTCTTTTATTAGTCAGAGACACAGTCAGTCTCTCCTAATTAAATTTTACTACTATTAAGTGCTCTGTGTAATGTTCCTGGTGCAGTTTATTAACTGAAGCTATTATACATTTAACTTTTTGTTTTCAATTTGACTTTTTTTGGCAAATGTTGTAAGACAAAATTATCAGGCAAAACAGTTTAAAAACTGGGCATGTTACTTATATTTTAACCCTTATGAAAGAAAAGAAAGTATGAGAGTTACATGCAGAACCTCAGGATCTCCCAATGCTTTGCATCTATATAAGGATTTCTGAAGTGCAGTGGCTTTTGTAAAGTAGGAAAGAGCAGAAATTTGCCCACAGCAAGGTCTCACAAACAGCAGAGCGTTAAGAGCATAAGAAATAGGAGGAGTAGGCTGTTCGGCCCATTGAGCCAGCTTCTCCATTCAATAAGATCATGGCTGATCATCTACCTCAACTCCACTTTCTCGCCTTATCCTCAAATCCTTGATTCACTTAGTATCCAGAATCTATTGATATCCAGTATCCAGAACTTATTGCTCGCTGTCTTGAATATACTTAGCAACTGAGCATCCACAGCTCTTTGGGTTAGAGAATCCCAAAGATTCGCAAGATGAAATTCTCCTCATCTCAGTCCTAAATGGCCGATCCCTTATTCTGAGACTAGGATCTCTAGTTCCAGGCTCTCCAAGGAGGGAAACATCCTCCCAGTATCTATGCTAGCCTCTAATAATCAGGTAATCTAGTTTTTTTTCCAGTGATGTTGATTGAGGGGCAAATAGCGGTCAGAACACAAAGGTGAACCCCATTACTCTTCTTCAAAATAGTCCCATTGGATCATTTAGATCCCCTTGCAAGACCTCAGTTTAACATCGCATCTAAAACATGGAACCTCCAACAGTGCAGCACTGGAGTGAAGTCTAGATTTTTTGCTTAATCTTTGGAGTGGAATGTGAACCCACAACTTTCTGACTCAAAAGGCAAGAGTACTGCCACTGACCCACAGCTCACATTATTATAAAATACAAATTATAAATCATGGCTATTATAACTTTAAGTAGCCTTTTCTTCTGTTTGAAAAAATGAGTGTGATCTGTGTAGCACACAACCTCTGTAAAACACACTCATTTTCTGTCATACTTTAGCAATCACAATCACACTTTATATGTGATATTTTGTTGATAATACTCCTATTGTAAAACTGCATATAGCTGACTCACCGTGAGCAACTTAACAGGCAATCTTAAATATATCGGTCACATTTCAGGTGTGACGCATGAAAATTTCTGCCTCACACTTAAAAGAAAAATACATAATAATAATGAGGATTGAAGATGCTAACATAAGGCCAGTGATTTTTTTCTGTCATATCTTGCTGTTTTCTTCTGCTCTTTAATTTACCTCAGGATCTGCCTAAGGACGAGCAGCTTTTAACTCATCCACAAAAAGCACAGCAATTATACCTTACAGAACTTAAAGAGAAAAACCAATTTCCAACCAGCTACATTTCAGCAGCAGCCTGATACATTGGGCATTACACGTGCTTAATAATCCTTCAACTTCCCATAAGCAACATTGTCAGAGATTTGCTAGCATTAAATAAACAGGTGTTATCACACTTATAGAATGTAATGGGATACAATAAGAAAGTGGCCGGAATTACTCCTTCTCACCGATTGCCTCATACAATCTTAATGTTCAGTTTCCTTTGGGAGTATGTTTGTCGGTTGAACATACATCTTGATGCGCTGAATGTAATAGCAAATGCTGTATTTCTCCCATGTGCATTCATCAATTCTGTATCCAGAAGCTGTTGGTCCTGTCAGTTGTGACTGCTATATAGATGTGTCAGGCTCAACTCAGTGATAGTACTCATACCTCTGGCTTAGAAGGTTGTGGCTTTAAGCCCTATTCCAGGAACTTGAACACAATCTAGGCTGGCATTCACAGTACACTGTTGAGGGAGTGCTACATTGTTGGAGGTGCCACCTTTCAGGAACAGCCTTAAACAAGGCCCCATCTGTGGCTTCATTTTACTGCTTTGAAGAGGAGCAGTGATGTTTTTCATGAAGTCATTAACCAATATTTATACCTCAACCAATATCACTAAAGCAGATTATCTGTTTAATGTCGCATTGCTGTTTGTGGAGCTATTCTGTGTGCAAATTGGTTGCTGCTTTCCATTAGAATAATGACCATGAGCAGAAATTTACCAGCGCCCGGGTGGCAGGCTATGAGGCAAAGGGGTTTCCCCACTGTGCTCCTGCCAACAGGGCATTTTCCCAGTGCTAGGGTTGGATGCAGAGTGACTACCCAAGTCCAAGGAGGCAGGCAACTGATTAACAAATTAATGGCCCTATTACATGCTGCCTCACAAGGTTGCTGACATTTTTCCAATGGTGTTGCAGAGCAACCCCTCAACTCCATAAAATCCAGCCCTAGATACTGGAACAGTACCAACGGATTGGAATGAAATAGAAAGTGCTGGAAATGCCCAGTAGACCTGGCAGCATCTGTGGACAGAGAAACTGAGTTAACGTTTCAAGTCAAATATGACTCTGTTCTTCAGAACTGGAGGAGGGAAAAATATGAAATGAAAACAAAAAAATGCTGGAAATATCCAGCAGGCCAGGGAGCATCTGTGGAGGCAACATTTTGATAACTCCACAGGTGTTGCCTGGCCTGCTGGATATTTCCAGCATTTTTGTTTTATTTCAGATTTCCAGCAGCTGCAGCACTTTGCTTTTGTTTTGCATGATGGTAGAAATATGATAGATTTTATGCTATCAAAACGTGAGGGCAGTGGGGGGGGGGGGAGATTAAAAGGAAAGGCCTGAAATAGGGTGAAGGGCAAGAAAGATTAAATGACAAAAATGTCATAGAACAAATGGCAAAGGGAGTGTTAATGGCTGTAGTAAAGAGACAAAGCATTTGTCCAGATTAAGTATACATGTCAGAATAATTAACAGCTCTGTCCAAAAGCAAAAACATGCAAAACAAGATTCAAACCAGCACATTGCAAATAAACAGAATCAAAATGGAGGACAGAGTTCATGGTTCGAAATTGTTGAACTCAAAAGTTAAGTTCCAAATGCTGTAAAGTGCTTATCAGAGGATGAAGTGCTGTCCTCCAGCTTGCATTGAGCTTCACTAGAACATTAACTGGTCTCCCCAGTCTAGAAGAGACTACATTGTGAGCAGCGAATTCAGTACACTAAACTGAAAGAAGTACATGTAACAGCACCGCCCTTGTCAGTGGGTTTGATAACAATGTCAGGGTTAGACCTGAGAAAATGAAGAGCAGCAAGTTCAGATGGAGACAGGTTACAGTGAGTGAGGGAGCAAAGAAATTAAATCAACTTATGTCACACCAGTAGTTCTCAATGAAAAGGTCAAGAGCAGGCAAGAGGCCAGAGGGAGGGGTCCAAGTGGAGAGAGAGTACTGGAGGTGGGTGAAAGGGTCCACTGGCCGGAGATAGGACTCCTGGCCAAAGAAATGGGCAGGGAGATGAAAGTGATGGAAGAAGGATACATTGGAAGTTAGCAAATGTAACACTGCTGTTCAAGAAATGAGGGAGAAAGAAAATACGGAACTACAGGCCAGTTAGCTTAACATCAGACATTGGGAAAGTGCTGAAATCTATTATTAAGGAAGTCTTAATAATGCTCTTAGAAAAGTATAGCATGATTAGAACAAGTCAACATGGTTTTATGAAAGAGGAGTCCTGTTTAATAAATTTATTAGAGTATTTTGAGGATGTAACAAATAGGGTTGTTAAAGGGCAACCTTGGATTTCCGAGAGGCATTCCATAAGGTGCCACACGAAAGGTTAATACAAAAGACAAAGGTTCATGGAATTGGGGGTGATATATTAGCTTGGATAGAGGATTGGTTAACCTACAGGAAGCAGAGAGTAGGGATAAATGGGGCATTTTCAAGTTGGTAGGCTGTGACTGGTCAGGTGCAAGAATCAGTACTGGCACTTAAAGGAAGATGTGGTAGTGGGAATGTCACTGGATAGTAATCCAGGAGCCCAGGCTAATGTTCCGGTGACATGAATTCAAATCTCATCACAGCAGCTGGTGGAATTTAAAATTAAATTAATAAAGCTGGAACATAAAAGCTAGTCTTAGTAATGGTGACCAGGAAGCTACCATTTTCTGTTGTAAAAACCCATCTGGTTCACTAATGTCCTTGAGGGAAGGAAATCTGCTGTCCTTAACTGGTCTGGCCTACATGTTCCTCTTTTCTTCCCTCTGAAATGGCCTGGTAGGCCACTGAGTTAAAAGGCAATTAGGGATGGGCAACAAATTCTGGTTTTGCAAATGATGTCCATTTCCTATGAAATTTTTTTTTAAATCTCAGCTATTTGCAATCTATATTAATGACTCCAAGGAAGAGACCGAGAATAATATATTTACGTTTGCTGACAATTCAAAGTTAGATGGGAATACAAGCTGTGAGGAGGACACAAAGAGGCTTCAAAGGGATATAGTCGGGTCAAGTGAGTGGGCAACAAGTGGCAGATGGAATATAATGCAGGGAGGTGTGAGATTATTCACTGTTTTCATAAGAATAAAAATGAGGAATATTTTTTAAAAGGGTGAAACTTATAAGTGTTGATGTTCAGAGAAACTTGGGTGTACTCATGCAAGAAACACAAAATGTTAGCATGCAGGGACAGCAAGCAATTAGGAAAACAAATGGCATGTTGTCCTTTATTGCAAGATTATTGGAATACAGAATAAATAAGGCTTGCTACAATTGTACAGGGCAAACAAATGAGCTCCCTAAACTCAGTCTTCCAGTAGCCCCTGTACTATACTGATCACTTTACTGAGTTCTATAACTGAGTATTCAATCAACTACTGTCCTTAATTGTCTTGTCGTTTTTCTCATTAGAGAGCTTAAAATTCCTGTCCTCTTGCTCTCTGACACACACTAAACTCTCTCTCCTGTCTTTTCTCTGTATCTGTGTCACTTGCCTACTGTTGCTAGGCAACAGTAAAGATTGTTTCCCCAGAATCACTCAACTTTTAATCCCTTTTAACCCATCTCTTTAATTTTAGGGGTTGTAAAACCTCATTAAAAATGAATATATACATACAAGCCCAAAAGACCTGGCCTTTTAGTCAGGAGTCACACACACACACATATTTCTTTTCAACTTAAAAATTATACATTGTTCGCAACAAAGGGTATAGTTGCATTGGAAGAAGTACAACGAAGGTTCACTAGATTGGTTCCTTGGATATGGGGGTTGTCCTATGATGAAACGCTGAGTAAATTAGGTCTATATTCTCTGGAGTTTAGAAGAATTAGAGGTGATCTCATTGAAGCCAACAACATTATGAATGGTAAAAGCAAAATACTGCAGATGCTGGAAATCTGAAACAAAAACAAAAATAGCTAGAAAAACTCAGCAGATCTGACAGCATCTGCAGAGAGGAACACAGTTAATGTTTCGAGTCCGTACGGACAGAAGAGTCATATGGATTCAAAACATTAACATTATGAATGGGTTTGTTGGGTAGACACTGGGATGTTATATCTACAGGTTGGGAATCTAGAACATAGGGACACAGTTTTTGGATAAGAGGCTGATCTTTTAGGACTGAGATGAGAAGAAATTTCTTCACTCAGCGGGTTGTGAATCTTTGCAATTGCCTACCCTAGAGGGTTGTGGATGTGCCATCATCGAATATATTGAAGGCCGAGATAGACAGATTTTTGGTCTCCCAGGGAAGCAAGGGATATGGGGAGCGGATGAGAAAGTGAAGTTGGAAACCAATACCAGCCATGATATATTGCATGGCAGAGCAGTTTTGATGGGCCATATGGTCTTCTCTGGCTTCTATTTCTTATGTTTTTATGTTATTAAGATGCTCCACTCGAGCAAATTTTATATGGTAAAATACAGTGCTTATACACTGAAAGTGTGCATATAATTCTTTATATAAACCATGCACTAGGGTTTATATGCTAACTTTGGAGCTATAAAATAAATCACTTGAACACTCTCAGGAGGCATCAAAGATTATTTCTGAACTGCAGTCATTATTGTTATTTAAAAAAACACAACAATATGTTGCATTCTGAAAGGTCCAAGAGGCAGCAAATAGTAAAGGATCAGGTAATGTTTTTGATGGTGATGGTTGAGAATTGAACGCCAGGAGCACTCTTTGCTCTTCTTCAAATAGTGCTGTGAAATCTTATATGCCTCCTGAGCTGACAGACAAGACTTTGGCTTAACAGGTCATAAAAGAAGAACACAATTCCAACTGTTTAGATTAAGTGCTCAAGTTCTTACTAGGGTTAAATCCACAAACATCAGATTCAGAAGTGGGAATCCTACCAACAAAGCTAAGGTGACATATTCTGACTGTAAAGGTCTAGCTTTGATCCCTCATCTGTGCTGAGTCAACCAATCTCAGGCAAGCCAGTAAATGATGTGCTGTGTTTTGCCATAATATATCTGGACTAAAGGGGAAAATTCAACCAGTGTCATTATCCCCATCCAGCAACTTCTGCTGAAAGGTGTTTGAGGGACATGATCATACTTAGCTGCCATGCCACATTGTTGGCATGCATCAAGCAGCTTCTGTGAAATATTTCCCCTTGGTAAAGGGTGGTCAGCACTAAAGGACCCGAGCCCAACATCAGCATTTTCACTCCAGAGCCATTTTAAAGGTTGTGGTGATTCACAGATTTTAAAATAAAATCAAGCTAAACCTTGTAGGATGGGAGAATAGAGAAGAGGATAAAGGTATTGCAAACATAATATTACCAGAGTGAGATTAACAAGGAGTGATATTAACAAAGAGTGATATTCAAAAAGAGTGTGATTCACAAAGAATGCATTAACAAAGAGCAATATTAACAAAGCATTGTGAACAGAGAGTCCTGAAAAGGGGATATTTTGCCTCAGTGGGAAAAAAATTGAAGCTCTAATTTAAAAGTATTTAAGCTGTAGTCATTTGGCGGCTTTGAATGTTCACCTGGTGTTCATCATTGAAACCCATGGAAGTAGGACACACAAGGAATTCAACGCCAAGGTTGGGGTCCAGACCTCTGAAGAGAAGCAAGCTGGAATTTTATTGACTTTTTAAAGTGACACTTTTTAAAGCAAAAACTGAGTGCAATTAGATAGTTATTCTGTGCCTGTGGGATTAGGGAGAATGGTGATGCCGGGAGGCTGAGGGCACAAGTCCTTAGAAAGGACTTGGTACCGATTTCAGTGCCAGAATCATGAACCTGGTGATTACTGAGGTCATTGGCCAGGACTTTCCGCACCAATCATGATGGTGGTGAGAACAGAGAATCTCACGAGAAAGCCCTAGTCGTGTTTCCCGACATCGAACATTGAGAACATAATTTTTAAAAATTTGCATCTAATTATTGTGGCTACCCGCTTGAATCATCCCCTACATCAAGTTTAAACTCCATGTCAGCGTGATTTACAACTGCCTTTAAAATGTGTGAACTTAGTGACTTCAACTTCAAGGGGAACTCAGAGGTGAGTACACAACTTTGTGCAGCACTCAAGATGATCCCAGTGGCTCTGCAGATTCGGGGGTGGGGTGTCCAGGCAAGTCTCAGCAGCAGTTTCTTTGTGGCTGGCTTGCAGTGCTGGGACAAGGGTAACAGTGCAAAGAGGGAAGGGGGAGTAGGCAACCTCAGGGCAAGGGTGACAGTGCTGGGGTGGAGGAAGGAGGGGAGTCACAGCAGCACCAACTGAGGTTTTAGCACAAACACATAACAGGCAGGTGGGAAGATAACAACCAGGCTAATGGTAAAACATGTCAAGGATGAGCACTGTACCGCAGCTGAGAGCAGTTAGCTTGAGCTCAGTGGACATGCTTGATGTCAGCCTAGTCAAGCAATTGTGCTGACTCGAGCAGCACTAACTTCTCACAGTGCAAATGATTGCTCCTCTACTGTTAACTCCTTGTGTGCACACTTCAAACTCAAAACAGTGCTGTGGTGCTGCAATATGACTTGAAGCCTGAGGATCCTATTGGGAAATGTGACCACTGAACACTGACAGAGGTTTGTGCTCCTCGTCCCTTGCATTATCTTTCAGTTGACATTGAAAAGTCATCCTCATGGAACAAGCAAACTTGAAGCCTTGGAGTCCAGGTTAGGAAAATGCCTGAGATGAGAGGTCAGGATGCAGTCGAGTGGCCGAAGCTGCTGCCACTTGGTCACGTGGTGTAGGGCGGTGCTGGATTTGGGCATGATGAGCCATCATGTGCACTAAACATGGGCATCCATGTGGTGGCCTGGACTCTCCGGCATGCGTTAAGGGTCATTGAGAGGCAGTCACAGGTGATTATTTGACTAAGAGTGGTCCTTAGGAGACAATTATTGACCCTTGTGTCTCTCTCTTTGATACTGCAGTGAGGAGGCCATCAGGAACATGGAGTGTGGTGATCTCACTGTCCACCTGATTGCTTATAGGCAGAAGAGAAGAAATAGATGAATGTGACAAAGGTGCCTGGCTTGCCAAAGGGAGGACACACAGGGCTACATACAACACAAATGACGTGGCTGATGATGCCTGTGTGGTGGTCTCAGACTCCTCGTGAGAGAAGGTATGACGAGGCTCATGCTGCAACCCAGAGTGTGGTTGAGCACACCATTGGCATCCTGAAAATGAGGTTCCAGTACCTGGACAGATCTGGTGGAGCGCCATAGTACACTGCCCAGAGGGTGTCATGAATCATAGTGGGTTGCTGTGGGCTACACAGCCTGGCACTGCGAAGGGGGGAGGATCTGGATGAAGAGGAGGTGCAAGAACTGCATGTCTCCTCCAATGAGGAGGAAATGGAAGGGTGTAGGGTTGATGAGGTCCTGGAAGGTGAGGATGCAGATGGTGACTTTGTAGCTGGACAATCACTGTGTTGTAAAGGTTATACACTGCACAGGGGAGAGGTCCTACTGTGACAATAGCCTTTGTTTTGTGCAGGTTTCACATCTGATTGATACCAACACTGCTCAACATAACAAGGATCACAGACAAGGAGACGTTCTTGGTAGTGTATTTACAATATTCAACATTAAGTACAAGTGATTAACATCCACGCTCATGTTGTGTAACTAAATGTGGTAACCTTTCTAATCCTGTCACTACGTCTTGGTGCTCCCCAACATCCACAGTGGAGGAGGAGGTAGCCTGCTGAATGCTACAACCTATTGTCTGTGGTGACATTGTCTGAGGGGCACGGGCCTGCTTTTGGGGCCTGCTCTATGGCAGTGGCACCCTCTTCCGCCTGTGGAGCTGGAAGACGGGATTTGGACGTGCCAGACACTCCCAAGATCACCTGGGTGCATGGCCCCGAGGTGTGCACCTGCTGATCCTCCTCCCTATGGTTGCCTGAGTGCCCCGGCTCCTATAGAAGAAGGGGCAGCTGGAGTGAGCTCGAGATATCCCGCACCCACCCTTGCATTAGCATTGATGGATGCCTGCAAGTGCCTCAGTGATGGAGTGCAGCTCCTGCAGCAGTGCAAGACCAATGTCCTGGACCAAGGTCTCCAATGCAGCCGTCATCCTACCAGTATTGACCTTGATGCATTAACATGCTGGCACTATCACTTCAGCCTGAAGGCAAACCAACTCTTGTATCCTGCCTTGCAATCTGAGGAGTGCAGCCGACATCCCTTCTTGATGTTCCCGTGCTTGACTTTGCAACTCTTGCAACTGAGGTATGACCAAGTCCAGAGGCTCCTCATCTGATTCAGACTTAGCAGATTTCTGGCCTCCAGCAGTTCTGAGTGACAGAAACCTGGGAAGTCCCTGTCTTCACCTGCTGTACGATGTGCTCACCAGACTGTGACCCCGAGGCTTCTCTTGAACTAGGTCCCAGCAAGGTGTGTGTCTCTGCACTGGTGGAGGGTGTGGGTAAGCGCTGTGTTGGGTCTTCAATGGCGGTGTCTGCGGATTCCTTTTCTGTGGTGTCCTTGGGGCTGGAGTCGGGGACTCTTGGCTGCTTCCCAGATGTGCCTGCGAAAGCAAGGACAGATGATTAGTGCATGGCAGGGGGCTGCGGAACAAGGAAACTAACTCACAGCATGGATTTCTGATGGATCCTCACTTGGTTGAGCACTGCCAACCTCACTGTCAGCACAGGAATGGTCCAGATTGTCGTCGTCCAGCTGGATGGCTCTGTTTTCAACGTCTGTGAGGACCTCAATGTCAGGCACTCCTTCACCAGTCTGCCACCTCTCCCATCTAACTGTGTGCCAGCTTGTCCTGCATGAATGCAGATGGAGAGAGTGTAGGCAGGACACTTACCAGGCCAAATAAGAAGGATGCCTGGCATGTGTGGGTGGTGAGTGCTGCCATGAATAAGATGAGGACACAACCTGCAGGGCAGGTGAAGGTGTGTGTGAGAGAGTGAATGGTGATGTCCCTTGAACTGGCAGTGAGTGAGATCCATGTGGGTGTGTGATGGGTTTGTGAGTGTGTGAGTTGAGAGTGATGAGAAGAGTGACTTACCCTGGCCGAACAGAGGAGATCATTCATCCTCTTTCAGAACTGGGTGGCTATCCTCTTTTACAGGGTGTTGGCGCTGACCACCACTGCTACCACCTCCCATGCTGGATTGGTGACCTTGCTTACTGGCCTTCACACAGAGTGGGGGTAGAGGACTTTGCAGCAGTCCTGCAGTCCTCTACTGCATCCAATAGGCACACGAGGGAAGTGTCACTAAATTTGGGGGCAGCATGTTTCCTTCCTTTGGCAGCCATGAATTTCCAGCAGCTTCTGATCCTTTAAGGAGTGCTAATTCTATGCAGGGGTGGCCTTTAAATATGGCACCCAGATTACTGAAGGCTGAGGTGTGGAGGTTTGGGCAAATCAGAGGCCAATGATCCAATGTGAAACCTGCATCAATACATGTTTGAAACAGTGCAGCATCATATGGCGGAAAAATCTGCCATTGCCGTCAACAGGTCAAATGCTGCTTTGCCTGCCCGATATCAGATTGCTGATTTCTGGGACAATTCCACCCATTGCTTCAGCAATCAAAAATAATGCACAGAATAATTGCTGCCAAAAGAAGGGACTTTGGGAGGGAATAGGGGTCTAAATCACCGATTAAATGTTAGTGTGTCAGAAACCAGACATGATCCCATTCACTTCCAGCATTTCATAGGACATGTTTAAAAGGCATGAGGGAACCCCCTGTGGAGCAGAACTTCAGTCATTTCAGTGTGTCACTATCCAATTAATTGTGGCTTTAACTGACGATCCTGGCTTTAACAGTTAGTGCACGAGTTTCCTGAGCTGTTTGGACCTCACCAGGGTCAACAAGGCAAGAGTACAGTCAGGCCTCATTGAATAATGAAACTGGCAGGCTGGAAAGCCTTTAAAAAGTGAAACTATAAAGCTGATTCCCTGCCTATGTGAAAGATTTATGCTTAACAGGACTTGCACTGAGAATGTTCTTTCACTGCCTTACAGGTGAGTTTCAACTTTTTGGAATTCATTTCAGTTATCTTGGATTTTGTCCACTTTGAATTGCATGCCCCTGCAGTCAACCTTCATGGCAGCATGGGGGCAGCTTGTGCAGCTATATTTTGGACTTCTGATGAGGAGCAAGATGAGCAGCAACACCAACGGCAGCAGGAGCAACAACCAAAACTGCCATCGCCAGAAAAAGAAGCAATAATAACAACAATGGCAGCTGCCTTCTCCAAAGTCACATGAGGCTTCACAGGACAGAGGGAATGGAGAGCTTCAGCTCAAAGGAAGTGACACCCCACAACACAGGGTGACAGACAGATGATCAGTTCTCTTAACAAAATAGCGCAACAGTGACTCAGGAGGCTCAAACTTTGGCAACAGGTCATTGTTGACAACTGCAACCTCCTGGAACAGGCCCTCCTTCCAAGAGGACCAAGTGGGCATGCTTATGTCACAACAACTCTGAAGTTATTTTTCTCCAACTCCTTCCAGGAATCTGAATAGTATTAGATTAAAAAAAGAAGCTTGCAATGTTGCAAAATAACAGTAGCAAGTCTGAGGATTGGAAATGTTTTGGAAACCAGTGAATGGCCACCAAAATGTCGATTAAAAAGGGAAAAAATAAAATATGGCAGTAAACTAGCCGTAAATAAAAAAACAGATTGTAAGAGCTTTTATTATCATATAAAGAGAAAGGGAGTAGCTAAAGTAAATGTTGGCACCTTAGAAGCAGGGACAGGAGAAGTTATCATGGGGAATGGAGAAATGGCAGAGGCATTGAACAAATATTTTGTGTCTGTCTTCACAGTAGAAGACATGAGTTCCATAACAGAAATAGACGGTGAACTTGGGGCTAAAAAGACTGACGAGATTAAGAAAATTAATATCAGCAAGAGAAAGTATTGGTGAAACTTGAGGAACTAAAATCCAGCAAATCCCCGGGACCTGATGGCCTACACCCTAGGGTTCTAAAAGAGATAGCTGCAGGGATAGTGGATCTGCTAGCTATGTTTTTTTAAAACTCCTTAGATTTGGGAACAGTCCCTTTAAATTGGAACTTGGCAAATGTTACACCGCTTTTCAAGAAATGAGGAAGAAAGAAAGCAGTGAACCACAGACCAATTAGCCTAACATCAGTTGCTAGGAAAATGCTGGAATCTATTATTAAGGAAGTCTTATCAATGCACTTAGAAAGGCACAATATGTTTAGAATAAGTCAATATGGTTTTACTAAAGGTAAATCTTGTTTGACAGATTTATTAGAGTTTTTTGAGGATGTAATTAGTGGTGTAGATAAAGGGGAACCAGTAGATGTAGTATACCTGGATTTCCAAAAGGCATTTGATAAGGTGCCATACAAAAGGTTAATAGGCAAAATAAGGCCTCATATAATATTTATATTTTAGCAAGGATAGAGGATTGGTTAACAGGTAAAATGCAAAGAAGGGGCATAAACAGCCTCTTCAAGTTGGCAGGCAGTGAATAGTGGAGTGCCACAAGTATCAGTGCTGGGGCCTCAGCTATTTCCAATCTATATTAATGACTTAGATGAAAAGGCATAGAGTAATGTATCAATGTTTGCTGATGATACCAGGCTAGGTGTGAAGGAAAACTGTAGGGAGGGCACAGGGAGGATGCAAAGAGATATGGACAGATTAAGTGAGTGGGCAACAAGATGGCAAGTGGGCAACAAGATGGCAAATGGAGTATAAAGTAAGGAAATGTGAAGTTATTCACTTTGGTCGTAAGAATAGAAAAGCAGAATATTTTTTAAAAGGTGTGAAACTTCTTAAATGTTAATGTTCAAAGAGACTTGGGTGTGCTTGTACAAGGAATGCAGAAAGTTAGCTTGCAGGTGCTACAAGCAAGTAGGAGGGCAATTGGCATGTTGGCCTTTATTGAAAGGGGATTGGAATACAAGAATAAAGAAAGGTTGCTGCAATTGTACAGGGTTTTGGTGAGACCACAGCTGAAATGCTGTGTGCATTTTTGGTCTCCACATTTAAGGGATACACACGCATTGGAGGAGATACAGTGAAGGTTCACTAAATTGGTCTCTGGGATCAGGAAGTTGTCCTATGATGAGAGGTTGAGTAAATTGATTTATATTCTCTGGAGTTTAGAAGAAAGAGAGGCGATCTCATTGAAGCTTAAAGAATTCTGAAGGGACTTTATAAGGTTGACACAAGATTGTTTCTGCTGGTTGGGGGTCAACGACACAAGGACACAACCTCAGGATAAGGGGCCAATCACTTAGAACTGAGATAAGGAGAAATTACTCAATGAGTTTAGGAATGCTCTATTCCAGAAGGTTATGGATGCACTGTGCCTCCTGCCAATGCAATATAGCTGTGCAAGATGGCCACTGATACCTGTCTGTGCATGCACAATGCTCTGCATATGCACAGAAATCCAATGACATCACTGCTGGAGCCTGCAGCCTGGAACTCAATGTGGCAGAAGGGGGAAGAATGGGGAGATGCAATGTAGTGTAACACTCACGGCAACCTACAATCCATTTGCATTGCTGGGGTTATGCGACAGAGCTAAGAAACACTGACCAACATGACTTCAATAAAATATCCCACAAGGAAAAAAATTTACTTTCTCATTTACAAATCTTTCCCTTCTAACCCCCTATAAAAGGAGTTTCCAAAATCCATCATTGTCAGTCCAAGATAGAAATTCACAACATTCTTGTCTCCTGCTGACAGTGATGACCGCGAATGAGCCCTGCTGCACATTGCCTCCTATAAAGATGGTGGCCGCACGTGAGCCCTGCTGCACATGGCCCCTATAAAGATGGTGAGTGGCCAGCAGCTGATTGGCCGGCAGCTCCAGCAGTCCCAGCAGTGTCAGAACTCAGTCACTAGTGCTGCCGGGACTGAGCACAAAGGAAAGCAATGGCTGCCCCACAAAGGTAAGTCCTCACTTTTAGGCAGGGAAGGATCTGAGAGCCCAGGGGAGGGGAAAGAGGGGCCAAGATTTGGAGGGAAGGCAGCAAGGAAAGAAGGGGGTTGACATCTTGAGTGGGCAGGTGCCCCTGATGCGCACAGGGAAGGAAAGGTTAGCAAGCCCACATATTTTTACAATTACTCTCACCAAAAACACATCTTTGGGGAGGCCATAAAATGCAGCTGTAAGAGACAGTTTTCACACCTTCACATAGAAAGAAGGACAGCTATATATTGAACACAGAGGCACAGGGAGAGAAAATGAGTTACTGCTGTGTGAGGAAGCAGCATCTTCTGCTGTGAAGAGCAAGGTGAACTGTTTTTATGTTAACAACTAAGCAGAATGCTTGTAAAGGTTGGTTTTCTGTTTGAAAGAAAGGGAACAGGACTGAAGGGTCTTCTCAACGTTCAAGGAGAAAAAGAATCACCAAGATGGGCCTTGTTGTTGGACGTTTGTTCTGGAATACTTAGTCTGAGTGGAATGATTTTTGAAGGGCATTGGAAGATTTGACTGTTATGGCAGGGATAAGTGAGCCAGCTGAAAGCTGGAAGTATCTTGAGACTTAATCTTGCATTACAATGCATGTGCCAGAAGCGTGGTGTAAAGTAAAAATATGTCATAGAGCATATTTTGATTGAGTTAATTAATTAAGGCAAAAGTACCTTTTTCTTTGGCCAGACTATTGCCGTCAGCTTGCGGGGCCAGGCCCGACACATCGACGCACAAAATGATGCTAAATGATGTCGGGCATGTGTTCTGATGTCATCGCATGTCATTTAGATCTTTTGTTCGGCTGGCGAGCGCCAGAGGCCTACTAAGACCATTAGAATACTAATTAAGCCAATTAACACCGTTGCCCGTCTAACTTTAAGGTTGGTGGGCAGGCGAAAAGCCCAAGCGGCCTTCACGTTTTTCAGGAAACATCCTCAGGACGGATGAGGTTTCCTGAAAGTTTTATTAAATAAATTTTTTAAATTCCCGAAATATTAAAAAC
Source organism: Carcharodon carcharias (assembly GCF_017639515.1). Lineage (NCBI taxonomy): Eukaryota > Metazoa > Chordata > Chondrichthyes > Lamniformes > Lamnidae > Carcharodon > Carcharodon carcharias. The sequence goes on along the minus strand of NC_054480.1, from coordinate 66,499,549 downwards.
ATGTCCCATCTCATGTGGCACTGTTACATGAGGGGACATGTTTAGAAAACTTTTTACATGCTTTATTTAATTATTTTAATAGCAACTTAATCTCCCCGAGGCAGTTCCATGCCTCACAGATTGCTGCATGTGAAAGAGCACAGGCCCCAACTCTTCCTCCTTCCTCCGCCCGCACAGGTAGCACTGAGCGCTACCGGCCATGCGTCATGCTGTGCAGGCCTTAATTGGCCCGCTCACGTAAAATGGTGGGGCACAGCCGATCACGGGCAGCCTCTACATTCAAAAATATTAAAAATAGAAAAAAAAAATCCCTTAAATGTCCCCTCATGTGACAATGTCATGTGTTGGGACATGTTCATAATTTCAAAAAAAACTTTATTAAAATTTTTAAAACCCTACATGAAACCTCATCCCACCCATGGATGAGGTTTCATGTTTTTTCTCGTTCCTGCTGGGGCTCCTAGCCTGCCCCCCAACATTAAGGTTGGATGGGCAGGTCCTTTATTTACTTTAATTGATCTGTCAATGGCCTCAATTGGCCATTGACAGGTCGGCGGGCACACAGCTGATTTTGCCATGCCTCCGCCTTCCTGAAAATTTAAATAGGGCGCGGTGACGTCGGGAGTTCCGCCCAATGTTAGCACGCGTCATTTTACGCGTCAGCAAGGGGGTCCTGTCCCCGCTCGCCGACAGTAAAATCTTGCCCTATGTGTTTGATCTATGTTGATTTCAGTTTGTTATAGTAAAACTCTTAAAACATGAAATCTTATCTTTCAGTTAATTCTGATGGCCGCTGGGAAATTCATCTATTTTAAAATAGCTATCTGTCTCTACAAGGATCATAATGAGAAGCAAACTTGGTCACTGGAGCAGGAAGCAGCAGGGGCTCTGTCTGATGTGCAGGGGCAAGAGATGAGAATTGGGAGCACCTTGAGAAGAGTCGCCATTTCCTCGTGCCCTTTCTTGATCTTCCCTCTCGTGGTCCGCCTGCACTTTTCTGCTAGCCAAGAGCTGGAGAGCAGTGTGCTGCATGTCAGTGAGGTGAAGGTGAGGCTTTCCTCCATCCTCTGCAAAGTGGCAGACTGAGTCAGAACTAGCATGCACTCAGTTGCTTGATGTGTCTGATTCTCCATGGAGGTGGACATAAATTCAAATGCCTGAGATACCATGACATTCATGGTAGAGATGGATTCCTGCAATCTATCACCAAGGGTGTGCACTGCTTCTGGAACCTCACATATTTTCTGCTGCTGCTCCAGAATTGTCCACTTTGTGGATGACCCTGAGGTTCAGCATCTGTGTCCAGCTGAACAAAGCTTGGAGTGCCCTTCACCCTCTGACAGAGATTCTCTACTGCTGTCCCGGTCTGCAGCACCTGCTCCTGCTCACCATTTAACAATCTAGCTATCTCTGTTAGAGTTCCCACCAAGTTATGCATTTCTGCATTAGTGGAGGTTGCACATGATTCATGTGATGGTGCATCCTCAGAGTGCTCACTTTCCTCTGAGGACTCCTCGGCCTCCTTATACTCCAACTGCTCCTTCATCCTTGAAAGGCCTGTGCAAGATAAAAGTGTTAGAACTGACATGGTGAAAAGGTTCAGAGTCTACTTTGTGTGGATAAATAGAGATCCTTCCATTGATAGGTGTGGGTCCCCATCATGCCCGCACTCTCTCATTGGTCAGGAAACATGGAAGCAGGATGCTAATAGCATGGCAGAGTTAAACAAAGTAAAACAAGGCAAAACTCACTACTAAAACAGATGGGTGTAGGGGGTCAGTTCCATTAAAATTCTGCCGAATGTGTTTACATTAGCCAAGATTTTAGGGCCCTGCCACGGCATGTCTCCCCCCTGCGGATGCAGCAGGCCATTTAAATCTTCATTCAGTTTGGCGGGACTGTGATATCCCGCCAGGTGGGAGGGGCCATAAAATCCTAGCCACTGTCCCTACATCCAATGACTAGACTGACTGGAGTGGTTCTTCCATCATTGTAGGATTATATTTTTAGTTGATTATTTTAACCTTACACAATATCTTACCACATCAAAACATAAGGAACTTTGCTCAGCGAAGTGCATTAGGCTACTGTTAACTTCCATTTTCCACTAGCTATGCCCCAGAAAAAACAATAAGATGACTGACTAGTTAATCTGTTTTTGTCTGATTGAGGGGTTGGGGGACGTTGGCACAGGATCTTCTATCATTGACAATAGTCTGGTTTTTGTGTTAATGATGATGGCAAGAATATTAGGGTTCAATGTTCTAATGAAGTAAATTGAACAGCAACTTCCACACCCACACTTGCAGAGATTGTTGCTGTCCAATTTTCCATGCTCCCCACAACATTTGCTGCATTGGTATCTCGGCATTAAAGTACATGGAAGGCATGAAGTTTCAGTACTTGCCCACCAGCTACCCAGTAAACATGCCAGAAAAAGTTAGGCCTGGTGCATTCAGGTATGTATAAATGATTTTTTTAATGGTGCGATAAATCTTAATCACTGTCAAACAGACTCTCCAGCATTGAAAATTAACATTTACACACGTGGAAAATCATTCCTTTAGATTTGAATTATTGTTGGAGTTTTATATGAAAAAAAAATTTGCCTTTAACTTTTTCTCTCTCTTTTAACTCCTCTTAATCCCATCTTTCTTTCTCTCATTTTATTTTGCTTCCTGTAACATTTGAATTTATATTTATATTGAGACAATATGGACTGGATTTTAACTTTTACTCAATGACAGCAGGGAAGATGAGCAATCTGTACGCACCTAGAAGTTTCAGAAGTGAATTTTCAGAGGTTTCAAGATCATTACAGTGGAATCAGGAAGAGTAAGTGTAATTCCAACCCCAACCCTCTCTTGCAACTTACTTTTGGGTGGTTGCTGGCAAGGCAAGTGCCTCAACACTCATCATATTGAATTGAGGGAGCTGCAGTTTATCCAAATTAGGTTAATGAGACCCGAGGCCCAATTTTGTGCCAGTCTTGGGCCTCCTAGTTCAGGTATGCACTCCATGTCTGTTGACCATTACAGGCCCAAAAAACAGCCGAAGGAAATTTCTAGCCCTGTTTTACCATCAATTCCAATTCTTACATTACGACAGGAGCAATGTTGCAGCACCTCTCTCTTTGGAAAGTTGAACAGCATGTTGCTGGTTCACTCAAACAATTGTGAAAATAAAAAGGAGCAGGAGTTATAGACATCATGAATAGTCTCAAACCTGTCCCCATATCACATGATACCAACAGCATCACATCACAGAAGGCACATAGCTCAGCAAAGGATCTGCTCTGGAGAGGGTGAGGAGACTTTTAGTCTGAGGGAAGAAAGGGAGATGCATTTTCATCTCAGGTGTATGGTGGTCACTGGGGACTGGCCCAGCAACTAAATTTCCAGATCCAGGCCACATCTGAGGCTTAATGAAGGAGACTGTCACTGAGTTCCAGTGTCTCCTGAAATCCAACTTACAGACAGAATTAAGCACAGGAGTAGAGTTGCCCATCACTGTGAAAGTTACTACAAGGTAGTTCATTTGGTGTAACAGGGTCCTTTCAAACCGCCACCGGCGAAATTTACTTAGTCGGATTTTTGTCTACCAATGTACCAGGCATGAACAGAAGCTTTGCTTGTGAAGGGAAACACTTTTGTCCAATTCTTCATGGAAAGGAGGCAACACCCAAGAGGACACAGTGCTTTTACTATGCCAAAGGTATCTGTGAAGTGCTTTGACAGCACTCACATTGCCATCAAGAAGCCCAACATCAATCCAGTAGTATAAACAAATTGAAAAGGCAGCATACCGATAATCTCACACAACAAGAGCAGAATAATTAATGGATAATATGCCACCTGCCCCAGCCCCTATCCCCATCTCAATGCCTCAAGTTTGGAATGGCCACAAGCCAGTAATAACTCAAGGAGATGCTACCTTGGACAGATGGTTGCTGGGGCATCAAACCCTGGAGCCCTGGCTGTTAACACCATGTGGAACTTCCGAAAGGTAGGCAAAAGGAAATACAATCAGGCTCATGCCTCCACCTAAATTCTGACTGAATTTTGCAACAGAGGTGTCGGGACAGATTAGGTGGAGATTACTGCTCTATAGTCCCGAGAAGTTACTGAAAATTGTCATTGTCTGGTGTATCCTGCATAATTTTACAGTACAGGAGGTGAGGCGGATCAGCTTGCAGATTAATAAGAGAAGGGTGGGCAAGCTAACATACAGAGAGGAAGACTGTTGCATCAATCATTGACTGAGAAGACTTTCATTTAAACCTGCACTTGTGGCCCTGCATTAACAGTCCTGTGGTGCCATCTATATTATGCTGATTCAATGAGCAAAATCCTGATCACTGCTCTATTATCATCCTTGTCTGTTTCTCATCACAGTAACATGCAAACACTCTCCAACATCTCCACATCAAAGGAGGTAGCTCCAACGCTTAGACCAGGGAATGATTTTACATATTTTTCAGCAGTCATGTGCAATTCATAGGACAGCAATTCTTTAAGAGCAGCAGCCCTTTAAGAGCTCCTGCACTTGATATTCTGCACCAAGTAACAGCCATAGCAGCCCCTGCACCAGTGGAAAAGACTGAGAAGTGTACTATGCTGTGGAAATTGGTTGACCTGAGCTTGTTGAACCAGTGAGATCAGCACCTTGGGAGTCCATTATCCTTGGGTAACTTGCCCTGGATTTGTTTTATAACTTAATTCCCAATTTTCTCTCCTGCCAATTTTCTTTTCATTCAACAGAAAAGTTAACATAAGCAGTTCCTATGCTGATTCAGAGGGTAAAGCCATTGCCCAGTGTGGGACTGAGGCACACGGGTCAAGAAGATCCTGAGGTTTAATCTCTGATATGTGCTGATTAAGAGTTCTCAACAGGAATACTGGTGGGTGGGGTAGAATTAGATTTAGTGACCGAGGGTGAACAAAGGTAAAATTACTGCTCCTGATTGCCATCTATTGAGCCTCTTTGTAAAGTGCATTAGTGTGGGCACTTGGTGAGAAGCAAAACTGTTGTAACTGTTGTAGTCTCCTATTCCCTATTCAAACCAACATAAGGGACTGCAGGTCAGCCAGCACCAGTTTAATTACACTGCAGTTAAAACCAGGTCTTGTGTTGCTGGAGAGAAAGGGAATCATCACTAATGAGCAAAATCTACATTTTAAAGTACATGCTGTGGCAGCTGGAGCTTGTAGAAAGCATAGATTTATAGTGCATATTTTAGAGGATTCTGGACGTAATTTTTCCAAGAATCCCTTTTAAATAAATAAACAACAACATATATCATTTGTATGTATAGGATGTAAGATTAACTCATAACACTTGTAAAGTGCAGAAGAAAAGGAATCTGCTATAAGATTTGATTGACTCACTATATACACAGAACTTTGTGTTCTTCAGATCTGTTTTTATGTCAGCGTTGTATGACTGAGTAATTCAGAAAGAATCCTGCCAAGCAGCTTTAAAGTTTGATTTAAAATTGCTGCAAATGAACAAGAATTACATTTGCAAAGCTCCTCAACTCTGTGCCTACACCAAACTGTGGCAGTGATTCAAACACATTTTCTTTGAGTTTATGCAAATAAGCAAAGGCAGCACAGTTATCCAGACTTAAAATGTTAATGCATAAGCACAGCCATGTGGAATTAATGTGGTTTATGCTGAGTATGCAGCTAGTTTATAGCACATTTTGGGATTTCAGTGCTCTCAAGTACCATCTCATTCATGGTTACTGCAGTGCTACTACACATGTTCTCACTCCTCTCCTCTCCCACCAGCCTGCCTATGCAATCCTCCTGACCACTGCCTTTCTTTGATTTAGTTACCTCCAGTATGTCTTTCATTCTTTCTCTATTTCGATGGACTAAATCATCTGATCTCCAAATTGTCAGAGACCAGACATACAACGAAAGATACATTTCAAGACCCTGTGAAGGTCCTGATGCGCAGATCTGTGTGGGAATTTCTCGGGAGGTTTAGACATCCAATGGGCAATACCTTGCTCTCCAGGACCCTCCACAAATGTCTCCAACAATTGGTTTGCGTGCGGGACTTGGGACAGATCTGCGGAACATACCTGAATAGTTAACCAGGAAATGTTAGACAGATTAAAACCTTGTTTGACACCTGGGTAACTCCACAACCAACCACCACCCCAATTTCTCCCCACATTATTCCCCCCTCTTCCCGTCCCCCAAGCAGCTGACTACACCCCACCCCTGGCTGGACCCAACTATTTCCCTTCCACCTGACCTCACTTCCCACCTCACCCGCCCACCCTTCCTACCTACCTAGCTCACTGACCTCTCTATCTCACCCATCTACCCACTCACCTATTCATTCACTCACCCATTCATCCACCCTCCCATTCATTCATCCATTCATTAACATTCGAAGACTGGACCTTTAAACTTACAGTTAGTGCCATAAAAATGGGTGTTTCCTGACTTTGCCCGACTACACTGCTCCAACTGAGTTCCCTGTGGGATGCTGTGCTGCATATTTCTTCGACCGGTGGGAGCAAAAGATCCCAGGAGAAGTGTGCAGCAGCGTCAAGTTGGGAGAGTTTTCACGCACAGTGGAAATCCACTCATCATTGCCAATGCTCGGAAGATTCAGGGGTAATGTTCCTCTCTCTCTCAATCGACATTCCTCTATCTCCTTCTCATCGGACCCTCTTTCATTTCCTCTGCTTTCAACCCAGTTCCATCTCATGGAGATTCTTGGACATAAACAGGAAGTAGAGCGGGGATCCCAATTATACTAACCTCTGCCATATTCTAAGTGAGAAACTGGGCATTGGATTGACTATGCTGATTATGCTTAAGCACTAAAAATAAATAATTGAGGAGAAGTTAGCACTTAAATCAATATTTTGTCTTCAAATTACATGCTGGTTTATTGAAATTGTGTACCAGAAAGAGCTAAAACCTACATTTTTATAGCAATATACGACATCACTCTGAAATGTCCCGAAGTACAACATGTCCAATTAATTTATTTTGAAGTGAGTAACTTGCTATACAATGCAAGTGTAACAACAACCAAGACACATCAAAATCCCACAAATATAATGAGATAGATGACCAATCTGTAATGTTGGTTGATGAACCAATACTGGCGTACATACCCTTTGAATGGTGCAATGGGATCTTTAGCATTTTCCTAAAGTCCAAGGACTGGCAAAGCAACAACTCATCTTTAATTGTGCAGCATTGTTTCAGTGTCAGAGGTGGAGATGGTGGTAATGCCATTGGGCTGGTAATCTAGAGACCCAGGTTAATACTCTAGGGCCATGAGTCCAAATTTAACCACGGCAGTTGATGGAATTTAAATTAAGTTAATAAAATCTGGAATTGAAAGCTAGTCTCAATAATGGTGACCATTAAATCATCACCAATTGTCACAAAAACCCATCTGGTTCATTAATGACCTTTACAGAAGGAAATCTGCCATCCTTATCTGGTCTGGCCTACAGGTGATTTGAGATCCACAATAATGTGGTCGACTCTTAACTGCCCCCGAAATGGCTTAGAAAACCACTCAATTTAAGAGCAATTAGGGAGGGCAACAAATGCCGGCCTTGTCAGTGATGTCCACGTGAAGGCATAAATTTAAAAAATATATCATCTAGATTATGTACTCAGTTCTGGAGTCCAGGTGAACACAAAATCTTTTAACTCAAAGTCAAGAGCTCTACCAAATGAACCAAGCTGAAATAGCTCTTATAATAAAGTAACATATAATTATGAATAAAAATACATAAAGCAATACAAATCAGTAAAACCCTGCCATTTACTCCTTAATGACTGAAAGTCAGGATGCTTTTCTGTTCAGGCATGTACAACATTGCAAAGATTTGAGATGGAGGGAAAATGGTGTCCCCATTAGAGCATTCTGTCATGAAGTTGTAGGCAGTGGGATGAAGAGTCAATAAGAGAACTCTGAATAAAAAAGAGCTTTGACAATGAATAAAAATCAGCGTGGTATAAGTCGAACAAATGGGGCTGAGTTTGTCCCACTGGAAGTCTATGCACTGGAAGTGATGAGGATGCAGTTTATTCCATTGAATGTCACACTATGAGCAGATATGGGTATACACTCATACCACTTTATCACAAATCATATACTTCCCCACGCAAGTGTCCAAAGTTCAAAGACTCCATAAGGTTTTCCTACAAGTATAACAAAAGAAAATTATTTGGGTTTGTACCAGAAAAGACTCAAGTGTAATTTATTCTGCAATTATGCAGCTGCTGCACTTTATCTTTGGTTTAAATTTCTTGGGTGCTCTCTCTTCAAACATTCTGTCCTTTTGAAGTGCTTTCTGCCCCTTTTCTAAATTAGATCAGATTTTCTAACACCTGGGGGAATTTTCAAAATTTGCACAACAAACACACTTCATAAAACAATTAATTAAATCCATCACAATCCTAAGACAACTTACATTCCAAATGAAAAATCCGCTGAGGAATGTCTTGATGGGTTTCACAGAAAAAAAATCTTTCAGACAATATTTTGTAACCGAATCCTACAGTAAATTAATTATTCAACAAAGACTATCCAAAGTAACTGTTTAACTGAACTTTTTGCACTTGGAAATCTTGACATTACTATGATATTTTAAAGCATGCTAAAGGTTAAATGATTTCATTTAATAGCTTGAAGTTAAATCAAGCCAACTAATTAATGAACCAGGAAGCTTGGAATTTAAAATTCTCTTTGCATTTATAATTAATTGACATTTATGAATCATTTTTCGTTGATAGAAACTTTTTATATACTGGATCAGAAATAGCCAGTTCAATTTTTAGAGCAACTTTGCAATTTTATACACTAAAAGTCTATAGAGATAACCAAAGCATGTTTAGTAATGATGGTCCTTGAAGCTTGATGGACTAGTTAGGTTCTTCCTGACCTCCAATTTCATACATTTGTAGAAGTGATGAGCCAGATTGTGCTCTGAACCTGACTTACAACACTATTTTTAAAGTTGGTGTGAAAAATGTTGATGTTGCACAAAGACTATGGTTGAAGTACAAAATGATACCAGTTAGGTCTCTTTAATCTCAGCTTTGAAGTATTCAAATTACGAAGAGAGTTAGTAGAGAAATGATCCAGGATAATTGATGACCACATGGCAAGGAGTTCAAATACTAAGAGACACAAGGAACTTACAACAACAAAAACTGCATTCCTATAACTACTTACGGGCAATTTCAATAGAAATAAAAATGGGGAGAGATGTAAAACAGGCTGTCGACTCCTAACCACCTATGTTAAACTATCACCCAGAGACAAAATTAACTGCTTCAATGTAGACAAACCTAAAGACTAAGTATTATGGAATAGGTTATCAGGAGAGATCCAGCAAAGTGGATAACGAAAGACAGCTATATGCATCTTTGGCAGAAGAGGGATATGATGAGAAGATAGGGAGTAGCATTTAACTGTGAGAAATGGATGGATTCGTCCTGTCTCATCGTCTTTTCTCATTCTTAAAAAAATTCACATCATTACATGGGATCTTTCCAATTTTTGTATGTAATTCTTGAAATTAAAAAAAAAACCCTTATCCCAGCTAATTTGAGATTTTGGGACAAGGAGGCAGAATTTCACACTGAATGGGTTTTGGGAATTGCTGCCTTTCAGTATTTTCCTCTGCCAGTGGTGGTAACTTTAAAAATCTGGTGATAGCAATGAGCCACCCATTACTTACCTTACATAACTTTCCTCCCAATGGATTTCAGTGGAATGGAAAATCAAGCAGGATGTATAATGAGTGTCAATCCAATGTTCCTGGAATGATATGCTTCCCAATGTGCTTTAATATTTTAATTTATTCTCAAAGACATGCTGCCATTTTAATAGCACTAAAATATCTAGGTCAAAAAGGGTATCAGGTGCAGTGGTGGAGCCATGTTTTGAAGAAGAATTGATAAAGTTAGTAGAAATAATGGAGTTCAAGACTTAAATAGATTGTACATGTACACCATTGACCAGAAGGTCAAAAGGAACCAAGACTGTCAAATATACAATGGCGAGGTATTTAATTGTGTACATTCTACATGCTAGGTTGTAGATCATGTACTCCTTAGCATCAGTTCCTCCTTTCTGATATTAATATTGCCCTTCTGACCAGCCTGTATGATACACAGTTATCATCCTGACATTACTACTTGTTAAGATCACCCACTGCTTCCTGGGTTTGATGGTGGTAACCTCTTGCAGATTCCAATTCACCTATTAAGTACCATTTCAAATAGCTCAGACAGAGCTATGTTGGTGAAAGTGGATTGCACTTTGTCTGCAGTTCCATTATTTATTGTCTCAGGATGAAGCATGTGCCAGGTAAACATCTGCGATAAAATAAAGAACTATATGAGATTTCAACTGACAGCCCATTTAGCTTTGGAGAAAATAGCGCTATCACTAACATAGTTGCTTTTTGCATTGTTAACCTAATGTCTGGCTTACTTAACACTGTAGTCCTTCCATATGAAACTTCCAGTGAGTGTACATAGGTAGAAATATTTCCCCATTTGTTGTTAATGGTAATGTTAGAAATCTGGCCAGTTCCAATATATCTCTGGTCATGTCTGGTTCACAATTCTCAAGTAATTAATAGCTGTTTATTTACAACATGCAACAGACTCAGACATTAAATGGTACACAGCAGGCAGAACTCCATCTCATTTCACTGATGTAGCTCTGTTTGAACTAAAAAGTGGCACTTAGCAGTTAAAATAATTTGCTATCTGTAAGAAGTAACCATTACCTGCTCCAGGTGGCAGGGGGCCTAATAAGAGGTAGGTCTCCAGGATGATCGCTATATCATAATTCTGCACCCACACATCTCTATCCCCACTACCATACTCCACTCTGCTTCAGGCATGTGATGAGGCCTGGAAGGTAATATTTCTGGAAAGACACCAAGTAAATTAACAGTAATACAGGAGAGGAACATAAAAAAAATAGTCACGGATTGTGTGTCAGCTGCTTAAGTAGTGTAAAACATACTGATGATATCACAATGTGAGTCAAATATGGTAATTTAAATTAATGTTCAAATTATTTAGAACGAGAAACATGGGAACAGGAGTAAACCATCAGCCCCTTGGGCCTGTCCCATGATTCAATTAGATTATGGCTGATCTGTTTCTTAACTCCATCTATCCGCCTTGGTTTTGTAACCTTTCATACCTCTGCCTAACAAAAAATGTCAATCTCAGTTTCGAAATTTTAAGTTCACCTTGCCTCAATGGCTTTTAGGGGAGAGAATTTCAAATTTCCACTACCTTTTGTTACAAATACGAAGTTTATAAGATTTTTATACTGTCTTGAAGAAAATGAAGGAATAAAGGGGATCATGTGACCCACTCTGAATTTGACCCAACAACGAGCCTGGGTGGCTTACTTGTTGTGGGGACAAGAGGTGCCTAAGTCAAAAGGTTTGTCAAGAAGGTGCAAGATGTTTACATCTGTGGACAATGGCAAGAGCATCTGTGCTGACTCTGGGTAGGCTTTGTCTCCAAGTCTCAGGGCAACGTTAGGAATGTCAGGTTTCATAAATGCTTGTACTTTAAACTGTTTATTAATTCCAAGCTGGGTTGGAGTTGGAGGTTTAAATGATAGCTAATTAACATTTCTGCCTGGATATAAGGACCAAGTGATTCACATTGCCATGTAGATGGGCTTTTGGAAGGGAAAAATCCATAGAAAGCCATTGTAATGTCAAGTTACAGGGTGTCTCATGGTATCCTTGAACCTCACAGACACAAGCTAGTCTTTAAGAATCTGAAGAGAGAGAGCAAAGAGATAGAGGCAGCCAGTCCTTCACATGCAGCAAAAAAGATTCCAACTGTATTATTCACCACGTAGAATGTGCAAGGGAGCTCTTGCTCAGACTGAAGAGACCAAGTTCATAAGGATTTAAATAAGACTGAAAGACATGCCTAGCTTTGGCTAGAGGGTGGAATCTCCAGGGTAAACTTCACAGTGAAAGTCAGTCCAGGGATTAGAAGTTACCTGACTGGGAAAGAAAAAAGGAAGCAGGCCATCTGGAGCCGAAAATAGCTTTGGACTGGTTATGAGAAAATAAAGTTACCACCTAAAGAGGAAAGTATAACCATGGCATGGGATTTCTGATTATTCTAAAAGTTAACTGGGGAAACGTTTCTGTTGTTAAACGTTTCTGTTGCTTTTAACTTATTACAATAAAAGTCTTAAAACTTGAAATCTTGTAAAGTGAACCTTCTAGATAGTCACTGGAAATTCAAATACTTTTTTAAAGTTATCGGTCTCTATGGGGATTGTAACATTTTTCTGTTAAGAAGAGCTTCCTGACATCATCCCTCAAGTACACAATGTTTTATATCTGGCAACTAAACCTGGATGCCAATTTGAAGACATTGATAATGTAAGCACGTCCTACCTGATAAACCTGGGTATGTCTCAGGAAATTTAGAGGAAGGATTTATAGGTTAAATTGTTGTCTCCTGTATTTGTGGCAGACATCTATGCCCAAAATAACTCAGCACAAGCATAAGGAGGTCACATCTTTGAACCTTTGGATATTGAGCGAGGTCAGGGGGAAAACATTTCAGGAAAGTCTGAGATTGTTGTTGCTGCACCAGTGTTACTCATCACTAGAGACAGAAGGTGTTTTGTATCCCCAGAAATAGGTAGTGGCACCTCATAGCCACCAACTCCAGTACATCACCAGGAGCCACAGCTCAAAGAGGTAGATTAGGGCAGGAAACAAATCTGAGAAGGAATATTAGGGCAACCAAAGCACATGTGGAAAATAAACACAATAAATTTGTTCTCCTCCATGCAATTCATATCAGGCGCATAATAGGCACAGAGATATGCAAAGACACAGACATGGTTCAGAACAGTGACACAATTATTATATGAAAAATGTTGCCACTAATTGAGGTATCACATTTTCTCTGTCTATCCTGTAAATATTAAAAATGGAATTAACTTATAATGAAGCCTTACTGTTAAGATGTAATGTAGCAACATGTATCTGAAAAGGGTGTACATTACGGTTTCCAGAGAAACAGTAATGTAAATAGTAGAATCAAGGAAAGAGGCAATCAACTGCTCCCACCATTGTTGTGCTGGTTATGATGCCTCTCTACACGTGAACAGATGTTCTTCCCTTTCCTTTCTATGTCTTGATACCTCTTGATCATCAAGCAGCTGCCTCCTGATAGCTCAACCAACAGCAATATCTTCACCATCTTAGCCTTCTCAGGATCATAAATAAGGGAGACATCAATGTTTCCCAGGAATGTGAAATACTAATTCAACCCATAAGCTCATTGGTTTCCTAGTAGGCAGTAGTAGCAATCAGTGTGACATAGCATACTGATGATGGATGGCTTAATGACTGCAATCAAATGCAACGAATTTCTTAAACGTCTTGAATGTGAGCAGAACCTATTGTCATTAGGGACAGATTGCTGCAGCTGTAGATACTATTCTATAGAAAATTAAAGCAGGTGATCTTAAGTCCTCTGCTCAGATTCAGTTACCCACCTTCTGTGCTGTTACTTATAACTGCAAATTGGCCAACTGCAAACCATCAATTGACATTGGGCACTATGCCAATGGTAAAATATTAATGGTAATAATATTTTCAGACGGCAGAAGACTGGGAATGGCAGTAACATTACTAACAGACCCTCTATTATGAGAAGACTGCTTCTAATATGTTAATAAACAGGTTTAAAAACAAAAGGGCCCTACAAAGTTATTACTTTTCCCTAGATCAAGACAAAGAACCACACAAACACATGGATGACTATTTACACCAGCCAGGCAGGTGGTGCTCCCGAGTGTTAGGTCCTCTCAACAAGTGAGGAGCTATTGGGAATCACAGGAAGATAGAAGGACTGTATGCAAAAAAAAAGAAGGATATGAAAGATAGCCAGTATTGACTGGCTAACAGTATTGATTGGTAACTCACCATCCTGACTTGGAAATATATTGCCATTCCTTCATTGTCAAAATCCAGGAACTCCCTTCCTAATAGCACTATGGGTGTACCTACACCACATGGACTGCAGCGGTTCAAGAAGGCAGCTCACCATCACCTTCTCAAGGGCAACTTGGAATGGGAAATAAATGCTGGCCCAGCCAACAAAGCCCACAACCCGTGAATGAATAAAAAAAAGTAAATAGAATATTGCTGAGGAAAGAGCCATGCTGTTGAAGCTTTTTATCTTGTACTCATCAGGACAGGGGAGGGGGGGGGTCCCTCCTGTTCAACCACCCTGTGCCCAACAGAGGCTTCCGTTCCCCTCAGTACCCCACTCTCCCATTTACATGTTGCGCCCCCCCCCACTCCCAACCAAACCCAGGCTCCATAACCTCTCCAGGGCCAAACCCCACCTCTAATCAGATATCCCGCTCTAACAATGATCATTGTTAGAGACTGGGTGCAGTCCCAGTAGCGGCCAATGCTCCTGATGGCAATTCTGGGAATCACAGAGTACCAGCCATTTGATTGGCTGGCAGCTTTTGGAGGCAGGACTTCCTCCTAGATGGGAGTGGAAGTCTCACTCTGAGCCAATTAACAGCCCAATAGCGTAAAATCGGCCCAGGGCTTCCAATACAAGAGGACACAAGCTTGGTCCTAGCTCTAAAGCCAGGACGGGGGGCAGAGGAGGGGCTATAACATAAAATTACACCCAGAGTGTGAGATTGGAGTCTCATATAGGCCAGACTGGGTAATAGTGGTAGGTTCACTTTACTGAAGAACATTACTAAACCAACAGTGTTTTACAACAATTCAGTAGAATTTTTGATTCAATGGGCAGAATTTTCTGAACCCGCTGGCAGCAGGTGTAATAGGTGGCGTGCGCGGAAAGTATGGCGCGGCCTGCTTCACGACGGTGTGAAACAGGTTGCGAACGTCCGCTCAGCCGCTGACTGCAGACCACGTTTCCTGGCAGCAGTCAGCGGGGAGCTTATTGTAATACATTAGCATATAATTAAAAGGCCATCCCGCCAGGCTTTTGGAATCCTGCCTTATCATCCAACCACGTCTGCAGGAAAGCACACCGATGTGTTTCATAACAACACGCAGGCGACGTGCACTTGGCGGCCTTCACTTTGGGGAACTGAGGTGAGTGAGCAGCAGCGTTTTCCACAGCTCACCTGTTGCTTATAGGCATTGGGTGCGCGGTTGGGTGGGGGGGATGCGGGGTTGTTGGGGACACCTGATGCCTGGCCTCAGAGGCAACTGCTGAGGGGGGAGGGGTGTCTGGGGGCAATTGCTGGCCAGCCTCGGAGGTGACTGCTGAGGGCTGGGGGGTGGGTGGGTGGGGGCCTGGAGGGGGAGTGTCGGGGGTGCAGTAACTGGGGGCAAGTGCTGGCCAGTCTCGGAGGTGATTGCTGAAGGAGTACGGTGTTAAGTGCTGCCCTGGCGCTGCATCCCGTGCACAGACAATCGAGGTGGGGGAACAGGGTAAGCAAGGGAAGTGGCCACGCATTAGGGACACCTGTATAAACTGGCCATCCCTCTGCAACTAAGACAGATCAGGCGCAGCCACAGTGATATAACATGGGTCAGGCTCCAAGCCTGCCCGCCCATGCAAGCAATGAGGAGGCACCAAAGGGCCACAAAGCGCTCCATAACTTACTCCCACCACACCCGGCATAGATTTCAAGTCCACTACCACTTTATTGCACAGCGGAGCAGTTGGACTACACAGGTTGTTTAATCTCCTCTCCAATGCTGGCCATGTAGCAGCCACTGCTGGAGGCGCTCACAGTCACTTGCAATCTCAGCATCTTGGTTTGGACCAGTGTCCCCTATGTTGCAAGTTGACAGGGCAGCCATGCAGCACACTCATCTCTGGCCATCCGAGGGATGACCAGCACTTCCTGGGAAGCGTTAAGGGTGTGGGGGGTCACACGGGGCCAGGAAATTTGCCAAGTACAGCCATGATAGTCACGTCTCTGCCTCTTTCATGCTGTTGGAGGACCACATCAGGATCATTGATGACCTAGTTGTATGCCTGGTGGCCTACAGAGACCATAGAAGACTGAGGAGAGAGCAACTGAGGCTCTTGGCCACGCAAAGGCAGGAGCAGCAACCTCATGGAGAGGGGCAGCAAGGGGCTCCCGCACACGCTGCCCAGGAGCGACAGCGAGATGTGGCTGGTGTGTGCCTAGCGACACCCAGGGCCTATAGATGACGCCTACCATTCCTGCAGATGGCTGAGAACCAATTTTGCCAATGACTGTGCATGTCTAGGATCCTGGTGGCTCACATTTGCCACTTACTGCTGGACTTGGCGCCAAGGGAACATGGAGGGTATCCACTGCCAGTGGCTGTGAAAGTGACCACGGCGCTCAATTTCTATGCCAATGGCTCCTTTCAAGGCTCCACAGGTGACCTCTGTGGGAATTCACAATCCACCACCCACAAATGCATCCATGAGGTCACAGATGCCCATCTTCTCCATGGCACACACCTTCGTGCATTTTGCCTGGGACTGCAAGGGCCATTAGATTCACCCTGATCTCCGGATGCCTGCCAGGCCAGATGATAAGTATGCCTGGCCTGTGTGGGTAGCGAGTGGTCCCATGTATGGGATGTGGACAATGACGGTGTATGTGAAAGAGTGAATGGTGATGTCCCTTGCATTAGCAGTGAGTGAGGGCCCTGTGGATGTGTGATGGGATTGTGAGTGCATGAGTTGAGAATGAAGGGAAGAGTGACTTACCCTGGTGGAACAGAGGAGGTCATTCATCCTTTTGTGGCATTGAGTGGCTGTCCTCCTCTGCAGGGCGTTCACTCAGACCACCGTCTCCCAAACTGGGTTGGTGACTTTGCTACCCTTTCTGCACCCCAAGGTGTGGGTAGAGCAAATCCCATCGGGCCTCCACGACATCCAACAGTCACTCGAGGGACCCGTCGTTGAAGCGGAAGGTTGCAGTCTTTTTGCCTTTGCTGGCCATGTCTCCCGGACAGCGGTGGTGAGCTGGTGGCAATGTGTGTTTTGCTGGTGGCTGCCTTTTAAAGATGGCAGTTGGCATGATGCAACAGGGGGATGATGGCGAGCAGGCAAATGAGAGCCCGCTCACCATAGAAACAGCGTGTTTCCCAGGAATGCATAAATAATGAGGCATAATAACGTATCCAGAAGATATGGCATGAAAACCTGTCATTTTCATCGTTGGGTAGGACTCCATTTTACCCACCCGCTACCGCACTTAGTGCAATTCTGGGAAAATTCTTCCCTATATCAACAGGTATCCTCACCGTTAGTTTTAAATGGAATAATGCCTCTGAAAATTTAATTGGCTACGATTGTAAAAAAATTTGTTTTTTATGTTGAGCAACAAGTGACCATTAACCTGCTGAAACACATCATGAACATTTCTCTATCAAGAAATCCTGGAGTGGGACTTAAACTTGGAGCTGCTGTTTCTGAGCTACAGGGCCTCTTTTTACAAGCATTGATACAAGAGCAGAAATCCTGTTGATTGGTGTTAACCATTTTCACGGAAATCAACCCTAAGGCAATAATACCCTCTATCCCTCTTTTCCCCCACTAAACAAAAAAGTTTGGAAAATAACTTTTTAAGAGAGACAAGGATCATTTTTAATTTGGTTCGTTTGGTCAAATTATTTTTAATGGCCTGTTACCATAAATGAAAGAAAGCTGTATACTGACGAGTGTGAAGCATCAATTGCCCCTAGTGGTATCCTTATTCTATTTGCATCTATTTCTGTAGGAACTGTTGTAGTACTTGGCGAAATAAAAAAAAATGGGCACAGTGTTTATTCTACTCTGTACTTAGGAAGAGGAATACGGACCTACGTTATCCAACCCTAACACGTAGAATAATTTTGAACATCAAACAGCATCACCTTTTTGTGGTGTAGTTGTGGAGAATTAACATTCACAAAATCTGCCAAAATGCTTCGCTCCTCAAAGGTGTCCTGGGACTGGAGAATATATGGTACTGAAAGTAGTTAACTCCTTTGAACCATCAACTCCAATAGCTCAGATAATGCACAAACAGAGCCCAGAATAAGTAAAAGGTTCCGATGCGAAAGAATCACTTGAAGGGCATTTGGTGTTGGCAGGCCTTTGATGTTCCTCATGCGTTCGTAACATCAGGAAGCAGGGCCGTGTGCAATAAACTGTGTATCTGCTTTCCCTTTTTTGATGTGCCTGTGAATTTAATACAAATTCCAAGGAAGAATAATAATGTTCCAGCATGAAATATTTATTTTCTTCACACACAATGTCAGCATCAAGTTCTTCAATGTAAACTGAAGTCTTTAGTTCAGTGCAGTTTGGAGCTCAGTACTCTGACAAATGAAATATTTTTATTGTTAGACCAATGAGGAATTTTTTTTTCCCAAAAACTCAGATGAGGAACCAAGAAAAAACTAAAATTAGAAATAGTCAAAAAGGTGATGAGGTTACGCACAAAGCATAGCAGATTGTCAAAGGAGCAAAAAGAGAGTGCAGCTTCCTAGAGTTTGTTGTCTCTGTGGAGAGAGCATGTTGGTCAAAATCAAAGTAGAATAGTGCTTTAAACTCCCTTTTTTAGTACTTAGAGCTAAAAATCCCGTATAAATGTAATTTTTGTAAATAGCACATATTACTCCAATGATTTTTCTGTTGGTGATCCCCCCAAAAAGGTGCTGTCCATGAGGCACAGCTGGCCAGGATAGAATCCTATCCTGACAGCATGCCAAAGGATGATGAACATGCAGTTCTGTTTGGTTACTTTTGGAAGTCCAGAGAAATTTATGCAGAATTTTCCCCAAGAGATGAGTAAGGGTCCCTGATAATAAATACAATCTGTATAAGGAATGGGTTGTACAGCTTTTCTCATTAAGTTCTTTTTTATGTATATTGTTTTGTTTCATTGTTCTGATTTAGACATCAAGAAAGAAAAACTCTTGCATTTATATAGTGCCTTTCAGGACCTCATGATATCTCAATGTACTTCACATTCAATAAATTACTCTTGAAATTGCTCTTGTAATGTAGGAAAACACAATGACTAACATGTACAACAATGGGGTAGATAAACAGATAACCTTTTGTTTGTTACTGTTGCTTAAGGTATAAATGCTGTCCAGAAAATTGAGAAAGTATGCCTGCTGTTCTCGAAATAGTGCCATGAGATCTCTTGCATCCACCTGAGTGGGCAGATAGGGCATCACTTTATTAGCTCATCTATAACTCAGAACCTCTAGTGCAGCAGTCTCTCAGTGCTGGATAGAAGTTTCAGCCTAGATTATAAGCGCACATCTTTGGAGTGCATCCCATTAAGGACAGGAGGGGGGGTGGTGGGGGGTGGGGGGTGAATTTAAGCAGCACTAATTTCTTCTCTCACCACCTGTCCAAAAACAGGAAGGTGTTTTGATTTGTTTCCCTCTTTATAAGCAATGGTATATTTCCCACCCCGTCTGTTTCAGCATGATCCAATTTTCTATTAATAACCCCACCTGAAGCTCGAGATAGAATGAGTTCAAAGTTAGTTTATTTGCACACACTCAAAACTGGAAAGGAGGACCACAATGTCACCCTTGCCTTCAGATAGTGAAGAGAGGGATAGAGAAAATAAAGATTTACAGTGTGGAGATCACAGAGAAAGAAAATATTGTTTCACGCGGGTTCCAGGGTCCAGAATCAAAGTCCAATGAGGTGTTCCTTCATAGAGCATGCACGCTGAAAACTGATGCTGTATAATTCACTTTTTTCCAGTGGTGTTGACATCACACGATGAGGTAGGCATGCAGAGATGACTGAGTCATATAGGCAATGGATCAGAATTTCCAGCAGAGGCCGTGTAAATGGGGCCAGGAATTCAACCTAGCCCAGAGCTCCTTTGGTGTGGCCTGCTAGTCCAATGTTAAACAGCGGGCTGAGCTATGCAGTTCAGCAGGGCAACATTACTTGTTGCACAATCCAAAGGCCCTTGTCACATAATTCCCACCTCACCTTTCACAAAAGATGTGTATCCATCGTCTGGATTCCAAAGACTATTAAATGTTTCCTCCATTAAGAATTGAATGGAAGGTTGCAGGGCCTTTGCCTTAGCAGATGGTCCATCTCCTGTTGTCCAGCCTGGGTTATTAAATGTAGATGGTCTTTGTATAGCTCTCTTTGAATTTGGGTTGTGCAGCCCACAGGTGGTCGTTAGTGGCTCCTCAGAGATAACGAGGTGAGGGTTTTCCTGAAACTGCCAGGTATCTTCTCTTGTTTGGGGGCAGGGGTAGCGGGGGGCTCACAGACAGACATAATTTCAACCATTTTAAAGGTTTTTAGTCATTTTTAAAATATTAGAAATAGCAAAAATATGTGGTGTGACATCTTAGTCCTCACAATCTTGAATCAACAAGCTTCCTACTTCGAGGTGAGAGGTATCAAATTGACATCTGGAGAAGTCAGACACAGATACTTTAGTACAATTATTCTTAAGTGTGCATTGAGAGGAAAGATCCTTTGTCTTTATTCTATGCAAATTAAATATGGCCAATGAATGAACGTTGACTATTGGCTTCATCTAACTGAAGTAAGCTCTCAGTTAGATTAATATTCTCGACTTGTGATTTCCAAAAAAAAACGTCCTGGGGCTGCCTAAATTCATTTCATTCAAATTGATTCTTTACAGTCCGTAGAACAAAGTGAAAGAATGACAATATCAAAAGTATAAAAAGTGATCATGGTAACAGAAAGTTTGGATGAAAAAATACAATTCCACCAGTACTTTATAGTTGTATTCTAAGTGTCAATATTCCCCAACTATACAGCATTCTTGTACTATCAATGATTGCCTGGTGGCATCATGTGAATGTCCAGCATTATACTCACTTGTGAGCAAAGATCCTGCCATAACTGGATAGCAAATCGGAGTGCATTTAGCAGGGGGAGGAAAGAACCCCTGACGTTTGATTTTGGTCTTTGTTCCAATAGGATTGTTGGGAGCTGAATACATTCTTGCAAAATTATTTTTTATATTAAAAGCAGACTTCAGTTAACAGAAGACAAGGGAAATGAAATTGCAATTTAAACTATTGTAAAAAAAACTGGTTTTAAAAGGTTTCTCCAGTCACCGGTGGTTGTGATGTACCAAATTACGAAAGCAGATCTCAAACGCACATAATTTCAACAACAATTTAAAGTTTTGCAGGGTGGATAACGATTTCACCAGTGGTGAGGGAGCAGTAAAAGCACAGACAGGCAATCATTCTGGAAATGAATGAAAATGGCCTTGGCAACAGACCAGAGATTGAGTAATAGTTAATTTTATATTGAGACTTTGAGAGGCAATTTTAGCTCAATCCACTGCAGGGATCAGTTAGAAAGCTGTCTGTGCACCCTGTCTGATTTAACCTCCATTGATGTCAATGGAGAATAATATTGGATAGGGTGTACAACTGCCCGATCCGATGGGTTTGGTAAGTAACGTTACAATTATTCCCTCAGTTTCTGGGAACAGATGAACGTTGTCTGTTCATCCAGTCAGGGTATCATAAACAACACATTAGGCCCTTAAGAGAGAAACGGCTCTACTTCAACTAGATCAGGGTACTGCAATAAAAATTCTATAATGGGTAGAGTGTCAGACTGTCATTAGGGGCATATCATCTTCTGAAGAAACTGGCCAGGATATTTGATAATCATTAAAGACACATCAGACATGCCATAAAGAAGGTAAAATAGATTATCGTATGATGTTCTATATGATAATGTTTTTTATCCAGGCTTGGGCTGACAAGTGGCAAGTAACATTCGCTTCGCACCTGTGTCATGCAATGACCATCTCCAACAAGAGAGAATCCAACCATCACCCTTTGATGTTCAATGGCATTACCATCACTGAATCCCCCACTACCAACATCCTGGAGGCTTACCATTGACCAGAAACTGAACTGGATTAGCCATATAAATACTGTGGCTACAAGAGCAGATCAGAGGCTACGATGAGTAGCCCACCTCCTGACTCCCCAAAGCCTGTCCACCATCTACAAGGCGCAAGTCAGGAGTGTGATGGAATACTCCCCACTTGCCTAGATGAGTGCAGCTCCCACAACACTTAAGAAACTTGACAACACCCAAGACAAAGCAACCCACTTGATTGGCACATTCACTCCCTCCACCACAATAGCAGCAGTGCGTACCATCTACAAGATACATTGTAGGAATTCACCAAAGCTCCTTCGACAGCAGCTTCGAAACCCATAACCACTACCGTCTAGAAGGACAAGGGCAGCAGATAGATGGGAACACCACCACCTGGAAGTTCCCCTCCAAGTCGCTCACCATCCTGACTTGGAAATATATCACCTTTCCTTCACTGTCACTGGGCCAGAATCCTGGAACTCCCTTCTTAACAGCACTATTAATGTACTGACACCATATGGACTGCAGCAGTTCAAGAAGGCAGCTCACCATCACCTTCTCAAGGGCAACTAGGGATGGGCCCAGCCAGCGAAGCCCACTTCCCCCGAATGAAAAAAAGTGTGTATATATTTGCCAAATTCATTTTTCTAAATTGGCCCTTCAGCCAGCCTAATCTTTGCTCCTTTAAAACATAGTTAATTGCTCTGGATGAATGAACAGCACATCAGTCCAAGTAGTGACCTTGAGAAAAAAAACAAGTGAAAGGCAAGCATTAATCTAGCAGACTCCAAATTTCACAGGCCGATGTTATGGAAACACACACACACACACACACACACACACACACACAACCATACTCTGGCACAGAGAAAAATCAATGGGTGATAATTAATATGCTTCTCATCGATAAAAGAAAGACTTGCATTTATTTAGCACTCTTCCAATTCACCAGACCGTCACAAAGCACTTTACAGCAAATGGAGCACTTTTTAAGTATAGTCACTGTTGTAATGTAGAAAATGCAGGAGTGTTATTGACGTTTAGTATCCACAGTAGTTTGTGGAATTATGTGTCAGTTTAAAGACAGCAATATAAAAACTGTTTAAAGACAGTGCACTATAAATATTTTTAAGTGTTTTTGTTAAATGGTAGGGTGTGAAACATCAGATGATTTATGAACATAGAAATGCAGCATGGTATTTTAACATGGGTGAGCAATGCAGACGGGTTAATTTGGGAAAAATACTAAGCGCATCAAGAACCTGCCTCCAATCCTGCGACTTTTGGGTTTACAGAGGCAGGAGAAAGAGCGGGCACCCAACCCTGGAGGTAGATATTTTAAGTGTGCTAATGAAGCTGGCAGCCTCTAAGTTAACTTGTTTTGCAGGTCTCACAGCTGCCAGTCAGGGTCTCAGTCTATGTAAAAACCAAAAGCTGAAGCAAGATGAGGACAACTTTGGGGAGAAGGCAAATGCCTTTACAGCACTGTTCATGGGCCAGGAGACACAAGTGCAACCTCTTGTCCCTCCAAGCTTCCATTCTCGCACATCACACACCACGTCCACAAAGTCCCCTACATTCAGGGATGGGTCCTCCAAATACTAAATCCTCCCCATCTGTTGTCAGAGATTGAGCCCCAAACCATTGGATATAAACCCCCTTGCCTCCACCCCAACACTCCAAGGTCTGGGATAAAAATCCTTTGGGATTGGAACCCACCCCAGGATTGTACATCGAACTCATTTGGTCTGGCAGCTTCCTCCAAAGTGCCCACTGCCTAACTGGATGTCAAGCCTATCAATCAGGTTGACTTCTGCAGCATTCAATGGTTAATTTATCTGTGTTTGATTATATTGGTCTGTTGACTGATCTACGTTCACTGTGCTTGATTGATTAAGCCTGGGAGTAGCCTCTGAGAGCTGGAGTAAATTGAAGTGTCCAGAGAAACACCTCAGAAGCCAGAGCTGTGAACATGTATATGGAAATCCTGTGATTGCTGAGATATTTTAAAGCACTGTAAAAAAAAAACTGTTTTCGGCTTGGAACTAGTGTCATATCTCCATTGCCCTCAGGTAAATCAGATATATAAAATATACTACAAACCAGCCAGTTCACAACAAGGGTCAAAAGATACATGCTGTGAAGTTAAATCTCCACAGCATGTGGGAAAACCCAACTTTCTAATTGAAGCTTCACACATGTTTATACAACCCTTCCCAGTAAATATCCATGCTGTGATTTTCAGTTGGAGATTTGAAAGAAAATCTTGTAAATTATTATCAGGCTAGCTTTATTGCTGTCACTGTTTTGATTTTTATGTTTTTCAGATGCTCAGGATTCTTGTAACAGGCAATAATGTGTAATAATCCATGTACTATAACCTGATTTATTTTAAACTTGTCACCGGGCTGTGGAAAACTCTGGCAAGGCTGCATTTATTGTCCATCTCTAATTGCTCTGAAATGGTGTTGACAAATGCTTCTGCTTGATGTGCTGAAATCCTTGTAGCGATGATGCTCATACAATGGCATTGGGTAGGGAATTCCAGGATACTGAGCCAGCAACAACAAAGAAATGGAAACATATCTGTCCAAATCAGAAGGAGCACTTGCATAAAATGGTGTTCCCATAACATCGCTGCTTTTCTTGGTGGTAGAGGTTGAAAAGGAGAGAGAGGTCCTGTTAACCTGATCTTAATGAGTGCTTCAGTGCATTCTGTAGATAATACGTACAGTAAGCATGGTGCATTTGACCTACAATAAAATTCCACAAACAGTAAGAAAACATTGGCATGGTGGTTTGCTTTTTAGTGATGTTGGTTGTATTGTGTTTTCATAATAATATAAAGTATTGTGTAAATGTAAACATTTTGTAAGTTCATTGATTTAAACTGGGCACGAGAACATTTATACAAATATAGAAAGTTTGAAGACATCAGCAGCAGAGCTGTGTGTGCTGTTCTGCTTGGAGGCCAAAGTGAAACTGAGGCTGGATCACATGACACACTTCCCTTGTGGTGATAGCATGCTGCTATCCCTTAAAGGCATATTGCAACAGGTTGGGGGATAAATATTAACCAGGACACCAGGGAGAACTCCGATGCTCTTCTTTGAATAGTCTCATGGGATTCTTAACATTCATCTGATAGAGATTAGTTCAATGGCACTTTTCGTATCTAGGAATGGAGGAGTCACATTGTCAATATTATAAAAGTCCAGAGTTATCAAGAATTATGGTTCATTTATTCTGTATAGTTCAGCTAGCTTTTGCTCTAGGTTATAAATCACGTGCATTGGCTTTATGGAAGTATTAGTGAAATT
This sequence comes from Carcharodon carcharias, assembly GCF_017639515.1. Classification (NCBI taxonomy): domain Eukaryota; kingdom Metazoa; phylum Chordata; class Chondrichthyes; order Lamniformes; family Lamnidae; genus Carcharodon; species Carcharodon carcharias. Next base: position 66,474,318 of record NC_054480.1, on the reverse strand, counting down.
AACAGTGTGAAAGCAGATTTACCACTGTTGAAATGATAGAATCACTGATGAACCCTGAAGTAATGAATAGCCATATTCCTGAAAAACTTCCCCCTTCATGCCATCTTCATCCCATCCAATTCTGCTTGCTACATTGTCCATATTGAAACAACATATAACTATCAACAACAAATAAAGTACAATGAAAGTAAATATCCTAGTTCTTAAAAGAAATTGCAAAGGTGAACTGAAAACCAGACAGAGTATATAACAGGCAGCCATACTGCAACCATCAGTTTACTGATACTGAAAATTACAAGTATGTTGTGGAAAAGGAATATTAATGAGCATAATAAGACCATGCATGCGACAATTAGACATTTATTTTATATGACAATTAGTGTGGGACAGAGGGCATTAGCTTCCTTCTATCTTCATGTTCTATAAGAAGACAATGGCAGTTGTTTCCTGGTAGTCTGGGAAACAAATAAAGAAAGAACTTGCATTTATATAGTACTACTCCCTCAGGACATTCAAAAGCACTTTCCAACTAATGAAGTACTTTTAAAATATGGCTACTATTGCAATGCAATAAGTTGTATAATTAGATATAACTTCTGTTTACTTTCTATGACAAAAGTAAAGAACATGCTCATGCTAGCACATGTACATGGGTTATCTAATTCAACTAAAAAGGCACGATCTCTGCATTGCATTTTATTGCCCAGGACATTATTTCACCTTTCACGCAACTTCCTCCAACACCAACACCCCCCCGCCACCCCCCCACCCCCGAACCCTACTCTTGGTGCTTGTGTTCTGATTTAAAAAGGCCTTTTCTACAGTAACTAGTTAGATATCAAAGGAGTTTGTCAATAACAAGCTGCTAGATGTCTTCCTGAATGAGCAGGCATTTTAAATGAATTCCCTGTTGTTTGGGATCTGTGCAAAACACTTCATCCAACATTTTAAATACCTCTTATCTATCTATGAATCCACACTCAGCATGGGGCTTTCTATATAAAAAAAATTAAGGCCTCGTTAACCAGCTTATGCTCAGAATACATACTACAAAGTGCTATTGGCTGTGGAAAAAATAGCCAAAGAACCCCAAACACATATATAATATAACATGCGTGTATATATAATACAATATATATATATATTACACAAATTTATGTAGGGGAAAAATGCAGATCTCTATCGACCAGTGATGGATTATATTGAGTCAAATAGAGCATTTGCTAAAAACTGTTCTTTCTTCTCTTGTAGAGTGACCTACTGTAGCAACAAAAAGATTTACAGTTACAAAGGAATTTAGAATTTGATCAGAGCTGTTTAACTATTCTTCTTTTCTTAATCACAGCATCCCAATGGGGCCATTTATTTTTCCCTTGCACTGAGTCTTGGTCCATCTCCAACATACCTTAAAAAAGCAAGTTCTACTGCAGCAGCACAAACACTTCCATTTTACACACCATCTAACCATTTTCCTGAGCATTATTAACTAGCATCAAATTACAATTGACACTGTGCTGCGGACTCATGTTCTGTAGGATGGGTGAAGACTGCCAGAATAGAAACAGAAAATGCTGGAAACATCAGCAGGTCAAGCAGCATTTATGAAGAGAGAAACATTACAGGTCAAGAACCTTTCATGAGAACAAAGTCTAAATCTAAATCAAGATTTTGTTTTGTCCCAATTCTTAGGATTTCAGAAACTCAGGAACAAGGAATAAGGGGTTGTGTTCTAACCCATTGTAGAATCCAAATTTCTCTAACGCCTAATCAAAATTCCACATAGCTGCACCCTGCCTGTAGTACAAGGCTTTGGCATATATAAGGTTAATGTGGGACTGAGTAAAGTACCACCCACAGAGTAATGTAAGAGAACACATGACCTGCACATTGGAGTAAGTCTGTTTTTTATTCATTCGCAGCATGTGGGTGTCACCGGCTAGACTAGCATATATTGCCCATCCCTAATTGCCCTTGAGTAGGTGATTTCAGAGGCATTTGAGAGTCATCAACTGTGGTTCACATGTAGGCCAGACCAGGTAAGAAAAGCAGCTTTCCTTCCCTAAAGGACATTAACCAAACAGGTTTTTTACAACAAAAACAAAAATTGCTGGCATCAGTGGAGAGAAAGACAGAGTCAAAATTTCAAGTCCATATGACTTCTTCAGAACTAAAGGGAAGCAAAATGTGGTGAAATATATACTGTTTAAGGGGGGGTGGGACAGGTGAAGCTGTATAGAAGGCCAGCGATAGGTGGAGGCAAAGGAGAGATTTTGAAAGATGTCATAACTAAAAGGTTGTAGGGGTATTGATGGTGGTGATACTGGCAAAAGGAGATGCTAATGGCAACATTAAGAGTAGAAAGCAGGATAAGCAAGTGATAGATGGCCTTAGTGGGGGTGGTGTGGAGGGAAGGGACGGTGTGGGAGAAAAGATCAAAATTGGCTAAAAGGTGCGGATTTAGCAATAAATGGAAGTAAATTTTATTAATAACAATAATAGAAATAGGTGGGAAAAATATATATATAAAAATTTTAAAATAAATATTTAGAAAAAGGGGATCAAAAAGGGGTGAGGATGGAGGAGAGAGTTGATGGTCTGAAGTTGTTGAACTCAATGTTAAGCCCAGAAGGCTGTAAAGTGCCTAGTCGGAAGATGAGGTGCTATTCCTCCAGTTTGCGTTAAGCTTCACTGGAACATTGCAGCAGGCCAAGGACAGACATGTAGGCATGAAAGCAGGGTGGTTTGTTGAAATGGCAAGCAACAGGGAGGTCTGGGTCATGCTTGCGGACAGACCGAAGGCGTCCGCAAAGCGGTCACCTAGTCTGCGTTTGGTCTCTCTAATGTAGAGGAGACCACATTGGGAGCAGCAAATGCAGTAGGCCAAATTGAGGGAAGTGCAAGTGAAATGCTGCTTCACTTGAAAGGAGTGTTTGGGCTCTTAGACAGTGAGGAGGGGGGCTGTAAAGGGGCAGGTGTTGCACCTTCTGTGATTGCATGGAAAGGTGCCCTGGGAGGGGGTTGAGGTGTTGGGGGTGATGGAGGAGTTGACCTTGGTGTCCCAGAGGGAACAGTCCCTACGGAATGCCAACAGGGGGGGGTGAAGGGAAGATGTGTCTGATGGTAGCATCACGCTGGAGTTAGCAAAAATGGCGGAGGATGATCCTTTGAATGCAGAGGCTGGTGGGGTGAAAAGTGAGGACAAGGGGGACCTTATCATGTTTCTGAGGGGGAGAGGAAGGTGTGAGGGCAGAGGTGCAGGAGATGGGCCGGACACGGTTGAAGGCCCTGTCAACCACTGTGGGTGGGAAACCTCAGTTAAGGAAGAAGAAAGACATGTCAGAAGCGTTGTTTTGGAAAGTGGAATCATCGGAACAGATGCGATGGAAGCGAAGGAACTGAGAGAATGGGATGGAGTCCTTACAGGAAGCAGGGTGTGAGGGGTTGTAGTTGAGGTAGCTGTGGGGGTCGATGGGCTTGTAATGAATATTGGTGGACAGTCTGTCACCAGAAATACAGACAAAGAGGTCAAGGAAGGGGAGGAAATTGTCAGTGATGGACCATGTGAAAGTGATGGAGGGGTGGAAATTGGAAGCAAAATTAAGATATTTTTCCAGGTCCAGATGTGAGCGTGAAGCAGCACTGAAACAGTCATCGATGTTCCAGAGAAAGAGTTGTGGGAGGGGGCCTGAGTAGGGCAGGAACGAGGAATGTTCTATATACCCCATAAAGGTGCATAACTGGGGCCCATAGCCACATCTTTTATTTGGATGGAGCGAGACAAGTTTAAGGAGAAATTAAAAGCAAAAAACTGCGGATACTGGAAATCCAAAACAAAAACAAGAATACCTGGAAAAACTCAGCAGACTTGACAGCATCTACGGAGAGGAACACAGTTAATGTTTCAAATCTGTATGACTCTTCAACAGAAGTTCTGTGTAAGAGTCATACGGACTCGAAACGTTAACTGTGTTCCTCTCCGCAGATGTTGTCAGGCCTGCTGAGTTTTTCCAAGTATTTTTGTTTTTGTTAAGGAGAAATTGTTCAATGGGAGAACAAGTTCAGCCAGACAGAGGAGAGTGGTGGTCGAAGGAAATTGTTCAGGCCTCTGTTCAAGGAAGAAGCAGGGAGCCCTGAGACCATCCTGGTGAGGGATGAAGGTGTAGAGGGATTGGACGTTCACGGTGAAGATGAGGCGGTTGGGGCCAGGAAATTGGAAATTGTTGATATGACATAGGGCGTCAGAGGAATCGCGGATGTAGGTGGGAAGGGATTGGACAAGGTGGGAGAGAACCGAGTCAAGATAGGAAAAAATGAGTTCCATGGGGCAGGAGCAGGCTGACATGATTGGTCAACCGGGACAGTCCTGTTTGTGGATTTTGGGGAGGAGGTAGAAGCGGGATGTCCGAGGGTGGGAGACAGTGAGGTTGGAAGCTGTGAAGGGAAGATCACCAGAGGAGATGAGAGCAGTGACAGTCCTGGAAACAATGGCTTGATGTTCAGCAGTGCGGTCATGGTCCAGGGGGAGGTAGGAGGAAGTGTCTGGGAGTTGGCGCTCAGCCTCTGCGAGGTAGAGGTCAGTATGCCAGACACCAACAGCATCACCCTTGTCAGCAGGTTTGATAATAAAGTCAGGGTTGGACCTGAGAGAATGAAATGCGGCAAGTTCAGAAGGAGAGAAGAGCAGAGAAAATGAGATGGCTGATGTCACCCCAACAGTTCTCAATGAAAAGATTAAGACCAGGTAAGAGGCCAGAGGGAGGGGTCCAGGTGGCGAGAGAATACTGGAGGTGAGTGAAAGGATCCGTAGAACAGGGGGAGGACTCCTGCCCAAAGAAGTGAGCACAGAGACAAAGATGGTGGAAGAAGAGTTCAGCATCATACTGAGCCCGGGATTCATTGAGGTGAGGGCGTAAGGTCCCACCTGCAGTGGTTGACAGGGCCCTCAACAGTGTCTGACCCATCTCCCGCGCCTCTGCCTTCACACCTTACTCTCCTTCCCAGAACCATGATAGGGCCCCCCTTGCCCTCACTTTTCACCCCACCAGCCTCCGCATTCAAAGGATCATCCTCCGCCATTTCTGCCAACTCCAGTATGATGCCAGAACCAGACACATTTTCCCTTCAACCTACCGTTGGCATTCCATAGGAACTGTTCCCTCTGGGACACCTCATGGTCTACTCCTCCATCACTCCCAACACCCCAACCCCCTCCCAGGGCACCTACCCATGCAATCGCAGAAGGTGCAACACCTGCCCCTTTACTTCCCCTCTCCTCACCGTCCAAGGGCCCAAACATTCCTTCCAAGTGAAGCAGTGCTTCACTTGCACCTCCTTCAATTTGGTCTACTGCATTCACTGCTCCGAATGCGGTCTCCTCTACATTGGAGAGACCAAATGCGGACTGGCTGGCTGCTTTGCGGACACCTTCGGTTTGTCCATAAGCATGACCCAGACCTTCCTGTCGCTTGCCATTTCAACACCTTACTTTCCGATTAGGAAATAATTAGCACTTCATCTTCCGATTAGGCACTTTGCAGCCTACCGGACTTAACATTGAGTTCAACAACTTCAGACCATGAACTCTCTCCTCCATCTTTTTGATACTCTTTTTCCAAATATTTATTTTTTAATTTTTATATATATATTCTTCCCACCTATTTCTATTATTGTTATTATTTTTAAAATGTATTTCCATTTATTGTTTTATCCCCACCTTTTAGCCCATTTTGATCTTTTCTCCCACACCGTCCCCTCCCCCCACCCCCCACTAAGGCCATCTGTCACTTGCTCACCCTGCTTTCAACTTTTAATGTTACCATTAGCACCTCCTTAAGCCAGTATCACCACCATCAACACCCTTTCGATCTTTTGATTATAACATCTTTTGCAATCTCTGCTTTGCCTCCACCTATCGCTGGCCTTCTATCCAGCTCCCTGTCCAACCCCACCTTAACCAGTATATATTTCACCACATTTTTCGTCTCTTTAGTTCTGAAGAAGAGTCATACAGACTCGAAACATTAACTCTGTCTTTCTCTCCACTGATGCTGTCAGACATGCTGAGATTTTCCAACAGTTTCTGTTTTTATGTCATATTTCCAGTATCTGCAGTATTTTGCTTTTATCTTAGGGTTTTTATAACAGTTGACAATGTTTTCATTACACTTTTAATTCCAGATTTTTATTGAATTCAAATTCCACCATTTGCCATGGTGGGCTTCAAACCTGGGTCCCTAGAGCATTACCTTGGGTCTCTGGATTACTGGTCCAGTGACAATGCCACTGGCAATGCCCTCCCAGAGCTGTTTCTATAAGCAAGCATGGAGACAGCTCCGAGCTTGAACCCTTTATGGTTTTTGTAGTTAATAACTGCATACAGTTAACCTACTTAAGACTATGAAGCCTTGGTTAAGACCTACCAAATGGTATCCAACACCCTACAACATGGTGGATGATCAGCCATAATCATGCTGAATGTTGGAGCAGGCTCGATGGGATGAATGGCCTATTCCTGTTCCTAAGTTCCTCTTAGTTCATTCAGAAGAAATGAGACTAAAGAATCAGCTTTAAAGACCAGCAAAGGAAAGGCTGCACCGCTTTTGTGACCCTAAAGCTTAGTGCTAAATCAAGGAAGTCTGCAGCTACTCAATACAAGAAGCCATGGTTTAAAATTTTTTCAAGGCTGAGTACAAACGCCATTGCAGCGAGAGCCCACCAAAACCAGAAAGTGCCAGTAAATCCTTTGTCTTCAAGCGAACGGCAGTGCCATCCTGAATCTCAACAACTTCTTAAAGCTGAACCTACACTTTAACATTTTTAACCATGGATCAAGAGTTCAACTTACCAGATCAGTTTGGACTCATCGAAGGGCCAAATCTAAAGGAAAATTGGGTATCTAGGAGAAGAGAATTTTTAAACTACAGGAGTACATCAGGTCTAAGTAGAAAATCAGAAAAAGTCTAGATTAATACCTTTTTATACTGGTTTGGTGAACTTGTGGGTGAAGTAATCCTAATGCAAGGCATTGATGAATCCCTAACCAGCTTCAATGAACTATTTTGATGAGTATCTTAATCTTCATGCCATGGAGCAGACAGAGCTTAAAAGGAGGCACAGTAAACCTCCATTAAAGCAGCAAAAGTACAAAGACAATACTCTAGTAAATCACACAAGGGCACCAGAGATGTAGGGAACTTCCCAGAAGACACAAAAATACACCTTTTTGAAATCCCAACAGATTACCTGAACCGCAACAGCAGGTGACAGTGTGAAGCGAGCAGCTGACTATGAATGAAGGAAAGTCATTTGACGAAACGCAAAATAAACAGACTCTGCAAAAGGAAAATGAAATAAGGTTTGAAAATGTTCATAGAACCATAGAACTAAAGAAAAGTTACAGCACAGAAGGAGGCCATTCGGCCCATCTTGTCCATGCCAGCTCAAGGACACCCAGATGTCCTTTCTAATCCCACCTTCCTGCAACCGGCCCATAGCTCTGCAGCTTACAGCACTTTAGGTGCAGATCCAGGTACTTTGTAAAAGAGTTTAAAGTTTCTGCTTCTACCACTTGGGCAGTGAATTCAAGACACCCACTACTCTCTGCGTAAAAAAGTTCTTCCTCATGTCCCCCCTACACCTTCTGCCACTTATCTTGAATCTATGTCCCCTGGTTCTAGAATTCTCCATCAAGGGAAACAATTTTTTCCTGTCCACTCTATCTATTCCCCTCATAATTTTGTACACCTTAATCAAGTCACCTCTCAGCCTCCTCTGTTCCAAGGATAACAACCCCAATCTCTCTTAACTACAATTTCCTAGTCGTGGCAACATCCTATTGAATCTCCTCTGTACCCTCTCTAAATGCAATTACATCCTTTCTGTAATGAGGTGCCCAGAACTGCACATGGCCCACAAGTTGTGTCCTACCTAATGTTTTCTATCGATCCAGCGTAACCTCCCTGTGTTTGGGGCCTTCAGTGTTTGATCAGAATATTGACCCAGTGAAATGTTGCCCCTGTGAGATGACAGTTATTAGAATAGATGTTATAATATCGTATTGTAACATTAAGGTATCGTGTTTGCAGCATCTAATTACATTTGCAACATCCCATCATCTATATTGTATGAATCAGCCTTGACCAGACTTCTCCATTACTTAAGTCAACCCTAACAATAGCCAACCCTGTGGAAGAGAGTGATGGAGAGAAAGAAAGAGGGGAGGGAGAGAGAGAGAGAAAGGCAGAGATAGAGACAGAGGCAGAGATAGAGAGAGAGGATTGCTAATAATGACCCCCCATTTCCCTATAGCCTTGCCTATTCTCTTATTTCAGGTAATAATCTATTTCCATTTTGAACTCCATGATTTAATCTGCTGCCACCACACTCTCGGGCACCTTACTCCAGATCATAACCTCTCGCTACATAAAATACATTTTCTTCATGTCGTCATTGCTTCTTTTGCCAATTCCCTTCAATCTGTGCCCTCTGGCTCTCGATCCTTCCACCAATGGGAAGGGTTTGTCCCATTCTGCTCTATCCAGACCCCTCATGATTTGGAATAGCTCTATCAAATCTCCTCTCAACCTTCTTCTCTCGAAAGAATCCAGCTGTGAATTGTCTACAAATGTTGCTACCTTTGTACTGACCAGCACAAGAATAGAGTTCAGTCTCTCAGTGATTTTCCATACTTAACAATTATTGGTTTTAAGTGGAAGAGGTGGTGGGGGCGATGATGAGCGGCGATGCTCCCAAACCTAAAGCACAATAGATGTCAAGGAGCATACAGGATAGCAGAAGGAAGGAAGGGAGGCTTATATCAGATACTGAGAGCTCACATACAGGCGGAAACAGACACAGAAAATATGGTCACACACACATATGCTCACTCTCACATGATGGTGCAGCCAACCATTTGGAAGGCAAATGAACTGAGTGTCTTTATTGCCAAAGAATTGGAATACAGGAGCAAGTGAGTGTTTGATGGGGACAATTTAGAGATAGCTTTACTCTGCAGCTATCCCCTACTCTACCTGCCCTTTGAGTGCTCGTTGGGGACAGTTTAGAGGGAGGTTTACTCTGTATCCAACACCATGCTGCACCCACCCTGGAAGCTCTTGATGGGAACAGTAGAGAGAGTTTTACTCTGTATCTAACGCCGTGCTGTACCTGCCCTAGAAGTCTCCAATGGGAACAGTTCAGAGGGAGGTTTACTCTGCATCTAACCTCGTGCTGTACCTGCCCTGAGAGTGTTTGAATGTACAATGTCGAGGCAGATTTACTCAGCATCTCACCCTGTGCTGTCCCTGTCCTGGGAGTGCTGATTGTGACAGTTTAGAGGGAGCTTAGTCTGCATCAAACCTTTTGCTGTACCTGACCTGAGAGTGTTTGATGTGGAAAGTAAAGTGGAAGATTGACCTGTGTGTATGCTGTATCAGCCCTGAGAGTGTCCAAGGGGGACAGCGCAGAGGGAGATTCACTCCGTACCCAACCCTGTGCTGAACCTGCCCTGTGAGTGCTTGATACAGGGAGGTTTACTCTATAGCTAACTCCATGCTGCAGCTACCCTGAGATTGTTAGATGGGGACAGTGTAGAGGAAGCATTATTCTGTTTCTAACCTCATCCTGTACTTGCCCTGGAACAGTTTTACAGGTTAGTTTGGACAGACAGAGCTCTCCTCTGTTTCGAACATTTGCTATACCTGTGCTGGGAATTTTGATGGGACTGTGGAAATGGAGAAGTCTGAGACCAATATCTTCACGTGGAGGAGATAATGTCTCATATTTGAATAGCGAGCAAGATTGATGTTCGTGTGTTTAAAGGGGCAGTGGCAGAAAGTGTACGACACCGGCCAAGAGACGGGACACAGTGCAGTGGACAATGGTCACCTCAAACTGGAGGGAGGCACAGAGTCCCACTCCCCAGTGACTCACATCAAGGCCACAGGTCCTTTCCATTATATAAGAACAAACTGGACTTGGGTTCACAGGGCATCACCCCAAAGTTTGCAGATGTCTCCCAATGTGACAACACAGTGAAGAGGAGAGAGAACAGCAGCAGACCTCAGGAGAACACAGTCAGTCTGGTGAAATGGACAGACCCACAGCAGGACAACCTCAACACTGTGATATGTGTAGTGATCCATCCAGGATGCTAGGCTGAGGAGGGGCAATACAAACTAAATTGTCCAATGTCAAACTGGGTGCATGGAACAGGGAAAGCCACAGTCTCCCTCCATTTCCTCACGGCCCAATGCTGGGCTGCAGTCCTGAAAATCCCATCTTGAAAACTGTTACAATATCAGAATAGAATTGGAAGATTTCAAACTCAAGATTCAAGCAGGGTATATACGCTTGGAAATGCATGAGAACCAAACTGTTCAAGATCTGAACAAACAAATTTTTGATGCGTCACAGAGGTACAAGAAAGAAACCTCAGAGCTGAAGAAAATGGTTGGACATTTTGAAGAAAACTTGGAAAAATGTTACATTTCCAAGGAGATATATAAAGAGATGAAAATCAAGAACCTAGAATGGCAAGAGTAAGTAGAAGTTCTCAGCATAGCGTGAGGAGCCTCAAAAACAATTAGCAGAAGCACAATTACAGAATCTGAGCTTGAAAAGTAGAACAGAGGAATTATACTCTGCAAAGGAAAAACTGATCACTGTAGTGAATCGACTTTCATGTGCAAAAGATGCATTTGATAAGGAAAAGTGAGAACAAATGAGAACACTGGAATGTCACTCACAGGAAGTAGAACACTTGAAAGAGGACTTGAAACACTTAAACGATGAACTTGTAGAAACAACTTCAACAAAAATGGATGTTCAGTTCAAACTTGATGAACTTCAAGCATCAGAAGACTCAAATAAGCATCAAGAACAGGAAAAAGAATTGCTGATACATCAGAACAGTTGCTTGAAAGGAGAATTAACAACCAAAACTGATGAACTTGTTGAACTTCGGTCCAATCTGATCAACATGAAGGATGAGATGAGATATGCAGTATGGGAGAGCAAATCAGACTTTAAAAGTAGAAAAGGTAAATTCTGTGGAACAAATTGAAGATCTAAAGAATGAATTGAAAGAGTCTAAGAAGCAGTCAGTGACTAATGAAGAAGGATTCCGAAAAGAACTGAATTCTCAGGCGAAGCTGTTAAACTGATATAAGAGTTCCGCAGATAGCTCTGAAACAAAAACAATTCTCAACTTATCAGAGTTGTTGTTGTGCTGAATGTAAGGATTCATAAGCTCAAAAAACAACTAGAGAAGAAGAAAGTGATCAAAAATTTGGCTCAAATTGTGAAACAAGCGTAAATGAAGGTTCCATTTTTGAAACATGAACTTCCAAATGCATTGTGGCAAGCTGCACACTGAAAAAAGAGGTAAAAATGATATGGAGATGAAGACAGCATTTATCCACCCTGGAAAAAAAATGGGATAAATCGACAACCACCTATCACCACAACTGCCGAATTCTCAAAGAGCAGTTCAATGACAAGGAATGGAAAAAGAGGATGAAAAGACACCCAGATGCCAGAACAACGTCCAAATCAATAGAGTTTACCTGCAACGACAGAGCCTACCACTCCTCTGACAATAATGTGAAGGAGATATGGAAGAGTTATAAGGTCTCCCGACCACCTGAACCTATGAACTCAGAGAATTGAAGAGGGAGATAGGGTAGTAATAACAATTTAAATACATGGGACAAACTAGAATGACTTGAAATACATTGGATAAAGGCTTGGGGGTGTGCGGTATAAGGGTCTGGCACACATAAGGTTAACGTGGGACTGAGCACAAAACTGTCCACACAGTAATGTAAGAGAATACATGACCTGCACCTAGGGGTCAGTCTCGTGTTGGACAGAGTCGTGTGCACAAGCAAGCATGGAGACAGCTTCAGGTTTGAACCCTTTACTGTATATATGTACATAGTTCCTGCAGTCAGTAAGCACATCAATCTACTTAAGACTTTGAAAACTTCATTAGGAATTACTGAATGGTATCCAGCACTCTACAACATTCCCTATAATGAATCATGGATTTCATTAGCACAGACACACACATGATCCAAATGACTTAATATTTCCAAACCAGGGATTAACTGTGATAGGTAACTAGTTGGAAATCAAAACAACGAGAGAGCATATTTAACTCTGCTCTAAAAGTTTTCCTTGCTTCACCATTTGAAATGCAGCAAATCTAAGTCATCCCAAAGGACATGTGGCAAAGGTGGGTCTATGGAGTTAGGTCACAGATCAGCTAATTCTCATTGAGTGGCAGAACAGGCTCAAGAGGCTAAATATTCCAATATTCCAATGCTCCAAAATTATTCAAGATTATCAGCTTAGATCACTTTTTTTTTCAGAATGCAAATTGCAGCAGGATGGATCAAAATCAAGTGTGCAAGTTCCAGCCCTTGTAACCTATAAGAAGTTCAAAGCTCAGTGGGAAAATAAGCTATGAGGTAAGTGAACTGGACCTACATATGGATATAGACCAGCTATGTGATTCTGCTAAAAGAATGCAGATGGACTAGAACGTGGAGCAGTGTGAAGTTATCCATTTACTAAGTAGAATAGAAAAGCTGATTTTTTTTTTAGAAAGTGAGAGATTAATAAATGTCATGGTGCTTGTGCATGAATCACAGAAACCTAGTATGCAGTTCAGCAAGAAATTAGGGTGGTAAATTATATCTTGGCCTTTACTGCGCCTGGAATATATAAACAATTATAGGGTTTTGGCATGAACATCCATGGACTTTTGTGTACAGTTTTAGTCTCCTTACTTGAGAGAGGATACATTTGCCTCAGACGGGATAATTAGGTAATTAGCCATAGTCCATGAAGGGCCATAGGCATCTTTCTCTGTTAGACAAGTGGGCCTGAATTTTTCAGCTGGCAGGTATGCTCGGCGGGAGCTGTCACAGAGCCGATCACCACCAGGGATTGGCTCCACACCGCCATTTTACGTGGGTGGGCTAATTAACACCCGCCCAGCATAAGACGCAAGCCGTTGCGCTCAGCACTACCTGTGCAGGCAGGGGGAGGAGGGAGAGTCGGTGCCAGCGCTCTTGGATGAGATTTCCTAAAAATTATGAAGGCTGCTTAGCCTTTTTGCCTGCCCACCAACCTTAAGGTTGGACGGGCAGCATGAATAATTACATTAATTATTTTCTTAATGGCCTTAGAGGCCGCTTGCATATCGGCGGGCGCGCAGCCAACTCTGGCACATGCCTGCCGAATGAAGCATCGCAAGACAGTGCGATGACGTTGGGACGCATGCCCGACATCATCACGTGTCATTTTACGCATCAGCATGTTGAGCCCGCCCCCGTATACTGACTACAAAACCCTGCCCATGGTTATATAGTGTGAGGAGCATCAAACCGCATCAAGCATAGGGCAAAGCAAGGAGGCAGCTCTCTATAAACTAACCACAGCCAGTATGGGAATTGACCCTGCACCATTGGTGTCATTCTGCGCCATACACTAGCCATCTAGGTTGGCAAGAAAGGGACTATCCAGAAGCACACTACAGTGTGCTTGCACACAAACAGGAGAGAGAGCACATCCTGAGTGGGGCACAGCCGGAGTGGGTATTCAGAATTTGGTGCAGAGCGGGAAATCGTTGCATAGGGGATGAGATGCTCTTTGCATTTTTCCTTGCTATCCAACTTCTTAAATCTTCAGAGCGTGCTGCAGCAGGAGAGGCTACAAGGGAAAGGAATCACTGGTAAGCAGTGGGTAAGGTATTTATTACTTTAATCGCTTACACTTTAAGGTCTTTTTGTGGTTTACAATTTGTATATTCTACAGTAACAAGGTTCAGGAAAGAAGGTCCCTAGAGTAATTGACTTAAAAGGCTTAATTTAAAGGGATAAGTCATGGCAGGAGCACTCAAAACCGTGGTGTGCTCCTAGTGCTCCATGTGGGAAGCCTGGAACATTTCCAGTGCCCAGGACCAGCATGTAAGCAGGATGTGTGTCCAGCTGCAGCTCCTGGAAGCTCGGGTTTCAGAGCTGGAACGGCAGCTGGAATGGCGGCTTGTGGAGTACCCACAAGCCTGAGGGCATGGTGGATAGCATGTTTATCAAGGTGGTCACACCGCAGATGAAGGGACTTGAGGAAGGAAGGGAATGGGTGACCACCAGGAAGTCCAAAAGAAATAGGCAGATAGTTCAGGAGTCCCCTGGGGTCCCGCTCGAAAATTGGTATTCCGTTTTGGAGGCTGATGAGGGCGCTGGTTCCTCCAGTGAATGCGGACAAAGCCAAGCTTCTGGCACCACAAGCACCCTGTCTGTATAGCAGGAAAGGAAGGGAGGAAGAACATAGTAATAGGGGATTCTATAGTCAGGTGAACAGATAGGCGCTACTGTGGCCATCAACGTGACTCCAGGATGGTGTGTTGCCTCCCTGGTGCCAGGGCCCGGGATATCACTGAATGGCTGCAGGGCATCCTGAAGGGGGAGGGTGATAAGGCAGAGGTCATGGTACATGTTGGTACCAGTGGCATAGGTAGAAAGACGGATGAAGTCTTGCATCAGGAATTCAGGGAGTTAGGCAGTAGATTAAAAAGCAAGACCTCTCGGGTTGTAATCTCTGGATTACTCCCAGTGCCACTGCTAGCGAGCTCAGAAATAGGAGAATAGCACAGATGAATATGTGGCTTAAGAGTTGGCGCAGGAGGGAGGGTTTTAGATACCTGGGTCACTGGGACCGTTTCTGGGGAAGGTGGGACCTATACAAGTGGAACAGTCTACATCTGAACCAGAGCAGGACTGACGTCCTTGTGGGCAGATTTGCTAGTGCTGTTGGGAGGAGTTTAAACTAATTTGGCAGGGGGGGGGGAGACACAGAATGGTGGAAGAATAGGGACACATCATAATACAGTAAAACAATCAAGTCAGAGGGAATACAGCTGCAATAAGCTTCAAGACAGTAAGGCAAGGCTGGATGGCCTCTACTTTAATGCCAGGAGTATTACAGGTAAAACGGATGAGTTAAGGGTGAGTATTGACATGTGGAATTGTGATATAGTAGCCATCACTGAGACGTGGTTGAGGGAAGGGCAGGATTGGCAGCTCAACATACCAGGATATAGAATCTTCAGGCGAGACAGGGGAGGAGGTAAAAGAGGAGGAGGTGTTGCATTATTAGTTAAGGAGTCAGTTACTGCAGTAAGGAGAGATGATATCTTGGAGGGGGTATCAAATGAAGCTTTGTAGGTAGAGCTTAGGAATAAAAAAGGGGCAGCCACATTATTTGGTGTTTATTATAGACCACCAGATAGTCAGCGGGAAATTGAGGAGCACATATGTGCACAATTTGTGGAGGAGTGTAAAAACAATAACAAAAGGCTAATTGTATTAGGTGATTTCAACTTTCCCAACATTAATTGGGATAAACATAGTATTAAGGGTTTGGATGGAGTGGATTTCTTGAAATGTGTACAGGAGAACTTTTTAGGTCAATATGTAGAGGGTCCAACAAGGGACGGTGCATTGCTGGACCTAATTCTGGGGAATGAAGCCGGACAGGTGGCTGAGGTGGTGGTGGGCGAGCATTTTAGCGATAGCAACCGCAACATGATACAGCTTAAAACAAAAACAGAATTACCTGGAAAAACTCAGCAGGTCTGGCAGCATCGACGGAGAAGAAAAGAGTTGACATTTCGAATCCTCATGACCCTTCAACAGAACTGAGTGAATATTAGGAAAGGGGTGAAATATAAGCTGGTTTAAGGTTGGGGGGGGAGAGAAGTGGGGGGGGGGATGTGGTTGTTGGGACAAGCAAGCAGAGATAAGAGCAGATAATCAAAAGCCGTCACAGACAAAGCAACAAAGAGGTGTTGAAGGTGGTGAAATTATCTAAATGAATGTGCTAATTAAGCATGGATGGCAGGACACACAAGGTACAGATCTAGTGGGGGTGGGGTGGAAAGACTAGCAGAGCATAAAAGACTTAAAAATAATGGAAATAGGTGGGAAAAGAAAAATCTATATAAATTATTGGAAAAAACAAAAGGAAGGGGGAAGAAACTGAAAGGGGGTTGGGACGGAGGAGGGAGTTCAAGATCTAAAGTTGTTGAATTCAATATTCAGTCCAGAAGGCTGCAAAGTGCCTAGTCGGAAGATGAGGTGGAGTTCCTCCAGTTTGCGTTGGGCTTCACTGGAACAATGCAGCAAGCCAAGGACAGACATGTGGGCAAGAGAGCAGGGTGGAGTGTTAAAATGGCAAGTGACAGGGAGGTTTGGGTCTATCTTGCGGACAGAGCACAGGTGTTCTGCAAAGCGGTCAGCCAGTTTACGTTTGGTCTCTCCAATGTAGAGGAGACCGCATTGGGAGCAATGAATGCAGTAGACTAAGTTGGGAGAAATGCAAGTGAAATGCTCCTTCACTTGTTTGGGCCCTTGGACGGTGAGGAGAGAGGAAGTGAAGGGGCAGGTGTTGCATCTTTTGCGTGGGCATGGGGAGGTGCCATAGGTGGGGGTTGAGGAGTAGGGGGTGATGGAGGAGTGGACCAGGGTGTCCCGGAGGGAACAATCCCTACGGAATGCTGCCAGGGGGTTGAAGAGAAGATGTGTTTGGTGGTGGCATCATGCTGGAAATGGCGGAGGATGATCCTTTGAATGCGGAGGCTGGTGGGGTGATAAGTGAGGACATGGGGGACCCTATCATGTTTCTGGGAGGGAGGAGAAGGCGTGAGGGCAGATGCGCGGGAGATGGGCCGGACACGGTTAAGGGCCCTGTCAACGACCATGGGTGGAAAACCTCGGTTAAGGAAGAAGGAGGACATGTCAGAGGAACTGTTTTTGAAGGTAGTATCATCAGAACAGATGCGATGGAGGCGAAGGAACTGAGAGAATGGGATGGAGTCCTTACAGGAAGCGGGGTGTGAGGAGCTGTAGTCGAGGTAGCTGTGGGAGTCAGTAGGCTTGTAATGGATATTGGTGGACAGTCTATCACCAGAAATTGAGACAGAGAGGTCAAGGAAGGAAAGGGAAGTGTCAGAGATGGACCATGTGAAAATGTTGGAGGGGTGGAGATTGGAAGCAAAATTAATAAATTTTTCCAAGTCCTGTTGAGAGCATGAAGCAGCACCGAAGTAATCATCAATGTACCGGAGAAAGAGTTGTGGGAGGGGGCCGGAGTAGGACTGGAACAAGGAATGTTCCACACACCCCATAAAGAGACAGGCATAGCTGGGGCCCAAGCAGATATCAAGAGCCACACCTTTTATTTGGAGGAAGTGAGAGGAGTTAAAGGAGAAATTGTTCAGTGTGAGAACAAGTTCAGCCAGACGGAGGAGAGTAGTGGTGTATGGGGATTGTTCGGGCCTCTGTTCGAGGAAGAAGCTAAAGGCCCTCAGACCATCCTGGTGGGGGATGGAGGTGTAGAGGGATTGGACGTCCATGGTGAAGAGGAAGCAGTTGGGGCCAGGGAACTGGAAATTGTTGATGTGACGAAAGGTGTCAGAGGAATCACGGATGTAGGTGGGAAGGGACTGGACAAGAAGAGAGAGAAGGGAGCCAAGATAAAGAGAAAGGAGTTCCGTGGGGCAGGAACAGGCTGACACGATCGGTCTACCGGGACAGTTCTGTTTGTGGATTTTGGGTAGGAGGAAGAAGCGGGCCGTCTGGGGTTGGGCGACTATCAGGTTGGAAGTTGTGGGAGGAAGATTTCCAGAGGAGATGAGGTCAGTGACAGTCCTGGAAACAATGGCTTGATGTTCAGCTCTGGGGTCATGGTCTCAGAGAGGAGCAGACCTTCCTCAAGGTAGGCATTTTTTGAAGAGGAGTGGCAGTCAATTAAACAGCGATAAAAACAAAAAACTGAGGATGCTGGAAATCCAAAACAAAAACAGAATTACCTGGAAAAACTCAGCAGGTCTGGCAGCATCGGCGGAGAAGAAAAGAGTTGATGTTTCGAATCCTCATGACCCTTCAACAGAACTGAGTGAATCTTAGGAAAGGGGTGATATATAAGCTGGTTTAAGGTTGGGGGGTGGAGAAGTGGGGGGGGGTGGCAAGGGAAGAGATCGCAGGGGCTCTGACCTGAATTTTTCTTTCCTTTCTGGCCACGGGGGAGGTACCAGAGGACTGGAGAACAGCTAATGTGGTTCCGCTATTTAAGAAGGATTGTAGAGATAAGCCAGGGAACTACAGGCCAGTGAGTCTCGCGTCAGTGGTAGGAAAACTATTGGAGAAAGTTCTGAAGGAGAATATCTTTCTCCACTTGCAGAGGCAAGGTTTGATCAGGGATGATCAACATGGTTTTGTCAGAGGGAGGTCATGCCTAGCAAATTTGATTGAATTTTTTGAGGAGGTGAGTAGATGAGAGTAGTGCTGTTGATGTAGTTTATATGGATTTCAGTAAAGCCTTTGACAAAGTCCCACATGGGAGACTTATAAAGGAAGCAAATGCACATGGGATACAGGGTGAATTGATAAGGTGGATTCAAAATTGGCTTAGTTGTAGGAAGCAGAGGGTGATGACAGAAGGATGCTTTAGTGACTGGAAGCCTATGTCCAGTGGTATACCAAAGGGATCTGTGCTTGATCCCCTAGTATTTGTCATTTATATAAATGACAAAGATGACTACGTGGGGGGTAGGATTAGTAAGTCTGTGGATGACAGAAAGATTGGCTGGGTGGTTAACAGTGAGGTTGAGTGTCTTGAGCGACAGGAAGATTTGGATGTGATGGTCAAATGGGCAGATAAGTGGCAGTTGGAATTTAATCCTGAAAAGTGTGAGGTGATACACTTTGGAATGAGTAATTTGACAAGGAAGTATTCAATGAACGGCATGACACTAGAAAGTTCTGAGGAACAAAGGGACCTTGGCGTGTGTCTCCATAGATCTCTGAAGGCAGAGGGGCACGTTAGTAGGGTGGTGAAAAAGGCATATGGGACACTTGCCTTTGTCAATCGAGGCATAGATTACAAAAGTAGGGAGGTCATGTTGGAGTTGCATAGAACCTTGGTGAGGCCACAGCTGGAGTACTGTGTGCAGTTCTGGTCACCACATTATAGGAAGGATGTGATTGCATTGGAGGGGGTGCAGAGGAGATTCACCAGGATGTTGCCTGGGATGAAACATTTAAGTTATGAAGAGAGGTTGGATAGACTTGGGTTGTTTTCACTGGAGCAGAGAAGACTGAGGGGTGACCTGATTGAGTTGTACAAGATTATGAGGGGCATGGACAGGGTGGATCGGTAGCAGCTGTTCGCCTCAGTTGAAGGTTCAGTCACAAGGGGGCATAAGTTCAAGGTGACGGGCAGGAGGTTTAGGGGTTATGTGAGGAAAAACCTTTTTACCCAGAGGGTGGTGACGGTCTGGAATGCACTGCCTGGGAGGGTGGTGGAGGCGGATTGCCACACATCCTTTAAAAAGTACCTGGATGAGCACTTGGCACGTTATAACATTCAAGGCTATGGGCCAAGTGCTGGTAAATGGGATTAGGTAGATAGGTCAGGTGTTTCTCACATGTCAGCGTAGACTCAATGGGCCAAAGGGCCTCTTCTGCACTGATTCTGTGATTCATTAGAATGATTCCTGGTGTGGGAAGGTTGTCCTACAAGGATAGATTGAGTAGAAATGGCCTATATTCTCTGGAGCTTAGAAGGTTGAGAGTTGATATTATTGAAACATATAAAATCCTTAGAGTGCCTGATAGGGTAAATACTGAGAAGTTGTTTCTCCTAGCTGGGGAGTCTCGAACTATGGTCATTCTATTAAGATAAGATACCATCCATTTAGGCCTGAGATGAAGAGAAATCACCTAATTCAGAGGGTTGTGAATCTTTGCAAGTTCTCTAGCCCAGAAGGTGGAAAATGGATGCTCAGGCAATGATTATAGTCAAGACTGAAATCAATAGATTTTTTGACAATAAGGGAATAGAGGCATATGCGAATTGGGTAGGAAACTAGTGTTGATGTATGGCAGAGTAGGCTCAATGGTTATATGGCCTACTGCTGCTTCTATTTCTTAAATTCTTCCGCTATCATCTGCCAACAGAATAAATATATATATATATATCACTTTGAAATTACAAAACAAATAAGTGTTGCTGTCTCTTGAAAAATTTCTGAGAAACAGAAGCTTTTGTTCTACACTCCTGTAACTGTTAATCAAAAAAGCCCCCATATAACACACCCGCTGAACGTAAAAAGAACTAATCGGAGATGAACACCAGCAAATATAATGGTGTGAGATGTGCTTAAGGCGACTGAAATGGAATTTTTACTGTAGGACAAACTGACACAGCAGGGAGTTGATACGTGTGAATTAGTGTGACAAGTGTAGAAGAAGCAAATTAAAAGGACAACAGGGTAACACACTGACTTTGAAAGGACATTTTTTTTGTACTAGAGCCTGCTAAACTTTGTTCTCGATGATAATAATTTTAAGGAAAAAGGGTTATTTGTGGTATAAATTTTTGCTACTAAAAGTTTCCTTTCAAAAGGTAGGAGAAATAGGCCATAAAAAGAGAAAATAGACAGAAGAGGTCAAAAGTTGAATCAAGGCCAAATCTGAAAATAAAACACAAACAAAAGTTATCAGCATAAAACGTCACTGTGTAAAGCTTTCTGGATTGTCCAGGATACAGAAAGAACAGGTCAATTCCCTGTCCCAGCCACACACCGACAAGAATACCTCAGGTCTATTGAAAAGTGACAGCACTTTAATCCCTTACATTTATTAGACCACTATTGAAATAGACACCACAGCTTCAAAACCACTGGACCAACCTAGAAATCAGTTGAAGCTGAGGGAGTGGGCAGGAACCAATAGTATTTGGTTTTGTTTAAGGAAAGTTATCGATGAACTGTCAGTCAATGATAGAACAGAAAGCTCAGAAATACCAAGAGGGCAAAATTCATTAGCTCCCGAAAGCAGGCAAGGGGATTGTGATGTGCAATTAACCCATGCCCATTGACTATAACACAGACAGCACACAGCTTCATGCTACTTGCTCATTTCAATTATTTCAGCGTACAGTCAGCATTAAAAATGCAGTTGACTGGCTAGATGCATCAGCAGGGGGACAACATCATCAGTGGCCAGCATCAATTAAAGTTATCCTGCACTGTTTAATGCTAACCTGCCCCTTTTAAAGGGGAGCAGTACTGTGGCTGGAACAGGTGCAGGCAGTCATGCTGAAAGTGAATCTGGCTTGGGAAACATCGAAAGATGGTACGAGATGGGAGAGAACATGTTCCAAAGCATCTGGGTGCTACACTAGAGACCTTGGTGTAGAGTTGGAAAGGAAAGATGTTCTATATCCACAGGGGGACAGGAGGTCCCCTGGACACATAGCAGTGGGAGCAGATAGCTGTAGAGTTCAATGACAGAAGCCAAGCCCTGAAGATCTGGATGCAGTGCCGCAAGGGGATCAATGACCTCACGCAAATGATCAAGATCAGTGATTTGATCTTCAAATGCCATATCCTACCAACTGCACCAATAGCCTCAGGTGCTGCTTAATTCACAACACACTCATCACTTGCCTATCAGCAACTCCTATCAATCAGGACTCACGCCTAACAATCATATGTTCTACCGCATCCTCACACACCTCGCAGTGCTGCAAGCCTCACACCAACATCTCACAGCTTGCACTTGCTGCCAGTTATTCACCCATGAAAGTTATATCACCCAAATAGATTGTACCACCCTCACAGACACAATTCCCTCTCAGAATAGCTAGAGTAGCAGAACTTAACCTGAGCAAGACAGGCGTATCTGCATGTCCTAACCTCATGATGCAGTATCTGTTGTTCAATCTCTCAGCTCCAATGCAGCAAAGCTCAAAGTCTGAGTGCTGCAATGGAAGCTCAAACTGCAGTCATGCAATCTCAAACTGTTACCATCATGGCTGTAAATCTGTAGGGGGTGGTGGTGTGTGTCCGTTTCATCTCTGACTTCTGAGCGGTTCGAATCGCTCCCACTCCCTGGGTTCTAGACCTTGGAATTATTTGGGGATTATGACAAAGTGCAGCAGACAACTGGTTTTGGTGCAAGAAAAAACTGAGTTTATTGAAGTCACAAATGAACTTATAACATTAGGATTACACTGAGATTATACAGACTTACAAAGTACACTTAGTTGAGAATGGGGAACACATAATGAGGGAAAAATCATGCTACTAATCCCCTTACCCTTGTCCCACCCCCAAAACCTAACTAAATTGAACTGGGAGAGGTCAGGGATCATGCTCACCAACCCCGGGTTCCTTGACAGTTCGAAATTCAGCCAGGTAAGTGATTGCAGTTTTGGGGTACGCTCTTTGTGTCCTCTGGGGCCTGCCATCCCCACGCGGTCCTGGTCTGTGGAATCTGTGAAGGTTCTTCAGTTGAGTAGAGGACGCGGTTGTGGGTGGTCAATCTTTGTGGAGAGCTGAGGTTGCAGCCTTGTTGTCTTCAGTTGAGCCTGCCACCCCGTGCCCCTCGCCGTGATGTTACCTGCGGGCCTGCAAAACTTCCAGATCTTCTTGCTTAAACTCTGTTTCAACTGCTCCCAACTGCTCACTGCCTGCTAGCTGGTTTTCTCTCTCTCTCTCCTTCGTAACTGACTGCCCAGTTATACTGTCTTTCAAATTTCTTATCGGAATCCAAATCAAGGTTCGTTCTTTGTTTGACTTTGGTGGGCTTCCCCCGGTGATTGTCGTCTCGTTGTTTTTAATGGGCTCGCATGATGTTTATCATTGTCTTCCTGCCTAGTAACTAGCTTTGAACTGAAAACCATTGTTTGTGTGGAGTATTGATGGGTTTGCATAATTGAATTGATTGTGCCTTCCTGCCTTAGTAGTTAGTAGCGATTATTTATGCAAGATTTTGATGGGCTTCAATTTCGTTGAAGTGAAGTTCTTCTCTGGGTTGATTGTATTAAAGGAAAGAATGCGTATTCTGTCTTCTCTCATTGTCTGGTTTCAGGCAAAACAATCCACACTGCACTCAATAAGCCCGGCATGTGCAGCCCACAGCCTTCAGGGGCCCAGCCTCCTGTCTGCAGTGTTTTACACTTAACTCAGCAGTTTAAAAGTCCTAAAGTCATATCCTTGTTGATGATATGAAAAATGTGGGAATTTTGAGAACCTTTCAATCTCAGTGCTCAAAGATTCTCATAGTCATCCTCTGATAGATTAACAGGATTGGAGGCGCTGCCCTGGAGGAGTGGCAGTGGCTCCATGGAGCACAAACTTGCTGAGCCCTCTTTCTCAGATAGACAATGTTTATGCTCTCACTACTGCCACTTATCCAGTGTCCTTGCTATTGCCTGTCAGACAGCTTAGACTGCTGCCACCCATTCTAAGGTGATGCAGGCTGAGGTTGAGTCTTCTAGGCCCAGAGCTTCTCGAAGAAATCCTCCAGGTTCATCTGCAGTTTACCCAACTAAGAATCTGTAGCCTTCCACCAGCCATGCTACAGCCACTGAAATAGCACTGAACAGGAGTACTAGGGCAGACTAATACACAAGTAAGCTGGTCATTAAGAGAATGCACAAGGGTCATTTGTTGACTTGAGAATGCAATCATGGCATGGTTCAACTTGTAAATTTGGTTTGGAATATTTATCTTGTGGCTGCTTTTAATTTTGCATTGTGGTCAACCAGATGCTGTCAGTGACTGCCAGTAATAGAGGGAAGATAAGGGATAGGTCTCTTAGTGAATGGGGAACTGGGGTTAATGGTATCACACTCAGACAAGTCCTTCATGGATAGCTCAGTCAGAAAGGGGTTTTCGAGGTTACCACTTCCCTTCTTTTTCCTCCTCTTCCACCTCATGCTCCTGTTCCTCAGTGATCACCGTGAAACTTGTAGCAAGGGCTGATGTCAAGGTTGTGCAGCATGTAGCAGACCATCCCAAATCCTGACACTGATTCTTTTGAGTCCTGTAGTGTTCCTCCAGTGCAATTCAGGCAGCAGAAGCATTGTGTCAGAATATCAATGATCTGCTCATGTCAGCTTTGCTCCTCAAAGCCTGCCCACCATTTGAAAGGCACAAGTCAGGAGTGAGATTCATCAGTGAACCTCACAGCCCAACACAAGGCTAAGTAAACTCACTTTTGAGTTTTAACCCAGCATTAACATTATGACCAATAAAAAGAAATCACTAAAAAGCAGAACCTCTTGGAACTATGCAACTATGCAATAGAGCTAGTGGTCTCTGGAAAGTAAAAGAAAGGTTTTTGTCATTTTTGGTGGATCCTTTCAGATTTTACACTTAACTGATAGGCTTCATCATGTTTGCCCTTTATATTTTTTTCTAGATTCCTGACATTTCCTGTTGTTCTTTTGAGTGATAGATTTTATAAATTAGCACTACCAATGTTGCGTTACTGTTGGGAATTCAGGTATAGTGGTCAGCTTGTATAATTCCCTGTCCAGTTGGACAAAACCTATGCACCTGAATTCCTGATTTATGACCTGTGCCAGGAGTACTGATTTATAAAATCGACCAGCTCACCTCTAAAAGATTCGCTTTTTGTCTTTGTTCTATCACCTACTCATCAATCCTAATAGTGCAGCAGCAGGCTATCAGGATCAACTGATGGAACTTCAGCATGAATTAATCTGATCATCGACTCTACAATTTGAGTAGCTTCTACTTATTTAACCCTTACATTTACAATTTCCATCCTCAGTTGCTTGAAAACCATTCATACATTCCTTCATAACACTAGCAGCCCTTGACAATCTTTAATAATTCAATATTATAGGATACAATACATTTTAATTAATTGAGATATTTGATGGTAGAGATTGTTACTGGTAACGCCATTCTGTCAAGGCCATTAGTACCAAATGTCTTTCTTCAATCTTTAAGAGCTTAATTTAAATGGTTGGACATTTCCATTAAAACAATAGAAACAGGAATTTGGCAAATTCCCATCCTTCTATTTGATTTAAAATATCCAACAAATTCCTGACAAACAGGGGTGTATACAGCATTCTTCCAAAGTCATAACCTACTCATAAACAGTGCCTGGACTTTGATGAATCTCATCTCTGTTTTGCTGAAGTAGGCTTTTCAGAAGATTGTGAATGTGGATAATTTATGGAGCAACACATCATCGGCCCCTTGAGGTCCTGCACGTTGATTTCAACCTCAGAACTCAGAGGAACTCTGACTGTTGCTTATCTCATCTGTGCATTAGGATGACTGCATCAGGCTTTAAACAGTTTGGGCTAGATACTTCTTAGTAATCCAAGTATAAAGCCTTCGGTACTTACTTCCCACAACATAATTACATATCTAGCTGGTGCAATGCCCTCAGAAGAAGCTGATCCCAGTCAATATATGTCAGGACAGTAATTGTTTCTCATCCATTCATTATCCATTTGTAAGACACCACTTCCCATTGTATGAAATTGCTCGTCAAAAACTCTTCCCCATGGAAGTCAGGATACTAATTTTACATCTGACTCTGCTGATCCATCACCTTACTTTGAAGCAACTCTTCAATTTAATTTTTCACTTTATAAGCCATCAATGTTTTATGCCACGGTATTGTTTATCAGCATAACTTATATTTTCTGCTATTCCTTTTTTGCAGATCACATTGTTTACTGTGAATTTTTTAATAACTTGTTTTTCATCAAGCTGTTGACTGTGTAAATTCAGAGAGCTCCTGATCATCTTGAATATGCAGTTAATACACAAAGCAGTTGTTACTGCCCTTAAATAGTTAAACAGAGTGCTGAGAAAATAGAAAAAATGGAGAAAGTCTCAGTGGCAAAAAGACCATCCATGATTAAGGCACTATATGGGAGTAACCTGGGACTGGAAATGCTGCACTAGACACCATGTACAAGGTGGAATACTGCAATATATTGGGTAGTAGTCCAATAACTGGAAACACCCTTCAAGGCAGAATACTGCAGCAGTCTTCATACTTCCACAATTCATTTATTTGCTTATAAGGGTTACCATTATTCAAGCCAGTCTGATGGTGTACATATTCAAAACCCTGTCTCCAATATATTGGCCCCTCTCCTCTGAGCAGCACACAATGTTTTGTATGTTGCAAGTCAATATATAGGGTTAAGATTTCCTCATGAATTTAAGTTAAAGCCAATTTTCTAATCCTGATTTCTGATGAATGGTGCACACCAGCATGTCAAAACCTTCCTTTTCTCCTTGCTGAAGGGAACAGACCTGTGCGCCCAAATTTTCTATTTTATTTCCTATTTATACACTGACATGGGTAGAGATTAAAAAGCAGAGGAAAAGAGATGCTATCAAAAAGGAACATGATTGGAATTTGGAATAATTCATAATGATAGCATGAACCCTGTTAGTGAAGGTGTTTATTAAGGTCACAAGTGCCATTTACCTTGAGGGGTCCACTCAGGAGCATGACTGAATTGATTCTCGTTCCATTGCAAGGTCCTAACATTGCCCTGCATAAGGATCTGTTGATACCTTTAAAAGGAATCTTGCTTGATAGCTTTTGAGGAAGAGAAGAGAAGAAAATAATGTCTTGTATTTATGTAGCATTTTTCGTGGCCTCTGGGCATCCCAAAGCATTTTACAGCTAATTAAGTACTTTTGAAATGTAGTCATTTTTATAATGTAGGAAACGTGCCAAACGTTTTGCCAACAGTAAGGTCTCGCAAACAGAAACAAGATAATGATGAGATAATCTGGTTTAGGTATGTTGGTTGAGGGATATATGTCGGAAGGACATCTGGGAGAAATCCCACACTTTTCTTTGAATTCATGCCATGGGACCGTTTACATCCACCTGAGATATGGTTTAACATTTTGTCGGCAGCACTCCCTCAGTATTGCTATTGATGTGTCAGCCTAGATTATGAGTTCAAGATTTTGGATTTTTCATTTGAACCCATGACCTTCTGCCTCAGAGGCAATACTGCTACCAGTGAGCCAAAGCTGACAGTCTAAGGGAGAATGGTTGTTATAGGAATAATAATAGCACAGCTGTGTTGGAGGAAGGTGAAATGCCCATTATTGAATGATCGCTGAAAAAAGAAACATGTCAAAGCTTTTTATCTTGCACTCATCAGGACGCTTCACAAGAATACCAATATAAGCGAAAAACTGAAGTTTATACTGTATGTGAAGAGTGCTGACTGGTTGGCAAGAGACTCTGATTGGTAGCGGTGTTACCATGGAGAATGCACCAGTGATGATGACTGACAGTTAACTGCCAAGCATTGTTTGAAGGTTAAACCAGGAAGCTTGACCCTGTTTGTTCAAAGCATTGCCCTGAGGAATTAGTCAGCGAATGGCTGTCACTTACTTTATTTAGCTGAAACAGACACAATGGCCAGAATTTTTCGGTTGGTGAACTGGGGGCGGGGCCTGCTCGCCAACTCGAAAATAATGACTTCCCACCCCATTTAAATATTCAGGAAGGCGGGCAGACAGCGCAATCAGCTGTCCGCCCGCCCACCTGTCAATGGTCAATTGAGGCCTTTGACAGAATCATTAGGCCAATTAAAGGCCCTGCCCATCCAACCATAAGGCTGGAGGGCAGGCCAGGAGCCCCAGCGGGCTTCTGAAAAAACATGAAACCTCATCCACTGGCAGGATGAGGTTTCCAGTCTGTTTTAAAAAGCTTTAATAAACATTATGTGATATTTATTAACATGTCCCATCTCGTGTGACATTGTCACATGAGGAGGACATGTTAATAATTTTTTTATTTTTCTATTTTTTAAGTTTATAGAACTTTCAGTGCTCTCCCTGAGACAGCACTTAGTCTCAGGGAGATGTGTGCTCTTTTGTGCACATGCATGAAAGAGCGCATTTTGACAGTTGGGGAATCCCATCCCCTGCACAGGATAGCGCTTCCCGTCGGGCAGCCCACTGGGCAGGCCTTAATTGGCCCGCCCACTTAAAATGGCAGCGGGGCCCGTTTCGGCAGCGGCGATCGGCTGCCCGCCCGCCACCGAGCCAGTGGGGCCCATCTGCCCATTAAGGGCAAAATTCTGCCCAATGTGTGTACATGTTCTTTCTGTCAGAAAAGAACAAGGCCCTGTGTATTACTATATGTAGCTTCCAGTGCACACAAACACACCAAACTGTGAGCCCAACTGACAATCTTAAACTAGTTGTCAGTGTAATTCTGGGGATTATTTAGCAAATGTTATCCAATCACGGAATCACATCTAATGTTGAACACTGTGTTTTGAGTCGTGCATGCATGGGCTGACTAGGTACGGTCTATACCTTGCCCATTGCAAATAGCAACCACCAAACCACAACTGAATAATCCTTCATAAAGTCTGAATGGAGCAGGGCTTTATGGACTAAATTACCTTTCTCATTCCAGACTTTCTGGACTGGATTTTGACAAGATCAGCGAGTCCCTGACATCAGGCTTGATTCCAGGTCGGGAACCCAGCAGTAGCTGTGATTGGACCTTGGTTGTGATCTTCCCAGAGGCAGGCAGTTAAGAAGCTGCTACTGTGAGGCCCATTGAATTTAAGGATGACAGGTGAATCATGGAAGTGGGAGATCCAATTAGAGAGTCCATGGTGATGTCCAGTAGCAGCCTCACCAAGAGAGGTGGGCGCTGCTGATAAAGGTAGAAGAATGTGTGGGCACTTCAAGATGGAGGTGTCCTCTGAAGGGGTTGAGGGAAGAATTAAATGAGGTCTTGCTGGCCATTAGCCTGCCACAGGAGGCAGCCTCTAGGCATCAACCAGGTTTCAGTCTCAGCAGGGGGTCCATTAGTCATTAGGAAGATCCCATTGGCTGCATCAATTTGCCCTCAAGTGTGCACTTGATTGCTAATCATTAGCTACCCGTTGCTGCTGGGCGAGTAGGTGATGCCAATCAGAACCTGGTTCCACCAAGATCATTTAAAGACTCGCACCGGGGAGTTGCTCCGATGTAATATTCTCTCATTTTGCTTTGGGTCCTGTCCCCAAAACTTTCTCTGTGGCAGCAGGAAAATTCAGCTTATGTTCTTATGATTTTAATGAGGTATAATTAATTCAAGCCTAGATATTGACTAATGGACACTAATGGAGTGTCCCTGCCTCCAGCTCTGAGCCAGCAGCTCTAGGTTCAAGACCCACTCCAAGACTTGATGGCCAAGAAAAGTACAATCATAACCCAAACAAACAGGCTGAGCCACAATCTGCAAATTTTTTCAACATATGCTAGATGGTAAGAGTTGGGGAGATTTGTGGTCGGCCATGTGCTGGAAAGAAAATGGGTGCCTTTATCAGCACTATTCGCAGCTCTGGACTGCAACATGCATATAAACGTCCATGTTGCCACAGCAACTTGCCTCAATTGACTGGATCAGTGGACTTAAGGGCCTCAGTTGCCCCAAGGATGGGCCATCTGATGCCACCCTCGTCACTGGTAAAATTGCAATGGGGCAGGGGTGTGTACATAGAAGCCAGGGTGCCTGTTAGATTTTACACGCCCCCTGCCATCAAAACCACTGGTGGGGGAGCATGAAATCCAACCCTTTGTTTCAGAATGCAGATAAAGTCAGGAGAACTACATTTCAGGAAGAGAAAGGACAAGCAGGAGGTGCGAAAGACATTTTCGGATCAAGTCAGAAATAGTCGGAAAGAAATTTGAGTGGTAAATAAGTGTGAAGAATGTTTAAACTGAAGCAGAAATGTATAATTCAATGGTAGCTCGCTAGTGCAATCTCTCAAAGAAATATTAATATAACCATATTAAAGACTTGCTGATTATAGTAGATGGAAGCTTAGTATTACTTTAATGGAGGTGTCAACCTATTTAAATAAGCAGCTTAATGTTTTATATCCCATTGTTCTGTTTTTCCTATTGCATTATTGTCATTATGTACAGGAGATTTCACTTGCTTAGGGAATTTTTAACAGAAAGATAAAAGAAGGGACAATACCTGCTGCTTTCCTTAATAATATTGAATCTTTTGTGCCTCCAACCTTGAACTTAATGGATTCAGAAGGTCGCAAGATCTCCAAAAAAAAAAATCAAATATATCTCTCATTTTGGGCAAACACTTTGGGATGTCCTGAGGTCATGAGATGTTCTATATAAATATAGTCTCTTTCTTTAACTGAAAGACAGTCCTTCTGTAACTGAAAGACAATCCTTCGGTCAATGAATACTTCCCCAGGACATCACTGAACTGTAAGCCTACTTTAATGTGCTCAAGCCCTGGAATGGGTCTTGCGCACTTGACCTTTTGTGATTCAGAGGTGAAAGTTCTACCACTGAGCCAAGGCTGATGCCGAGATAAGCATTTTTGTCTTCAATTTGGCTTATACAACTTCCTAATTATGTTTTGTGGGAGAAGGCATTAAAAAAACAGTTTTGCTCACATAAACCATAGCTGAGAGATTTGATCCAATCCGAAGATGGGCAAACCTTGTGTGCTTGATCATTTAAATGATTGCAACATGCAGCCGGCATTAATGAATGGATGAACACCTCCACAGAGGGTGCCAAATTGTGAGCAGTTCAAGCTAACCTGTGTTACTGTAAGCCAGCCTGCACCTTGACTGGAATAAGTCTTGGAAACCAGTGTAAAAGTAGGTTTGTCCTCCAAAAGACACAAGAACATTACAATATTGTGGAGTGTGGGCTCAAGATTATCTAACACTGCACAGAGATGATATCTCTCCTCCTCTGCACCTCCTTAACCTCCTGTTATTTTTATTCATTCATGAGATGTGGGTATCACCGACTAGGCCATCATTTATTGTCCATCTCTAATTGTATTTGAGAAGGTGGTAGTGAGCTGCCTTCTTGAATAACTGCAGTCAATGTAGTGTAGGTGCACCCACAGTGCTGTTGGAACTCTCTCCCTAACAGCACTGTGGGTGTACCTACACCACATGGCCTGCATCAGTTCAAGAAAGCAGCTCACAACTACCTTCTTAAATACAATTAGGGATGGATAATAAATGCTGGCCTAGCCGGCGATGCCCACGTCCCAGTGAATGAAGAAAAAAAGGAGGGCAAGGAGGTACAGAGGAGGAGAGATACCTATCTGCGGGTGGTGGTGGGGGGTTGGGGGGGTGGGGGGGTTAAGAGGTTCTTCAGAAAAACTCTCAGAAGGCACAGGGACCAGAGAGTTGTAGATCACTGCCAGGAATCTAGCCTGGAGGACCTGGATGTAGAACCACAAGGACTTCAATTACTTCATACGAGTAATCAAGGTCAGTAAATGCATCTTTAAATGCCATATTTGCACCTTTAGCGTCAGACCTTGTTCAATGTACTACACCCCTATCGTTATGTACCAACTACCTCTATCAATCATGGCTCATAGCATTCATGACTCACCCTCACACTTAGCACAGCTGCAAGCCTCACACCTACATCTCATAGCTTGCACACATTGTCAACTATTCAACCATGGCAGCAACATCATCCAAACAGATCATAAGACACTCAGTGCCACACTTTCTTCTCTCTTGCAGGACAAAGATGGCACATAACTGGAGGCAGCAGCCCCTAACTGGCGGGGTCAGGCGCTAGCGCATTTCCTCACCCCCATGGAGGAGACAGTGCTCAGCATCATTGCAGCAGCAATGACTGAAGCTTTGTCCAGCAGCAGGGTTAAAGCTGTCGAAGATGATGGTATGCTCATGCTTATTCCTTCTCACGTCCTACTTCCTTTTATCTCACAATCTCTACTGATTTACAAGCTGCAGTTGGTGTAAGAATGCACCTCTTTCTTTCCTCTCTCCCCCTATCACAATTTTGCCCTTGTGCCTTTCTTTTTTCAGATACCCAATAACTGTGACCTGACCAGGCAGTGTTGGAAAAGCAAGAGATGGGAGAGTAGCAAGACAATGATGATGAAGAAACACTGCCACTCATTCACAGACACCAGCTCAGATGCTGACACTACATGAGAGCTTAGAGTTGGGACTGCACATGATGAGACACTGGGCATAAGTGGGCTGCAGACGGGTAACGGCATGGGTAGCACAAGCAACTGCTCACCGGTAATTGAGTCTGCTGCAGAGGGCAGAGATGAGGACTTTGATGGTGTGGTCGACAGAAGAAAGCTGATAGGTATGCACATTGAAATTCTTTGGTGCATTGACAGGTCTGCCAGAAAGCTGCAGTCAATGTCAATGAGTGTGGAGGGCTTGAGGACCAATTTGGCACAAAGCCTTGCACAAAACTTGGAGCCCACCATTTCCAGCATGGAAGTGGTGGCCAACGTCATGAGAACACCCATCCAAGATGCAGTGTCTGATGGTTGACGCCTCAGTTTCCATTGTCTGGGTGCTGGAGTGGAAACTTAGACTGAAGTCATGAAAGCTCAGGTTGCTGCTAGGAAGGCTCAGTGTGCTGCCATCATTGCTGCAGATACCAGTATTCAAAGGGGCTTGGAAGGTGCCGCAGCAGTCTAGCAATCTCCAGCACATTGCTCGGATTGCTGAGGTGCCACTGTGGGGAAGCACCAGTGGCCCCAAGGAGCACAAACCTGCTGTCCTACCTCAGGGTGACAACATTTGTTTTTCCACCACTGGCACTCCACCAGTACCCTTCCTACTGTTTGTCAGCCAGCCAACACAGACTGCTGTTGCCCATGTGGAGGTGGTGCAATCTGCTTGCCAAGCCTTTGATATTTCCGAAATACCTTATTGGCCATAAAACGCTTTGGGACATCTGGTAGTCATGAATAGCACTATTTAAATACAAATCTTTCTTTCTCCCTTTTTCTTTCTCTATTCCCACAGTTGCTAGAGGTTGTGCTCCAAGGGCATCTGCAGCTACCAGCATTAAAAGGCAGCAGCCTCCCACCAGCCATGATGCAGTCACTGACGTAGCACTGCATAAGAGAACAAGGACAGGCAAATGGACATGGAAGACAAACACTAAGGGAATACACAAGGGTGATCAGCTGATTTTGATTTAAGCAAGAGGATGCTGTCATGGTCAGTAACTGAGGGATAATAAGGTCTGGCTGTGTTGTTAAATGGGAAATCCTCCACAGCTGTACAGCTGATGCCAAGAGTTGTGCCCTCATAACCACAAGGTTGGCCAGCCTACAGCTGACCGTGATGAATTTTGACATACATTCTACTATGTCTTGCAAGGCACCTCCAGAGTGGTCTGGAAGCATTGCTCAGGCAGCCAAATAGTGTGCTTGATCTTATTTACAGTGGCAGTATGGCCTTCATTATATGCATTCTGCCCATATGAGCATGGGCAGTGCACCAGAGTCACAAGTCAGGTGGTCCTTGTAGCACAGTATCACCCTCTGCTTGGTGGTGGGGATTCAAATACAGATGGTACAGTGGATTCTACTGAATTAAGGTATCATGGCTGCTGCCAGGATATTAAGTACTAACCTCCATGATGAACAGTGCATGGTTGCTCACCAGCTTGATGTTGAGGCAGTGGAATCCCTTTCAATTGCATTACAAGGCAGCATTGACATACATAACTCCCGAACCCCCTACACCACCACCACAAAGCAATGCGCATGCAGTCAGTGGAACCCTACACCATAAGCCATCCTGAAATGCTCATGAAACTATGGGCTCAGTTTTATGTCCCATGGACGGGCATGCGTCCAACCCGATTGGGCATAAAATCGCGTGAGAAGACATTGGGAGAGCATCCTGATGTCATCACGCAAAAGTCAGAAGTGCACCCCCCGAAAACTAAGAGGGCAGTTAAGCCCATTAACAGAGTAATTGTCTCCGATGTTTTTGTGGCCTGTCCAACCTTAGGGTTGGTGGATGGGTGAACCAGCCAGGGGGACTTTGCTTTTTTTATCAAACCTCATCCAAGGACGGATGAAATTTCTGTTATGAAATAAAATAAAAATATCTGTGGGCAGCATTCTTAACAGCTATATTTTCAGGTGATTGATTGTGATACATGGACTTTTTTTCAGCTTTTAAAACCTTTATTTGATGATTTTCAGGTCTGCAACTCCCTGAGGCAGCTGTCTGCCTTCAAGGAGTTTTCTCGTTAACTGGCCAGCCAGCATGAAATTGCAGTCAGGAGCCAATCGCAGTCAGTTGTTCATTTCCAGACTGCTCCTGGGCCCGCTGATCGGGCACGCCCACCAAAGGTAAAATTCAGACCTAAGTGTGTGCTTTGCAAACTTCCTTCTGGCAAGAGAGAATGAAATGTATTCAAATCTCTTCCCACAAAGATCTTCAGTAACCTACCTTATATAACAGTGGTTAGTGAGCTGGGAGATGTAAATACCAACCTGAAAGGAGCTAGCTGCATACAATTTCATGGAAACTGGCACCTTCACAGCCACTGGCAATGCCATTCTCACCCTCTTTTAAGGCTACAGTTGTGACTTGTGATGAAAGTACAATGATTTTCACAATTTTTTATGGTTTATTGTGAAGAAGGTTTATGGGGGCAGATATAGTCAGGTCTGTATGTGATTTAATTACCATGTGAAGTCATCAAAAGAAGCTAGATGCTTGACATGCTAATGAGTAAACATGGTTGCTGGCTTAGCATATAAGGTGTGAAGGGAATTTGCATTTTTAGATAAATGAAGGGATTTTGGGATTTCAAAGGAATCTTAGTCTGTTTACAAGTAGGCAGATAGGCAGGGCTAAGGAGTGTTTATTTTTCCCAAAGGTTACTGACAATACTGGCAACATGAAAGTTTTTATTATGAGGAAGATACAGTTTCAAAGACATATGGAACAATAAAATTTACATATTAAAAAGAGAAACATATTTAAAGGAGAATGAAAGGCAATGTGGGAAGAAGGCCAAGTAAGATCTAACAGGAGTGTGTGAAATAGCCTTAATGAAGCCTCCAGACATGTGTGCATGAATCTGCTATATATCAAAATTGAAGATGGGGAAAAGCCATTTGGAATTCCACTGGCAGGTTCGTATTGTGTTAACTTGCTGGTTCTGTTTTAAATATAAAATCTATTTTGGACCGTTGCCTTAAAGGGTATGTAACTGGGAGTCAGGTTATTAGGAATTTTAGGAATTATTATAGTAGTAAGTAATTGTAGTCTTCTGTATGTGCTTGAAATATTTTATTTTGTTAATAAGTACTAAGTAATAACTTGAACTAGAGGCAACAGAAAAAGAAGAAAAAGAAAGGGCCAAGCACAAACTTTGTGCATGCGCATGAGTGAGCACTTCATAGTCTCCCTGAGACATAGAGCTGCCACAGGGAAATGAAGAGATATGAAAAAAATCATTTTAAAAAAATGTAATGAAACATGTTCTCTCAGGGACATGTTATTAATGAAAAAATTAAAGTTTTTATTTTATTTTTATTTACTTTTGGAAACCTCATCCCGCCCATGGATGAGGTTTCCAAAAAAATGCAAAGGCTGCTTGGCCTTTTCACCTGCCCGTCAACCATTAGGTTGGACAGGCAGCGAAAAATTTAATTTAATTGATTATTTAATGGCCCTAACAGGCCCTTTAATTGTCAGCGGCTGCTCTGCCCATTCCGGCATGCACCTGCTGACTGAACTATCATGCGACTACGCGTTGACGTTGGCACGTTCAGCTGACTTCAAAATGCATCATTTCACGCTCAAGCGGGTTGGGCGCATGCCCACCCACCAAATGAAAAGTTCTGCCCTAAAGATCTTGGTAGATTTATTACTTCTGAATTTAAGTGCACACCTCTCCTCATAATAAATATAAATTGCAAAAGTGCTGGGATAGCATGACCTCGTGGATTTGGTCTGCCTGGCACACATCACCTGCTACATCATAACACTGTAACAGGTGGCAGATTTCAGTGAGGGCCTCCTTAGTGAAGTGAAATACTCTTCCTCACTGAGGTTCAAGTTGCAAAACTGCTCCCTGAACACACATGTTGATATGGCCTTCTGCTGAGAACACTCCACCCGTCCCCACTCCTCCTCTTCCAGCAACTTGTCCTGCTCTGTGTCACCTCCGGTCATTCATGTGGTTTGTGCTGAACATTGAAGTCAGGGCAAAGTTCTTCAGCACATGCCACACCTCGCGAGAGAAAGTGTCTAACAATGACTGATTGGTGTCAGTGGTACATCATCATCTATGTCATATATTAGCATATCCCATGTGTTAACTCTTACATGACACCTTTCCCCTGCCCAAGTATGCTTTGCAGTTTTTTAACATTAACATCAAAATATATCTTCAACAATTTACATTGTAATTCTGAAATCCTTTTTCAAACTACAGATTCTAGCCAACTCCAACTCCTATCTCCCCATCCCAAGTCAGAGTACTGGGGATTCAATCTCCCTCAGTATTCTCAGCCCTTAAGGAAGATGCCTTGGAGACATGAGGGCTTTTTTCTGGAACTGGTAGAACATCATCAACTGCAGAATAGGAAATACATTTATCATCATAGCTGCCAGCTTTGCTGGGAAGCAGAGTATAGGTTGCAGAATGACTGAACTGCAAGGACACCAAAGAGTTTTCAATGAAGGACTGATCCAAAGGAAAATATGGAAGCAAATCGATCTTTGAGCCTTCTGGGACTAAAAGAGAAGAACTCAAGACACTCTGTGGTTCATGTTGCTCCCTCAAAGGACTCCGGGAAGAAGCTTCAGAAGAGATATCCTCTTCAAGGAAGACTGTCACAGCCATATCATCCACTGTGCTTTAAGACTGCCCAATCTAAAAAGTTTGATATCATTTGCGTTCAACAGCTTTCATTTACACTTATTTGAAATCAATTGTGCCCAAAAGCAATCATTTGCTCAACAAAGGTCTTTCTGGTTAGCAGTGTTTAGGGTTTAATTTCCTCTCTGTGATATTTTTAGAGGGAAAGGGGGAGGGGGAAGGTGGAGAGGGAATGGGGAGGGGAGAGGGAAAGTGGGGAAAGGGGAAGGGGGAAGGGGAAAGAGGGAAGGTTGGAGGAAGTGGGTAGGGGGAGTGATGGGAGAGGGGGCAGAGGAGGGAGGGATGGGGAGGGGAGTGGAGGGTGGAGAGGTGAAGGGGAGGGAGTGAGGGATGGATGGGGTGGACAGGGGATGGAGGGACGAGGCAGGAGGGAAGGGGACGAAGGAGGGTGGGAGGGATGGATTGGGGGAAGGGAGAGGGTATGAAGGAGGGAAGGAGGGGTGGGTAGAAGTAGGGAGGAAGAAGGTGGAATAAGAGAGGTCATTTAACATCATTTAACATCAATTGCACTCAAAGTCAATCATTTAGCTATCATTTAATATTACAAGCACCATAACCAACATCAGTGTCATCAGTTGCCTCAAACCACAACACTCAAATATTTGTGATTAGCAGCATCACTTAAGTAAAAATGATCATGGAGTTTATTTTCCATATTTCTGAATTTTGCCATCTTCAAACATTATAAAGCTGAGATAACTTTAGAAAAAGCAGACCTGTTTTGATTAGGTGCTTTTAAGTTTTTCTTGATAACCTATAGGTACAGCACAACCCTGCACTGCTGCACCCCCAGCCCCTCCCACCATGCCCACCCAACCACCCCCTACCCCACCACCACTCGCCACCCCCCTGCAGCAGATAGCAGGTGCTACCTCTCCATCAACCCCATCCCCCAGAGCAATTTCCTGCCCCACCAACACCTGCCGAGCAATTTTCTCTACCACCAGTCCCCCTGAGCAATTTCCCCCAACATCCCCCCCCCACCAACACCCCCCCTCCACCAAACCACAACCACCCCCCCCCCCACCCCCCAACACCACCCCCCCCACCCCCCAACCCCTTCCCTGCCCACCCCAGAAACCCCACCCTGGATCAATTTTCTTCTGACCCTCCAAAATTTCAAAAGACAAATATTTCAGGTAGGATGAGCCAACATAAGGCAGTAATAGGTCATATGACCAAAAGCTTGATCAAAGAGGTAAAATGGATTTTAAAAATTCAGGGAAAATCACGGACCGCTTTCCCCACAATGCAGGCTTCTGACCCCTATTTAACACTGACATCCTGAAGCCTGTGGGAAAATTCCTCACCTGGGTGTCTGAAATTGAGGGTGGGGTGTTATGGTTGTGCCAGCTGTGAACCTTGTCACTGGCATGGCTGGAAAATTCCAGCAGGAAGGTCTTTCAATCCTTTGCACTTACCTTGATAAGTATAAAATCCAAATCAGAAAAATACACCCATTCCCTACCCCCCTCCATATTGCAGCAGTTCTCTTCCTCCCTCCCCCAACCCCTGGCTCTACCCTCCCACCTTTTTTATTCCTCCCCCTTCCTCCCTTCTTCTCCTTCATCCCCTCTCCCTCCCCCCCATCCATCCCTCCCACCCTCCTTCATCCCCTTCCCTCCCCCTCATCCCTCCCTCCGCTGTCCACCCCACATCCATCTCTCACACCCTCCCCTTCACCCCTCCACACCTCCCCATCCCTCTCTTCTCCACACCCTCTCCCATTACTTCCCCTCCCCATTTCCTCCAAACTTCCTCCCTTCCCCATCCCCCTCCCACTTTCACTCTCCCCTTCCCCTTCCCCCACTTTTCCTCTCCCCTTCCCATTCCCTCTCCACCTCCCCCCCAGCCTTTTCCCTCTCCCCACCCACTTTCCCTCTCCCCTGCTTTCCCCTTCTCCCTCCCCACCCCGCTCCCCACCCTCTCCCCCTTTCCCCTTCCCCTTCCTCCTCCCCTTTCCACTTCCCCTCCCCCCTCCCCTTTCCTACTCCCCCTTTCCTCCTCCCCCTTTCCTCCTCCCCTTCTCTCTCCCCCTCCCCTTTCCCTCTCCTCCCCTTTCCCTCTCCCCACTTCACTCCTTTTCCTCCTTTCCCCTTTCCCTTCAACCCCTCTACCTCTCCCTTTCCCCTCTCCCCCTTCCTTTTCTTCCTCTCTTCCCCTTTCTCCTCTCCCCTATTCCCCTCTCCCTCTTCACCCCTCCCCCTTTCCCCTCCCCACTCTCTCTCCGCTTGCCCCCTTCCGCTCACCCCATCTCCTTTTTCCTCTTTCCCTTTCCCCCTACCCCTTCCCCCCCCAGAGGTGGGAGGGATTCGAGACTGGAACAGAAGGGTATCGAAACTGTAGGGGGTGTGTGGGGGGGGGGGGGAGAGGATTGAGACCCTGAGACCAGTGTCCAGGGTGTTGGGGGGCGGAACACTTTAGATTCTAAGACCAGAGGGGTGGCCTATAGACCCTGAAACTGATGGGGATCAGGTGGTGCTCTCAAGTATGTACTATATAGCGGAATGATATTTTTGGACCAAATGAAAAGCTGAATAAATTAAGATATTGTTTAAGTAAGTAATTTCCTTGTGTTTTTCAATATTGGCTGCTGAGCACATTTGATAGCTTTGAGCCCGCTAGATATAATTTTGAGCGC
Organism: Carcharodon carcharias; assembly: GCF_017639515.1. Classification (NCBI taxonomy): domain Eukaryota; kingdom Metazoa; phylum Chordata; class Chondrichthyes; order Lamniformes; family Lamnidae; genus Carcharodon; species Carcharodon carcharias. The sequence goes on along the minus strand of NC_054480.1, from coordinate 66,435,094 downwards.
ACTGGATACAGCTTTCAAGGGCAATCGATAGCTTTGAGCGCACTATCAAATTTGATGTCAAATTCATTCCAAATGTGAACCTTTGATGTCAAATTGTAATTGATAGCATTGAGTACACTTGAAAGCAAAAATAATGTTAAAATTTTCAGGCAGGGTGAAGAGGCATTGAAGATCTGAGAACACAATGAATTTAGATGATGAAGGAAAAAATGACCAAATTCCTGGAAGACTGGCAGCAAAAGAAGAAGAGATGATTTCCCAATGATATTTCTTGAGGACTATTTAATTTTTGTAGGCAGTGGTAAGAGAGCCACATTGTTCTCCGTATGAGGTTGCTCCACTATGAGCAAGGGAAGAATTGCTGAGAATAAGGAGATAAGACAGCCTCTTCTTCTGTAGTGAGACAAATTTCTTGCAGACAATCATCTCTGGGACAAGATCGCTGTACAGGATTCTGCAGCTTCAGAAGTGCTAAAGATTCTGCCACAGCTTCTGTGCTGACCTCCAGCTCTGAAGGGAAGAAGACTTTCAACTGGAACTAGAGTATGGGCATAAATTGACTTTCACCCTTGGAAGGTACCAGCTCTTGAGCAGTGTGATCCTCTGTGGACTCTAACCTGGACTCAGGCAAAGCATGCTTTGTGGAAGAATCTTCATGAACAACAGGAGACAAAGTAAGCAATACACTGGTAAATTCAGTGGAACTAAGATTTGAATGTTGCCCAGCCATTGGACACCTCGCTCTTTAAAAAGGATATCAGGGACTTCATATGGTACATCCATCAACAGTAAAGTTGAATCATTTTCCATGACCTCAGCTCCAAGAGATCACTCAGTACTGAGATCCTTCCTCATCACTCTCTGGAAAGAGTCAATTCAGGACCAGCAGGTCTTCATGGGGATGGTCACCATCTCCTGCAGCGCCTACTGTATCCACCGCCTCTGGCCTTACTCTGTGATTAACTGAGGGATTCATAACTTTAATGTCTGCCTTTGGTGTAATGGATGGTATCTTGGTGAAAGAGGGAACTTACTGTCAATTGTATAAACTTCCTGAGCTTCTGAAGGCTGAATTTCCACTGTTTCTAAATGTAAGAACGAAGATTGTTGCATGAAAGACAATGATTCATCTGAATGGTAGGGATCATCTGCTTTTTCTATGATTTCTAGAAATATGGCAATCTCATTACTCACAGCAGATGCTGATTATGGAAAACATAGGGAGAATCAATGATCTGTTACCCCTTGTAACTAACAGGGCAACAATCCTGAGTTTAATCTTGTAACTTGATGTTTGATGGATAAAGGGTCATTCGCTGAAGTCGGTCAAGGTCATCTGCTAATATGTTAACACTAGCTCCAGTATCAATTTTGAAGGTGGTAGTGAAGCCTTGAACTGTAACGAATCAGTAATCTGGAAGAAGACTAATTACTTCTGCAAGAAACTGTGTAGATTTGTTTTGTTCTTGACTTTCCATTTCCTGGAAAAAATGGCCCATAACTTCCGTGTTCCCCAGTGTCGGATTTGGGTGATACCCCAAAGATGTGCTGGGGAATCCCTATGGCAAGTTGCAGGCAAGGGTTTGCACGGCAATTGCCCAGAAGTACATACTTCCTCTGGGCAATTGCCCTGCTCTGGGAACCATCCGAAAATGCATTTTACATCACAAACTTCAATGGTTCCGCCGGGGTTATACTAATAGTTACCCAGAAAAAGTTAGAAGAATTAAAACCTCTTCTAACTTCTGGGTAACTATAGTAAAGACCCAGACTGACACCACAGGACTCCACCACACCCCTGCTCCCCCCACCCCCCCACACGAGACTGCCTCTCCTTTGGCCTCCAACAAACCCACCCCACCGACCTCGGACACCCCCCCACAACCTCCGACAACCCTGCCTTACACCCCCTACCTACCTCAGACCACCCCGCTGAACTCAGACTCCACCCCCCGGCTTCAGACCCCACCCGAACTCAGACACCCACCCCCCCAATTCTTCGGACCACCCCATGGATCCGCCCCCCCCCCCACCCCCCCCCCCCACCCCTCCCGACCCCCCCCGACCTCCAAACACTCCCACCCCCCCGACCTCCAAACACCCCCACAACCTCAGACCCACTCCGACGTCGGACCGCTCCCTGACCTTATGGACCCCCCAACCTCAGACCCCCAACCTCGGGCCACTCCCAACCCCCAAATACTACCTACTTGCCTCAGACACTTAGCTTGCCCGGCCTGTCAATTTCCCTGGCCCTTTAAACTTACCTGCTTTACGGCAGCAAGTGCCGTAAAAAATGGGGCGTGGCCCCTTTGAACACACTGGATCTAGACTTCGTTGGGGCCTGCGAGGATTCTATTGATGCAGGCCCTAAGCAGCTCTGATGATCGGAAGTGGCAATGCAATTTTCAACACCAGGTAAGTGTGCATTTATTTCTTCTAATTTCTGTGGGGCAGCACTTTCCGACGCTAGTTGGAGCTTACGGCCCATTATGTTTCATAAATGCTTTCTGGTCTTTGACTTTGATTAAGGTTATTGCATTTGCAGAAATGCTTGAAGCGCCCAGTTTTGCCAAACTGAGCGCATTCCATGCCCTTTGCTGGGCATCCCTGCTGGGTTTCCATGCCACAACGCAAGCATCTCAAAGTGGTTGCCAGCTTGGGGTTTTGTGCCCTTTCCTTTTGTTTGATGGGCTTTCATATGGGCGGGGCAGCCAACCATTGGGCTACCCAATCTATGGGGTCATCTGAAGCCTCAAAGTTGCCACGAATTATAACCCAATTAAACGCTCTAAATGCAGCCTGCCTCGCACGCTGGACCACTTGATCCAAAGTAAGATCATCTTTGGTCTGCAGAAAGTCAGAGTTTTTTATTCCTGGCACCCACAACTATGTGATCACACATTAACACTTCCTTCAGCACCCTGTATTCACAAGAAATAACTAGGCAATATAGGTCTGTTAGGAATAAGTTAATCAATTCCTCAGGTTGTTGCGTGCTTGTTGAATTACTGAATTTTGCTTCGGGAGTGAATAGGCATCAAAGGCTTTAATAATGGAGACAAAATCCACCATGGCCTCTTGTATACCTTGCCTTAGGAGAATGTTGTCTGCTATTGGAGCTACTGCATAAAGAAAGGAACTAACTTGAAGCTTTGGCTCTTTTTCATGAAAACCTGACATTGCTTGGTACCAGAGAAAATGGTGTTTCCATATCTCCCACTGCTGGCAACTCTGTGCCCTCACGGCAGTCAAAAGGGTGGGGCAAGGGCTGCTCTCTAGACACGGTCATCATTACCTCTCTCCAGTGTGCCTCCTTCTACCACTGAAATTTCTCGAGCTATTTTGAAAGGTTTATTCCCTCTGTGGTTCCTTCTTTAACACCAATGTGTTGCTTTACATCGATGTCTCCATCGCTGTTGCAATTTGTGTTCTTCTGTCTCGAACTCTATGTGTAGGATTTGGTTCTTAGGCAGACTGTAAACATACTCTGGTATCTGCTTAACACTTGTTTATTCATACTACACTAAACTGGTTACAAAGTAGACACGTTGCACCTCGAATTGATTCCAACATGTCTCTCAGGAGTCTAACACCTGACTGACTAATGTCAGTGGTACATCATCACCTATATCATACACAAGCATATCTGTAAACCTTACACTGCAGTGGCTAGCACCAGAAATAGACACATTTTCGAGGTAAAACAGCACCTTGTTGTGCCAACAAAACAGACAGCATGCATCTGAATTTTGTGGCCCATGTATCTACTGGACCGGATGCATTGTTGTTGGATTGAGCTGGTTGCTCATTGTGTAGTTTGCTTGAGGAAGAAGCTAAGCAATTTAAATATGAAAATATGTTCAATCTGTTCAAGTGTGTTTTAATGGCAGTTTATAGAATTTAAATGTTAGTTGGCTCCAGATATTGTTTCTTCAGGGACTTATTAGCCTATCCGTTTCAAATCAATTGGGGCAATTTTTGTTTTGGCACAGATGAGGTTTCCTGTCCAACGTTATCAGCAGGAGACTCAACCATTTACATTGAATAAGTGAACTGCCAATGCTAAATATGCTTCTTACCTTATTGGCAGTTTGCTGATTGGGAGGGTGACAAATCCTGCAGGACAGTTGCTACTTAAAGGCATAAAAACAGAAAATGCAGGGAAAATGCAACAGTCTCTATGGAGAGTGAGAGTGAGATCATTGACCTGAAACATTAGCAGTTTTTCCCTCTCCACAGATGCTGCCTCACCTGCTGACAATTTTCCAGCATTTTCCTTTTTTAATTTCAGATTTCCAGCAGCAGCAGCATTTTGCTTGTGCTACTTAAAGGCAATCTGCAGCTGTGCTTGGCGATTAGTTGCACTTTTTTTATAGTAGTTAGTGGTTTGTGTACTTTTGAAACAGCTGTCATTCAGGGCTCTCCAGTGCACTTTGTCCATAAAATCCAAAATTCAGTTGCTTCTTTTTGGCTTTATCTACCTATAGCTTGTATTTGAAGTTAGCAATTATAGTTTGTAAAGACAGCTGTTTTATAAGGAATTTCTGAATTTAATTGTTGTGCATGAGTTCAAGATTCATGGAACTTACCACTGAAATCAATGAGAGGACAGTGGTAGTTGAGGGCCTAACATGTGGCAGACAAAACAAATCCTTTAAACACAGACTTTACACTTGGCTTCCTTGCCAAAGTGTGAGGAGTTTGTTCACAGGGCTTGTTCTCAGATACACTCACTGATTTGGAGGTTATTTCTACTACTTTGGAGTCCAATGTGTATTTTAGAAGAATCTAGGGAAGACATCACTGCACATGATTTGTTGGGGAAAGAGGAGGAACCTGGATTCTGCTTCTTGGCAGATAGCCAATATAATTCCTATATTTAAAAAGGGGTCAGAACATGTGCAGACAATTATAGATCTGTTAGCTTAACAATGGTGATAGGAAACATAATTCTCTCCCTACTAAAGGAGAAAATAAATGAACAATTTGAAGCAAAAAATATATAATAATGACTAGCCAGTATGGGTTTCAAAAGGGAAATCCTTGCTCCACCTTATTTAGTTTCTTGAGGAGGTAACAGAGACAGTAGACAATGGTAATACAGTAGATGTAATTTATCTGGATTTTCAGAAGGGTATCAATAAGGCCCTTAAATAGATTAATGAATGAGGTCAGAGAATGTGGAGTCTGGAAGCAAGTGGCAGATAGATTGCGAGCTGGCTTCAAAATAGAAAGCAAAGAATGGGAGTAAAGGGTAATTATTCAGTGTGACAGAAGGTATTTCACAAGGATTAGTACTAGGACCATTGCTATTCACAATGTATATTAACGATTTGGACTTTGAAATCGAAAATACAATTTTTAAATTTATGGATGACACCAAGTTGATGAGGGCAGTCAATACTGAAGACTGTAGCAAATTAGAGAGCCATTAATAAACTTGCAGAATGTGGATCTCACTATCAGAGGGAGTGGTGAAGCAAATGGTATAGATGCATTTAAGAGGAAGCTAGACAAGCATATGAGGGGGAAGGGAATAGAGGGTTATAAGGATGGATTTAGATAAGGTAAGATGGGAGAAGGCTCAAGTGGAGTATAAGTGCCAGCTTGGTCTGATTGGGCCATGTTTCTGCATCATATATCCTATGCAACCAATGTAATCCTGTGTAATGCACTTGATCTCCACTTCCCAGTTGTCAACCTTCAGTTCACCATGCTTATGTAGCTTCATCTTAGACCTTAGGTAAGCAGCAAGAAGCAGCAGCAACACCAACAAAAGCAGCAGCAGCCTACTACTCAACCCTTTGCCACTCCTTAAGATAGAGGGGATAAGCACACAGGTCTAAATCACCAGGAGTGATACCCCCAACGCAGGTTTTACAGACTGGGTATAAGCTTGCTGGCCATTTTTGAACATCAGTGCATTAGGAAACTCAGTGCTTCACATCAGGTGGTTGCTGACATTTTCAGCCTTCTGGAAGAAGACCTCTTGCTAAATAAATTAGGTGCAATTATTCAACTTATATTTGGTCTCCCCAGTGTAGAAGTGATTACATCATGAGCATCACTGAACAGAGTATGCAACATTGAAGTTCACATGGATAAACCCATGTTTCATCTGGAAGGAATGTCTGGGGTCTTGAACAGTCCTAAGAGAATAGCTGAAAGGGAACATGTTGCATCTCCTATTGCACAGGAAGGTGGCGTGTGAAGCTGAACAGCTGTTTATGGTGTTTGAAGAGTGGGTTAGGGTGTTGTAGAGGGAATAGTCCATTTGGAATGCTGAAAGGGGAGGAAAAGATGTGTTTGGTAGTGGCATCCGGCTGAAGGTGGTATCCATTGATTAGGAGACTGTGGGATGGAAGGTAAGGACAAGAGAAATCCTACTATACTTCTGGGAGGGAAGGGAAGGGTTGAAAGCTTAAGTGGGGAAATAGGACAGACATAGTCGAGGGCCCTTTCAATCACAGTGGAGGGGAATCCTCAGTTGATGAAAGAGGAAGACAATATTGGAAGCACAATGTGGAAGGTAGCATTGTCAGAACAGAGGCAATGGAGATGGAAAAAATGGGAGAATAAGATAGAGTCCTTACAGGAAGCAGGATGGGAAGGAGTACAATCCAGGGAGCTATGGAATTCAGTGAACTAATACGAGATATTGGTTGATTGCCTATTCCCAGAAATTAAGGCCGAGAGGTCAAGGAAGGGAAGGAAAAAGTTGGAAATGGACCACATGCAGTACCAGGGAATGGTGGAAAATAGAAGCAAAATTGATGACATTTTCTAGTTCAGGCCAAGAATAAGAAGCAGCACTGATAGCATCAATGTATTAGAAAAGGAAGTAAGGAAGGAACTGCATAGGACAAAAACAAAGAATGATTAACGTATCCTACATAAAGGCAAGCATAGCCAGAACCTACATGGGTCACAGAGAAACACCTCATACTGGAAGTTAGTGGAGTCAAAGGCATTCAACGTAACATCAAGTTCAACCATGTCTGCCCCGTGCTTACAGCTCTGGCTCCCAACAACTTCTGCCTTTGAAAGAGGGTGGTAACGGATCAATAATCTTAATTCTGGCCCAACACAGGTCCATTCTCTCAAATAGAAGTGGTTTTAATTCTTCTAATTTTTCCTGGGTAACTGTTTTGGTAAGACACTCAGAACCATCCAAAGTTTGTGATTTAAATCATACTTTCAGATGGTTCCAATTGCAGGGCAATTGCCCAAAGGAAGTTTCAATTTCCCAGGCAATTGCCAGACAATCATTACCTGGGGACTTCCAGCAGGGGAGGGGAGGTTCCCCAGGGCATTTTTAGGGTAGCTCCCTGTTACGACACGCCAGAGACCAGAGGTTAGGGGCCATTAAAAGTGAAAATATCATTTCCACCATTCCTTATGCTTTTCAACCCACACATGGAACCACAGAATATCTACATTGCAGAAGAAGACCATCTGGCCCATCGTGACTGCCCCGGCTCTCCGAACTCACCTGATTGCATTCTCCCACCTTCTTCCCATAGCCCTTCACATTCTTCCTTTTCAGAGAAGAATCCAATTCCTACTTGAATACTTCAGTTGAACCTGCCACCACCACGTTCTCAGACATAACATTAGAGATCCTGACCACTCGCTGTATGGAAAAAGTTTCCCCTTATACCACTTTTGCTTCTTTTGCTAATTACTTTAAATTTGTGCCCTCTTGTCCTTGATCCTTTCACTAGCGGGAACAGTGTCTGCCTATTTACTCTGTCCAGACCCCTCATGATTTTGAATGCATCTATCAAATCTCCTCACAGACTTCTTTTCTCTAAGGAAAACAGTTTCAACTTCTCCAATCTAACTTCATAACTGAAGTTCCTTACTCCTGGAACCATTCTCGTGAATCTTTTCTACACTTTCTCCAATGCCTTCACATTCTTCCTAAAGTTTACGCCCAGAACTGGATGCAATACTCCAGCTGAGGCCGAACTAGTTGCCAATACAAGCTTAACATAACCTCCTTGTTCTTTACTCTATGCCTCTACTAATAAAAACCAGAATACTGCTTGCTTTATTAACTGCTCTTTCAACCTATTCAGCTACAATGACTTATGCACATATACACCAAGGCCTCTCTGGTCTTCCACTCCCTTTAGAGTTGTACCCTTTATTTTATATTGTCTCTCCATGTTCTTCCTACCAAAATTAATCACTTCAGATTTCTCTACATTGAACTTAATCTGCCACCTGTCTGTCCATTCCACCAGCTTGTCTATGTCCTTCTATCCACCCACAGTTCGCAATGCTTCTGAGTTTTGTATCATCCACAATTTTGAAATTGTTCCTTGTACACCAAGACCTAGGTTATTAATACAGTAGGGGTTCCAATAATAACTCCTGGTGATCACCGCTACAAACCTCCCTCCAACCCCAAAAAACATGCATTAACCATTACTCTCTGGCCAGGATTTTCCACCCCTGTCCTTGGTGGCGAGAGCGGGGAATCTTACAAGAATGCCCTAGTGTCATTTCCCAAAGATGTAAATCCAGGACGCAGTTGTCCCCTCCCCCGATCAATGGCGGGGAGTGTTTCCTGCTGTCGAATGTCGAGAACTTAATCATAATAAATTAACATCTAATAATTGTGGCTACACGCTAGAATCACTCCCCCCACATCAAATTTAAATCCCACATCAGCATGATTTCACAACAGTGTGATTTACAATTGCCTTTAAAGGTGTGAACTTGGTGACCTCAACTTCGAGGGGAACTCAAGGTAAGTACACACAACTTTGTGCAGCACGCAGCATAATCCCAGTGGCCCTGTGGATTGGTGGGGGGGGGATGGTGGGTGGGCAAGTCCCCGTAGCAGTATCTTCGTGGCTGGCTTGTGGTGCTAGGGCAAGGGCAACAGTAAAAAGGGGGAGAAGGCTACCTCAGAACAAGGGACACAGTGCTGGGGTGAGTGGGAGGAGGGGGTCATGACAGCACCAACTGAAGTTTGAGCACAAACACATGCAGAGGGATGGTGGGGGGGGAAGGAAAACAGCTAGGGTAATAAAACATGTCAAAGATGAGCACTGTACACAGCTGAGAACATTTAGTTTGAGCTCAGTGGACATGCTTGGAGTCAGCCTAGTCAAGCAATTGTGCTGACTTGAGCAGCACTAATTCCTCACAGTGCTAATGATTACTCCTCTACTGTTAACCCCTCGCTTGCGCACTTCAAACTTGAATGAGTGCTATAGTGCTGCAGAACTATTGCATGACTGGGCAAGCCTGAGGATCCTACTGGGAAATGTAGCCATTGAACACTTACAGAGGAGTGTGCTCCTTATCCCTTGCATTATCTTTCATTTGATATTGTAAAGTCATCTTCATGGTACAAGCAAACGGCGAAGCCTTGGAGTCCAGGTTAGGAAAATGCCTGAGATGAGAGTTCAGGATGCAGTCAAATGGCCGAAGCTGCCGCCACTTGGTCATGTGGTGTAGGGCGGTGCTAGGTTTGGGCATGATGAGCCATCATGTGCACTAAACATGGGCATCCATATGGTGGCCTGGACTCTCCGGCATTTGTTAAGGGCCCTTGAGAGGCAGCCACAGGTGATGACTTGACCAAGAGTGGTCCTCAGGAGACAATTGCTGACCCTCGTGTCTCCCTCTTTGATACTGCGGTGAGGAGACCATCAGCAGGGTGGAGTCTGGTGATCTCGCTGTCTGACTGATTGCTAATAGGCAGGAAAGAAGAGGGAGAAGAACGTGACAGAGGCGCCTGGCTCACCAAAGGGAGAAGCAGAACCCTGAAGACCAAGAGGCGGCACGGCCTCCTCCACACACAGAGGATGAACCCCACAGAGCCGTCGTTCATAGGCGCATCGCTAGACCCAGGTTCTACAGACTGCGTATGAGCTACCTGCAAATGAGTGAAAACCAGTGTTGCTGATGGCTGCACATGTCAAACGAACTGGTCACACACATATGCCATCTTCTTCAGGATTTGGCACCACAGGGACTCTGAGGGCATCCACTGCCACTGGCAGTTAAAGTTACCGCTGTGCTTTATACAGCAGTGGCTCCTTTCTGGACTCCACTGGGTGCCTTTTGCAGGATCTCACAAGCCTCCACCCACATGTGTATTCAGGAGGTCACGGACGCCCTTTTTGCCAAGGCATGTACCTTTCTCAATTTCAACACGGATCAGGCAAGCCAGGAAGCAAGAGCGCTGGGATTTGTTCAGATTTCCAGATTCCCACAGGTGCAGGGTGCCATCGACAAGAAGACACTAGCCAAGCTTCTGGTAGGTCATGATTTTCACATGCTGCTGGCCATTTTTAAGCCATCATCACCATTCAATGAGAATGTTAGGGTGAAAGCAGAAGAAATTACAAAGTGACAAGGTAAAGCAAAAGCAAAATTCACAAGTTAAAAGGTGCAAGGGAACCACAAGTTGAAGTTGGAGATTGGGTTTGCATCAAACAGCCAAATTGTGACCACAAATTCAAATCATCTCTATCTGGACCAAAGAAAATCAAGTGGTTGCTTAGTACCAGCATTTATCTGTTAGTTGATAATAGTAAGTAGAAAATGAAATGCTTGATTGCGCGTAAATCAGGATATTTTGAGGACAGTGATTATGAGGATGCATTTCCTTTTCTGATGAGCAACTGTGATGTTGATCATCCACATCATTGAGTTGATCATGCAGAAGTACAACATCAAATACATGATTCTCAGCGCAGTCATCAGAGACCTTCATATCTCAAAGACTATTTTTATACTTTAAGAAAACAGACAAGCTGAATTCTAAGAATTCAATCTATAAACGTTTGTTGTTTAGGATGGTTAATTTAAAATAAGGTCTTTTTTTACAAGGGGGAGAAGCTGTAATGTTCAATTGCTCATCAATTGTGTTTGATTGTGTGAGTCTGCTCACTATGCTTGATTGGTTAAGCCTTGGTGGGAATTCAGAAAAGTAAAGAAACTGTAGAAGTCGCCGGGAGCTGGAGCTGTTAGTATGGAGCAGACATTTTAAAATACTGAATAAAACCTGCTACATACATAGAGGCTAGTGTCACCTCTGCATAACAAAGAAATATTAAAATACTCAACACTGTCATTACCAGCTCGCAATTTGCCATGCAAAATATTTTTTGGAAAGTCTCAATGCAAGTCTAACTGAAGGTGTCATTGGAATGTGTGTAAGGGTGAGGTGGAGTACATGAATGTTCGGCACAAGTCCTGAATGCCAGGGAGTGCTGCTGGGTGAGAGGCTGAAGTGCGTACATCGAACAGCGTGACAGGTTGGTGATGGGGTGGGTAAATGCTCTTTGAAAATGAATTCACTGACCTTGATGACCCATGTGAGGTCATTAAATGGCATTGCTGCCAAGTCCTCGAGACCAGACCTCCTGCATAGACCTCCCTGGTCATTTACACCCATTCCCTTCGAAGGTAGGTTCTTGAGAACCTCCTGGCCCTGCACAGAAACATGACATCTCTCTTCCTGTCCATCTCCACTATTAAGGCCTCCAGCACCACATCCATGAATGTAGGCACTCTCTCTCTTTTCCCTGTTGCTCTATTTGTGCAGCTGCAACATGCAGGCAATATCATTACAGGCAGCCAGCAGCAGATCCCTTCCTATGAATGCTGCTTTCTTCCATTGAATGCAATTCCCCCTTATGAGGGGTAGACTGCCTTTAAGTGGAGCAATCTGCCCTACACCATGTACTCCTTGTGAATGCTGCTCTGTACCCTGCTGAGCACATAGCCAGCCAACAACAAGAGCCCCACTTGGACCAACACTACAATCAGGTAAATGAGGGAGAAACACCAATGTTTGCATGCTCCTTGGCTCAACAGAGACAGACACAGGCAGGTCGCAAAGCAAAATCCAAAAACAGGCCATAATGATTTTAGCATTTCTGGTCTAACTTTCAAATGGATATAGCCTTAGTCTGAACTCCCATTAACTCCAAACTCTTACAAGTATCAAACTGCACTACCCTCACAAAATTATGGAAGAAACCTCCTGTCTAACTGTATCCCAAGGCTGAGTTCTCTCTCTAAGGCTAGGTACCGCACACATTCTTGGCCTTTTGCGCTCCATTGGTCCTCACAGTCCTTAAAGAGATATAACTGCAACCATGGAATGATAAAAACAAATAGCTGACATAAATAGCTTAAGCATCTGCTGGAGGCACAGCTGTGCATCCATGAGGCTGAGAGTTACATGGATAGCGCGTTCTTTGATGTGGTCATCCCACAGCTTAAGAAAGTGCATTCAGTGAAGGAATGGGTGACCACCAGTCAGAGGAAGGGAGGGACACAGGTAGTCAGGAAAGCCCAGGGGGCATCTCACTTAAGAACAGTTTTTCTGTGTTGGAAAACAGTGAGAGTGACGGTTCCTCTGGGGAGTGTAGCCAGAGCCCAGCTGCACAAGGGGTGAGGAGAGTGAGAGGAAGAGCAATCGTGGTAGGAGAGTCAATAGTGAGGAGTGCAGACAGCCATTTCTGCTGCCATAGACGTGACTCCATGTTGGTGTGTCACCTCCCTGGGCCCAGGGTCATGGATGTCACAGAACGGCTGCAGGGCATTCTGAAGGAGGGAGGGCAAACAGTCAGAGATCATGGTTCATATGGGTATCAATGACATAGGTAGAAAGAGGGATGAGGACCTACAACAAGAATTTAGGAAGCTAGGTAGCAGATTGAAAAGCAAGACCTCAAACGTTGTAATCTCTGGATTACTCCCAGTGCCACGTGCTAGTGAGTATAGGAATAGGCAGATACAGCAGATGAATGAGTGGCTGAAAAAGTTGGTGCAGGAGGGAGGGCTTTAAATTCCTGGATCACTGGGTCCATTTCTGTGGAAGATGGGACCTGTATAGGTCCGATGGGTTGCACATGAACTGGAACAGGACCAACATCCTTGTGGGGGGTTTTGCTCGTGCTGTTGGTGGGGGTTTAAACTAATTTGGCAGGGAGATGAGATACAGAGTGGAGGTATAATAGAGGGTGATACACAGACAAGTATATAAGAAAAACACAGTCAGTCTGGAAGGCAGAGCATATATAGTCAAGTTAAAGCACAAGGGAGCATGGCTGGATGGCATTTATTTTAATGCAAGGAGTCTTGTGAGTAAGGCAGATGAGTTGAGGGTGTTGATTAACACATGGGGATATGATATCATTGGTATCACGGAGACATTGTTGAGGGAGGGGCAGGGCTGGTAGCTCAATATTCCAGTGCATAGAATCTTCAGGACAGATGGGGAGGGGGTGTAAAAGAGGAGATGGGGTCTCAATATTGATCAAGGAGTGAATTACTGCAATAAGGAGGAATGATATCTTAGAATGTTCCTCAAATGAGGCCATATGGATAGAACTTAAAAACAAAAAGGGGGCAATCACATTGCTGGGAGTATACTATAGACCCCCCAACAGTCAGAGAGAGATAGAAGGGCAGACATGAATGCAAATTTCAGAGAAGTGTAAAAATATTAGTGTAATGACAGGAGATTTCAACTTCCCCAATATTAACTGGGATCGACAAAGTGTGAAGGGCTTAGAGGGGGCAGAATTCTTAAAATGTATCCCGGAGAGCTTGTTAAGCCAGAACATAGAAAGTTCTACTAAAGAGGGGACAGTGCTGGACCTAATTTTAGGGAACGAAGCCGGGCAAGTAGTAGAAGAGTCAATGGGAGATCATTTCATTTATTAGTGACCATAACTTAGTAAGATTTAAGATAGTTATGAAAAAGGACAAAGATGGATCAGAAATAAAGGCTCTGAATTGGGGGAAGGCCGATTTTAACATGGTAAGACAGGATTTGGCCAAAATGGTCTGGAGGGGCCACTTTTAGAAATCTACATCAGATCAGTGGGAGTCATTCAAAAAGGAAAAAAGAGATTGCAGGGCCGACATGTTCCTGTAATGGTGAAGGGTGGGACCAATAAGTCCAGAGAACCATGGATGTCAAGAAAGGTACAGGATTGGATAAGGCAAAAAAGGGAAGCTTATGGTAGATACCAAGGGCTCAAAACAGCGGAAGCCCTAGAGGAATATAGAAAATGCAGAGGTTTACTTAAAAAATAAATTAGGAGATCGAAGAGGGAGCATGAAAAACATTGGCGGGTAAAATAAAGGAAAATCCAAAGGTGTTTTATAAGTATATTCGGGGCAAGGAGATGACCAAGGAAAGAGTAGGACCCATTAGAGACCAAAGTGGTAATCTGTGGGTGGAGCAGGAAGACGTGGGTGAGGTTTTAAATGAGTACTTTGCATCTGTATTCACTAGGGAGAAGGGTATAGAAATCAGGGAAGGAGATTGTGACATACTTGAATGAATTAGCATTGAAAGGGAGGAGGTATTAGAGGTTTTAGCAGGCTTAAAAGTGGATAAACCCCAAGGCCCAGATGAGATGTATCCCAGGTTGCTGTGGGAGGCAAGGGAGGAGATTGCAGAGGTCTTGACATTAATTTTCAAATCCTCCCTGGCTACAAGAGAGATGCCAGAGGAGTGGAGGACAGCTAATGTGGTACCATTATCCAAGAAAGGCAGTAGGGATAAAGCAGGGAACTATAGGCCAGTGAGTCTAACATCAGTGGTAGGGCAACTTTTGGAAAACATTCTGAGGGACAGAATTAATCTCCACTTGGAGAGGCAAGGATTAATCAAGGATAGTCAGCATGGTTTTGCTAGGAGTAGATCATGTGAGTTTTTCAGGAAGGGGTCTAGATGTGTAGATGAGGGTAGTGCAGTTGATGTAGTCTACATGTACTTCAGTAAGGCTTTTGACAAGGTCTCAGATGGGAGACTGGTCAAGAAGATAAGAGCCCATGGGATCCATGGGCAATTTGGCAAATTGGATCCAAAATTGGCTTAGTGGCAGGATGCAAAGGGTGATGGTCGAAGGTTGTTTTTGCTACTGGAAGCCTGTGTTCAATGGCATACCGCAGGGTTAGGTGCTAGGTCCCTTGCTGTTTGTAAGGTATATTAATGATCTAGACATGAATGTACAGGGAATGATCAGTAAGTTCACAGATAACACAAAACTTGGTGGTGTGTAAAGAATGAGGAGGAAAGTCTTAGACTACAGGACGGTATAGGTGGGCTGGTCAGATGGGCAGAACAGTGGCAAATAGAATTTAATCCTGAAAAGTGTGAGGTGATGCATTTTGGGAGGGCCAACAAGGCAAGGGAGTACATGATGAATTGTAGGATTCTAGGAAGTACAGAGGATCAGAGGGACTTTGGTGTGCATGTCCATAGATCCTTGAAGGCAGGAGGACAGGTGGATAAAGTTGTTAAGATGACATATGGGATACTTGCCTTTATTAGTGAAGGCATTGAATACAAGAACAGGGAGGTTATGATGGTACTGTATAAAATGCTGGTTTGGCCACAGCTGGAATACTATGCGTAGTTCTGGTCATCACACTGTAGGAAAGAAGTGATTGCACTAGAGAGGGTGCAGAGGAGATTCACCAGGATGTTGCCTGGGCTGGAGCGTTTCATCTATGAACAAAGACTAGATAGGCTGGAGTTGATTTCCACAGAAGGCTGAGAGGGGAAATGATTGAGGTGTACAAAATCATGAGTGGCATAGACAGGAAGAAACTTTTCCCCTTAGTGGAGGGGAATAACCAGGGGGCCTAGATTTAAGGTAAGGGCAGGAGGTTTAGAGGGGATTTTAGAAAAGGAATTTTCACCCAGAGGGTAGGGGGTATCTGGAACTCACTGCCTGAAAGGATTTTTTTAAAATTCATTCATGGAATATGGGTGTCACTGGCTTGGCCAGCATTTAGCATTTATTGCCCATCCCTAATTGCCCCTTGTTCAGAGGACATTTAAGAGTCAACCACATTGCTGTGGGTCTGGAAATCACATGTAGTCACAGAAGCTTTCCTTAAGGGCATGAGTGAACAAGATGGGTTTTTACAACAATTGACAATGAATTAGACTTTTAATTCCAGATTTTTATTTAATTCAAATTCTACTATCTGCCTTGGTGAGATTTGAACCCAGTGCCCCAGAGTCTCTAGATTAGTAGTCTAGTGACAATACCACTACACCATCATCTCCCCTCAATTCACCTCCCCTTGTGGTAGAGTTGGGAATCCTCACAACATTTAAGGAGTATTTAGATGAACACTTGAAATGAAATGGCTACAGGCCAAGTGCTGGGAAATGGGATTAGAGTAGATAGGGGCTTGATGACAGGCGCTGACACAATGGGCAGAAAGGCCTCTTTCCATGCTGTAAAACTCTTTGAATCTAAGACCCTAAATTACAACAATCTCTGTTAGAAATAAAAGCAGAAATTGTTGGTTCAAATGGATACTACAAGTGGGATTTTTCAGCCCCTCCCATTAGAGGGATCTTCTGGTCCCACCGAGCTCAACAGAGCTTTGGATGGCTTGCCGCATCCACCTTGGGGCAACCCACCACAACAGAGCCGGAAAAATCCTGGCCTTTGTGTTATATTTCTCTTTTCCCTTTTGAACTCTTCTCTTGTTTTCTTCCCCTCTAAATTAAGCACAAGAATCAGCCTGAGGTTGAAAGCAGTAACAATCATTTTCCCCTGTAATGATCTCATTGAGCCTGTCACCCTCCAATTATCTAATAACCAGATTGTTTGAAAATACTCATTTTCTCAGCAATCCAAAAATCACATATTAAATAATCTGTTTTACAATTCCTTCAATAGTTCCTGCATGGTTAAGTGTACAAAACACAATATTCTGAAAAAATAAAGACAAAATATAATGTATTTCAAAATGAGCAAACAATCCAGGAGCTATACATACATTCAGTTGAATAAACAATCTCTTCCAACTGGCTAGGGGATAGGTTTTTAGAAAAAAAAAATCAGAAACTTAAAACTTTAAAACTATTAAAGCAACTCACATCTACCCTTCCTCACCAAACATTTCTGGTATGGTCATGAAAATCCTCCTCTTCCTATATAACACCTAAATTCAGTACTTTTTTTATCTGTAAGACCCCTCCTGACCTAAAAAGATAGCACAGTCCTTCCAGGATTTATTTAAATTATTCCTCCTCTGCTGCCTTATATTGTGCTAATTCTCAGGTAGATGTGAATGTGAGGCAACCTATTGGCTCAATCAATCTGAACACATTACAAACAATGCAAATCCTAAATGTAAATATTCACTTGTCACATGCACACTGCTGCATTTACATCAGCACAGGTCACTTTGCAATTCCTGCTGATGGCAATGGACTTAAAATGATTGCAATATCTGTGCAAAATCATTGCCTCTGCATAAAATTATACAGAAATATTATTGCAGTCACGATGCAATAATATGCTGTAAAGAAATTGAATTGCTTAAAGTGAACCAAATATAATTACATGGCATAATTCTTGATGTTTTATTTCTTAAAGTATATTTGCTTATCATTTACTGCACATATTCTGCAATAAGAGCAAATTGAACAAACATGTCCAAAGATGTGAATTCTTGCATTAGTATGACCTTGCAGGGTTTATGAAATGTCAACTTTTTGAAAAACTGTAGTTATTGAGGAGATGATATAAGCTTAATTTTTAATCTTCAAATTAGTCTACCTGTTACACAACCATCAACAAAACGATGCTCCAAAACTAGATATTGTGCAAATATAGTTATACATCAGTTCATAGGAAGCAAGAGTTTGCTTCTGGGAGAGTTTTTAATAATGACAAACACACCCGAGTAAAGGCAAAGAATGTTGGGGATAGAATTGCCCCCTGGGAGTATGGGCAGGGCTGACCACTGGAGTTTTGTCATGTGAGGCCCCTTTTCATGATCCAAACCTACTATGATCCTTACCCCAGTATTAATAATGCAGGGTTGACTCCAGGTGGTATTGGCGTCACTGTCAGAGGGTGCCCTCAGCGGTTCACCTGCTGAAACACTGGAATAGGAGGAGGTGGCATGAAAGGGAGTTGAAGCCCCCTCAAAGTTTCAAACTATTTCAAAAATCTGGCTATACTAGAATCATAGACCTCGATATTAGCTAGAAGGCAGGAAAGCTGCACGGGTGCCTGGTATTGGGCCTGATTTGAATAAGTTTTCCCTGACTCCTTGGCATGCGGCCAGATTGACTGCCTGGTTGGGCTGAGGGGTGAGGTGGTGGCTTTAAAAATTAGGATTGCAGAGCCATACAGCACAGAAGAAGACTGTTCAGCCCACCGAGCCTGAGCCAGTTCTTTGAAAGAGTTATCTAATGATTCCCACTCCCCTACTCTTTCTCCACAGCCCTGCAAAGTTTCCCTTTTCAAATATATATCCAATACATTTTTGAAAGTTACCATTGAATCTGCTTCTACCACACTTTCAGGCAGTGCATTTCAGATCACAACAAACTCACTATGTAAACATTAAACTCCTCATCTCCAAACTGGTTCTTCTGACAATTGTGGAAAATCTGTGTCCTCTTTTTATTGGCCCTCCTGCTGGTATAAACAATTTCTATCAAAATCTCGATTAAATCTCACATCATCATTTACCAGGCCCCCCTTTCTCCCATTGATCAATTGGTGGAGTTCCCCACCCTTGACCTATGATGCACTGTCATCTTTCTTCTGCTGGGAACTGGAATTGGTGGCACTTACCCAAAAGGCCAGGAAATCAGATGCTCTCTGCGACTCCGCCTTCTGTCACCATCATCAAAATGTAATAGGGCCAGAATTGAGTGGCTGTGTTCCCTGATGAAGTTAAAAGCAAAACAGTGCAGATGCTGGAAATCTGAAACAAAAACAGAAGCTTAGGGTGGCCGCCGCAAAGGCGCAATGGGGAAAGGTCGCTGTCTAAGACCTTTCTGCCATAGTGCACTGAGGGGCTGGGAACTGTTTAGAGCCCCTCGGGCTGTGCAGCTCAAAATGAATGTATACATTGAATACCAGTTGTATTATAATTGTATTGAAGCGGCTCAGAGTGCAACATGTTGTATGTTGATAACTCCAATACCATTGTCTGATTGTCTGTAATGACCATATTGAAATAATTGTAATATTCATTGATTGTATTGAAGCACCTCGTGATCCATGTGTAAAAGTTGAATCTGATTACACTTTTTGTGATGGCGATTTTGAAATGATTTGTAATGTTCTTCCAGATATTTTATGAATAAAGTATATTTTTCAAAAAAAAACAGAAAGTGCTGGAAAAACCCAGCAGGTCTGGCAGCATCTGTGGGGAGAGAAACAGAGTTAACGTTTGGAGTCTGTATGACCCTTCTTTAGAGCTGAAGCGAAGTGGAAATGTGATGAAATTTATACTGTTTAAGGGGGTGTGGCAGTTGGAGCTGGATAGAAGGCCAGTGATAGGTGGGGACAAAGGAGGAATTAACAAAGATGTCATGAACTAACGGACAAAGGGAGTGTGAAATGGTAGTGGTAAGGGCTAAAAAAGGTGCTGAAAGTAGCATAAAGGTAGGAAAGCAGAATATGATAATAGCAGAACAAGGGTAGCATTATGTGAAAGAACAACATGGAATAAGTAACAGAGGGCCTTTTAGGGGATGAGGTACAGGGGAAGGAGAGGTGGGAGAGAAAATGGATAGAAAATGGAATAGAAGGGGAATAGAAAGGAGATAAAACCATGGGTCAATGAATAAAAATAAAAATAAAAATAAGTGGATAAAAAATAAAAATGTATGTAGAAAAAAGGGGATTAGAAACAGGGGGTGAGGATGGAGGAGAAAGTTTATGGTCTGAAGTTGTTGATCTCATTGTTACGTCCAGAAGGCTGTAAAGTGCCTAATCGGAAGATGAGGTGCTGTTCCTCCAGTTTGTGTTTGGCTTCTCTGGAACATTGCAGCAGGCCAAGAATGGACATGTGAGCATGAGAGCAGGATGGCGTGTTGAAATGGCAAGTGACAAGAAGGTCTGGGTGATGCTTGCGGACAGGCCAAAGGTGTTCTGCAAAGCAGTCACCCAGTCTGTGTTTGATCTCCCCGATGTAGAGGAGACTACATTGAGAACAGCGAATGCATTAGACCAAACTGAAGGAGGTACATGTGAAGCACTGCTTCACCTGAAAGGAGTGTTTGGGCCCTTGGACGGTGAGGAGGGAGGAAGTAAAGGGGCAGGTATTGCATCTTTTGAGATTGCATGGAAAAGTGCTGTGGGAAGGGGATGAGGCATTGGGGATGATGGAGGAGTGGACCAGGGTTTCCTGGAGGGAACAGTCGCTATGCGCTATGGAATGCTGACGGGGGGCTGAGGGGAAGATGTGTTTGGTGGTGGCTTCATGCTGAAGTTGGTGGAAATGACGGAGGATGATCCTTCGAATGCGAAGGCTGATGGGTTGAAAAGTGAGGACAAGGGGAACCCTATCATGGTTCTAGGAAGGAGGGGAAGGTGTGAGGGCATGGGCACGGGAGATGGGTCGGACACAGTTGAAGGCCCTGTCAACCACAGTGAGGAGGAAACCACGTTAAGGAAGAAGGAAGACATGTCAGAAGCGTTGTTTTAGAAAGTGGCATCATCGGAACAGATGCGATGGAGGCGAAGGAACTGAGGGAATGGGATGGAGTCCTTACAGGAAGCAGGGTGTGAGGAGCTGTAGTCGAGAAAGCTGTGGGAGTCGGTGGACTTGTTATGAATATTGGTGGACAGTTTATCACCAGAAATGGAGACAGAGAGGTCAAGGAAGGGAAGGGATCTGTCAAAGATGGACCATGTGAAGGTGATAGAGGGGTGGAAATTGGAAGCAAAATTCCAGACGAGAGCATGAAGCAGCACCGAAACATTCATCGAGGTACCGAAAAAGAAGTTGTGGGAGGGGGCCTGAGTAGGACTGGAACAAGGAATGTTCCACATACCCCATAAAGAGACCCATGCATAACTGGGACCCATGCAGATACCCATAGCCACACCTTTTATTTGGAGGAAGTGAGACAAGTTTAAGGAGAAATTGTTCATTGAGAGAACAAGTTCAACCAGACTGAGGAGAGTGGTGGTGGATGGAAATTGTTCGGGCCTCAGTTCAGGAAAGAAGTGGAGAGCCCTCAGGCCACCCTGGTGGGGGATGGAGGCGTAGAGGAATTGGATGTCCATGGTGAAGAGGAGGCAGTTAGGGCCAGGAACTGGAAATTGTTAATATGACGTAGGTCATCAGAGGAATCACGGATGTAGGTGGGAAGAGACTGGACAAGGGGAGAGAGAGAATGCTGTCAAGATAGGAAGAAATGAGTTCCGCGAAGATGGAACAGGCTGATACGATCGGTCTACTGGGAGAGTCCTGTCTGTGGATTTTGAAAGGAGGTAGACGTGGGCTGTCTGGGTTTGGGAGACTATGAGGTTGGACGCTGTGGAGGGAAGATCTCCAGAGGAGATGAGGTCAGTGACAGTGCTGGAAACAATGGCTTGATGTTCAGCAGTTGGGTCATGGTCCAGAGGGAGGTAGGAAGAAGTGTCTGAGAGTTGGTGCTCAGCCTCTGCAAGGTAGAGGTCAGTGCACCAAACAACAGCACCACCCTTGTCAGCAGGTTTGATAACAAAGTCAAGGTTGGACCTAAGGGAACAGAGTGTAGCAAGTTCAGAAGGAGACAGGTTAGAGTGGGTGAGAGGAGCAGAGAAATTCAGACAGCCGCTGTCATGCCGACAGTTCTCAATGAAAAGATCAAGAGCTGGTAAGGGGCCAGAGGGAGGGGTCCAGGTGGAGGGAGAATACTGGAGGCGGGTGACAGGATCCGTGGAGCGGCGGGAGGACTCCTGCCCAAAGAAATGAGCACGGAGACAAAGGGGGCAGAAGAAGAGTTCAGCATTGTGCCAAATCCCTCCCCCAACTCCATCCCCTATGCTACTCGAAATGTTAACTCTGTTTCTCTCTCCACAGATACTGCCAGACCAGCTGAGTTTTTCCAGCATTTTCTGTTTTTGTTCCCTAATGAAGTGTTTGAGAAAAATTCACAGTAGCAGCTTCAAAGAAGGGGGTTTAATGGTAGGCCTCCATGCCTTATGTTCCCTCTTTCTTGCTGCTAAACAATTCAATCTCAGGAAGTCCATGGCCTAACCAATCTAAGCAATGTTCACCAGTGATTAATTTAGTGGTCTTCACCAACTCTATAGAAAGTCCTTTTCAAAGATCAGAATGTGGAAATGGGCAAGTTTTCTATCTGACTTTGATCTTTCCCATCTCTTCCCGTCCCAGTGATGTTTGAACTTGATGGCAAAGCACGTTATTATAAAACTTCTATTTGCGAGGTTTCTCCTTCAGAGTTTCAGAACAATCTAAAGAACTGGTAATCAATATCGGAAAGGGAAAACCCGGAAAATGAAATGTCAAGGGAGAGAGGTTCAAATTGGTAAAAGGCAAATCTGGGACTGGTATCAGGTAGTTTGTCTTCAGGCAATGAATGATCAATATGTTCCATGGATTTCTCATAGTGGAGGTGAAGAACATTTAAGGACTTACAAGCATTGTAAAGGAGTTTCATGGATGGCTTTTTTCATCTGTAATTATCTTATGAACTATAGAGCAAGACTGATACTTAAGCTGAAATTTTATTAATGTTTACAATTACACACACTTAACTAAAATCATGCATCAATGCAAACTCATGTTAAAGCCCAAAAAGAAACCAAATCTGAGCCAAAAACAAAACTTTTCAGGCATAACAGCAAATCAATCAAAAAAGACATTCATATCCACAGAAGACAAACATCAAAACCATGCCACATTTCATTAACATAATGCTATCCACACTGAATTGATGGCCAAGTCTAGCCTGTGCCAACACAAATCTCTGATCTGCTAATTTTACATGAAAGTGCATAAATTAGCACTTCAAAAAAGTGAACAAATTTAATCATTCATCAAGTCTCACATTTATACCATGTCTTTCACACCTCAGGATATCCAAAAGCATCACCGTCAATGAAATACTTCTTGAAGTGCTGTTATTGTTATTAAAGAGGAATCATGGCAACCTTTTTGTGCACAACAAGGTACCACAAACAACAATGTGATAATGACTTAATAATTTGTTATTACATGTTGGTTGAGGGACAAGTATTGGCCAGGACACTAGGGAAAACTTGCCTCCTCTTCTTCAAAATACTGCTTTGGGATCTTTAAAATGGCCTCGGGTGCACATCTGAAGAAATAGCATTCCTTCAGTACTGCACTCAAGTCTCAATCAATGTCTTGTGCTCAAGTCCCCAGCATGGGACTTGAAAGGAAATCCAATTTCCAGCCACATTATTGCCACCTCTCATTCAGGTGACCAACGCGCAGAGAATAGATTAAGGGTCACTTTGGTATCAAAGCGGGTTGTGGGGGTGGGGTGATGGGCTTGGTGTGGTGCTGGCAAATGTGTCAGAGGAGGTGGGGAGGCGGTGCTGGTGAATCGGTGAGGGTGGAGGAGTTGGCGAGTCTGTGAGAGTGTGAGAGCTAAGCGCACTGCGGATAGGTGGGCCTGAATTTTACCCTTGGTGGGTGGGCGCGATCAGCGGGACCGCGAACAGTCGGAAAACAGGCCACCACCTGCAATCAGCCCCCGCCCGCAATTTCACGCTGGCTGGCAAATTAAGACTCACTCAGCGTGAAACATATCTTCCCATTGGTCGAGAAGGACCGAGCAGGGGCAGGGGGCCTGTCGGTTGAAAAACGACACAGGCAGCTCCTTGAAGGCTGCGTTGGAGAACACGTTTTCTGTGTGCTGAAGACCGAAGCTCAATTGCGGCTGGAGATGCCAGGCAGGCAGGCAGGTCAGGTGGGCACTCGGTCCCCGGGTTGTTGGATGAATGCCTCGCGGTCCTCCTGGAGGAGGTGGCTGCCAGGAGGGACACTCTTGCCCCCAGAGATTGAAGGAGGAGGCCACTGCACCTGACAAAAAGAGCTTGGGAGGTGGTGGCAGCCGAGGTCAGCAGCCATGATTTTGTGCGGCACACATGGTGCAGCGCTGCAAAAGGTTTAATGACCTGCTGCGCTCGGTGGGGGTGAACACTGTGTTGGCATGGATCAGTGTGGGGAAGTGTTAAGGACTAGCCATCCCCCCATGATGCTCAGGTGTGTTAGAGTCTGAGTGCCAACTGTCAATGACGCCAGAGCTGGCCAATGGGATGAGCCCTGGCTGCTTGGATTGAGTGCTTTGCAGCTCAAGGGCCACGACTCAGATGTGCCCTGCAAGGTGTTCCTCAGGTGGGGTTTGCCAGGCTGTATTGGCGCTGCAGGTAGAGAGTGGCCTAATCAATGCTCTTCTATCCGTTCAGGAGAAGGTGAGCCAGAACAACATTGAGAGGTCATGGACAGGTAGAGGCCCCCCAAACACCCTAATCCTTACGAGATTTGAGCATGATACCTTGGAGCTGGAGAGGCACCACACATCTCATTCAGCCAATCGTGGAGAGGCTGGGGTGTCAGACGAAGGTAAGAGTACAGTGCACAGAGGTGAGTGTTTCGGATGATGCAAACATTCTTGTGTAGTTTCATCATTGATGGGAGCCGCAAAACTGGAGTCCCCATGGATCATTGAAAGACAATGGTACCATGTGCAGGTCTCCATTGTCTCACCAGGGTGCCTGGCATGCACAGTCACAGTGTGCTGACTTAACCTAACGACATGTTCTTGCTCTCCCTTAGATTCACCAGCAGGCACTCATTCTCAGGACCCTGAAGAGCCACCCTTAACGCTAGAGGACTGATGGGCTTCAGCTGCACCTGCATCACAACTGCTCCCTGAACAAGGCACCAGCGCAGATACCAGCCACCTCGGTGGGTGTTAGATCTTCAACTAGAATGTCGGAGCACTGTGGTTTGAGCAACAGGCAGAGGCAGAGAGTGCCCAGGGTGCCAGCAATTGGAGGACTGCTGGAAACCAGGACGATGCTCAGTTGAAGGCAGATGATGAGCGTCTGCAGTCGTCCATTACGGGGCAGGTGCTGGATGTCCAGCAGGATGTGCGGGAGGATCTGGCGGAGCTCCATTAGGATATGTGTGCCATGGTCTCTGTTGTTGAGGATTCCATGTGGAGTATGAGCACTCTGTTGACCCTCATGGCTGAGCGCACTGCTTCCTCTATTGAGAGAGTGGTGACTGTCATGGAGAGGCAGCTCCAAGGACAGAATCAGGTTTTCCTGGGCTTGTGCTCAGACCTGCAAGCCCTCACACAGGCAATGAGCTCAGCTGGTTAATGCCAATGTGGGAGATAGATGAGGGACCCAGTATCCCAGCTAGGTGCCCGTCCATCACTGGCGAGCAGGGAGGTCCAGAACGACCTCACATTGGCACACAACCTGCCTGTCATCTCTGAGGGCTCCTCTCAGGGCGCTCTGGATGATGGCAGCCACTCCTCCGCCCCTCTGCCAGTGACCATGGCATCTGACAAGGCTGCGATGATTGGGGAGATGCCAGCCATGGAACTGGCCACTCCCTCCCAGGCGAGGCCAACACTGGCTCCACTTGCCAGAGGATGACCGCCAAGGTCACCAAGGCCAATAAGACAGCAGAGTCAACAGGCTGCCTCCAAAGCCACTGCCAGTGTGGTGGGGACATCAAAATGCAGCACTCGCAAACGTAAGTTTAGGGCACCATGAGCACAAGGGGGACGGGTCACGGGTGATCTTCTGTTCTGTAATGTTTTGTTTATGTTTGCTGGTCTCGGAATGAAGACAAGAGAAGGTTATGTTTTTTTTTTGGTTTGTGAAAACGACATTAGTTTTGTTTTTGTTGTAATGGCCAGAATATGTTTCACTCTTGTATTTTTTTGATGTAGAGTATGCCAGTATGTAATGCTGGACCTGAATGGCTCTAAGCTAATTGCACATGCACTGAGTGGACTTTGGGTTCAAATAAAAGAGTCATTTTAGACAAACGAGATGGAGGCGCCAGCCCTGGCATGGGATGGAAGCAGATCTTTGGCAGCCTAGCTGAAGGAGCATTGGGTCAAGGTGTCCCTGGTGTCTCTGCCTCCCTGAAGGATACAGAGTCTGTCTCCACACCCTCCGCATTCTCCTCACCGTGCCCATCTTCTGACTCACTGCTGGATTCATCCTCTGTGGCCTGTGGAGCTGCATCAAGATCCTCTTCCTCCAGTGAGTTCCCCTTGCCAGTGCCAAGTTGTGGAGAGCGCAGCATGCAACAACTACCAGTGACACCTGCTCAGGCGAATATTGGAGTGCTCCCTCTGAATGGTCCAGGCACCAGAAGTGCTCTTCAGAAAACCAATGGCTCTCTCTATCACTGCCATTGTGGAGGCATGACCCCTATTATAATGCTGCTCTGCCTCTGTTCTTGGGTGGCTGAGTGGCATTATGAGCCACCTCTTCGACAGATAGCCCTTGTCACTCAGCAGCCATCTATCCAGTCAGGCTGGAGCACTGGAGCTTGGCACCTGGGAGTGTCTCAGGATATAAGCGTCATGAGAGCTGCCAGGGTACCTTGCACAGACTTGCTGAATCTGCGTCCAGGGCACATCCGAGTTGTGGCCCTCGAGCCACAAGATACCTGGACATTCATCAAGTGGAATCCCTTTCCTGTTGACGAAGGCACCTGGCTGACCCACTGGCACCTTGATGGCCACATGTGTGCTATTGATTGTACCTCAGAAGCGGGGGAACCCACCAATCGCCGCAAAGCCTCTGGCTCTCTCGCTCAGCCTGGCTGGCTTCGTTCGTATGGAAATTAATAAATGTCATAACCCACCTGACTAGAGCTTCTGCCACCAGCTTGACACAACTGTGGACAGCTGATTGGGAGACTCCACAAAGATCCCCACTGAGCCCTGGAAAGAGCTGGAGACATAGAAGTTGAGGGCCACTGTGACATTCAAAGCCATTGGCATGGGCTTTCCACCCACACAGTTGGAGGTGATCTCAGGACCAATCATATGACAAATGGAGGTCACTGTCTCCCTGGAGAGGCGGAGCCTCCATCGGCACTCGACCCCAGACATATTGAGGTAGCTGCATCACTTTCTGTAAACCCTGGCAGCAGGATAGTGGCTTCTTCTGCAGCCCCTTCTGCCTTGGACTTCCTGCTGGCCCTGTGCCCCTTGTGCCTGCACCTCTCCTCCCACAGGTCGCTCCCATGGAAGCTGCATTGCTACACCTGGCCTCCTTTCCCTTCTGCCCCTCTCTTCCTCCTCAGAGGAGGTGCCTCCAGAGGAGACCACAATCCCCATTACAAGGGTAGCAGAATGGTGTCTGATAGCTGGAAGGGTCCACATGGTCAAAATTCTCCGGGGACCTTGGACACACCAATGAGTACTGAAATTAAGCCTAGAAATGCTAAGAATGAAGCTCAGAACAGAAATGGAGCAACCAGGAGCAACTTATCCCCTGAACTCCTTAGTACTCACACTGGCATTGCTGCAGACCCTTTTTATCCCACTCTTGGATGAGGTTTTGCAAAATGTGGACTGCCCACCTGCCTGTTTTGCCTGTGTGTCGAGTGCAAAATCACACAGGCAACATAAAATTGGGTTCAGTTGAGTTTTTAATGGCCTTAAGTGGCCTTTAAATTGAGGGCGGGCGCAGCTCCAACACCCGTGCCCACTGACCTGAAGATTGCACGCATGCGGGAATACGTTGGCACACTTGCCCAATGTCTTCTCGCACAGTTTACACTCGATCGGGTCGGGTGCTCTTGTGCGCCTGCAAAGCGTAAAATTCTGCCCGTGAACTTCGATGATCGAAAATAGAGGACAAAGAGCATCCTGGATGAGGACAACCCATGACATAAAAGGAGGGCCTCAAACACAGGAAAGTCCCAGGAAATCTGGGGCAATTAGTCACCCAGCTGCTATTTTAGAATTACTGAGAATTGATTTGGTAATATTTCACATTCATTGCAGCTAATAAATATGAAAGGGAGCAGCCCTCAGAGATGGTTATTTCTTTGGGCTTGTTTCAGGGAACTCACTGTAAAGTGAAATTGAAGGTGCTTATTAATTGTTGCTTCGATAGTTTGCATTGTGTGAAAGTGCATCAACTGCCATAGCTGCAAAATTTCATGGTCTGAATTTTCAGGATGGTGAGGGCTCAGCTTCCGCCATCCGTGGAGTCAGTGTGGAACACATCTCCCCCGACTCCAGTAGTCCCAATGTCATATTAGGCTCTAATGAGCATTGATTGGCATAAAGTGGGACTTCTGCCCTCACTCGGGAGGAAGTCCCACCTTGTAGAGCTGCCGGGCAATCAGATTGTCTGGCAGCTCTCCTGTCCCTCCAGACACAGTGCTGCAGTGGCCAGATAAGGCGCAGCAGGGAACTGCCTGGAACTAAGTCCCAGGACCAGGAGAACAGGTAAGTGGCAGGGGTCCCAGGAGGGGGAAGGTAGGCAACATCTGGGGGATTATGAGGAGGGGGATTGGGGTCTCGGGGAATAGGCCAGTGGGGGATGGAGGACCAGTGGTCACCAGGCCCTAAGGGGAGGGTGCCCCCAGTCAAAAGCGGCCTTCAATTGGAGGCGCATCCTCCTACCTTCCATTTCCTACCCCTGAAAGCTGTCATCCTCCTGCCAGCCTTAAAACTGACGCTTTTTGGGAAAAGGTCCTTAAGTGGCCACGCAAGGGTGGACTTTCTGTCTGAGACCCTGCCCACCCCACCATAAAATCGCTACAAGGTCAGGACAGGCGGGGGCCCAGAGGGAATCCCGTCCATGCAATTTCACACTCCCCCTCGCCTCAGAACCTGCCAGAAGGGAGCATGAAACCCTGGCCTATGGGTCCATAGGGAGTCAATTTAGCATTGAAAATGTAGAGTGACATCTCCAAAAGTGTTAGATCTAAAAGCACCTCACTTATGCTCAGACTTGAGGCAATTTCCCACCAATGATTCAATCAATTAACTGAGAGATCTAACAGGACATGTAAGGGCTCCACCCATCAATAAACTAGCATGCTGGCTATTGTACCAAATATTTTCTTGCTCACAAACAGCTTTACTTTAATCATGTAAGATGACGACCACTCATTATCGAAAATAACTGAATGGCAAAACCCTTTTTCTACACCATTTTGCTGACCTCAATTATCATAACTTCTTATGAAAAATAAATTTTCTATGGTTGAGTAGTTGATTTGCATTTACAAAAAGGGATCCATACTTTGTGCTCAATTTTATGGGGGAGGAGTTGAGGGGGGGAGTGTACTGCTTGCCAACCTCCAGAAGAAAAGTTGGTCCCAAACTTAGCAACTTTAAAAAAGAACACACCGCAGTGCCAGCACACCACAGTGCCAACACACTGCAGGGCAGCCCATACAAGCGGAGAGTCAGACTTGTGCCCGTCACTGGACAGAAGGCTCTGCCCTTGAAAGCTCCCGGCCAATCCGATTGGCCAGCAGCTCTGGCAGTCCCAGCAGCACCAGAACTCATTAGTGGGTGCATCAATGGCACCCAGATCCAGTTAAGGCCCGAACTTTTAGATTGAGCACACTAGCGAGGAGGATTGGGAGGCTTGTTGGGAGGCCAGGACGGGAGGAACAAAGGGTGGTAGCATCTTGGGTGGGGAGAGTGCCCCCATTGCTCACAAGACAATTACTGAATGATGTGCCCCTCCCCTTCCTTCCTACTTTTTTACCTTGCCAACAAAGTTATTTTAAAATATGGCCTTCCCACTGCCGCCTGCCTGCCACTGTGCAGTATTTTATGTTAGCACAGGCGGATTGAGGGCCTAAGGGTGAGCAGGCTAGTGGGTTCCTTACCCAGCCCCTATATTATCAAATGCAAGATGTTATGCCATCCATGACCAGCCTGGATAAGACAACTAACTGATTGAATATGGCGCCAACTCAGTTTTCTGACACCTGAATATTATAATTGACTGGCATAGCAATATAAGTGATATTAATTATCATTTAAAAGAAATGCCTAGATATTGGTCTTACCTTTTCAGATTTACAGTTTTATCCAATCCCAGAATCCCAGTCACTGAATATGCTCATTTTCAGTAAATTTGAGAAAGGACAGACTCAATAAAATGAAGACTCCATATGAATGTGGCAATGAAAAATAATTATTTTAAAATAACCTGAGATGCAGTAGGTAAATTTCTATTTAATTTCAATGAAAGTTGATATTAAGGGTGAAAATAACCAGAACAGAACCTGTTATAACATTCCTGCTCTGTATCTTATTATTCACTAACAATATTTTCTATTTTCATATTGGGTGTACTTGAAAATATGAATTTTTTTGGAAGCCGAGGAAAGATTTACAGAGGTCGAAATATGCAGCAAATGTGACCAAATGTGATAATCTCAGGGCAAGCTGCGCTGTTCACAAAATAGATCCATAAAAAAGAGTTCTATTGAATTTTAAAGGAAAAATGTACTTACTTTTAAAAAACACCTTTGACATCCTCAGGATCCAAGACACTTTATAACGGATTGCTTTTGAAATATGAGGGCTGGTTTTAACTGCCAATCCAGAAAAACCAAGGGCTGAGCAGTTAAAATGGTCATAGCAACTTGCACTCTCTAATTCCTGCAGGCTGCAATTTTGAGCAGGCAAGAGGGGCACATACCAGAAGAAAGTGGAGCCCTTCTATAAATATGCAGATGATATTATCAAAGCCTGAATGCAACGTTGCCCTGAGATCTGGGCAAGGAAATGTCAAGCCAAGAACCAAGGCCAAAAGTCCAGAAAGGTGGGCTAATTTTATTAGTAGTTTTGGCTTCATGGTGAGCCAGGAGAAACAGAAATGCTCCTTTGGGCACTAGATAAGGAAACTTTGAATCTTTCCTTCCCAGGGAATCACTACCTCTCCTTCAGTCACAATGCCTTCCCAAAACCCCTTCCAATCATTTATATGAGTGTCAGGCAATATTATCCAGCTGCCACAAATCCTGCTTCCACCTACTAGCAGTACCTCTTAATCTTAGCCACCCTAATTTTGATGAAAGTTAAGAAACCCACTTTGTGAAGCTTTTTCAGGGTTTTCTCCAATCTCGTACCAAGGTTAAAGTGGCTGATCAGGAGAACACTCAAGGAAATGCTTGACAAGCATTTGGTACCTTTGGTGTTCTGCCTAACAACACGTTATTCCACTCCCAGATCTCCCCCAAATATTTTTCTGTGCTCCCAAAGTGTTGAGGAAGTCCTATATGTAAGTTGTGCTTTCCCTGTTAAAGCCTCATTGATAGGCTAGTTGTGGGCACTGCCTTGGTCATTGTATTCTGATTTTACTGTAGTAACGATGGTGACATTGTCGGTGTTCACCATCATTACTTCTCTGAAACTGAGAGCAACTTTTGGAGTCCACAGATGTACTGTTGGAATCCCCGAAGACTGTAATCAATTAGAAATAATTGAAATGACAAGAACGTCCATTTTTACACTATTAACCTCACTGTAAAAACGGTTGAAAAAGTTAGACTTTGTTGAATGAGGTGTCTTTGGATTTATGCTAAGATCATAACTGCTTTTGAAAAACCTCTCAGGCCCTGAAAAATGAATTTTAAATTGTGGAATATCAAATTTCTCCTTTAGGGTAAAAATATATATTTTTAAAATAATAATTTTAAAGGTTTTTCTTAATGACTATTACTGCTTAAAATTTAAGCCCATGTGTATAACACAATCATTTATTTTGCTCACTTTAAAATTATATTAAAAAGTGAAGGATAATAAATACATTTTACTTCCTTGTTTGCTGTCTATAAGAATACTTCAATGTGATTGGTTGCTTACCATGCTTGTTGATATCGCTGTAGCTAGACACCTGGAGATCCCCTTAACTTAGCATCAGGTTCAAGCTAACATTTGGAAAGGGGAAATTCAAGGAGCGAGCTCATTAGATCTTTAAGACAGCTTTCGAGGTCAGTGGCGAGCGCCATCGTCACCATTAGCAGCAAAGTCTGTGCCACTGTGTAACTCGTCAACAAGCTCAAGTATATGAAAAATATGTTTATTGTGAATGGTATCAGTCTACAGGTTGGTTCAGTATCCTTTCATGTTACAGAAACCATTCAGAGTTACAAGTAGGCTTAACAGCCAGGCAGTTAGTAGATCAGAAATTCTGATACTCGGAGTTTCTGCTACAAATACATTTTTCTCACTTATTTTGAGCTGGTGCTGAAACTAGAGAAAGAATAGGAAGATGTGACAGGTTAACAGAAACAGACAAATAAAAGTATGCAAATAATTGGATGCCAAGAAGTCAGGGAAGGAGTGGATAAAATTCACTCCTGGAAAAGTGCACTACAAACCACAAATATCAATTTGGCACCTTGGGCTTGTGTTGATGTTAATGTTAAGGCTATTGGTTATTACAGCAACAGTGAGAATCTGCATTCAAGAAGACACAATGGAGGAGCAGTACTGCACAAATCCATAAACACATTAACATTGCATTGCGAATGCTTACGTTCACAGGTCAGCATGTTATTAACAAGCTGTCAAAAGGTACTAAACCTGCTGACTTTCTATCTACTATGGCAGGATCAAATTTATTTTTTTTCTGAAGCAGAAGTGCAAGATTGGGCCACAGAAAGTATTCTTAAGCATTAGCAATATTTCCAAGGTTGTGCTATTTTAAAATTACTTAAATTGGAGGCAAAACTTCCCAATATTAAAAATAAATTGTTTGTGGGGGGGGGGGGTAAAATTAACATACTTAGTCACCTTTATATATACTTGGTGTTGCATTAGATGAATGTTTCTATGAAAATATTGCTAATGTTAACACTATAATTTTGGACAATGACATTGAAGAATGCCCAAAAATAATACTCCAGGATATCTGACCAGTTGTGGACAGCATAATTCCTTAAACCTTATTAATTTATTTACTAAACAGGTTTTAACAAGAAACAGACCATTAACATTTTCTATTCAGTAGAAGAAATCACAACATTTATGTGTAACTCAACAAAAATTTCAAAATCTTGCTGCGTCTTTCAAACATTTTAAATAATTAGCGGAATTCTAAATGTATCCTAAAGTAATGTGTTGACCCCCACCTCACTGGCAGTTATAATTCCTGGCTCTGTTAATCTAGAAGTGTTTCTGATTAATGGATTAACAATGGTGTTAAAATAATGAAGAGAGAAATGTTATATGAATATGTTAAACATAGCTGTAATTTCAAGCCTTTTATTCCGTTATTAATCTTGAGCGATTAATTACCTTTCTGGCCATAGGATCTTGTTGAATTACTGAGCCTATTCTTGCTCTTGCTTGTGGGTTCACTGTACAATCAAATGTTTATGATGGGTACAAAGTAAGCCTAAGTAGTATATGCTGCACCTGCGGAAATGGTTAGCAAGTTCTGCTAGCTCGGGTCCACGTTGACAGAACTTGATACACACACAGGGAAAGCATATATTATCTTTAGTCGTCTTACAAAACGCGCATGAAATTACACCAAGCTGACCCTTAGGACCAAGCTGATGGTTCATAAGGCCTGTGTTCTCAGTACCATTCTCTATGGCTGTGAAACATGTATGACTTACAGCTACCAGGAAAAGAAGTTCAATAATTTCTATTTTTGCTATCTGCGGCACTTTATGTGTATATCCTGGCAGGACAAAATCACAAATGCGGCACTCTTCTCAAAGGAAGAGCTCCCGAGTGTATTGGCACAATCAAACAGAAGCAGCTTCAGTGGATTGGGCATATCTGCAGGATGGAAGACGAGGTTGCATACCCATGGACCTTCTGTTTGGTGAGGTAGCTGGAGCCAGACATCCAGTGGGATGCCCAAGGCTCCAGTAAATGTGACAAGAAGGCCCTTAACATTGACAATCACTCGTGGGAGTCACTAGCTGATGAAAGAGAGAAATGGTGACACCTCCTGTGTAGAGTACTTTCCATAAACATTGATGAGTTAAATGACAAGATATTCTGATTTTGGTGGTGTTAGTTGAAAGATAAATGTTGGCCAGGAGACTAAGGGCTCTTGATTCATAAACAGACCTTTCTCCAAACTTACCCACATTTATGGGGAGATGGTGGCATAGTGGCAGTGTCACTGGACTAGCAATCCAGAGTCCCAGGCTAACAACCTGTGGACATTGGTTCAATTCACACTATGGCAGCTGGTGGCATATAAAAAATCAATTAATTAAGTCTGGAATTGAAAGCTAGTCTCAGTAATGGTGACCATGAAACTATCATCAATCATTGTAAAACCCCCCCTGGTTCATTAACACCCTGTAGGGAAGGAAATCTGCCGTCTTTACCTCGTCTGGTCTACATGTGACTGCAGACCCACAGCAATGTGGTTGACTCTTAGCTGCTCTCTGAAATGCTCAGTTTGAGGGCAATTACAGATGGGTAACAAATGCTGGCTTTTCTAGTGATACCATATCCTATGAAAGAATTTTTAAAGATAAAATCCTGAACTGTCTAAATCTATATCAGCATGGAAAGCAGAGCTGCCATTATTGGCTTGAGGCAATCTGCTCATGCAGAGATAGCAATTATGGAGAAGACATATGTGTATACCCACTTTCATTCACATTCTGCCTTTAAAACACTATTAATGATCATTCAGATCTTCAGTTCGGCGGACGTGCACTGGAATCGGCTGCGCGTTCACCGAACTGTCAAAGGCCTATTAAGGCCATTTAAAAGCTAATTAAAGTAATTAACTGAGCTGTCCATCCAACCTTAAGGTTGGCGGACAGGCGAAGAGCCTAGGTGGCCTTCGCACTTATCATAAAACCTCATCCATGGGCGGGGTGAGGTTTCATGAAGGATTTATAATTCCAATAAATGTTTTAATTAAAATTCATTGACATGTTCCAGCTCATGTGACACTGTCAGATAAGGGGACATGTCTGAAAATTTTTGTTTGCTCTTTATTTAAAATTTTAAAAATGTAATTAAACTTCCTGAGGCACAGAGCTTTCTGTGCTCTTCCCCGCGCATGCGTGAAAGAGCACAGGCCCCGACTCAGCCTACTTTCCCCACCCACACAGGGACCGCTCAGCGCTTCCAGGTGCGCACCACGCTGGGCGGGCCTTAACTGGCCTGTCCACTTAAAATGGCAGCCTGCAGCCGATCGTGGGCAGTGATCGGCTGCGCACTCACCCATGCCTGCTCCTGCTCAGCACCCCCAACGGGGAGAAAATTCTCCCCATGGTATTTGTTGTTCTGTAACTAAAAAGTGCTAACCCACTTGTCCATGGAAATAAAACAGCATCTGCTGTATATTTTACTTTATCAACAACACTTGTTAAATTTGAGCTGTCTGCATCTTTCTGGATGGCTTATGATGCAACAGCAGAACGGGAATTCAGAGCAAATTTTCCAGTGGATGTTTATGCTGCAATCATGGGCCTATTTAGTAGAACATATCAGTCAATGAAACCTTCTTGGAATAGGCCCACCTGTGAACAGTGGCCAAGAAGAGAGCGTACCTAATGTGGAGCCAAGTGCATCTGTGGCAATTATCGCAGCATACAGTTGCTAAAGGAAGACATTATTTTAGAGTACTGCCAAACCTGGTCTCTGGCAACTGTCCAGGACAATTGAGATTTCCCCTTTTCTCACATTTCAATAACACAAAAGACACATCTCCCACTTCAGAAGTTAACATTGTTAGAGCTTTCAGCCACTGAATGAACCAGTACTATCAGTGTTGTTCCATGAGAGCTTATTTCAACATTCTCACTGCTGCTAGGTGGAAGCCCAGATGCTGTAAAGCTTCTGCTGTTGTGCTGAAGGGATGTCAATCTAGTTAGCAGACCTCTCTGAGCAGAAGATGCTGACCCATGTGTGTATGCTTCATTTGACACTGTAACAAGAAGTGTGAGGCTTTTTCTGGATGTTCTGAAATAGTTTGTTCCTCTGCCCCAAGCAGCCTAAATACCATGGATAAGGCAGCCAGGTACAGCATTCCCCACCTGACATCTGAGGTGCAGGATCATAAGCACAGTGATTTCACCTTCCATGTATGCTCACACTGCAGCCTTGGCACACAAAATTCAGAAGATGAGCGAGTGGCTTCCACTCTTTAGGAGCTACACTTTGGTGAGGGAAGGTGGTGGGGGTTTGGGGGGGGTTAGTTGGGTGGTGGTGGGAGTGGATGTAGTGAAGGTGGCCATCACATCATTCAAGAAGGTGCTTTGTTCTCTACTGCAGCAGGCCAGTTTCCCAGATAAAGCCATGCTTTACAGCGATGTAAGGCATGGCAGTACCCAGTGTTGATCAGTTGGATCTTGTGATGGGGCCGTAGACCCATCATACACTGTTCAAATGTCGATGGAACGAGCTCTTTGGATACCAGAACTACAACACTCAACATGCTTCTTGGATGAGTACCGCTGCATCAACATTGATTGCAGTTAGAGAGCTTTTCAAATCTACAGAAGTAAATAGTGGCGCTGCAGAGCAAACAGTTCCTGATGTAGCCCTGGGGAATAAAGGAACTGGAGATAGGATGCACAGTTTAAGAAGGACTTCCAGAACATTCACATACTCATGAGTATATATCCTTGTATGAAACCATTTCAAATAATACGCCTTTTAAAAATGACACAGTTCCACAAATCCACTGTGTAATAGCAATAGGTAGAGGGACATTGGGGTTCTCTTCAGTATGGCTCATGTTAATACAAACTAAATGCTGTTTCTAAATAAACTATGCTACTGTTTATACCTGGTCTGTATATTCAGTGATAAGTAAGTCAGCTGGAAAGCATAGGGTACAATAATTGGGTACTGTTTCATTCATTATTAATAGGTTGCCACAAGCGTTAATTTAGGGTTAGCAGTGCATGTTAAACAATTCTTAGTACCAATAAAGTTAATTTTCATAGAGCAGTAGTGTTGGCTACACAAACCTGCAGCCAGTGTTATCAATGATATTTTCCCTGTCCTGTGTCCCCTTTAGCTCTAGCCTTGTATAATATATCCTATTTTAATGGGACTAAGGCCTCACACTGTACATTTTTATGGCTATTTCTAAAACTTTAAGAACTGGACAAAGGCCTTTTAAAGTGGCTAAAGCTATGTCTGTCTGTGACCCTTGAACAAAAAGAGCTATCATGACAGTTAAAAGAAACTTGCACCTTGTTATCTCTGAAGAGACCGTAACAATCCCCCTGTGGGCTGCAGAGACCAAATTCAAAGAGAACTATATAAAGGCCATCTGCCTTTCAGAACGCAGCCTGGCGAACCGGAGTCTATTAGTCTGCTAGGACAAAGAACCCCACAGCCTTTTTTCAATTCTTAGTGGTTGGAACATTTAATCATCTCAGGGACCCAGTCAAGGGATAAACATCCCTAATCAAAGACAACGTGGAGGGGTGGGAGTCGTGTGACACGGGCTAACTTGTGGGACCAGTAATATTGCCTTGTGGAGTTTCAAAGCTCAGTCTGCCACTTACAGCATCACAGAACATCTACACTGTTTTCTACTGGATCTTCTGTACCATCACCTACAAAGTTGATTCATCCCTGCATGCCTTTCTCACAGTAGAAGTCAATGCTGCTAGAAAAGTGAATTATACAGCATCAGTTTTCAACCTGCCAACCTCTGTGAAGGAATACCTCATTGGACTTTGATTCTGGACCCTGGACTCACATGAAACAATAATTATTTTCTCTGTGATCTTTTCACTGCAAATCTTTCTTTTCTCTATCCCTCTTTTACCGTATAAGTGCACGGGGAGTTACATTGCAACCCTCCTTCTGCATTTGAGTGTGTGCAAATAAATTAAACATTTGAGTTTATCTTGTCTCAAGTTTGCTGTGGGGTTATTAATAGAAATTGGATCACATCAAAACTGGGGTGTTGGGAAATACACTACCACTTATAAAGGAGGAAGCAAATCAAAATACCTTTCTGTTTACAGATGGGTGGTGAGGGGAGCAATCAGGGCTGTTTAAATTAATCCGCCTTCAGTCTGTAGCAGAATTGAACTCTCATGCTCCATAAACTTTGAAGTTCTGGTTTGAGAACAGGAGAATAGGCTTCCTAGCATTTTCCTTCCAAATACATTTTAAACCAAAGTGATTCCCCCCATCAAATGCCAAGTAACAGCAGATCAAATTAAGTTAGTGCTTTTGTATTTTCCTGTGTGACTGCTGAAGGGAAAACTGCTCAAGTACCAGAAGGTCCACTTTGTACTGCCAAAGTGTCTTTATACTGCAGTGATGTGACGTCATCCAGTCTTACAACCTTCTAAGAATTTATCTCCTATTTTGGATTCATCTTCAATTTTTGACACCACTCCTTCTAGGACAATATAATCATTTATGGCACAGAAAGAAGCCATTCGGTCCATTGAGTCCATGCCAGCTCACTGTGGAGCAATCCAGTCAGTCCCATTCCCCTGTTTGGTCCCCATAACTCTGCAAGTTTGTTTCCTTCAAATGCCAATTATATTTCCTTTTGAAATAATTGATTGTTTCCGTATCCGCCATCCAGATCATTACCACTTGCTGTGTAATAAAGTTCTTCTTAGCATTCAGGTAACTTATCTACCTTCAGCATTGCCAGCTGATGGTGAATTTCACTAATGAATAGTTTTCCTCACCATCGAATCACATGGGTTTTGCAAGCATGCCACTGGCCCTTAGAATTTTAATTGTAGTCATGTGGGAAATGGAAACGAGAGAGACAGAGAGAGAGAAAGAGCGCAAGCAGCTCAGAGTTTTGGTTCTGACATTGAGAGTGACATGCTGTTGACAAAATCCCAGTCCACCTCTTAGGACCTGCCTACTATTTGCTTACTGGTACGAGATTTTTGGAGTTTTTTTTTGTTGACTGCCATTCTTTTCTCATGCTCTCTTTGCTAGTCTTATTTTCCTCTTCACCACCCCTCTCAACCTATTGGATTTGACAAGATTTTTACCTGAAGAACTCTCCTGCCATGCATCATACACCCTTCTTTTTTTGTTTCACCATAATCGCTGTCTTCCTCATCATCCAAGGGCCTCTGTTTTTGACTCCCTTACTTTTTGCCCTTTTTGGAATGTACTGAGCCTGTGCCTTAAAGATCACTGTGATGGATAGAGTGAGAGAGAGCTGCTGAAACCTCTGTTCCCTTCTCAACTGTCTGTAATCAGTAACTTTTTGAGGGGAAGATGTGAGTGTGTTTTTTTAACCTCTGAGTGCGTGGACAATTTGAATAACCATCAGCAAGCATTTTGTGTGTTTAAATAAAGAAAGTAGTTTGTTTATTTACATGCTCACCCTAAAACCTAACACTACAGCACTCATCCACACAGCCACACACACAAGCACACTCAAGGAAAGTACAGTTGACAAGAATAGAGCACTTTTACATGTTAAAAGCAAAAAAGAATAGTTCATAATTCATGTGATTGTCTTGTTCTGGAAAACACGTGTTGCAGGCATGATAAAGAGGTGTCTACACTCCTTAAGGGTAGTTTAGGTGAATTCAACAGCCGAAGTGGTATGCCAAAGTTGTTTCAGGATTCTCTCAAAGGGATGGACTTTTTGCAGGTTACAAAGTTAGTTGCTTGTAGTGTTGTTATCAGGAGGTCAGTTTGCTGTCTTGGTAAACTGAAAAAGGAACATGCTTGGAGCCCTTGTGATGTTACAGCCCCCGGTTCTTTCAAGATATCAATATTACTGCCTTTTCTGCTGCTGCCCCTCTTACTTTCTGCAGTCAGCATTTAAGGATTATGGGGAAAAAATGGCTACCTTATCATGTGACTCCTCGAAGTTTCAGTTACTTTTCCAAATATGGTGATGGTTTTGGGTTGATTCCTGGTTCATTGTTTGAAGACATTAATCTTGAGGGGGCTAAGACAATCCTTTGTTTCAGAAGAAATCCATTCAATTCAGGAATGTCTTCTGATGGACTCAGGATGGATGTAGCTGCTACCTCTTAGGCCGGGATGTATCCTGTTGTCCTTGTGAGACAGTGAGGCAGTTTTTGAATACACAAGCCAGGCCATCTGACCTTAGACAGCCATCTTTGCAGCACATTGGCAATTTTTTAAAAGAGTCAATTTCAAAGTGTCCACTTTGAAAAAAGTTTGTCTCTTGAAAATTAGGAATATAAATATCTTTATTGAGCATAACAATCAGCTATTGTTCTGTTATATTTTTTCCTGTCAGTCTCTGATTCCATTTTCCCTGGCTGGACCCTTTTCACTGCATTCAAATTAGCCATTTTCCAACTTAGACGTTCTATATTAGATTGCTCCTTGTGTTCTCCATTACTAATCTAAACCAAATGATACAGTGATCACTCTTACTCAAAGGCTTCCCCACAGATACTTGGTCCACTTGGCCAACGTCATTTTCCAGCATCAGGTCCAGCAAAGTTTCCTTTATAGTTGTGCTGAGAACATGCTGATCAAGGAAGTTCACCTGAACATAATTCAGAGATTCCTTATAATTTGCATTATCCCAATTGATATTTGTTAATTAACGTCCCTCAGGATCATCACTCTAGTTCTTGCACATCTCTGTGATTTCCCTGCAGATGTTTTCCTCTATCTCTCACTATTTGGAGGCCTATAGAATGCCCCAAGTAGTGTGGTCTTAACATTTTGCTTCTCATCTCTCATCAAATGGAATCTGTCCTTGTCACCTCAAGGAAATCCTCTCTTTCTAATACTACAATGTCTTCCCTCATTACTATTGCCACACTATATTCCTTTTTCCCTCCTCTATATTTTCTGCACACTTTATATCCTTGTATATTAAGTACCCAGTCTCACCTCTTTTAAACCACGTTTCCATTATTACCACTATATCATATTCCCACACTACTATTTGTGCTTGTAGCTCACCAATATTATTCACCATACTTGGTGCACATGTGTACATGCATTGTAATCCTGCCTTTGCATTCTGCATAGTCCTTCTTAGTCCTCTTCTATGAAATATTATACTACTTCCTTCTCTAGTATTGTCCAACACCTTCATTTTATGTATCTTATTCCTCTTTTCCACTTCTTTAATCTTGTGTCCAGTCCCCTGCAAATTTAGTTTAAACCCACTCCAATCAAACTAATGAACCACCGTGTGAGGGCATTAGTCCCAATCCTGTTGAAGTGCAGTCCATCTGTTTTGAATAGGTTCCTTCTGTTCCAGAACTAGTCCCAACACCCCAAAAATCTGAAGGTCTCCCTCCTGCACCATGTTTCAAGCTCAATCCTCCCTATCTTCCTATTTCTACTCTGGCTCGTGTGTGGCCCTGGGAATAAGTGAGGTATTACTATCAACATCTACATTTCACTTCCTCTCTAACTCCTGAAAATCGGACCTTAGGACCTCAATACCTGCTCTCTCTATGTCGTTGGTACCAACATGCATCACCATTTCTGGTTCACTCTCTTTCCCCTGCAGAATGTTCTGCACCCTCCTTTATACTGGCACTAGGGAGGCATCACACAATTCAGGACTACGATGATGGTTACAGAAATGCCTGCCTGTCCTCCTAACTAGGATAACAACTGCATTTCTACACTTTGCTGTTCACTGCTATACAGTCATTTGCCCATTAGTGCTCTGGCCTGGAATTCACTCCTTTAGGGTATCATCACACCCAGCAGTCTCTAATACAGAGTATGTGTTTGAGAGTGGCACACACCCCAAACTCTCCAGTGCTACCTATCCTTTCCTACTTTCCGATATCCATCTCATTGATATGCACAATGAACAAAAATGGCCTTAAAACAGAGCACCATGGGACTTATAAGAATTGGTTCATGAGATGCATTCACTGCTGGCAAGGCCAGCATTTATTGCCCATTCTTAATTACCCATGACAAGATGGTGATGAGCCACCTTCTCGAATTGCTGCAGTCCATGTGGTGTAGATACATCAATGGTGCTGTTATGGAGAGAGTTCCAAGATTTTTACCCAATGACAGTTAAGGAACAGTGACATAGTTCCAAGTTAGGATGGTATGTGATTTGGAGGGGAACTTGCAGGTGGTGGCATCTGCTGTCTTTGTCCTTCTTGGTGGTAGAGGTCACTGGTTTGGAAAATGCTGTTCAAGGAGCCTTTGTGAGTTGCTGTAGTAGATCTTGTAGATAGTATACACTGCAGCCACTTTGCATCAGTAGTCATGAGAGTAAATGTTTAAGATGGTGGATGGGGTAA
Source organism: Carcharodon carcharias (assembly GCF_017639515.1). Classification (NCBI taxonomy): domain Eukaryota; kingdom Metazoa; phylum Chordata; class Chondrichthyes; order Lamniformes; family Lamnidae; genus Carcharodon; species Carcharodon carcharias. The sequence goes on along the minus strand of NC_054480.1, from coordinate 66,393,109 downwards.
CAATCAAGCAAGCTGATTTGTTCTGGACGGTGTTGAGCTCCTTGAGTGTTGTTGGAGCTGCACTCATCCAGGCAAGCGGAGAATATTCCATCACATTCCTGACTTGTACTTTTTAGGTGGTGGACGTGCTCTGGGATGTCAGGAGTTGTGTTATTCTGTGCATGATTCCCAGCCTCTGACCTGCTCTTGTAGTCACACATTTATATGGCTGATCCAGTTAAGTTTCTGATAGCAACCTCCAGGGTGCTGATGAGGTGGAATTCAGTGATGGTAATGCTGTTGAATGTCAAAGGGAGCTGGTTTGATTTTCTTTTGTTGGAGATGGTCATTGCCTGGCACTTATGTGGCACAAATGTTACTTGCCACTTATCAGCACAAAAGTCTGAATGCTGTCCAAGCCTTGTTGCCTACAGGTTGAAGCTGTTTTAGTATCTGAGGAGTTGCAAATGGAATTGAACACTGTGTAATCATCAGCAAACATCCCCACTTCTTAACTTATGATGGAGAGAAGATCATTGGTGAAGTAGCTGAAGGTGGTTGAGTCTGGGACACTAACCTGAGGAGCTCCTATAGACATTTGTACTTATTTCCGAAAACACTGCTTTTAGTTCCAACTCCCTACTTTCTCCCTTCTAATTTGCTATGTTCTACTATTCCTAGTTCCCTGAATAATCTTTTGTATACTTCTCTGTGGTTGTCTTTCTTAAAAAAAATGTTTACTCTTTATCCACTCTATTTCCATATCTGTTACCTCCCTAACAAATTCTATGAAGTTTGTCAAACATGATCAATATTTTTGAAGTCTGTGCTTGCTACTTCTAATTATTTGCTCTTCACATAGATACAGTCAACTCATTAATAAGTAAAGGCTCTGAAATGTTCCTTACCACAGATGTTAGGATAAATTGCCCTATATCTGGATTAGCTCTGCCTCCCTTTGCACTAATGAGTGCTACACTGGTCAGGCTCTAGTTCTCCAGCACACATCCACACTTAGTAAAACCCTGAAGTGTAATTTCTCGAGTCTTCTCTATTTCCTGTTTAATCTCTTTCAAGATCCTCAGATGTATACCATCCAGCTCTGGAGTTTTGTTTTCTCTAGCCTCACTAACATCAAGAATTTTCCTCTTCTCCATCATAATATTGTTCTTCAAGGCTCACGTCCTTTCTGATAATCCTTTCTTTAGTAAAAACGATTGAGTATTCATTAAATACCTCTGCCATGAAAGATACACTGTAATATAAATGAAGCAGTGCACATGACTCTAGAGATCGTGACAGAATATAAATGAGACTGGCAGATCCAGCTAGTATAACTAGGTCGCTAGTGACCCAAAAAAGGCATCGGATCATTCACTGCTCTATTTACATCCCACCACCAGCTTATAAGGAACTTTTCCCTTTATGTACATGCTTCTGAAGATAGCACTATAATATAAATTAGGCAGGTGTGCATTTGGAATATAACAGAGAGTACTCATGCATCTGGAAATATGCTATATTATCAATGAAACAGTATATATCCATCTGTGTATTGTAAAAAAAATTATGTAATGTATATGCATCTAGAGGTAGTTCTACAGTGTAAATAAAGTGACTTACATGCACCTGGAGACAGTGCTGTTTGTCCATGCACTAGTTCTTCCCTATCTCTGTAATCTCCAGATCCACAATCTTTCAAGATATCTGTGCTCCTCTCCTTCTGGCTTCTTGAGGATTACAGATTTTAATTGCTCCATCATTGTGGCTGTGTTTTCAGTTGTCAAGTCTCCAAGCTCTGGAATACCCTCCCTATACATCTTTCTACCTCATTTTCTTCCTTTAAAACACTCCTTAAAATTTATCTCTTTGATCAAGCTTTTGGTCATCTGGCCCAATGTCTCCTTACGTGGCTTGATGTCAAATTTTGTTTTATAATGATCCTGTGAAGCACCTTGGGAAATTTTATTATGTTAAAGGTGCTATATAAATATAAGTTACTGTTGTTGTAAATTAAATGATATAAGTGTGTCCAGAGGCAAGGTTCACTATCTCGCAGGGTGTTTTTGTTGCTGATCTGGTGGGATCAAGTAACGTTAGCAATGAACGTAAATGGCATTTGCTACTGCGGCTGCCAGGCAAGCCAAACTAGGCATCCAACTCACCCATGCTGCCAGCATTGCCATGTTCCTGTTGCTGAACTCCTACCTGAGCAAAAGGTTGAAACCAGAAGTATAAAATCATGAACACAACTTATGAACTTGAGGACAAGCACTCCTTGTGAACTAAATTCAAACTAATATGGGATATAAAAACAAAAAATGCTAGAAAAACTTAGGCAGCATCTATGGAGAAAGAAACAGAGTTAACATCTCAAGTCCGAATGACTCTTCAGAGCTAAAGAGAAGTGGAAGTGTGACGGATTTTATACTGTTCAAGAGGGATGGAGCATGTAGAGCTAGATAGAAGGTCAGGGATAGGTCACAGCTGAGGAAAGATTGACAAAGCTGTCATGGACACAAGACAAAGGGAATATTAATGGTAGTGACGAAGACCAAAGAAGGATATCCTATTGTTGGTACATATAACCCTGTCTTTCACAATGCCCTGAGTTATTTTGCCAGCTTAACATCAATATTTATTTTTCAGTCTTTCCCCTTAATGACACTTATATATACTGAAATTAATGGCCACTGTGGAAGAAATTATTTCTGAATTGTCCTTTTGGCTTATCAGAAGACTTCAGCTGGCTTCTAGCATTTTTAATAAAGTTTAATGAAAGATCATGATGACAGTATTGCAAAGGTCATCTGGTCTCTTTACTGACAGGTGGAGGCTTTTTAAATAGTTCATTCTGGAAGGTTCAAGCTCATTTACGTGGGGAGTTTGGGGAATTTCTGAGGAGGTTGCAATGTATTAATTTTTTCTCTTCCCTTTCTTCCTATGTTTACTTTACAATCAACTGATAACAAAGGGCTCATTGCTTAAACATGTCACGATTCCACAAATTGCAGACCCTATTTAATGAGTGTATCTGGAGAGGGGAGAAGAGGTAGATTAATTTTTTATACTTTCACACTCTTCCCCTACGGATTAGTGTAAAACAGTAGCAGATTTGTTTCGCAATCTGGGATAGAAATTATGATATTCAAACGTATATAACTCCCCTACATTTTCCCATTCTAAACAAGTGCTATAGCATTGTGCTGGTACAACATAGGTTGCAAAGCATTGCAGCATATTTTACTGATTTATTTTTCCAAATTTAACATCCCTTCAAGATGCTGGAACATACAGCCCCGCATCCCCCCTCCCCACCCCCCGACCCTCCCCAGGTCTCAGAGAAAATAAACAACCCTGCATTGTCTTGTTTTTCTTGTAACCAGACAACACATTCCATCCATTACCAGTGTTTTATGACCAGGCTGGGAGGAGTGTGTGAATTATCAAGCCCCATTACTCCGCAGGCCATACCATTCATTTAAATGTTTAATTTTATTCCAAAGTGATCAGTTGGGTATCTATATCACTAGTATCCCAAAGTTTCTTAGTGCCAAATATCAATTACACTGGAACTGGCCAAGGGGGTGAGCCCTGGCTGTTTGGACTGAGTGCTTTGAGGCTCGAGGACTAAGACTGGGATGTGCCCTGGGAGACGTTCCTCAGCTGGGGTTGGCCAGGCTTCAATGGTGCTGCAGGTACAGAGTTGACTAATCATTGCTCCTCTGTTGTTTCAGGAGAAGACAGCCCACAACAATATAGAAAGGTCGTGGACCAGCGGAGTCCCCGCCAGCCTCCTAATCCAGGCGTGAAGAAGTGGGGGTGCAAGATGAAGGTAAGAGCGCAGTGCACAGAGGTGAGAATTCTGACTTGTGCAACCATTCTAGTGCAGTCTCTTCATTGATGTGAAGAGCCTGGAGCCCCCATTTATCATTGGAAGATGAGGGCACCATGATGCAGATCTCCATTGTCTCACCAGGATGCCTGGCATGCACTGTGACAGTGTGATGACTTTAACTAATGACATGTCCTTCTCCCTTTTAGGTTCATCAGCAGGCGTTCGCTCTCCAGACCCCAAAGGGCCACCCCTGACACCGCAGGACCACCAGGCGTTATTTGCACCTGCATGTGGCCTCCTCTCCCTTCTTCCGCTCTATTCCTCCTCAAAGGAAGTGCCTCCAGCAGAGACCACAATCCCCATTACCAGCATAATGAGAGGCTGTCTGATACCTGGAAGAGTCTACACAGTCTGAACCCTCCAGGGGCCTTTCAGATACCAAAGAGTCCTGAAATGAAGCCTGGAAATGCTAAGAATAAAGCCCCGATCAGAGATGAAGCTGTCAAGTACCAATAAGTCACCAACAGCAAACTGTCTACCAAACTCCTCAGTACTCACACTGACAATGCTGCTGGCCCTTTTTACCCTACCCTTGGATGAGGTTTTTGAAAATGTTGGCAGGCCGCCTGCCCATGTTGCCCAGGCAACAAGCGCAAAATCGCACAGGCAACGAACAGTCACTGACAATTGGACTGTTAATGGCCTTAATTGGCCGATTAATTAATGGCGGGCGCGGCTCTGGCATCTGCACGTGCCTGCCGAGCGAAATATTGAGCGAGTGTGCGCAATGTTGGGACGTTCGCCCAATATCATATCACACTATTTTACGCCTGGTCAGGTTGGCCATGCGTCCACCCGCAGAATGTAAAATTCTGCCCATGGTGTCATTAGATATATTCCAATGCGCATGCAGAAACCAGAAAAAAGCCAGTGTCCAATACACTGAGATAACTTGTCCCTCATCTGAGCCCTGGCATTCATAATAAATTATTTTAATGGTTAGTTTGACTTCTGTACCTAAACCATGTCTGTTCTGAATTAAGATGTTATATATGTGTAATGCAAACAAAATCAACAACTTGCATTTATATAGCACCTTTAATGTAGTAAAATGTTTCAAGGTATTTCACAGAAGTGTTATCAAACAAAAAAACTGGCAGAGCCAAAGAAGGAGACATTAGGACAGATATCCAAGCTCTTAGTTAAAGAGATATGTTTTAAGCAGCATCTTAGTGAAGTGAAGCAATGGAGAATTTTAAGGAGAAAAGTCCAGCAATTAAAGTTTTGATAGGTGAAGGCATGGCTGGCCTATATACACAAAACCACATGCAAATGCAAATTTTTTTGCATTCCTTAATCTCCAACTTCTTAAATGGATAGCTTGAAATGATTTAAAAACCATTCAACAATATAGGGAAAAGTAAACAATATGAATTTATGCTAGTTCCAACTCTATACATACACATTGTTATCATCATTTCTATCAGATGTGAAATGATTAATCAAATGCTTTTTTTTCAGTCCATCACCATTGCTAAAGCTCAGTGCAGGGCTTAATACCTTACAACTCCTCAAAACATGCAAATAGATAAGGATAATTGGATTCTGCTCCAATTATTCACACAATTGGTGGTTGTAGTCCACTGGTCCAAAACATTGACTCATTTGTTAAATCTACCAGACTTTGTGAACTGGTATTAATTCTTAAAATAACTCAAATCATCCAAGAAGTTAAAATAACCTTCACACCTGGCTGTTCTCTTTTAAACGGAGGAAAGTGTGTGTAAAAATTGCCAGCAGCCAAAATACTGTTATATAACTTCCATAGAACGGAAGTGAATAACCAGAGAGCTTCAGGAAAACAACTATCGAGTGGTACAGATGCTAATGCAACAACACAAATTGATTGCTTCATGGACTCACTGAAAGTCATGCCCCAACATTACCACTCTTTATTCAAGTGAGAATCCAGGAACCAAAATGGAGCTTGTTGTGTGCAAACTGGCCACTGTGTTTCTTACATTACAACAGTGGTTAATCTTCAAAAAGCAAAAAGCCTTGTGACATTCTGAGGTTGAGTTAGGTGCTGCTGAAATGTGAGTTCCTTCTTTCTTCATTTCGTTACCAGAGTCACATTCCTCCTCATATCCACTCCCTCCATCCCTACAATAGTTGGGCTTCCCATCTTCCGAATTGTGGCCATAGCAATTGAAATTGCAGGTGCCTACAAGCCATGGATTGAAAAAATGAGTCAGAACTTAACCCAGGAAGCAATCAACGCAAATAAAACAATGGGATTAGCAATGAATGCTGCAGCAAAACAAAAATTCACACCTAATGAAGACATTCCCACAAAAGGACATTGTTCATAATAACTTTGAAGCAATAGCCATTTCAGCTGGACACAGAAACTCTTCACTGCATTTCGAGGATCTTCCTCTGCTCTTAAATAACTCCTGAAATATTACTGAAGTCACAGAGCAGCTTCAGTCCATTCTAATGGAGAATGGAACTTGGGAAACAACTACAGGGTCCCTTAATGGGAACTCAAACTTGGGGCCAGCCTGCAAGCTTATCAATAGATTGCTCACCTTGCAAAAACATTCTACTAGTAGAGTATGCAACACTATCCAATGGCATTGTGGCTAGGACATGAGATGCCCCTAATATAAGGATCTCCACTGGGCAGAAAATTTAAAGAATGTTTTCTTGACAAAGGTCTATTTATAAGTGGATATTTCCACATAAACATGGGAAGTACATTGAAGTGAAAGCATATCCTCAAGTCTTTAATATTCCTTTAAGTAAACATAATTTAGAAAAAACATTTTTCACCTCTACACTTTCAGAAATGATATCGATTCATTAAAATATAACATTTTTACCAGTCTAGTGGGTTTAGATATATAGTCCTTTTATTATGTCTTCACCCTTTCCCTGTTCATCCATTACCCAGGTATTACATTAACACTGAGTCACAGAGTGGCAATTTTGCAAGACATCAGCATATGTAATAAAACTGGCAATCATTTACTTTTTAACTAATCAAAATGAAGTATTTTTCCTGAGGGATTGTTTAATATTGTGTGTTTTTGCTTTGATTAATTATTGTCATTAATAAAGCTGCTGAAATAAATATCAGAAAAAAGTCGTTTTCCAATGGACAAAAAGTTGCAGCCATTTACTGATGAGGTGACTGTTTCAAGGACAGTTTTTCCAATCCCCTCAGTTTTGTCCCCTCAACTCCCTAAAAATGTAGGTTTATGCTGTAGTATGAATCCACAGATACTGCTTCAGTACCTTGTTTGAATGGCCATTCATCATTGTGACTCTGGCTTTCTGAGTAACAGGGTGTGCTATGGCTGCAACCAGTCCTGTCCTGACCTGATGTTCATATAAGAGGAATTTATAGATAGCATCCAGGGATGGGAATTGTTGACTTTTCTTTTAAAGCCCTTTTCCAATCGAGGAATATTAATTCTACTGGTCGCAGCTATGGCACTATATTAGCTGAGAACACTAACTCAGCACAAGCTGTGACTGAACCCTGGAATCTATTGGGTCTATACGGCTAAGTACTGCTCTAGGCAATATCATTACAAACTCAGCTATTGAGGAAGTTCATTTAAAGCATAATAAAACCACATTAATTGTGTTTGGTGTATGGAAAGACTGTTCAGGGTTACATGTGTTAACTGGCTTAATGGTAGCATACTTGCCTCTGCATTAGAAGATTGTGGGTTCAAGCTCTGCTCCATAGACTTGAGAATATAATTGAGGTTCAACTGAGGTGATATTGTGGGGTTGAATGCCATCAAAGGTGCCATCTTCCAGCTGAGACATTAAATTCAAGTAGATGCAAAAGATCCCACATTCTGCTGAGCAGGGGAATTCTCCCTAATATCCTGGACAAAATCCATCCCTCAAACAATATTACTCAATCTGATTATTTGCTCATCATCTCATAGCTGTTTGTGCAATCTTGCTGTGCAAAAACGGCCACTGTATTTCCTGCTTTAGAATAATGACCACAATTGGAAAACAATTTTTTTTGCTGTGAAATGTTTTGGGATGTCCTGAAGTCATAAAAACTGTTAATTAAATGCAAGTTATTTTCTCTTGTTCTGTAAGTAAGACGTCGCCAAGGCTATTGCTGCAGGCTCAAGTGAAATTATGCTGAACAATGCAGTTTTTCACTTGGTGGCCAGTGGCTTTCGATCTCACTGTAGTCCCATTCTAAACAACAGACAAAAATCTTGCCATTATAGTTCCATTGTGTAAGCGGGATGTGAAGTGGCTTGTGTGAGGCCTGCTCAAATTAATATCTCTTTTCATTTGTAACAGTTTTGAAATAAAGACATTGGGTGGAATCGTCATTGCTTATCTGGCACTGGGCATCATGGAGGCCGTGATCAGACAATATGGCGGAAGGCCAAAAATTGTTTTCATGCCATGGTGAAACACGTTTGCAATCATCTGCTCCACCCAGAAATGGCAGACCCTGTTTCCTGCCACCGATCATCAGGAGCTTCACTGTAATATATCTGCATATCATCATAAGCCCAGCTCACCGGAATCATTCCCCCACACCAAATTTACTGCCCACGTCAGTGGGAAGACACACTGGTGAGAACACGTCTTGACAACTGTAACATGCAGAAGTCAGGACTTACCATCAGGGCCTTGCTCACTTCGTGGACATCTGAGGAGCAGAAGATGCTGGAGCCTGACAGCAACGGGACCCTGGAGGGGCGTCCCTTGCATGCTGGGCGGATTCTCATGGGCATGGCTCTGCCACGAAGCAGCTCACGGAAGGTGGAAAAACACAGTTGAGGGGTTCCTTCAGGGCTTCAGTGTCTTGGCCATGATCGTCAAGGGGGTGGAGAGGAAGGTCCAGCTGCGAGTGAGAGAGGAAGATGTACTAGAGGGTGGGAAAGGAAGTTCTCGGTTTAACTGGGAGAGGAAGTTGTGTTGGTGGGGGGGTGGGTGGGGGGGTGGTGGGGGGGGAGGGGTGGGGAACAGGGAACAAAGTTGTCAGGAGGGTGAGGTTGGGAGAGGGGAAGGAAGGTGTTGGGGGGTGAGATTGGGAGGGGGGCGTGGGAGTGCGGGAGGAAGAGGGGATAACGGGGACGAATATGGTAACTGGGGAGGTAGGTGTAATGAGGGAGGAAAGTGTAAGGGAGTTCGGAGGAGGGAAGGAGTCCAGGGGAAGAATGGAGTCTGGAGGGGGCAAGGAGTTCAGGGGGAGGAAGGAGACCTAAGAGGGGGAAGGAGTCCGGGGGTGGGTGGGGAAGGAGTAAGGAATGGGGAAGGAGTAAGGGAAGGGGAAGGAGTCCGACGAGGGGGGGGAGGTGTTCCGAGGTGCAGAAGGAGTTCCAAGAGGGGAAGGAGTCCAAATGGGGGTAGAAGTCCGGTGCGTGGGGACAAGGAGTAAGTGGGGGTGTTGGGGGGGTTGCTGTCCAGGTAAGCGAGCAAGGGAGGGGTCTGTGGAATCAATGGCTGCCTCCTAGGGCGCAAAATGAGGGTGGACGTGGTGGAAGGGAATGGTGAAATTGAGAGACGACAAAATGAGCTGATTGGATGGATGAGGGTGAAGGTGCAACAGTATCGCTAGAAGGGACGGTGAGGGTAGTTAGTGGGAACTCGGAGCCAGACACAGTCCCTGGGGGTGGGAAGGAGGAGTCGGGGAGATTAATGTGGATGGAAGTGAGATTTTCGGAAAAGTTCACCTGGACATCCCCGAAAGGAAACAAAAGAAACAGTGATGAGGGATAGGACATGGGTGACTTGGGGAGGGGAAAGGACAGGAGGGGGCTAAACAAGAATGTGAAACAATCCATTCTTTTAAATCTGAAAGTGAAAGGACACTTGTGGTGGGCAAGATCAGGTTCTGCAGGGGAGTGCAATCAGTGGGTGGGCAGTGATGCAGGTCAGCTCAGATAGACAACGGAAAGAGAACCCCAGCAGGCAGCAGTGAAAATGCTCAGGACATTGAGATGAGTGCGATTGAGGACAGTTCCGTGTGCATGTGAGAGTGCTTGCATGAGGCTCTGAAAGTCCTTGCCACACATTCCCTTCTCTCTCCAGAATCACTCATGGGCTGGCTGCATACAGCTGAACTGCTAGTGGGGGTGGGGCGGGGTATGCAAGGAGAGGAATTGCAAAGCCTGTAAATGAAGCTGAAAGACACCATTGTGCATTATTCAGTGAAAGTGAATATACTTTCAGATTATAAAGTGACAAAATGTGGTCACCCGTGCAACCAACTGTGATCAGAATTTCTTAACTTTTTTAGGCCTAACACTTCTAGGTGCTGCCCTGATGTCCGCAGCAGGGGTGGAGACAGCCTATGCAATGGTTGGCCCTGTTCTTACTGATGACTTTGGCATGAGTCCTCTGGAGATCCAAGGCCTTGGGGGCCCCAGCTTGCTTTAGTTGTCCTCCTGTGGGGCAGCTGCTCTCTCTGTGGTGACAGATGACAAGGTTGAGGGGCTCACAGGCAAAGAGGGCTCGGAGGGAGAGGACAGCCTCTGATATTACCGAATGGATGATACAGGGGTGCCCAGCTGCCAGTCCTCCTCCCTTTGGGTGCCTGAGGACCAGGCCTGACTCCTTGAGGGGAAGGAGCACTTGGAGGGATGCCGAGGTGCCCTGTTTCCCTCTTACATTGCCACTACAGGAACTCAACCATGGCAACCATGATGGAGTACAGGTCTGCGTGCATCTCCACGTTCTGCTGGACCAGGGTCTCCATGGCGTCTGTCATCCTTCCAATGGAGACCCTCATGTGCACAGATGTGGGCATCACTTCATCAGAAAGAAGGCGGACGCACTGCTCTGACTTGTATGCCACTCTGTTGAGGGCTTCCAACAGCTCTGCGTGATGTTCTCCCACCTTCTGCTGACTCTCCACAATGAGTTGGAGAAACAAATCTAGAGGCTCATCATCTGACTCGCACCTCACAGATGCCTCTTCCCCAGCAGTCCTCCAAGTGCTGGGGAGCTTGGCCGAACCTGCCTCCTCCTGCTGTGGACACGTTTCTGTGCGCCGACCACCAAATTGTGAATCTGAGCCTGCTCTAGATCTAGGTCCCATGCATATATGTGTCTCTGCGCTAGTGGAGGATGTGGGTAAGCACTGTGACGGATCTTGCAGGCTGCTTATTTCCAGCTCTTCAATGGAGAAGGTGTCCTATGGACTGACCCACCCCCCAACTACCAGTTCAGCTGCATGCAGCTGGTTGGAGGTGAGAACCTGGATGGAGCTGAGAAACTGTCAGGCTGAGGGTTTCGGTCACTTGGCAGAGCTGCCTGTGAACCAAAGTAGAGATAAATAATGCATGGCAGCAGAGTCAAAAGCAGGAGAGAGAGTACTCACAGTTGCATTGAGAGAGGGATGATGTGGTACAGGATCCTCACGAGGGTGTTCGCCGCTGACCTCACTGTTGCCGCAGGCACGGTCCATGTCCTCACCAGACAGCATGATGGCATGCTCCTCAAAGTGAGTGAGGGGTCTAATGTGGGGCACTCCACCCGAGTTTGGGACTTCTGTCTACTGCTGTGAGCCAGCTTCTCCTGCATGAAAACAGATGGAGAGAGTGTGAGCAGGACACATGGTGAGAAGAGTGACTTACCCTGGCGGAACAAATGAGACCATTCATCCTGTTTTGGCACTGGGTGGCTGTCCTCTTTTGCAAGGCATCAGCGCTGACCACCACTACCACGCCTCCCATATTGGATTGGTGACCTTGCTTGCCAGCCTTCGCTAAGAGCATGGGTAGGGGACATCATGATGGGCCTCCACAATGTCCAAAAGACACTCAAGGGATGTGTCACTGAATTGGGGGGCTGCAGACTTCTTGCCTTTTGGGGCCATGTCTTCTGTGCAGCAGTCCTGGGCTGGAAGCACTGAGAAGTGTGCGTGCAGCTGCACTTTAACTATGGCACCCGGCATGAGGAACTAGTGAGGTGATGACATGGCGGGCAAATGAAAGCCCGTCTGCCATCGAAATGGCATGTTTCCCAGGAATGCATGGGACGATACAGCGTGAAAAGCTGCCACTGTGGCTGATGGGTAAAATGTTCTTTTACTCGTCCGCTACCGCACTTAGAGGAAATCTGGGATGATCCCGCCCATTGATTTTATCATTGTTTCTGGATTTTTTACAGTGGAGAAGAGGGGGGACAAAAGGTTTACGCTGAGGGAGAAGTGGAAAGAAATAATTCCCAAAAGAAACTTTGGGGTGCTTTTTTTAAACAGTTGGAAAATTCTGGTCCAAAATCTATATTATGGCAATACAGAAAGGCTTTTGAGGGACTGAATAATACTAGAAGAAATATTTATTTTACAAGGCTCTAGAAGGGTTGTCAGCTGTTTATCAAAAGGCTGAGACTGTTTATCATGAAATATAATTCTGATTGATTCACATGTCTGAAAAGCCTTGGGCACCACATTATGCCTTCCTCAGACAGCAAGCTTAATGCACTGTGACAAATGGATAGGACGCAACTTGTGAATGTCACAAAACTGTGTTTGCACACCAAAGTTCAGAGTAAGCACACTTTTAATATATTGCACATGTAATAGAAAGTGGCTCTTTATTTTGAATTAGATTTATACCATTAAAGATAGGAGTTGCTCCTCTCCCTCCGCCCCCCCCACCCGTCCCATTCTTTAAAAAGTGAAGAGGACACTCATTAGAGAGTTTTTGATAAGGTGCCATGTCAAAGGTTATTGCAGAAAATCAAAGCTCAGGTGTAGAGGGGGGGTGACCTATCCTCATGGATAGAAGATTGGCAGGCTGGCAGAAAACAGAGCGGAGAATTTTCTCCCCGTCAGGTGGGCCAGTTGGGAGTAGGCGCGGGCAGGCGTGGAGGCAACCATTGCCTGCAATCGGCTCCACGCTGCCATTTTACATGGGCGGGCCAATTAAATCCCGCCCAGCATGAAACGCGGCTCCCGAGGACAGCGGGAAGGGGCGGGCAGTGGCAGGGCTGCAATGATCACCAGTCCAATGGCGACCCGGCAGCATGTTTAAATAGCACTCCTGCAGCCTTGAAAAGGCTGTTAATCATGGCCAGCAGAAGGGCTCCCCAGAGCGCTGCTTGTGAGCTGGCCAGGCAGGAGGGCAGGTCAGCAGGGCATTGTGCCCCTCGCTTTTTGGACGAGTGCCGTGTTGCCCTTCTCGAGGAGGTGGCAGCACTGCGTGAGATCCTCGTTCCCAGGGATAGGAGGAGGCCCCTCCCACATGACCAAACATGCCTGGGAAGAGGTGGCAGGGATCATGAGTTCCCAGTGACCTCTTGCGCTTGGGAAGGGTGAGTATTGTGTTGGCATAGGTCACTTAACACAGCAGGTAAGCTTTCCCCCCTGGCCACCCTCCGCAAACTCTGAATGTAGTTACTGCATTGAATCATTAATGGCATGTGTCCTTTGCTGGGTAGACCAACAGATATTGCCCATGTTAGTTCATCCTGAGAGGGTTGGGCTGAGCTGGGTTCTGCACCCGGAGCATGTGGTAGACTGACACCCACAGTACTGTTTTGGGGGCAACCTCAAGGATCAGCACCTTGGCGCAGTGCTGGAACTCCAAAACATGTCAAAGTCAGGCTGCTGACATGCTGGGAGGGGAACTTCCTGATGGTGGGGCACCAATCCAACTGCTGCTCTCAACATTCCACGTGCTTGTGCGTCCTTCCTTTGCAAAGTGAAACCGTGTAGGTGGCAAATGTGATGAGGATATCATGTGGGCAAGGGGGGGTTAGCCCTGGCTTCTTGGTGTGAGTGTGCAGCAGCTACGGGGTGATGATTCACTGGAGCCTTGCAATGTCCCACTCAGGTGGGGGTGGCAGGGATGCAATGGGAATCCAGGTACAGGGTGGACTAATCAATGCTCCTCTCTCCTTTTCAGAAGTCCGCACACGGCACCACAGAGTGGATGTGGATTGGGGGAGGCCAGGCCCAGTTTGCCATTATAACCAGATACAAGCAGGAGGCAATGGAGCTGGAGAGGCGCCACGTAACCAGGCCCACCAGTGGCAATGAGGCTGGAGTACCTGGGGGAGGTCAGAGTACCGTGCACTGAGCTCACCATGTGTATCCCAGCAGCCATTCCACCGATGAATGTTTAATGACTTAAGCTTCCAACATGGGTTTCCCCTTGATTATGGAAGGATGAGTGCATACTAATCCAGTGGCCAGGCATGCACATTGACTTTGCCTCCACTTGAACTAATCAAATGTTTTTGTTCTTCCATTCAGTATCACCAGAGCAGGGCTGGGAGGAAGAGGCAGAGGGGCTGCCTGTAACACCTGAGGGCCCAGAAGAATTAGAAGCACCAGCGTCACACCATCTCTGCCAGGCAGGCACCAGCACAGATACTAGCACCTCAGTGGGAATTAGATTGTCGGCTAGTGATCTGGGGCACAGCGGTGAGGGCACTTCACACTTGCTTGAGGTCCAGGTGGAGACAGAGAGTGCCCATGGGGCTGGCAGTTGGAGAACTGCAGTGAACCAAGGACATGCTCAGTCGGTTGCTAATGATGTGTCTCTGGAGTCATCCCTGAGGCAGCAGACGCTGGAAGTCCAGCAGGGTGTGCGGAGGATCTGGCAGAGATACATGAGGGAATGCATGGCATGGTCTCCGTGCTGGAGGAGTCCACTTGGAGCATCACCGATGCAATGACCCTCATGGCTGAGCGCCATGCTTCCTCCATGCAATGCCATGTGTCCTGTTCACTCTCTCCCCATCTGTTTTCATGCAGGAGAAGCTGCCTCAGAGCAGCAGGCTGGAAGTGGGGTGGCCCACATTAAGCCCCTCACTCACTTTGAGGAGTGTGCCATTGTGTTGACTGGTGAGCACATGGACCGTGCCTACAGTGAAGGCGAGGTCAGCGGCAAACACCCATGTGAGGATCCTGCACCACATCATCCTTCTGTCAACGTAAATGAGAGTGCTCCCTCTCCTGCTTTTGACTCTGCTGCCATGCACTAATTATCTGTACTTTGGTTCACAGGGAGCTCTGCAGCAGGATAGTGGCGTCTTCTGCAGCCCCTTCCGCCTTGCACTACCTCTTGGCCCTGCGCCCCTTGTGCCTGTGCCTCTTCTCCCAAAGGTGACCTCCACCTTCTGGCCCTTCCTTCCACCTCAGAGGAGATGCCTCCAGTGGAGAGCACATCTCCCATTCCCAGGCTAAGGGAAGGCTTCCTGAAACCAGCAAGGCCCCAAAAATGTGTTTACTCCAGAGTCTTGACCTGAAGCCTGTTATTCCTGTCCAAGCAGCTGTGAAGAGATTTGAAATATTCCTGCTCACACAGGCAAGTAGCAGTAAGTTTAAACATTAAATACCTGTCAAAGACCACTCACGACTTCACTCATTCCTCTTATCCCACCCGTGGATGAGGTTTATAGAAATGTGGCTCACCCGCCTGCCCGTTGCACCCATGTGACAATCTGAAGATCGCACAGGCCCCGGAAAATCGCCGTCAATTAGTGGCTCAAGGATCTTAACTGAGCCGCTAATTAATGGCAGGCGCGCATCGGAGATCATCGCGCACCCCCCCCCCCGCCCAACAAATATGGAATTCGAAACAGAAACAGATCAGCCGTGACCTTATTGAATGGCAGAGCAGGCTTGAGAGACCGAATGGCCTCCTTCTGCTCCAATCTCATATGTTCTTATGTTCGTATGTATACCTCCACTACGCTGTGTTGCTATAACTGCTGCTTGTAGCTACACCTCCCAGATCTGTTGTTATAGTCTGTCATACTCATCTATTGCATCATCTTCGCACACAGCTTGTCTGCAACTGCATTGTAACATGGTTCATCCAACTGTGCCAAGGTTGAGCCCTCTTTCTGCTGCCCTCCATTTTGCTCTCTGGAAGAAATCTCTGTAGTTTTTCAGCCCAGATCAAAAGGTTAAAATATTGACAGTTTCTTTTCCAGATGCCACTTTTAAAAGTTCTTTTTGTTGTAATTTCAAGCACCTCTTCATTTGCCTTATGGTCTATAAATGGAATTTTTAGCATATGTCTTGGCATCTACATTTCAAAGGCCTCTATTTTCTTCCACAGATCTTTACTTATTGTCTAGGTTTCTGAGGCGTACAGGAAAGTGCAGAGAATGTTGCATCTTATGAGTTTTTTCCTTGTTACAAGACGAGTTTTCTTGTTAACGCATCCTTCATCTTCACAAAATTACTTTTAGCTATCGTGATCCTTTTGACTTCAGCATTGCATTTACCAACTTCTGTTTTCATTTGTCCTAAATAGACAAACTTATCAACTTGTTCCAGTGACACAATCCACTTCAATCTTCACTCCAGTTTCTACTAATTTATTCTTCTATATTCCTTCTATTCCTTCTTGGTATTCATACTCAATCCATATTCTAAACATGTACATTTTATTTGATCTGCAATATTATGTAGGTCTCTTCTGATTCTGCAAGTCGTGGTGTGTTATCAGCATACTGCAAGTTTATTATGTTCTTGCTTCCAAATTTTACTCTGGAAGTATGTCTAATTCTCTGAATATTAATTCTGTGTGCAGATTGAATAATTGTGGTGACAGTATACAGCCTTGTCGTACTCTTCTCTTTCCTGGGAACTTATCTGATTGTCCATCCTCTAGCCTGATTCTCGCCATTTGGTCCCAACATAGGTTCTGGATAAATCTCAGAACTTTCCTGTCAATGTCACATTTCAGCAACATGTCTATTAGCTTTTGGTGATAAACGCAATTGAATGCTTTTTCATAGGTTATGAAACATATGTAAATGTTCTTGTTTACTTCTAGATATTAATCGAAGATTGTTCTTAAGTTAAATATTCCATCTCTTGTTCCCACTCCAGGTCTCACTCCAGACTGCATTTCATCAATTTCTCTTTCAAATGTGTTATTCTTTCTTTCTATTATGATTTTAAAGATCACTAAAGAGATGACTTATGGTACTAAGATGATTGCACTTCATTGCTTTAGGTTTCTTAGATAACAACAAATATTGAGTGTCTCAAGTCACAATGGATCCTTTGGTATATACTTGATCACAAATTTCTGTTATCACTCCTAATTCTGTTCCTTCAAGAGATTTTATTAATTTATCAATGCCTGGAGCTTTTCCTGTATTCATCAATTTCAAAGCATTTTTTACCTCTGATATCATAATGTTTGGTCCATTGTTTGCCTCTATATCTTGAGGGCTCCCTCAATTTGGATCATCAAGCAATTTACTCTGTCCATCTTTTTGCTACTGCATTCCTGTTCAAAGTGGAGATGGTAGCATAGTGATAATGTTGCTGGACTAGTAATCCTGAGACCCAAGCTTAATGCTTTAGGGATATGGGTTCAAATCTTACCATAGTAGCTGGTGGAATTTGAATTTAGTTAATAAGTCTGCCCAGATGTAGCTCTGTCATGAGATGGTCAAGTGCTAACCGTTGGCAAATGTTTTTCCTCTTAAAACCACCTTGCTAAACTAATGTCAGACGAGCGAGTGTATCTATGCATGCAATAATGTTTCAGCCACTTGGAGGATGCCATGGCCACTGAATTGTTAGCGGCATGCCTCAAAGGACTGCTCTGTACGTTGTTGCTTAAGGATATACACTGGTGGCGTGCTAAGCCCATTCAACAGTGCCACTTGGTCCCTAGGCTGCTATGCCTTCCAAGGATGACCAACATCGTTAGGGGTGAAGGTGACTAATGCTTCCTCAGTGATCATTGTGAGATTGTTAACCTTTTGTGATATGTTGAAGATGACAATGAAGGTGCAGTTGTCTCCCCTGCATCAAAGTGTGAAAAGAACTGCACTCGTAACAACTTGTCTTCACCTTAATCCTCCTAGAATCTTGATGCTATGAGGTTGTCATGGGCACATCTTCCGCATCATGGCCATGCAATAGCATCCTCATGTGGCTCGCCTGAATCCTCTCCCACTTCAGAATCACCCCTACCACTGTCCTCCTTATCCAAGGAGACATGTAGCTCTTTCATGTATTCCTGTGGCAAAACATCCCCCCCTCTTTGTAACTCTAGGTTGTGCAGGGTGCAGCAAACAATGATGATGCGGGGCATCCACTGAGGTGAGTATTGGAGAGCCCTGCTTGATCAGTCCAATTATCTGAAACGCATCTTTAAGAGGCCTCTATTTTTTTTTCATTAATTTACAAGATGTGGACATCACTGGCTGGGCCAGCATTTATTGCCCATCCCTAATTGCCCTTGGTGAGCTTTCTTCTTGAACCGCTGCAGTCCCTGTGGTATAGGTACACTCACTGTGCTGTTAGGGAGGGAGTTCCAGGATTTTGACCCAGCCACAGTGAATGAACGGCAATATATTTCCAAGTCAGGATGGTGAGTGGCTTGGAGGCGAACTTCCAGGTGGTGGTGTTCCCATGTGTCTGCTGCCCTAGTCCATCTAGATGGTAGCGGTCATGGGTTTGGAAGGTGCTGCCTAAGGAGCCTTGGTGAGTTTCTGCAGTGCATCTTGTAGATGGTACACACGGTTGCCACTGTGCATCGGTAGCGGAGGGAGTGAATATTTGTGGATGGGTCCCAATCAAGCGGATTGCTTTATCCTGGATGGTGTCAAGCTTCTTGAGTGTTGTTGGAGCTTCACTCACCCAGGCAAGTGGACAGTATTCCATCGCACTCCTGACTTGAACCTTGTAGATGATGGACAAGCTTTGAGGAGTCAGGAGGTGAGTTGCTCACCACATAATTCCTAGCGTCTGAACTGCTCTTGTAGCTGTAGTATTTATATGGCTAGTCTAGTTCAATGGTAACCCCCAGGGTGTTGATAGTGGGGGATTCAGCGATGGTAATACAATTTAATGTCAAGGGATGGTGGTTAGATTCTCTCTAGTTGGAAATGGTCAATGCCTGGCACTTGTGTGGTGCCAATGTTACTTGCCACTTGTCAGGCCAAGCCGGGATATTGTCCAGGTCTTGCTGCATTTGGACATGGACTGCTTCAGTATCTGAGGAGTTGCAAATGGTGCTGAACATTGTGCGATCATCAGCGAACATCCCCACTTCTGACTTTATGACAGAAGGAAGATAGTTAATGAAGCAGCTGAAGATGGTTGGGCCTAGGAACTCCTGCAATGATGTCCTGGAACTGAGATGATTGACCTTCAACAACCACAACTGTCTTCCTTTCTGATGGGAATGATTCAAACCAGTGGAGAGCTTTCCCACTGATTCCCATTGACACCAGTTTTGCTAGGGTTTCTTGAGTCCACACTTGGTCAAATGCTGCCTTGATGTTGAGGACAGTCAAGGACCTTGTGGCTGATTGTGCAGCATTGTACCTCTCCTCAGATGCGCTCTGTAGACAATGAATCAATGCCATTAGCCAGGTCTTTAAGGGGCACTCCCTATCACTGAGCACCCTTCAAGCTCCAAGCTCCCTCAAATATCTCTGGCACTTGGGAGTGACTCAAAATGTACGAGTCATGTAAGCTACCTGGGTACCTAGCACAAACATGCATGATCTCCTTTCTGTAATGAGTTGGACTTTTAGAGAATGAAATCCCTTTATACTAGAAAATCTCACAGGCTGCTGTCAGGGAGCTCTCAAGGCCACATGTGTGCAGTCAATGCCACCCTGCACTTGCGGAAAGCCTGAGATTGCAACAAGTCCCACAACTCTGGCAGCCTGGCTTGCTTCATCAATGTGGAACTGCACATAATGCTGAGCTTTATTGATAAGGGCATCAGTTACTTCCCTTATGCATTTATGAGTCATCGGTTGTGAGACTCCGCAAAGATACCCAATGGATCCCTGGAAGGATTCGCTGGCAAAATATTTCAGTGGAGCAGTAACCTTCAGAACAACCGGCATTGGATGCCTTCCAAGTCCGTGCAGCATGAGTTCCTCACGGAGAAAAGCAAAATATGAGCTACCATATCCCTAGACAAGTGAAGGCATCCAAGGCACTGTCTTTTGCTCAATTCCATGTAAGAGCTGCATCTTCTGTGACTCTTGGTCATGCTAAACATTTTCATGGATTTGGCCCCGCTCATCAGCATATGATTCTTCCTGGGGCCCAGCTAGCTCTTGTTCCTCAGGGCAGTGGTTTTCCCTGAGCTGGGCCAACTGGCAACAAGCTTCTCATCTCCTCAGTCTCAACAAAGCCACCAAGAAGGCAGTGTTGCCTTCAGCCTACATTCTCCACTCCTACTTGTTTCTGTGAATGGATAAAATTGAGGAATCAATGGTAGTTCCCATTGAATTGTCTTCTTCCATGTACAATGTACCTATGCACCAGCCCTTGACTTACTCTCAGTCTGCACATTGCAAAACAAGGCCACCCCTTACAGGATGATATCATTGACAATGACAGGTTTCCCCTCAGACATGAATGCACATTTGCAAATTGGGTCTTCATTAGGATCAAAAGATCCAAATCCTAGGAACCATAGTCAGCCTTGTGTTGGTTGTCCTCCAGTGGCCATTACAACAACTATGGATAACCAATCCTTGCACTTATGCATTTCCTGCAAGTGTGGTGCCTTGAATGGCATGACCAATGCATTGGGAACATAGAGGTTTTGTAGGGTCCATGCTGTCTCTGTGCTGCTGATGTGGCCATTGATCCTTGGAGCCTGCATCCATTCTGACATGCCTCTGTGAGGGTCCAATGCCAACTAAGTGCATATGCACCACAGCATGTAAACATAATGGATTGTCACCTGAATTAGAAAAGGAGCCAAGCTCATTCATTGTGCATTAGTTCCTCCAGTTCAGCACTCAGCTGAGCCATGCTTTCCATGGTTTGAGTAAGACAGTTATAAGGTGTCCCATCAATTGGTCAAAATTTGCTGTGCTCAACTCCTCCCATATGTCCAGTGACTCCCACCACCAAACCCTCACCCCCACCCCCCCCACCCCCACCCCCCAAACAACCCCCAGACCAATTTTTTCAGGTTTGGTTTTTGAACTGCATCATTGCAAGGTGACCTCGAGAATGGTGCTGCTGACCTTTATGTGTCCCTCCCATCCTCCTCCATGCTCACTTCCTAATCCCCCTTCCCCCTATCATGATCCAGCTTCCCCCTGTTACCTGTGAAACCATTATTATCCATGCTAACATTCCTGTCCTCCCCCCGAATTCTTTAATGTCCACATGCCCTTTGTTGACCTGATGCCTCTCCTTCTTGAGGCCATATGTATTCTGACTTTCCAGGAACACTGACCCCCCCATGAGGCCATCCAATAACCCCCATGACTTTTCAGCTACCGACTTCCAGGATACAGATGCTTCCCCTGACCGTGGCTTTGCCATCTGCCTTACAGTACCATGCTTCTAACCTCCAGGACCAAATTCCTTAGGTGACTGACCATACAATGCACACAATGTCGTGCATGGCCATCACTGCCTAGAGAGGCCTTCACCCACCAAAAATCGGAAGCCTCCTGACATGGCCTGCACAGCCCCAGGACAGCCTGTTCAAAATTCCCCCGAAAGCGTGGCCTCAGCCCCAGGACAGTCTCTGACTCCTCCTTGGACAGCTTTATAACTCTTAACCCACGACAGTCTTTCACTGCTCTACTCTGTTCCTTTACACTGCCCCCCAGTCCTGCCTCTGTCATCCCCCTTCCCTCCCATGTTCAAACACCCTGCTCCCTAGTCCTGCCTCTGTCTTCCCCATTTTTTCCCGTGTTC
This sequence comes from Carcharodon carcharias, assembly GCF_017639515.1. Taxonomy (NCBI): domain Eukaryota; kingdom Metazoa; phylum Chordata; class Chondrichthyes; order Lamniformes; family Lamnidae; genus Carcharodon; species Carcharodon carcharias. The sequence goes on along the minus strand of NC_054480.1, from coordinate 66,371,618 downwards.
CACCACCACCCCCCCCACCAAGTCCTGTCTCCATCTTCCCCATCTCCACTGGTATTGCCTCCCGTGCCAAGCCTTGGCAAAGCTTCTGATACAAGCACCTGAGATATCCCAGCAATGCTATTAGAAGTAGATTAGAACAGCGTCTACACACCTCGAAATTATTGATGAAATGAAGCTTGCAAGGTGCACACCACTTGTATACAGTCAGGAAACAGACCATTCCAATTATCCACTGGCGGGGCGCTTAATTTGGAGGGGGAACATAATTCCAGCAAGTTGGCCTTTTAATGAGCATTCAAAGAACAAAGAACAAAGAAATGCATAGCACAGGAACAGGCCCTTCAGCCCTCCAAGCCTGCGCCGATCATATTGCCTGTCAAACTAAAACATTTTGCAGTTCCGGGGTCCATATCCCTCTATTCCCATCCTATTCATGTATTTGTCAAGCTGCCTCTTAAACACCACTATCGTATCAGCTTCCACCACCTCCTCTGGCAGCGAATTCCAGACACTCACCACCCTCTGCGTAAAAAACTTGCCCCGCACATCTCCTGCAAAATTTTCTCCTCTCACCTTAAATCTATGTCCCCTAGTAATTGACTCTTCCATCTTGGGAAAAAGCTTCTGACTATCTACTCTGTCAATGCCACTCATAATTTTGTAAACTTCTATCAAGTCGCCTCTCAATCTCCATCGCTCTAGTGAGAACAATCCGAGTTTCTCCAACCTCTCTTCATAGCTAATAACCTCCAGACCAGGCAGCATCCTGGTATAATTCCTAGCTGTATTAGACCTTCCAAAATGCATTACCTCGCATTTGTCCAGATTAAACTCCATCTGCCATTTCTCCGCCCGTGTCTCCAATCAATCTATATCCTGTTGTATTCTTTGACAATCCTCTTCAGTATCTGCAACTCCTCCAACATTAGTGTCGTCTGCAAACTTACTAATTAGCCCAGTTACATTTTCCTCCAAATCATTTATATATACTACAAACAGCAAAGGTCTCAGCACTGATCCCTGCGGAACACCACTAGTCACAGCTCTCCACTCTGAAAAGCACCCTTCCGCTGCTACCCTCTGTCTTCTATGAACAAGCCAATTCTGTATTCATCTTGCCAGCTCACCTCTGATCCCGTGCGACTTTACGTTCTGTACCAGTCTGCCATGAGGGACCTTGCCAAAGGCCTTACTGACTCCTTACTTACGTTTCTTCCTACTTTCTTTATATTCTCCACGGGCTTCATCTGTTCCCAGCCTTCTAGCCCTTATGAATGCTTCCCTTTTCTTTTTGACTAATCTCACAATATCCTTCATTATCCAAGTTTCCTGAAATTTGCCATACTTATTCTTCATCCTAGGAGGAACATGCTGGTCCTGACTTCTTAACAACCGACGTTTGAAAGCCCACCACATGTCAGTTGTTGATTTGCCCTCAAACATCTGCCTCCAGTCTAGATTCCTCAGTTCCTGGCTAATATTGTTATAATTAGCCTTCCCCCAATTAAGCACCTTAACCCAAGGACTCCTGTTGTCCTTATCCACCAGTGCCTTGAAACTTACTGAATTATGGTCACTTTTCCCGAAATGCTCCCCTACTGAAACATTCATGAGATGCAAATGAATGTAAATATGGTTCTTGACATACATCAGCAAGAAACTCAACCTGCCTTTCACCCACCATCAAAGTCAAGCGAACAAAATTCCAAACTAATTTCTTGCCGGAGAGAAACTGATTTTTTCCATCGCACCAAATTTAGTGCCTCTGCCCGCCAAGATTCCCATTGCCAGCCAGAGTGGAAGATTCTGCCCAACAACTTTCTAAATAAAACAGCACTTAACATTTGAAGTAAAAAAGTCAATTCACCCTATCTTCTAATGTTAAAGACATCCTTTAAAAAATTCCAGAATCTGGATCTGGATCTCCATTTTTGCCAAAAACTAATCAGTTCTTCATTGCGCTATAACCTATCCGTGTACCAAGTTATATTGAAATACCTCCATTAGTTTTTGAGATATGTTGTTTACAGAAAAACAGACTAATAGGGATGAAAACACCTTCAGTGACAGAGCTAAGTACGAGAAGAGCTAATTCACTTGCTGGGCGTGAACTGTTACTATTAACAGAGAATAAAAATGACAGCTTATCAGGTCATATGATACAAGTTTATTTGTCAGAGAAAAAGTAAGCTTGAATTGTTGATATCAAACTCACCCAAACACCAGCACTAATGGAAGGATCTGGGCCCTTCTCACATACCCACAGATGTCTTATTCCCTGTGGATGCTAGATACACCGTCCTCTGCTTTATTAAAGTGGAAACGAAGCCGCGTTAAATTTAATTACTTTTAATTCCTGTGCTGCTCATCAGCCTGCCTGTCAGCCTTAATGTCACTGTGCTGCATGTTGATGACCATAGCTGGCATTCAATTATTCATTTTTAAAAGAAAGCTCCAAGCTGGCAAACATGCCGACCTGATAGTAAAACACGTATTGTATGACTGGGATCGGAGGAGTGCACAAATTATCAAGCCCCACTACTGCACAGGCCGTACTATTAATTTAAATGTTAACTTTCTGACTAAAATGACCAATTGTGCATCTATACCACTAGTACCCAGAAGAAAAGAAACTCTGACCAAGCTTCTTTCAAAAACTCAGAATGATTAATTTATCTTATGTTGTCTCTGCTTTTAATGCCCATACCCAATGGTCAAAATAACTGCTTTATACTCTCAAACTTAACTTAGGTCTGCCCAGGCTGTTTCCTTATATTCTGAAATTTATGTGCTGAGAATAGCCTTTTTTACTGCATCATAATCCACTGATACCTCTTCTGAAAGTGAAGCATAAACCCCATGAGCTCTACCCACCAACCTACTCTGTAAGAGCTATGTCCAGATTTCTTTTGGCCACATTGTTTGCTTAGCCACCTTCTCAAATGAAATAAAGAATGCCTCTACATCCCTTTCCTCAAACTTTGGAAGAGCGCATACAAATTTAAACATCTCCCCACTAGGCATTAGGTTGGAGGTTTTTTTCATCATCAGAACCTTCCTCAGCATCTGACGCCTCTTTTTTAAGGTCCAGCCTTTTAAGTCGGTATTCCCTTTCTTGTTCCTTCTCTCTCTCCTTTGCCTCTCTTTCTTTATCCTTCTCCCTTGCCTGAAATTCCAGTTCCAGCTTCCTAATGCTCCTTCTCTTCCCTTTTTCTTTAGCCTCCAGCCTTTTCAAGTCCAATTCTCTTTTGTTATTTTTCTGGCCTTTCGCATTCTTTTTATTTTTCTTTCACCTCCAATTCAAGACTTTTCAGTTCCTTTTCATGTTCTAGTTGCTTCAGTTGCAACTGAATCTTAGCTAACTCAATTGACTCACACCCTAGAGAACGTGGTCTCTCTGTTACCCCTTCCAGTTTCAACCACAGTGCTATTATCTTAACTATGGCTGCTTTCCTTGCCCCTTTGGGTAATTCTAACTCCAGCTTATCCGCCAATTCCATTAGCTTACTCTTGGATAATTTCTGTAAACAGTCAAGGTTATATCTTCCATCCGTAAAAAATACTGATCAACTTCCAACGCCATTTTAGTTTACTAATGTATAAGAAACCTGATCTCTGTCCTTTTATCTTTTACAAATTATTATTCTGTGTCCAATCGTCCGCTGTCCATGTTTCAAATCCTGCAAGAACACAGGATGGGAGGAGTGCGCAAATTATCAAGCCCCACTGCTCCGCAGGCCGTACCATTAATTTAAATATTTAATTTTCTCACCAAAATGGCCAGTTGTGTACCTAAAACTCTAGTACCCAGGAGAAAAGAAACTCCAACCAGGCTTCTTTCAAAAACTCAGAATGGCTAATTTATTTTAAAACAAAACTTCTTTTAACAAGTTGTCAGTATTGGTTAACACACAGTTGTAATTGGGAAATAGAACTATCTATCTTTTCCTGAAGAAATCCCCCAGCACACACACAGACACACACACAGACAAACAAAAGACAAACAGATAGAGTCTCTCTGCAGAGATGGGCTATGGAGAATGGACATTATAAAATAAAGGATAAAATCCGCAGGGTCTCAACGTTGTTGACCTGGAGTTCTCTCGTGTGAAGATGGGCCACTGGTCCCGGTGGATGTTCTCAGCTTTGCAGGTCCAAATGCAGACTGGTTACACTCAGATGAGGGTTCTCTGACTACAGGTTGACAGCTACACACAATCTTAGGCAAGGTAGAGAGAGGGAGCCAGTCAAGGTAGCCTTCCTTTCTCAGCTTGTTCTCCAACAAGACTGCCTTCAAAACAAAAAGATTCACAACTTATGTTTTTTTCCCTCTCTTGCAGCTGTTAAATTATTCAGTGAAATCCAGTGCAACGGGAACCCTACCAAAGCAGCACAGGGCATATCACCAAAACAGCGCTGAGAGGATTGAAAAACAACAACAACACCTTGTATTTATATAGCACCTTTAATGTAGTAAAACATCCCATGGTGCTGTAGGGAAATGCTCTCAGAAAAAAATTAACACAGAGCCACGTGGGCAGGTATTAAGGCAGATGACCAATAGCTTCATCAAAGAGGTAGTAAGTTTTAAGAGTTTCTTCAAAGAGGGGAAAATTGTAGGGAGTCAGATAGGATTAAGAAGGGATTTCCAGGGCCTAGGGTCTTTCCAGCTGAAAGCTCAGCTGCCAATAGTGGAGCAATTAAAATTCGGAATGTTCAAGAAGTCACAACTGAAGGAGCATAGATATCTCATAGGGTTGCAGGGCTACAGGAGATTAGAGAGGTGATGAAAGGTAAGGCTATTGAGGGATTTTAAAATAAGGAAGGGAATTTTAAAATCAAGATATTGCTTAACTCAAAACTAATGTAGGCTAATAAGCACAGGGGTGGATTGAATAAAACTCATTTTGAGTTAGGACAATAACAGCAGTTTTGGATGATCTCGAGTTCATAGGAAATGAAAAGTGGAAGGCTAGCCAGGAGTGCATTTGAATAGTCAAACTGGAGGTAACAAAAGCAGCACTGAGAGCATTACCAAATAAAGCACTGGAAGTAACACCTAAACCATATAGCAAGAGCTGAAGCAGCAGCGGGAGAATACTGTGATAGAACTGAAAGCTCTGCTGAGTGGTACAGAGGAAACGCAGCCAGAACCAGCAGACTAACACTTAGATGCCTGCTAATTACACCATTAAAAAGTCATGCTTTCTGTATTTATGGAGCTGAAAACCACTGGTTGAATTTTAAAAAGACTGAACAGCAGCATTTTTTTTTGAAAACAAGTGACTTAAGGCAGCAGTTGCCTCTGGAAGAACAGATAAATCGTCCATCAACATCTTTAAACCATCTTGTTGACTGCACGTGCGCATGAAAGTCAGAGGATTTTTATTATTTTTATTTAGGCTGCGTGTTAAGTACAATGAATTCTCTTCTTTTTAAAAGACTTACAAGAAAATCTGAAAGTATGTGTCTTTTACAGTCCCAGCATGTAAACAGTTAAGCACTCAATTAGTTGGCAAGTATGTCCTTTAAAAAAAATCCATGTTGCGGTCAAACAAAGGGTGGGGAAAGTGGGTTGCCCCTCCACACCTGATTGTAACAACATGTAAACTAACAGCGGTTCAAGAAGGCAGCTCACTACCACCTTCTCAAGGGCAATTAGGAATGGGCAATAGATGCTGGCATAGCCAGACATGCCCACACCCCATGTATGAATTTTTAAAAAACACCACCTTGATCAGAGGCTGAATCTATGTTACTCGCTGAGCTAAAAATGTAATAGCTTATAACACATGAAACTTTTTCTTCTGTGAGAATGGATACTTTTTTAATATTTTAGGGGAATACTGTGTTATTCTGTAAAGAAGGCTGGGTGTCTGTGTCTGTGTGCATGTGATTTAATTAAGCTGGGCAGAGATTAATAGGAGTCAGGTTGTCTGGGGGGGGGCGCGGTTAAAACGTGAAAAGGATAGAGGTGTTAAGTTGAGGTACGAGTAAATAGGTTAGATCTAATATTTGCATTTTTAGATAAATTGTGAGTTTGTTTGAATATCAATGGGGAGTCAGAGGTTACAAGAAACAATGTTTGCATCTTGCAGGAGTTCTGTAGGTAAATATTAGTGGGCTATTATATTTTATTGACCCAAAAGCAAAGACAATGTAGAGACATAAAAGATTTTATATTTGGAAGGATTTGAGTTTAAAAGAGGTATGAGAACAATGGAATCAAAGATGGAAGGGATAAAAACATAGTTTCAAGTTACTGTTGAGCTGGAGCTATAGAGATAGCTGGAGCTGAACTGGGAGCTGTTAGCTCTGGGCTGGGAAATGCAGTTTGAATCAACCATCCAGTCAAGCCAGAAAAATATTGGGCTGCCGCAAGGAGTTTTATTCTGAAGTGAACTCCACCGCAGAGTGGAAGAGGGTAGAGGTTATATGGTATGCCTTTATTGAAGCTACAGCAGTTGTATTGTAAAATATTTCTGGATATTTTTATAGTTAACATCTACAAGGGAGTGTTGTCTGGAGGTGGTTACTTGTGGGTGTGACCAAATAGAGGGCAGAATTTTCCCAGAATTGCACTAAGTGCAGTAGCAGGCAGGAAAATGGAGACCTACCTGCAAAGGAAAATGATGGGTTTTCACAGCATATTGTACTGAGCCAACCTCATTATTTATTCACTCCTGCAAAACATGATGTTACCATGGTGAGTGGGCTCTCATTCACCCACCCAACATCACCCCACTGTTGCATCATGCCTGCCGCCATCTTTAAAAGGCAGCCGCCAGCAAAGCACTCATCTCTATCAGCTCACCACTGCTGCCTGGGAGACATGGCCAGCAAAGGAAAAAAGACTGCAGCCCCCAGCTTCAATAACGGGTCCCTCGAGCGACTGCTGGATGCCGTGGAGGCCTGTCGGGATGTGCTCTACTCTCACTCAGGCTGCAGGATGGGTAGCAATGTCACCAACCCGGCTTGGGAGATGGTGGCAGTGGTGGTCAGCGCAAATGCGCTGCAGAGGATGGCAGCCACCCAGTGCTGCAAAAGATGAATGATCCCCTCCGTTCTGCCAGGGTAAGTCACTCTTTTCATCACTCCCAACTCACACACTCACAAACCCATCACACATCCACAGGGCCCTCACTCACTGCCAGTGCAAGGGACATCACCATTCACTCTCTCACACACACCTTCATTGTCCTCATCCCGTCCATGGGACCGCTCATCACACACTTATCATCTAACCCAGCAGGCCTCCTGATACACTCTCCCCATCTCTATCCATGCAGGACAAACTGGCACACAACAGGAGGAAAAGGTCACAGGCAGGTGGAGGGATGCCAGAGATCAACGTTCTGCCAGAATTCAAAAACAGTCATCCAGCTGGCCGGTGATGACCGGGACCGGTCTTTTACTGACGGTGAGGTCAGCGCTGCTCTACCAAGTGAGGATCCAGCAGTGCAACATCTGTCAGACAACCATGCTGTGAATGAAGTGTCCTCTTTCACAGGCCACTACCATGCACTAATTATCTCCCCTCGCTTCCGCAGGCACATCTGCCAAACAGCCGACAGAGTCCAAGACCCAGGGCCTCCAATCAAGCCCCAAAGAAACCTCTGAAGAGGAATCTGAAGGCATCCTCCCTGATGTCCCATCACAGCGCTCATCCACACCCTCCATCAGCGCAAAGACAAACACCTCAGTGGGACCTAGCTTTAGAGTAGCCTCAGGATCACAATCTGGTGAGCACATTGCACTTTCTGATCCACAGCAGGCAGAGGCAGGGACTTCCCAAGTCCCCAGCATTCGGAGGACTGCTGGAGGCCAGAACGTTGCTGAGTCCGAGTCAGATGATGAGCCTCTGGAGTGTCATGTCACGGTTATTGGAGCTGCAAAGGGAAGCTATGAAACATCAGGAAGAGATGTCCACTGCACTCCTCAGACTGCAAGGTATGATGGAGGAGTCCACCTGTCTTCAGGCTGAGGTGATAGCATGGTATTGCAAATACCAGGGTCAACATTGGCAGGATGGCAGCCGCCATGGAGACCTTGGTCCAAGACGTCACTCCTGCACTGCTGCACGGGCTGAACTCCATTGCTGATGCCATAGTTGGCCTCTAACAGTGTGTACACGAGGGGTGCTGGGCAGCTCAATCTCAGTCGAGCTACCCCTTCTATTCACAGAGTCAGCCAGGGGCCCTCAGGCACCCATAGGGAGGAGGATCACCAGGTGCACACTCTGGGGCCAACCACCTAGGTGACTCTGGGACTGACCAGCCAATCCAACTCCCCTCTTCCTGTGACCTCCGCAGATCCAGCTTCACAGGCCGAGGAGGGTGCCATTGCCACACAGCAGGACCCCGAAAGTAGGCCGGGGCCCACCTAGTCTCGGCCTTCCAGAGGACACCCACCAAAGTCATCACAGACAGGGCGTCACAGTCAGCAGGTTGCCTCCACCTCTACTGTGGATGTCCGGGGAGCACCAAGACATAACGGCAGGGATAGGAGAGTTAAGTAAAAGTAGTTACATAGCCTAGCCACAGGTGTTGATCATTTATACATATTGTTCACTATTGTCAATAAACTCCTAAGAATGTCTCCCTGCCTATGGCTCCTTGTTCTGATGAGCAGTGTTCTTGTCACTCAGATGTGAAACCTTTGGGCACAAGATAAAGGCAGGTGTCTCAGACTAGGGCCTCTTCCCTGTTCTCTGTGCAGCCTTCAGACCACAATAATGGTCCAGCTTCACACTCCCTGGAAACATTACTGATGCCTGCACCTTGGTGGTGATGGTCATTGCTGCCAGAATATAGTGGGCAGGCGCCACAGAGTTCTCTCATTCTCTCTGAGTGTTCTCAGCACCTTTAACATGGGGCTGGCCCCCATCACACCAACATCTGCAACCAGTGATGGTGTGCACCAGCCCCTGAAGGGCTGAGGTGCTGAAGATGGACACAGCATCAGATGTGACTAAATTTTCATGGCTGCATCTCTGAGATGTCCCTGATCATGGAGCAGAAGCGAGCTGCCCTCGGCCAGACAGGAGTCAGCATTTACAGAGGCTATGTGAAGATCTATGGAGCATCCTCACTGCATGTTGTCTTTATCCTGCAATCGAGTGACTATTAGGGCCTCCACTGCATCTCCATGACAAAAGCATTCTCACAGTGGGTATTGGCACTGCCATAAGCCAGGCTGGAGTCAAACTTTCACAACTGTAATATGAGGTTCTATGGGGAAACCTCACTGCATGTTGTCATCATCCTCCACATATCTGGCAGCTATGAGGCCCCCCAAGCACGCCTGCCTTGTCTAGCCAGTGTGAGAGCCTCATACCCATCATCATCACTGAGGACTCCCTCACCCTCATCCCTGTCGGAGTCCACTTCATCGGAGGAGACCTGCAGCTCCTCCATCTCCTCCTCAGCAAGCCCCTCTCCCCGTTGCAGCGCCAGGTTGTGAAGGGAGCAGCAGATGACGATGACAACACCATCTGCAGACTGTATTGCAGGGCTTCATCAGACCTTCCTCCAGACACTGGAGCCACATCTTCAGCATCCCGATGGTCTCTTCACCAAGTTGTGAGCTGCTGCATGAGCCTCATTATAGCATCACTCTGCTGCAGTCTGAGGACACCGCACAGGTGTCATCAGCCACGGCCTCTGTGGGTAGTCCTTGTCACCAAGGAGCCAGCCCTGTACCCTCTGTGGACCCTAGAAGCCTGCAGGGATCTGCGAGTGACTCAGGATGTAGGCGTCGTGCACACTCCCTGGAAACTATGCGCAAACCTGCAGGATGCATTTCTGGTAGTCACATACCAGCTGCATATTCAGTTCATTCTTGCGGTTGATGAAGTCCACAGTGTGTAGAGACGGAGACCTGAGCGCTACATGAGTGTAGTCAATCGCACCCTGCACCTGTGGGAATCCTGAGATCAGGGTGACTCCAATGGTCCTTACATCCTGGCTGTCCCAGTCCCGGGTAAAATGCACAAAGTTGTGTGCCATGGAGAAGATGGCATCCGTGACCTCACGGATGCATTTGTGAGTGGCAGATTGTGAAATCCCACAGAGGTCGCCTGTGGAGTCCTAAATGGAGCCACTGGCATAGAAATTGAGCACCACGGTCACTTTCACAGCCATTGGCAGTGGATGTCCTCCATATCCCCTTGGTGCCAAGTCCTGCAGTAAGTGCAGTATGACCCACCAGGTCCCTAGACATGTGCAGTCATCGACAACACTGGTTGTCAGTCATCTGCAGGAATGGCAGGCGGCATCTATAGACCCTGGGTGTTGCTAGGCGCCGACCAGCCACGGCACACGGTGGCTCCTGGGCAGTCTGTGCGGGAGCCCCTGCTGCCCCTTTTTCCTTTGTGCAACCAGAAGCCTCAGTCTCTCTCTCCTCATTCTTCTATGGTCTCCGTAGGCCATCTGGCATACAGCTAGGTCGCCAGGATCCATGATCCTGATGTAGTCCTCCAGCAGCAGGAAAGAGAGAGCCGTGATTTTCATGGCTGTACTTAGTACTTCTCCTGGCCCTGTGTGACCGCTCCTTAATGGTTGCCGGAGAATACTGGTCACCCCTCGGATGGCCAGAGATGAGTGCGCTGCGTGGCTGCCCTGTCAACCCGCGATATGGGGGACACTGGTCCAAACCAGGATGCTGAGATTGCAAGGGGCTGTGAGTGCCTCCAGCAGTGACTGCTACATGACCAGCATTGGCGAGGAGATTGTACAACATGTGCAGTCCAACTGCTTCGCAGTCCAATAAAGTTGTGGCGGACTTGAAGTATGTAACGGTGGGGTGGGGGGTTGGTGGATAAGGAATGGAGCACTTGGTGGCCCTCTGGTGCCTCCGCATTGCTTGCCCAGGTGGGCAGGCTAGGAGCCTGACTCCAATCATATCACTGTGGCTGCACCTGATCTGTCCCAGTTGCAGAGACATGGTCAGTTTATACAGGTGTCTGTTATGCGTGGCCACTTCCCTCGCTTACCCTGCCCCCATCTCAACTGCCTGTGCATGGGATGCAGCACCAGGGCAGCACATGACCCTCTCACCCACCGGCAATGGTCACTTGTCAACTGGCCAACACTTGCCCCTAGCAACTCCTCCTGCTCAGCTGTCACCCTGCGAGGCTGGCCAGCACTTGTGCCCGGAACCACCCCTCCCCCCACCTCAGCAGTCGCCTCCGGGGCTGGCCAACACTTGACCCCCCGGGCAACCGCCCCACCACAGCACTTGCTTCCGGGGCCAGGCATCAGTTGCTCCCGCCCCCGCCTCCAACACCCCTGAGGCCTGTAAACAACAGGCAAGCTGTGGAGAACATTGCTGCTCACTTACCTCAGTTCCCGCAAAGTGAAAGCTGCCAAGTGCACGTCGACTGTGCGCTGTTGTGAAACACATCAGTGTGATTTCCCGCTGACATGGGTGGACAATACAGGGGGTTCCAAGAGCCTGGTGGGACAGCTTTTTAATCATATGCTGATGTATTACAATTAGCTCCCCGCTGACCAATGGTGGGAAGCACCGCCCACTATCGGCGTACTGAGCAGATGATTGCAACCTGCCTTCACGCTGTCATGAAGCAGGTCCTGCCATATTTTCCACGCATGCCACCTATCACACCCACCGCCAGCGGGCTCAGAAAATTCCACCCAGAGAATTTTTTTGGGGGAGTACTTTGTAAGACTACCCTGAATTCTGTAACTGTAATCTTGTGTGCTTAAGTTTTCTGTTATTCTTGTTAATAAAGCTTTCACTTTTAATTTTTGCGAGCATCAAGGTCAGTATTTATTGCCCATCCTGCCCTTAAGGAAATGTGAGCCACCTACAACTGAGTGGCTTGCTAGGCCATCTCAGGGGGTAGTTAAGAATCAACCACATTGGCAAGAGCCTGGAATCACATGCAGGGCCAACCAGGTAAAGACAGCAGATTTCCTCTCTTAAGGACATTAGTGAACCAGAAGGGCCTTTGTGATAATCCAGTGGTCTCTTGATAATTATTAATAAGATTAGTGTTTTATTCCAGATTTTATTAATTAATTGAAGTCAAATTCCTCCAGCTGCTCTGCTGGGATTTGAACTCATGTCATCAGTTCTTTCCTTCTATCTGTTCTGAATGGAATGAATTTAGATATACAATGTACTACTGCCTGGACTCACAAATCTTCCAAAACACTGCTCACAGCAACAGGTTATTTTGAAAAAACCTTTGAAGATATTATTTTGATAAAAAAAAAGGCAGGTAACAACACGTAGTGCATTTTGCCTTGGATAGATTGAGTCTACTGCATCTCTTTGTTCCTCCTAAAAGCAAGCTAATTGATGTGAACTTCTGTGTGAAGATGTATTCTCTGTTATTTCCTGAAGCAGAAATTCATGGTCCATGTCTGCTCTCTGCTGTTTGCAGTCTTGTGTGATTGAAGCAAATGGGAAGGAGTACTTCTTATGAATGGCTTGAATGGTTTAACCATTGAACCACTGACGAAAATAGCAAGAGATGATTCAAAGTCACTTTCCAGATGATGGCCTGAAATTCAGGAGGATATTGAGGGTGGGGAGGTGGGTGATAGTGCGTTGGAGGTGCCGGGAGCAGCTTACAGATGGTGGGGGATTTGAATAGCAGAGTGGAAGATTGGGCGCATGCACAGAATTGGCAGCCATGCATGTGCTTTGATAGGGACGAAGATCAAGATTTGCATTCCTATGTCCACTTTTATAAGGGAAACAGCCTATGTAAACTTGTCACAATGTAATTACACCCTTCTACCAATGGCAGTGCTGTAACATCATACTTTTGCATATCTCAGTTAGTCAGCTTGTGCTGCAGAGAGAAATAATGGTGCTCCACCAAGTTTTACTTCTTAAATTGTCATAAGCTTTGTTATGTAACCATAAGTATAAGTAATACAAAATCACAGTATATATAACAGGACAGGATATGTAACTTTACAATGGATCCAATTAATAATTTACAATGGATCCATTTAAATTCAATTAAACCTCATCTTCTAACATCATTCCTCCTGAAAGCAATGCTTGGTTTCAGCTGTTTATAATGCTTTGGGAGAGCAACCGGTAATATGCATTGAATGTGTCATTTAACAGAATGCAGATAATCCAGAAAATTAAGTTGATACATGACATATGATAAGTGTAGCATGCTTAGCAGGAACAAGTAGCTTTAGGCCTATGGTTCCCGAATCTCAGCATCACTGGAGTCATCCTCGTGCCATGTCTTGATCTGTCATGGACTAACAAATAAAGATTGATCCCTCCATGAATTCATCCCTCCCTCGCTCTGTAACCTCCTCCAGCCCTACAATCCTCTGAGAACTCTGCATTCCTTCAATTCTGGCTTCTTGCATGTCTCTGATTTTCATTAGTCCACTTTGGTGACCTTGCCTTCAGCTGCCCTGGAATTCATTTCCTATGCCTCTTCACCGCTAAAACTTTCTCTCCTCCTTTAAGACACTCCATTAAGACTATACCTCCTTGATCAAATATTTGGTGCCCTGTTCTAATATTTCCTTATGTGGCTTGATGTTTTGTTTGGTTAACTTTGTTTGATAACACTGGTGTGAGGCACCTTGGGACATTTGGCTACTTTAAAAGTGAAATCTAAATGCAAGTAGTTGTTGTTGCTACTATGATTAGGCAACAATTCAATTAACCTTCTATGATAAAAGGAGAACATGATGGGCATTCCATTAATTCTTCTGCTCCTGATTGAGTTGAAATCCTGGCAATGTGAGCCCGAAATAATTGCTGGTGTTCTTGAATGCTTGTCTGATCAGCATTTGTGCTGCCAGTGTGAAGGTACCTATTTAGCAAGGCACAGAAGGGCACACCTCCAGTCCTTGCCATCTCCTGCTGCTGGAAATTCCTGCAACATTAGAAAGGTGTGCCCAAGCCGAGCTCTCCTCCTCCAACCCTAACCTTGCCCTCCTGTGTTAGGGGCAAACTTTCAACGGTTGATATGAACAATTTCTTTCTCTAATTTCCAAAAAATTCTTAATGTTATGAATAGAGCATGTCACAATGTATCTCCACACAAGAAGTGAACATCATCCACCACTTATTTCAAAATTTATCAGGTAACCAGCTGTTTTGTCATGTGTTCGGAGTCCAGATGGGATTCTTCGGGGTTTGTCTATTTCCTTACATAAGCTATGCAAGACTAGTAGTTTGTTAAAACCATTATTATTTATTTACAGCTCTATGTATATCTTAGACATGCTGCACAAGGTTGGACTTCTTTCTCCAGATCTCTGTTATTAATCATGGTCCATTACTATTATCTCATTATTATTAAGTCCTGAAGGGCCTTAAAAACCCATGAACATTTGTTCCTGTCACTGATAATCCTACTAATCCTGCAAAAAGCTACAAGATGATCACAAATTTTCCAGCATTGAACTGGAAGGCAACAGACCTCCTCTCTGACTTCCAACATCGCATAAAGCTCTGTTTTCTGGACCTCGACATTTCCAAGCTGGAGAAAAAAGCCATAAAGATGAAAATTGTTACAGGTAATGAAGGCCTCCACAGACTGAACACTTCAGGAATGTCAGATGATGATCTTGAAAATCCCTATCAAATATGGTCAACACTCGAAGATCAATTAAGAGTGAAGTTCAACTTCAGAATACACCGTCTGGAATTCATATCCTTTAGACAGCAACCAACAGAGACCATTTATCAATTCATAAGTAGATGCAGAGACAAGGAGTGTAATCGTGACTTTACTGTGGTAGAGCTAGCTGACAGAATAATCGAGCTTGTGATAGCAACTACCACCCCATAGAAGCGTTCCATAAAGACCTCTTGGAGCAACCCAAAGGTTACAGCATGGAAGTGCTTTTACAATGCAGATATAAGTATGAAGCCACACTGCAGGGTTGATAGAGTCTACAGGCTACGTGTATTTTCTACACCATTGGCACGATAGCCAACATATGCAAGCTTACTAACCAACGCAGGCATTGCGGCCTCATACAGGCACCCAGGAATTGCCCAGCTTTCAATGATGTTTGCAAGGTATGTGGCATTAGATGACACTGGAAGTGTCAATGCAGAAAACAAAGACTGGAACCAAGAGGTTCAACATTATAAGAAGCCACAACCAGAGGCCAGACAGGTACAGCATTCTACCCAGCCAAGTGCATGTACCAATCATTGCCAAAACAAGATCCACGAAATGACTAGCCAAGCTACATAGTCAGATGATGCGGATGACTAGAGCTTCAAGAAGTGAGTGGACAATGCTGTAAACATCAAAGAATATATTGGCACAGTGGTACTAACAGAAGCGTGTGCCACCATCCAAATATATACTGACAGATGCAGGGACAACATAAATTATATGTTAAACTGATGCAGGTGCAAACACACTTCCACCTCGCACACTCAAATGTATGTACCCACAGATATGACAAGTGATGGTTAACCAACTACTGCCAAACTCGCTGCATACAATGTCTCAGAGAATCCGTCCCTGGGATCTATTGCAATGAAGTATCATGTCACCTACTCACCCTGGTCACTTCAGGAATTTTACAGAGTGGACACCAAGGATCCAGTAATTAAAGCTCATTGGCATGCAGGGACCTGTCCTTGGTCACCATCCATGGTATCATCAAGTTAATGATGAGGACTACAGTCCACAGCAAGTGCCTTGGAAACTCTATGCTTACACCGGGAGACCACTTAACTGTGCAACACAGATCAGCACCTAACCAAACAGCATGGCCTGAAACAAATAGATATCTCGATTTTGCACTTGCAAACTTCATCTTGCCACAGAACCACTGCAGAATTACTATTCAGCAGACAAGTGCGGACAGCACTTCCCAGTCATCACTCCTCAGGACAAGTTCATTTATGGAAAACAGAGGAAGATAAAAGGTGGCTGCAATCGGCATGCAAGTAACAAATTATCCAGCCTAAACATCAGACAAAAAGGTCGAGTGCAATAACCAACTGATGGAATCCAGTGGAAATCAGGAGCATATGCCCAGAACCGAGATCATGTGCGAACACCAAATGGAAGGACAGTGTGACAAAACAGATGCAAAAAAATCATAAAAATACCACAACCAAAAATACTTAGTAAACCTATTGCTACTGGAACACAGTCTAACTCTAAGCCCAAAAACAGCATCCCTATCAACAACCAGAATTCTGAAAACATTTGGAAAACTCCAAACAAGATTACCATAACCAAGTCTAGGGATATAAGTAAACCACCAATACGTTTCAGAGACTTGTACATTTATCAATTTATAATGATATATTCAAGCATAATGAAATAGTTTGATTCTTTAAGAGTAAATCTATAATTTAGAAAAAAGGGAATGTTGCGATGTGATGTACATGTCTCTTTAAGGGTAAATATCTTAAACTACTGTCAATCACCTCAAGATAGGATATGGTGTATTAGATCCATGACTCTGACATAGAATACAGCAGCAGAAATGTATACATAGCCTCCCAGTATGTATTTGGATTGATGTAGTCTTGCCTTCAAATAAAGAACCCACATTATTGTTTTACCAATCCTTGTTGCATGATTGGTGTGTTTGTGATAAACAGAAGAATGCACCAGCCACAGCATCAGCAACAGTACTTTCCAAAACTCCAGGCTCACAAAACTCACACAGGACAAGCCAGTAAATCAGAAATATAAACGACAGTAGGTCTGAGTTGCCAGAGCCAGGTGGGGTTATACCAGCTATAGGTCAAGCAATCCTATCCTAAACTCAATGTCAGTGTGTGTTCCAGTTTTGGAAAATACTGTTTTTGATGACTGTTTAGAGGTGATAATTAAAATATTGCCCATATTTTCCCCCTGTAACTATCCTTGCCCACCACTCCACCTCTCCCACTAAGTGTAATATTAATTCAGTGAATGGACCCCGAATATAAATAGTGCAGCATAATGTGATGCAATACAGTCTGCCATGAATCAATTGGTAGCACACTTGCCTCCAATTCAGAAGATTGTGGGTTTAAGTCCTATTCCAGGATTTGAGCACAGACATCAAAGCTGATACCCTAGTGCAGTGCTGAGGGACTGCTGCACTGTTGCAGGTGCCACGTTTTGGATGAGAAGTAATAAACTGAGGTCTCATTCACCCTTTTAGATGGATGTGATGTACGGCATCCCACAAAGGATATGGGAGTTATCCCCAGTGTCCTGGCCAATATTTATCCCTCAATCAACATCAGAAAAGCAGATTATTTGGCCATTATTACATTGCTGTTTGTGGGAGCTTGCTGTGCACAAATTGGCTGATGCATTTCCTACATTACAACAGTAACTACGCTTAAAAGTACTTTCTTGGCTGTAAAACATTTTGGCATATCTTGTAGTCACAAAAATACATTAAATAAATGCAACATTTTTCTTCTTAATCTCTTTTAATAAATAACAAAATCAAATGGTGCTCATCATAGGTTCACCAAAACATTGGAACAGGATTAGGCCATTCAGCCCCTTGACACTGCTTCACTGTTCAGTTATTCATGGGTGATTTGCATCTCATGTACATTTGCCTGTCTTTACTCCGCATTTCTTGAAATTCTTACCTAACAAAGACCTGTCTATCTTGTCCTGAAAGCTCCAATTGACTCAGCATCCTGTGGAAGAGAAATTACAGATTTCTACATGCCTTTATGTTGCTCTACTGAATGGCCTGCCTCAAATTTTAAGGTTACATCCCCTTGTTCTTGATTTTTCCACCAGAGAAAATATTTTCTCCTTATCTAAACTATTAAATCCTTTTAACATTTTATACATCTCAATCAAGCCCCCACTTTCAAACTTCTTTACTCACACAATACAAATCAACTTTAGGCAACCTGTCCTCATAACTTAACCAACTAAACCCTGGTATCATTCTGGTGAATCTTCGGCCCTCCGTGGACATTACACATATTTCCTGAGCTGCAGTGCCCAAAACTGAATGCAGTACTCCCGATGGGCCTGAGTAAGATCTTGTACAAATGAAGCATAACTTCCTCCTCTTTGTAATCCAGCCCTCTTGAGATGAAGACCAACATTTCAGTTATTATTGTTTAGCATTCACTAAATAACATTAGACAGTCAATACAGCCCACCTGTTCTATAGTCAGAAATGCTTTCCTTCTCTTGAGGAAACCATTGATTCCATATTATGGGATGGACAGTGCCATGCTTGGTATCAAAAATCAACACACACCCTTATGGATGAGGTATCAAGGAAAAAATTTGGTGTAAAAGTCTATAAGCTCTATCATTACTTCCCAGTGTGTCATACATGTTAAGCAGTCTCGTTAGTGAAATGTTATGGGAAACCTCAAGGGTTAATTCAATGAGCCTGAGATTAGCCTTCGTAAATATTCAGTATATTAGACGGAAACAGCAGAAAACTATTTTCTCCAGGGAAAGAGATTGGGTCATTACTGTTGAGGCCACATTCCCTGAAGCTCAGTCTCAGGAAATTGACCTGACCATGAAAGGCCTGACAGATAGCTGTTCCCCTGTGGATTCAGGCATATACTACATATTAAATGACACTTGAATCCACTGCTCCAAGGCACTAGCTTAAATAATAGCCAGGTAATCCCTAACTAAATGAGAATCTGGCCCCAGGGATCTCTGTACCTATTTATCTTATGATTAGTTACCTGATCTACGATTGCACTCTGCTGTGTCCTTACTGATAGGGATATATATATTTCCTAGATAATGCACAAAATAATGCTCCTGTCCTTCATTAAAGCAGAACATTCATCAACAGCACTAAATGTTTTATATCAGAACATCATGCCAGGTATTATGGTGCTGGTTAATGCTATGCAGGAAGGCTTGACAAGTCCATTTATTTAGATACACTCCTTTTACTACCAATGGCTTATACATCTTGCTGTCTCATGTTTAAGTGAGCTCACCACTTTAAAATCCTGCAATAAAACTTAGGCAGGGGGGTGGGAGGGAAGTGGTAAATGGCAGGAGGTCAGAGAGAAGAAATCAGCGAGTGAATGTCATTGAGTTACTTCTGCAGGAAAGTATGAATGTCAGGTCAGGTGAGGCCTTGATCGAGCTCAGCCAAGATGACATTCAAGCCTTTAAATATAACACCTGTTAATAGCTGTAAAAATAAATAGTAGCTGGAGGGAATTAGCTTGGTTCTGCTGGCATTCCATTGTGCTGTACATCTCAAAGCTTTAAGGTATTGACTGTACATGATTGCAGAAGTTTTGCACTCAACTACAACAACTTATATTTATATAGCATGTTCCGTACAGCCAAACATTCCAAAGCACTTCACTGCTGTATATTCGGGAAAACATTGACATTGAGCCAAAGGAGGCATTAGGACAATGACCAAATATTTGACCAAAACTGTAGGTTTTCAGCTGTATCTTAAAGGAGGAGTGAGTGGTGAAGAGTTTCAGGGAGGCAATTCAGCCTAGACAGCTGAAGTTGTACAGCTGCCAATGATGGGATGAAGTAAGCACAATCGGCCAGAGTTGGAAGAATGCAGAGTTCTCAAGGCTGTAGGAGTGAGCAGGTTACAGGGTTTGAGAGCAGCAAGGCTATGAAGTGATCTGAATTGTTGAAAACTTTAAAATTGAGGCATTGCTTGACCAGGTGCTAATGTAAGCCAGTGAGCAAAGGGGTGATAGTTGAATGAGTTTTGGTGCAAGTTAGGATAATGAGGATTTCATTATCAGAATACTATGGCTGGAATTGTCAGTGCCTGCTGGTGGCAGAGGTCATGGCATGCGTGAGTAGGCAGTATGGCAGGAATGCCAAAAATCAGGTGCACGCCGTCGTGAAACACGGTTACAATCATCTGCTCCACCCATCAATGGCGGTTGCATTTCCCGCCACTGGACATTGGATTCTTCATTATAATACATCTGCATATCATTATAAGCCCAGCTTATACATTCCAGTGGAATGTATTTATAATGCATGCAGCTGGTGAGCTGCACTTAGAGGGGAACTCAGAGGTGAGTGCACAGTTACGTTGAGCAGCCCTCATGAGGGTCACATTTTTGGACCTCAACTGGCCATGGAGCAGGCACTGTTGGAGGTGCTCACAGCCCCTTACAATGTCATCATCCTGGTTTGGACCAGTCTCCCCCATGGTTCAAGCTAACAGTGCAGCCTTGCAGTGTGGGTTAGGAGAATACCTGCACCTGAGCTGAGAGCACAGCATGCAGTGCAATGGGCAAAGCTGCCGCCAATCGGTCTGGTGGAGTCTGGCTGAGGTGAGTTGGGTTTTAAACAGCCATGCAGCTCACTAAGCTCTGGTTATCCAAGTGGTGGCCAGCTCTCTCTGGGATGCATTAAGGAGACTTCAGACTTAACCAAGACAGGTTCTTAGAACACCCAAGCTAACCCATATGTCTCTCTCTTTCATCCTGCAGGAGGATTACATCAGAAGCATGGAGCCTGGTGATCTAGCTGTTTTCCTCAAGGCTTAAAGAGAGCAGAAATGAAGGAGAAGAGAGTGGCGGAGAAGCCCAGCACCCTCAGGAAGAAGGGGTGGCTAGGGCTTCTGCACATGCTGTTGATGAGTCACAACGAGCCACCACTGGTTGGCACCTAGCTAGACCCAGGGTCTATAGATGCTGCCTTTCATTCCTGCAGATGACCAAGAGCCAGTGTGGCCGAAGACTGCGTATGTCTAGGGAACTTGTCAGTCACATCTGCCAGTTGCTGCAGGATTTGGGGCCACAGGGACATGGATGTCATCCACTGCCAGTGGCCGTGAAAGTGGCCACGGCACTCAATTTTTGTGCCAGTGGCTCATTTCAGGGCTCTACAGGTGACTTCTGTGGGATATCACAAGCCTCCTCCCACAAATGCATCCATGAGGTCACGGATGCCATCTTCGCAAAAGCACACACCTTTGTGCATTTCACCCGGGACCAGGAGAGCCAGGACGCAAGAGCATTCAGATTTGCCCAGATCTCAGGTTTCCCACAGGTTCAGAGTGCCATCAATTGCACTCACGTGGCGCTCAGATCTCCATGGCAACAAGCGGTCAACAATGTCTACCATAAGGGCTTCCATTTGCTGAACATTCAACTGGTGTGCAAACACCACAAACGCAGGTGTGCACGCTGTTTCCAGGGAGTGTCCATGACTCCTACATTCTCAGTCGGTCTCAGATCCCTGATGTCTTCCAGGGTCCACAAAGGCTACAGGGTAGGCTCCTCGGGGATAAGGGCTACCCACAGTGGACGTGGTTGATGTCATTTGTTCAGCGGCCTCAAGCTGCAGCAGAGCGACACTATAATGAGGTTCGTGCTGCAACCTGCAACTTGGTGAAGCAGACCATCAGGATGTTGAAAATGAGGTTCCAGTGCCTGGACTGGTCTGGTGAAGCCCTGCAATATAGTCCACAGAGTGTGTCACACATCGTCATTGCCTGCTGCGCACTTTACAACCTGGTGCTGCAATGGGGAGAGGAGCTGGCTGAGGAGGAGATTAAAGAGCTGGATGCCTCGTCCAACGAGGACAGGAATGAGGGTAAGGAGGGTTTCAAAGGCAAGGATGATGGCAATGAGGCCATTGCACTGGCCAGATGAAACCTTAAAAGCATCTGATCCTTTGTCCACCTTCAGCACCTGAGCCCTTCAGGAGCACAGTGTCACTGGTCGCAGATGCTGAAGAGATGGGGGCCAGCCCCACCTTAAAGGTGCTCAGAGCACACAGAGAGAATGACGGAACTCTGTGATGCCTGCCCATTACATTCTGGCAGCAATGACAAGCACTGTAGAGGTGCAGGCATCACTAATGTGTCAAGTGAGTGTGAAGCCAGGCAATCACTTTGGTCTGGAGGTTACATACTGCACAGGGAAGAGGCCCTGGACTGAGACACTTGCCTTTTTCTTGTGCAGGAACCAAGGTTTCACACCTGAGTGACATGAACACTGCTGATCATAACAAGGAGCCTCAGGCAGGGAGATAATCTTGAGAGTTTGTTTACAATAGGAACATTATGTACAACTGATTAACAATTGTGCCCAGGCTGTACTACTACATCATATTAACGGCTTGGCCTAAATAGCCAAGTGGTTATGGTACTGGGTTTGTAACCCCAAGATCAAGAGTTCAATTCTCACAATGGCAAACTATGAAGCAATGTAACTTCATCTGAATCAGAACAGATGGAAACGGGTTTGTACTCGAAAGAGTTACATTGTATTAACGGCTTGGCCTAAATAGCCAAGTGGTTATGGTACTGGGTTTGTAACCCTAAGATCAAGAGTTCATATCTCACAATGGCAAACTATGAAACAATGTAACTTCATCTGAAACAGATGGAAACGTGTTTGTACTACTCGAAAGAGTTACATCATATTAACGGCTTGGCCTAAATAGCCAAGTGGTTATGGTACTGGGTTTGTAACCCCAAGATCAAGAGTTCATTTCTCACAATGGCAAACTATGAAACAATGTAACTTCATCTGGAACAGATGGAAATGGGTTTGTACTCGAAAGAGTTACAATTTCCCTTCATAGCTGAGTTAGGTAGAGGGAAAAAACATTCAAAATTCCTGCTCCTGACTGCTGTTCAGTTATAAAGGCTTGGCCTAAATAGCCAAGTAGTTATGGTACTGGCTTTGTAACCCCAAGATCAAGAGTTCAATTCTCACAATGGCAAACTATGAAACAATGTAACTTCATCTGAAACAGATGGAAATGGGTTTGTACTCAAAAGAGTTACATCGTATTAACAGCTTGGCCTAAGTAGCCAAGTGGTTATGGTACTGGGTTTGTAAATTTGTTGACCCCTTTAATCACATTTTGATTTAAAGTTTGTAAGGTTCCTTTAAATTTTTGTCCTTAGTTTTACAGCTGACCTGAATTAGGGGCTGTGCCTGATTTATCCCAATTTTGTTGATTTGGTTTTCATTTAAAAGATTATCAAGAGTTCAAATCTCACAATGCCAAACTATGAAATAATGTAACTTCATCTGAAACAGATGGAAACTGGTTTGTACTCGAAAGAGTTACATTACATTAACAGCTTGACCTAAATAGCCAAGTAGTTATGGTACTGGGTTTGTAACCCTAAGGTCAAGAGTTCAAATCTCACAATGGCAAATTATGAAACAATGTAACTTCTGCTATCTTACCGGGGTCGAGTTCTGGTCATAAACCAGCTGATCACCGCCATGTTGTAGTATCGACTGGTCACTTTGACCCCTCCCCCAGACTTTGTCACAAGAATCCAGAAATTGTTAGTCGTTTCTTCTGGGACAAAAGATTGCACTGGGTTGCTGCTGAGGTTCTGAGCCTCCCACTTAGGGAGGGTGGTCAGCTGCTAGTGTGCCTACGCACACAGGTGGCGACTTTCCGCCTTCAGACCCTGCAGCGATACCTCTACATCGAGCCTCCTCCTAGATGGTGTGAACTGACGACGTATTTCTTCCGTCAGGTGCACGGCCTGAATTATGACGTGCAGCTCCTGTTTATAGAACAGCTGGGCGTCGGTGGCTCCTTGCAGGCATTGCCTGTCTTTTACCAGGACCTGATCAAAGTCTGGAAAGTGGTCGCCTCGCGACGCAGCTCTCCCCCGTCAGGAGTAGCGGCTATTGTCAGAGAGCTGCTGCTCAGGAATCCGCCCCTCCGTCCTTTTCAGTGGTTGGCGGAGAGGAGGGCTGTGGCCGCAGGGTTGACCAGGATCGGGGACGTGCTGGGTGGCGGAGGACTGGGCTGGATGCTCCCGCAGGAGTTGACGCGACGCGCGTCTGTGAGTGTCCAGGTCGCAGCCGATGCCATCCAAGACCTGAGAACGGTCGTGCTCGGACCCGACGTTATTTTGGGTCTTGAGGTGGCCCAGGTGCGCGGTGGTCTTCCGTCTGAGCGTTCCCCTGTTCGGACGGAATTCCATATTGGCCCCAAGCCCCGAACCCTCCCTCGGGTGCTGGTGCCCCGCAATATGAGCCGCCTCGGGGACATGCCCTCTGTGCCTTTTGGCACGGCAAAGAGGGGCTTTTTGTACGGACTGCTGCTGCACACCTTCCATTTTCTCGCCCTTGTCCGTCGACCGGACACGCCCTGGCGTGCCTTGTTGCCGTCCGGCGGCGGAGGCCCCCGATGGGAGGCCCTCTACGGAGGTGTCCTCCCCCTTTCTATCGGGGACCTGGGTTGGAGGGTGTTGCATGTCCCTTATAATAAGAGGATGCATAGGTTCACGGACTCTCAGGACACATGCCCTTTTTGCGGTCTTGTGGAGTCCGTGGACCATGTATACATAGGGTGTTGTAGGCTGCACTCCCTTTTTAGTTATTTGAAAAACCTTTTATTGATGTTTTGTTTGCACTTCAGCCCCACGCTCCTGATCTATGGGCACCCAGTGCGGAGGGGGGTCGGGAAGGAGGAGGACCTCCTCGTGAACCTGCTCCTGGGCCTGGCCAAGTTGGCCATTAACAGGTCCAGGCAGCCGGCGATCGACGGGGGAGGCCCGCCCGATTGTTTGTCCCTCTTCCGTGGCTACGTTCGCTGCCGGATGTCCCTGGAGAAGGAGCACGCGGTGTCTGCTGGCACTCTCGAGGCCTTCCGTGCTCGGTGGGCACCGCGGGGACTGGGGTGTTTTGTTGACCCCTTTAATCACATTTTGATTTAAAGTTTGTAAGTTTCCTTTAAACTTTTTTCTTGGTTTTACAGCTGACCTGAATTAGGGGCTGTGCCTGATTTATCCCAATTTTGTTGATTTGGTTTTCATTTAAAAGATTATCAAGAGTTCATTTTCTTAACGATCTCGTGGAGGTAATTTTGGATTCAGTTTGTTTCCTGATACTGAGGAGAGAAGGTGTGTGGTGTTGGTGTTGCTGCTCCTCAGTGTTTCAACTGTTTCTGCTGCTGCCTTTGGGGTTGTTGCTTCTGCTGTGTGCTGCTGCTGCTCCTCCAGTGCTGCTGCTGCTGCCTTGCCCCTGTTTGAGCCAGGGGAGAGAGAGGGAGAGAGGAACAACTGCTGCTGCTTTGGGGTTGTTGCTTCTGCTGCTGCTGTTGCTACTTCTGCTGCTGCTGTTGCTACTTCTGCTGCTGCTGTTGCTGCTTCTGCTGCTGCTCCTCCAGTGCTGCTGCTGCTGCCTTGCCCCTGTGGTGCCAAAGGAGAGAGAGGGAGAGAAGAGAACAGTTGCTGCTGTTGCTACAGGACAGGAAGGCCAGGAGGCCAGGACTGAGTTGAAAAACAACATCCTAGGTGGGTGTCTGAACTGTGTATTTTTGTTTAAGGTGGGGGCAATTAAGGACTGTGTTTTGTAGGGGGAGGCAAGAAGACTGCCAGAGGAGTTGGGGAAGGAAGAGAGGGAGGGTGTGTGTGTGTGTGCTGAAACCATCTTTCTGCCACCCCTCCCCCCAACCCAGCCTTTTTCCCAGTAAGGCCAGCAATAGCTGGTGAAGACATCGCCTCCCCCTGCCTGAAGAACATCAGGCCCCCACCACCGTCCATCCACCATTGAGGACACCCACCTGGACATTTACCTCTTTCCCTCCTGTGCCTCCCTGTCTTTTACTCCTCTCCCTCCTCTCCTCTCCTGCCTAAAAGAGGAGAGGTTGTTTCTACCTCTCTCCCCCACCCCCTTTCCTCAAACAAAATGGCCAATCCTTCCCAGGGTGGGCGTGGCTCTGGCCCTAAGGCCAATTCACCATCGCCTGTGGCCGGGCCCTCGAGGGCTAATATGGAGACGGTTTTGTCATCGGTGGCAGGGCCTCAAAAAAAGAAAACCTATGCGGGGTGGTTGCTTCTGCGGCTCCAGCTGCTCCCGCTGCCCTGTCACCATTCCGCCTCCTCACCAGGGCCCTTGGGGTAAAGAGCTATGCTCACCCTGAAATGACAATAGAGGCCTGCGTAAAGGCTATGGCTGGGGTCGTCGGCCCCTCAGCCATTGTCGCGGCCTCTAAAATGTACGGGAAGGCCATATTCTTCTTGAGGTCCGAGCGGGCGGTGCACCTCGCCCTGCAAAAAGGACTCACTGTGGGCGGGACTTTTCTGGCGGTGGACCCCCTTGAGGCCACCGCCCAGAGAATTATTATTTCGAACGTCCCGCCTATTCTATCCAGTGAGCTCCTCCTCCCCCATCTTAATAAATTGGGGGAGGTCAGGTCGGGGGTTGCACCAATCCCGCTCGGCCTCAAAGACTCGGCCCTCCGCCATGTGTACTCCTTCCGGCGCCAGGTATTTGTCCGCTTGGCCCAGGAGGAGTGCCTGGAGGGGGCCTTCATTATCAATTTTGAGGGGACCGCCTATCGGGTCTTCTGGACCGTGGAGGGCGTGCGGTGCCATGCTTGTAAGGAGGCGGGGCACGTGAGGAAGAACTGCCCCGCCTCCAAGGACACGAGCCCCACCCAAGCGGCCACGGCTGGCACCGCCCCTCCTCCCCCCGCCACCACTCCATCTCCCTCCCCGCAAGGGGAAGCGACGCCGGCGGCCACTGCCATCTCGGCTGCCGGTGAGGCGGGGGGAGAGCCCCCGCGCCGTAAGAAGGCGCGGAGGAAGACCCGCAACCTGGAGGCGGCCCCTGAAACGCCCCAAAACCCCCAAACACCTGCAAGCACCGGCTCGGGGGAAAAGACATCATCCGGCCCCGGCGTCGTGTCCGCGTGTGCTCCCGGGCCCGTGAGCGCTAAGGCGCCGAGTGCTGGGCCCGGCGTCGTTTCTGCGCGTGCTCCCGGGGCCGGCGGGGAAAAGACGCGGGACCCGAGCCGGGGTATCTAACACCCAAAACCCAGAGGGTGGAGTGTCCGGGAGGGCTGGACAAGGAGGAGGGGGCCTCGGAAATGGAGGTCGCCCTAGCCCCCAGCCTGACCCGGAAGAGACGTCACGCTTCGGAGGAGGAGGTGGGTGATGCCCAAACTGAAGAAGTTGGGTGTGTCCCTTCCCCCGATGAAGAGGTGGTGGCGTCTCCGCCAAGTAAAATCTCACCCTGTCCTCTGGGGGAACTCAAAACCCCTGCACCGACTCCCACCACTGTTACCCCTGTCAACCTGCTGCAGTCCCCTGAACAGGGCCCCTCGGGGGTCACTGAAGGCACCTCCCTTGAGGTGGTGCCCGACTCAGAGACCCTCGATACCCCCGAGGTACCTTCTGGCTCATCGGGGGACTGTAGCTTTCAAAATTTAAAAAATGTCAACGGGTCATTGGGTGGCGGCGAAAAGGAAGGCCTTCCCGCTCCCTCCCAAACCTTAGCACCGGGCGTTCTAGTTTTAGGTCAGGAGCTTGTCCTGAGCTCCCCGGACGACCCGGTGCCAGGAGGAGAGCGGGCATCAGAACTGCTGCTGCCCTCTGACCCAAAACGTTTAGAGGAGACCAGAGAGGACCCCTCTGGCCTTGATCCTGGGGGTGGGATCGAGGTACAGGTGGGGCCAGCTGGCAGCTCCGAATCAGCCCCCGTACTCAATGCGGGGGAGGGGTCGGAAGCTGGAGGCGACGACCTGGAGGAGGACGGGGTGTCCGTGGTGAGCGCTGGAGATTACGCTGAGTCGCTCTCAAGCGAGGCGGTGGATCCCCTGGTGCCCTCCACTGACTCCCCCCTCATCCCCCCAAGGGAACTCCGGGACTTTTTTGCGAGTCATCGCGGTCGCCGAGACAGGGTTCAGTTGGCCTTGGACCAGTGGCATTCTTTTCCGCTGGTGTTCTGGTCCACTCGCGAGGCTCTCAAGTCTCCTGAGTTGGATAGGAACGCGCGGCGGAGGGTCCAAACGTTTCTCGCTGGGCTCCTGAAGGAGAGGAAGGACTAAAAAGTCCTCTTCTTCTTTTTAATGACTTAAGGTGAAGGTTTGATGTACCTTTGACAATGAAGACGACTATAGCCAGCCTCAACATCCGCGGCAGCAGGGCCGCACAGCGCAGGTTCCAGAACTTCTCGGTCCTCAGGGACGGGAAGTATGCGTTGTGCTTCCTGCAAGAAACCCATACCGTTCCGGGAGACGAAGCCACGTGGCTCCTGGAGTGGCGAGGGGGGGTCTTCATGAGACACCTAGCCTCCAATTCTGGCGGGGTGGCTATCTCGTTGGCCCCGCATTTTCAGCCGGAGATCTTGGGGGTCAAGGAGCCGGTGCCAGGCCGGTTGCTGCACCTGACTGTGCGTCTGAGGGGGGCGGTGCTTCACTTTATGAATGTGTACGCTCCCCTGGGCACGCAGCAGCAAGCGAGCTTCTTTGAAGAAGTGTCCACTCATCTCGGCTCCATCGACGCTGGCGAGTGCATCGTCCTCGGGGGGGATTTCAATTGCACCCTCGGGGCCCGGGACCGTCACGGTACCCCGCACTGCACGCGAGGTGTGAGTAAGTTGCGGGACCTGGTCAGGTCCTTCGACTTAGTGGACGTCTGGCGAAATCTCCATCCTGACTCCAGCGTGTTCACCTTTGTGTCACCTGGAGTCGGAGCGTCCAGACTCGACCGCCTTTACGTTTCGAAGGCGTACGTGTCCTGCGTTCCGGCTGCTTCTATACAGCAGGTTCCGTGCACGGACCACCGTCTGGTGTGGGCGGAGCTCACTTCGTTCTGCGCTCGGACGGGGTCCGCGTACTGGCATTTTAATAATCTGTTGTTGGAAGACCAGCGGTTCCTGGACTCGTTCCATCGCTTCTGGGCCGGCTGGAGAGGGAAGCGGGGAGGCTTCCCCTCCTTGAGGCTATGGTGGGACGTGGGCAAGACTCACGTCCGAGTTTTCTGTCAAGAGTACGCGAAGGGGTCGACAAAGAGACGCAAATCCAGGGTCGAGGAGTTGGAGAAGGAGGTGCTCGACCTGGAGGCACGTCTCCGTCAGCCCGACGCGGACCCGGCCCTGCGGTCGGTGTACGATGAGAAGAAGGGCGCGCTGCGGGACCTGCAACTGGTCGGGTCTCGGGGCGCGTTCGTGAGGTCGCGGATCTGTTTCCTTAAGGAGATGGACCGTGGCTCTCCCTTCTTCTACTCACTGGAAAAAAGGCACGGGGTCCGTAAGCAGCTCTTTACGCTGCTGGCCGACGACGGATCCCTTGTCTCGGATCCGGAGGGCATCAGGGCCATTGCCCGAGATTACTACACTGCCCTGTTCTCTCCGGATCCGTCCAGTGAGGAAGCTTGCAGAGTTTTGTGGGAGGACCTGCCGCATGTCGGCCCGGAGTGCGCCGGAAAGCTCGACTCCCCTATAAGTCTGGGGGAGCTGACCGGCGCACTCGACGGTCTTTCTAGGGGCAAAACCCCGGGACTAGACGGGCTGACCGTGGAGTTATTCAGGGCGTTCTGGGACGTCTTGGGGAGCGACTTCGCGGGGGTCCTGGGGGAGAGCATTGCTACCGGGGAGATGCCCCTTTCGTGGCGCAGGGCCGTGATTGCCCTGTTGCCGAAGATGGGGGATCTCCGACTTCTTAAAAACTGGCGCCCGGTCTCCCTCCTCAGCACGGACTACAAAATCTTCGCCCGAGCCATGTCTTCTCGGCTCGGCACCGTGCTGGACCACATGATCCACCCTGACCAGTCCTACACCGTCCCGGACCGAACCATTTATGATAACATCCATCTGGTCCGGGACATCATCCACCGTTCCCAGAGGGCTGGTCTGTCGAGCGCCTTCCTGTCTCTCGATCAGGAGAAGGCGTTCGACAGGGTGGATCACGAATACTTACTCGGAACTCTGCGAGCTTTCGGGTTCGGGACGCATTTTGTCGCCCGGATCCGACTTCTGTACACCGCCGCGGAGTGTCTAGTTAAGGTTAACGGGTCCCTGACGGCGCCCCTTCGCTTTGGGAGAGGGGTACGTCAGGGCTGCCCCCTGTCTGGCCAGTTGTATTCTATTTGCGTGGAGCCTTTCCTGCGCCTCTTGCGGAGGAGGTTGTCGGGATTGGTTCTGCGCGGGCCGGGCATCGGGGTGGTCCTTTCGGCTTACGCCGATGACGTGCTCCTTATGTTTAGTGACCCGGCTGACCTGCGGAGGATGCGCGAGTGCCAGGAGGTCTACTCTGCCGCTTCTTCTGCCAGGATCAACTGGGGTAAATGTTCTGGACTCCTGGTCGGTCAGTGGCAGATGGATCCCCTACCCGAGGAGCTCAGGCCTTTCACCTGGAGCAGGACCAGCCTCCTCTACCTGGGGGTCCATCTCTGCCCCGCTGAGGAATCCTGGCCAGCAAACTGGCAGGAACTGGAGACGAAAGTCACCGCTCGCCTGCGGCGCTGGACAGGACTGCTCCGAGTGCTATCTTACCGAGGTCGAGTTCTAGTCATAAACCAGCTGATCGCCGCCATGTTGTGGTATCGGCTGGTCACTTTGACCCCTCCCCCGGACTTTGTCACAAGAATCCAGAGATTGTTAGTCGACTTCTTCTGGGACAAAAGATTGCACTGGGTCGCTGCCGAGGTTCTGAGTCTCCCGCTTAGGGAGGGTGGTCAGGCGCTAGTGTGCCTACGCACACAGGTGGCGACTTTCCGCCTTCAGACCCTGCAGCGATACCTCTACGTCGAGCCTCCTCCTAGATGGTGTGCCCTGATGACGTATTTCTTCCGTCAGGTGCACGGCCTGAATTATGACGTGCAGCTCCTGTTTATAGAACAGCTGGGCCTCGGTGGCTCCTTGCAGGCGTTGCCCGTCTTTTACCAGGACCTGATCAAAGTCTGGAAAGTGGTCGCCTCGCGACGCAGCTCTCCCCGGTCAGGAGTAGCGGCTATCGTCAGAGAGCCGCTGCTCAGGAATCCGCCCCTCCGTCCTTTTCAGTGGTTGGCGGAGAGGAGGGCTGTGGCCGCAGGGGTGACCAGGATCGGGGACGTGCTGGGTGGCGGAGGACTGGGCTGGATGCTCCCACAGGAGTTGACGCGACGCGCGTCTGTGGGTGTCCAGGTCGCAGCCGATGCTATCCAAGACCTGAGAACGGTCGTGCTCGGACCCGACGTTATTTTGGGTCTTGAGGTGGCCCAGGTGCGCGGTGGTCTTCCGTCTGAGCGTTCCCCTGTTCGGACGGAATTCCACATTGGCCCCAAGCCCCGAACCCTCCCTCGGGTGCTGGTGCCCCGCAATATGAGCCACCTCGGGGACATGCCCTCTGTGCCTTTTGGCACGGCAAAGAGGGGCTTTTTGTACGGACTGCTGCTGCACACCTTCCATTTTCTCGCCCTTGTCCGTCGACCGGACACGCCCTGGCGTGCCTTGTTGCCGTCCGGCGGCGGAGGCCCCCGATGGGAGGCCCTCTACGGAGGTGTCCTCCCCCTTTCTATCGGGGACCCTGGTTGGAGGGTGTTGCATGCAGCAGTCCCCTATAATAAGAGGATGCATAGGTTCACGGACTCTCAGGACACATGCCCTTTTCGCGGTCTTGTGGAGTCCGTGGACCATGTATACATAGGGTGTTGTAGGCTGCACTCCCTTTTTAGTTATTTGAAAAACCTTTTATTGAGGTTTTGTTTGCACTTCAGCCCCACGCTCCTGATCTATGGGCACCCAGTGCGGAAGGGGGTCGGGAAGGAGGAGGACCTCCTCGTGAACCTGCTCCTGGGCCTGGCCAAGTTGGCCATTAACAGGTCCAGGCAGCGGGCGATCAACGGGGGAGTCCCGCCCAATTGTTTTTCCCTCTTCCGTGGCTACGTTCGCTGCCGGATGTCCCTGGAGAAGGAGCACGCGGTGTCTGCTGGCACTCTCGAGGCCTTCCGTGCTCGGTGGGCACCGCGGGGACTGGGGTGTTTTGTTGACCCCTTTATTCACATTTTGATTTAAAGTTTGTAAGTTTCCTTTAAACTTTGTTCTTGGTTTTACAGCTGACCTGAATTAGGGGCTGTGCCTGATTTATCCCAATTTTGTTGATTTGGTTTTCATTTAAAAGATTATCAAGAGTTCAAATCTCACAATGGCAAACTATGAATCAATGTAACTTCATCTGAAACAGATGGAAACGGGTTTGTACTCGAAAGAGTTACATCTTATTAACTTTCCTAACCGTGGCACTACATCTTGGTGCTCCCCTAACATCCACTGTGGAGGTGGAGGCAGCCTGCTGCCTGCTATGCGCTGTCTGTGATGACCTTGATGGAAGTCCTCTGGAGGGTTGAGATCTCGAGGGCCCCAGCCTATTTACAGTGCCCAGCTGTGTGGCAGTGGTACCCTCCTCAGCCTTTGAAACTGGAGCTGCTGGGGTCACAGGAAGATGGGATTTGGATGGGCCGGACACTCCCAGAGTTACCTGGCCGGATGGCCCTGGGGTACGCACCTGCCGATCGTCCTCCCTATGGGTGCCTGAGGGCCCCTGGCTGCCTCCTTGAGGAGAAGGGGTAGCTGGAGGGAAATTGAACTGCCCAGCACCCCTCTTGTGTTGACACTGTTGGAGGCCAACTATGGTGTCAGCGTTGGAGTTTAGCCTGCACAGCATTGCAGGACCGATATCCTGGATCAAGGTCTCCATGGTGGCCACCACCCTGCCAGCCTTGACCCTCAGTGTATTGGCATGCTGGCGCTATCACTTCAGACTGAAGGAGGACAGATGCCTCCTTCATGTCTTGCAATCTGAGGAGTGCAGCAGACATCCCTTCTTGATGTTCCTAGGCTTGCCTTTGCAATTCCAGCAACTGAGGAATTACCAAGTGCAGGGGCTTGTCTTCTGACTCAGATTCAGCAGATTTTCTGGCCTCCAGCAGTCCTCCTACTGCCAGAAATCTGGGAAGTCCCTGCCACAACTGCTGTGGATCAGACAGTGCAATGTGCTCACCAGTTTGCAACCCCAATACCACTCTAGAATTAAGCCCCACCAACGTATTTGTCACAGCACCAGTGGAAGGTGTGGGTAAGTGTCGTGATGGGACCTCAATTGGGATTTCAGCAGGTTCCTCTTCAGAAGCTTCTTCGAGGCTTGGAGGCCCTAGGTCATAGGCTCCCTCGGCTGTTTCCCAGATTTGCCTGCGGACGCATGGAGAGATAACTAGTGCATGGCAGTGGCCTGTGAAACAGGACATATCACTCATGGCATGGTTGTCTGATGGCTGTTGCACTGCTGGATCCTCACTTGGTACAGCAGCACCGACATCACCGTCAGCACAGGAGCAGTCTAGATCATCACCAGCCAACTAGATGGGTCTATTTTCAAAGTCTGTTAGAACCTTGATGTCGGGCATTCCTCCACCTGTCTGTGACCTCTCCCTCTTGTTTTGTGCCAGCTTGTCCTGCATGAATACAGATAGAGAGAATGTAAGCAGCATGCCTGCCAGGCCAAACGATAAGGATGCCTGGCATGTGCGGGCAGCAAGTGGAGCCATAGACGGGATGAGGACAATGAAGGTGCGTGTGAGTGAGTGAATGGTGATTATCCTTGAACCAGCAGTGAGTGAGGGCCCTGTGAATGTGTGATGGGTTTGTGAGTGTGTGAGTTGAGAGTGATGAGAAGAGCGACTTACCCTGGTCGAAAGGAGGAGATCATTCATCATCTTGTGGCACTGGGTGGCTGTCCTCTTTTGCAGGGCATTGGCACTGACCACCACTTCCACCATCTCCCAAGCTGGAGTGATGAGGTTGATGGGCCTCCTGTGGCCAGAGTGGGGGTTGAGAACATCATGGGGGGCTGCAACAGTGTCCAGAAGGTGTCCCAGGGATGCATCACTGAATCGAGAGCTCCACTCTTCTTGCTTTTCAGGGCCATGTGTTTTGTGCAGCAGTCCTGGGCTGGAAGCACTGAGAGGTGTGTGCGCAACTGTACCTTAAATACAGTGCCTAGCATGAGATGGCGGCGAGGTGACGGCGTGGCTGGTGAATGAGAGCCCATCCACCATCAAAACGACTTGTTTACCAGGAAAGCATGAGTAATGAGGCGGGATTGGTGTGAAAAGCCCCATTGCAGCTGGCGGGTAAAACATTCTTTTTCCTGCCCGCTATCGCACTTAGTACAAATTCACCCAATGCCAAACTAATTGCTAGTGCTGTGAAGCTAGTAGGGATTTGGGGCAGGTTTTTCTTTCCAATTTTCTCTCCATTATTCTTTCTATTTTTCAAAAGGCAATACACAGCAGTGGTGGCTCCTCCAGTTACCGTAGCTTATCATTTTCAAGTATCTCACTCAAACAATGACTCTTCATTTCAGCATAGTCTGAGAGTGTTGGAAAAGGTAGAGGGAACACCATTCTAGACAAGCTTCATTTGTCTTCACTTGACAACCACATTTTTCAGCATAAATCACTGGACAGCAAAGACCACTGGCTGATTTCTTTTCCGTCATCCTCCTGGAATCCAGCCTCAGTACTCCCACTGCTGCTGTAGCTAAGACCAACTAATTCACCTCAAGTCAAGGACTGGAAAACTCTGTGCTTCAGTACTTTGATTGTGCATTTTTCCATGGAACTATTGGGAATACTTTTCTAAATTAGCAAAGTTCAAAGGAAATTGCTTCATTTTTAACAGAGAAACAGAATCTGGGTTTTCCCAGTGTTTATGGTCTCTTGCACTTTGAAGTGGAAAATAAAAACTAACTCAGAGATTGTAAATATCAATGTATTTGAACAAGAACCATCATGTCATCAAGAAGCAACTGGGAAAAACCTATGAGTAGTTTCTCCACAGCAGTTAATGGTAAGAAGACAAACATCCAATATTTTTTCTGTATATGAAGTAATAAAATATACATCAGCATTTGGACCCAGGCATTGAAGGAATTTTTTGGCCAAATAAAATTATCTGGAGCCACCAACTTGTCTTTAAATCCTTTTACACAAGAAGGTATTAATAAAACCAAGGAATTACACAGATGTTTGTTGTTGTTGCTTGGAAATGGGAAGAAGGCTGGCAATGGTATCAGACTGGGTTTGTGTCTTCAACACAGCAATATAGTATCATACAGTTACCATTGTCAGACCATTGCCCAGGAGTGGGATGTCGTAAAAACTGTATAGTTCTGGCAAGTTTTTCCATGAGATCCACAGAATCAGAGAGCCAGTGCAGACACAATGGGCCAAATGGCCTCCTTCTGTGCCATAACAATTCTGTGTTTTGCAAAACAGGCTATGCACTTTTAAAACAGAGACTTTCAAAGTCTGTACATACTGTTTGACGGCTGTTATGGTCAAGTGACATGAAACTAAGCACAGGGTTAGATTTTTAGGCATCATATAGGGCAAAGCAAACATTCCACATGCCAAATTCATTTTCAAAGAATGACCTTGGCAGTGAAAATGTGGAATTAATGAAAAACTGAAGCAATTTGAATGCTTAAATCGGCCATTGTTTGCCAAACAATTGATCTCTTGAACAAGCTTACAATTAGCCAATGATCAATTTGACTTCAGGCACACCAGACATTTTAGGATGTTAATCACTGCCTGGGCACCAAGTGACACTGATTGCTTGAACAAACACTGGCATCCTTTTTAAGAATACCTTTGCTTTTCACCCTCCTTTTAGTTCTAGCTGGAGGGCAGTTCCATATGTCAGGTGTTGTCTGCTGTATCATTCAAGTTGCTGCCTTTCATATCTAAACAATTAGGTGGGGGGGAGACTATTCAATCATGGGAGGGCATCATCATCAAACCCAATGGCCTCCTTACTAGGTGTATGCGCCTAGTCACTTTGAAATAGGGATCATTGGATCATGTTAAGAGTGAGAACTTTTGCTCCCCTTGAGCCCAAGAGCTCTAAAGTGTTTTATAATATGTTAACTGCTGTCCAGACAGAGGACAGGGCAATCAATACAGATTCAGAGCCAAGCCCAAGATTGTCTGAACCAACAATCTGCATTTGTATATCTTCTTTAATGTAGCAAAGCATCCCCAAAGTGCTTCACAGGAAGCTTATCAAACAGAATTTGACACCAAGCCACGTAAGATGATATTAGGACGAGCAACTGAAAATTATTTTAAAAATAAAGACTCCATTTATATCATGCCTTTCATAAACACAGGACATCCCAAAGCACTTTACATCCAATTAAGTACTTTTGAAGCGTAATCATTTTTGGGATGTAGGAAACTCGGCAGCCAATTTGTGCACAGCAAGTTCGCACAAACAGCAAAATGATAATAAAAAGGAATCCCTTTCTCTGATCTTGATTGAGGAATAAACATCAGCCAGAGCAGTAGGGATAACTCCCCTCCGCTTCTTCAAAATAATGCCATAGGATCTTTTACATCCACCTGAGAGGGCAGATGGGGCCTCCGTTTAACATATCATTGAAAAGACAGCACCTTTAGTAGTGAGCACTCCCTTAGTAATGCAACACAGTACCAGCCTTGATTTTTGTGCTCAACTCCTGGAGTGGGACTTAAAACTACAATCGTGATGCTCCAAGCTAGAAGTCCTACCAACTGAGCCAGCCAAAGCAATAGGTTTCAAGAAAGGTCTTAAAGAAGGAAAAAGTAGCAGAGAGCTTGAGAAATGGAAATCCAGAGTTTAGGTCCAACTGAGCTGAAGTTTGGGGGGGATAGGATGTGCAAAATGAGGGGCATTGAAAATCGGGGAATTGCAAGAGGCCAGAATTGGAGAGGCAGGGAGGTCTTGGATGGTTGTAGGGCTGGAAGAGGTTGCAGTGAAAGGGAAAGGGAATGAAGGGATTTGAAAACAAGGATGAGAATTTTA
Source organism: Carcharodon carcharias (assembly GCF_017639515.1). NCBI lineage: Eukaryota > Metazoa > Chordata > Chondrichthyes > Lamniformes > Lamnidae > Carcharodon > Carcharodon carcharias. The sequence goes on along the minus strand of NC_054480.1, from coordinate 66,335,090 downwards.
TAATCCAGGCACTGGTGGCATCAATGTGTATCAGTGAGCACAGGAGTGATGGGAACAGGGCTTTGTGTAAGTTCAGATACAAGCAGCAGCATTTGGATCAGTTCAGGTTTATGGAGGATTCAATAAGGAAGGTGAGCAGGGGGAACAGTCATATCTAAAGGAACAGAGACCTGAAGGTTTCAGCAGCAGAAGAGCTGAGGCGGGGGGATATGGGCAATATTATGGAGATATAACTAGGCAGTCTTGGTGATTGAGTAGATATGGGGTCAGAAAGTTTGGAACAGTTTGCTTTAGCCTCAGACAGTGGCCAGGCAAAAGGATGGAGTCAGTGGCTAAGAAATGGGGTTTGTGGTGGTGACCGAAAGGAATGGCTTCGGTCCACCCAATATTTAGTTGGAGGAAATTTCTGCTCATCCAATACAGAATGGTGGACAGGCAATAGAAAAGTCAAAATATAGAAGGATCAAAAGAGTGAGCTGTGAATTGGAGCTGGGTGTCAACAATATACAGGTGGAAATTGAGGTGTTTATGGGTGATGATGTCAAAAGGAAGCATGAAGATGAGATATAGGAGAGGCGAAGTAAGGTTAGATCCTTGGAGACATCAGAAGTTATAGAGCGGGAACAAGAAGGGAAACCATTGGCAGGTTATTTTCTTATTCTGACTGGATAGATAAAAATAGAACCAAGTGAGAGCAATCCCACCCATTTGGATGATGGAGGAGAGGCTTTGGAAAAGGATGGTGTGGTCAACCATGCCAAAAACTGCAGACAAGTCGAGAAGGATGAAGATAGATCATTTACCAAACTCACAGTCATATACCAATCCATTTTGACTTTCACAAGGTTGTTTCAATGCTATGGCAGGATCAGACACCTGATTGGATGGGTTCAAATATGGAGCTGCTAGCAAGTTGAACACTGATTTGGGAGGGAACAGTATGTTTAAGGGCTTTGGAGAGGAAAGAGAAATTGGAGATGGAGTGATAGTTTGTAAGAACAGAGAAGTGTTTTTCTGAGGAGTGGGGTGATGATAGAAGATTTGAAAGTGAAGAGGACAATACCTGATGCCAGGAACTGTTCATAATGTTAGCTAACATAGGAGCTAGGAAAAGAAGTTGGTGACAGTGGTTTGGTGGAAACAGAATTGAGAGAACAGGAGATGGGTATCATGGACAAGATGAGCTTAGAGAGGGCATGAGGGAAGATAAGGGAGAAAATAGAGAAGGATGGGAGTTCAGTACTAGGGCAGGGAGGTATTTAGGATACGTTTGGCTTGGTGGACAGAAACAACAGTGGCAGCTGAATATTTGGCCTCAATCTTTGTGAAGTCCCTGAGCACTTGTTGGAGGTTAGGATGAAGGGAATAGGTGAAAGGAGTTTAAAAAGATGGTTTGTAGTGGAGAAGAAAAAGCCAGGATTATCTTCACATTCCAGGATGATCCTAAAATAATGAGCAGTTTTGTCCAGCCAGATCTGGTGATGAATGGTTAAACGAGTTGTCCACCATAACCATTTGAGTCTCCATTCCTTGGACTTAAAGGGAGTGGAGGTGAAGGCTGTCCTGTGGTAATAACCGAAGTGAGAGATAGTAATTGTTTTCATTGGGACAAGGAAAAGGTGGAGCTGATAATATGACTGGGAAATTTTGTGGCTGTAGATAAGTCATGGGGAACGCAGGGCCAGAGGTTAGATAGCTGGGAAATGAAAAAAGATGGCATTGTAAGTGACTAGTGGGAAAGATTTTTTTCCCCAGCAGTCAAATGCAAGGTAGGTGGGGGTGGGAGAAGGGCTAATCTGAATTCCTAAAATATGCAGTTTTCACCATGGCCTTTGTGGGAAACTCCTAATTGATTTCAAATGTAATTCATCCTTTAGACTGTCAGTGGGCGCAGGGAGATTTCAGGCTTCTAATCATTATCCAATCTCCCCTTCACCAATCTAATTGGAAGAGCATATCAGATAGGAGCAGGAGCAGGATCAGTTGCAATGATCCCTTTGGGCAAGTACCCTATCCCTTTGTCTAGGTTGACACTTAAAGAATGGACACTTGACGAATCTTTAGGAAATACCCAGAGAACGACATCCAGCATGAGTCAGCATTGGCAGGAGAGAAGGGAAGGAGCTTGGAAGACAAATAGCAATTCCCTTATGACAATTAGGAATCTCACTGTAGTCAGACTAGGAACTGCAAGCACTACCTGGAGAGTGACTGTCCAGTCAAGTGAAGTCACGCAGTTAAAGCTTACAGTTGAACATTTCACCATTTCCCTCAAAAACATCATCAAAGCGTAGGGTATACAATTAAATATTGTGCAGTGCTGTGATGGTTACTATGAAAAGATGACAAAGGATAATAGAGATTTACAATATCCAGTTGCTTTGTAGATGGATCATTCCCTTCCTCCAACATAGGACAGATCCAGAGTGACTGAACTCACCAGTCTCCCTCTGCTTCAATGATGTATGCAGCTTTTTGAAAAATAATTCAATATGTCTCTTAATGGGCACAAAAAGCATATGTAACAAAGATAGGAAAATGTGTCAGCGTAATTCTGATGCTAGAATTACGGAACATCACAAAGAAGTATTTATTTTATTCTTTTTATAAAAAAATACCCAATTTTTAGCACTTTGTTTGCAATATTATCCATGTGATATAGAGTTGGCTTAGTATTGTGTTGCTTCATAAGAGTTGTTATTCACAGGAATATTACATCAAATAAATGCAATCAAGAGTTCAAGGAGAGCAATAAGTTTCTCTGGAGTCTCTGAGATTCTGAAAAGCTGGGAATAAATGTGATGATTTACATAAACATTTCCTCAGATCTTTACAAACACTCTTCTATACATTTTCCAACTTCATAGAGCTTCAGGAACATAACAGAAAACACAGACACAAAATCATACAGTGTTGTGACACTGTAGCAGTTGTTGGTCATTTCCACCGGAGATAATTTGACGGCTATACACCAGTCAAAAGAATGCTATATTTATCTGAGATACTAAGTAAATAAATAGATGTCAAAAACAATTTGAAACTTCTCATCTGTCTTCACACACTTATTAAATCATTTGACGGCATCAATGTTGAATTTTATCTGCTCACCCAAGGTCATCACTAATATAACTTGTCTTGGCTCACCAATGTTGTTTTTCTATGACCTTTGAAATCTAGCATTCCTTTTTTCACAATTGTGAACTTACAAACCATATATTGTAAAATGTTATTGCACCATATGAAAAACTTATGGGGGGCTAAATTCAATCACCTTCAAAAACGGGTGTGGTTATTGCCATGGGCAATTAACCTATGTCTATTCAATATGATACAGGCAGCATGCCAATTTTGTGTTGCCTGCTGATTAAAAAGATTGGAGTGTGTAGTCAGCACTAGCTACACTGTTGAGTGGCTGCGCATCTCAGCAGGAGTACCCAAATCATGAGTAGCTAGCACCAGTCAAAGCTATCATGTAGTACTTAAAGTCAAACTGCACCTCTTAAAGAAAAATGAAAAGAAAGACTTGCATTTATATAGTGCCTTTCATGATAGCCTGATATCCTAAAGCACTTTCCAGTCAATGAAATACTTTGGAAGTATAGTCACTATTGAAAGGTAGGAAACATGGCAGCCAATTTGTGCACAGCAAACTCCCACAAACATCATTATTATAATGAACAAATGAATTGTTCTCCAATGTTGATTGAAGGATAAATATTGACCAGGACACTGGGGATAACTCGCCTGCTCTTCTTTGAAAGTGCAACATGAGACCTTTTATGTCCACCTGATAGAACAGACATCTCATCTCATCCCAAAGGCAGCTTCTTCAATAGTGTCGCATTCCCACAGTTCAATACTTGAGTGTCAGCTTTGACATTTTTGCTAAAGTCCCAAGTGAGACTTGGACCAGCAAATGTGTGAGTCAGAGGCTAGAATGCTATCAGCTGAGTCAAAGTTGACATACCTTTTCTGGCTACAGCCTCAGTAAAAGGCACCCAATTATAGTACCATAGAATCATAGAACACCACAGCACAGAAAACAAGCTATTTGTCCCTTCTAGTCTGCGCCAAAATATTATTCCGCTTGTCCCATTGACCAGAATGGTCCCATCTAAGGGGATAAGGACATGCAGGCATGCCTGTCCCCTTCTGGTTAGTTCTGCCTGTCTCAGGTTGTGCATCACCTTGTTCTGCAAGAATGAGGGAGTATGTCAGTGAGTATTGTACTATCTGTTTGAATGATGTGGCTGTCATGGTAGAACAGCTGACAGTGTATTCAAGCTGTGAGATGTGGATGTGAGGCCTACAGTAGTGCTACGTGTGTAAGGGTACAATTGAACATATGAATATGAAAGGGGAGGTGAATTGTGGCTGGAGCAGGTGCTGGAAGTCATTCTACAACTTGTCTGATTCTAACCTTGCAAAGTGTGAAAATTGACACAACATAGGAGAGAGCAGGCTCCGAGGCTTTTGGGTCCTGCGCTGGAGGCCTTGTGGAGAATATGCAAAGAAGGGAGAGATATCCTGGATCCTCAGGAGGCCCTCCAGAAACACAATCAGAAGACAATGGAACTAGATAGCCATGAAGATCAAAACCAGGAGTCAAACCCTGGGCACCTGGATGCAATACGTTCAATGAACTCACACAAATGGTCAAGGTCAGTGAATGCATTTTCAAACACCATGTCCTACCACTAGCCTCAGCCACTGCTCAATTCACCACAATCCCATCACTGTGCTACCAAATATCTCTATCAGTGAGAACATATGCCTAACATTCATAACTGTGAACTCATCCTCACACACTTAACACTCTTGCAAGCCTCACATCCACATCTCACAGCTTGCACACACTTTCAGCCATTCAGCCATTGCAGCCACATCGGCCAAAAAAGACTGCACAATATTCACTAGCACACTTCCCTCTCTCTTACAGGACAAGGTAGTGCATAACTAGAGGTAGCAGGAGCTAACTAAAGGGTGACAGGCATGCCTGACTCCTGTGGAAGAGATGTTGGTCACCATTACTGGGTGCCTATTGCTAAGGTTGTGGCTAATGGAGGTGCTGAAATCACTAAGGATGGCAGTGCCCTCATAGATTATCCTCCTTTTCACATTCCATTTCCCATCATCACACTCTTCTGATTTATGTGCTCCAAATTGCAATTCTTGCTTTTCCTGCCTGCCCAGCCACCACAGCATTAACCTTGTGCCTTTCTCCTTTCAGATACCCGAGAGATGCAACGTGGCCAGGCAATGGTGGAACAGCTGGTGATGAAAACACAGCACCATCACTTGATTTCACACTTGCAACCAGCAGCTCAGATACTGACACAACGCATAATTTAGAGAACAGCAGAGAGGTGGAACAAAAACAAAAATGCTGGAAAAACTCAGCAAGTCTAACAGCATCTGTGGAGAGAAAGGCAAAGTTAACATTTCAAGTCAGCATGACTCTTTTTCAGAGCTAAAGAGACGTAGAAACGTGATGAAATTTATACTGTTTAAGGGGGGTGGAGCAGGTGAAGCTGGATAGAAGGCCAGTGATAGGTGGGGGCAAAGGAGAGATTTACAAACATGTCATAAACAAAAGGTCAAAGGTGTATTAATGGTGGTAGTACTGGCTAAAGGATGTGCAGATGGTGCCATTAAGGATAGAAAGCGGAATGTGATAATAGCCAGACAAGGGTAAGCACTCTGTAAGGAACAACATGAACAAGTGACAGATGGACCAATGGGGGTGGGGCAGGGGGAGGGGACGTGGTGGAAAAAAGATCGAAAATAGGATAAAATGTAGGGATAAAACAATGAAAATAAATTAAATTAAATAAATATAAATAAAAATAAGTGGATAAAAAATAAAAATTAAAAAGTAAAAATGAATATTGAAAAAAGGGGATAAAAAAGGGACGAAGATGAGGAAAGAGCTCATGGTCTGGAATTGTTGAACTCAATGTTAAGTCTGGAAGGCTGTAAAGTGCCTAATCGGGAGATGAGGTGCTGTTCCTCCAGTTTGCATTGGGCTTCACTGGAACATTGCAGCAGGCCAAGGACAGACATCTGGGCACGACAGCAGGATGGGGTGTTGAAATGGCAAGCAACAGGAAGATCTGGATCATGCTTGTGGACAGACCAAAGGTGTTCCGTAAAGCGGTCACCCAGTCTGTGTTTGGTCTCTCCAATGTAAAGGAGACTGCATTGGGAGCAGCGAATGCAGTAGACCAAATTGAAGGAGATGCAAGTGAAACACTGCTTTACCTGAAAGGAGAGTTTGGGCTTTGGATGGGAGGAGGAGGTAAAGGGGCAGGTGTTGCACCTTCTGCAATTGCATGGGAAGGTGCTGTGGGAGGGGGACGAGGTTTTGGGGGCAATGGAGGAGTGGACCAAGGTGTCCCGGAGGGAACGGTGCCTATGGAATGCCAACAGGGGAGGTGAAGGGAAGATGTATTTAGTGGTGGCATCATGCTGGAGTTGGCGAAAATGGCAGAGGATGATCCTTTGAATGTGGAGGCTGGTGGCATGAAGAGTGATAGGACAAGGGTGACCCTATCATGTTTCTGGGAGAGAGAGGAAGGTGTGAGGGCAGAGGCACGGGTGTTGGACGGACACGGTTAAGGGCCCCGTCAACCACAGTGGGTGGGAAACCTTGGTTGAGGAAGAAGGGAGGCATATCAGAAGCGCCGTTTTGGAAAGTGGCATCATTGGAACAGATGAGAAGGAACTGAGAGAATGGGATGGGTTCCTTACAGGAAGCGGGGTGAGGAGCTGTAGTCGAGGTAGCAGTGGGAATCGGTGGGCTCGTAATGAATATTGGTGGACAGTCTATCACCAGAAATTAAGACAGAGAAGTCAAGGAAGGGAAGGGAAGTGTCAGAGATGGACCATGTGTAGGTGATGGAGGAGTGGAAATTGGAAGCAAAATTGATGCATTTTTCCAGGTCCAGGCAAGAGCATGAAGCAGCACTGAAACAGTCTTTCTCTCCACAGATGCTGTTAAATCTGCTGAGTTTTTCCAGCATTTTTTGTTTTTGTTTTTGTTTCAAATTGCCAGCATCCACAGTATTTTGCCTTTAGTAGAGAGGCGGAACCTGAAATGGCCTGAGTGACCAGCAGCCAGGGTTGGCATCATCGGTTTCCCTTCACTCTCAAAGATAGCTGTTTCTTGCATGCACAGAATCACCTGTGTGCATTCTAACATAACTGTGGATCCTGATTGCAGACCAGCATGGCTTTCCACAGCATGGGAAAGGATGGATTGATTTTTTGTTGGTGGTGCCCAGTGTTTCTGGCCTTTTGTGCTTAGCTGCCTGTATTTTTTGCTGTTTGAAGGAAACAACAACAGTACTGGAGATCACTCCCAAGGTAGTTCTTTCTTGTACATTTTTCTTCCAGTCTGTGCTGGACATGTCACATTTCCTGAGGTTCACCATTAAGGAGACCTTCAATCTTAATCTTGGCATATTGTGCATATGATGTTCAACTTTAAGCTGTGAGTACATGACCTTAGGGATTTTATCAGTTACATGTACTATTTGTCCGTTCAATCTGAGCTGGGCACTGATGATGTGTGCTTCAATTCCAGACATTTCTGTTCTTTGAAGTACCTCAGTGTTGGGCATTTTGTCCTCCCATTTGATGCCCACAGTGTTCTGTCTGCTTCTCATGTGGAGCCATCCAACTGTTTACTATATCTGGAATAGGTGGCCCATGTCTCACAGGCATATAGGAGAGTAGGTACTATCATTTGTGGACACAGCAAGTTTTGTTATAAGCTTAATACCCCATTTCCTCCACGGTCTCTTGTGTAGCCCGCAACCAAAGTAGGGGGCAAGGATTATACAGGTCCCAGCTTGCTGGATGGCAAGGTTGCATAAGAGTTCTGCTGCAGAGGAATCAGATAAGCACTTTGATGGAATAGTGTACAGAAGCACAATAAAATGCTTGGTGTGCTGGGAGGCCTGCCAGAAAGCTTGTGATCAAGATCAAGAAAAATGGAGAGCTCCAGCATTAACTTGGCACTTGGCCATGCGCAAAGCTTGGAGACCATCCTTTCATGGAAGTAGTGGCCAACTCCACCAACCCACTTATAGACCCAGCCTTGAGGCCGTGTCTTATAGCTGATTTCTCAGCTTCCATCACAATACAAGGAGCCCCCATCAAAAGTCTGGGTGGTGCAGTGGAAGCCCAGACTGCTGTCATCATGGCCATGGATTACAGTGTACAGTTACAGGGCGTCTAGTGTTGCCAACTGTGATTAAATGTATTCCTGGAGTTTCATCACATGACTGGCCCCCATGCTCCAGCCATTAGTTGACCAATTGCATCAATCCTTGTGATGCATTGCCTTTCTACATCAATTGGAAAGCAAGAATGTTCATTGCCCTATTGGTTGATGCTTCACTGTCAGCCAAACAGCCTTAGTTTTTCCCCTTTTTCAATATTTATATATCTGGTGAAGAAAAATGTCAAAGAAAATTTTTAAAATCTATCTTTTTTAGTCTCTGTTGATTTTTCCCCAGGATTGTACAGAGCAATTTTCTGGTGGTTTATCAAGACTCCAGGACAATTCTGGAGGGTTGACAACCCTAAGGGTGTCACAGCAGTCCAGCAATCTGTCTTCCAATAGATTACTAGGATTGCTGAAGTGTCAGCCCGTAGAGTGTGGCAATGGCTCTATAGGACATGAACCTGCTGTCTTCTTTCATGAAGGCAGCATTCATCCTCCGGCTGCTCTGCCACCACTCTTCCTGTTGCCTGCCAGCCAACTATCCCAGACTGCTACCACTCATGCCTAGATGGTTGGTCCATAGGCAGACCTTCTAGCTTTAGAGCTGCTTGAGGATGTGTTCCAAGCCCATTTTCAATCTCCCTCATTGAAAGTTAACATTGAAAGTTGTGCTAAGTCACTGGGTAGCAATATGACAGGCAAAGCTTTAAGGAAATGCACAAGATTGATTAGTTGATGAAATATAAGCTGGTTTAAGGGGGGTGGGGGTTGTTAGAACAAGCAGCCCGTAGTAGGTGGAGATAACCAAAAGATGTCACAGACAAAACGACAAAGCGGTATTGAAGGTGATGATATTATCTAAAGGAATGGGCTAATTAAGAGTAGAAAGCAAGACAGACAAGGTACAGATAGCTCTAGTGGGGGTGGGGTGAAATAATACTAAAAGACCATAAAAGGTAGAGATAAACAATGGGTGGAAATACATTTAAAAATAATGGAAATAGGTGGGAAAAGAAAAATCTATATAAATTATTGACAAAAACAAAAAGGAGGGGAAGAAACGGAAAGGGGGTGGGGATGGAGGAGAGAGATCAAGATCTAAAATTGTTAAACTCAATATTCAGTCCGGAAGGCTGTAAAGTGCCTAGTCAGAAGATAAGATGCTGTTCCTCCAGTTTGCGTTGAGTTTCACTGGAACAATGCAGCAAGCCAAGGACAGACATGTGGGCATGAGAGCAGGGTGGAGTGTTGAAATGGCAAGCGACAGGAAGGTCTGGGTAATGCTTGTGGACAGACCGAAGTCTGTGTTTGGTCTTGCCAACGTAGAGGATTGTAGGGTACCCGCTTGGGCCCCAGCTATGCCTGTCTCTTTATGGGGTATGTGGAACATTCCTTGTTCCAGTCCTACTCCGGCCCCCTCCCACAACTCTTTCTCCGGTACATGGATGATTACTTCGGTGCTGCTTCATGCTCTCGTCGGGACCTGGAAAAATTTATTAATTTTGCTTCCAATCTCCACCCCTCCATCATTTTCATATGGTCTATCTCTGACACTTCCCTTCCCTTCCTTGATCTCTCTGTCTCAATTTCTGGTGATAGACTGTCCACCAATATCCATTACAAGCCTACCGACTCCCACAGCTACCTCGACTACAGCTCCTCATACCCCGCTTCCTGTAAGGACTCCATCCCATTCTCTCAGTTCCTTCGCCTCTGTCGCATCTGTTCTGATGATGCCACTTTCAAAAACAGTTCCTCTGACATGTCCTCCTTCTTCCTTAACTGAGGTTTTTCACCCACGGTAGATGACAGGGCCCTCAACGTGTCCAGCCCATCTCCTGTCGCTTGCCATTTCAACACTCCACCCTGCTCTCATGCCCACATGTCTGTCCTTAGCTTGCTGCATTGTTCCAGTGAAGCTCAAAGCAAACTGGAGGAACAGCATCTCATTTTCCGACTAGGCACTTTACAGCCTTCCGGACTGAATATTGAGTTTAACAATTTTAGATCTTGAACTCTCTCCTCCATCCCCACCCCCTTTCCATTTCTTCCCCCTCCTTTTTGTTTGTTCCAATAATTTATATAGATTTTTCTTTTCCTACCTATTTCCATTATTTCTAAATGTACCTATTGTTTATCTCTACCTTTTATGGCCTTTTAGTATTATTTCACCCCACACCCACTAGGGCTATCTGTACCTTGTCTGTCCTGCTTTCTACCCTTAATTAGCACATTCCTTTGGATAATATCACCACCTTCAACACCTCTTTGTCCTTTTGTCTGTGACATCTTTTGGTTATCTCCATCTATTACTGGCTGTTTTTCCTAACTAAACCGCCACCCCCCTTAAACCAGCTTATATTTCACCCCTTTTCTATTTTTACTTAGTTCTGCTGAAGGGTCATGAGGACTTGAAACGTCAACTGTGCTCTTCTCTGCTGATGCTGCCAGACCTGCTGAGTTTTTCCAGGTATTTCTGTTTCTGTTTTTGCTTTGGATTTCCAGCATCCACAGTTTTTTGCTTTTATCTCTTTGATTAGTTGATATTTGTGCATAACATGGAATGATTTGATTTGAGTGTTTTCTTTGTGGCAGCATTTATTTTCCCATTGTGTCCAAGCAGACATTAGGAAGGGAAGGTGTGGGTCTGTTGCTGAATGAGGAATGGGGGTTGCAGATTTTATTTAATAATTCTTGGGGTGTGAGCATTGCTGGCAAGGTCAGCATTCATTGCCTATCCTTAATTGACATTGAGAAGGTGAGGCAGAGCCACCTTCTTAACCTGATGCAGTCCATGTGGTGTAAGTACTCCCACAGTGTTGTTAGGAAGGGAGTTCCAGGATTTTGACCCAGAGACAGTGAAGGAATGGTGATATATTTCCAAGCCATGATGGCTTGGAGGGAAACTTGCAGGTGGTGATTCATCTGGGTCCTTCGAGGTTGTGGGTTTGGAAGATGCTGTTGAAGGAGCTTTGCCAAGTTGCCACAGTGCATTTTGTAGATAGTACACAGTGCAACCACTTTGCACCAGTGGTGTAGGGAGTGAATGTTTAACCTGGTGGGTAGGTTGTGGATCAAGAGGGCGGTTAAGAGTCAATCACATTGCTATGAGTTGCTTCAGAGTCACATGTACACCAAGCCTGGTAAGGCCAACAGCTCTCCTCCCCAAAGGGCATTAGTGAACAAGTTGGTTTTTTCCAACAATTCATGATCATTATTACTGATTTTAATTTTAGATTTATTCCAGATTTGTTAATTAATTAAATTTAAAGTCCCCCAGCTGCTGTGGTGGGATTTGAACTCATGTCACCTGAACATTAGCCTGGGCCACTGGATTACTTTTCTGGTAACGTTACCACTATACTGCCATCCCCTGCAGTTACTGGTATCATGCTCAGACAAGACCTTTACAAACAGCCTGCGAAGAAAGGGGCTTCATATGCTAAAACCTCTCTTCCTTTCCTCCTCCTCTTCTTCCTTATACTCCTGCTCCTTAGCTGGTGGCAAGGGCTGTCCCTTCATGATGACGAGGTTGTGCAGCATGCAGCAGAGCACCACAAATCACAACACCCACTCTGCCCAGTACTGCAAGGCTCCTCCAGAGTGGTTCAGGCAGTGAAAGCGTGCCAGTTATCTGTTCTCTCACATTTCACATGTCAGCATTGTTTTCATTGTATGCATGCTGCACACGCGTGTCTAGGTTCCACACTGGAACTAGCAGGACAGACAAGGTACAGATAGCTCTAGTGGGGGTGGGATGAAATAATACTAAAAGGCCATAAAAGGTAGAGATAAACAATGGGTGGAAATACATTTAGAAATAATGGAAATAGGTGGGAAAAAAAATCTATATAAATTATTGGAAAAAACAAAAAGGAGGGATAGGAAAGGGGGTGGGGATGGAGGAGAGAGTTCAAGATCTAAAATTGTTAAACTCAATATTCAGTCTGGAAGGTTGTAAAGTGCCTAGTCAGAAGATAAGGTGTTGTTCCTCCAGTTTGCGTTGAGCTTCACTGGAACAATGCAGCAAGCCAAGGACAGACATGTGGGCATGAGAGCAGGGTGGAGTGTTCACCCTCACTTCTAACACTGTTCAGCCCCTCCAATAGAACTCCAATTACCCTCCTCCGGCACCCCAACTCTGCTTGTCATACCCCCACACCTCTGGCAATGCTCGCCAGTCATCCCCACCCCAGCACTGCTCACCCCTCCCACACCCCTGGCACTCTCCACACCTCCACCTCCACCATAGCCCCGGCATGACTCACTTGCAACCCAGGCACCATGGCTCTCCTCCAACATTGGCTGGACTAAGGAGCTGGGGATTCCGGATGGTGAGCCTGGGGTGCCAGGGTGGGTGATGTGTGCATAGCTAGGGATGCAGCAGAGGGAGGTCAGCAGTGCAGGGAGTGTAGGGTTGGAGGATCTGGTTTGCTAAGCAGAGTCAGGGATGGGGGTATGGTGTAAGGTAAGCAGAGCTGCATTGCAGGAGGTGGTAGGGAGGCAGGGTTGTTGAACAGTTCATGTTGGTGACAAGGTTGACAGAGGTGGAAAGAACTTAGAATTAAATAAATTGACAGATACATTTAAAAACACTGAAATTCTCTGAGCTGTAGACAGACGTCAGACAGCATGTCTTCAGCTTGTGGCCAGAAAGGGGCTGTGGCATCTCTGGATTTATGCCTTGTCACTAGGTATCACTACGCACCCCACTGACAGACCCATGCTACAGCAAGGAGGGGTTGTTCTACAGGGTCCAGTGCAAAAAGGTAGAGCCACAGTTCCAAGCACAGTTAGGGGCTACAATCCCACCCCACTGCTGACAGCCAGATCCAATTTGTTGACCTCATGATCTGACTACTCTGCATCATTCCATTGGATGTTCACTCTGTGCACTAATGCCTTCATCAGTATGGCATCCAGCACAATTTGCCCTCAAAGTGTGCTCATATGCCTCAGATGTCATTCTGCAACTTAAACAATACTCACGACACCTAAATAACAGACACTACTGATTCAAATTTCACACTGAGGGCCTGAGTAAATTATCAACTTATCTAAAACACAGTATTTGAAATTTGAACAGATTCAGCGTGCCTGACCTGAATGGGATAGTGTGTCATAGAAGTAACTAACAATTACTCCTTTCCATAATATTATGCACCAGAGACTATGTGGATTATTCATTACCTTCATTCTGCTTCAGTTGAAGTAAATTATACTGCCAAATTTTGTGAAGTTTGTCAGAACAAATTTGGGAAATATTGTATTTAAATGTTAGATTTTTAAAGCAAAATCTATCCAGGCAAGTTTAAAAAAAACTGACATGAGAGGATGTTAATATGTTACTCATCTAAAATTTGATGTTGTTTCACCAAAGACTGTAAACAATAAGCAATCTGTCAGAAATACCTGGAAAAACTCAGCAGGTCTTGCAGCATCGGCGGAGAAGAGTAAAGTTGATGTTTCGAGTCCTCATGACCCTTCAACAGAACCCTTCTGTTGAAGGGTCATGAGGATTTGAAACGTCAACTTTGCTCTTGTCTGCCGATGCTGCCAGACCTGCTGAGTTTTTCCAGGTATTTCTGTTTTTGTTTTGGATTTCCAGCATCTGCAGTTTTTTGTTTTTATATTTATGTAAGCAATCTGTCAGCCTGCGACAGTAATCAGTAAGCATCTCACACCCATTGTATTTGAAAGCCACTTGTCCCGGGTGTTCAACAGGGATCAACAAGGGCTGCCTTTTTCTGTCAACACAAAGTGATAAAACATCAGAAATATTGACAGTTAACCAGTACTACAAGCACAACATGTCAAAGGTAATCTTTGGCCAGGCTCTGTTGGAGAACACAAGAGTGCATTTCATAATTATTTTTCTCAAGCCAAACTGTGGGGAAGCATAGCATATTCATTGTCTTGTACTTTCTATTCATTCATGGGATGTCCCATTCACTGGCAGGGCCTGCTTTTAATAGGCATCCCTAATTGCACTTGAGAAGGTGGTGATGAACAGCTTTCAGAAGCTGTTGCAGTAGATATAGGGGAGAATTTTCCCCATATTGGATGGGGCATGTGGGAGCGGGCGTTGGCGGTCATGGTCCTGATTGCCGCTAGAGATCGGGACTGCGACCACCAGCACCCACTCCCGCACGCCCCACCCGATAAGGGGAAAATTCTCCCCCATATTTTGCACAGGCGGGCCAGTTAAGGCCCGCCCACCGTGTTTGGCGACTCCTGGGGACAACGGGCACAGGCGTAACAGCAATAGCTGCCGGGTCCAGTGGCGACCCAGTGGCCTATTTAAAGGCCAAGCTGCAGCCGCACCAAGGCTGCTGTACACGGCCAGAGGTTGGGGGCAAGGCAACTCAGAAAGAGACATGCAGGAGGGTAGGGTGGATGGCTGCTGTGCGCCCAGGTTTTCTGACGAGTTCCTTGCTGCCCTACTCGAGGAGGTGGTAGCATGGCGGGAGGTGTTTGTCCCCGAGGAAGGGAAGAGGAGGCCCCCCCACTTGACCAAGCATGCATGGGAGGAGGTTGTGGAGATCATGACCTTCCACGATGTGGTGCTCATGGACCCGGTGCCGCAAGCGCTTCAATGATCTGCCACACATGGGAAGGGTGAGTAGTATGTTGGCATCGTTCACTTCACCCATCATGTAAGCTTCTCCCCTGCTGGCGCCCCACCCATGTCTGAGTGGCCTGAGTGTAATGAGTCACTGACGGCATGTGTCCTTAGCTGGGCTTCCCAGCAGATATTGCCCATGCATTGGTCAGCCTGAGAGGGTTGAGACGAGATGGGTTCTGCACCCGCAGCATGTGGCGGACTGACACCACATGACTGTGGTGGGGCCAACCTGGTGGAGCTACACCCAGGCGCACTGGTCAAATTCCACAACATGCCAAAATCAGGGTGGTGACATGGTGGGAGGGGATCTTCAAGGTCCTGTGGCACATATTGATGTGCTACCCTCTGCGCTCCATGTCATTGTGCCTCCTTGCAACGGCAGGTACGACTGTGTGTTCCCAACTGTGATGAAGGAAGCATGTGGCCAAGAGGGGTGGGGGGGGTGGGGGGGAGGAAAGGACCAGGCATATTAGTTTGAGTGCCAGCCACCAGCAGGGGAAGGATGCACTGCAGACCTGCAGTGGCCAACTGGGCTTGGGGTGGGCTGGCCACGAGGAGATTGATGGTACAAGTATCACTTATCAGTGCAATTTTTTCATTTACAGGAGAAGAATTCTTATAACAGCGCCGAGCGGCTAAGGACTGGCAGCCAGCCAGACCAGATTTTGATGCTGAGTCGCTTTGAGCAGGAGGTCCTCGACCTGGAGAGGCGCCACGTACCCAGGTCCACTGGAGCCGGAGAGGCTGGGGTTCCACAGGCAGGTATGTGTGGCCAGAACTCATGTCACCAGTAGTCTCCCAACAGCCATGTCATTGCTGATTGTTCAGTGAGTGACGTGACCAACATGGATTACTCATTACGTGATGATCTGGGGGACAGGCATGTCCATTGACATTGCCTGCAGGCTAACTGATCGGATGTCCTTACTCTTCCTTTCAGCATCAGCGGTGCAGGGCCGGGACCCGGAGCAGCAGGGGCCCCTTCTGACACCTGAGGGGCATGAAGTTGCACCTTTAGAAGTGTCACACCATCTCTGCCAGGCAGGAACCAGCGCAGATACTGGCACCTCGGTGAGCATCATACCTTCAGCTAGTGTCCCAGGTCATAGCGGTGAGGGCACTTCACAGCCGCTGAAGGAGCTAGCGGAGACAGGGAGTGCTGATGGTGCCAGCAATCGGAGGACTGAAGAGGTCCAGGCACATGCTCAGTTGGTGGCAGTTGATGAGCCTCTGGAGTCGTGGGTGATGCAGCCAACTGCTGACGTGGCCGGGTGTGCAGGAGCATCTGGTGGAGATACATGAGGCTGTGTTTGGCTTCGTGTCAGTGGTGGAGGAGTCCATGCGGACCGTAGCCAATGCATTAAGCATCATGGCTGAGCACCAAGCTTCCTCCATGGAGAGATTGGCGACTCTCATGGAGAGGCAGCTCCGGGGACAGGGTCAGGGGTTCCTGAGGTTGCGCTCGGACCTGCAATCCCTCACAGGGGCATTGACCTCGTCTGGTCAGTGCCCATGTTGGGGGTGGTTTGGCCACCAGGTCTCCCACCTCAGTGCCCATCTATCTACGGTGAGCAGGGAGGGCCAAATGGACCTCACGTCGGTGGAGCAGCTGCCTGTCATCTCTGCTGGCGCCTCTCAGGGCGCTCCAGATGAGGGCGGCAGCTCCTCCGCCCCTGTGCCAGTGACCACAGCACCCAATTAGGCTGCAACGACTGGGGAGATGCCAGCTGCAGAGCTGGCAGCCCCCTCCCAGGCAGGGCCAGCACAGGCTCCACAAGCCAGAGGACGACCGCCAAGCTATCGAGGCCAACAAGACACGAGAGAGCAGGCTGTCTCAGATGCCAGCAATGGGGCACCACAAAGGCATAGCACCGACAAACGAAAGATGAAGGCACCTTAGGCACACCCCGGTTCATCAGTGGTGTTTTTCTGTTGCCCCCCCGCCCCCCCCACCATTAGTTGTATCGAGCTTTGCTTGAAGTGCAACACCATTTTATTTCAGTTATGTGAAGAGACTTTGGTTACAGTATTAAATTTATGTCGTCTCAAATGGCTGTGGGCGCCTCTTTTTTTGGGAAGGTGCATGGATTCCTGAGATTTGATGAGTGATTTGTGTGTCTTTTAGATTTATTCACTGCGCCCATCGTCAATGCTCCTATCCAGATAGATTTTGCACTAAGCTCTCCAGGATGGCGGCTACAGGCCAGGCTTGTCCTGGAGGTCCATATCTGCTGAGCTAGCTAAAGGTTCCTTGGATTAGAGTGTCCCGGGTGTCCCTCCCTCCCTGGAGTACACCTGGGTCAGCGTCTGCCCCCTCAGCATTCCCTGTGCGTGCTCATCCTCGGACTCACTGCTGGACTCATCGCGTTCAGCCGCAGCCACTACATCGACGTCTTCATCATCCACAGCACCCAAGCTTTGCAGAGCTAGATTGTGCAGAGCGCAGCATGCAACCACTATCAGCGACACTCGATCTGGGGGGTACTGGAGTGCGCCCCTGGAATGGTCCAGGCATCTGAAACGCATTTTGAGTAGACTGATGGCTCTCTCCACCACAGCCCTTGTAGAGACTTCTATTATACCGCTGCTCAGCTTCTGCTCTTGGATGGCGTAGTGGTGTCATGAGCCACCTTCGGCGGGGATAGTCCTTGTCACTCAGCAGCCATCCATCCAGCTGAACTGGAGCACTGAAAAGCCCCAGCACCTGGGAGTGTCTGAGGATGTAGGCGTCGTGCAAGCTGCCTGGCTACCTTGCACAGACTGGTGGAATCAACATCCTGTGGTCACACACTATCTGCACATTCATGGAGTGGAAGCCCATCCTGTTGACGAAGGCACCGGGCTCACCTGCTGGTGCCTTGATGGCCACATGTGTGCAGTCTATAGCACCCTGGGCACGGGGGAAGCCAGTAATGGCCACGAAGTCTCTGGCTCGCTCTGTCTGGTTGGCCTCGTCCCAGTGGTAGTGGATGAAGGTCAATGCAGCTCTGAACAGAGTGTTTGTGACCTGCTTGACACAAGTGTGGACAGCTGATTGGGAGACACTGCAGAGATCACCCACTGAGCCCTGGACAGAGCCGGAGGAATAGAAGATGAGGGCTTTAGAGACACAGGCATGTGGTGTCCACCCACACAGTTAGCTGAGATCTCTGGACCAATCATCTGACAGATAGTGTTGACTGTCTGCCTTGACAGACGGAGCCTCCTTCGGCATTGCACCTCAGGCATACTGAGGTAGCTGCTTCGGCGCCTGTATACCCTAGCAGCAGGATAGTTGCATCTTCTGTAGCCCTTTCCGCCTTGGACTACCTCTTGGCCCTTCATCCCTTGTGCCTGTGCCTGTCCTCCCAAGGGTGGCTCCCCTGGAAGCTGAATGTGCACTCCTGGCCTCCTCCCCCTTCTAGCCCTCCCTTCCTCCTCAGATGAGGTGCCTCCAGTGGAGAGTTGACTTCCCATTCCCAGGCTCAGGGAGGCTTCCTGAAGCCCACAGGCCACAAAACAAATCCTCACTGAACACTGCTGACCTGAAGGTTATGAGTGGAGTCCAAGCAGCTGCTATGTGTTTGACACTTCTCCACCTCACACACACAACTTTCAATAACTTCTGAGCACTCACTATTAAATGTCTGGACTCGCAAAAACAATGTTCCCTCTTTCCCACCCATGGGTGAGCTTCATTAAAGTTTTGGAGAGCCTCCTGTCCGTTGCGTCTGTATGACAAACCAAATATCGCACAGGCGCCTTAAAATCCACAACAATTGGAGCCTCAACTACCTTAATTGGCCCAGTAATTACTGGCGGGTGCGCAACGGACATCATCGCGCACCCGCCCAGCGAAATATCGCGATGGTGCGCGGTGACGTCGGGATGCACATCTGACATCACCGCAAATCATTTTATGCGTCAGCGTGCAGGTTCCACCCCCCGACGGAAAAATTTTTCTCATGATGTAGGTACTTGCACAGTGCTGTTACATTCCAGGATTTTAAGCCAGTCAAGTTAGTGAAAAATGCAGAATCCAAAAAGTAGGGATTTCAACTACCCAAATATTACATATGAACATACAATCTAGAGCAGGATTAGGCCACTCAGGCCTTCAAACCTGGCCCACCATTCAATAAGATCATGGTTGATCTGATTGTAACCTCACGCCTACCCCCGATAATCTTGCACCCCTTTGTTAATCAAGAACCTATCTAGCTGTGCCTTAAAAATATTCAAAGACTCTGCTTCCACCGCCTTTTGAGGAAGAGAGTTCCAAAGACTCACTAAGATCAGAGAAAAAGAATTCTCCTTATCTCTGCCTTAAATGGGTGACCCCTTACTTTTGAACGATGACATCTAGTTCTAGTTTCTCCCACAAGAGGAAACAGCCTCTCCACATCCACTCTGTCAATACCCCTCAGGATCTTAAAGGTTTCAATCAAGTCGCCTTTTAAACTCCAGTGGATACACGCCAAACCTGTGCAACCTTTCTTCATAAGGCAACCCACCCATTCCTGGTATTAGTCTAGTAAAGCTTCTCTGAACTGATTCTAATGCATTTACATTGTTCCTTAAATAAGGACACCAATACTGTACACAATACTCCAGATGTGGTCTCACCAGTGCTCTGTACAACTGAAGCATAACCTCCTTACTTTTGTCTTTAATTCCCCCCACAATAAACAATAAGTCTATTAGCTTTCCTAATTACTTGTTGTACCTGCATACTAGTCTTTTGTGATTCATGCAATGGGACACTGAGATTCCTCTGAATCTCAGAGCTCTACAATATCTCACCATTTATGTCAAAATGGACAATAGCACATTTGCCAACATATACTCCATTTGCCAAGTCTTTTCCCCCTCACTTAACCTATCTATGTCTCTTTGTAGCCTCCTTACGTTGTTCTCACAACTTACTTTCCTACTTATTTTTGTGTTGTCAGCAAATTTAGCAACCATACCATCTGTCCCTTTATCCAAGTCATAATATAAATGCTGGGGCGCCAGCACTGATCCCTGATCATTTACTGGCATAAATTCAGGGGAACTTTTGTAACCTGTACATAGTAAGCCCAACAAGAGAGGTACAGTTCTGAGCTTAGTTTTAGGGAATGACATCTTGTCAAGTAAAATGAAAGAAACCCCAAAGATGTTTAATTCATAAAGAGAAAGAGGATAACTAAATAAAGTGTAGAACCCTTTAGAGACCAAAAGAGTAACTTGTGTATGGAGATGGAAGTGGTGGGCATTGCTCTTAATGAATAATTTATGTCTGGCTTCACAAAAAAGGGTGACAATGCAGATATTGCAACTGAGGAGGTACTTGAAATATTGGATGGGATTAACATAGTAAGGGAGTGAAAATCAAGGGGTTTAACTTCTTTGAAATTGGATAAATCACCAGACCAAAGTGAAACAAATCCCAGGCTACTAAGGGTAGCTAGGGAGGAAATATTGAAGTCTCTGACCATCATTTTCCAATCCTCTCTGGCTGCAGATGTGCTGCCGAAAGGCTGCAGGGTTGCTAGCAATGTATTATTGTTTAAAAAGGGAGGAAAGGACAGACTGAATAATTGGAGGTCAATCAGCCTAACCTTGGTGGTGGGAAAATTATTGGAAAAATTCTGAGAGACAGTATAAATTGTCTCTTAGAAAGGCACAAGTTAGTCAAGGACAGTCAGCATGGATTTATTAAGGAAAGGTTTCATCTGAATAACTTGATAGCATTTTTTGAGGAGATAATAAGGAGGGTTGATGAGGGTAACATGCTTGATGTAGTCTACTTCATTTGTAGCAAGACATTTGATAAGGTCTCACATGACAGAGTGACCAGTGAATTAAAAGCTCCTGGGATCCAAGGAAAAAGTGGCAAGTTGGATCCAAAATTGGCGCAAAAATTTACACCATTGCAGGGCCAAATTGCCAAGGAGCCCATTGCATAGAGTCAGCCTATCCCATGGTCATCTCAACATTTGGGGCTCAAGAGAGAAGGGCCAGCTCCGCTCCAAGAGGCTCATAATATTTTGCAGCAAATACCTTTGTCTCGGTCCCCAGGTCTCAAGCCCTGAAGTGGTATTGAAGAAAGAAAGGAGAATTGCATTTATATAGTGCCTTTCACGACTTCAGGATTGCCCAAAGTATTTTAGAGCCAAGGAAATACTTTTGAAATGTACTTGCTGTCATAATGTAGGCAAAACAGCATACAATTTGCAATCAGCAATGTTTCATAATAGCAATGTGATAATGGATAGATAACATAAGACCATAAGACATAGGAGCAGAAATTAGACCATTCGGCCCATTGAGTCTGCTCCACCATTCAATCATGGCTGATAAGTTTCTCAACTCCATTCTCCCACCTTCTCCCCGTAACCTTTGATCCCCTTACCAATCAAGAACATATCTATCTTGGTCTTAAATTCACTCAATAACCTGGCCTCCACAGCCTTCTGTGGCAATGAATTCCATAGATTCACCAATCTCTGGCTAAAGAAGTTTCTCCTCATCTCTATTCTAAAAGGTCTTCCTTTTATTCTGAAGCTATGCCCTCGGGTCCTAGTCTCCCCTACTAATGGAAACATCTTCCCCACGTCCACTCTATCCAGGCCTTTCAGTATTCTGTAAGATTCAATCTGATCCCCGCTCATCCTTCTAAACTCCATCGAGTATAGACCCAGAGTCCTCAAACGTTCCTCATATGTTAAGCTTTTCATTCCTGGGATCATTCTCGTGAACCTCCTCTGGACCTTCTCCAGGGCCAGCACATCCTTCCTGAGATACGGGCCAAAATTGCTCACAATATTCTAAATGTGGTCTGACCAGAGCCTTATATAGCCTCAGCAGCACATCCCTGCTTTTATATTCTAGTTCTCTCGAAATAAATGCCAACATTGCATTTGCCTTCCTAACTACTGACTCAACCTGCAAGTTAACCTTTAGAGAATCCTGGACCAGGACTCCCAAGTCCCTTTGCACTCCAGATTTCTGAATTCTCTCCCCATTTAGAAAATAGCCTATGCTTCTATTCTTCCTACCAAAGTGCATGACCTCACACATCCCCACATTTTATTCCATCTGCCACTTCTTTATAGAAATAGTATTGGAATTAGGCAGAACAAAGGTTACGTGGTCACAAGGGTGTTTGGTTAAAAAAAATTCTGTTTTTGTAAATAATCATAATGAATAACTGGATAATCAGATGTACGAGTTACTTGGTGTTTGGTTTTCGTGTGGCAAATGGGGAACAGGTTATGTGCTGATACGAGGCTTAGGACTAGAGTATGATGGCTCAGTGTGACAAGTCAGAATTTTACATTGACCATAGAGGGATTGGTATGAGGTGGTAGTCTTTTGAAGCGTTGATACTTCCAAATAATTGTCTCTATACTTCTGTGAAAGTGTACAAATGAGGCTATCCATCAACAATTGAGTGGCTGTTCACAGTATCTACTTCCTGTTTTCATGGATCGTGTCTACAACATCCTCTCTGAGATATTTACCATCAATCTACTCCTAACTGATTGCAAAGGGGTGAAGCACACAGGACGGTGCTGGACACATATCTCAATGACCATTTGATTCATATCATTGTCCTCAAGTGTGCTTCATTGTAATGCTCCTCTGGACCACTAGTGACCTTTCAGCTCTCATGAGCCTTTCAAGTAGCACGTATTCCTCATCAGTCAACAGCTATTCTGGCATTTACCCCTGTCATTGAAATAGAGCTGAAACAACTATAGCAACTTGTACTTAAATAGTTTGTTTAATGCAGCAAAACAACCCAAGGGGCTTCACAGGGGTGTTATCAAACAAAGTATGGCACCAAATCACATAAGGATATATTAGGGCAGATGACCAAAATCTTAGACAAAAAGGTAGGCTTTAAAAGGCTTAAAAAGAGAGAGGGGCAGAGAGGTTTAGGGAGGGAATTCCAGAGCTTGAGATGAAGGCAGTTCAAGGCACTTCCGCCAATGGTGGAGTAAAAAAACAGTTGGTGATGCACCAGAGGTCAGAGTTTGAGGAACGCAGAGATCTCAACTTCTTGGAGGAATAGAGGAGGCTATATGATAGCAAGGGGCAAGGCCACAGAGGGAATTGAAAACAAGCATGAGAATTTTAAAATTGAGACACTGAACTGAAAAACTTTAAAAACACCATGCTAGCTCCCAACATGTTATGAATTCACATGCAAGAAGTTGTGTCAGTGATTGCAAAGGAGCTGCACATTTAAGGGAATGAAAGCCTTTGTGGTTCACATAAATATGGATTTCCATTTACATAAATGGAATACTATTGGTCGACAAACTTTCCCCTTTTTCCCAGAACACTGAAAAATGGTGAAGCTCTTGAGTCGACATGAATGTCCCTATTGTGACAGGAGAGAGTATGGGAGGGGAAAGTTAAAAAATTCAAATGCATGTCCTTTCTGCTGCATATATGCCTGGCACCATATGTATGGCAGCAGATAGTGTGCCACCTGCGTGTCTTGTCTTGGAAAGGCAAGACATTTCATTAAAATGCTTAACTCAGATCCCTAATAGTACAGTTGTGAATCTGATTTACCTTTAATGATTGCTGATCAGTTTTCCCAGGACTCAAGAAGATAGCAGTTAGCTGGAGATGGCTGCAGTACGTAAGCACCTTTTACAGCACCTTGTGAACCAGGAGAAACAGCAAGTGCTCCCTGACGTATTCCCTCAAATAAACACTGAATAAAAAAGTGAAGGGCCCTAGCGTGGCCTTTCTTCACTGTCATGATTGCACAAACATCTCCCCTAAACCCACAATCCTGAACCTTCTAGTCCACAATGTTTCCCTTCTTCCTAATTGCCAGCCTGACACCCACTCCTAACCTCAATCCACTGTCTTTCCCGAATGCTGGGTGTTCTACCCGATGGTCAAGTTGGCATGCCACCAGCCAGAAACAGAATCCCCATGACTTTCAGGTTTTCTCCAAAGCTGCCATGCTCCTCCACTCTCTCCTCACAAATCTCAGGGCACTTCATTACTTTCTTCTCACACTGTATAAACGTTTAAATCCCAGGCTTGGTATAAATGAAGCATTACCTTTTTAAAATTTTGTTTCACCTTCTGAACAATTCTTTTCAACCTACACATGAGAATTCTCAATTTAAAACAAAATCTCACCCAAATTGCTATTGAATGTTTGAAGAACCAAAGAGCTTTACTTTCGTTCTTTTTCTCCTCATAAATTCCTCAGTGAGCAAATCAATTTCTGAATTGCTAACATTTCCTCTGCCAGCAGAGTCCCACATGCCATTAACATGTAATCTTCCAAGCCAAACACAAAGGGGTCTAAATTCATTAGGGCCCCAAATGGGGCATGATGCTGGCAGTACACAGCCATTGCAAACTGGAACAAATAGGATTGAATTAAATTCATTCTTAGTCCTCATCATAATTCTGGTGAGATGCCGGAGCCAATCAGGCATGCCAATGCACCATGCCTGTTAAGTGCGCTTACCAAATTCACTCCATATCAAGGCCCGGAGCTAAATCAAGGGGCTCGGGAGAAAGAAAATTGAGAGGGTGGGCTGACTGTAAACCACAAGATGTTTTATAGGGCAGGGAGGAGCAGTAATGCTGCTTCAAACTCAACATATCTGGAGGTCTTGCAGCCTTTTTTTGACCACCTCCACCTCAAGGACTACCCGTCAGGCTGCTCAAAGTCTGGAAGTACCAATTGGAGTTTACGCAAGACCAACTCCACCTGGTTCAAAGGAGTTGAAAAATCGAGACCTAAATGGGCACAGGAACCTCATTTCCAAATTGGAATGAAGTCTGTGCCCATTTCAGGCAGATCCAGGGCTGCCTGATAAAAAAGGCCCCAAACAATTTAGCAATAGCCTGAAGCCCTGTACTGATCAAGCTCAGGCATTTACCCACCCTAAATTGGTGATCATTCAGCGTGTTATAGGAATTTAAATGGAGCAACAATATTAAATTTTAACCTAGAAGTTCCTAAAGCAATAGAAACCCTAGCTATTTATTGTGATTTAGAAGCTAAAATGCAGTTTTCAAAACACAATAATAATATTGTTTTTCCTCCTAAGAGAGTCACACCAACGTTATTAATTGCAAAGGTTTGGTTCAACATACTTTATTTACTACTGTAAACATTTTATTTGTTGTTTTGGATGCAAGTACATTGAAAGACCAGATTTTATACTGAAAATAGCTAATGGCAGCCTTGCTGAGGGAGCACTATAAATAGGAGTGAAAATCAGCATTTTGTACCTCTCATTTGAACTCTTGCTGGAAATCACTAGCATCTAGCCATTAGTGTAGGTATATAATGTATGCAGTAGAGTCAATAGACAGTTCTTAATGGTATGAAGGGCTGGGAATTTCCTCAGGATTTTACCTGCTCAGTGCACTGTAACTTCTGAGCAAGACTATTTGTTAGTTAACATCCCCACTGCAAGATGAATTCCTTTATTGAATGCAAATCTGCGATGGATTGCTAGAGGAGTTGTCAAATATAAAGCAGGAGGCTGGGGGTTTCCAATCTGTGAGCTGTTGATAAAGGGCGAGCAGTTCGCCGATGAAATGCTAACGAGACCCAACCGCAAAGATAATTTGCATGGGCAGCAGGCTTGATCTGCCTGCCTTCTGGTCAATGAACACAGTCACATGAAAATTGGCCCCAGTGAGTGTTACATCCAAATCAATTAAAACACATTACGGCTAGAGAACAGCAAGACTTGTCCTGTTCCCTTCCACTTCAATCATTAATATATGCCATTCATTTTGAATCAGATAGGAGGTACTTAATTTCTAAATTGCAAGACTGGCTTTAAGAATTCTGTTGTAATGAGGTGGGTCATAAATCAGGCATCTAAAAGTACAACTACTGAAAAAGCAATTCAGATAAAGTCAAAAGCAAAATACTGCAGATGTTTTATTTTTTATTTTATCATGAGGTGTGGGCAATGCTGGCTAGGGCACCATTGTTTTCAAGTCCTGAATTGCCCCTGAGAGGGTTGTGGTGAGCTACCTTCATGAAATTCTACAGGTAATGTGGTGTAGGTACACCTATAGTGCTGTTAGGAAGCGAGTTCCAGGATTTTGACCCAACAACAGTGATATAGTTCCAAGCCAGGATGGTGTGTGACTTGGAGAGGAATTTTCAGGTGGTGGTGTTCCCATGCACCTGCTGCTCTTGTCCTTTGAGTCATATCTAGCACAAAGTTCAGCACTGTTAGTGACTCCTCAGTAGAGGTCACAGTAGAGGTCGCAGATTTGGAAAGTGCTGTCTAAGGAGCCTTGGTGAGCTGCTGCAGTGCATCTTGTAGATGGTACACACTGCTGCCATTGTGCATCAGTGGTGGAGGAAGTGAATTTTTAAGATGGTGGTTGAGGTGCCAAGCAAGCAGACTGCTTTGCCCTGGATAGTGTCCAGCTTCTTGGGTATTGTTGGAGCTACACTCACCCAGGCAAGTGGAAAGAATTCTATCACACTCCTGGTTTGAGCCTTGTGAATGGTGGACATGCTATGGGAGGTCAGGAGATGAGTTACTCACCACAGAATTTCCAGCGTTTGACCTGCTCTTGTAGCCACAGCATTTATATGGCTGGTCCAGTTTAGTTTCTGGTCAATGGTAACCCCCAGGATGTCGATAGTGGGGGATTCAGTGATAGTAATGCCATTGAATGTCAAGGGGAGATAATTAGATTCTTGCTTGTTAGAAATGGCCATTGCCTGGCACTTTGCAAATGTTACAAACCACCCATCAGCCCACGTTGTCCATGTCCATGCCTCGCTGCATGTGTACACGGATTGCTTCAGTGTCTGAGGAGTCACTAACAGTGCTGAACTTTGTGCTAGATGTGACTCCAACCCATGGAGAGTTTTTCCCAAATCCCATTGACTCTAGTTTTGCTGGGACTCCTTTGATGCTGCAATTAGTCAAATGCTGCCTTGATGTCAAGAGTAGTCACTCTGGGTGCTGGGAATCTAAAATCAAAAGAACTGTTGGAAATACTCAACAGATCAAGGGACATCTGTGGCATTTGTTAATATTTCAGGATGATGGCTTTTTACCAGAACTGGAACAAGTTATGTAATAGGTTTTAAGCAAGTACTGAGCCAGGGAAAGTGGGAGAAGGAAGTAGCGAACAAAAGGGTCTATGATAGGATTGGGGATGTGAGAGATTAAATGGCAAAGGGATGATAGAGAAAAGCAAAAATGAGTGGTATTGGAGAAAGAAAAGAAACAAAATATGGGTCTAGAGAAGCTGAAAATGACAAACAGAATTATGACCAGCAATGGATGTCTAGAAAAATGAGAACAGTGGTTATGAACTCATTGTTGCATGCAGAAGGCTGTAAAGTACCAAGTCAAAAGATGATGTGCTGTTCATTGGAATCAAGAACAGAGAGGCCAGATTGGATGTGGGGTGGAGAATTAAAACAGCAGGTGACCATAAACTCAGGATCATGCTTGCAGACTGAATAGATGTGTTCCACAAAGTGGTGACCTAATCTCTCAGTTTGCCTATCATTGAGAAGACTGCAATGTTAACAGTGAATACAGTGTATTACACTGAAAAAGTACAAGTAAGTTTTCATTTGGAAGGGGTGTTTGAGGACTTAGATTTTGGTAAGGGAAAAGGTGAAAGGGCAGGTGTAATATAAAATAATTCATTTGTTGTATGATTAACTTTGAGATACTTTCACCTGAAAGCCACTGTATTAACGCATTTTCTGTAAGATATCAGCCACTCTCACGGAGCTGCTAAAGAAGTTAGAAATTCTTCTTGTTTCCCTGTACATATATCAGCAAGAAAATAAGCAACAATTTCAAAATTCTTACGTAAAAATTCAGATGACTTCATCAGTACATTAAACATAAAGGAACACTCTTTATGTAACTTAGAACAATTTGTATTTATTTTGTGCCTTTATGACCTCAGAACTTCCCAAAATGTTTTACAGCCAATTAAGTAGATTTTCCTTTTAAGTAGTCATTGTTCTAATTTAGGAACTTTTAAAACTCAGCCAAGCCTTCATAATAGGCTCAGTTGTAATAACAGCCCTTAGGAAATGTCAGAAATGAAGTCTATTGAAACTGCAGGAATAGGCTAAAAAAATTTCTAGGCTACATCAGATGGCCTTCCAATCAATGCACTCCAGCAGTGGGTATCTTTTTTACTGCAACTGAAGGCTACAACCTGTTCTTTTTTCTTTTATTTTTAAAGGCTGAGGATAACTTCAGATAATGACACTGAATTAGTCTTTATTCAGCCTTCAAGAGCATTTAAGCCTCCTCCCCATACTACAGGTTAAGGCCCTCGGAACAGAAAAAATTGGGCCTGTATGAACACAGCACTAATTTCAAATGGCCCTACTGAGTTAAGATTTCCCATCTGAGTGATTCACACCCCACCCAGTTCCCTCTGCTGGCAAAAATGGGATACGTGAAAATCCAGCCTGTAGAGTCAGAGCAAGTCATGAAAATTGTGAATCAAGAATGTGCGGGATAATAAATTGAATTACATTGTTAAGGGATGTGTTATAGTGAAACTCTGTGGCATGAATCATTACTTATTTATCATAAGTTTTTACACAGTAACCTTGTCATTAGTCTACGCCCATTTAATTTTGAAAAAAATATTTTCAAACTTTCAACTGACTGGAATGTTTGCAATTTGAAATGAGACAGATCAAAATACTTAAAAATGCAAGGTCACTTTCCAAGGTGAAGGTGAAAAACAAGTACCCTCAGGGGATTGTGAAGAGAGAGACATTTCCCATAATTCAGAGACACATTGAAACTTGCCACTCTCTAAGGAAGGGATATTAAAATGTTAAGTGCTGGATATTGAAACAATGGCTACCAGAGACAGATCCACCCAAAACCCCTTGGAAATGCACAAAGGATGAAGTCTAACAGGCCACTCTGCAGCCATAGCAGGTAGATTGCAAGTAAGACTTCAGCAAAAGATACAGGCTGAAAGCACTCCCTTTCCCTCTTTCTCTTTTGGAACAAGTGTATTACCCAGTTCGGAAGCCAACATTGCTAGAAACCTACCAGTGAACCAATCTCATAATAATTGCAACATCTTCTACATCTGACAATATCCATGAAAGCAATTAATCCAAATAAGCCACAAAGTTTAAAAATCCATGCCTCCAGGACAATCAAAGGTCAATTAACCATATATTCTTTTAACCTTTTTTTATTGAACACTAACTTGCCTTATTTCTGATTCTTGTGTGTGTGTATGAGACATTGCATTTTTTTCCCCTCGGTTTTAGTGGTTAATAAATTTACCCTTCCTTTAACTCAATAAAACCTTGTTTGATTGGCTCCTTATTGCTCACTGCTTAAATAGTTAAATACATTCTGATTTGGAAAAGGCATATTGTGAAAAAGAAACTTAAACCTTTGTTGTGACCAACTGAGGAGGCTGAGTAGAGGGGAGGCAGTTCATTTAATCTCACCTTTAAACTTTTTCATGGTTTAAACGGTTCAATAGTTGCTTCAAGTGTTAAATGCTTGTTGTGAATGCCACATCAGGCCATTTTCCAATTATCCAGGTGGATGAATTTCCTTTGTGAAAATCCCCCAAACAAAAGCAGCTGAAACACAAATTAGAAATGGAAGACTCTGTTTACCTTCAAAACAAGGGTTAATTTACAGATAATGGAGCAAATCTGCTGCAAATCATGATTTTCATTTCAGATATTCACCCTAGGTTCAATGCAAAGTGTCAACTTCTCTTGTTGGATATAACTTTTCTGTTGACGACATCTTCTTGATGTTCACTTCACACACTTGACAGTCATAAATCTGCACAAGTATCCACTGCTCTACAATTTCTTATAAACTAATGATTTAGTTGGAAAGCCTGTGCTCCTTTTTTTCTAGTTGACAAACTGGATAAAGGTTCAAGGTTCTTGATGCAGGCTAACACTAATGCCGAAAGGATTAGGAGAGAGGACAAGATAAATAATGATGTAGCGGTTAGGTAATGTGCTGTTTAGATTTTAAGTGTTTGTAGATTGTCAGAGGAAGGGAGAAGTGCTGAAAGTAAGAAGCACCACTTTTTGGATGTCCTCAGAAAGAATGTGTAATGAATCTGGAAAAATGCTCTTCGGGAAGGTCCTAAGCTAACAGTCAAGCTCAACATTTTTCCATAGGCTCTCCAATCCTTCTTATTGTTGAAGCTTATTGCCTATTACACTTTCTTCATTGATTTTAGACTCTGATTCATCAAGAAAATACCCCTTTCCTTCTCCCAAACACAAAGTCATGAGTTTCGTTCACCACAACAAAGGCAATTTGAAACACACCTGTCATTCTTAACAAGAATTGGTTTGGTTTTGCCAGCTGAAACCATATTCTCTATTGGGTTTTAGGACCAGTGCCCAACAGTTGTCAGTTGTTTGTTAGGTAAGAGCTAAAGAAAATATATAAAAGAGACATGCTGTAGAAGATTTTCATTTTATCAAGGCAAACGTAAGAATGCCAAATTTCACTTCCACACTCAGCACCTTCCTTTCTGGTCTGAGGAGGAATTTCCTGGGAATTCCCAATTGTCCCTTCTCTTCCCTGGCTACTTGCCTTCCTTTCACTTTCCCATCTTCTAAACTTCATGGGTCTTTGAGAAGGATGGAGAAAGGATTGGGATCTATAGGCCAGTTTGTAATCATCAGCCATCTCCACTGCCTGGTCTAGCTGTTGCTACCCTCTGCTCTTCAACATGGGTTCTAACTATAGGAGGAAATGAATCTTTAAATTCTTCCAAGAGAATTATTTTTCTAAGAGCTTCATATGTTGTATCAATCTTTAATGCTCATATCCAATGGTCAAAATTACTTTGCTTTACCCTCTCAAATTCAATATAGGCCTGCCAAGGTTGTTACCTTGCATTCCAAAATTTCTGCCTGTATGTCTCAGGGACTAACTCATATACACTCAGAATAGTCTTTTTCACTTCAACATAATCCACAGAAACCTCTTTTGAAAGTGAAGCATAAACCTCATGAGCTCTATCCACCAACTTACTCTGTAAAAGCAATGTCCAGATTTCTTTTGGCCACTTCATTTACTTAGCCACCTTTTCAAACAAAATACAGAATGCATCTACATCCCTTTCCTTAAACCTTGGCAGATATTGTACAAATTTAAACGTCTCCCCACTAGGCATTGGGTTGAAGGTGGTTATTGCACATCAGAACCTTCCTCAGCATCTGATGTCTCTTTTTTAAGGTCCAGCCTTTTAAGTCGGTATTCCCTTTCCTTGTTCTTTCTCTCTCCCATTTGCCTCTCTTTCTTTATCCTTCTCCCTTGCCTGGAATTCTAGTTCCAACTTCCCAAATGCTCTTTTTCTTTCCTTTTCTCCTCTTTCTGTTTTTCTATTCTGCCCTTTCTCTTTCCTTTTCTTTTTCTTTCGCCTCCAGCCTTTTCAATCCCAATTCTCTTTTTCTTTCTTCTTTTTCTTTCACCTCCGATTCAAGTTTTTTTCATTTGCAACCGAATCTCAGTCAATTCAATTGATTGAGCCCCTGGAGAATGTGGTCTCTCTGTTATCCCTTCCAGTTTCAAATGCTGTGCTATTATTTCAAATATGTCGGCTTTCCTTGCCCCTTCAGGTAATTCTAACTCAAGCTTTTCGGTCAATTCCATTAGCTTACTCTCGGTCAATTTCTGTAAGCCAGTCATGGTTACATTTTCCATCTGTAAAAAAGCCTTAACAACCTCCAAAGCCATTTTGAATTCCAACCTGTAACATATACCTCACAGGAACTCCAACTCCTATGTCCAGTACCTCGTTAATCCTCATTAAAAGGATTCACAGATCCCACCAATTCAAGAGATCCCACCCTATAAACAATAATCCTGGACCAATTATTGTTCCACATCCAATCACCCGCTATCCATGTTTCAAATCTCACAAGAGCCCCCATTTTGTTACGATCCCAGCTGTTGTTACTACTGGACAAGTCAAATCCCAGGGTGGAATCCAGCTTCATAGATCCTAAATTTTATTTTTTATTTAGATACGTGGAGAGTGGGTACTGAACAGAGTCACAGGACTGGTAAACTTTTAACAAAAGAATAAAACACTTATTAAACCAGAAAAAGATGAAGTATATTACAATAATCCTTCACCCACACTAATACCTTTATAGATAGCTTCAGATTCATAACAATAATACAAGTTACGGAAGTTATTTTATACTGTAATGTTCCCAGTAAGTACACAGTCCATGTAAACCAACAGGCAACCTGTGGTCAAACACACCACACTCTGAAACCAAGTGACAGATGCCACCCCAAACAGATGCTATGGATCTCTTCTCAAATCCTCCCAGACACGTCACACCATGCACTAACCAGTCTCGCTGAAATCTGTTTTTTACACAAGGGTTTCTGTAGTGATTGAAGGTATAACCTTTCCTACTGCCTTTAGGGGGTCATGCAATTGTACTGAATGAATTGAACCCTAAGCATGGGGCAGGGCTTTCTAGTAGTGGACCTGGATCAAGCATATAGTTTCTAAAAGAGCTCTATAATAAAGTTACCTGTTTCAAGTAAGAACAGTACATCAAGTTCATTATATTTGGCAACAAGGATAATAGTTCCAATGCTGCACCTCGCCATTTGAACGTGAGTACATCAATTCTTAAGGAAAGGAAGAAAATTATGCTCAGCAGTCATGCCGTTTTTTGGTAGAATCTACTCTTATGACTCATCCAGTACGTGGGGTGCCTAGGATTTTATTTTGTGGCAAATGCAATAACAGCAGAGGAGGAGCAGAAAGCAATTCTTTTAAGTATCTGTGGTAGAAAGACATAAAACCTCATCTGCAGTCTGACGGCCCCGATCGTGCCCAATGCTAAACCCGTTAACAAACTGGTAGACCTCGTGAAGATTCATTTTCAGCCAAAGTCATCAGTAATAGTACAGAAATTTAAATTTAACTCCAGAGTAAGGACCCCGGGATAGTCAACCGCAACTTATATTGCGAACTTGAAGCAGTTGATTGAGCACTGTGACTTTGGAGATACACTCAATGACATGTTACAGGACAAGTTGGTTTGTGGCATTCACGACTATATCATTCAGCGCCATTTACATGCAGAAGTTAACGTTGATTTGAAGGGCACTGTGGAAATAGCGCTAGCAATGGAAAGTGCTGTGAGTGACTCCCAGGCTTTAGTGAGTGTGCAACATGCACCGTTCTTCAGATGGGGCGGGCACCTACCTCTGGGCATGGCACGAAAACCAGAGAGACAGCTGCGAAACAGGAGACAGTCTTTGCTGCTCGAAAAATGGAAAGGCATTGTGGAAGCATCTCAGCAGCAATTCAGAAATCAATCTGTTACCAATGTGGGGGTAACCATGTACCGGAAACCTGTAAATGTAAGGAGGCAGGGTGCCATCACTGCCACAAAAAAGTAATAAATCAATGCAGGGCGAAATTGAGACAGCCAATCAGACAGCAGACCAAGATGATTGAAGTGTACAATATAACTGAACCAGAAGCTGCTGATACTGATATCTATGCCCTATACAATGTCAAAGCAGTAAAAGCTGAACCAATAACCATCAGTCTTCATGTGAATGAGAAGCCACTAGTCATGGAGGTAGACATGGGAGCTTCGACCACAATAGTGGGAGAACACACATTTAAATAACTAAATGAAGGTACCCAGCCACTGAATCTTGAGCAAACCACGGTTCAGCTGAAGAAATATACTGGAGAGTTAATACAGGTAAAGGGCATCACCACAGTATTTGTGTCCTATAGGTAATAGACAGCCCAGCTTCCAGTGATCATTGTGACAGGTGAAGGACCTAGTCTTCTGGTCCATGACTGGTTATAAAAAATTATGCTCAACTGGTCGGAAATATTTCAAGTGAGAACAGGAGGAATTTCTGAGCTGTTAACGAAGTACAACAGCACTTTTTCATGACAAATTGGGAAAGATAAAAGGCTTACAAGCAAAGATATACGCAGATTCGGAGGTCACACTCCAGTTCTTTAAGGCCAGGCCTTTGCCCTAAAGGAGAAGGTGGATGCAGAACTGTGCAGCTTAGAGAAGCTAGGTATCATCCAGCCAGACCAATTTTTGGAATGGGCAGTGCCCATAGTCCCTGTGATGAAACCAGATCAAACTATTCGCATTTGCAGAGACTGCAAATTAACTGTGAACAAGGCTGCTAAACTGGATAAATGTCCTATCCCGAGGACAAAAGATTTGTACGCTAAGATAACTGGAAAAGAACCATGCTTACCAAAAGCTGGACAGCACAGCTAGAGGATATGTAAAAATCAACATGCACAAGGCCCTGTACCAATTAACATGCCTACCGTTTGGTGTATCATCTGCCTGTGAAATCTTCCAAAGAACCATAGAAAGCATATTGCAAGGACTTCCCTGAGTAGTAGTATATTTGGATGATGCCCTGATCACAGGATCAATGGAGGCCAAACATTTGGCCAACCTATAAGAGGTTTTAAGAAGATATTTGGAAGCTGGTGTATGATTGAAGAAAGAGAAGTGTACTTTTCAAGCAAGGGGGATCACTTACTTGAGTCACCGAGTGAATGTCAAAGGGTTGCATCCAGTAGAGGAAAAAGTCAGGGCAATTAAAGAGGCATCCTCTCCTACCAGTGTCACTGAACTTAAGTATGTTTTGGACATGATAAATTATTATGGTCGCTTCTTGCCAAACTTGTCAACAGTGTTAGCACCTTTACACTTATTATTGAAAAAGAATCATCATTGGTCATGGAATGCATAAAAAGAAGAAAAGTTAAGAAGCTATTACATTCATCATGGCCACTAGTACATTATGACAAATCTCCTTAAGGTGTGGGAGCTATGTTGTCACACAGTATGGAAGATGGCTTGGAAAGGCCAATTGGCTATGTCTCCAGTACCCTCTCTGCAGCCAAGAAAGGTTATTCACTACTTGAAAAGGAAGGTTTATCAGTAATATTTGGAGTGAAGAAATTCTATCAGTATCTGTGTGGATGACATTTCACCATATTTCGGATCATAAACCACTAATGGGTTTATTTAGTGTGGATAAAGCCATTCCGCTAATAGCCTCAGCAAGAATTCAATGCTCAGCTTTGATTTCATTGGCATATGAGTACACCTTTATGCACCATCGTGGTGTGCATTTTGCAAATGCAGATGCACTTCACACACTGTACATGCTCCAGTGCCACAAGAAGTTGTGCTTGTGTTGACTTTCTTGGGCTCTTTGCCTACGTGTGTGAAGGAAATCAGGAATTGGACAAACAAAGATCCAAGTTTATTAGAGGTTCGAGACCAGGTATTGCAAGAATAGTTGAATTCACCAGTGTCTGAAGAGATAATAGAATTTTCCTCTCGGCATGCGGGCGCACGCCCAACACACTCAAGTATGAAATAGCAAGCGATGACGTCAGGCGAGAAGCCCGACAGCATCGAGCACTCACATGACATTTCAGTCTGTGGGCATGCGCGAGAGTCGACAGCGTGCCCACTGACAATTAAGAGGCCGCCTGGCAGAGTCGCCCATCCGCCAACCATAATGTTAGATGGGCAGCGAAAAGTCGCTGTCAATTGCTACTTTAATGGCCTTAATACTCCAGAAGGCCTTTGACAAGGTGTCGCACGGGAGGCTGCTCAGTAAGATAAGAGCTCATGGTGTTAGAGGCAAGGTACTAACATGGATAGAAGATTGGCTGTCTGGCAGGAGACAGAGAGTGGGGATAAGGTGGTCCTTCTCAGGATGGCGGCCAGTGACTAGTGGAGTTCCGCAGGGTTCCTCAGTGTTGGGACCACAACTTTTCACTTTATACATTAATGATCTAGATGAAGGAACTGAGGGCATCCTGGCTAAGTTTGCAGATGATACAAAGATAGGTGGAGGGACAGGTAATATTGAGGAAGTGGGGAGGCTGCAGAAGGATTTGGACAGGTTAGGAGAATGGGCAAAGGAGTGACAGATGGAATATAACATGGGGAAGTGTGAGGTCATGAACTTTGGTAGGAAGAATAGAGGAACAGACTATTTTCTAAATGGGGAGAGAATTCAGAAATCTGGAGTGCAAAGGGACTTGGGAGTCCTGGTCCAGGATTCTCTCAAGGTTAACTTGCAGGTTGTGTCGATAGTTAGGAAGGCAAATGCATTGTTGGCATTTATTTCGAGAGGACTAGAATATAAAAGCAGGGATGTGCTGCTGAGGCTTTATAAGTCTCTGGTCAGACCACATTTAGAATATTGTGAGTAATTTTGGGCCCTGTACTTCAGGAAGGATGTTCTGGTCCTGGAGAGGGTCCAGAGGAGGTTCACAAGAATGATCCCAGGAATGAAAGGCTTAACATATAAGGAACGTCTGAGGACTCTGGGTCTATACTTGATGGAGTTTAGAAGGATGAGGGGGGAATCTTACAGAATACTGAAAGGCCTGGATAGAGTGGACGTGGGGAAGATGTTTCCATTAGTAGGAGAGACTAGGACCCAAGGGCACAGCCTCAGAGTAAAGGGAAGACCTTTTAGAACAGAGATGAGGAGAAACTTCTTTAGCCAGAGAGTGGTGAATCTATGGAATTCATTGCCACAGAAGGCTGTGGAGGGCAGGTCACTGAGTGTATTTAAGACCGAGATAGATAGGTTCTTGATTGGTAAGGGGATCAAAGGTTACAGGGAGAAGGCGGGAGAATGGAGTTGAGAAACTTATCAGCCATGATTGAATGGCGGAGCAACTCGATGGGTCAAATGGTCTAATTTCTGCTCCTATGTTTTATGGTCTTTTGGTCTTATAAGACAATTCCTTGCCCATGGGTAGAATTTTCTGCTCGGCATGCAGGCGCACGCCCAACATGCTCAAGCATGAAATAGCAAGTGATGATGTCAGGCGAGCATCCCGACATCGTCAAGCACTCACATGACATTTCAATCTGCGGGCGTGCGCAAGAGTCAACAGTGCGCCCGCTGACAATCAAGAGGCCTATTAAGGCCATTAAAGTTGCAATTGACAGTGACTTTTCGCTGCCCATCTAACATTATGGTTGACGGATGGGCGACTCTGCCAGGCGGCCTCTGCATTTTTGAGGAAACCTCATCCAAGGGCGGGATGAGGTTTCTGTAATCAATTTTTAAAAAAGATTAAAATTATTTGAAAAAATGTTCACCATCCGTATGTTCAGGTGCCTCATTCTGATGCGTGGACATTTTTTCCTGATTTTACATTCTGTTTTTATTGATTTTAAATTCATCAGTTCCCTGAGACAGCTCTCTGCCTTCAGGGAGCTTCCCTTCCATGCTTCCCTACACCCACGCTGACTTCAGCGCTCGCCCTCCTGCCTCCCCCACCCCGGCAGCGCTGAGTTTCAGTGCGCCTTTCACACTGCCTGGCCGTTAATTGGCCAGCCAATGTGAAATCACGATCGGGGGCCAGTGGCAGTTGACGGTCCATTCCCTGAGGCTCCTGGGCCCACCGATCATAGCCGCCAGACAATCCGAAAATTCTGCCCCGTAAAACAGAGTTAAGCTGTCAAGATGGAATCTTGTTGTGGGGATCAAGAGCTGTCGGCCCTTCACAAGGAAGAGAACCACTCTTCATGGTGATTCATAGTGCACATACAGGCATTTTGAAGATAAAGATGCTTGCGCGAAGCTATGTGTGGTGGCCAGGCATAGACAGTGACACTAAAAGCATGGTCAAGCATTGTCTCCAGTGTCAGCAACAACAGAAGTTGCCTGTTTCAGCTCCACTGCATCTGAGTGGCCTGGTCGACCCTGGGTTAGACTGCATATAGATTATGTAGGTCCATTTTTAGGATCCATGTTTTTATTGATAATTGATGCAATTCTAAGTGGATGGATGTGTATGAAGTTAGATCACCAACATCGAGTGCAACTATTGAAAAGTTGCACCAATGTTTTAGTATACGTGGCATACGGGAAGTCATTGTTTCAGATAACGGTACTTTCTTTACTTGTACAGAATTTCAGAGATTCATGAGCGAAAATGGAATTAAGCGTATTAAAACAGCACCATACCATCCCTCATCCAATGGGTTAGCTGAAAGAGGAGTGCAAACTTTCAAATCAGGAATGAAGATGTTATCCGAAGGTACTTTAGAAACTCAACTTTCATGTTTTCTTCTCAATTATTGTATGACTCCTCATGAAACTACAGGTTCAACACTGACTGAATTACTGATGAAACACCACCTTTGTACAAGGTTAAGCCTAGTGTTTCCAGAGTTGGAGGGGAAGGTAAAGAATCAGAGTAATCAAAAATTGAATCATGATATTCATAGCAAAACTCGGAGATTTACTGTGGGACATAGTTTTCATACAGAATTATGGAAATGGACCTAGCTGGGTTCCTGGAATAATTGTCTCTGAAACTGGACCTTGTTGTTCCAAGTGGAAGTGGAACACTGGATTGTTCGAAAACATCGGATGAACTTAAACTTATTCCTAACACAAACAAATACAAATATAACTTACTTAAACTATCCCTATTTCCTTGCAACTGCATGAGAAAAGGGTGCTGATTGGTTAGCAAGTCGACTTTGATTGGTTGCGGCATTGCTATGGAGAATGTACCAGGGAACTATTGTCCCCCATGCTTTTGCTTAATTCAAAAAAGGCACAATGCTTGGGCATCGTCCATCCCGAATGTGCTAAGACTTACACTAACAAGAAATTTAGGTTTATCAGTTCAGCTCACAATGTAGTGAACTTCCACTTATCGAAGCTACATATGTTCTACATACCTGTCCTCTGCAGGCAAAAGGAATATGTCCAGACATTGCGCCTTTTTTAAATGAACAATAGCACAGGGGACAGTAGCTCCCTAGTGCATCTTCCATGGAAAAAACTCGACCAATCAAAGCCAATTTGCCAACCAACAAGCATCCCTTTTCACATGCAGCATAAATTGCTGTTCCCTTTGAAATTTGCCATTCTTAAACTCATCCTGAACAGTGCAAGACAAAAAGTTTCAACAGCACGTATCTTTTTTCAGCAATTCTCAGAATTTTTAGATTCAGGAATGCTCCAATCGGATTGGAAATTAGCAAATGTAACGATGCTTTCCAAAAATAAAGGGAATGAGAAAATCAGACACTAAAGGCCAGATAGCCTGGCATCAATGGTTGGAAAAATTATGAAATGTATTATGGAAGTCTTAACAATGCACTCAGAAAAATATAATATGATCAGAACAAGTCAACATGGTTTTACAAAAGGAAAACCCTGTTTGAAATATTTACTAGAATTTTTTGAAGATGTAACTAGAAGAGTAGATAAAGGGGAAGCAGTAAATGTAGTATACATCGATTTCCGAAAGACACCCGATAAGGTGCCACACAAAACGTTAATTGGCAGGGTAAGGATTCACAAAGATGGGGGCAATATATTAGCATGAATAGGGGATTGATTAACAGGAGGCAAAGAGTGGGCATAAACTGGCATTTTCAAGTGGCCAGGCTATGACTAGTAGAGTGCCACAAGGAGCACTGGTGGGGCCTCAGCTATTTGTAATCTATATTAAAGCTTTATGGTTTTATATGACTGACTTAGATGAAGAGACAGAAGATGTAACAAGGACACAGAGAGGCAGCAGAGAGGTATGGACAGTTTAGGTGAATGGGCAACAAGATGGCAGATGGAGTATAATGTGGGGGAAGTGTGAAGTTATTCACTTTAGTCATAGGAATAGAGAAGCAGAATATTCTGTAAAAGATGTGAAGCTTGTAAATGTTGATGATAAAAGAGACTTGGGTGTTCTAGTACATGGAGCACAGAAAGTTATCATGCAGGTGCAGCAAGAATTAAGAAGGCAAATAACATGACAGCCTTTATTGCAAAAGGATAAGAATAAATAAGTCTTGCCACTATTGTACAGGTTTTGGTGAGATCACATCTGGAATACTGTGTGCAGTTTAGTTTACATATTTAACGAAGGATATAGTTGCATTAAAGGCATTACAGCAAAGGTTCACTAAATTGGTCCCTGGTATGAGGGGGTTGTTCTGTTATGAGAGGCTGGATCTATATTCTCTGGATTTTAGAAAAATGAGAGGCAATCTCATTGAAACATACAAGATTTTGAAGGGGCTTGAGAGATCAGATGCTGAAACATTAGCCAAGATTTTCCACTCCCGTTTGCAGTGGACATTATAGCAGGCAGGAGCAGAAAATATTGGAAGATCGCAAAAATCAGTTTCACTACATCTTAAAACCAGTTTGCGATTGGCTGCTCCACTCGTCAATTGCGGGGGTGCATTTCCCGCCACCACACGCCGGGAACTTAATTTCAATACTTTATCATCTCATTATAAGCCCTGCTTGCAGGAATCAGCCCCCCACGCTAGATCACGAACTCATGCCGTCGTGTTTCTCAATGGTGCAAAAGCGAAGTTCACCTGGTGAGCTGTACTTTGCTCAGGACTTCGAGGTGTGTTTGCCTACCTTGCTTCAGGCAGCATTCACGGTCATCAGCACCAGGCCTCACAGACAGCACCACATCACTTTTAGGGGGTTTACAGGCAAGTGTCTACCTACCAGATCAGCAGTAAGGCAGGGATGGCTTTTGAACGTCTGCAGGGCTAGGACTTTCTTGGGGAAGGGGGGGTATCCCAGGGTGTGTGTGGGGGCACATGTTGATCTGTGCAAGTGGCTTCAAGATGGTGAGCACTAAGGAGGCAGACTCCAGAGGACATGATGCCAGATGGAGATGTGAGAGTATATGTGAGAGAGTGAGTGGTGATGCCCCAGTGAACATGTGATGGCCTTGTGAGGTTTTTTTAATCATTCATGGGATATGAACATTGCTGGTTAGGCCAGCAGCTATTGCCCATCCCTAATTGCCCTTGAGAAGGTAGTGGTGAGCTGCCTTTTTGAACCACTGCAGGCAGTCCAAGTGGTGCAGGTACACCCACAGTGTTGTTAACGAGGGAGTTCCATGATTTTGACCCAGCAACAGTGAAGGAATGCAATATATTTCCAAGTGTGTGTGTCTTCGAGGGGAATTTTCAGGTGGTGGTGCTCCCATGTGTCTGCTGTCCTTGTCCTTCTAGATGGCAGTGGGCATGGGTTTGCAAGATGCTGTCTAAGGTGGCTTGATAATTTCCTGCAGTGCATCTGGTAATTGTTATACACTGCTGCCACTGTGCATCAGTGGTGGAGGGAGTGAATGTTTGTGGAAGGGATGCAGATCAAGCAGGCTAGTTTGTCCTGGATGATGTCAAGCATCTTGAATGTTGTTGGAGCTGCACTCATCCAGGCAAGTGGGGAGTATTCCATCACACTCCTGACTTGTGCCTTCTAGATGGTGGACAGGCTTTGGGGAGTCAGGAGGTGGGTTACTCAGCACAGGGTTCCTAGCCTCTGGCCTGCTCTTGTAGCCACAGTATTTATATGGCTAGTCCAGTTCAGTTTCTGGTCAATGGTAATCCGAAGATGTTGATAGTGGGGGATTCAGTGATGGTAATGCCATGTTGAATGTCAAGGAGCGATGGTTAGATTTTCTCTTGTTGGTCATTGTCTGGCACTTGTGTGGTGCCAATGTTACTTGCCACTTGTCAGCTCAAGCCTGGATATTGTCCAGGTCTTGCTGCATTTGGACACGGACTGCTTCAGTATCTGAAGATAGCCCTTGTCCATGAGGAGCCAACCCTGCAGCTTCTGTAGACCTAGGTTTGTTGAAGCTGATGACGACATACAGTGAGGTGACCCCATAGATCCTCACATTACATCTGTGAACGTTTGACTCCAGTTCGGCTTATGGCAGAGTGAATACCCTCTGTGATAATGCTCCTGTCATGGGGACGCAGTGGACACCCTAATAGTCGCTCGATTGCGGGACGATGGTGGCAGCGAAGATGCTCCATAAATGTTCACACAGCCTCTGAGAATCTCTGACTCCTGTCTGGTCGAGGGCAGATCGCTTGCACTCTGTGATCAGAGTCATATCATAGAGACGCAGCCATGAAACCTTGGAAGCATCTGATCCTTTGTTCACTTTCAGCACCTGAGCCCTTCAGGAGCACAGTATTACTTGTCACAGATGCTAAAGAGATGGGGGTCAACCCTACCTTAAAGGTGCTGAGAGCACACAGAGAGAATGAGTGAACTCTGTGGTGCCTGCTCACTATAGTCTGGCAGCAATAACAAGTACCGCCAAGGTGAGGCATCAGTAATGTTTCCAGGGAGTGTGAAGCTGGATAATTGCTTTTGTCTGAAGGCTGCACAGAGCACAGGGAAGGGGTCCTGGACTGAGACACCTGCCTTTATCTTGTGAAGAAAGGTTTCACACCTGAGTAACACTGTTCACCAGAACAAGGAGCCATTGGCAGGGAGTCATTCTTGGGAGTTTATTGACAATAGCGAACAGTACATACAAGTGATTAACACCCATGCCAGGTTGTGCAACTAATTTTCCTTAACCTCCTTTACGTCGAGCCTCCTTCGAGGTGCTTTGCCCTGGTGACGTATTTCTTCCGCCAGGTGCACGGCCTGAATTATGATGTGCAGCTCTTGTTTATAGACCTGAGGGACCTTCTTGGCTCCTTGCAGGCTTTGCCCATCTTTTACCAGGACCTGATCAAAGTCTGGAACATGGTCTCCTCGCGACACAGCTCTCCCCCATCAGGAGTAGCGGCTATCGTCAGAGAGCCGCTGCTCAGGAATCCGCCCCTCCATCCGTTTCCGTGGCTGGCAGAGAGGAGGGCTGTGGCTGCTAGGGTGACCAGGATCGGGGACGTGCTGGATGGCGGAGGAGTGGGCTGGATGCTTCCACAGGAGTTGGCGTGTCATGCGTCTGTGGATGTCCGGCTCGCGACCAAAGCCATTCAAGACTTTAGGACGGTCATGCTTGGCCCCGACATCATACTGGGCCACGAGGTGGCGCAGATGCGCGGTGGTCTTCCGTCTGAGCATATCTCTGTTTAGACGGAATTCTGCATTGGCCCCAAGCCCCGAACCCTCCCTCGGGAGCCGGTACACCGCAACCCGAGCCGCCTCGTGGAAATGCCCTCCGTGCCCTTTAGCACAGCATGGAGGGGTTTCCTGTACAGGCTGCTGCTGCTCCTTCACTTCCTTGCTCTCGCCCGCCGCCCGGACACGCCCTGGCATGCCTTGTTGCCGTCCGGCGGTGGAGGTCCCCAATGGGAGGCCCTCTACGGAGGTGTCCTCCCGCTTTCCACCGGGCATCTGGTGGGGGGGGAGGGTGTTGCACGCAGCAGTCCCATATGGTTGTGTCGGTTCATGGACTCCCAAGATACCTGCCTCTTTTGCGGTCTTGTGGAGTCCATGGACCATGTTTATGTCAGGTGTTGTAGGCTGCACTCCCTTTTCAGTTATTTAAAGAACCTTTTATTAATGCTTTGTTTGCACTTTAGTCCCAAGCTCCTGATTTATGGGCACTCGGTGCAGAGGGGGGCCAGGAGGGAGGAGGACCTCCTTGTGAACCTGCTCCTGGGCCTGGCCAAGTTAGCCATTAACAGGACCAGGCAGCGGGCAATCAAGGGGGTCGTCCGACCCGACTGTCTGCCTCTCTTTCGCAGCTACGTTCGCAGCCGGGTGTCCCTGGAGAGGGAGCATGTGGTGTCTACCGGCACTGTCGAGGCTTTCCGTGCCCGGTGGGCACCACGGGGTCTGGGGTGCTCTATCAACCCCCTTAATCACATTTTGATTTGTTGTTTGTAAGTTTTTAAAATTTGTCTTTGGTTTTGCAGTTAGCTAATTTAGGGGCTGTGTTTGTTTTGTTCCTGATTTTGTTAATTTAGTTTATTTGGTTGACTCCAAAAGAGTTAATTCTCCTTAGCTTTCCTAACCCTGCTGCTACGTCTTGGTGCTCCCCCGACATCCACAGCAGAGGTGGAGGCAGCCTGCTGACTGCGACATTCTGTTTGTGATGACATTGGCAGGCATCCTCTGGAGGGCCAAGACCTGGTGGGCCCCAGCCTGCTTTTAGGGTCCTGCTTTGTGGCAGTGGCACCCTCCTCGGCCTGTGGTTCTGGAGCTGCTGAGGTCACAGAAAGAGGGGAGTCGGATGGGCCACCACTGTCGGAGTCACCTGGATGGATGGGCCCGGAGTGTGCACCTACTGATCCTCCTCCCCATGAGTGCCCGGGGGCCCTAGGTTGACTCCTTAGGGACCAGGGGTAGCTGGAGTGAGATCGAGCTGCCTGGCACCCCTGTCACATACACACAACTGGAGGCCAACTATGGCATCAGCAATGGAGTTGAGTCCACGCAGCCTTGCAGGAGCAAAGTCCAGGAATAAGGTCTCCATGGCAACAGCCATCCTACCAGAGCTGATCTTGGTGCTTTGACATGCTGGCGCTATCACCTCAGAGTGAAGGCGGAAGGACTCACAATCGGACTGCCTTGCAATCTGAGGAGTGCAGCAGACATCCCTTCCTGGCATCCCCGAGCTTGCCTTTGCAGCTCCAGCAACTGTGACATGACCGAGTCCAGAGGCTCGTCATCTGATTTGGACTCAGCAACGTTTTGCCCTCCAGTAGTCCTCCGAGTGCCAGGGACCTGTGAAGCTCTTGTCTCTACTTATTTTGGATCAGATAGTGCGATGTGCTCACCAGATTGTGATCCCAGGGCTATTCTAAAGCTAGGTCCCACCGAGATGTGTGTCTCTGCACTGGTGGAGGGTGTGGTGAG
The DNA here is from genome assembly GCF_017639515.1 of Carcharodon carcharias. NCBI lineage: Eukaryota > Metazoa > Chordata > Chondrichthyes > Lamniformes > Lamnidae > Carcharodon > Carcharodon carcharias. The sequence continues at coordinate 66,290,575 of NC_054480.1, read as the reverse complement.
CACTGTGATGGGACTTCAGGGAGGGTGCCTCCAGATTCCTCTTCAGAGGTTTCTTTGAGGCTTGTCTGGAGGCCCTGCATCATGGACTCTGTTAGCTGTTTGGCAGATGTACCTGCAAAAGCAAGGGGAGATAATTAGTGCATGGCAGTGGCCTGTGAAAGAGGACACATCACTCACAGCATGGTTGTCTGATGGATGCTGTACTGCTGGATCTGCACTTGGAAGAGCAGCGCTGATCTTACCATCAGCACAGGACCGGTTCAAATCATCGCCGGCCAGGTGGATGGCTCTGTTTTCAAAGTCCATGATGCAGCGGCCGGTGATGACGGGCGAGTGAATGAATGTTTCCCGGGAGCGCACAAATGATGTGGCGGCTTTGCGACAATACAGTGTGAAAGCCCGCCACCATGGCCGGTGGGTAAAACGTCATTTTACCCGCTCAGTACTGCACTTAATGCAAATCTGGGATGATTCCTCCCAAGTTTGCAAACAGTTTTGTTCAGCCTCAGATATTTGTCAGTCAGAAGGCTGAAATCAGTGGCTAGGGAACCAAATTCATAGCGGAGGCAAAAGACAATGGTTTTGGTCTTCCCGATATTTGACTGGAGAAAGCTCCAGCCAGTCCAGTAGTGAATGTCAGACAAATAGTGTAGCAATTTAGAGATATCAGAGGGGTTGAGAGAGCTAGTGATGAGGTAGAGCATAGCTAAATCCATATGGAGGGTTAAACTGCAATTTTGCACATCATTCTAATGGGGATTAATGTAAGCAAGGGAGATATTTAAATATTTCCTGTTACTTTATATGAGGGAACTTTCATATTCATCTCCAAAGCACTGGTCACCAATCTTTAATTTAGAAATTAAGGGAAGGTATAGTCAGCAGAACAATAGAATGAATTAGTTTTTTATGTAGCTGCTTAAAATTTCTAATTCTGTCTTCACTGACTGTGGAAAACATTGAATCGAAACAAATGTAACATTATAGTCCTACTGCTTAGCAGCAAACTGTGGAATTAAAGCAAGGCCTGAGCTCATAATTGATAAGACTGCAACATTAACATTTATATTCATTTTTTGTGATACTTGCAGTCCCGCTGAGTCAAGGAAAGCTCAAAACCAGCTCTATAGTTTAAAAAAATTCAAAGAATCTTTTCTTGGGCACAAATATAAAAGCATAAGTGTTGTGGAGACTGAAGGTCTTTCTGGATTAAAAGTCATCCTGGCTACCACACTTGAATAAATTATAAAAATGAGAGGTGAAGCCAACTAAGTTTAGCCCATACAAAAACATGATGCTGTGGATGCTGGAAGCCTGAAATAAAGACAGAAAATACTCAACCGTTCAAGCAGTATCCGTGTTGGGAGAATCAGGCCAGTGACCTGAAACGTTAACTCTGGGCAGAATGTTACATCACAAGGGCGGGCACGTGTCCGACCCAATCGGGGGTAGAATCGTGCAAGACGACGTCAGGCGAGCATCCCGACGTCATCGCTCACTTACGTGATATTTCACTGGGCGGGCACGTGCAGAAGTCTGAAGCGCCCACACCGACAATTAAAGGGGCAATTAAGCCCATTGTCTCCGATTTTTCATGGCCTGTCCACCCTTACAGTTAGCAGAAGGGGAAATCGGCCAGGCAGCCTTTACATTTTTCATCAAACCTTATCCAAGGGTAGGATGAAATCTCCGTGATGAAATAAAATTAAAATAAATATCTGTGGACAGCATTTTATGAGGTATGCTTTCAGGTACTTGATTGTGATGCATGGGCATTTTTTTGCAGCTTTTTATACCTTTATTTCATTATTTGAAGGTTACAGCTCCCTAAGGCAGCTCTCTACCTTCAGGGAGCTCTCACGCAGCGCTCACCTGTGCCCATGGTGACATCATCGCCCACTCTCTTCCCGCTCCCATTCCAGCAGTGCCGGGCTTTTCAGCTCGCTCACTTTTCACACTGGCTGGCCATTAATTGGTCAGCCAGTATGAAATTGGGGTGAGGGGCTGATCGCAGTCAGGTATCTGTTTCCTGACCAGTCCCAGGCCCGCCAATCGCACACGCCCGTCAAGGGTAAAATTCAGACCTCTGTTTTTCTCTTTACAAACATTACCTAACCTGCCAAGTATTTCCAGCCTTTTCTTTTTATATTTTCAATTTAGCTCCTATGCTTAACCTCACGTTGCTCACAGTGAGAAATTGATGAGTTTTTTTTAAAAGGACATTCCATTTTTGCCTGAAGGTGCATATCAGAAACTTGAGTGCCACCTGAATTTGCACATGGCGCCTCCTTAGCATATTGTTGGTGAGGTGTTGGTCAATTGGGCACACAGATGCAGCTTGACAACTCCATGAAGACAAAATTAGGAATCAGGTAAGTCCTAGAGTTTGGGTTGAGAGTGATTGTGGGCTGGCAGCAGTTTTCAGCAATGCTATAGAGTTGGGAGATGCACTATAAGATAGATTTACTACTTTGGAGCTACATGTCAAACCTAAAAGTTGACAGGAGCAGGCCTCATGTCTGCTCTGACCTGTGCTATCCAATTTCATTAACGGTCTTTAGTATTCACTAAAGTAATATAAGAATAGCACCAAACTTTACCATCTACAAGATGTACTGCAGCAACCTACCAAAACTCCCCCTACAACACCACTTTCCAAACCAGTGACCTCTACCATCTAGGAGGACAAGGACAGTAGGCAGATGGGAACACCACAATATGCAAGTACTCCACCAAGTCACACATCACCCTGACTTGGATTATATCATCGTTCTTTCACCATTGTTGGGTCAAAATCCTGGAACTCCTTCCCTGGGAGTACCTACACCAGATTGACTACAGCGGTTCAAGAAGGCAGCTCACCACCACCTTCTCAAGGGCAATTAGGAATGGGCAATAAGTACTGGCCTTGTAAGTGACATTGATGTCATATGAACAAACTTAAAAAGTGAATGGAATATCTTTTTTGCAGCCAGTGTCAATTTCAAGCATTTCTAGGTAAGATATAGCAAGGCCAGATTTTGAATAAAAACAGAAAAAATGCTGGAAAAACTCAGCAGGTCTGGCAACATCTGTGGAGAGAGAGCTAACTTTTCGAGTCCGTATGACTTCTTCAGAGTTTCTGAAGAAGGGTCATACGCACTTGAAACATTAACTCTGTTTCTCTCTCTACAGATGCTGTAACACCTGCTGAGTTTTTCCATCGTTTTCTGTTTCATTTCAGATTTCCAGCATCTGTAGTATTTTGCTTTTATTCCAGATGTTGAATGAAGTGTTTTGTACTCTGATGTAGGGTCTACACCCAAAATATTACCTATTTGTTTTCTCATTAGAAGCTGACTTGCCTGATCATTGTTTCCAACAGTTGCTACTTCTGTTTCATCAACAGTGCCACTAACTGCTATCCTTAAGAATATGCACTCCACCACCCTCCAACACCCACCACCACCACCCCGCCCCCCCCAACCCCCCCCCCCCCACCCCCTCCACACCCAACTGACCCCCTTTTCTAAATTGACTTTCCCTTTTGGAAATTACCAATTTATTCATGATCACTTGTTTCAGCTAAGGGTCAATGCCTGTAGAGAGCAACTGTCAGGAAATGGTTTGCCATTTGCTATTGTTTTATTCACCCATTCAAACTAGTGAACACATCAACTACTTCCTGCAAGTAGTGCAACCCATAGATGCATCCCCTTGTACCACCATCCCATATATTATGAGCAAATTTTCACTGTTTGCACAGTAGAAACAAAGTGAAAAATTTTCACTTTTCATCCCACTGAATGATGTATTGGGGTGCCCAAATTAATTTACTTTAGGAACGCAATGTCTAACAAATATATAATGCTCAAAGACTTGATTCCTGCATTATTTCTAGAGTAAAGTGACAGTAATTGTTCCCATTGCACTCCCCCAATTTCTGTAGAAAAAATCCTGTTACTTGAAAAGAGCACAGTGCAGGAGATTTTGAATATGGAATTCATCCCACATGCAACAACAAGCTGCATTTCTGTAACACCTCATGGTAACACATCCCAAGGTGCTTCAAAGAGCTGACACCAAGCTAAAGAAAAATATATTAAGATAGCTGTCCAAAAGCTTGATCAGAGAGGTGGTTTTAATTAAGAGGATAGAAAGCTGGAAAGGTTTAAGGAGGGAATTTCAGAGCTTAAGGCCCACGCTCAGCTGCCTACTGGGGGTGAGGAAGTGGGAGCTGCACTAGAGGCAAGGAATGGAGAAGGACAGAGTTCCCAGAAAGATTTTAAGGCTGAAGACACAACCCTTTAGCAGCTAAACTATTTCTGAGCAATTTGTGCTCCATCCCAATCAGTGGAAGAAACATATAAGCTTCAGTGCTCTGTTTTCTAAAGTATTTTTTTTAATCTGAGAATCATCCTAGAGCAATATTTTCAGTCTTGTGCCAATGGCAAAGTCAAAAACAAAATATTGTCATGGTGCCACCTCTGAATGATCACCAAGGAAGAGATTCAAATCCTGACTTTGCAAAAGAGAAGCCTTAGGTGCCTGCCAGTCTATTAAAAGAAATTCTTCTTTTATATCGTGATATTCTGGTCTTGAACTCTCCCCCTGCCACCCTTTTCCCCAATCAGGCTGCCAATAGGTGATCCTATTGTAACACAACATATTTCAAAAGCAATTTTACAATAAAAACAATTTCAAGACATCATGATAACTCACACAGTAACAGAACAGGGTGCCAACAGAAAAGTATTGATGAGATGATGTCAGGCTTGGATTTCAAAAACCTGTAGGTTGTAATCAGAGGAGAAACTGGGGGAGATGAGATATCCACAGTCTTGAGGTCCAAGTGATATTCTGGACTGATTTTGATTGTCTGAGAGGTAGGAGAGGAATTTTACAGAGTATTTTTTCTCCTGTTGGCTCTGAGTTCTCTTGTTTTTGCCGCAGGAGATGGCATGACTGTGCAGAGGAGGTAGGGAGGGGATTCAGAACCAGATGGGAAAAAGAGGTGTCAGCAATGCCCATTCCTGGTCCTTCATCCGTCATCTTTTTAGACAGGCTTCGGAAGAAGCTGGTCTTTTCCTGTCCACCATTTTCGTAAGTTTGTCTGAGCTGGATCGAGCAGCTGACAGTGGATAGGAAGATTGGGAACTGAAATCTTTAGGAATGCCCAGCAAGTGTCCTGGCTAAATCCTTAGTGCTAAATTTGACTAAATCATTGTTTCTGGGCCATTTTCTTGAGAAGAGGAACATAAGGGTTATAGTGATCTGGGCTGCCACCCACTGCTCATGTTTGGACTTCATCAAAAGCTGAGAGAAGCACTAATATTGTTACTTGTATTGTATTACCATCTAGTGCCAGATGAAAGAACTACAGCATGCTTACCTCTGATTGCTGTGGAGCACAGTACATAGATTGCCTGATTTCCTCTTTCAGTTGATTATAGATACACAAATTGTTATTCATACTGTGTAAAATGGAAAATCTGCTCCAGTTGGGTATATTGTTTCTCATTAAGGATTCCATTGTTTGATCCAATAATTCTCTTACTCTTCCCACCACTGAAGGCACTGAGTCAACATGTGTTTCTACAGGCAGCCCTATGAGATTTTGGATGAATATAAATAGCCCATTTTCCATATGTGGCAGATTGTTTGACCTGATAAAGCATCATATTTGGTGTTTATACAGGTGTACTTGTCAGTAAGGGGTCACTGGGCAATAATCAGGAACAGGAATCTTTTCCGTTTTTAATCGCTACCTAGTCTTACAATTCTGAATCCAATTAAAGCACCTAAGCTGTTGCCTTGGCTATATGCTGGCTCAGTACTAACTGGAGACTGACAATCGCCTTTTTGGTCAATCAGTTGAATTTAATCACTACAGGGAGTCAGAGTTCAGTTTTATTTGGGTTTGGCTTCGATTCAGCTTTGAAAACAAGACATTGGATAAGCCAAACCCTAACGTTCATTGTGCAGGAGTAAAAGCTAACAAGACAAGAGCTAGCACTTCTCTTGCATCTGAGGAAAGGTGGTTTACATAGATTCACTATGCCCTTTGGACCCATGTTCATGCAATCAACTTATTAACATTACTTCAACTACAGGTTGAGAAGGGTGTAGGGAGCACGCGAGCACTGGAAGTGGAAAATTGAATTTTAAAGGGAGGGACAATGAGAGAGAGGTGTGCTAATAGGTTGCTAGAAATTCTGAATGTTCTTCGAGAGTGCAAAAAGATATCTTAACCCATTATCGCAGCTTTGGAAAAACTGAAGTGGCAGAGTGCTGAGGCAAAGATGAAAGGAAAACAATCCCAAAGTGCAGACTTGAGTTTGAAAGCCAAGTGGCAGAACAGCCTAGCAGCAAATGCCCTGGTGTCTCCCTGGCACCATTTCTAAAGGGCAGCAGGCCTGCAAGGAAGTGGAGCCAAGCTTCAGGCAACACTGCATGCTCCAGCCCTATACTGCATGGTAACTACAGATTATCCTTGCAACTCTACACCTGCCCCAGAGTTTACCCAGACTAACTGATGGTGTGTCTCACATAGGGAAGTTTTTCCATATCAAAGGTTCTGTCTAAAAGCAAGTTGCTGTTGTTGGATTGAGGTTGGGAATAAGACAGTTTAACTGCACTAGTTTATAGCAGGCATCAGAGAGCAGCAACAGCCAAAATAAAATTTTACTGAGTCGCTGCCATTTGAATTGCTATGTTAAGTGCCAGTTTCACCTAGAGTATGATATAGAATTAATACACTGCTTCTGATGAGATTTAAACACAGCTGAGTGACTTTGGTGTTACAATCATTCCATGCTGTAACAATAACCTTTTACCCAAAATCTTTGTCAAGTCCTGCAGGATTTCTCCAGTCAATGTTTATTTTATTATTATACAATTCACTTTATTAAATAAGGCAGAGGCAGGAAAGAGGGAAGCCAGGAAAAAGAGGAAGCAAGCAGCAGAGAGCTCTGGTTAGGCCACAACTAGTGTATTGCATGCAGTTCTGGTCACCACACTTTAGGCAGGACCTTGAGAGGATGGAGAGAAAATTTACTGGAATGGTTCCAGGGATGAGGGATTTTAGCTACAAGGTTAGATTGAAGAAGCTTGAGGTTGTTCTCCTTGGAGCAAAGGAGATTGGATAGAGGTATAGAAGATTATGACAGGTTTGGAGAAGGTAGACAAAGAAAAGCTGTTCCCATAAGCCAATGGGCCAATGGTAGAGATACTAGGGGATACATTTTCAAGGATTTTTATGCAAGGGATGCAGGTGGGATGTGAAGAAGGACATTTTTACTCAGCAAGTAGTGATCTCTTGAGACTCGCTGGTGATAAGGGTGATGGAAGCAGAGATGATGAACGATTTCAAAAGAAATTTGGATGGGTACTTGAGGGAAATAAACTTACTGGTCTACGAGGATAGAGCGGATGGAATGGGACTGATGGGATTGCTCTACAGAATTAGTTTGATGGGCTGAATGCCCCCCTTCTTTCCTGTAATGACTCAGTGAGAGTCAGGATGTTAGAGTGGGAGTGAGTTAGATTTTTGAGGTGAAAATTTCCTCACCCCTGATGTCTGAGTAGTTGTACTGCTGTACCTTGGCTTTGTCCCTAACAGTACAACTCACTGGAGCTCATAGTCATGAGCACTTTTTTAATGTGGTGAGTGAAAATCATGTTACAAAGTTGTAATACATAACAGTTAAATATGGCCAGTAGATAATAATTATTAATCAAAGCTGACCAAGCTTACATATTTCAAATCATTCAAGGGTAAAAACTGAGTAAGTACAATTTATATTTTATAACATTACTTCTGTAAGATTCACTTATCAATTCCAATAATTTTTGGTTCAGTATTTCATTCTAATATCACTCGAGATTAAAGTTACTGTCCCCAATTCTACACCACACTAACAGTTTTTAAATCATTGCACCAAGTGAGAGGATATTCCACCAGCTACACATTAAATATACAGCACTCTTTTGATGAGGATTCCCGTGAAGAAAGGTTAGTTCAGGCTTTGCATTTTTAATATTTTGTCCAGTGGCCTGGATAGTATCCAAGTATATCATGATCATGCAGTATTTTCGAAAGAGATAGAGAATTGACTAGATAAGGAATTAGTTCCAAACCGACTGCAACTTCACTGATAACATAAGCATCAAGAGGATGGAGGTAATTTTTTCAACTGACCAGAGAAGATATAACAATTCAGTGCTGAGATTGGAAAGTTCCCTATGTATCAAACACTTGTACACCACATGCATAAGAAAAAAAGGCTTGTATTTACATGGCACCTTTCACATCCTCATAACTTCCCAAAGCACCTCATAGCCAATGAAGTACTTTTGAAGTGCAGTCACTGTTGTCCTGCAGAAAAGGTAGTAGCCAACTTGTACTTAGCAAGAACCTGCAAACAACAATCAGGTAATAATGAGATAATCTATTCTAGGTATTGATTGAGTGATAACTATGTGGCAAGAACACTGAAGAGAGCGAAAAATAGTAAGTGCTGGAAAAACTCAGCAGGTCTAGCAGCATCTATGATAAAAGAAACAGTAAATGTTTCAAGATCAATATGACTCTTTTTCAGAACTGAAGGAAGGCAGAAATATGATGGGTTATATGCCGTCGAAAGTGGGGAGGGGGAGGAAGAACTAAAGGGAGAGTCTCAGGTAGGGTAGAGGACAAGTGAGATTAAATGACACGGCTGTCTTAGAACAAAAGGCAAAGCAAGTGGTAATTGTTGTCATAGGAAGACAAAACATTGGTTCAGAGTGAATATAAATGCCAGAATAATGTGCAACTCTGTCCAAAAGCAAAAACATGAAATACAAGATTCAAATGCATATGGCAAAACAAAACAGAGTCAAATTTTGGGGTCTGGGGTGGTGCAGAGTTCAAGGTCTGAAATTGTTGAACTCAATGTTGAGGCCAAAAGTCTGTAAAGTGCCTAATCGAAAGATGAGGTGCTGTTCCTCGAGCTTGCTTTGAGCTTTACTGGAACACTGCAGCAGGCTAAGGACAGTGATGTGAGTGTGAGAGCAAGGCGATGAATTAAAATGACAGGCAATTGGAAGTTCGGGGTCATGCTTGCAAACTGAGTAGAGCTGTTTCCCAATATTCACCCAATATTCATTTGGTCTCTCCAACGTAGAGGGGACCTCATTGTGAGCACTGAGTACAGTAGACTAAATTGAAAAAAGTTCATTGCTTCACCTGGAAAGAGTGTTTGGGTCCTGAATATGTTTTAGTTGTAATCCGCATTGGAAACTTCTAGAAACTTGACCAACTTGCAGTTGCAGACATGTCAGGTGACCTGTGACAACCATCTTAAGTCAGCTTCTTTGGTTTTAACAGCTGAAACTGCCATTTTTAAAAGGCTCTATTTGCTGCCAACACCGTGCATGGGCAGTTGTATAGTTTTACTCCGTGACATCATTGTGATCGATGAAGTAGACAACGGCCAGGAACAGAGATGCTTACCAACTATTAAAGCCTCTTTCCCATGAAGTTGTTAAGATATTTTAAGTAAATACAAAACACCAGGCAAGACCCCATCTCCAAACCAGTAAAAAAAAACTCACATTGCACCCAACAATGTTCACCAAAGAACGCAGTGGGCCATTGTCCCGGGCGATGATTCGGTGATTTAATCCACTCACTATCTTACTCTGGGCCTCGGTTGGTAACAAAGTTGCCTGCAGCTCTGAATGGCTTACACACAGCACCCATATCACCCTGCCCCCTCAGACAGATACATGTCCTTACTATTGGTCGATGTGAACGTCAATCATTTCCAGGTGCCCACCTTTCTGTGCTATCGGGTTATGTTGTGCGGCAGCCACTCTCTGATGAGTTTTTGCTGACACTGCCAATCAATCATTGGTTTTCTGCACATGTGCGGACAACTGCACATGTGCAGATGGGCATTAGCGGCCATCTCGCCTGGCCGTTTGGCAGGAGGTACAGTGTTTTTAAAAAGCTCCATTTTTGAGACTAGCAGATGGAATTGAAATTTAATATTTGACATCAACATAACTCCGTAACATGGAGAACTCCTCTGCTCTTATTTGAAATCGTGGGATGACATCTTCCTTTATTCTTTCACGCAAAAGATGGCACCTCCAACAATGTGGCACTGGAGTTTCAGCTTTGATTATTTGCTCAAGTCACTAAAGTGGGGTTTAAACCCATGATATTCTGACTCAGAGGCAAGAGTGCTACCTTCAATCTAAGGCTGATATCTTGTATACAAGGAGTATAGCGAATGGGATTCAATTATCATAACAAAACTTAAAAAGAAATCTGGGGGTACTAATGGGCATATTATTTTCAATCCAGAAAATGTAATGAAGCAATTAAACAAGGAAATAAAATGGATGATCAGAGTGACAGAAATTTGATCTGTTTAAATTATACCCAAGACATATGTTACACAGGCCAGGTTATACTTGGGGAGCAAAATGCAAATGGCCCCTTAACCCTCATGCCCTGTAAACTGTCATGCATCAAGTACTCACACACTGGGTCTGCCATGCGTCCAAAACACCCATTATGCCGCAAAATGAATGGCAAGCACAAATTATATATTAGGTTCATTAAACTCTTTGGGGGGATGGGAGTGACAGTGAATTCAGTGACAGATCAGAGGCTGGACTCAAATGGTCCTTCCTAATTTCAGCACTGCACCCAAAGTTTAGTCTCCTGGCAGACTCTAGATTCAGAATAGATCTAGCAGTAGGAGAAATGCACAATGGTCCTGCATATCTCTTGCTCCACCAGTACCACCAAGACAAGGGGTCAACCCTGGTTCAATGAGGAGCATTAGAGAGCAAGCCATGAGCAGCATCAGGCAAACCTAAAAATGAGGTGCCAACCTGGTGAAACTACAACACAGGACCTACTTGCATGCTCAACAGTGTAAACAATGTACGATAGACAAAGCTAAGTGACCCCATAACCAACTGATCAGATCAAAAATTTGCAGTCCTGGCACATCCAGTCATGAATGATAGAAGATAATTAAACAACTAACGAGAAGAAGGAGCACCAAAAACACCCATCCTCAGTGATGGAGGGGCCCGGCATGTCAATGCAAAAGACAAGGTTAAAGCATTTTCAACCATCTTCAGCCAGAAGTTCTGGGTGGATGGTCCATCTCAGCCTCCTCCTGAGGTCCCCACCATCATAAAATCCAGTTTGTAGACCAGTTATGTGACATTAGTGAATGGCTGAAAACACTGAATACCACGAAGCCCATGGGTCCTGACAAAATCCTGGCTGAAGACTTGTGCTTCAGACCTAGCTAAGTCCTTGGCCAAGCTATTTCAGTCCAGCTGTCACCCTCCCAACAATGTGGAAAATTGCCCGGGCATGTTCGGCCCATTAAGAAGGGGGACAATTCAAATCCAGCCAATTACCGTCTCATCAGTCTACACTTAATCATCAGCAAAGTGATGGAAGGTGTCAGTGACAAAGGGCAGAATCATCCAGCCCCATTCACGTGGGGAGGTGTCAGGGTGGGTGGCAGGGGGGCAATATAGCAAGAAGGCCAAAAATCGGTTTCACGCTGTCATGAAACTAGTTTCCGATTGTCCTCTCCACCCTTCAATGGTGGGCTGCGCTTCCTACCACTGCACATTGGGAGCCTAATTTCAATATATTAGCATCTCATTATAAGTCCTGTTCGCCAGAATCAGCTCCCCCTTTGCCAAATTTACTATCCACCTTGGCTTGGCTTCAGAATGGCATGCTTCACCGCTGACTTTAAAAGGCGCACACCTGGCGACCTGAACTTCGAGGGGAACACGGAGGTGAGTGCACACAAACTTGCACAGCGCTCATGAACATCACCCATAGGACATCAAGGAAGAAGCGCCATGTATTTGAGAGGGCACAGGCAGGTCACTTTTTCCCAGCTGGCTTTCAGTGTAGTGCCGGGGCAAGGGCTCAAGTGCAAGTCGGGCCGGGGGTTTGGGGGCATGGGATGGGATGAAGGTGAGGGAAGTGGCCATGCACTTGGAAAAGCTTGTTGAAAGTGAGCATTCTTCCACAGCTGAGACCGTTCAGCAGCAGTTCCATTGACATGCTTGGAGTCGGACCTCTGAAGCATTTCTGCCACTCAAGCAACTGAAAGTACTACCAAATGTTCCAGAACTTTTGACCCCTCGGGCACAGACTGCAAATTAAAGTGCGTTTTAGGGGGCAGCAGAGCAATTGGTCGACTGGGAAAGTTGCACAATCCCCTTGCAAAAGCTGGCCATGGCAAAGTCACTGGTAGAGGCACTCACAGCCCCTTGCAATGTCTTTATTAAGGTTGGACCAGTATCCAATATGGTTCAAGCTAACAGCACAGTCTTGCAGTGCGGGTTAGGAGAATGTCTGTGCCTGAGCTGAGAGCATGACATACAGTCCAGTGGGCAAAGCTGCTGCCAATCGGTCAAGTGGAGTGGGGCGGAGGTAGGTGAGGTTTCAAACAGCCATGAAGCACACTACACATTGGCCTTCCAAGTGGTGGCCAGCACTCACTTGCCTGCATGAAGGGGTCTTCAGACTTAACCAAGAGAGATTCTTAGGACACCTATGCTAACCCACGCATCTCTCTCTTAGATCTTGCAGGAGGAGTACATCAGCATCATGGAGTCTGGTGATCTGGCAGTATGCCTCATGGCTTACAGGGAGCAGAGAAGAAGAAGAAGAGGGCAGTGGAGGCGCCTCACTCACCAAAGGGAAGAGAACCTCCCTCAAGATGAAGGAGCGGCAGGGCCTGCTACGTCACCCGTGCACGCTTTGCTAGACCCAGGGTCTTTAGACAGCGCTTGTCATTCTTGCAGAGGACCGAGAACCAGTGTCACCGAAAACTGGGGAACTGGTCATCCACATAAGCCACCTACTGCAGGATTTGGCGCCACAGGGACATAGAGTGCATCCACTGCCAGTAGCCATGAAAGTGACCGTGGTGCTCAATTTTTATGACAGGGGCTCCTTCCAGGGCTCCACAGGTGACCTGTGCAGGGTCTTGCAAGCCTCCACCCACAATTATATCCAGGAGGTCACAGGCACCATCTGCGCAAAGGCACAGAACTTTGTGCATTTTGCTCGGGGATCAGGAAAGCCAGGAAGCAAGAGCACTGGGATTTGCGCAGATCTCTGGCTTTACACAGGTGCAGGGTGCCATACAGTCATATGGTGCTTAGATCTCCATGGCAACAAGCAGTCAACTATGTCAGCCACAGGGGCTTCCACTCGCTGAATGTTCACTTGATATATGATCACCAGAAACACATCCTACACGTCTGCGCATGATTCCCAGGGACTGTCCACGACTCCTACATCCTTAGCAGATCTCAGATCCCTGACATCTTCCAGGGTCCACAGAGGCTGCAGGGTTGGCTCCTTGGGGACAAGGGCTACCCACAGAGGACGTGGCTGACGACACCTATGTGGTGGCCTCAGACTGCAGCACAGCACCGGTATAACGGGGCTCATACCACGACCCAGACTTTGGTGGAGCAAATGATAGGCATTTTGAAAATAAGGGTCCGGTGCCTCAACAGTCTTGGTGGATCACCGCAGTATAGTCCACCGAGGGTGTCGCACATCAGTGTAGCTTGCTGCTCACTCCACAACCTGGCACTGCAACGGCAGAAGGACCTGGCTGAGGAGGAGATGGGAGAGTTGCATGTCTCCTCCAATGAGGAGAACGTTGAAGAGGATGATGGTGACGAGGTCACCATGGCAGCCGCCATTCTGCCAGTGTTGACCTCAATGCATTGCATACTGGCACTATCACCTCGGACTGAAGGTGGATGGATTCCTTCATCATCCTTTGCAATCTGAGGACTGTACTAGAAATCCCTTCCTGATGTTCCCATGATTGTCTTTATAGCTCCAACAATTGATTGAGGACCGAGTCCAGAGGCTTATCATCTGACTCGGATTCCTTGCCTCCAGCAGTCCAAGTGCCGGCAACCTTGGATGTCCTTGCCTCCACCTGCTGTGGAACAGATTGTGTGCTGTGCTCACCAGATTATGATCCTGAGGATGCTCGACAGCTTTGTCCCACTGAGGTGTGTTTCGCTGCGCTGGTGGAGAGCATGGGTGAGCGCCATGACGGTTCTTCAATGGTGCTGCCCTCAGGGTCCTCATCTGAGGTGCTCTCGGCGCTGGGGTCAGGGTCACAGTTGCCTGAGACCGATGTGCCTGATGTGTCTAGGAGAGAAAGTGGGTATTATTAGTGCTTGGCAGCCACGTTATACACAGAACAGTGGACTCAGGGTAGTGTTGAGAAAGGGATGATGTGGTGCAGGATCCTCATATGTGTGTTTGCCGCCAACCTCACCATTACCACAGAAACGGTCAACATCCTCTCCAGTCAGCTCCAAAGATCAACTCTTGAATGGAGTGAGGACCTTGATGTCTGACACTCCACGCCTGGTGTGGGAATTCTCCCAGCAATTGTGAGTGATCTTGTCCTGCATAAAGGCAGATGGAGAGAGTGTGAGCAAGGTGCATGCCAAGCCAAATGAGAAAGATGCCAGGTCTGTGTGTGTGCTGAGTGGAGACATGGACAGGATGAGGAGGCGATTTCCAGAGGAGATGAGGCCAGATGGAGATGTGAGGGTGTGTGAGTGAGACTGAGTGGTGATGTCCCTTGAACTGGCAGTAAGTGTCTGATGGACTTGTGAGTGGATGAGTTAAAATCAATAAAATGGTTGCCTTACCCTGGTAGTATGGGTAACATCATTCATCCATTTTCTGCACTGGATGGCCGATCTCTTGTGTGCAGCATTGGCACTGACCACCTCTGCCACCACCTCTCGAGATAGAGTGGTGAGACTGATGGGCACCCTGCAGACAGAGCAGGGGTAGAGGCAATTGCGGCAGGCCTCCATGGCGCTTAGAAGGTGTCCCAGGGATGTGTTACTCAATCGGGGAGGGGGGGGTGGGTAGGGGGAAGCTGCAATCTTCCTGGAGTTTGGGGCCATGTTTTCAGCAGAGCAGTCCTGGGCTGCAAGTATTGAGAAGTGTGCGCACGGCAGCGTTTTAAATTTGGCATCCAGCATGAGGAAGCGGTGAGGTAATGATGCGGTGGCACAATTGGAGGCCTGCCGCCAGTGATCCGACATGTTCCCTTTGACTGCATAATTTATGAGGTGAGAATAGAATGATTCAGCTGAAAGCCCACCATTGTGGCTGGCCGGTAAAACAACTTTTTTTCACGCCCGCTGCTGCACTTAGTGCAGATCTGGGATGATTCCACCCAATATCATCAAGCGGCACTTAGTCAACAAGAACCTGCTCACTGATGCTCAGTTTGGATTCCATCAGGACCACTGAGCTCCAGACCTGCATAAACATGAACAAAAGAACTGAAATCCAGAGACCCTGGTAAAATTGAAGTTAATGGGAATCAGGGAGAAAACTCTCCATTGGTTGATGTCATAATTAGCAGAAAGGAAGATGGTTGTAGTTGTTGGCGGCTATTCATCTCAGCCTCAGGACATTGTTGCAGGAGTTTCTCAGGTATCATCCCAGGCCCAACCATCTTTACCTGCTTCAACAATGACCTTCCCTCCAAAATAAGATCAGAAGTGGGGATGTTTGCTGATGCTTACACATTGTTCAGTACCACTCACAACTTCTCAGACACTGAAGTAATCTGTGCCTGCATGCATTAAGACCTGGATAACATTCAGACTTAGACTGATAAGTAGACTGACAAGAGTGCCAGGCAATGACTATCTCAAGCAAGAGAGAATCTAACCATTGCCCTTTTTCATTCAATAGCATCACTTAATACCACAGCATTAACACCCTGGAAGTTACCATTGACCCCATACTTTACTGGGCTAGCCATTTAAATACTGTGGCCATAAGAGTGGGTCAATAGCTGGGACTTCTGAACAAATAACTCACCTCCTGACTCGACAAAGACTGTTTAAAATCTACAAGGCATAAGTCAGGAGTGTGATGGAACATACTGACTGGATGAGTGCAGCTTCTATAACATTCAAGAAGCTCAACAACCTTCCAAGGCCAAGCAGCCTATTCACCATTTTAAACATTCACTTCCTCCACCACCGTGACAGCAGTGTGTACCATCTACAAGATGCACTTAGCAACTCATCAATGTTCCTTCCAAACCCGTAACATCTACCACCCAGAAAGAAAAGGGTAACAGGGACATGGGAACACCACCGCCTGAAATTTCCCCTCCAAGCCTCATACCATCCTAACTTGGAATGATATCACCATCCCTTTACCATCATTCGGTCAAAAACCTAGAACTCCCTTCCCAACAGCAGTTGGGTGTCCCAAAATCATATGGACTGTGACAGTTCAAGAAGACAGTTCACCACCACCTTCTCAAGGGCAATTATGAATGGGCAATAAATGCTGGCCTCCCCAACCACACGCATCCCAAGGACGAATACCGTATAAAAAATCTGTCGCTAGGCGCCATTTTCAAACTCTAGAAATGAGCTACGAACTAAAGGATTTTAAAGACACAATTTTGCATTTTTTTAATACATAAGCTGAGAAAAATTGCAGAGTTGCAACAAGATATTCATTACTGTACTGCATTAATTTCCGTTAATATGCCACAAAAAGGCTGCAACTGCATTAGAAATGGTACAGTTATAAACCAGAAGAATGATCCCGATGCCATAAGGATACGTTAAAGAATCCTAAACTTCACAGCATACAAAGGAGAGAGCCTTACTGAAGTATACAAACTATGATATAGTATAGACAGGATACATGAAGAAAGATGAACATTCAATTAAGGGAATTGATGAAAGATAAATTAATAACAAGAAAAAGCTATGACTCAAGGGGTGAAAAGCATTTCAAGTTGGAGTTACTCAGATTACAATTAATATCTCAATAGAAAAGTTAACACACTGAGGAGATGAGCTTTGAAAGGCCCAAGTTGTTTGATCCAGCTATAAGGTCTTAGGTCTTAGAAATTTTAGTCTTCTCAATGTTAGTGAGACAAAGCTCATGATATGCAAATATATCAGCCTTATGACTCTGAGAAAATATAGCTAGCTATTTCAAAGACTCTGTTTTCATTGGCAGATCAATTAGTTTAATCAGTAGGTTTTATATTAAATAGTGTTTTCAGAACCAAGTGGGCTGTTCCTCAGCACTATTAGTACGTTCTTATACACCCACTTTACTTATTCAAACAATTTACTGGGTGATTGCTGAGATGATACCAAGGGCAGAAATGTTACTGAGAAAAATAATTTTAATATGACTATGTTTTAAGGGTGTTAACCTGTTTTAACAGAAACCAGCCAATTAAAGATAACATCAATGCCACAACTCATTTTTTAAAATTGGGGCCTTAACATGGGTCTTTCAGTATCGCACATAATAAAGGATCACTCTGTGCATGTGCAGCTAAGACGATTCGGAGAAACATGACTGGAAGTCTATATTATGGATTTTGTTGTTTGGTAGCAGTTCAAAATTTCAGAGCTTTTTTAAAATCTTTAACAGGAATCAAGTGCGAATGGCAGATTGTTTTAGAGATGAATTCAATCCAGGTGCAGGGGCCCTTAACTCAGGTAGACAATCTTTATCACTCACTCAGTATTAAACATCAGATCTGGGTGGAGAGAAAAGAACATCTGTCTCATTTCTTTCATTTGCATGCTTGATATTTGCTCTTCAAAGTTGGATGAGGGCAGGCCTGACCCTGGTTTAACATCTCATCTGGAAGACGGCATCTCTGACAGTGAAGCATTCCCTCAATACTCCATCCAAGTGTCAGCCTAGATTTAATACTCAAGTCTCTGGAGTGGGAATTGAACCCACAACTTTCTGATTCAGCAAGAGAGTGACACTGAGCCATGGCTGACAGGTCAGTCAGACTAATCCTGTAGTACTGAAAGCAAATTTACCGATTCAAAATAGTCTGAGGATGTTGGACATTCACCAAATACAATCACAAAAAACAAAAAAAAAATGCTCCTCCTAAATGCAATCATATTGAAACTATATCAATCAATCATGGTATTAAAACAATTTGAGTCAGAACAACCTCAAACCACGACAAGTCACTGGCAATAGGCAAATTGTTCCCTACTCTCTATGAGTAACTTCAAAAGGCAGCTATTGCAAGATGTGCAAGTGCAACATTGGCATGATTCCAATTTTCCTTCTGGACTGCTTCCAAGGGAATGGATGTGATTACCAACTCAACAATCCTGGTGGTTAGCTCTGCATTTGAAAAATCACAGTACGTACCCTTTTCTCTGCATCTGCTGACAAAGTGGTCTATGGATTCTGCAGGATGTTGTCAAAGTGACATAAACTCTAGTCGATGAATATGGCTAGAGTAACCTGAATAACCTGATTCTGAACCGGTCTTTCAATGTAGTCCATATCTTTTAGGGATCCTTTAGCTCCTCTTCTTTTAATCCTGAGGCGTTTAACCCTTGCAGACCTTAATTCCCAATAGCTAAGCGAATTTTTATGGCTTGCTTGTCTGGTTCCGACACTCCTGAATCCAGAAACCATAGCTCTATAGATTGTTTAAACTTCTTGAATTTAAATAGTAGGTCAGCTGCAACCAAATTCAAATTGGGGAATTTTGTGTATATTCTAACAATATCCTTTTGACCTTTCTTCATCTGTAGTACTTGGGATGGGTGTTGCCGTAACCGTTTTCACGCACTTTTCCAAAGCTTCACCCACAAAGACAAGTCATGGTGGGAACGCACCATGGAGTAATAGCACCTTTGCTTTTTATTCAACTGATTGTTCAGCAACTCTGAAAGCCACCCATTATAATCGTAACTTCACTGGCCCAATTTTTATGATGTCTTGTTTTTTGGCTTTTTTTGTTTGACTCTCCTTTGCCTGTTATCAATCCAGCTTAACCCTGGTTACTTGCCTTTCCCAGCTGAGTTAACCCGGTACCGGTCCTCTCCATGCACTGTCCCACTCACGGGGCCAGTCTGTTTACCGACTCTACTTGAGCACTAGCTTGGCGCAGTTTCTGCAAAGCTTTTCTTCAGTTACAATGTTGCATTTTCAACACTCTCTGGCACTGCAACTTTGTTGCGGTCTGACCTAAATGTTGAAGGTCTTCTCATGCCATGAAGCACTAGCTACATGTTCACCATGTCATACCTGTACTTAATCTTGCTGACCACCACTGGTCACCATGTCTTGTGATTGCAATGATACAGTACCTTGGGCTTATTTGCTGTACAAAATTGGGTAAACATGTAGTGGGCTCACTTATTTAGACTCAGCACATGAGAACAGTTATATATAGTTATAAAGCTTAAAGATATCAAAGCTGTGTGTGTGCACGGCTCAAAGCAAAAGTGTAACTAAGACTAGGTCACATGACACACTTTCCTTCTAGTGATGTCATGTTGATATCCCTTATAGGCATTTACAACAAAAGGCACTCAAACATCAAAATAAATTAGAACAGCATCTTGATACCTCTAATAAACTGCAATAGCTTTTACATGAAAATCAGTGACAATAAATAAGTTTTGCAAACAAACTCAGCATAATCCACACAACAACCCAAACACAACAACCCCAAAAACACGGTCATCCCGACAACAATCCCCCAGCAACAAATTTTCCCCACTACATGTTCACCCATACAGCAATCCCCGTGTCCATGATGATTCCCTCCCAGACAATCAACCACTCCCACAACAATTTCCCCAACAGCAAAACCCCTCCACGACAATCCCTATCACAATATGATCCCAACATTCTTCATTTTACTCACTGTCCATATTTCCTACATAGTACTCATCACCGGTATATGCTGAGCTGCAAAACTCTGCTGTGTTCTGATCTCCAATTCCCCCACAATGAGCCTTCTCTTATTTTGCTCTTTCTTTGCTTGATTGGAATCCCATTTTTTTTCTGTTATGAGGGCAAAGCATCAATAAAAATATTCACCTATATAGCACTATCTTTATAACATCAAATCCAGCATACATTGTTATTTGTAGATACTTGCTATTGGTCTTTCCATATTGAATATGTCCACATCTACATGTTATGTTTAAACTTGCCTGCAGGTGGCGCCATAATGGGGCTTTCCAAGCTTAGTGAATTTCTATTATGTTTTGTCTGTCACAAAACTGTGGCATGGTGCAATGCCCTTAAAATAATACCAGACCTATATGCAGTGGTCTGGTCATCAGGTGACAGTGATTAGCAGCATGGTGAACATTGTGTCAAAGTCCCAGTCAAATGGTGTCTGATGCAGACAATTTTTCCTGCTTTTAATTTAAACATTTCTTCCAATTCTTCAATCTGAGTAGAGTTCCCAGTTGGCCCAGAGTGTGCCTCTCCTCCACATGGTCTGACAGCCTCTAGTTCAACTGATCCCACACCTGCCTTTATCACTCTATCCCTCTAACTAGTAAACTGGCTACTCTGCTGCTCTGGATGAGCTTTTCTTCTAAGCCCATTTGTTGACCTTTGTGGGAAAATGTGAAATTGTCCATTCTGGCAGCAAGAATAAAGAAACAGCATATTATCTAAATAGTGCGGGATTGCACAGCTCTGAGATGCAGAGGAATCTGGGTGTCCGAATGCATGAATTGCAAAAGTTAGTATGCAGGTGCAGCAAGTAATTAGGAAAGCTAATAGAATGTTATTGTTAATTGCGAGGGGAATTTAATATAAAAGTAGTGAGGTTATGCTTCAGTCATACAGGGCATTGGTGAGACCACATCTGAAGTACGATGTGCAGTATTGATCTCTGTTTTTAAGGAAAGATGCAAATGTACTGGAAGCAATTAGGAGAAGGTTTACCAGACTAATACCAGGAATGGGCAGGTTGTCTTATGAGGAAAGGTTGGACAGTATAGGTTTATATCCGCTGGACTTTAGAAGAGTTAGAGGTGACTTGACTGAAACACATAAGGTCCTGAGGGGTCTTGACAGTGTGGATGTGGAAAGGATGTTTCCTCTTGTGAGAGAATCTGGAACCAGGGGTCTCAGTTTTAAAATAAGGGGTTGCTCATTCAAGACAGAAATGAGGGAATTTTTTTTCTCTCAAATGTTTGAATCTTTGGAACTCTCTTCCTCGAAAGGCAGTGGAAGCAGAGTCTTTGAATATTTTTAAGGCAGAGATAGTTTCTGGAGTCAAGGTGGAATACTCCCCTTTCTTCTTTTGAAAGAAACCAGCAAAAAGTCCCTATCATGTGGTCTAACAACCTGTTCAGAAGGCTCTCTTATTGGTTCCAAGAGACCATTATAGATGTTGTTCATTTTTTTATATGACATGCTGCCTGACACCATTTTAAACCATTTATTAACTTCACTCCATCTTTGTCCCAGTTTGTAGCAATTTCACTGCATCCTTTAGCTTCAATGTACCTTTAGCTCA
The DNA here is from genome assembly GCF_017639515.1 of Carcharodon carcharias. Classification (NCBI taxonomy): domain Eukaryota; kingdom Metazoa; phylum Chordata; class Chondrichthyes; order Lamniformes; family Lamnidae; genus Carcharodon; species Carcharodon carcharias. The sequence goes on along the minus strand of NC_054480.1, from coordinate 66,269,195 downwards.
GGATTAATCTTTCTTACTCCTCTTTCTATTTTGTATCCTTCCTTGAAAATGGTTTTATCAATCTAACTCTTTAACTGCAGCTTGACAGCAATTTGAGGGCCAGAATCAACACTTGAGGTATGCTGAGGAATAGTCCGCATGCCTCTTCCCCAAGGCTGCCATGTCTGTTCCTAGCTCTCCACATGGAGGAATTTTATTATTCACCCCCTCTTAATATATGCAGCCATCCTTGTACGCCTTGCTCCCCACCCCCACAGTTACAAATAGAAGGGCTGTGCTGTTGCCACTCCCTAATATGGAAATGACTGCCTCCACCCTACCCAGCCCCCACCCCTCCCTCAATAAAATGGCCACTGAATAGAAGGAGCATGTCAGCCACTTACTCCATAACAGTCAAGACTTCTATCCATTCCCCTAACCCCAGTAACTCCCCTCCCATTACAATGGGGGTAGGCCTTTCCATTCCACCCTCACCAAGTAAATGATGCCTGACCCTCTCCCCCACCACCCCGCCACCCCCCCCCCCCCCCCCCCCAACCCCAACCCCCTCCCCCATACACACTAGGAGAGTGCCATAATTTCAATCTGGAAATGATTGAACAAAGGTAACTACTATAAATTATGGTGAACATGTAAGGTTACAATTGGCCAACATCAGTAACACAAAACAGGTAGATGGCAAATCATTGATTTCAATGGAAAAGAAAGTTGAGTTTATGTAAACTGACGTTGAGCAATTTCAAAACCGCACAAGAAAGAAAGGTCAAGCCTTAGGGGAGATGATGATACAAAAACGTAACTTCCCTCTTTCTTCTGAATGAAGCTCAACCTCCATGTGCAAATTAAAATGGCAGTATTTGGATTAAGTAGAATTATGATATTTGGAGTGGCTGGATTTGCAATACCTAGCATGTGAAACCGGCAATAACGAATCAGCAGCTCATTTCACACATCCACCCAATTTGTTGTTTGTTTTTTGCTAATGTTGGACCACTCATGTCATCTCCACTCACCTTCCCACCGCCCCCCTGCCCCCGCCCCCCTGCCCCCGCCCCCCCCCACCTCCATGGAATGAATGGATGTGCAATAATTGTAATGGTTGGATTAACAATATCTGGTTTGAATGGAATTTCAAAACTAGGATTGGGTAGTATTGAAATGCATGATAGAGTATCCTTTTGGCTCGATGTCAAAAGTAATGTCTGTATATTTTTTTGCCTAAACTTAGCATGGGAGGAGGAGCTGAGCAAAAATGGTTCACATTGTCACTTTTGAGGATAATCAGTTCTCTGAGAAGGGAGAATAGTAGGAACATGAAGATTCCTGGGTACTGCATGGGAGAAACATCCTTACAATACCACAGTGCCTGTAATGGTTAGAATTAGATTATATGTAGGAAGAATACTTAGCATTTTGACTGTGTACATTGCAATACCAGGAGTGGTTAGAATTGCATTGCCAGTAGATAGAAGCATGAAAGCTTAATTGACTGTAACTTTTATACCTAGAGTAGATAGGGTTCCATTTTCTGTGTTATGGAAATAGTTAGAAATACTGTAAAAGAGCAAATACAGTTAGAGCTGCATTGTCAGTGGTAAGAACGCTATAGCTTCAATGAATGGAACTGCAATATTTGGTGCAGTTAGAGTTGCATTACTCTTCTTTAGACCCGCATAAGTTGGTTCAGTTAGTATTGTATTATGCTTCATTGAACTAAAGTGCTTGGTGTTATTATCATTGCAACACCTGAATAGGTACAACTGCAATGCCTGAGCCAGGAATTTCCTGGAAAATTTCATTATAACTATGGTATAAGACTGGTGTTGTGCTGCTTATTATTCTAAGTAAATTTGTGCATACCAGATTGATGCTGGTCTGGCCCTGAAACACTGCTATTGCAAATTTCCTGAATTTTTTTGTGCTACTTCCGTGATATGCTCAGCAAAATCTTCATTTACATAGGGCCACGCCCCCATGCAAAGCACCAGCTCACCAAACTTCTTGTATTTACATTAATAATGCTCGGATGTAGCTTTACACACCAAATTAAGGGCAGTCTTCAGGAGCTTAGTCTTGGAAAAAGCCCCAAACTTTGTAGCTTCATGCCTGCGGTTCCACAGCGATTTGTTTTTGTGACAGAGATCAGAAGAAACTTGCTCTAAGGATAATCAAGGCTCTATCAGCCTCTGCATGTGAGATTTTTAAGATTATCAGTGCCTCCTCATGCTTTCCATTGCAGCTGTAATGGCCCTCCAAGATGCAAACCCTGTTGAGCACCATCATAGAAGAGGAGGAGCAGAGGCAAGATGCCAAATAGCAGCACCTCAAAGACCCTTTCGCCCTGTCAAGTGTACAGGCAGGACGTGGCAGATAGGTCAAGGACCAGAGGACACCAATTTAAGGTGATTGGTAAAAGAAGCAATGGCAACATAAGGAAGAACATTCTTAAGGCAGTGAGTGGTTAGAATCAGGAATGCACTGGCTGAGAGTATGGTGGAGGCAGATTCAATTGGACTTTCAAAAGGAAATTGGATAAATACCAGGAGAGAAAAAACTGAAGGCTTCAAGGAATGGCTAGAGGTGTGGGACAGGCTAAGTTGTTCTTGCAGAGAACCAGCATGGACATGACAGGCCAAGTGGCCTCCTTGTGTACTCTAACTATTATAAGATTCCAGGGTTCCATAGCCTTGAGTATGCAGTAAGCCTGCAGGTGGTGCAGAAGTCCTTGGAGAGGCCGATTTAGATGCCTGAATAGGTCAGTGTTAAATGTATATTAATTGTTTTTAATTGTATGCAGGTGAAAGTAGAGGAAGATTGCCTCTATTTATACCCTTCATCACTTGGCTGTCTGGGTAGAACAAGCAGTAGGTGATTGTAAAAATGTGGTAATAGTGTCTTGCTGCACTCTGCACAGTTGTGTGTTATGAAAATAGATCAGCCTGGACATTTCTGCAGAGGAGCCCATGTGACCAGAAGATCCTGAGCTACAGGGAGGTCAGGGGCAATTCCTGATCAGACAAGCCCTAACTTTGAGCTGTAGGGCAATCAGAGCGCAGCTCTTAGCAGAGCTGTTCAGTCACCTTCTCCCTCCAGTACACAGCTTGCAAAATTTCACTTTGCTCTCAGTCTAAAGATTGTTTAAAGGCATTGACACTGAAGCACAATGCAATGTACCAATCCTCTCACCCCCACACCCCCCCACCCCCCACCAGCCCCCAACCCCATAAAAAGCTATTCCAAATTTCATCAGCTGAGAAGGCAAGTCTAAACCAGTTGTACAGATGATAACCCATGGTTCTGTGAGTAACAGGCCGAGAAGGAAGATCCAAAATTACTGCAAGAAATAACAGGGCACAAACTGTCTTCAGTGACAGGGCCTGTGATGGTGCCAAAATTGGCTTCTGCCAAAGCAGCAGCCCAACTCCTGGATGACCTTATCTTTATGGATATGGGTAGGAGGAGTGGGGAAGATTGTCAGCACGGGGATGACCCCTGTCCACTGCTTGGAGTTGTGCATCCATTTCTCATGTAAATCAAAAGAGAATGAATGTTAGACTTTGGGAGTTGTGTTGGTCAGTTGCTGTGTGATTAGGATGCTGCATAGATATTTATACTGCAGGAGGTGCCTTTTATCTGAATTCTTTATGAAGGGTCAGTTGTAGGTGTGTTGCTTTCAGAGAGTTTGGAGTTTGGTGGTGTCCAGAATAGTTAAGGAAGAAAAGGAGAGCACAGTGAGTGTTACCTTTCCAGTCTTGGTCAAGTCTTTGAACCTTTCCTGGCACTGCTTGACTGCTCTTAGAGTTATAGAGCTGGCATTTAGTGCTAGAGTCACCTTCTCCACAAATGACAGCTGAATGTTCGGTCTGGTTTGGCCTACCTAAAGCCCAGAAGCCAGTTCTACCTAGCTGCGATCTCCTCCAGGAAGCCCTACAGGTCACTCTCTACGAAGCTGCTGATCCACCTCCTGACAAGTTTGCCTGACTCTCTCTTGGCTGCACATTCCTCTTTGTGAAAATAGAAATTGCAATACTGGAAACTTTCTTAATAAAGGAATTTTCTTTTTAACAACTAAGTGTGAAGAAAAATAAATCTTCCATATATCTTCAACTCACTTGAAGAATGGTACCTGATCTGCACTTTTACAGTGCTCCTCCCAAGTTTCCTGAGGCCCCGATTAGTTATGCAGATTGTTTTTTCTGGTATTTTTTTATGTTCCTGTGCCGGCAAATGAGAGCAGCAAAAAATGTTGGCATTGGTTCTTGTCAGCTAGGTTGCTGTAGAAACCAACATAAATTCAGTCTAATTTCTGCCCACATAAGAGTAATCCACAGTTCATGACAAGGATAGCATCACTGATCCATGGTACCAAGAGGAAGTGTATGTGTGATAAATAGACTACAAGTGAATGTTTCTACTCATTCTGACTACATCTATCTTGTAAACTCAAAGGACAGAATTCAATAAAGCCAACATGCTCACAGGAAGCAGGCAGTGAAGATGTAGTGGCTGAGGAGGGTGGGAGAGGCAAGGTGTGTGGACAGCAACAGATTGGGAATCTGATTTTTAGTGGAATGGGCATTGCCATAATCATTTAACTGAGACACAACATTAGCACCCCACTTCCAGGTTTCCTAATCAATGGCAGAGTGCAAGTATGATAACAGGGTCAGGAGTCAGGAAGGCGCTATTACAGGTCTGTTTGTGAGGATACAGCAACTAGAAGAATGAATGCACAAAGAAGGAAGGCCACTTCAACCACCCCACAACGTTTGCGAGTCCCCACCCAGTTCTCTGATGCTCCCCTAGAGGTCCTGCTGTGGGCTGTGAGGGCCCATGAAGAAGTAATCTTTCCTGTGAACAGGAGGAAGAGGCTAGCCTCACAGACCAAACAGACCTGACTGCAAGTGCAAGAGTGCAGCCCTTTGCAGTTGGAAGTGCAACAGGAGCAGGAGAGCTGGGTGCTGTTTCTCTTTCAGGTGCCAATCCCCTCACTCTGACTTCCTCAGCATTCTTCTACACAAAAATCCTCAGAACAAAGCACCTTGCAGCTCCAATCATTCCTCTCTCTCCAAGAACCACCTCACATCCTCACCTGAATAGTTAACGCTGACACACACTCACAAATATTTTTATTCCATCTTCTCCACGCAACACATTTCTCACAATCATAACTCTATGCTTTCTCCTTGTAGGTGGCAAGAGCGCAAACTTCAGGGACAAACAGAGACCAGGGGTGAGCCTCCAATGAAATCTGGCCTGAAAGCTGAGGTGGAGGAGGCGATGGAGATCAGTAGGGTGGTGGAGCACATGGCCATCAGCACTGGGGGGATGGGTGTCTCCAAGTTACCAGGTGACAAAACTAGAGGCTTTGTACAAAGTTGGAGAAAGTTTGGGGAAGCCTATCTCAAACATGAGGGCCATCACATCCCAGCATTTGCACTGATGTCTACCTCAATGGAAAGAGTGGCCACCTGCAAGGAGAACCAGACATCAGGCAGACAACTGAGTCCATGTGTGCCCTCAAAATGGCCTGCACACTCAGTCTGCCATTTTAAATAGGATGAAGGAAAGCTATATTTCATTAAAATACAGCTCTTGCCTATCAGCAGGTGGGCAATGAGGAAAGGTGGTAAAAGGCACAAGGAAATGAGGACTCTGTGCAAGGTGGTCCCACTTCTCATCCCTTGCCTCCCAACATCCCTGTCCCCCATTCGGTCAATATCCCACAAGCTGCTTCCTGGATTGATGTCTGAGTCTGCTCTGCATTGGTGGAGATGGGGAAATCTATAGCAGGGCTGTCATGGGATCCAAAACCCAGAGAACATCTGCCGCAGGCATCTCAATGGTCAGAGCAGGGGAATGAACTGCTTGCCTCTATCTGTGCTGAAGCTACAGGTGTAACACCATTTAGAAGTCATAGAAAGTGGAAGAGGAAGTTTTAATAGTTGGGTGATTATAATAATGCCACCATCTTAATGTATTTGAAATTATTCATGAATCTTGACTTCACTTTTGTCTCCACAATCCAATCATGTACGTTGTTGCCTCACAACTTCCAAATGGACAAAAGGTATGAAAGAGATGGAGGGATTTTTGTCTGTGAGATTAATTTATGTGGCAGGGGAAGGGAGGAACAGTGGTTTAGCATTAGTACACCTTAAGGCTTCACACACTCAGACTATCTAAACGGTACCTGGATGAGTCCGTCATGGGCTTCTAGGTGAGTGGCTGGAGGCACCTTGACCACATCAGGCTGCTCCTCCTCCTCCTTTTCCTCCAAGGATACAGTGCAGCTCCTCCTCCTGCAGCTCCAGGCCATTCTGCAGTGGATTGTTGTGCAAGGCACCCACTCTGGACACCCTTACTAGTACATACTGAAGGATAACCCTAATCTGCGAAGATACCTGAGTTGCATTCTCAGCAACTCAATGACTTGCTCATGTGGTTTCGGATTTGCCTTTTTTGAAATATTTCACGGGAAGCGGGCTTCGCTGGCTAAGCCAGCATTTGTTGCCCATCCCTAATTATCTTTGAGAAGGTGGTGGTGAGCTGCCTTCTTGAACATGTGGTACATGTGGTTTAGGTACACCCACAGTGCTGTTAGGCAGGGAGTTCCAGGATTTTGACCCAGCAACAGTGAAGGTACAGCAATATAGTTCCAAGTCAGGATGGGCCATAAGACAAAGGAACAGAAGTAAGCCATTCAGTCCATCAAGTCTGCTCTGCCATTCAATGAGTTCATGGCTGATCTGATAATCCTCAACTCCACTTTCCTGCCTTTTCCCCATAACCCTTGATTCCCTGACTGATTAAAAATCTGTTTATTTCAACCTTGAATATACTTAACAACCCAGCATCTACAGGCATCTGCAATAAAAAAAATTCTACAGATTCACTACCCTTTGAGAGAAGAAATTCCCCGTTATCTCTGTTTTAAATGGATGCCCCCTTACTCTGAGATTATGCCCTCTGGTCCTGGACTCACCCACAAGGGGAAACAACCCTTCAGCATCTACCCTGTCAAGCCCCCTAAGAATCTTATATGTTGCAATAAGGCTGCCTCTCATTTGTCTAAACTCCAGTGAGTACAGGCCGAACCTACTCCACCTCACCTCATAAGAAAATCCCTCCATACCAGGGATCAACCTAGTGAACTTTCTCTGGACTGTCTCCAATGCCAGTATATCTTTCCTTAGATAAGGAGACAAAAACTGTTCACAGTATTCTAGGTGTGCCTTGTATAGCTTTAACAAGACTTCCCTGTTTTTATACTCCATTCCCTTTGAAATAAAGGCTAACATTCTATTTGTCCTCACTATTACCAGCTGAATTTGTATGTTAGCTTTTTGTGATTCATGCATGAGGACCCCTAAATCCCTTTGTGCTGCAGCTTTCTGCAGTCTTTCTCCATTTAAATAAATTCAGCTCCTCTATTCTTCCTGCCAAAGTGCATAACCTCACATTTTCCCACATTATGTTCCATCTGCCAAGTTTTTGCCCACTCACTTAACCTATCGCCCTCTGTAGACTCTTTATGCCATCCTCACTACTTGCCTTCTCACACATTTTTGTATCATCCGCAAACTTGGCAGTAGTACATTCACTTCTCTCATCCAAGTTATTAATATATATTGTAAATAATTGTGGCCCCAGCACTGATCCCTGTGGCACTCCACTAGTTACAGGTTGCCAGGATGGAGTGTGGCTTGGTGGGGAACTTGCAGGTTGTGGTGTTCCCATGCATCTACTGCCTTTGTCCTTCTAGGTGTTATAGGTCCTGGGTTTGGAAGGTGCTGTCGAAGAAGCCTTGATGAGTTGCTGCAGTGCATCTTGTAGATGGTTCACATTTCTGCCACTGTGTATCAGTGATAGAAGAAGTGAATATTTTGAAGTTGGTGAATGGGGTGCCACTCAAATGGCTGCTTTGACCTGGTTGGTGCCGAGCTTCTTCAGTCCTATTGGAACTGCACTCATCCAGGTAAGTGGAGAGCATTCTATCATGTCTTATGCCTTGTAGATGGTGGACAGGCTCTGGGGAGGCAGGAAATTAGTTAATCACCTCGGAATTCCCAACTTTGCTCATTCATATCAAGAAAGGTAACCAACCTTCTGTCTGTTTACCCTGTGCTAGGGATATTGCCTTCTTTGAGCTTGAGCTCCATATCCATTCTCTCTACCCCATGGAGTGGTGTGTGACTGTGGAGAAGGCAGCTGTTGTTGCTGCTGGTTTTGCTCTTCTTCTTCCTGGTGCTTTTTGGTATCATTGGTATCACTGGTGCTGCTCCTCATTTTCCTCATCAGAAGCCCAAGAGCTGTAATAGCTGCTCCCCTCCCACAGTGAAGGTTGACAGGAAGGAAGTGCAGTTCAAGGTGAACAAAGTCCAAGGTAGCAGGCATTACTTCCAAACTGTTGGAAATCGCCTGTGAAATTGTATAAAGCAGAACAAGTCCTATATGCATATGCCTTTCACTCAGGCAAAGAGCCATCAATGGTGTGTCAGTACTTAAAGCTTTCCAGCCTGTCAATTTCACAGAGCAATCACTCCATTCTCTGTTCACGCCTAGTTAATACTGGTAAATTTCATACAGCTTGAGGAACCCTCATGCCAGCAGCTAATGCCAGAATGCTGGGTTAAAGTCACAATTAATTGCCTCTTAACATAATCAAATAACAGACCCACCATCACCAGGGGGTTTTCCAAAATGGCTCCAAATGCACGCCAGAGAAAGGCAGGTGTGAGCAGGTCATGTCAGATTTTGACACACTGGTATTTTTTTGATGATTTAACAACCCCTTCTGCACTCATCCTTTGCATGTTAAAATTCTGCCCAAAAGTACCTTGCAAGTAATATGAACAGTCATCACATGTTGATGCCCAGTGGAATAATGCCCCATTTCTTACTGATTCTCGTCATTCACTTTGAAGATTGCATGCGTTCATTTTTATCTTTCACATACAATTAGAGACCACGTTCTCCTTTAGATTTGAAAGTTTGAATTCACTTTAATAATCAAAATCTTACAGATTACCAATGAGAAATGGCACCCAACACATATAGCTTGTAGTACTGCACAGTAATACTAATTAAAAAGCATAATTTAGAATAATTGAACCGTAAGCACAATATACAATAGTCAATCATATACAAATTTACTTTCAAGAGTTCTTTGCAAACGTACAAGAACTAACAGAAGCATATTTATAAACCATGTTCTTTGTAACAAATGTAATTTTCATTTCCCTATCTGCAACCTATTCTAAAGGATTCTGTGTTCATATGAGCATCAAATCATTTGATTTGTGTTTCTTTGCATTTACCCGATCATCACTCTCTAATACCAGGACATTGATTTGAGGGTAACGAATCATACTGTCTCTTGTTCTCTTCCAGTTGATCCTTTCATCAGCACTGTTACTGGGGGAAACTTGATCCTTGGTAAAGGCCCCTTTTCTATCTCTTTTATCCTTCAGCATTTCATCTATATCTCCACTGAGGTTTGGGTTGTCCGCTCTGAATTTTTGCGCTGCCACCATCATGTCCTCTGCTTTTACTCTGGGTACTGGGACTGTGGGGATGCCAGCTATCATCATGGCAAGAGCAAGAATGCACATTTTGGGTGTTTCATTTTGCTTTATTCCTTCTGCCATAGCTCCATAAGCAGGCCGAGATGTGACAATCACTCGAGGGACAGATGAGAAATTTGCATCAGGAAATCCTGTTCTTTGTAATTGGTTGGTTTGTTGATAATGTTCAAGCTGATGTTGAATTATGTGAGATGAAGATCCTTCATTGTTTAGAATTACATTCTGTGATCTCCTGCTCAATGACATAGTAGGGTGGTTGAAAAAATTCTGATGGTGAAAATAATCTGCATGATTACCAAGAACAGTGTTTAATGAATATCCTTCATAAAAGCTTTGGGAATAAATCTCTGGATAATAATCTCCCCACTTCCACTGTTGTCCTGGATATTCCATACAGTCCTGTAGAGGAAAGTGATTCATTCGATATTGAGAATGTCAGTGCAGATGTATAAATGGTGCATGGATAGATAAAATGTTATTGTATTCTATCTCCACAGATCCTGGAGTTAGTTTTCCTGGTTGTTTCCTACAAACCAGTGCATTGAGACAGCAATAAAAATTATGACTTGGTGTCTTTAAGGATCAGAGCTTGGTCTGAATGACGTTTATTTCCAATGATCACCTGTAAGGAAATACAATTTTACAAAAAATGTAAGTATTTAGATAATTATTTTAATTAAAGTAATTAATCATTGTTGATTACAATCATTCTAATTAGTATTTCATACATTTTATTCAGTTTTATTGATTTATCAGCAGTCCATTAGTGTATGAAGTCAATAGTCATATTCCCTTGTGTGCTTTGTTATGTGTGAATTTTAACTTTCAAACATAAATTAATTTAATCATATCTACATAACAGGATAACACTCCAACTTTCGCTAGTAAGATGTCAGCTAAAAAACTACCGAACTTGAATCTGCTACAAGAACATAAGGCTATATATTCAAACTTCAATGTGGCATGGGCTTTGAGAACCACTTTTAATGCTATTTGATGTGTATGTCTTAGTAAGTAAAGCCATATGTTTCTATACAGTAATTGATGTTAGTCTTAAAGATTTTTTTTGCTTTGAACCTGAAAAATGCTAATTGTGCAAAATTCAGAAAGTAACAAAGAAACCTAAAATTACTTCATTTGTGGCAATCTAGGCTTTCACTCCAATCACTAAATGGCTAAATTTGTAAAATTCATTTTCAAATGGCTACTAACCCCGAAATGTTCTTTATTTGATTCTGCTTCACAACTGGAGCTCTTTTTCTCTGCAATATAATTTTGTACAGATCTAGTTTGATGGCACTCATCAATGATCTAGATGCAGGCATTGGGAAAACTGGCTGCAAATTAATGCAAGATGCAAAGATTTGTGTATTTTAACCTTGAATGAAGACAAATGACAAAAATCAGATCTAGGTGCCAAGGAGAAATGTGCCCATATGCGGCAAATGACACTTAATGTAGATACATGTCGTGTTAAGCATACTGTTGGGCTAACACCACACTTTTTGTGCCATATAAGATATTGAATTAAAGTCTGAATTAAATTTAGGGAGAAAGGGACCTAGCTGGTATAGAGCATGAGTTTCTATAGATTCAGACTAGCACTGGAAAACTTTAACAAAAAACAATTAGAGTATAAAGATGCAAATTAAGCAAAATACTGCAATGCTGGAAATCTGAAATTAAAACAAAAAATGCTGGAAATATTCAGCACTTTTGACAGCATCTGTGGAGAGTGAAACACAGTTAACATTTCAGATCATGGCCATTTATCAGATCCATGGAACTAGATTATGTTAACGTGTATAGGCTTTTTGTTTTAGATAGATTAGTGAGAACCAGAGGGCATGTCTACAAAGGACATAAACTTAGAATAAGCTCTTTAGTTTTTGGTATAAGTTTCCAGGTTGTATAGCGAGTGTGGATTTGTTACAAGCATTTGGAAGGGAGCTGGATAAGTTTCCTGCAGTGGCTTATATCACTGTGTATGAAAGATAGAGGGGATGTTGGATGAGGTGCATTGTGGTCACTGTAGTTTCCTGGAACTCATTTCCTTTCGGGGTTGGGAGAGAAATTTCCCTGAATTTCTTTCCCCTGGAAAAATGTGTTATTTTTTAGATTTGGGTTTATGCTTCCTATGGGCAATTAAATGGTTGATGGTGGGTAGGTGGCACTGAGGATCATGAAGCTCGGTTGCAATATGGAAGAGGCAGGCTAGATGGCCTTTTCCTGTGCATCCTTTTTGGATATTTGGTACAATATTCTTATTTTGCTTCTAGATTGATAGCGCATTTACACTTCCGTTTCTGCATTCAAAATTACAGTGTGCCTTGTACGTTTACTACATTTTACTTTGAAATAATGATCAAAGGTTTTATTTTGCTGTTGAATGGTTAAAGAGGGTTAAACAGAAGACTTCTGACTTTAAATTTGCTGTTCTGTTGGGCTTCTGCTATTGGTCAATTGGGAAGTGTGAACAAGTGCAACAGTTAATGTTACCAATTAGCAATGTTAGGTTAACCAGAGTCTCTGATTACCTCCAAAATTCCTGTTGATTTTGGTTAAGAAGAAAAAAGATGCAAATTTTTGGAAATCCGATACAATTCCTAGCTTGCCTTCTTCTAGAACGTTCCGGACAACCATAGGAGATGGAGTTCAGCTTCGTTTACCTTCTCCCAAACAATTCTTCCAGGTGATAAAGCCATTTGTCTGCACTTCCTGCAATCTACTAAACAGTATTCATCATTCTTGGTTTTGTCTCTAAATGCATGTTAGGTGACCACTTTTCTGAACACCTCCATTCTATGTACAATATTAGCCTGACCTCCCTCTGCCCTGTCACTATAACTCACTGTCCCATACCCACTCTGGCTTCTCTATTTTTGTCCTCCTTCTAACCAGGGTCAGTGTAAATTTCAGAAACAATACTTCATCATTCTTCTGGATCTCTGCATTCATCTGGTCTGAAAGGTCACTGACCTGAAATGTTCACTGCCAGGATCGCCCAGTCCTGCCAAAAGTCAATGTTGATCTAAAATGTTAACTCTGTTTCCCTTTATTACACCTTTGTTAATCAGTTACTTTCAGACCTTAGCTATATCTCCCATTTTCATCTACAGCAGGGGTTGTTGATGATGATGTCAGTGAATTTGCCAGCATTGAGAAAGAAGAGGGGAGAGATTGAGTGCAAATGTTTTTCATAAGTTAAATGCTGGCTTTGCTATCACTTTGGGCTAAGGGTACACACTCAAATCTGTGACCATCTTTACAGATGCTGACCGATCTACATATTCCAGCATAATGTGTCTAATAACAAATCCATTGTCAATAAAAGTTTCTGCCATTGGCCATGCATGCTAATGGTGGTCTCTAACCCTAATCACTTAGCACTACTCGTAAATCTCGCTGCCATTCACGTAGTGTAGGGACAGCTGCATTGCCACTAGTCTTTCAATGAGGCTTCAAATATATTGCTTGCCTTGATATAAGGAATAGCATCCTATCAAAGGAGAGCTGAAAGTACAATCTGGAAGATAAAATTATTATCCTCTACTCAAAGGGTTCATTAAATTATATACCATGATCTCAGTTGCTCTTTAATATGATTTTTCAACTGCAAGATAATTCCCTTTATTACACCTTTGTTATTCAGAAGCAGTAATACTGATGACATAATAACAGTCTGTGAAGTTTGATTTTGGTACATCTTGAGTATCCTATCCATAACTGTTAGAAATGTCTCATATTATTTATGAGTTAATCAACTGAACATCAATTAACTCAAAAGCTTGTTACTCACCTCCAATTATCCATTGTGTATTATCCTAAGATTGGTGTAACAGAGTTTTATAATGGACTTGCCAACATTATGCGCTCTGCTCCATCTCCACACAGTTAAGTGGAGATATCAGTGGAAATGTAAATTGTTATCTCCACTGATGTGACATCACAGTGCAAAGTGACATCACCAGGCAATTTCCTGTCACTTTTGGCTGATAACATAAAAAGGTGCAATAGATAAAAAAATATCATGGCTAGCAGTGAAAAATGGCACATACCTTCTTACTTACGAGGCATGACATAAATTATGATTTGTTTTCATAGGTTCTAAGTGAGATTTGGCAGCCCAGCCAAAAGTCCATTGACTTTTGGCAGGACCGGACAAGGCCAGTGGGGCGAGAAAATCCCACCCAACATTTCAGGTCAGTAGCCTTTCATTAGGATCTTTCATTGTTTATCAAAAATGTTAAGTCTGTTTCCATCTCCACAGAAGCTGCCAGACACAAGAACACATGATTCATATGTATGAGGGGAGAACTGGTAAAGGTTGCTTGGGCAAATAGACAAAAAGATATGGTGGTAAATAAACAGTGGGAAATGTTTAAAAAAATAATTCAAAATGTTGAACAAGTATACATTCCATTATGAAAAATAACTCAGCAAGAAAGATCCATCTGTGGCTTACTCAGCAAGTTAAGAATAGTTTTTGATTAAAAGAAGAGGCTTATAATTTTGCAAGGAATGGTAACAAGTCTGAAGACTGGGAACGTTTAAGTATCAGTAAAGGGCCACCAAAAAGAGATAGGAGCAATTGGCTTTATTTAAGTTTAAGATTCTTGTTTGTGATTGAAGTATGCCATTTTCAAAATTAACATGGGATTCAATTAACATATGATCACTAGCTCCCAGTGGATCTTTAACTATGAGATTAATAATTAACCCTGCCTCATTACACAAAACTAGATCTAAATTAACTTTATCCTGAGTTGATTCCACAACATATTGCTCCAGGAAACTCATGAAAACATTCTACAAACTCATCTTCCAGACTACCCTTGTCAATTTGATTGATTCAGCCTATAAAATTAAAGTCCTTCACAATTATTACATTGCCTTTGTTACATGCGCTAATAATTTATTGTTTAATGCTCTTTCCAATGGTATACTTACTATTCCATAGATTAAAGGAAACGATCAAAGGATTTTATGACATCTTCAAATATGATTCATGAAAACCTTGTCTGACTATCATATCATCAACAATTGCAGCAGTTGAGTACAATAATTCATTAACTTGCTCAGCCTCTGATTTATTATTTAATCCTAATGCAATTCTGTATCTTAACAATCTCCTCGTCCATAGTGCCCAATTCTGTGTCGGGTGTGGCCCTTCCATCTGTCCAAATCATTCTGGCAAACTACATTTGGAATGCATCGCTGTTTTCAGCTCACAAGAGGCTTTCCATAATTTTTTTTAAATTATGCTGCAGTAATCAAGTTTTCTCACACTGATTCGGGGTTTTTTGGATACACTCTGTGGTCATTTCAAATCTCCTCTGAATCTCAGGAACAATTGTTAAAATGGTTATTAAGGCCAGTTAGTTACTTTGTTGTCACTGGAGGATCAAATTTAGTAGCCCCTTCTTTTTCTTCTACCTTATTTATTCACCATGTGGTCGCCAAGTGTTATGCCATCGACTCAACACCCATGGCATGTTTCAAGCTGCACACTTAAAAAGTAACTCTCGCCCAGTGCTGCCTGGTTACTGCGTCTTGTTTAGAAACCTTTTGAAGCATTTTTTAAAGTTTGCTCAACCTTCCTCAATCATTGCTAGGTTCTTTGACTTTGCTTTTTGATTGAGATTTTCAATGGACCTGCTATGGTAGAGTCCTTCTTGAGCTGATTTCCTTTCTGCCTCTCAGCCTGCATGTCTGCGATGGAGGTTGTGTGGTGATTTCAAACCGTTTCATTGAAGTCTTCCATTTTGACACATTTTCTTTCAGATTAAACTGCAGATTTTAATTTTTGGAGATTTTGGGGTCCTTCACCTGCTGCCACCATGTAATATGTTGTAGTGGTTGTCTAAGGAAGAAGTTCAGAGGCATTGAGTCTGAACAATTACTACTTATTGTAGAAAATAACTATATACAGATATACAAGATAGGAGCTTCTTCAGTCCAAGCCATGAGCTTTCTCCATTCAGCCTACTACCAGACTACCACTAGTCATGTGATTCCCTTTATATCATCATGTGGGTGGTGCTGCTTTCCCAGTCCCACATTAACCCTTTCAGTCCTGAACACCCTAATACTACATTTATAAGAATAGCTCTCTGGTCTTGAACCAGCCATGCAAACATGTTTCCATTGCATGGTGGTATGGTAGACTCTCTTAAAATAAAAGAATCCTGCCAGCTGCCTGGATTGCAAGATAGTTCTCATCTCATTCTGCTTATATACTCCTGTTGAAATGGTTTACAGTATTATTTAGTTTGTAGAAGGAGAAACCTAAGGTTACATAGGTACAGTTAATTCCACAAGAAAAATCCTACTATTGCAAAAGTAGACAACCTACTCATGTTGAAAGCCTAAGTCCATTGGAACAGTTAAGGATTGAGCTGCACACACAATGGCCCTGAATAACAGCGAGGTGAACAGTGCTATATATGCACAAATATATATGCACAAATTTGTATATATATTTATATATATATATATACTATATATGCACAAATCGCATAATAAGTTCAAGCAAAGGGGAAATACATAGTTAAACACAGAACGCCAAAAGATGCACTCTAAGAATCATCACTCCAGCAACAGGGTCACAAATACAGGATCTTACTGTCTGGTTCACCATTCAAATGTTTCGAACTGCATGAAGTTCCTACATTCACACAATAAGCACAAATATTAAATTGTATGCTGTATGAAATCTTTTGCCAAGTCCATCAGGAAGGATGTGACCATAAGAGGGGTGGCAATCCCAGGCAGCAGAGGCTTGCAGGTCAAAATCTCCCTGTCCGTGGACAGCTTTGCCATCTTCTGCTCAGACCCCCAGTTACCAGACTAATGAGCATCTGTGACTAATTCAAACTGGCCTCAGAACCCAAAATCAGTTGCAGCAAGAGTGAGACCATATTCTTTGGGAACTGGGCCAATGGATCCTTTGTTCCCTTCACCATTTGGTCAGACTACCTGAAGGTGCTGTGCATATGATTCAGAGAAACGGGGGCATGCGCCAAAAAACTGGGAGAAGTATATTTACAATGTAAAGCAGAAACTGGGCACATGAGACCACGCTCTTCATTGCAGCTAAGAATCTTGTCATCAGGTGTGAGCTTCCCTCTGTGTTGCTATACGTGGTGAAGATCTGGCCCAAACTTTGCTCCTGCGCTATGGTGATCAGCCGAGCTATCTTTCACTTTAACTGGAGATTGAAAATGGGCTATATCCAGAGGGATACAATAAACAAACCTCTAGATAAAGTGGGGGCAAGCATACCCAATGATATCCTCATCTTGATGGCCACTTTTGTGTGTGGCTGCATCAAACTGTACAACAGACCCATGGTACATCACACCAAAGGTCACAGCACTGATCACCCCATTCAGTTGGACTCTGTATACCACCTGACCCTCGTGGAAAGGTTTGTGCAGAGAAACACCTTTGATCATAAGTCAATAAGGCAGTGGTCTGCATATCCTAAAGGCCCTGCAGGGAAATGGTATGGTGGATCCTGTCATACAGTTCTCTGAGCTGACTGTCAAAGTCAGTTAGCAGAATGCCTCATTGCCAGAACTTTTAAACAAACACCAAGACATAGCTTGGCTGGAAGTAAGATAGGCCCTGTCCCTGTCAGGTCCTTCATGAAGACCTGAAGTCCCACACCACTAATGCTGTCCTCGAGATGACTGCAGTGAGAAAGAGACTGTCACCCAATTCCTAGAACATGAAAGAGACTGCCACCCACCTTCTTCTAGAACATGAAACAGACTGCCACCCACCTCCTTCTAGGGCAAGCCTTTGCAAAGAAAGTTTGTAAACAGATGCCGTGGTTTTTGTCAAGGTTCATCCTGAGCAGATCTGTAATGCATGACACAGTGCTCTACGGGCTGTTGCCAGGGAATCACACCGAGACAAATATCAACTCGAAAGCCATCAATTCGGTGAAATACACTCTTTGGTCTGCCCAAAGCTTGGTCTTCCAGTGCAAAAAGATGTCCATGACTGAATATTGCAGCCTAGTTCATTCCAACATCCAGGATTGCAGGGTCAGGGACCGACTAAAGCTTGGGACAGCTGCCACAAAGCCAAAGGGAAAGTCCATAGTCTAAGGCCATCCAGCCTTAGTACACAGAAGGTCTAGAACCCATGGAAAAGCCCTCAGGTTGTATGCACCCGCGAATGTTTGACATGAAATGTATATTGTAAGTATAACCTGTAATTGTAAGTGTAAAGAGGCACCTCAGAGAACCACATAATATATTGAAAGAAACTGAGCTGTATTACACTATATGTAATGTCAGATGTGAACTATTGTGCAATGTACTTCTACAAATTTCATGAAAAGAGTATATTTTTAAAAAACAATGAGTACTAAGTAATTGTCTTCGTTAACGAAGAGGATGCTGTCAATGTCACAAAAAGGATGTATCACAGAATTATAGAATGGTTACAGAACAGAAGGAGGTCATTCAGTCTATTGTGCCAGTGACAGGAACAGTTTTTCCCTGTCTAATCTGTCTAAACCAGTCATTATTTTGAACATCTGTATCAAATCTCCTTTCAACCCTTCTCTTCTCTAAATAGAACAACTCCAGCTTCTCCAATCTATCCTTGTAACTGAAGTTTCTTTTGCCTGGAACCATTCTTGTAAATCTTTTCTGCGCCCTCTTCAATGCCTTCAGGCCATTTCTAAATTATGGTACCCAGAATTGGAAATAGTATTCCAGTTGAGGCAAAATGAAGTTTTATTTACCCTGTCTAAACCATTCATGATTCTAAACACCCCTAACAAATCTCCTCTTAGTCTTGTCTGCTCCAAGCTTCTCCAGTCTATATGCACAACTGTAACCCCTCATCCCAGGAACCATTTTAGTAAATCTTTTCTGCATCCTCTCCATAACCTTCTAATACTCTTTAGATATGGGGTTTGTGCCAGAGGGGTGGAGAACTATAAATGTTAAACCCTAGTTCAAAAAAGGGCATCAGGATAAACCCAGCAACTACAGGCCAGTCAGTTTGACTTTAATGGTGGGAAAGCTTTTAGAAATGATAATCCAGGACAAAATTAACAGCAAACTTGGACAAGTGCAGATTAATTAATGAAAACTGAAATTGATTTATTAAAGGCAAAGCATGTTTAACCGACTTAATTGAGTTTTTTGATGAGATAACAGGGAACGTCAATGAAGGCAATGTGGCTGATGCAGTGTATATGAACTTCCAAAAGGCACCCCACAAAACAGATTTATCAGCAAAGTTATGGAATCATAGTATATCCTCAAGGCCATCCATTCCAGAGCATCCATGCTAGCTCCCTGCAAAAGTTGCTCAGCCAGCCCCATTCCTTCATTCCTCTTGCAGCCCCACAAATCTCCTCTCTTCAGATAATAATCCAATTCCCTCCAGGGAGCCACTGGTGAATCCGCCTTCCCCACACTCCCAGTCAGTGCATGCCAGATCCCAACCGCCTTCCTCACAAAAAAGTCTCTCCTCATGTTGCCTTTGCCTCCGCTGCCAATCATCCTAAATTGGCATCCCCTAAAGCTCAACCTTTCCACCAATGGGAATAGTGTCTCCCCATCTACTCTGTCCAGGGTTGATCCCATGGAATAACATAACATAACCAGTGGCAACATGGATGCAAAGTTGGCCGAGTGACAGGAAAAATAGAGCAGTGGTGAGTGTTTGTTTTTCTGACTTGAGGAAGGTACAGAGAGGGGAATCCCAAGGGTCTGTATTAGGACCAATGATTTTCTAAATATACATTAATGACCTAGCTTTAGCTGTATAGGATACAATTTCAAAATCTGCAGTTGACATAAGTTTGGAAGTGTTATGAACTGTGAGGGCAATAGTAATGGACTTCAGGAGGACATAGACAATAAAGAAATTGGGTAGGATAAAAATTGATTAAAAGTAGATAGGAGAAAGAGTGGCAGCGTTCAACCAGTCTGGATGGGATGCCTCCTAGCTTGCTAAGGCAAAAAGGGTGGCAATTGTGTTGGTTCGGACCACAATCACCCAAAATTTCTTAGAAATGGGAGTGGTGCCACAGGACTGGAATATTGCAAATGTTACACGCCTGTTTGGAGAGGGATGAACCTAGCAAGCCAGTCAGCCTAATGTCAGTGGTGGGGAAAATTTAGAGACATTAATCCAGGACAAAATGAATTTGCACTTGGGAAAATATCGTTCAATAAATGATTGCAAAAATGGATTTGGTGAAGGCATTTTATATTTGACTAACCTGATTGAGTTATTTGATAAAGACAAGTTGAGAATGCTGTTGAAATGCATACAGGATCAAACAACAAAAGTTTTGCTAAACCTTTATAAAATACTGGCAAAACCAGAGCTGGAGTCTCGTGGACAATTCTGGGCACTACACTTTAGGGAGGATATGAAGATCTTGGAGAGATGAGATTTACTAGAAGTGAACCAAAGATGAAAGGCTTCAGTTATGTGGAGAGACTGGTGGAACTAAGTTGTTCTCCTTTGAGCAGAGGAGATTAAAGGGAATTTTGAAGGAGGTGTTCAAAATCACCCAGGTTTTCAATAGTACAAACAATGAGAAATTGCTTCAAGTGGAACAACATCTATAACCAAGGGACAGTGATTCCAGGTAACTGGCAAAAGGCAACTTGAAGATAAATAATTTATGCATGAGTTGTTAGAATTTGGAAAGCTCTACCTGAAAGGGTAGTTGGAATAAAATGTAATATTAATTTTCAGAAGGAAATCAGGTAAATACTTAAAAGGTAAAACTTTGCAGGGTTATGAGAAAAGAGCAATAAGCTGGGCTAATTCAATAACTCATTCAGAGCAGACACAGGCATGATGGGCCTAGTGGCCTCCTTCTGTACTCAATGATTCTATGAACTTCAATTTCAACTTCATTTGGTCTTTGAGCTGCAAATTGCTGCACTGAATTTAGGCCATCGCTTTTTTTTTTATTTGTACATTGCAATGTATTGCACACTGTCAAACCCATCACTTTTGATGCCACTCAAAAGATGTTTTTTTTATTCATTCATGGGATTTGGGCTTTGCTGGCTGGGCCAGCATTCATTGCCCATCCCGAACTGCCCTTGAGAAGGTGGTGGTGAGCTGCCTTCTTGAACCCTTACAGTCCATGTGGCATAGATACATCTGCAGTGCTGTTAGGGAGGGAGTTCCAGGATTTTGACCCAGTGACAGTGAAGTAATAGTGATATGTTTCCAAGCCAGGATGATGAGTGGCTTGGAGGGGAACTTCCAGGTGGTGTTCCCATCTATCTGCTGCCCTTGTCCTTCTAGATGGTAGTGGTCATGGGTTTGGAAGGTGTTGTCTAAGGAGCCTTGCTGAATTTCTGCAGTGCGTCTTGTAGATGGTATGCACTGCTGCTACTGTACATCAGTGATGGAGGGAGTGTATGGATATAGTGCCAATCAAGCAGGCTGCTTTGTCCTGAATGATGTCAATCTTCTTGAGTGTTGTTGGGACTGCACTCATCCAGGCCATTGGAGAGTATTTCAGCACACTCCTGACTTGTGCCTTGTAGATGGTGGACAGGCTTTGGGGAATGAAGAGGTGAGTTACTTGCCACAGGATTCCTAACCTCTGACCTGCTCTTGTAGCCACAGTATTTACATGGCTAGTCCAGTTCAGTTTCTGGTCAATGGTAACCCTCAGGATGTTAATAGTGGGGATTCTGCAATGGTAATGCTTTTGAATGTTAAGTAGTGATGGGTAGATTCTCTCTTGTTGGAGATGGTCATTGCCTGGCACTTGAGTGGCACGAATGTTTTGCACAGGGTGAGTTGTCCATTGTCAATCAATCTCGTGCGGTCTTTAGGATTTTCAAGGAAAGTTGAACGAAATTGTACCTGAAGGACTCCGTGAGCGATTGGTTAAATGTTTCTTAATTTAACAAAGTGTTCAGAGTCAGGACTGGTAGAAATCTTTATCCTGAGATAAATCAGACACAATCACTTCTCATTTTAAGCTGATGAGTTCCTAAATAGCGAGAATTACAGGTGAGGTCCGACACTGATCGATTTTAGATGTTTGGGAGTAAGATGGAGAGATTTCGTCTGAGCAATGTTAACCTGCAACAATGGCTTGAGTTGGGATCGGCTCTTGGCTCCAGGGCCAGCGCTGTACAACAAGCAAAGTCATTGATCCCCAGAGGAACTTCGGTTGTTGAATAATTGTTGGGAAAAGCCTTATATTAATGCGTGAGCTTTCCTAAGACATTAGCTTGAAACTAAATTTCGCTATTAACATTTTAACGGAATGGCCGAAGAAATTGTGAGTGTTGTGTAATTTGACGATTTTAAACCTGTTATTTCTGTAATACCCTCTTCTGTAATACCACCAAATATTGGTGAACCGGCGTACATTACTCACCAAATCAAAAACGATAATAATTAACTATAGGTGAACAAAGGAGCACTTACAAATTAAGATTATTGATGAGATTTAGAACCTGAGAGGGTTGTCTTTTTAAAAACAATATTTTCTAAAGCAGTCAGAAGTACGTCAAACCTAAGTCAATCGTAAAAAGAACTTCAAGTAAAAAGTAGCAATGATGTGCTTTTAAGCATTGTCAACCCCCGTTATTAGTATTACGCAACATTTCATTTAATACACTTCAATACGAATGCAAACGCAATGTTAAATGTTAAAATAATTTATTGCAATGAGTAACTATAATTCTATTAATCATATATACTGCCCAGTATAAATGTAATGTTTACATTGAAGAAAAACTGCACTGTTTATGTTTTACCTTTGAAGATGTCCATACATGTCCCAATATTTTTAGATCACCTTCCAAACATATCTATCATTCATCAAGTTTGTAACTGACCTGAACACACAAAATGAGATGTTTTCATGGAAACAATCAACCAATATTCTATGAATGTCATAATAGGCAGGGTCCTGAAACATTCTATTAAAAAGAATTCTAACATAATTCTAGAGTGCAAATTTAGCTGATTTCATGGCACTGTAATCATTATTGGTTTTGTGAAATTCACTGCAGTGAACAGTTAACAGTATAACTAAATGTTTAGTAACAAATAATTTAATAACATACCAAGTCAAATTCTTAACTTTCAACAACATAGCACCTTTGATGGGACAAAGTCAGGTCAAAAAACAATGAGTCCAAATCATGGAGGAAGGGGGTATTGGTATGAGCGACCAAATGATTGGTCAAAGAAATGGGCTTTAAGAAGGGCAGGGATGTGAAGGAATTTAAGGAGAGATTTTCATAATTTGGGGCTTAGGGAGCTAAAGACATGGCTGCCAATAGTGAGGCAAAAGGAAAGGAAGGTGATTAAGAGGCTAGAATCAGAAGAATGAAGAATTTGGGTGGGAGAATGCTATTAACTTGGAGTGGGCTTTGAGGTAGGAACAAAAAATACCATGAATGGATTTTCTTTAAAAGTGGAATGGGAAGCCAAGGTGAGTCAGGAAGGGCAGGGATGATGGGTGACTAAGACTTGAAAGAAAAATGAGCTTGTACTTATATAATGCATTTTATGATTGCAGGGTGTGCCAGGATATTTTGCAGTCAATGCAATATTGTTAAATTATAATCTGAGTTGTAAGGAAATATGGCAACCAGTTTGCACACAGCATTTCGAACAAAAGCACTGAGATGTATGAGTGATGTTGCCTGAGGAATGAACACCCCTGCTTTTTTACATCCACTTGAGAAGCCAAACTGGTCTCAATTTGATGGTCTAATTTCTAAGAGGTGGCACTTCCACAAGTGCTGTACTCTCTCAGTACTCCACTTAACTGTCAGTCTGGATTATATACTCAAGTCTCTGGAGTGGAACTTGAACTCACAGCCTTTTGACTCAAGGTCAAAAGCCTAGGCCAATGGGGCAGGTTAGGATATCGGCAACTAAGTTTTGGATGATCCGAACTTTACAGAAGGTGGAACAGGAGAGCTTTGAAGTAATCAAGCTTGGAGTTAGCACAGGTATGTCTGAGGGTTTCAGTAACAGAACATGCTGAATTAGGCATGGAGGAGGCAATATTCCTGAGTAGAAGTAATGGTCTTTGAGATAGATAACTCACCTAATTGGAAGCTCAGCTCAAAGTTGAACAGAATGCCAAAGTTGCAGACAGTCTTGTACAGCCTGAGATGATGACCAGAGTCGTGAGTGGAATAATGATAATAGTGAGAGCTGATGATGATGGCTTCACTCCTCTCAATATTTAGCTAGAGTAATTTGGGGTTTATCCAAGACTGAATATCAGACAAACAGCCTGACAAAACAGAGGCACATTATCACTCCCAAGTCCATGGAAGGCTCAACAGAGATGATGGAGTTGTCAGAATACATGTGACAGTTTGGTGGTGGATAAAGTTACCGAGGTATAGCATGTAGATAAGGAAGGGGCCAAAGAAAGATCCTTAGCAGAGTCTGGTGCAGTAGTGAAAGGAAAACCATTGCTAGAGTTGCTCTGGCCATGATCAGATTAGAAAGAGTGGAACCATGCTGGCTGGTCAATGGAAGCCACTCAAGCAGGATGATATGGTCAAATATGTCAAAGTTTGCTTATTTGGTGACTTGGGATAGTGCTTTATAACCACAGAGGAAGTCATTTGTACCACTGATTACTGCCAGTTTAGTGCTGTGGCAGGATCAGAAATCTAATTGTAAAGTTCCAAAACAGAAATGTACGGTAGAAAAATGGGCAAAGATGTGTGAGGAACCACGTTCAATTACTTTGTAAATGAAAGGAAGATTGAAGCTAGTAACAACATATATTAGTGGAGATTTGAAAGGGGTGGAGACCATGTCTGAGGAGACAGAACCATTTTATAATCTTAGTCAACATGAAGATAACTTAAATGGTAGGGAGGAGTTTAGTGGGATTAGAGTTAATGTTGTGGAAGATGAGACGAGATGAGAGCCTGGAGGAAGACAAGAGAGAAACTAAGGATCATTTGGGGAAAAGGACCTAAAAACATATTATGATAGAATTGATGTCAGCATAGCTTATTTTACCTTCATGTTTCACTGTGGGCCAAAGGTACATCGAATCTGATTCATTTGATTACTCTAACTCTAGGCTACTGATAGGTTTAGATAAAGTAGGCAAAGAAAAGCTGTTTCTATTAACTAAAAGTACAAGGAGACACAGGGCACACAAATACAAGGTTTGGGGCAAGAGATGCAGGGGGGGATGCAAAAAAGAATATTTTTATGCAGAGAGATAACAACCTCGAACTCGCTGCCTACTAAGGTGGAGATGGTAAATGATTTCAAAAGAAAATAGGATGGGCACTTGAAGGAAATAAACTTGAGGGCTACGGGGGAACAATGGGGGCTGGGATTAATTGGATTGCTCCATAGACAGCCGGCATGGATTCAATGAGCCGATTGGCCTCCTTCTGTGTCATAATGATTCCATGACTCTAACTCTCCCAGATTGCATCCACCTGCAGTGTAGATTCAGTACACTTTGTGGGGTTAACATACGCTTTCAATGTTATACTTGCCTCCTTATCTTAAATATCTCGATCAATGAGTTGACTTAATGATTTTAATGTATTATATTAGTCATTTTCATCACAGAGGTCTAAAACAAACATGTGTGATCTCACGCTTACCTAAATCTGTACCGTAAGGAAATGCACTTAACCCTTGTTCCGACGTACCCACCCTTTTCAGAAAGTTAGGAACGATAGTATGGCATCAACAAAAAATGTGGAAAATTTTCAGGGACAGGACTCCAATTCGGCTCAGAATCTTAAGAAAAGTGAGAAATTCTCGCTTTGCTTAAACGTGGCAGGCATTGATCCTCGGAGTGTGAAAGTGACCATAACCGGCAGAAAGTTGGAGATCAGCGGCCAGCATGTACGGAAGTTTAAGCAGGGAGAGCTGGGTATCAGCAGGTACAACTACTGTGGGTTTTCTAATGAACTTCGCCTCCCTCCAAACCTGGATTTAAACACTCTTGCCGCTACTATTACCGATGATGTAATGATCACCATCGAAGCTTACCATTACGATATAGGGATCTTGGTGGAAGTGCAAGATAAGGATGACGATTTCTTCCACCCAAGAATACTTCCTATTGTTTACAAATATACCACCGCCTCTAATCCCTTAACGGAGGAGAGCAAGAACAAAGAGCGTAGTTTCTGGACGCCTTGCCTTTTCCCGATACCCGGAACCCGTTGTGACTCGAAGAGTGCACTTGTCAACGTCTGCCATCACCCATTGCCCGGGAGTCTTTGCAGCTACTCCCCAAGTAACATCAGCTTTCCCAGGTCAGACCGTGAGTGACAGCCAGGCTTCTTCTTGCCAGGAAGGTGGGAAGCAAGCGAAAATTCCACCCTTAAATTGAAACTTGTCTTCGGCGGGATGCAAGGGAAACAAAGCTGACCGAAGTATTGTGACGATCGTTGCACAACAACAGAATATGTTTACGTTAATTTCCAACTGGAAGATCAATTAACATTGCAGTCGGTGCAAAAGGGGACCATTTTATGCATCTAACGACTCTGTTTTCTTTTGTTAAATCAGAGATGTTCATTTCGTGCTACTTTGGAGCTGATGGCGCCTATTGTCCATTTCGCAGCTATAAAGTTCATCCTTATACTTGGCTGTAGTTGGCTGTGTTTATTTACTTACATCTTGTGGACTGTTGAAACCTGTGACTATTTGGAGGTTTGCTATGTTAGTGGTAATGCCTGAATGTTAGGAAGTGACATTTGTGGAGCCATTGCCGTATAAGCTGGGCAGTCAGTAGCAGGGCACAGAAAAATATCCCAGTTGTAAGTCAGATATATTCAGAATTTGGGAGCATTACTTTCTTGATGTGAGTGATGATCTGTTGCTCACCATTCCCGTCAGTCATTTGTGGCCTTAAATTAATCCACCACACTGTGTAAAGTAAAGGAATCAATTTTCAAGAGTAAACTTAAGCATTATCTATTTAACATCAATTTAGAAAACAGTCAACTTGGGTTCAGAAGATGAAGCTCCTGGAAAACTCAGTAGATAATGGATAGTAAACTGTTATCAAAGTCGTGATGTATTCAATATATTTTCAGTGAAGTGGGGTCACTTCTTATTTGCTGTAGAAAAGAAATGATGGAGGATTACTGTATCATCAGACTGACCTGCTGAACTTTCACCTTCTCTATTGCTCAGAAATTATAAGTAACCATTTAATTAAGGAACCAAAAGTAAGATTGCTGCATTCATTGGAAGTCACAATGCTGCTTTAAATTTAGCAGTTTAACAGGTGTCAGCAGACTTACTTGCTCAAGCCCCTAATTTGCTACTTTTATGAAGTATTCCCTTGAATGAGATGTAATTGTGGTTGGTGATAGGGTGATTCTTCCACAGCATTAAAGATCTAGTGACCCTTGCTTCTAGGAAGCTGCTGTACCAGAGGAACCCCAAGTTGTTGAGCTGAGGGGCAATGAGTGCCACACCTCTGCATCAGCAATGACTACCTCCTCACATTCTGCTCCCAGTAGATCCTATTTGCTTATGCTCCCTGTTCCATCCAGTACACTTTTTCTGGCTCACTAATTTCCCTGGGATGAATATCTCTGGGCAGGTATTTGCAAGAATGAGACCAAGCAGAGGTGCATGAATTGGAGGGTTGGCAAGGCAATGCACTGCAACCTGGTTCTACTTTCTCAGGAACACCTAGAGAAAATAGTGCATTTCCAATCAGTTATGGAAGAGCACAGTGCATGTCATGTTCAGGAGAAGTGAAATTAGGGTTTTGTCATTTAATTGGCTAACAGTTATTGCAAAGTACTGTAAGAGAGAAAAGGAGAGATCCAAAAATTCATAATGAACCTATGGTAAACAGCATTTTCCTCCTTCCCTGCCTCCAATGCCCTGTTGCCTCTCACCACAATTCATAGGACATCTTCTATATGAGAAATAAGCATCACTTGTCACACTTTTCTCAAATTATGAGCTGCTTAGTATGGTGTGGATTGGCATCTCATTGGTATGGATGAGATTTGATTTGTATGGCATGCCATTAAAGCATGCAGCTTATCATGGCTTTTCATACAAATATATGCACAAAGCATATGGGATTCCAAATTCCATCCTGTACATTAATAGTAAATAATTCAAGTATTTCAGTTCTATGTGAAGGGAAGTTACTAGAACTGGCATACACTCTTAATATGGCTGCTTCCATTTAGCTTTCTTGGTCAATTAAAGATGCCTGACTTTATTCAAAACTGAATGGGTATATCTGGTATGGAGTTGGCAATGATTGCCAATCCACTTCATTCCACTGTCCCTAAGCAACTTTCCATGGGTGCCCACCAGATCTGCTAAAACCCATTCAGTGCACTTAGATTATTTAAGAGAGGTAGACACCAGAAAGCATGATGAAACTTATCGGATAGGCATGATGTACACTCTTCCCAAATTCCATTCAGGATTTTACCAAAGAGGAAAATCTGGTATCTTATACTTATTCCCAATTCAAACTTTATTCTCCAAGATATCAAAGGTACAGTAGCATATATTACATGACTAGTAATCCAGAAGCCTTGATACTGATCTAGAGACATGAGTTTAATTCCCACTATGGGAGTTGTGGAATTTAATTTCAGTTAATTACATTTTTAAAAACTGAAATAAAACACTGGTATTAGTACAGGCAATATGGATCATGTTAGAAATCTGCAAGAAATCCAGACCTGACGCTAATTTGTTGCAACAAATTGTTTATTGTCACACAGCAGGGTTCAATACATTACACATCTAGGCAGTAATTTACAGTTCCAAACAAGATTGTATATAACCCTTTCAGTCACTGGACAGAGTGGCATGTGCCATTCCCGTCCCTTCTTTTCTCTTCCTTCTTTATCTTAATTTGTTGCCAAGATAGATATTTGTTTGTCCACTCAATAACATCATTCTCTCTCCACTGTCTTCTAACTCTACTGTTCATCTAAAATCCCCTCCTTTATTTATCTTTTCCTTCACTGTATGACCTAATTGATCTAATTATTCTCTTCCACAGAGGGTCCGTCATCCTGCTGAACCCTAATGCACATATGATTTTTCCCATTTTCCTTTTTCCCCATTTAACATCTTGGAGAGCTATTCTGTTTTTCTGCGCTCTTCATACTTCATGACCCTAATCTGTTCAGTTCAATTGATTGATGGCCTATTTTAACAAATTGTTACACACAATAACAATTGCTACTTCAGCTTGAAAGTTTTAGCCAGCCATTGATCATAAGTACTTCTCCAAAAATCACCATCTGTTAAGTGGAGTTTTAATGGCCCTTTGTGCAGACAGGGTCTTATCTTGACAACAGTACGTCAGTAAAACAATCAGTAAAACAATTATTGGTAAATTAATCCATAACACATAAAGACAAGGCTGAAGTATTTGCAACCATCTTCAGGCAGAAGTGCTGAGTGAATTTTGGCATTCTCCTGAGGTCTCCAGCATTACCAATGCCAGTTTTCAGCCAATTCAATTCACTCCACGTGATATTAAGAAATGACTGAAGTCATTGGATACTGCAAAGGTGATGGGCCTGACAATGTTCTAGCAGTAATACTAAAGACTTGTGCTCCAGAACTAGACACGCCCCTAGCCTAGCTGTTCCAGTCCAGCTACAGCACTGGCATCATCCCAGCAATGTGGAAAATTGCCCAGGTGTGTCCTGTTCACAAAAAGCAGGATAGATCCAACCCAGCCAATTACCACCTCATCAGACTACTCTCAATAATCAGCAAAGTGATGGAAAGTGTTGTCACTAGTATTATCAAGTGGCAATTACACAGCAATAACCTGCTTACTGACACTCAGTTTGGTTTCTTCCAGGGCCACTCAACTCCTGACCTCATTACAGCCTTGGTACAAACATGGAAAAAAGAACTGAACTGAAGAGATGAGGTAACAGTGTCTGTTCTTGACATCAAGGCAACATTTGACTGAGTGTGGCATCAAGGAGTCCTAACAAAACTGAAGTCAAGGGGAAAACTCTCCACTGGTTGGAGGCATTCCTGACCTAAGTGAAGATGGTTGTGGTTGTTTAAAGTCAATCATCTCAGTCCCAGGACATCACTGCACAATTTCTTCATGGTAGGCCCAACCGTCTTCAGCCACTTCATCAATGACATTTGCTCCATCATAAGATCAGAATGGTGATACGCACTGATGATTGCACAATGTTTAGTACCTTGCGTCAGTCCTCAGATACTGAAGTAATCTGTGTCCATGTGCAGCAAGGACAACATTCAGGCTTGGGCTGATTAGTGGCAAGTAACATTCATGCCAGGCAACGACCATCTCCAACAAGAAAGAACCTATTCAACTCCCTTTGACATTCAACAACATTACCATCACTAAATCCCCTATTATCAACATCCTGCTGGTTACCATTGACCAGAAACTGAAGTGAACCAGTTATATAAGTATCATGACTACAAAAGCAGGTCAAGGGCGGGGAATTTTGTGTCAGATAACTCACCTCCTGTCTCCCTAAAGTCTGCCCACCATCTACAAAGCACAATTCAGGAGTATGATGCACTTGTCTGGATGAGTGTGATGCACTTGTCTGGAAGAGTGTGATGCATTTGTCTGGATGAGTGTGATGCACTTTTCTGGGTGAGTGCAGCTCCAACAACACTCAAGAAGCTCAACACCATTCAGGACAAAGCAGCCACTTGATTGGCACCCAATCCATCACTTTAAACATTCACTCCCGCCTCCGTTGACACACAGTGGCAGCAGTGTGTACGAGCTACAAGATGCGACTTAGCAACTCATCAATGCTCCTTCAACAGCACCTTCCAAGCCCTCAACCTCTATTACCTAGGACAAGGGCAGCAGGCGCATGGGAAGCTGCCACCTGCAAATTTCCCTCCAAGCCTCACACTAAGCTGATTTGGAACTATATCACTGTTCCTTCATGTCGCTATGTCAAAATCCTTGAATGCCCACCCTAACAGCACTGTGGCAATTAGGAATGGACAACAAATGCTGGCCTAGCCAGCGACATCCACACTCTGTGAAAAAAAATTATAATCTTATAACTATGATCAGCAGCGGAATGTTATTCTTTCACAATCTGTGAACTTTGAGTCTGGTTTATTATTACACCCAAGAAAGGGAACCCATAATGGTTCAATGAGGACTGTTGAAGAGCATGACAGAAGCAGAACCAGGTATACCTAAAAACAAAGTGCCAGCCTAGTAAAGTTACAACACAGAATTGCATTGACACTAAACAGCAGGA
The DNA here is from genome assembly GCF_017639515.1 of Carcharodon carcharias. Taxonomy (NCBI): domain Eukaryota; kingdom Metazoa; phylum Chordata; class Chondrichthyes; order Lamniformes; family Lamnidae; genus Carcharodon; species Carcharodon carcharias. The sequence continues at coordinate 66,238,342 of NC_054480.1, read as the reverse complement.
GCAGCATGCGATAGACAGAGCAAAGCACTTTCACAATCAATGGATCATGTCAAAGTTTGACAATCCTGCCACATCAAGTCATGAATGATGATGGACAATTAAAAACTAACAGGAGGAGGAGGAGGCTCCAAGAACACACCCATCCTCAGTGCAAAAAACAAGGCTGAAGTATTTGCAACCATATTCAGCCAGAAGTACTCTCGGCCTCCTACTAACTTCCCAACCATCACAGTAGCCAGTCTTCAGCCAATTCAATTCAGCACATGTGATACCATATCAAGAAATCTAATCACAGCAAAGACTATGGACCCAGCAACATCCTGGCACTCATGATGAAGATTTGTGCTCCAAAACCAACCATGCCTCTATTAAGCTGTTCCAGTACAGTTAAAACATTATCATCTACCTGACAATGTTGAAATCTGCCCATCCAAAATAAGCAGAAGAAACCCTTCCTGACTAATTAACGCCCCATTGGTCTACTCTTAGTAATCAGCGAAGTGATGGAATGTGTCATTGACAGTGTTATCATATGGCACTTGCTCATCAATAACCTGCTTACTGATGTTCAATTTGGATTCCATCAAGGCCACTTCACCCAAACATGGGAAAAGGAGCTAAATTACAGTGGTGAGGTGAGTGTGACATCAAGGCAGCATTTGACTGAGTGTGGCCTCAAGGAGCCCTAGTAAAATTGAGCTCCATGGAAGCCATGGCGGAAAGATTTCCACTGGTTGGCGTCATACCTAATACATAGGAAGATTGTTGTGGATGTTGGAAGCCAAACATCTCAGTCCCAGGACATGGCTGCATGAGTTTCTCAAGGCAGTGTCTTAGGCCTAACAATCTTCAGCTATTTCATCAATGGCCTTCCCTCTTTGACTGCCTATTTCATCAATGGCCTTCCCTCTTCGACTGCCAATTTCATCAATGGCCTTCCCTCTTCGACTGCATCTCCCAAACTTGCGAGCTCTACCACTTAGAAGGACAAGGCTAGCAGGCACATGGAAACATTACTACCTGCAAGTTTCCTTCTAAGTCACACACCATCCTCATTTAGAAATATATTCCTTCATCATCAAGTCAAAATCCTGGAACTCTTTACCTAATGGCACTGTGGGTGTACTTTCATCACATAGACTGCAGTAGCTCAAACGTTCTCAAGTGTAAAAAAATGTTATATTCATTCATGGGATGTGGGTATCGCTGGCTGGGCCAGCATTTATCGCCCATCCCTAATTGCCCTTGAGAAGGTGGTGGTGAGCCACCTTCTTGATCCTCTGCAATCCATGTAGTGTAGGAACACTCACAGTACTGTTAGGGAGGGAGTGCCAGGATGTTGACCCTGTGACAGTGAAGGTACTTCGATCTATACTCTCACCATCCTGACTTGGAAATATATCTTGCCAGAAGTGCCCACATCCCATGAATGAATAAAAAGAAAACAGAACAAGGGTATATTCAGATAGTCACAATTACATGCTGTGAACATGTGGATAGGCTCTCGGGCTTCCAAAATGTATATAGTATACTGTACTGCATGCAGCCTGTTCTTGCGTTGTTTCAGCCACTTCTGTAAGTGAAACGTTTAATTTGTTTCAAATTTCATCACAAAAGTACACAAGCCTGTGTGATCTCATGATTACAAATCAGTGGCGTAAGAAATACACAGGTTTGATGTCCTGCCATAAACCTTTGAATAATGGACCATAATGAAACCTCAAAGATCGCGCACCTTATACTGGGCCAGATATGACCGACACAAGTGATAGTGCGGATAAACCTAAGTTTTCACTGTCTTTAAACCTGGCAGGGACGGATCCGCAGAAGGTGAAAGTGTTCATCACGGGCCGGAAATTGAACGTATCGGGGGAGCAAATGCAGAAGGTGAAGGAAGATTCCGGCCTAAGCAGGTACAATTATTGCGGTTTTTCTAACGACCTATCTCTCTCTCCCAGTCTGGATTTGAACACCCTGATGGCTACAGTTATCGACGAGAAGATCATCACGATCGAAGCTTCCTATTATGCCGATCCCTCCCGTGCCGGGAAGGTTGAAGATGACTCGAACCCTCGGAAAATACCGATCTTTCTGAAATATACTCCGGCATACAGCAACAGCAGCCGGAGTTTTAATTTTATCTGGACACCTTGTTTCTTGCCAATACCAGGCTCACGGTACGATGGCCAACCAAACCAATTAGCCCACCGCTGCCACCATTCGCTCCCTGGCACAATCTGCAGCAACACTTTCGTGTCATCCCAAGTCCACGTAACCAAAAAACCTTTGACTCAATGGTCCCAGCAGCTGAATTTACCCCAAAAGCAAATGTAAAGCTAGAGGCCAATCCGACACAGAGTCAAAAAAAACCTAACAGGGAGAATGAGAAGCGCGGCCGGTGGATATTGAAGGACATTTTTTTTTGAAACGTCTTGCGCAGTTGGACAATGCAAGGGGGATAAGAGAAGTTACGCCATCATGCTTTGATGCCTTGAAGGAATCCCGTTAGTCTGAGTTCGTGCTTTGAACTCAGTTTGGAGTTGCCATACCCGATTTGTAGCTGTGTTAATAAAATTAAGAGTTCACCTTTGTCGAGTTAGTCCAATTCATTCAATACACCACGTGTGCGTTAAAGTCTGTTCTAGGTGGATGCTATTTAACCAGCAAATAGGCAAGTGACCTCCGATCACGTCGCTCACCACAATTTCGAGTGAAACGATGTAATTCAAGTAAGGATCATCCATGCCAGAAATATAAAATTTTTTTAAAAATGTTAGAAATACGTCATTCTTTGACATTTTTTTCATTGATGGGATGTGGGCTTTGCTGGCATTTATTGCCTATCCCTAATTACCCTTGAGAAGGTGATGGTGAGCTGCCTTCTTGAACCTTGCAGTCCATCTGTTGTAGGTCACCCACAGTGCTGTTAGGGAGGGAATTCCAGCATTTTGACCCAGCAACAGTGAAGGAACAGCGATATATTTCCAAGTCAGGATGGTGAGTAGCTTGGAGGGGAACTTCCAGGTACTGGTGTTCCCATGTGTCTGCTGCCCTTGCCTTTCCAGATGGTAGCGGTTGTGGGTTTGGAAGATGCCATTTAAAGAGCCTTGGTGAGTTCCTGAAGTGCACCTTGTAGATGGTACACACTGCTGTTACTGTGCATCAGTTTTGGAGGGAGTGAATGTTTGTGGATTGGGTGCCAAACAAGTGGGCTGTTTTGTCCTGGATGGTGTCAAGCTTATTGAGTGTTGTTGGAGCTGCACTCATCCAAGCAAGTGGAGAGTGTTCCATCACACTCCTGACTTGTGCTTTGTAGATGGTGGACAAGCTTTGGGGAGTCAGGATCCCTAGCCTCTGAATTGCTTTGTGAAGTGAAAAGACAAGTTAATGTTTTATATGAGAATACTTGTAACAGTGATTAGTATATTATTGGGGAATTTAAGTTGTACCATAGTAAATAGAATAACGAATGACAAGTTAAGACACATAGCGTTACTTCTGTGATCATGAAACATTTTACTGGGTGCATGTGCATTGGTTGAAGATCAGAAGAGAGATGAATGAATAGTTGAAATCTAACAATTTAACACGAGTGGTCAATGTTAGGAATGGTCTGCCCAGGAGGTGATTATGGCGATCAACATTAGTAATCCAAATCAGAGTTGGATATCGATGCTTGGGGAGAAAAATTGAAAAACAGGTCATGAACTGTCCCTTCTGCTTTTGAGTTCCAGGTCTGATCTGGTTGACTGAAAAGCCTTTCATGGTTTTTATGTTAATCCAATGTTCTGGATGGAAATTGCATATTCCTGGTGGCTGATAGTGTCTTGTTTTCCATATCTCACCACTTCCCACCAATTAATATACTGTATGCTCAGCTACAATAACTTTTTTTTCATCACCAATGTCAGAAATTTTAATTATAATTGTGTTAAACAGGGGATATACTGTATATGAAAAATTCATTGGATGCAGGAATATCAATAAACAGGCACAAGAGGATAATGCCAGAGCAGGAAATTGTTGAGGGCATTTGGTCATGGGTTTCATTCATTTGATAAAGTCTGTACATCCCAAATAAGCACATGTCTTGTGCTTATTTGCCTCTGTAATATTGGAACATATTTAATACTATTCAATTACATAGGAACATAGTATCATGAAAATCCCTCCTTATTTTTGAAAAATTATTTTTTAAAAAACTTTCAACTGACTGAAATTTGGGACTTTAAAAAATAAGATGACAAACTGCTTTAAAATATGAGGCCACCTTCCAAGGTGAAAGTAAGAAAAGCAAACAAGAACCCCCTCTGAAAGAAATTGTGGAGAGAGAGAAATTTTAAAGGAAACCTACAGACATCAAAATTGAATACTCTAACTAAGAAAGAGATTAAAACGCAAAGTGCTGTATTTCAATCAACAGTAGAGACAATGGGAACTACTAATCAGCCAAATACACCCAACAGACACTCAAAAGCCCCTGTGGAGAATGAAATAACCCCACCTTGACCCCATTGGTTTCTACTATCTTGAAATGTGTCAAAAGCTTTTTGAGATGGAAGATCAAAATGTGAATACCTGCTCTACAACAAAGACTGCAAGACATGTTAATCAAATTCCTTTTTGGGAATATACATGAGGTTTTTGAGAACTGGTATTGCCAAGCCAGACATAGTGAAAAATCATCAAAGTCATCTGGAAAAACTGCTGAAAGGACCAGCCAGGAATCTTTCTCTTATGTTAAGAAAAGTCCGATCTATATAAAAATCCAACCCAAGAGATAGTGATTGTCCATTAGAAAGAAATAAAAACAAAAAAACTGCTGATACTGGAAATCCAAAACAAAAACAGAATTACCTGGAAAAACTCAGCAGGTCTGGCAGCATCGGTGGAGAAGAAAAGAGTTGACGTTTCGAGTCCTCGAAGGGTCATGAGGACTCGAAACGTCAACTCTTTTCTTCTCCGCCGATGCTGCCAGACCTGCTAAGTTTTTCCAGGTAATTCTGTTTTTGTCCATTAGAAAGAGCTTCAGGAGAAACCCATCAATTTCTGGGAGATGAATAACAGAAATTAAAGGAAGGAAATTGTCTCCAGCAAAGTGCAATTACCTGGACTTCAGTTAAACTCCAGGATCTTAAAGACAACCAGCGAACTACAAATGACCACAGCAATCTACACCTCAAGGACAAGAAAAAGACCTTCTGCAGTGTTCCACACAGGACTGCTGACTGCCTCTGCTTCCCCTTCTTTCTGGTTTCTTTTGTTCTCTTTCTCTGTTTTACTTTAGCTTTCCAGTTATCAATGTTGGTATTAAATTGTGGTGAAATACTTGAAGGTCCATGGCAGAGAATCTTTGCATAATTCGCAGGCCCATAACATTCTGAAAGAGTAACTTGTGAAAGGACATGTGCAGATTTGTAAACATGACATCACCACAAATACTCTGAATATTTATTGAAAATTACTTCATATTCTATGGTGTACAAGGGGACAATGTAAACTGCCCAGGATGTATTCCAGGACCACCAATCTCTATGCTATCAATTCTAAACCAAATTAGATGGCAGCATTCTTGGTTTCATCTATACTTCTAATGTGAAGATGTCAAAATTCACTGATGCCTTGAGATTGATGAGTAGTAACAAACTAGGCTATAACTTTCCATCTCCTAGAAATTGTAAATAAATGTAAACAGATTAATTTAGACAATAAATTTGCTTACATCATTTAAAGACTTATATTGAAGTTGTTAAATTGACTTGGATTATCAGTATTTACAAAGAGAACACTGTCCATAGACTGTTAATGAATTCTTGGAAGAGCTATTAATTTAATCTAAATAACTCCCTCCCCAACACTGTGGGTGTACCTACATGACATGGACTGCAGTGGTGAAGAAGGCAGCTGACCAGCGCCTTCTCAAGGGCAGTTAGGGATGAGCAATAAACGCTGGCCTAGCCAGCGACGCCCACATCCCATGAATTTAAAAAAAACTTAATATAGGTGATATCAAATACTTTTAACTTAAAGAAATGGCATAGTCCACCAAATCACTCTGTCATCTTGTAAAGCAAGGTCAGCTTACAAATGTTTCTCTGGCATTCTTTGTTACCCTGCTTTAGAACTAACAGTGAAAATCAGGCACTGGAACATATTTTGCAAAGAATGCCTCATCAAGTGACATCATGAATGGGGGACACTGAATTATGGGTTGCTGTTTTTATTCATGAGGTCACTGGAGCAGAATTTCTTGGTGTCATATTCGTGCATCTCTACAGAAAGCTTCAGCTCCCAGGTTGCCTTTAACACATCACTCAAATGCAAGGAAGTTAACATGGTGTGACTAAGAGATGTTGGTAAGTTTCTTCCTTCTTAGAATACACATTGAGACAATTCATTCAGAAACATGATTCCATTCAAGGTTATCATTTTCACCAATAATTTCTTACTAAGAGCTTTCTCTGCAAAGAAGGTTTCACTTTGATATGAAAAATGACCAATTGTAAATCTGATTTTGAAAGGGATGAATGGATCCTGGAAATATAAAAGCAGAAATTCATAAAAATCACCAGATCTTTATTTCATTTTATTTCTTTATTTTAATACATCAATTATAAGGAATGTAGTATGAAAAAAGTACTAGGATATGATAGTATTTGATCTGTAACAGTCAGGGAAGCTAAAGAAGGAAGAGCAGAAGTTCTGATCACAATCTTTCGAACATTCTTCAATATGGAAGGTGTGCTAAAGGATTAAAGGGTTGACAATGTAACATATGTAAGGAGATGAAAGGAATAATCTAGAAAACTATGGACCAGTCATCTTAATATTGGTAATTATTAATGTTAGTGGCTAAGCTTCTAGAGCATATAACACAAGATAAAATTAACTCTCTTAGAAAGAATGAGGTTTATTAAGGTCAGCTAGCATGACTTGTAAAAGGTAGGACATATCTAACAAATTAATAAAATTCTTTGAAGAATTAAAAGAAAAATGATAAAATTGATAAAGAAAATTGTTCATATAGATTTTCAAAAGTCTTTGATAAGGTGTGGCATTGCAAGCTTATCGATAAAATGTAGCACATAGTGTTAGTGAAAATGTCATGGTATAGATAGATAGCATTAGATTGGGCAGAAGGGTTTGGGGTGAAATCCCCAATGCCTTGAGGCTTCCCCAGATCAAGCTCAGGGCGGGAAGGGTGGAGGGCAGTCTTCCCATCCACAGGTCAGTTGAGGTCCTTAAGTAGCCACTTAATTCAAATAGGGCTAAGCAGGGGACTCAGTATGTGGGGAGACTGACCAGCAAACAATGTCAGGTTTGCCTGCGGACTATCAGAGGGGGGAAGGCTCCTTGTTCACACCTGACTGAGGGATCCAGCATTGGGAAGGGGGTAGTGGTGATGAAAGACTCCTTCCCTACAATTCCCATCCCACCCACACTCACCTCTGCCCAGGAATCCATTGCAGGTCCCTCCTGCAGGCCCAAATGTAGTACCAGCAGTGGCCACCATCCTTGGTGGCACACCAGTACTGCAAAGTAGCCAGCTCCAGATTGGCCAAAAGCTCTCAGGAGCGGGCTTTTCATCCTGCTCAGGCCTTAATTTTGTGGGAGGCTGTCCAATTAAGTATCTCATTACTTCGTAATAACATTGGGCATCTCAGAGAGAAGCAATGTGGGGTTTCCACTGGTTTTCTAACTGGTGGGTGGGAGCCCCATTGTGCAGATTAAATTCTGCCCCTTATCTTTTTCTACTGAATTTATCAAACATACAAGCATTTGAATTAGGAGCAGGAGTAGGCTATTTGACCCTTCGAGTCTGCTCCATCATTCAATGAAATCATGGCTGATCTGGTTGTGGCCTCAACTCCACTTTCCTGTCTAACCCCTATACCCTTTGACTCCCTTGTAATCAAGAGCCTATCTAACATAGACTTAAAAATATTCAACAAGCTTGCCTCCACTGCTTTCTAAGTAAGACAGTTCCAAAGACTCACAATCCTCTGAGAGAAAAAAATTCTCCTCATCTCTGTCTTAAATGGGAGACCCTTTAGTTTTAAACTGTGTCCCCTAGTTCTAGTCTTTCCCACAGGAGATCCTTTCAGCATCCACCTTTTCAAGTCCCCTCAGGATCTTAAACGTTTCAACAAAATCACCTCTCATTCTTCTAAAATCCAATGGACACAGGCCCAGGCTGTTAAACCATTTCTCATAAGATAACACTAACCCCCATCCCAGGTATCAGTCAAGTAAACTTTATTTGAACTGCTTCTAATGCATTTATATCCTTTCTTATATAAGCAGACCAAAACTGTACCCAATCCTCCAGATGTGGTCTCACCAAGCCCTGTACAACTGTAGCAAAACATCCAAGCTGTTTCAGTACAGCTACAACACTGGCATCTACCTGGCAATGTGGAAGATGCCTGGTATGTCCTGTACACAAAAAGAACAAATCCGACCTGACTAATTATTGTACTATCAGTCTACTCTTGATCATCAGAAGAGTATGGAAGGGGTCATCAATAGTGCTATCAAGTGGCACTTACTTAGCAATAGCCTGCTCATTGATGCTCAGTTTGGGTTCCGCCAGGGTCACTTAGATCCTGATCTCATTACAGCCTTCGTTCAAACATGGACAAAAGAGCTGAACTCCAGAGGTGAGGTAAGAGTCACTGCCCTTGACATCAAGGCAATTTTTGACCAAGTATGGTATCAAGGAACCCTAGCAACACTGGAGTCAATGGGAATCAAGGGGAAAGCTTTCCACTAGTTGGATTCATACCTAGCACAAAGGAAGATGGTTGTGATTGTTGGAGGTCAATCATCTCAATTCTAGGACATCACTGCAGGAGTCCCTCAGGGTAGTGTCCTAGGCCCAACCATCTAAAGCTGCTTCACCAATGACCTTCCTTCCATCGTAAGATAAATAGGGATGTTTGCTGATGACTGCACAATGTTCAGCGCCATTCATGACTTCTCAGGCACTGAAGTAGTCCATGACCAAATGCAGCAAAACAAGGACAATATCCAGGCTTGGGTTTATAAGTGGGTAGTAACATTGATGCTACACAAGTGCCAGGCAATGCCCATCTCCAACAAAGGAGAATCAAACCATCACCCCTTGACATTCAATGGCAAAATCACCACCGAATCCCCCACTATCAACATCCATTGACCAGAAACTGGACTGGAGTAACCATATAAATACTGTGGCTACAAGTGCAGGTCAGAGGCTAGGAGTCCTGCAGCGAGTAACTCACCTCCAGACTCCCCAAAGCCTGTCAACCATCTACAAGGCATAAGCCCAGGAGTGTGATGGAATACTCTCCACTTGCCTGGATGAGTGTAGCTCCAACAATGTTCAAGAAGCTTGACACCATCCAGGACAAAGCAGCCTGCTTGATTGGCACCCTATCTACAAATATTGACTCCCTCGTTCACTGACACACAGCGGCAGCAGTGTGTACCATCTACAAGATGCACTGTAGGAACTCACCAAGTATCCTGAGACAGCACCTTCCAAACCCACGACCACTACCATCTAGAAGGACAAGGGCAGCAGACACATGGGAACACTACCACCCACAAGTTCCCCTTCAAGCCACTCACCACGCTGACTTGGAAATATATTGCCATTCCTTCACTATTGCTGGGTCAAAATCCTGGAACTCTCTCCCTAACAGTACTGTGGGTGTACCTACAGTACATGGGCTGCAGTGGTACAAGAAGGCAGCTCACCACCACCTTCTCAAGGGCAATTAGGGATGGGCAATAAATGTTGGCCTAGCCAGCAATGCTCTCATACCATGAATGAATAAAAAAGAATTCCAAAACAAAAAATAAAAAAATACCTGAAAAAACTCAGCAGGTCTGGCAGCATCGGTGGAGAAGAGTACTGTTGATCTTTCGAGTCCTCATGACCCTTCAACAGAACCAAGTAAAAATAGGAGAGGGGTGAAATATAAGCTGGTTTAAGGGGGTGGTGGGGGGAAGAGAGAAGGGGGGGTTGGTTGTTGGGACAAGCAAGCAGTGATAGAGGGAGATAACCAAAAGATGTCACAGACAAAAGAACAAAGAGGTGTTGAAGGTGGTGATATTATCTAAAAGAATGTGCTAATTAAGAATGGATAGCAGGACAAGCAAGGTAGTTCTAGTGGGAGTGGGGTGAAATAAGACTAAAAGGGCATAAAAGATATAGATAAATTATCGATGGAATACATTAAAAATAATGGAAATAGATGGGAAAAGAAAAATCTATATAAATTATTAGAAAAAACAGGGAGGAAGGGGAAGAAACGGAAAGGATGGAGGAGGGAATTTAAAATCTAAAATTGTTGAACTCAATACTCAGTCCAGAAGGCTGTAAAGTGCCTAGTCAGAAGATGAGGTGCTGTTCCTCCAGTTTGCGTTGAGCTTCACTGGAACAATGCAGCAAGCCAAGGACAGACATGTGGGCAAGAGAGCAGGGTGGAGTGTTAAAATGGCAAGCTACAGGGAGGTCTGGGTGATGCATGTGGACAGACTGAAGGTGTTCTGCAAAGCGGTCACCCAGTCTGCATTTGGTCTCGCCAATGTAGAGGAAACCGCTTTGGGAGTAACGAATGCAGCAGACTAAGTTGAAGGAAATGCAAGTGAAATGGTGCTTCACTTGAAAGGAGTGTTTGGGCCCTTGGATGGTGAGGAGAGAGGAAGTGAAGGGACAGCTGTTGCATATCTTGCATTCGCATGGGGAGGTGCCATAGGAGGGGGTTGAGGAGTAGGAGGTGATGGAGGAGTGGACCAGGGTGTCACAGAGGGAACGATCCCTACGGAATGTTGCTGGGGGGCTGAAGGGAAGATGTGTTTGGTGGTGGCATCATGCTGGAGTTGGCGGAAATGGCGGAGGATGATCTTTGAATGCGAAGGCTAGTGGGGTGATAAGTGAAGACAAGGGGGACCCTATCATGTTTCTGGGAGGGAGGAGAAGGCGTGAGGATGGATGCGCGGGAGATGGGCTGGACGCGGTTGAGGGCCCTGTCAACCACCATGGGTGGAAAACCTCAGTTAAGGAAGAAGGAGGACATGTCAGAGGAACTGTTTTTGAAGGTAGCATCATCAGAACAGATGCGACGGAGGCGAAGGAACTGAGAGAATGGGATGGAGTCCTTACAGGAAGTGGGGTGTGAGGAGCTGTAGTCGAGGTAGCTGTGGGAGTCGGTAGGCTTGTAATGGATATTGGTGGACAGTCTACCACCAGAAATTGAGACAGAGAGATCAAGGAAGGTAAGTGTCAGAGATAGACCATATGAAAATGATGGAGGGGTGGAGATTGGAAGCAAAATTAATAAATTTTTCCAGGTCCCGACAAGAGCATTAAGCAGCATCAAAGTAATCATCCATGTACCGGAGAAAGAGTTGTGGGAGGGGGCCAGAGTAGGACTGGAACAAGGAATGTTCCACATACCCCATAAAGAGACAGGCATATGTGGAACATTCCTTGTTCCAGTCCTACTCTGGCCCCCTTCCACAAATCTTTCTCCGGTACATCGATGATTACTTCGGTGCTGCTTCATGCTCTCGTCGTGACCTGGAAAAATTTATTAATTTTGCTTCCAATCTCCACCCCTCCATCATTTTCACATGGTCCATCTCTGACACTTCCCTTCCTTGACCTTTCTGTCTCAATTTCTGGTGATAGACTGTCCACCAATATTCATTACAAGCCCACCGACACCCACAGCTACCTCGACTACAGCTCCTCACACCCCGCTTCCTATAAGGACTCCATCCCATTCTCTCAGTTCCTTCGCCTCCGTCGCATCTGTTCTGATGATGCTACCTTCAAAAACAGTTCCTCTGACATGTCCTCCTTCTTCCTTAACTGAGGTTTTCCACTCACGGTGGTTGACAGGGCCCTCAACCGTGTCCAGCCCATCTCCCGCACATCCACCCTCACGCCTTCTCCTCCCTCCCAGAAACATGATAGGGTCCCCCTCATCCTCACTTATCACCTCACCAGCCTCCGCATTCAAAGGATCATCCTCCGCCATTTCCGCCAACTCCAGCATGATGCCACCACCAAACACATCTTCCCTTCACCCCCCCACCGGTGGCATTCTGTAGGGATCGTTCCCTCCATGACACCCTGTCCACTCCTCTATCACCCCCTACTCCTCAATCCCCTCCTACGGCACGTCCCCATGCGAACGCAAGATATGCAACAGCTGTCCCTTCACTTCCTCTCTCCTCGCCGTCCAAGGGCCCAAACACTCCTTTCAAGTGAAGCACCATTTCACTTGCATTTCCTTCAACTTAATCTACTGCATTCGTTACTCCCAAAGCGGCTTCCTCTACATTGGAGAGACCAAACGCAGACTGGGTGACCGCTTTGCAGAACACCTTCAATCTGTCCGCAAGCATCACCCAGACCTCCCTGTAGCTTGCCATTTTAACACTCCACCCTGCTCTCTTGCCCACATGTCTGTCCTTGGCTTGCTGCATTGTTCCAATGAAGCTCAACGCAAACTGGAGGAACAGCACCTCATCTTCCGACTCGGCACTTTACAGCCTTCCGGACTGAATATTGAGTTAAACAATTTTAGATTTTAAACTCCCTCCTCCATCCCGACCCCCTTTCCGTTTCTTCCCCCTCCTCCCTGTTTTTTCTAATAATTTATATAGGTTTTTCTTTTCCCACTTATTTCCATTATTTTTAATGTATTCCACCGATCATTTATCTATACCTTTTATGCCCTTTTAGTCTTATTTCACCCCACTCCCACTAGAGCTACCTTGCTTGTCCTGCTGTCCATTCTTAATTAGCACATTCTTTTAGATAATATCACCACCTTCAACACCTCTTTGTTCTTTTGTCTGTGACATCTTTTGGTTATCTCCTTCTATCACTGCTTGCTTGTCCCAACAACCAACCCCCCCTTCTCTCTTCCCCCCTCCCCACCCCCTTAAACCAGCTTATATTTCACCCCTCTCCTATTTTTACTTGGTTCTGTTGAAGGGTCATGAGGATTCGAAATGTCAACAGTACTCTTCTCCGCCGTGCTGCCAGACCTGCTGAGTTTTTTCAGGTATTTTTTATTTTTTGTTTTGGATTTCCAGATTCCGCAGTTTTTTTGTTTTTATAAAAAAAGAATTCCATCCCCCTTGCAATAAACGGCAAACATTCAATTTGCCTTCCTAATCAATTGCTATATGTGCATACTAACTTTTCCTGATTCATGTACCAGGACACCCACATCCCTCTATATCTTATCTCTACAATCTCTCCATTTAAATAATATGCTGCTTTTCTATTCTTCCCGTCAAAGTGAACAAGTTCACATTTTCCCACATTATACACCATCTGCCAAATTTTTGCCTGCTCACTTAACCTATCAATATCCCTTTGCAGGCTCCTTATTTCCTCTTCACAACTTACTTTCCTACCTATATTTGTATCATCAGCAAATTTGGCAACCAAACATTTGGTTTCTTCATCCAAGTCATTGATATAAATTGTAAATAGTTCTGGTCCCAGCATTGATCCCTGTGGCACTCCACTCATTACATCTTGCCAAGCAAAAAGTGACCCATTTACGCTTACTCTCTGTTTCCTGTTAGTTAACCAATTCTCTGTCCATGCTAACATGTTACCTCCTACACTACAAGCTCTTATTTTGTGTTGTAACCTCTGAAGAGGCACCTTTTTAAATGCCTTCTGGAAATATAAGTGCAGTACATCCACAGGCTCCCTTCTATTCATGTTGATTGTTTCTTCCTCAAAGAACTCCAATAAATTAGTCAAATATGATTTCCCTTTCACAAAACCATGTTGACTCTGCCTAATTGCACTGAGGTTTTCTAAGTACCCCGCTATAACCTTCTTAATAATAGATTCTAGCATTTTCCCTATGAGAGATGTTAAGCTAACTGGCCTGTAATTTCTTGCTTTCTGTCTCCCTCCTTTCTTGAATAGAGGAGTCACATTTGCTCTTCTCCAATCTGATGGGACCTTTGCAGAATCTAGAGAATTTTGAAAAATATAAACCAATGCGCCTATTATTTCAGCAGCCACTTCTTTTAAGACCCTAGGATGAAGTCCATCAGGACCTGGGGGCTTGTCAGCCTTTAGTTCTAATAATTTTAAGTCCCACCCTCCCTTTCACCTCCTGATTCACACTTATTTCTGGGATGTCATTGGTATCCTCTACAGTGAAAACAGATGCAAAATATTTGTTTAATTCGTCTACCATTTTCTTATTTTCTATTATTAGTTCCCCAAACTCACTCTCTAGCAGACCTATGCTCACTTTACTTACACTTTTCCTTTTCAAATACCTGTAGAAACTCTTAATGTCTGCTTTTGTATTTCTGGCTAGCTTTCTCCCATTCTCTAACTTTTCCCTCCTTAATAACCTTTTCATCATTCTTTACTGTTCTTTATATTCTGTCTAATCTTTTGACCTGCTACTTGCCTTTCAGGAATTATATGATTTTTCTTTCAATTTGCTACTATTTTTAACTTCCTTAATTAGCCACAGATGGTGCATCCTTCCTTCGGAGTCTTTCTCACTAGAATGCATCTTTCCTGTGTATTCTGAAATATTTCTTTAAATTTCAGCCTCTGTCTCTCTACTGACCTATCCATTAACATAATTTCCCCAGCTCACTTTAGCAAGCTCTGACTTACCGTTCTCATAATTACCCTTATTTAAGTTTAAAGCGGTAGTCTTATATCCACTCATCTCTCCCTCAAACTGAATGCAAAATTCAATCATATTGTTATCACTGTTACCTAGGGGCGCCTTCACTATGAGGTCATTAATTGATCCTGTCTTATTGCACATTACTAGATCTAGTATAGCCTGCTCTCTGGTTGGCTCTAGAACATGCTCCTCTAAGAAACTGTACCAAAAACATTCAATGAACTCATCATCCAGGCTACTTTGCCAATCTGATCTGTCCAATCTAAATGTAGATTTAAATCACCCATGATTATTGCCATACTTTTCTCACAAGCTCCCATTATTCTTGTATATCCCATCCTGCAGTGTGGTTACTGTTGACTTCCAAAACTATAATCATCTCTCCCTATTGTCTCAATGTCATCCTTGATTAACAGAGGTACCTCTCCACTTTTTCCTAGCTTTCTGTCCTTCCTAAATGTCATGTGCCCTTGTATATTCAGGTCCCAATCATTGTCATCTTGCAGACGTGTCTCTGTAATGGCAATCAGCTCATGCATATTTATTTCCATAGTACTGTCAATTCATCTGTTTTGTTATGACTGCTATGTGCATTCAGATACAGAGCCTTTAGCTCTGTCTTTTTGCTATTTTTGTAACCTCTAGTCTTATCTGCTGGTTCACACTTGGGTTTGTACACTCTGCTCCTTCCTGCCATGCTCTGATCCTAATTTCCTTTATTGCTACCTCACTCTTTTGCCTTATTTTCTCTATTTAATTTATCACATCTTCCCAAACTTGATGCCTTGCCTCTAGTATTTGGTTTGAAGCCCTCTCTACTGCCCTCATTATACAACTCACCAGAATACTCGCCCCTTCACAGCTCAGATGAAGACCTTCCCAATGGTACCATTTCCACTTTCCCCAGGATTAATGCCAGTGCCCCATGAATTGAAATCCGTTGCTCCTACACCAATCTTTGAGCCACGCATTTAACTTTCTAACCTTATTTACCCTATGCCAATTTGTTTGTGGCTCAGGTCGTAATCCAGAGATTATTACCTGTGAGCTTCTGCTTTATAAATTAGCCCCTACATGATACCTACATGGACCATGATCACTGGATCCTCACCCTCCCACTGCAAGTTCCTCTCCAGCCCAGAGCAGATGTCTCAACCCCTAGCACCAGGCAGGCAACACAGCCATCTGGACTCTCACTCTCAGCTCAGTCTATGCCACTGACTATACTGTAACCTATACTACTACATTTCTATTAATTCCCCCACGAATTGCTTCCTGTACCATGGTCAGTTTGCTTACCCACCCTGCAGCCACTGCTTTCATCCATACAGGTTGCAATAACCATGAGCCTGATGGACAATTACAAAGGCTGTGGCTCCTCCGCTTCTACCTTCTCGATCCCCTTACCTGCCTCATTCGCAGTCACACCTTCTTGTCCCCGACCACTGACCAGACCATAAGATCCTATCCTAAAGGATGTGACCACCTCCTGGAACAAAGTGTCCAGGTAGCGTTCCCCCTTCCTGAAGCATCGCAGTGTCTGCAGCTCAACCTCCAGCTGAATGACTCAGAGCAAAACTCTTTAAGATGCAGACACTTACTGTGGATGTTTGCCCTGGATCACACTGGCATCCAGGAACTCCCACATTTGGCAACACATCATCTGTCCTTCCATCTTTATTATGAGTTAATTAATTTATTTTTCTTAATTTATAATTAATAAATGTTACTACTCCCAATAAGCTTTATGACCACTGGTAAAGTTTACTAACATTAATAAAACCTTACAATTACTAATAAGTTACACAAATTCTGAATGATAAACAAGCAAAATACTCATCAACCAATCACTTATCTGTTTCCCTGTTATGCTATTTTTTACTTTTCTCTGAATGGGGTCAGTCCACAGACTGGACTGGACAGCTTTTTAAGCCTTTCACTAGGGCTCTCTCTCCCTCTCTTTTATCCATTCACTAGGCCTCTCTCTCTCTCTCTCTCACTGCCTCTCGCAACCTTTAAGCCTCTCACTGGGACTCTCCCTCTTGCTGCCTCTTGCACTTGTTAAGTGTCTCGCTGGGCCTCTCCCTCTTGGGTTCTTTTACCTTCTTGCCAGGTCTCTCCCTCTCACTGTCTCTCACACTCTTTAAGCCTCTCACCAGACTCTCTATCTCACTGCCTGTCATGCTCTTTTATCATCTCACCAGGTTTCTTCCTCTCGTGCTCAGTAAGCCTCTTGCTGGATCACTCTCTCTCTCTCTACCTCTCATGCTCTTTAAACCCCTCACCGGGTCTCTTACTCTCACTGCCACTCATGCTGTTTTATCCTCTCACCAGGTCTCATCTCTGTGTGTTTTCCTGTATAATGTCGTATTTATCTAAGTCTAGCACATTCTTTTAATATAGTTCATCTTAATCATTATCTAAATATAATTCTAAAATTATCTAAGTATCATTCTAGTCCCATCTTAATTTTTTTTGACTTAATTATATTTAAGAAGTTAGCTTTTCTTTAGACAAGCTGCCCTTGTTTTGTTTCATCTCAAATTCCTGATCAACTATTCTTCATTCTCCATCTTGTTCTTATAAATGAACGAGTATATTATTATCTATGGTCATGCCAATCCACTTAGCCCGTCATGGTAGATTATTCTACAAGGACAGTATACCTGCATTTACCTCAGAAACAGTACACAAGAAGTCTACACTTCTATAGAACCCTGTGGCAGATTTGTGTCGTATCCTGCAACAAAACGTTCAACCAATTGCCAGTGCTTGCAGTCAATGTGACTACAGCCCTAAACTTCTTTGCCTCTAGCTCCCCCAGGCTTCCACTGGATTTATCAATAAAATGATGCATGCAACTGGTAGCAAACACTTTCACCATGTTCCCCATGAACATCTGGAAGTAGTTGCATGGGGTTCTGACTTTTTGCTTAGGGTGGAAGTTTCCACCAAGTCCAGGGTCTTTTAATGGCACCCACATGTTCCAGCCTTCATGATTCTTGAGGGTTTCGGCTCCATTAATGTGGAACTTAGATTCGATCACCAGCAGCACATCAAACAGGTCTGTTCCCACATTCCTGACAGCTGCCATGACATCTTACATCATTCTTCCATTCTATTGGAGGTAAAAAAAAAAATTGAATTGGAAGATGTAAAACAGGCTGCTGATTTATTTTATGCTACTATTCAAATGCATAATTCCCTGAAGTTGCAAGTGTAGACAGATGAAACCACCAAAAAGGCCAATAGAATTTTAGGTTTTATAAATAGTACAGAATATAAATAAATATAATTATAAATAGTACAGGCTCAGAGGAATAAAGGGATTTATTACAAGTATTTAAAATCCTGAAG
Organism: Carcharodon carcharias; assembly: GCF_017639515.1. NCBI lineage: Eukaryota > Metazoa > Chordata > Chondrichthyes > Lamniformes > Lamnidae > Carcharodon > Carcharodon carcharias. The sequence goes on along the minus strand of NC_054480.1, from coordinate 66,220,301 downwards.
GGATTTAATAGGATGAATATGGAAAGATCTATCATTTTGGTGTGGATTCAGTGAAAAGTGGTCATTAATTTAAAATCATCATTGAGAAAGTACAGAAACTAAGAGAAACTTCTTTATGCAGAGTTAATAGAACAAGAACATTTGACCATTGGGAGTAGTTGAAGCAGAAATCATCATACCTTTAAAGGAGAACATTAATAGAAATTTGAAGTAGAGTACATTTCATTGCTATGGTAAAAAAGCAGTACAACATGGGATCAGTTAAAGATTGTTCTATCAAAAAGCTGGTAGGCCAAACAGCCTACTTGAAGGATCATGAGGACTCAAAACATCAACTCTTTTCTTCTCCGCCGATGCTGCCAGACCTGCTGATTTTTCCAGGTAATTCTGTTTTTGTTTTGGATTTCCAGCATCTGCAGTCTTTTTGTTTTTAGCCTACATCCATGGTTGTCCATACAACATAATAGCAATGCTGTTAAAAGTTTTGGACATACTTTAAGGTGTGTTAAATAATTTATTTTGCGTTTGAGTCATTTCTGCTTTTTGTGTCTTGTTTTAAGTTATTTTTAGCTCTTAGTTGTTTGTTTTCTTTGTTCTTGGCATGTAAACAACACATTTAATGTTCATCCCAAGTTGCCTTGAAGTACTGTTTTCACAACTGAATAGTTTACAGAGACTTACTGGTCATTATTGTCAAACAGATAGAGTTGTCAAGAGTCCCATGGCATCCAGATTGCTTTTAGAAGGCAATCTCTCTTCACTGTAGGATGTTAGTAAGCCAGAGATAAGAACTGTGGATGCTGGAAATCCAAAACAAAAACAAAAACAAAAATACCTGGAAAAACTCAGCAGGTCTGGCAGCATCGGTGGAGAGGAGCACAGTTGACGTTTCGAGTCCTCATGACCCGTCAACAGAACTAAGTAAAAACAGAAGAGGGGTGAAATATAAGCTGGTTTAAGGGGGGCGGTGGGGAGGGGGGTGGGGGGGTTAGGACAAGAAGAGCTAGGTAGAGGACCAGTGATAGGTGGAGATAACCAAAAGCTGTCACAGACAAAAGGACAAAGAGGTGTTGAAGGTGGTGATATTATCTAAAGGAATGTGCTAATTATGGGTAGAAAGCAGGACAAGCAAGGTACAGATAGCCCTAGAGGGGGTGGGGTGGGGTGATGGAATCTAAAAAGGCTAAAAGGTAGAGATAAAACAATGGATGGAAATGCATTTAAAAATAATGGAAAAATATTGAGTTCAACAATTTTAGATCATGAACTCTCTCCTCCATCCCCACCCCCTTTCTGTTTTTCCCCCTCCTTTTTGTTTTTTCCAATAATTTATATAGATTTTTCTTTTCCCACCTATTTCCATTATTTTTAAATGTATTTCCATCCATTGTTTTATCTCTACCTTTTAGCCTTTTTAGATTCCTTCACCCCGCCCCATCCCCACTAGGGCTATCTGTACCTTGTTTGTCCTGCTTTCCACCCTTAATTAGCAAATTTCTTTAGATAATATCACCACCTTCAACACATCTTTGTCCTTTTGTCTGTGACATCTTTTCGTTATCTCCACCTATCACTGGCCCTCTACCTAGCTCTTCTTGTCCCAACTCCACCACCCCCCCCTCCCCCCACCTTAAAGCAGCTTATATTTCACCCCTCTTCTCTTTTTACTTAGTTCTGTTGAAGCATCATGAGGACTCGAAACGTCAACTGTGCTCCTCTCCACTGATGCTGCCAGACCTGCTGAGTTTTTCCAGGTATTTTTGTTTTTGTTAGTATGCCAGTTGGGTTTTTACAATGCTGCTTTGATCAGCATTTTTCCTGGTGCCAATCCACAATGTAACAGATCTATTGAATTTAATATTATTACTTGTCATGGCAAGTCTTAAATGCATAAGCTCTAGGCCATAAGGCCACAGGTACAGTAGTTTAGTGATAGTGGTACTGAACTAGAAATGAAGAGGTCCTGAGTTCAAATCCAAAGGCAAGTGGTTGACTCTTCATGGCCTCAGATTAGCATAAGAATGGGCTATAAACATTGCCATGCTGTTGTGGCTGATGGAGTGCACCATTTAGAACTCATCTCCAAACAACATTCATTAACATTAAACCTTTGTTTCATTGCTGTCAATCTGCTTTTTATGTGTGCGATGATATTTTTCTGTACCATAGTTCTGAATGTTAATACCAAGCCTCTTTCCTGTGAGATACTTTATCAACCATCTTCTAAAGATCCATATGTACTGTATCTACTATTTTCCTTTTACTTATGTAGCCAAAAGCATCTATTAAAAAATTATGTTCAGAGCATTTCATTACTGGCTCCCTTCAATAGTCTAAAGTGTCTTACTGAAAGAAGCAAAGTGAGACTCCAGAAAGAGTATTCTCACAAAACTAATTGGCATTTATAAAGTATCTACAGTATGGTAAACATCTCACAGGAGCATTATCAAACAAAGTTTGGCACTGAACCACATAAGGAGATATTAACACAAGTGAAGAGGAGAGAGAGAGACGGAGTATGTGAAAAGATTTAGGGAGGAAATTCCAGGATTTAAGATGTGATTGGTTTTGATGCTGTTTAAGAGTGTAAATATAGAGACCAAAACTGCACACAGTACAGTATCACCAAAACCCTATACAATTGTATCAAGACTTCCTTGTTCTTAGTGCTGAGACATACTGAAGTTAGATAACCATTTTGGTGCCAGTCCTTCTACAGGGTACCTGGGACATGAGTGAACAAGGCAATCAATTGTGTATCACTTTAATCAGGTTGAAGAATTGTCAATGTGCAGTGCAGACTATGAACCAGGAAGTGCCAGTTTGAATATTGAATTCAATGTTAAATCAGGTACAGGAAATAGACTAAAGAGAGAGAAAGAACTTTGGGGTTGAGAGAAATAGAAAAAATAGAAAGAAGAAAATATATTAAAAGAAATAATTGCTTTGTAAATCTCCAACAAGAGATAAAATTTAAAAGGAATGAGACTCCAAACGTTTCTAAAAGTTAATTACCCGTGCCAGAGACATAATGTTTTGCAGTAAATTTAAACAATTGAAAAATTACTTACACTGGACTAGGCTTTTTTTCTAGTTCGTTCAGTGGGTATATATATATCAGGAGAGTATTACAACTTGATCAAATAGTCCATCTCGTTGTAACTCCTAAACAATAATAATTATCCCTGAAACATTTGGAACTTGATTTTAAGAAATGTCCAAAATTGCAGTCCCTCAAAAGTCAAGAAAGTAACAGAAAGTAATTTTCCAACTAAGATCCAAGCCCACAAGTAAAATAATTAATCTCTTATTAAAACATACAACTTCTGATAAATCTATGCATGGGCTATGAATGGATCTGAACAACTGCAACAAATGTCCAGCTTAATTTTATTGAACTGTTACATATTGTGGGCGAATGTTTCCAGTTCAAAGGAATGCAAATCCTGCACTAAACGCTTTGTTCAAGGACATCAGACTTCACCGAAACTATACTCTCCAACACCCAGTTAGATGCTGGGTGAGGCTTGTCTCCCGAGCTAAAATGATTGTTTCAGTCGAAGTGGCCGGAAACGCCAAAAACTTGTTATTTCTTTCGCATATCTGAAGGACCGCAGGAAAGTTTGCTTCAAACCGGTGAAGATGAATTTTAGGCTGGGCTGGGCTGGGCTCAGGCTTTGTGTTTACCAAGATCTCTCCATGGACACGTCTTTACGGCTGCCTGAATGGGGACAAGACCGCAGTTGAAGCGTTGCCTGTTGAGAGACTTCACTGCCCTCTCCGAGATATACTTCAGGGGGATATTTTGTATTGAGTTAGAGTGTGGAGTGGATCGACATCGGCGTTGCATCTTCTGATCAGCGGACAACCTGAATGAAGAGCGATATCCCTCGTAAACGGCTGACAGTGAGTTATGTTGGCTCTCGCAAATGGAGACGGATGGGTCGCCATGAGTGAATGAGACGCGGCGAAAGGGTTTTACAGCTTTTGTTGGAGCAGTGGATGTGTCATGGGCAGTTGGTATCCCTGAAACGATAGCCCTTTTGGCGACGGCTTGCCTGTTAAAGCCACATGGTGACGGGTAATTGGGCACTGGTAAGCCAGGTTCCGCATGGGCTTGTTTCCTGGTCGAGTTAGAGAGTGGAGTGGATGTTGAATGAGAACAAGTGGCAATAAATACATTCCTTTCGGCAAAAGAATCTTCCAATTTGGGAGCTGGAAGGCCGCGGTAGGCGAGTTCTACAACTAGAGTATTACCATCGGGAGTGGTGAGTTTCAAAGTATTTGGGTCTGTTCCTTCGGGGAGACTAAATTTGTTAGAAAACCCATGATAGTTACATCTGATCATCCCATTGCTCTCTTCAGTAACCTCAGCCTTGTTTCCAGAGATTGTAATGACTTTGTCCGTCACAAATGCTTTCACACTCTCCGGTGAAACATCGTCCAGATCTACATAGAAGGTAAACTTTCCCAGTGCTTTGCAGCTGTTGCTCATGCCTCCCTTTTCCTTCAAATGTGGTCCGGGGTGCGATCCAGCAAGCCGACCACGTAACTTTTTGGAAAGGGCAGTAATTACAGGTCCTGGGAGGCAAGTATCTTTCCTTACGCCACTGATTTGTAAGCGTGAGATCACATAAGCTAGTACACTTTTGTGATGAAAACTGCTATAATACAGCTGAAGCATTTTAACTACTTCAGCCGTGGCAAGCCAAATGTCTTTTGCAGCTAATAATTATTCAGAGCTTTATGTTAAGGAATATGAAGAAACATGATCAATGCCGGAAATCTGATATTTAAAAAATAACACTGGAAAATACAATGGACACTAGCACCTGGAAGTGAAAAAATGGTTAACATTTTGGGTCTGCGATTAGCGGATCTCTCCTGTGAAAGATTCACACTCAGTGCTCAATATATCTCCCTTTTCGACGCTGATGGTCTGCGGGATGTTTCCAAGACTTGTTTTATACGACCTTGTTGCCAGTACTGCAGCTTTCATTGACCAGAATAGTCCAACACATATAATGCTTACAGAAAGTAAAAACATTAACTGTCATTTGTATCGTAGCTCTAATTGCGGTTGCTGTGATGGAGCAACACGCTATATACATGCTGCATGTCAGAACTCAGAAAAAACTAATCACATTGAATTGCCTGAGACCTTGCAGGAGTTCCTCAGGGTAATGTCCTAGGCCCAACCATAACATCCCCACATCTGACCTTATGATGGAGGGAATGTTATTGATGAAGTAGCTGAAGATGTTTTGGCTGAAGAATTACCCCGAGGAATTCCTGCTGTGATGTCATGAGGCTGAGATTTTGGGCCTCCCAATAGCCACAATCAGCTTCTTTGGTGCTAGGTATGACACCAACCAGTGGAGAGTTTTCCTCCTGATTCCCATTGACTTTGATTTTTTTGAGGGCTCCTTGATGTCACACTCGATCATTGATGTCAAGGGCAGTAACTCTCACCTCATCTCTGGAATTCAGTTCTTTTGTCCATGTTTGGACCAAAGCTGCAATGAGGTCAGGAGCTGAGTGGCCTTGGTGGAATCCAAACTGAGCATCAGTGAGCAGGTTATTGCTGAGTAAGTGCTGCTTGATAGCACTATCAATGACACATTTCATCAGCCCTGAAGAATCATAAGGGCTAGAAACGTCAACTCTGTTTCTCTCTCCACAAACGCCCCCAGGCCCGCTGAGTTTTTCCCAGCATTTTCTGTTTTTGTGACATGTTCCATCACTTTGTTAATGACCTAAATTAGACTAATGGGGCAGTCATTGGTTGGATTGGATTTTTCCAGCTGTTTGTGGACAACCCCCAGGGCAAATTTCTACATTGATGGCAGGTGTTTTGGCTGTACCGGAGCAGATTGGCTAGGGATGCAGCTTGTTCTGGAGACCAAGTTTTCAATACTACTGTCGGGATGTTGTCAGGGCCCATAGCATTTGTTGTATCCAGCGTCTTCTTTGATATTATGAATTAAATGAATTGAATTGGCTGAAAAACAGCATCTGTAAAGTTGGGAACCTCAGGAGGAGGTCAAGATCAATTGTCATTCAGCAAATCTGGCTGAAGATGGTTGCAAATGCTTCAGCCTTGCTTCTGGCACTCATGTGCTGTGCTCCCCCATCATTTTTGATGGAAATATTTGCAGAGCCTCCTCCTCTGGTTAGTTGTTTAATTATCTGCCACCAATCACAAATGGATGTGGCAGGGCTGCAGAACTTTGATCTGATTGGTTAGCTTTGGAATCACTTAGCTGTTTACTGTATGCTGCTTCTATTGTTTGGCATGTTTGCATTCCTGTGCTGTAGCTTCACCAGGTTGGCGCCTCCATTTAGATATGCCTGATCTGCTCCTGGCATGCTCTGTTGCAGTACTCATTGAGCCAGGGTTAATTCCCCCGCTTGATATTAATGGTAGAATAAGGGATATACTAGGCCATGAGAATACAGATTGTGGTTAAATACAATTCTGCTGCTGCTGATGTGCACAGGGCCTCATTGGTGCCTGATTTTGAGCTGCTTGACTGTTCTGAATCTATTCCATTTTAGCAGGGTGGCAGTGCCACACAGCATGATGGATGGTATCTTCAGTGTGATGATGGGACTTTGTCTCCACAAGAACTATGCGGTGGTCACTCCTACCAATATTGCCATGGATAGATGCATCTGTGACAAGTAGATTGGTGAGGTCACAGTCAAGTAGTTTTTTCCCCTTTGTTCATTCCTTCACCACTTGCCGTGGGCCCAGTCTAGCAGATACATCCTTAAGGATTCAGCCAGCTCAGTCAGTAATGGTGCTACCGAGACACTCTTGGCAATAGGCATTGAAATTCCTCACCCAGAGTGCATTCTGGGCTCTTGACACTCTTAGCATTTCTTACAAGTGGTGATCAACATGGAGGAGTACTGATTCATCAGCTGAGGAGGGGGTTGTAGGTGGTAATTCAGCAGAATTGTTCTTGCCCATGATTAATCTAATAGTTTGAGATTCCATGAGGTCTGGAGTCAATGTTGAGCAGACCCAGGGCAACTCCGTATGAATGCTACCACCTCTGATGGAACTGTCCTGCAGTAATAAAGGGCTCTGGGAAATTGGTTGTAAGATATGATTTACTGAGTATGACAGTGTCAGGCTGTTGCTTGATAACCCTGTGAACAACTGTCCCAATTTTGGCATCAGCCACCAAATGTTAGTATGGAGGACTTTGCAGGATTGACTGGACATGGTATGCTGTTGTCGTTTCTGGTGCTTTGGTAGATGCTCGGTGATCCTTTTTTGCCTTTGGGTACCAACTGAGTGGCTTGCTAAGCCCTTTCTGAGGGCACTTAAGAGTCAATCACATTGATATGGAAATGGAGCTACAATGTGGCCTGGCCGAGTAAGAATGAAAGATTCCCCCCCGCCCCCACCACCACCACCACCACCAAAGGGCATTAGTGATGGGTTTTTACAACAAACCTAAAGTGTCATGTTTATCATTGCCAGCTTTTAATTCCAGATTTATTATTTAATTGAATATAAATTCCACCAACTCTCAAGGTGGGATTTGAACTCTTGTCCACAGAGTATTGTCCTGGGTCTCTTACTGGCCCAATTACGTTACTCTACACTATGAGCCTGAATTTCACGCTTGGCGTGTGCGCCAAGTCGGTAGGCCCGGAAGTGGATGCGAAATGCGCTTCCACCCGCAATCAGCCCCCGAATGCAATTTCACGCTGGCTGGGGAAGAGGGCGGCTGTCAAGAAAAGTGAGGGTGTGGGTGGGCGCTTTTAGTGAGCTCCGTGAAAGCAGACAGCTGCTGTGGAGCTGCCTCAGGGAGCTGTATATCTGTACAAATTCAATGAGAGGAAAAACATGCAGCAAACTGTGTCTTTCAGCACATTCAAGCACTTGACAGCAGAACTCGAACAACTCAGCCCCCGGTATCATTTTTTATTATATTTCACGCCAGGCATTTCATCCTGCCCTTGGATGAGGTTTTGATAAAATTTTGCCTATCCATTTTGTCGGTGCGACGAGCGCAAAATCGCATGGATTACATAAAATCATAGACAATAGGGTTTTTAATGGCCTTAATAGGCCCTTTAATTTTTGGCGGGCGCAGCTCCGACTCCTGCGCATGCCCGCCGACCTCAATATTACTCGCATGTGTTGCGACGTTGGGATGCACTTCCAACATCATTTCGCGCAATTTCACGTGCATTCAGGTCGGGCGCATGTCTGCCCGACCAACGTAAGATTCTGGCCCATCTTCTTCCCACCGTTTGCTGCTTTCACTTTGCCTGCCTTAAATAACATCAAAACTAGATAACCTAATTAAAAGTGGCATTGCATTGAGTTCCTCCTGGTCTCACTTACCTTGCTTTTGTGTCATAACCTGTACATTATCTGTAGACTTGTAATCTTGACAATTAAAATCCATCAGCTTTAGTTTTATGAGTTTTTTGCTGTGAGTGTTATCGGTACTTTCCTGGATGTTTGGTATTAACTATACCTATTTTCTAAGAGTTCAACAGATTACTTAAAATACAATATTATAGCCAGTTTTCTTACACAATCATTGCTGATGAGTGCTGCCTATTTTTAGTTATCTCAGGCTGGATTTTCAATTCAGGGTTAGGAACCTAATGCCTGGATAATTTCCGGCCCAAACCCCAGGTCAGCGTCAGTGACATGACGCTGTGCCTGCCTCTGGAAAAAAAAAACGATTCCCCAATCACTTACCAACAGATTTTCAAAACCAATACCTGGTCCTCCATTCACGCCAATGTTCCTGCAGCTACTGATTTGCTCAAAAACATGCTCAACTCCACTTTTGATGCCATAGTGATGACCAAAACCATTATTCTCTCACCCTGGTCATTCCCCAATACAAATTTATTTTCTCCTTCCTTATGTCCAAGGAATAAGTATGGATGGACATGCTGGGCAACTGGTTTATCCATTCACCACCAGATCCAGCTGGACCACATAATACTCTACTGGGTCCCGCTGAATAATCCTGGAATGCAAAGATAATACTTGGTTCCCTTTCTCTAGTATAAACCAGCTTCTTAAACCCATTTCCTCTGGATCCTCCATGCTCACCTCCAATAATAAGTGCAAGGAGCTCTTGGACTTCATCTTCGCTAAAATTGAGGCCCTCTGATCAGCTGCATCTGCTGCTTCCTTCCTGACTCCTGGTCCACTGGACAAGTTCATCTAAAGCTACCTCAACCTCACCCTAGTCCTAAACTTACATCTTTCTCTAGTTTCTGTCCTATCTCACTGCATGCCCTCTCCAAGCTCACCTTGTTCCATCAAATTCATTTCTTGCTCCGTTGATCCTATTCCCACTAAACTGCTGACCACCAAATTTCTTTTCCTGGTCCCCATGTTAGCTGATATTGTGAATAGTCCTCTCTCTTCAGCCATGTCCTTTTTCCTTCAAAACTATTGTCATCAGCCCCTTTGCAGAAAATCAACTCTTAACCCTACTGGCATTACAAACTACCATCCAATCTCCAACCTCCATTTCCTCTCCAAAGTCCTTGAACTTATTGCTGCTTTACAAATCAACTTTCCAGGAGCTCCATGTTTGAATCCTTCTAATCAGATTTCCACCCTTGCCACAGTACCAAAATGGCTCTTAATACAGTCACAAACAACATACAATGTGGCTGTGACAAAGGTAAACTATCCATCTTGTCCTCTTGACTTCCCTGCAGTCCTTGACACAGTTGACCACACTGTCCTCTGCCAAAATCTCTCCACCAGCGTCAAGCTGGCTGTGACTATATTCACCTAGTTCCATTCTTATCTATCTAATCATAGCCAGAAATGACTTCTCTTCCACTCCTACATCACTACCTGCTGTCCCCCAAAGACCTATCATTGAGCACCTTCTACACACTGCCTGTCGACGGCATCATCTGAAAAATACAACATTAGTTTCCATATTGTTATGATCCCAGTTGACTTTACTTGGACAAGTCAGGTCCCAGGGTGGAACCTGGCTTCATAGATCCTAACTTTTTGTTTTTGTTTAGAAATGTGAAGTGTGGCTATGAACCGAGTCACAAGAGTCAGCTGATGAACTTTTAACAAAAGAATAAAACATTTATTAAACAAGAAAAGATGAACTATATTACAATACTCCTTCACCCACACCTATACCTTTACAGATATATACAGTTTCATAAGGACAAAACAAGTCACTAAAGCTATCTTATACTCTCTTGATCACAGTAAGTACACAGTCCATGTAAACCATAGACAACCTGTGTTCAGGCACACTACACTCTGAAACCAAGTGACAGATGCCAGCCCAAACAAATGCTATGGATCTCTTATCAACTACCCCCCAGATGCTTGTCATACCATGAGCCAATTGATCTCACTGAAATCCATCTTTCACACGAGGATTTCCAATCTCCACTCTGAAAGAACCTGCCTTGGAATCTTCTCCCAAACAATACTTTCTCTCAGGCACTTTCCACAAGGGTCCACCTCCATGGTTTCTAACTCTCCTTCCAGTGTTCCTTTCCCCTGGATTGCCACAAGTATTCAATCTTTGCCTTCCATGCACTCTCTCAGAAACTCAGCTGTGCCAAAACCATTGTTTCACATGCCCATTGTAAAGAGTTACAGATCTTTGGCTGTTTCCTTTGATATTCTGGCTTCTTGCAAGCCTATTTTGCTTCCTACAGCCTTCTCCCTTTAAGCTTGGAGCCTTCCTCTCTGCTCCTTACTTTCACTTCACTTAACAGGACCTTTTCCAGATTCCTGTTCTTTCCCTTTGACTGGAAGTTCTTCTCAGGACCCTCTTCTATTCTTTGAGGAAACCTGCTTCCTGTAGTTCACTCCTGTCCAGCTTCTCCTAGCTCCTATTTCCAATGGAACTAAAATTGTTTTCTGTTTCTCTCTGTCTTTGTGGGGCCTCCTGTTGCTAGGCAACAGCACAGTTTTTTTCTACCTTGTGTTTGTTATAACTCCCCTTCAAGAGTCATAAAGCCTCATTATAATGTAGGCATCTTTTAAAGTGAAACTAAAACTCAAATTCCCCCCTTTCTTAACACACAAGTACAGAAATACAAATTAAACTTAAACTTGAAGATATAACTTATTCCTAACACACACAAGTACACATAATTTACTTAAAACTATCTCTAGTTTCTAACAATATGCACACTGATAACACCCAGCTCAGCCTCATCAACAACCCTTTCGACACCTCCACTGTCATTAAATAAATTATGTACTGCTTGTCCAACACCCTACACTATACGTGCAGAAATTTCTTTCAATTAAATATTAGAAGTTACAAACTCTATTACCTAGCTAGTGACATGATCCCTCTCCCTGACAACTAAGACAGAACCAGACCTTTTGCAACCCTGGTGTCATATTTGAACCTGATATAAACTTCCAAACACGTATCTGCACCATCACTAAGACCACCTAATTCTAGCTCTGTGGCGCCAATGGACTCTGCCCCTGGCTCAGCTCATCTGCTGCTGAAACCCTCATCCATGCATTTTTTACCTCCGGAATTGACTACTCCAATGAAGTCCTGGCCAGTCTCTCACATCCTACCCTCCACAAAGTCGAGGTCATCCAAACTCTGCTGCCCATGTCCTTACTCACACCAAGTCCCTTTTCTCCATCACTCCTGTGCTCACTGACTCCTGGTTAAACAATGCCTCAATTTTAAAATTCTGATCCTTGTTTTCTAATCTGTACATTCCATCACCCCTCTTTATCTTTTAAAATTACAAAGAGATATTGATTTCTTTAATGTATGGACAATACTGTACTGATTTCACTATAGCCAAGCATTAGGTCATCAACTTTGGATCTAAAATAGACAGACAGGGTATTTTCTAAATGGTGAAAAATTAGGAACAGTGGAGGTCCACAGAGAATTAGAGCCTCATGTACAGAGAACATTATGGGTCATAATCAGGGGCTAATGAAATTATGGTCTTTAATCTAGAAGAATAGAATACAAGGGGGCAGAAGTCATGCTTCTGCTATACAAAGCCCTGGCTAGACCACACCTGGAGTATTGTGAGCAACTCTGGATACCATACCTATAGAAGGATATATTGGCCTTTGAGGGAGTGCAATGTCAATTTACCAAAATAATACATGGGCCTGAAATTTATGCTGGGGTGCGCCCGAAGTCATCGCAGCCAGAAGCGGATGTAAAACCTGCTCCCAGCCGAGTTCATGCTGCGAACGTGATCTTACACTGGGTGGCCAATTAAGGCCCACCCAGGATGAAACACAGCCACTGGATGTGTTTTCTGTGCACAGGGGTGGGAACGCGTCGGGTGCTGGGTCCAATGGGGACCCGGCAGGGTGTTCAAAAATGGAAGATGCAGCTCCCTGAAGGCTGCCAGGAGTTATGGAGGAGGCTGAGGGAGCTGTCTGGAGGCTATTCAAGAAGTGAGCTGATGTGCAGTCATGGCTTCAGCATCTGGTGATCACAGAAGGCAGGAGGGCAGGTTGGGTGGGCACTCTGCCCCCCGTTTCTCAGATGAGTGCCTGGCAGTGCTGGTCAAGGAGGTCAGTGCCAAGTAGCATATCTTAATGCCCAGGGATGGCAAGAGAAGGCTGCCCCATCTAACCAAGAAGGCCTGGACAGAGGTCACTGCCCAGGTCAGTGGGCATGACACGGTACACCGTACATGGCTTCAGTGCTGTAAAAGATTCAATGATCTGCTGTGGTCAGCAAGGGTAAGTGCAGAAATGACATGAACATGTGCGGAGAACTTTAGTTAGGTGTCCGTTGCTCAGAATGTTCAGAGGTCTCAGAGTGTGTATGCCAACTGGCACTGAAGCTTGCCCTGCCAAGGCTGGGATGTCAGCACAACTGGTTTCAGTGCATTTCAGGGTGAGATGTGCCACAGTGACACGGCTCGCCTAATGGGAGGGTGGATGGGAACTACGAAAGGGCATTCAGGGAGAGTGAGCAATAATAAGGCTATTTTTCCCTGTCAGGAGGAGCCATAACACTGCAACTGCTGCAGAACAGGTGGAGGAGTGTCAAATCTCTGCTTCCTCGCTAAGCGCGAGTGCGATGCACTGGCCAGCTCGCTCCTCCGGTCACGGTGAGGTGGGGGGCTCTCGGATGAAGGTAAGAGTGCAGGTGACAGGTGCATGTGCGGTGGGTACTGGAAACATAACAGGCTCCTCTCATCAGAAACTGAACTGTTGTAGCCAGAGAGCCCATTGAAATTACGGTGTAGATGGCAACATGCAGCAGGTCTCCACTGTCTCCTCAGCCTGTCTTAGCATGCATAGTGGCTATGATGATTGAATGTACCGATCTTTTGCCTTCTTCCTGCAGATGCAGGAGCTGCCAGCGACCCAAGGACGCCTCACTGAAGTCCGAGGAAAACAGCACACCTGCACCAGCGTTATACTGTCTCTCTGAGCCGGGCACCAACACAGATACTCACACGACGGTGGATATTAGTTATTCAGCTCCGCGGGTAATGCACAGTGGTAAGGGCACATCACACTCGCATGAGGAGCTGGCAGAGGCAGAGAGGTCCCAGGGAGCTGACAGTGGGAGCACAGCTGGAGACCAAGGATCATGCTGCGTCTGAGGCAGATAATGAGACTCTGGAGTTGTCCATCAGGCAGCAGATGCTGGATGTCCAGCAGGATGCATGGGGAGAACTGGCAGAGATCCAAGAAGGTCTGCGTGCCATGGTCTCCGTCATGGAGCAGTTCATGCGGAGCATGAGTTCTGCATTGACCCTTAAACTAAGTGCACAGCCTTCCCCATTGAGAGAGTAATGACTCTCATGGAGAGGCAGCTTCAGGAGCAGACTCAGGGATTCCTGGGTTTGCGCTCAGAACTGCAAGCCCTCACACAGGCAGTGACTTCAAGAGGTCACTGCTAGCATGAGAGATGGATGAGGCACCTAGTCTCCCTGCTAGGTCCTCGTCTATCAGTAGTGAGCAGGGAGGTACAAAAGCTGCCTCTTGTCTCTATGGGCTTCTCTTAGGGTGCTCTGATGAGGGCACCAGCTCCTCTGCCCCTCTGCCAGTGGCTGCTGCATCTGATGATGCTGCGACGACTGAGGAGTGCCCAATTATGGGGCTGAATACACCCTCCCAGGAGGAGCCTACTCAGGCTTCAGTAGCCAGAGGATGACCGCCAAGGTCATCAGGGCCACCAGGACAGCAGAGTCAGCAGGCTGCCTTCAACACCACTGTCAGCGAGGGAGGAGGCACCAAGACACAGCACCCACAGATGTAAGTTGAAGGCACCTTGAACACAGCAGGGGTGTGTCATGGGTGACACTTTTTGGATTAATTATTTTGACTTTGTTTGTTCATGGTAAGTACCATAAATATTTATTTTACTTAAATGGGCTGAGTTGGCTGGATGGTATGAATAGGTGCCAGTTGCAGCACAGGCTTGTAAAAGTATGGCATTGTGTAGTGCTAGTGTAATGAGTTGGGTTCTCATTTATTGATTATTAGCAAAGGAGACAGTGCCATTAGCTTGAAGAGACATCGATGCCTTGGATGCCTAGCAGAAGGTCTGCTGCATCAAAGCATCCCTGATGTCCCTGCCTCCATGAGGGTTCCTGTCCTCTGCCTCAAAATCCTCACCCTGCACCTCCTCTGAGTCATCACTTGAATTATCCTCTGTGGCTTATGGAGTTGCCTCGCTTTCCTCAGCCTCCAGTGGGTCCCCCTTTGCCAGAGCCAGGTTGAGCAGGGCACAGCATGTAATAACTATGAGGAAGACACACTGTGGAGGATACTGCAATGCTCCCCCTGACCAGTCCAGTCATCTGGTGCATCCTCAGCAGCCCGATGGTCCTCTCCACCACCGCCCTTGTGGAAGCATGACTCCTGTTGTATCCCTCCTTGGCCTCAGTTCTTGGGTGATTGAGTGGGATCATCAGCCACCTCTTCAAGGGACAACCATTGTCACACAGGAGCCATCATCCATTCATGCAGGAGTCACAAACAGCCTTGGGACCTGTGAGTACTGCAAGATGTAAGCATCTTGTGAGCTCCCAGGCAAATGGCCACAAACTTGGAGAATCTGTGTCCTGTGGTCACAGACAATCTGAACATTCATTGAGTGGAGCCCCATTCTGTTGACGAAAGCTCCAGGCTCACTTGCTGGCTGTTTGATAGCCACGTGAGTGCAATCTATTATACCTTGGACATGGGAGAGCCCAGTCATCACAGCAAAGCCTTGTGCTCTCTCCGCCTGGCTCGCCTCATCTGTCCGGAAGTCGCTGAAAGCGCAAACATTTCTAAAGATAACATTAGTCATGAGCTTGACATTATTGTGTGCACAACTGATTGAGAAGTGCCACACAGATTCCCCTTGAAAAGAACCGGAGGCATAGAGGGCCACTGTGACCTTTAAAGCCATCAGCATGCGGCGTCCGCCCACACAGTTGGAGGCAATTTCTGGACCTATCATGTGGCATACTGCTGTCGCTATATCCTTGGAGCCTTCTGCAGGACTGGACCTCGGATATCTGGAGGTAGCTGGAGTGCTGCCTGAACACTCGAGACGCTGGGTAGTGGCGTCTTCGGCATGCCCTCCCACCTTGGCCTCCCTGCTGGCCTTGCACCAAGTGAGCCTGTGCCTCTCCTCTTAAAGGCCTGTCCATGGGGCGCTGCCCATGCCCACCTGTCCTCCTCTCCCTCCTGCCCCTCTCTTCCTCTTCAGAGGAGGTTCCAACGGCGGAATACCCTATTCCCATTAAATGGGATACAGAGGAGCAGTGTCTTAAAAACGAGGGAGCACTGTGCTGCAATGCTCAGAGGAACCTTCCAGGGAAGATGAGGACCTGAGATGCTGAAAGGCAGGCTCGGCAATCAAACGAGATGCCAAGAAACTGTACTCACACAGCAAAGAGCTGGCAATGACAGAGAAAGTGCCACTGCTCCAGGGGCCTTTTGTCCCGCCCATGGATGAGGAATTGATTAAAACGTGAATTCCACACACCCGTTTTGCCCATGTGGCAAGCTAAAAATTGCACGGATACTGTAAAATCGCAGGCAATTGGCTTTTTGATTACCTTAATTGGCCCCTTAATTGTCAGTGGATGCTGCTCCAACTCACGTATGTGCCCGCCAACCTCAATATTGCATGCGTGCGCAAGGACGTTGGGACGCATACCCGATGCATTTTTGCGCAATTTTTATGTGCATTTGGGGTGGGCACGTGCCCGACCTCAGAACGCAAAATTCAGGTCCTGGACTCCAAGAGATAACCATGAGAAGAGATTGAACAAACTATTGTTGTATTCCCTGGAGTTTTCAGTTATGGGGTGATTTTATCAAATTATTCAAGATATTAAGGGGAACACAAGGGTAGATAGGGAGAAACTACTTCCACTGGTTGGGAAGTCTAGGATCAGTGGGCACCGTCAGAAAATTAGAGCCAAATCTTTCAGGAGCAGAATGAGAAAACGCTTCTTTACACAAAGAGTGGTTGAAGTTTGGAACTCTCTTTTGCATTGATGGTAAGTCTGTTAATCTTAAAACTGACATTGATAGATATTTGTTAGCAAAAGGTCCTGAAGGATGTGAGGCACAGGCAGGTTTATGGAGTTAAGTCAAAGATCAGGCATGATTTCAGTGAATGTCAGAAAAGGCTCAAAGGGCTAAATGGTCTGCTCCTGTTCCTATCTCTGTAATCTTCCACGGTCCCACAACTCTCCAATATATCTGTGCCCTCCTAATTCTGGCCTCTTAAGCATCCCTGATTTTAATTGCTCTACCATTTGTGGCCATGCCTTCAGCTGTTGAGGCCCTAAACTACAGAATACCTTCCCTCAACCTCTTTGCCTCCCCACCTCTCTTTCCTCCTTTAAGAAACTCCTACCTCTGATCAGGATTTTGATCATCTTCCCAAATATTATCTTTATGTGGCTTGGTTTCAAATGTTGCTTTATAACACTCATGTAAAGCACTTGGATGCTTTATTATGTTAAAGGCACTATAGAAATATAAGTTTCTGTTATTCTACCATGGTAGGCATGTTCTCTAAACACCTCACAAAACTTCCATTAACAAACTCCTATCTTTCTTTCAGAAGGCCAGTAATAACATCAGACAAGTGGCTATCACACAGAAGGCTGGCCATGCCTTCGTACCTTCCGCTCTCTCAAAGAAAGCATGCTGGCCATCATGGGCAAGGGCAGAGACGGTACAGTGGTGATTGGAAATGTTGGGGGAGCCATTGCACAAGGATTTTCTTTTCCTCTTATTCCTTCTAACATATCCTACATGTACTACATTGCAAGCTGATGCTGTTTTCTTCAGCTTTTCCTCAGACTGGAAGCTAACCTTTGCCCCCTCTTTCAATCTGAATGCTGAGGATGTGAT
Organism: Carcharodon carcharias; assembly: GCF_017639515.1. Classification (NCBI taxonomy): domain Eukaryota; kingdom Metazoa; phylum Chordata; class Chondrichthyes; order Lamniformes; family Lamnidae; genus Carcharodon; species Carcharodon carcharias. Next base: position 66,202,930 of record NC_054480.1, on the reverse strand, counting down.
GATACCTCTGCCACTTCAGAAAGAGAAGATCAGATGCAGGTGCAGTGCCACTTCATCCAACCCTTTCAAGTTCCAGCCCAAAAACTGACAGGCTGGGGGATGACTGATCATAGAGGGAATCACCTGCCACAAGTATGTAGGAGCTAAGGCAGAGGGATAGCACACTGTAGATGTTAGCTTGTGGGAGGATGAGATTGTATGTTAGCCTTGCTTCAGAGTAATAGCAGGTGCTGATTTTAAAGGCTGAGCACCGATGCTGGACAAACAACAAGAAATGCTAGATGGACCTAACAACTTACTAGTGAAGTTGCATACAATGTTAGAAAGCTTAAGTTCCAACTTATTTTCTTTTGAGAGGAGGCTGTAATTGCAGACTCTTTGAAGAAAGATGACAGAAACCAGGTATAGGGGTGGCAGGATATGATTTCCCACTACTGTTTTGTGAAATGGAACCTTATGATCAATAGAAAAATAAAGTTGATGTATGGATACAGGTTATGTCTCTACCAAAAAAAAAGCAAGGGATGACTCTGGCACTTAAGCTTACTGACAGGAGCAAGAGCAGCTGCACAGTGTTCTCAAAACTAGACAGTCAGGAACTGAACAATGAAGATGGCTTGGACATTCTCTTGAGATTCATAGAAAAAATTTACATGGAAAAAGACTTATTGAATACCTATGAGGCTTGGTCAGACTTTGATCATTTTTTTTTTAAAATGGATGATTCTTCCATAAATGAATACATCATGGAGTTTAACCAATTATATATGAGTGTACCGATTCCACTTGGAAATTTCTAAATCAGTAGTTGCCTTTAAATTATTGGACTGTGAAAGAATATCAAACATGGATAGGCTCCTGGTTTTAACCAGAGTTAGATTCAAAGAGAGAGATATGCTTTTGGATCCAATGTCCAAAACCTTAAAAAAAAATTCTGGGAAAGCATTCATTTCCAGCTGCTTTTCTGGTGCAAATGGGCTCTTCAGCAGTGACACCAAAGATGGAAGTTACAATGCTAATAGCATTTCAAGGCCGTTCAAATATAGGGCACAAACATCTGTATGAAAGAAGAATTATAAACAAAAGGTATGATGGCAGAGGCCCTTTTGAGTGCTATAACAGGTGGCGGGAGTTGGGCAATTATGGAAGTAGGATGAGCCCCAAGAATAAGGTGGTCAACAGGTGCTTCAGATGTGATTCTAAGTATCATCATGAGTTGAATTGGCCCAAAAAAATGAAAAACAGGGTATTTAAGACAACACATGATATGAAAGGTACAGAAGGCAAGGAGAATGATACTGACCAATCAGAAGGAACTGTATTAGTCACCAGAAGCTTCAGTCTGGTAATGAGTATCCTAGTTGCAGATTTGTTCAATTGTGCAGTTCTAGAAAATGGTTGTACATCCACAGTATATGTAGTGGAGTGGCTAAAATGTTACATGGGTTCTTTAAGTAAGGAAGACAGAAGTAAAGTCAAAGAATATGACAGTTCTACTTGCTTCAGGTTCAGTAAAAGTAACACATCGAAATCACTAAAAGGAATTGTAATTCTGTCTAAAAAAGCAGGGGTAAATCACTTTATAGGTACTAATGTGGTACCAAGCAAAATACCTTTGCTGTTAAGTAAGCCTTCAATGAAAAAGGCCTAAATGTTGGACATGGAGCATGATAAAGCGATTATTTTTGGGAGATGTTTAGATTTAAATTTAAACAGTCGGGATGTTATTGTGTTTCTTTAAGTCTTTTCATCTCTATACAGAGTGTTAAAGAGGTATTAATGGCAGCTGGGGATAGGGATTTAAAGGAGAAGAAGCAAATTATTACCAAACTACATCGACAATTTGCACATCCCTCTGGCCACAGGTGGAAGATTCTGTTAAAGGATGCAGGGGTACTGGATGAAGAATGCACTAGACTTGTCAAGGATATTAGTGAAAAATGTGATATTTTTAATAATTAAGGAGAATGCCATCGTGACCAGCAGTAAATCTTCCATTGGCGAGAGACTTTAATGAAACCGTAGCGATGGACCTCAAAGTATGGGATAAAGGAAAAAAATTCTTCTTCTAAATTTTGTAGGCATAGCGACTAGATTTAGTCTGTCAGTAGTAATTTATAGTAAAGACAAGTAATTATCGATAAAGTAATGGAAAGGTGGATAAGAAGGGGGCTGGGAGCTCCAGCTAAATTCTTAACGGACAATAGAGGAGAATTTACCAATGATGAACTCAGGAGTTGTGTGAAAATTTGAACATTGCAGCAATGCACACAGCAGCAGAATGGGATATGTAAGAGAAATATGTGAGAGGTATGTTTTAGCAATGGGATATGTAAGAGGAATCACATCATGAATGATGAAAAGCTCCGAAAAATTTTAACTGATCAACTGAATTGTAAATTGACAACTGTTCTATCATGGGCAGTACATACAAAAATAATGCTTAGAGTAGCTGGGGGCTACAGCCTCTATCAATTAGTTTATGGCAGGAATCCAAATAACTTCAATTGTGTGAGAACATCACCCAGCGTTTGGGGAGGAGAGCATTTATTAAGGCAGAAGTTTCGGGAAAAAATCAGGAGAGCTTTCAGGTATCGAATTACGCCATCAGAAATTAATTTTAAGCCCAGGGACTTGGCACATCATAAAAGAGAAGTGCAGAAACAATGGAGATGCCCAGGAAAAGTTATAGGCACTGATGGCAAAACGGTAATCTTGCAACATGGCAACCAAACTGTTAGAGTATATTCCATGTGGCTTACTGGCAAAGACTACTCATTGACAGGATCAGAACAGATGCCGGAAGCTGAAGATGCACCTTGTACTCCACACACACATGTGCCGGACCTTTCCGAACAACAGATTATGGCAGATAATAGGCTATGTGAGAGTGGACCAAGTGATAATGAAGATCAGAATAGGGCCATTTAATACAAAGATCAATTACCAAAAGGGTGGCCTCTATGCCAGAAGGGGCTGGCGAGTGGAGGGAAGCCACCAAAGTAGGAAAGGCAGGAAAGCCCACAGGGAAATACAAAAACTGGCTGAATGTGCAGCTCAAGGGAAAGAATAAGATTTCTGGATTGGCAGAAGGAAATAAAAATGCGAAACACCAGGAAATGTAGTGTGAGTTCAAACAGTGGGCCTAATGGTGATCATTGCCCAAGGTAAAGATCAAGAACTTGTGAAAGGAAGTCTAGTCGCAGGAGGGACAGGCTGAATAGTAGTAGTCCAAATAAGGAAAGGAGATCCAGTAGGGGAAGTCTAAGCAGGCAAGACTAGCACTTGCTCATCTGGCTTCACTTTCTTCTGTTCCTTCTAGCATAAAGCAAGGACCAAAGAACAGGTGAGGAGTGACACAAGAAGTAGGAGCGCCTACGATAGAGAAGCTTTAGTGGCTACTTACAAGTTAGATGGTAAATTGATAAAGGAGGCAAAACTAAAAGAACTTGACATTTGGAGAGAGTTTGGTGTTTGAAGTTGTCAAACAAAGGACAGCCAACATTGTCCTATAGATAGATATGCACGGAGAAAGTAATCCCTGATGGTACGTACAAAGCTAAAGCCAGGCTTGTAGCTCAGGGATTTGAGGAACAACTGGATGACCAAGAAGTTAGAGAAGACTTCCCAACAGTGAGGAAAGTAAATTTGAGGATTTTCCTGGCACTTTTAGCGACACCCTCATGGAAATGTAAATCCATTGATGTCAAAGCTGCATTTTCGCAAGTGGAACAATTTCAAAGAGAAATATTCTTAAAGCCTCCAACTGAAGCTGGAGATATAAAGGGGAAATTATGAAGGCTAAACAAATGCGTTTATGGGCTAAGCAATGCATCCAGAGTATGGTATTTTTCAGTTAGGTGCGTCTTACTCAAAGCAGGTTTTATTCAGTGTTATAGACAGGAGGGGGTTCAATTCAAACAGCCTTGATTTATCCTCTCACCACCTATTTGTAAATAGAAAGGTGTTTTGATTTGATTTCCCCTTTATAAGTGGTGGTGTATTTCCCAACCCCTAAGATTTGGTTTGATCCAATTTTTATTAATAACCACACAGTAAGCTTGAGATAGGGTAAACTCAGAGGGCAGAATTTTACACCTCTGAGCAGGTCTGAGCGCAACCCCAGGAACCTCTGATTCTGTCCCTGACTTGCCTCTCTCCCAATGGAGGAAGCAGTGTGCTCGGCCATGAGGGTCAACATAGTACTCATGCGCCGCATGGACTCCTCCACAACAAAGACCATTGCACGCATACCCTCATGGATCTCCATCAGATCCTCCCGCACATCCTGCTAGACCTCCAGTATCTGCCACCTAATGGATGACTTCAGAGGCCTTTGACTGAGCATCATCCTGGTCTTCAGCAGTCCTCCGACTGCCAGCGCCATGGGCACGCTCTGCCTCCACCTGCTCCTCAAGCGAGTGTGAAGTGCCCTCACCGTTGTGTTCCAACATTCTAGCCGAGGACCTAATGCCCACCGAGGTGCTGTTATCTGCGCTAGTGCCTGGTTCACATGTACAGGTGCATGTGAAGCCTGGCGGTCCTCTGGTGTCAGGGGTGGCTCTTTGGGTTCCTGTGATTGGGTGTGTGCTGGCGCTTCTAAAGGAGAACAACAGCATGTCATTAGTTTTAAATCATCACACCATCACTGTGCATGCCAGGCACCCTGGTGAGACAATGGAGATCTGCATCATGGTGCCATTGTCTTTCAATGATCAATGGGGAATCCAGTTTTGAAGTTCCTATCAATGAAAAGACTACACAAGAATGTTTGCACCATCTGAAACTCTCACCTCTGTGCACTGCACTCTTATCTTCGTCTGACACCCCAGCCTCTCTGTGGCCAGTTGACTGAGGCGCATGGTGTCTCTCCAGCTCCAAGACGTCCTGCTCGAATCCATTGTTTTATCTCCACCTTACAGCCTATTTTGATCGCTTCCTCCCACCCTCAGTCCCCCACCCACTAGGGCCATCTGTCACTTGCTCATCCCGCTTTCTACCCTTAATGTCACCATTAGTTCATCCTTCAGCTAATATCACCACCGTCAACATCCCTTTGATCTTTTGTTTATGATATCTTTGGCAATCTCTCCTTTGCCTCCACCTATCACTGGCCCTCTATCCAGTTCCACCTGTCCCACCCCTCTTAAACAGCTTATATTTCACCACATTTCTATTTATCTTTAGTTCTGATGAAGAGTCATACGGACTCAAAATGTTAACTCTGTTTTCCTCCCCACAGATGCTGTCAGACCTGCTGAGTTTTTCCAGCAATTTTTGTTTTTTTTTGTTTTTGCTCCAATCTGGATAGCATTAGAAGGTTTGGGGGGCCTCTGCCTGACCGCGACCTTTCAATGTCATTATGGGTCGTCTTCTCTTGAAAGGACAGAGGAGTATTAGTCCACTTTCTACTTGCAGCGTCATTGCAGCCTGGCCAACCCCACCTGACGAGCACCCTGCAGGGCACATCCGAGTCGTGACCCTCAAGCCACAAGGCACTCAACCCAAGCAGCCAGGGCTCACCCCCTTGACCAGCTCTGGGGTCATTTGACAGTTGACACTCAGACTCTAACACCCCTGAGCTCCACGGGGAGGATGGCCAGACCTTAACACTTTAACACATTGATCTATGCCAACATGGTACTCACCCTTCCTGAGCACAGCAGGTCATTAAATTTCTTCCGGCACTGCACCCAGGTACACCACACAACATCGTGGCTGCTGACCTGTGCTGCCACTTCCTCCCAAACTCTTTTTGTTAGGTATGGTGGCCTCCACCTTCCATCCCTGAGGACAAAGCTGTCCCTCCTGGCAGCCAGGAGGACTGCGAGGCACTCATCTGAAAGCCAGGGGGCCAAGTGCCCACCCGACCTGCCCTCCCACCTGGAGTCTCCAGCTGCACTTGATGCCATAACTTCAGTGTTCACAATGCAGAAGATATGTTCTTACCTGGCAGCCTTCAAGGAGCTGCCTGTGCCATTTTTAAACTGGCCAATGAGTTGCTATTGGACCCAGTGGCTAACAGGCCCCTGTCCACCCCTTCCCAACCATTGGGAGGATGTGTTGCATGCTGGGCAGGCCTTAATTGGCCAGCCAGCATGAAAACGTGGCCGGGGGCCAATCATGGTGGATGGCACATTTCCGGCTGATTACACCCGCCCACCAAGGATAAAATTCAGGCCAGAAGGTTAGTTTATTTGCACTCAAATCGCCAGGTCACTACATAGCCCCCTGTGCACTCAAACAATAAAAGAAGGGCAGGGAAGACTTACAGGGCAAAGGCCGTAAAGCAAATAATTATTGTTTCACATGAGTCCAGATTCCAGAATCAAAAGTCCAATGGTGAATTCCTTTACAAAAGTCAGCAGGCTGAACAGATGCTAGGTAATTCACTTTTCCAATAGAATTGACTTCCCCGATGAGATAGGCACGGAGAGATTAATTAGTTTTGTAGACAATGGTATAGAAGTTTAGAATTTCTAGTAGAAACAGTGTAGATGGGGCCAGGTATTCAAACCTGGACAAAGCCCCTTTTCTGTGATACTGCTTGGTAGATGGAAAGATAGCAGACAGTTATAACTGGTTCTCCTAGCTAGCAGGGTCACGTCACATAACTCCCACCTCTCCACTTTGGCTTTGACAAAGGGTGTATATTCCTTTGTCTGGGTTCTTGAGATTGTTAATGTTCCAACCATTAAGAATTTCAAAGGGGGTTGCATGGACCTTTGTCCTAGCAGACTGGTAGACTCCGGTGACCTGGCCTGGCTTATGAAATGTAGATTGCCTTTGTATAATTCCCTTTAAATTTTGTCTCTGCAGCCTATAGGGCCGTTAGCGTCTCTTCAGAGATAATGAGGTGTCAGCTTCTCTAATACTGCCAGAAAGTTCCTTTTGTTCAGGGTTACGGGCAGACATAGCTTCAATCTTTTTAAAGTCTTTGTCCAGTAAAGCAGATCCAGCAATGTTTTATTGGTACTATTAAGGAAATCTAGCAGGCACCTAGATGATTTCCTCTGGGGGGCGATCTGTGGAATTTGAGAAATTTGTGATAGATAAAGTTATAAAGGGATTCAAAATTGGAAGTTGGGCGTCTGGAGGTTTTAAGTATATAGGGTTGGAATAAGTTTGGAATAGCCTTGACTCAAAAGTCATACCTACAGAATATCAATAGGATCCTGATAAATTGGGCCAGCTCCTCACAAAATGAAGACTCTGCAACCTAGGAAGAAGCAGCTCAATTAAGAAGCTTAATTGGGCAATTAAACTGGTTATGCACACAAACTAGACTGGATGCATGCTATGATGTATTAGAATTGAGCACCATGCTGAAATATGCTACTGTTGGGGAAGTGCTGAAAGCTAATAAGACATTGAAGAAACTAAGTTCAGAAGAATGTACATTAGTCATTTTTAGTGACACCTCACACACTAACCTTCCCAATGATTACTCAAATACAGCAGAATTCATTATATCCTTAGTGGAAATAAATGATAAATGTTCATGTCTGGGAATAGAAAATAAAAAGAGAGTAATTTAAAAAAGAGAGTAGTTGGCTGCGGAGGCACTTGTGCTGGTAGAAGCAACAGATCTGGCCAAGTATTTATCAAGTATTTTAAAGGAAATCCCATATAAGAGGCAACCAGGGAAAATGTGCCAATAGAATTTTATTTAGATAATTGCTCGCTCCGGGACAATGTCCATTCAACAAAGAATGTCACAAAAAGAAGTTAAGGATTGATCTCACGAGTATAAGAGAGATGTTGGAAGGGAAGCAGATTTCCAAAATAAAATGGGTCAATGGAAGTCACAGTTGTCAGATTTTTTCACAAAAAGAACTGCTTGTCCAAAGAAATTGTTGGATATCCTTGAAGAGGGATGCCTTGTGTTATAATGGATTATGAAAACATGGAAATTTTCATGTTGTAACCTAATTAATTATTTTTTCTGTTTTCAAGGCATGGGATGGGGGTAATATGGAGTATGTTAAAGATTGATTGTATAATAAGATAACATTTATTATCATTTTGTATTTTTTCTTATGAATCGTTCTGTTTGCATATCAATTTAATTTAAATAAAAGAGGGGAATCTGTTAGTATCTAATAGGTTCTGTTGATGGATATTAAATTCCTAGTACTTTCAGGTAATAAGGTGAACAGGTGTTGGGTATTGATTAGTTAATTATACTCAGATGTGTATATAAAAAAGAGTCAGCCAGCACTGGAGGAAGAGTGTGTTGGAGTGGAGAAGTAAGCTCTGTGGCAAGCAATAAACAGTCTCCAGTAAAATGTCCTAATTCCAATGTCTTCTTCACGACCAGGCTTGGGATTTTCTCTGATATAGAGGATTAGTGTGGGACAGATGAGTCATAACTGCTGCATAAAAACAGGCACAGACTTCCATGATGCAATACCTGTGGTCACAAACCAGCTGGAATATAAGGGAGTGAAATCTCTTCATAATCTGAAAGGTTCCAGTATGGTGATTGGGAGCACACAAGGCAATGTGATGCAGTTTGTAACACCTTGCTCTCTGGGGAAGTTGCCCTTCTAGTATAGAGAATCTCAATGATCTCTATGATGTAACGTTGAACTTCCAACTTTTGAGATATCACTAATGTCACCTATTTCAACTTGAGAGTAGCCTGTGGTATTAGAAATTAAGGTCCATAGTCACCTTGACCATGGACAGTGCCCTACATGCGCTGGAATGAGGTTTGTGTTCTGGTGGCTGCAGATGATATAGCTTGGTGACAGCTTCCTTTCTGAAGCTAAGATGCCTCATGTATTGCTCCTCTGAAAAATCCATACAGAAGAAGTGCTCCTAGAATGTTCGCTGTTGGTATGGCCTCCTGTGCAATGCCCTCCTTCTCCTCCTCCATCAATAGTCCACCTTGTCAACCAACCCTAAAGGCTGCCCAACCATATCAAAATTTTGTGAATATTGGAAGATCAGCAAAATTATTATTTCCTCCCCAGTCAAAATTAAGTTTGAAGAATTAAAAAAATCCCTAAATATGCAAAGAGGTTGACTGACAGGCTCAAATGCTAAATCAGCAACTAACCTGTAAACAGTGACTTGGGCCCTTAAATGGTATGACTTCCTGTCCATTACACCATGAGTTATTGGAAAAGGTCACCATATGGTGAATAAGGCAGTGGGGCAACTTGTAATGACTTTTGTAGTAGTAGTAATAGTAAAGAAAATTTGTAATTGCTTTAAAATATTTAGGGAATCTGTAATTGTTTTAAAAATGTTTGAAAAGGGTCTTTAAAAGTTTGTAGAAATTGTAAAGAAAGAAACTGTAATTTTCTTGGATAATAAGAAATACTGGTCAATGTGACCTGGCTACCCTTGGTCTGGAAGCAGGACAAACAGGAAGGAAGTTAGGATACAGAAGATCTCTGGTCAAACACAAAGGAGAGCTGGGGGCAGAAGACAATCAGGAGACAGATTCAGACACAAAAAGAAAGCAGAAAGGGCCAGAAAGAGGAACACAGAATTCATGTGAGGATAAGTCAGTGTAAGAAATTGGGGTCTTTAATAAACTGGTATTTTCCACATAGTATAGAACTTCTTTGAGATTAGCTAAACTGCATTGATCCTCTCTCTAGAAAGGCAATTTCTAAACACTTCGACTTCTAAACAGTCCTGGAAATGGCAAGGTCACTTCATTCAGGCTGCCATATTGACATTCCTAAGTTGGTAGGATGGTGTCTTGTGTACCCCCTTATCTATGCAAGTGTTTAGAAAGAACCAGAATATGACCCTCAGCATGATAAAAACTAAAGGGCTGACCTCGATCAGGGTGACGAACAGGGGAGGATGTAACCACCCTGACATTTTGGGTATCTGTACTAGTTTGAATAGGTGATTGACACTGGGTAAGCTACTGCCCCAGAAAAAGGGTATATTAATAAGTGCTCAGGGATAGTGGGCAGTCCTGGTGAGGTGGCAGTGCTTGTTAAGCAGCCATCTTCTTCAGACAGAAGTTGGACAAGTAGAGGAGGACGAAGACTGAGGGAAGAGTTCCTTAATATTTGGACTGGAGAGCAGAATGTTGCTATCACAAGCTATTGAGATCAATACACTCTGTGCCAACCGTTTGTTCATCCTTTGGGCTCAGTAAACCATTCTCAACTGTCACGGGCCATATACTTTTTCTGTCAAGGCATCACATCTAAACTGTTGTTCTTAATGAACTTAATAAACTATCTTTAAATTACTTATGAATAGTCGACTGTGTATCTTGGGTATCTGTGGCCCCAAATCCAAAAATCTTACACCAGCAAAGCTCTCTGCGCAAAGGTCAGTTATCTGTTTAGCAATAAGAAAAAAAGTAGAATTCCAAGAGCTCTTGTGGAAGCGATGTAGGAGCAAGCCAAATGGGAACTGAATCCTAAAAGTGTTGTGAATAGCTGAGCATGTGAAAGAACTGAGTTTTTTTTATCATATCTTGAACTGGGTGTTGTTAGCTGGATGGTTGAATAGGAACCCTGGAAAGCTATGCCATCGAGATTCTCATGAGCTGAGTGAGATCCTACATACTGGAGGCTGAGTTGGAAAGATTGTGAGATTGCACATAATGCGACATTTCTGCAGAGAGTGATGCAAGTGCTTGTATTTTGTGAGGCATATCTTTGTACTATCAACTACTTAAAGTGAAATTCATCTTTTTGAGTGAATACCATTTGGCTGTTAATTAATGTCTAATTTATGTTGATTTCAATTTGTGTAAAATTTTAAAAAAGTGAAATCTTGTTTGATAAATTTCTTCATTTGGGGTAGACTAGTAAATTCAGCTCTTGTGGATTACAGTTTCCCCACTTGGATGGTAACAAAATTACAAACTCGAGTCTGGGATGATTGAATCCAGAGAGTGAAACGAATTCACTGGGACTTTTTAAGAGGAGCAGGAGTAGGCCATTCAGCCCTTCCATCCTACTCCATGACTCAATAAGATCATAGCTGATCTGGTTGTGGTCTCAACTCCACTTTTCTGTCTGCCTCCTCCAGCTATAACCCTTGACTCCCTTGACTATCAAAAATGTATTGAACTCACCTTTGAATAAATTAAATGACTCAGCCTTCACTGTTCTCTGGGGAAGAGAATTCCACATATTAATGACCATGAGAGAAAAAAAATTCTCCTCATTTCTGTCTTAAAAGAAAGACCTTTTATTCTTAAATTGTATCTCCTAGTTCTAGTCTCCCCCAGAAGAGGGAACATTTCCTGGTAGCCACCCGATCATGACCCTTCAAGATCTTGTATGTTTCCATATGATCGTCTCTCATTCTTCTAAACTCCAAAGGGTGTAGGCCCAACCTGTTCAACTTTTCTTCATAAAATAAGCCTTTCATCCCAGGCATGAGTTGAGTGAACCTTCGTTGAACTGCTTCTAACACAATTATATCTTTTTTTTCAAGTAAGGAAACCAAAACAGTACACAATGCTCTAGATATGATCTTACCAAAGCCCTCTAGCAGTGCAGGAAAACTTCTCTACTTCTTTATTCCATTCCCTTTGTAATTATCACCAACATTCCAGTTGCTTTCTTTGTCACTTGCTCTACCTGCATTGTAACTTTTTGAGATTCAACATTCTGGGGGTTACCATTGTCCAGAAGCTGAACTGGACTAGCCATATAAATGCTGTGGCTACAATAGCATGTCAGAGGCTGGGAATTCTGCAGAGAGTAGCTCACCTCCTGACTCCCCAGAGCCTTTTCACATCTACAATCACAAGTTAAGAGTGTACCTCCACTTGCCGAGGAGCACCGCCACCTGCAAGTTCCTCTCCAAGCCACACACCTGACTTGGAACCAAATTGTCATTCCTTCCCTGTTGCTGGGTCAAAGTCCTTGAACACCCTAACAGCACTTCGGATGTACCTACACCACCTGGACTGCAACAGTTTAAGAAAGTGGCTCACCACCACCTTTTCAAAAGCAATTAGGGATGGGCATTAAAATGCTGGCCCAGTCAGCAATGCCCATGTCCTGTGAAATAATTTTTTAAGTGTACCAGGCTACCCAGATTCCTCTGTACTAATGAATTCTGTAATTTCTCTCTAATTAAATATTAAATTGCTTTTCTATCTTTCCTGCCAAAGAGGACAAGTTCACATTTTCCCACAATATACTCCATCTGCCAAATTTTTGTCCATTCATTTAATCTATATCTCTTTGCAGAATCCGTATGCACTCATCATAAGTTACTCTAATAAATTAGTTAAAAACTACTTCCCTTTCACAAAGCCATGTTGAACTCTGCCTAATTACATTGTGATTTTCTAAGTATCCTGCTCTAATTTCCTTCATAATGGTTTTTAGCAATTTCCTGATGACAAATGTTAGCCTGACTGGCCTATTGTTTCCTGCTTTCTGTCTCCCTCCTTTCCTGAATTTGCCAGTTTCCAATCTGCTAGGATCCATCCAAAATCTAAGGAATTTCAGGAAATTATAACTCTGATATGATGGGCTTGTCTCAGGTTTTGTTAGCTTTTTATTCTAGAAGAGATATTGCTGGAGTCAATGGTCTTTGTTCAAAAAACATTTCTTTATTTGCATACTAATTATTTACAAACATTAAAAAGGCTAACATATAGCTACAGCTGTCCTTGAGATGCTACTCAGACATCCTCTCCAGTGAGTGACATCACTGTGACATAGCTTTTTTTGCATATGCACAGTATGCTCTTATTAGAGTTAACCCTTTACATCTCCCTCTAGTCTTTTTCCCCATAATATTTTACACATATTCCCCTACCTCCCTCAAAATTCTCTTCTCTTAAAGGGAAAGTCTCTTTGGTGGTTTCACCAGTCTCCCTGTACGAGTGCAGAGTTCCTTCTGGGGTAGATGGGAATCCTGCTGCTCTGAGGTCAGTTTGAGAGGGCTGTCTCTCCTGGCTTTCTTTGTTTGTGGTGTAGTAGGTGTAACACTCTCTATTGGTTCAGGGTACTCACCCCATGCTGTTGATGGTTCTTTTGTCCATCGAGATTAGGGCAGGTCTGTTCCACTGAATGATGCTTGACTGTGTCCTGACCAGATATTACCTCAGTTGCAGTTGTTTTTCAATTACCGTACCTGCAGGATTCTGGCCTCTGAACCATACTTCCTGTCCTCTTCCCAGAATCAGAAGGTCTTGAGCTCTATGCTGCTGGTTGAGCGTATGAGCCTGACTTGCCTGGTAGGCTTCTTCCTTCTTCCTAGCTCGATCATGGTATTCGCCTGTGACATTCGGTAGCAAGGTGTGGGGCAGGAAGGGAAGTTAAGTCTTAAGTCTGCGGACCATCAAGAGTTCGCATATAGCAAACGCATTATGCAATGGTCTTGAACGAAAGCTAAGCAGAGCGAGCTCAAAGTTGTCATTCTTCTTCAAGAAGTCTTTGAAGGTGGGTACTCCTTGCTTAGCTTCTCCATTAGCCTGATGGTACTTTGGGGAACTCGTGACGTGCACAAATCCATATGACTTTGCGAAGGATTGAAAGCACTCATTGGTGGACTGTGGTCCATTATCAGAAATGACTACATCTAGAATGCCATGTGTAGAGAACATTTTCTTCAAGAAGGTAATAATGGCTTCAGTGGTGGGGCCATGTAGCTATTGCACCTCTATCCAGTGGGAGTAATTGTTGACCACTAGAAGAAATATTTTCCCTTTATAGTCAAACAAATCCATGTCAAGGCATTCCCAAGGCTTTGATAGGAAGGACATCAGGAATGGCTATTTCTGCTTCTGCCTGTAGATGGCAGAGGTGACACAGCTGGAGCCCATCTGTTCAATTGAGCATTAAATCCCCGGCCACCATACGACTGCTGTGCCCTGGCTTGATGCTTGGTTATGCCAAGCTGTCCTTGATGGATCTTTTGGAGGATCTCCAGACAGAATGCAAATGGTACCACTACTCTTGTATCGAAATAATGTCTCAGGATGGGGTTGCTTTGGGCAGACTGTGGCCATCCGTCCAGGCAGTATGTGCAAATCTGGTTGCACTCATTGAGTTTGGGCCATACAAAATTCATGCAAGTTCTAGTCTGGGCTGTAAAGGCTGCCACTTCCATCACAAAGGTTTTGTCTTCATGTACTGGGTAAGTGGCAGGTATCCTGGACAGTGTATTGGCTATAGTCTGATATTTACCCTGTACGTACTGCGTAGTAGCATTGTAGCGCATGAGTCTAAGGTGAGAATCGCTGAATCCTGGGTGGCATCTTTGCAATTTCCTTTGTGTTTAACAACATTATTAATGGCTTGTGATTGGTCTCAGTTTTAAAGAGGAAGCCCAGTACATAAAGAATTTCTCACATGCGCAAGCCGCTGCAAGGGCTTTCTTTTTTAACACAGCATAGCACTGTTCAGTGTTAGCTAATGACCTGGATCCGTAGTAAACAGGTTTTCTTTTGCCATCACTTTGGACCTGGAACAGCACTGCACCCTATCCCATTGCAGATATATCAGCTGCTACAATCATGGGAAGTAGTGGGCTAGGACATCAGAGAATGTTAGCATCCTTTTAATTTGTGCGAGCAGCCGCTTTTGATGCTCTGCCCACCACCACACCTGGTCCTGTTATAAAAGATGTCTGAGGCTTTCATTTATCTGGCTACGTGAGGCAGGAGTTTGCCTACTTGGTTGACCATGCCCATAAACTGTTAGAGCTCTGTTACATTTCTAGGTGGCGGAAATTCCCTCACTGCCTTCGTTTTTTGAGGGTTCATGGTAATCCCAGTTGCTTGGATAATGTGCCCTTGGAACTTTATCATGGGCATAGGAAACTCTTTGTGCATCAAGTCAGCCTCTTGCAGCATGTGTGAAACTTCCCTGACCCATTTATCGTGTTTCTGCTTCATTGACTCATGGATCAAAATGTTATCCATGTGCAGGGCTACCAATGCCCTGCAGTATATTAGACGTTGTCCTTTGGAATATTTCAGGAGCTGACATGATGCTGAAAGGCAGATGGTTAAAACAGTGCTGTCCAAAGGGAATAATAAAAATAGATAAGAGTTTGGACTCTTTGTCCAACGGCAGTTGCCAAAACCTGCTGTTGGGGTCAAGTTTGAAGCTGATGCTCTTGGCAAGTTTGACCAAGTTCTCATCCATTGATGCCATCAGATGTATTTCTCTTTTAATGCACTAGTTGAGGTGTGTTAGATCAACGCAGATACAAATGGAGCCTTTAGGTACCATTACCAGAGCACCACCTGGTTGGTTTAGTGACAGGTGAAATGACTTGTTAAAGCATTGTGTCAGTCTCACTCCTGATCCTTTTCAGAAGTGAGTGTTGGACATTCCTTGGCATGAATAGACAAATGGGCTTAGCATCTGTCTTGAGTGTAATGTGATACACAGTCTTCATCTTATCTAAGCCTGTAAAGAATGTAGGGAATTCCCTCCTAAATTTATTTTCTTGTCTTTGCATTGACCTCACCAATTTTAGAAGCAGTTTTAGAGCTGTGCAGGCTTTTCTGCTCAACAGAGAGTATGATTAATTCTTGATGATGTATTTTTCGTGTCATCTCTAGCTGGCCTTAAACACTTAACTTGGTTCCCCCCGGACCTTGGACTTGAATAGAGGACGGATGTAGTGTCACTTTATTCAGCCCTGAAACTCTGTCAGATAACATTGAGACATGAGCTCCCATATCTGGCTTGAATTCAGTGAGATGCCCATTTACCTCAATGCCAGCATTACAAAACTGGTTTTGAATTTCCTTGATTCCTTCCAGGAAGGCAGTCAAGATTGTCAAGGACTGGAATTTCTTGAATGGAGGTTCTTTCAACAGAGCTCTCCTTCTGTCTTGCAAATATAGATTTCCTGGAATGACAGACCACTTTAAAATGGCCTAACTGCCCACATCCATGGCAGTGCACAATCTGGGCAAGGCATCTTTTCTACCTGTGGATCTACTTCCCGCCATAGCGAGGATGTTGGAAAATGGTGTTTGGAGCCTTTTCAGGGCATTTCCCTGTTTGCTGCCTTCTTACATTATTGGTTTTAGAATCCACAAATTGTATGGCTTCATCCAATTGTTCCTGGTAAATTTCTCTCTCATCTTTAATAAAAGCCTTATTCTGCGTCTGCTCTTCGGCCTGCCTAGCCAGATGTACAGCTTTGCTTAAATTTAAATCTCCCCTAGATTGTACAGAGTCAGAGAGATTCTCATCTAAAACGCCAATGACTATTTGACCTCTGATCAGGTTGTCTTTTATTGTTCCACATTCACAGTTTGTGGCTAGGTGGTACAAGTCATTGATGATTGGGTCAATCCATTCACCCTGTTTTTGATTGCGCTGGTTAAACTTTACCCTCTTAATAACAATATTTTTATGAAGACTGAAGTATGAGTCAAATGACATCCTCAAAGGAGGCTGTATCTTCATTCATCCCGATACAGTTTTGGGACTATACTCCCAGTACAGCTCTGGGTGTGCAGTCCTAGATTTTTACAGGGGAAACCATTTCCTACAGAGGAGTGTAGTCCTCATTAAATAACATCAGTCATATGTGAGAATGACTCACAGTGGGGACCCAAGAGGTCTGTAATCAGCTATCTTATGGACAAACATAAGAGAACTGAGGACAAGATGAAAAAGGTTGGTTGGGATCCAAAATGGGCCCCAGTTAAACACCGTGAGTGGTGGTCCCAACGTAAGAAACATGTGTGATAGCTATGTGGATGTTTGTAATGCAGCAGACACAAACTGGAAAAAATCTGAGAAAGAGAAGAAAGCATTACAAGCCCAACTAGCTAATCTACAGAGACATCCGCAGAGGATGTTATTTGGGCAGGCAAACCATGACATAGACTGGGGGGATTTGAACAGAAGCATTAGAATACGGACATAGAGATGACTGGTCAGGTGTAAGGCCACCCACCCAATTATGACAGTGTAAGGACAGAAACTCCAAGCACCCCAACCTTATATCCATCCTTGCCAGGGTCTGAAGTCAAACCGCTAACATCTGTTAATCTATCAATCAAACAATGGTGTCCAAAGAGTAATGGAAGTAGATAAACCCTTACACCCAGGGGAAAGCAGATATTACTAAAAGACCTGGGAAACGCTTAAACTGAAACATGGTAATGCCGAGTTCTGGAAAAATATAGAGATGATCAAAATCCATAGTATGCATTGTAGAGATATCTACACACTGGTCTGGGCTAAATGCCCATAGACAGCCTGGGCTAACTTGCGACAAGACATGAGAGATAGAACATGGATGGATCACCAAGGCCAAAATGTAGCCCAAAGATATACTGGATTTAAAAACAGTATCAAACAAGCTCTAGGGGCTGGCCAGGGTAATTGGGAAGCCATCACAGGAATCACATAAAAGACAGGAGATCCCAATGGAATACGCAGAGCGTTAATTCACTGCCGATGAAGAATTCTCTCGGGAATGCCCAACCCCACTCAGGATGATCGGGTTTTCCTAAAGATGCTAAGGGATGGGTTGGGACCCAAACACCAGTAGGTGTTAGACCTAGGACTACCGGTGGAACAAAACTTTGTGGCAATAATGAAATGGGCCAGTGAAGTGTTTGCAAAGGGTGAGGATATGAGAAAGGGCAAAGTAAGTGCAGTAGAGGCAGCAGTGAGAGATAATGGTCTGAGATGCTATATTGGGTAAGACAGGAACATTTGGCTCGAGATTGCTGGAAGGCAAAGTTGAAGAATGGCAAGTGTCATAATTGAAGGCAAATGCAATGTTGGCATTTATTTCGAGAGGACTAGAATATAAAAGCAGGGATGTGCTGCTGAGGCTTTATAAGGCTCTGGTCAGACCACATTTAGAATATTGTGAGCAATTTTGGGCCCCATATCTCAGGAAGGATGTAAGGATGTGCTGGCCCTGGAGAGGGTCCAGAGGAGGTTCACGAGAACGATCCCAGGAATGAAAGGCTTAACATTTGAGGAACATTTGAAGACTCTGGGTCTATCCTCGATGGAGTTTAGAAGGATGAGGGGGGGATCTGATTGAAACTTACAGAATACTGAAAGGCCTGGATAGAATGGACATGGGGAAGATGTTTCCATTAGTGGGAGAGACGAGGACCCGAGGGCACAGCTTCAGAGTAAAGGGAAGACCTTTTAGAACAGAGATGAGGAGATACTTCTTTAGCCAGAGATTGGTGAATCTATGGAATTCATTGGCACAGAAGGCTTTGGAGGCCAGGTCATTGTGTATTTAAGACCGCGATAGATAGGTTCTTGATTGGTAAGGGGGGCAAAGGTTACGGGGAGAAGGCGGAAGAATGGGATTGAGAAACTTATCAGCCATGATTGAATAGCGGAGCAGACTCGATAGGCCAAATGGCCTAATTTCTGCTCCTTTGTCTTATAGTCTTATGGTCTAATTGCGGTGAGAGGGGACATTTTAAAACAGAATGTCAGAATAAAAGCGGGGGTGAGGAGATCAAAGGTCCAGGACAAGCAGTCCAAGGTACCAGGACATCTGGGCTCAGGGGAATAACTTTGATACCCTGTACAGATTCTAGAAACTCGTCTCTAAAAAAAGGTAACATTGGCCCTCTTACAGGAGGGATCCAAAGACCTTTGCATCATTAGGGGGCCTGCAGTGTAGAATATTGGTGGATACAGAGGCTTCAGTCTTGATTTACAGACCAGTCATTACCAACTACCCGATACGCGATACATATAGCAGGCGTGGGGGAAGAATTTTGCACAAGTGTATGATGAAATGCAGATATTAGAAATAGGAAATTTAGCAATGCCAGTTTACTTTTGGGTTTGTCCTAATCCAGAAGGAACCATATTGGGAATAGATATACTTGGGGAAATAGGAGCCCTGGTGGATCCAGGGTGCAAGCGGGCAATCTGACCCACCACAGCAGGGCACTGGACAAGGGGCATTGGCCAGCACAAAAGTGCAGCTCACCCAGTTAGTATCAGTAATGGGAAATTATTAGAAAGGGACTGGTCACAGGAGGGGATATATGGGCTCATATGCTCCCAAATACCTGGAGCCTGGGCAACACACAAACATGACTGCAGAAGGGTTAACATTGAGCCTGTGGTAATAAATGGCCATGCCCATAAGCCACACAGGCAATATCCTGTCAAACCAGCTGCCTTAAAGTCTGTCAAGGGTATTCTACAAGAATTAGTTAAACTTGGAACAAAAACAGAAAATTCTGGAAAAACTCAGCAGGTCTAACAGCATCTATGGAGAGAAAAAAAAACAAGTTAATGTTTCGAGTCCATATGACTTCTTCAGAGTGCTCAGAGAAACCACAAACTTACCCATATGGCCCGTCAGAAGCCTGATGGAAGGTACCACCTTACCATTGATTACACTGAATTAAATAAAGTTATCCCATGTCAACACCCAATAGTTGATGGTCCCACAATGATTTTCAGCAAATTGAGACCAGATCACTGGATATTCACAGCATTAGACACAGCAAATGAATGGATTTGGGGGCATTCCCCTAGACGAAGAAGCACAGGATAAGTTTGCATTTACAGAAGATAATAGCCAATACACCTGGACACGGTTTCCGCATGGGTTTCCACCACAGCCCGGGAATATTTCAACGGGTAATGAACAACACCTTGGAGACGGTGAACCCAACACAGTATGACAGCACCATTTTACAATATGTGGATGACCTGTTAATCGCATCCAATAGAGAGGGAGGGCACTGCGGAGCCCTTCTCTGTGTATTGCAGGCCCAGGAAGTCGCATGGTTTGAGGACAGTCTTGAAAAAAGCCCAGATAGGCAAGACGGAAGTATCCCACTGAGGCCACACCATCAGTCAGGGACATAGTGCCAGAATCAGAAGACAGGTGCACAGTCATACCAGATTTGCCTCACCCCACAAATGTTAAGAGGGATCCAAAAGGTGATTGAGCTCTTTAACTGCTGTAGAAATTTCATACACAGACTCGCAGCCATCGTGGGACCCATCCAGGACCTAGTTAAACTAGAGCTATTGGTTTGGGGACCTGACCAGGATCAGGCATACTGAAAAATAAAAGAAGCCCTCATTCAGGCACCGGCACTGGGACTTCCAGACATGGGGAAGCCATTCCACCTATTCTGTAATCATGACGGGCAGTATTACAGTGCAGTGCTAATGCAAGACCATGGTGATCAGAAGAAACCAATCGCAGACTATGCCACCAAGCATTCAGCAGTGGCCACGGGTCTGTGCTGCCTGGGCTGATACCTTGGTTGAGTTGATATACAGGCAGGTTGCGATCAGTATCCGACAGCCACTGAACTTTCTGGGAAGTGGTATTAATCCCGAAAGACAAGTCAGTAGAGATAGTACGGGTTACTGGAGTTAACTCCGTCGATGGCATGCTTGGGGAAAGCGAACCCCACAATGGCGAGGATCAGTTGCAGGAAGAGCAGATTAGTCGAGAAAAAGGCACATCCATGAGTGACCCAAATAAGAAGCTCTTTGTAGACGGGTCACAGAGCTATGTAGATGGCAAGGCTAGAACCGGGTGGGCAGTGGTTAACTCCCTAGGTGACACAATAGTCCAAGGAGCCCTGAGACCCATGGACTCAGCCCAGGTTGCAGAACTCGAAGCGTTAACAGAAGTCCCAAGGTTAAGGAAAGGAAAGCGGATAAATATATACACAGGTAGTCGGTCAGCAATTGTAGTGGTGCGCGATCACATGATCGCCTGGGGCAGGTTAGGGTATATTAGGGGTGGGGGAGCGACCACATACAACACGAGAAGATAGTTAGGAATCTTGCTGAGGCAGCAGGGCTACCTGAGAAGGTAGCAGGAGTAAAAGTTAAAGCTCACCAGAAAACCACTACCCTAGTACAACAGGGAAACATGTGGGCAGTCCAGGCACCTAGGCAAGCAGCTGATAGGAGAAACCCAACCTAGCAGACATCTAACTGAGCACCGAAAAGGGAGAGAAGGAAATGTGGTAAGGTAAAGGGACCTGATGAGGTATATAGGGAAAGAGGACAGGTAGCGGCACCCAAGTGTATGCGCCATTGTTTACTAGAACTCTACCACGGCACAGCCCAACAGGGTGAAACATGACCACTGAGTTATTGCTACGAGACTGGTGGTGGCTGGGACAACGTCAGTACATTGCCGTGTATTGCCACAAATGCTTAATATGTGAGCAACACAACCCAGAAAACCCCATCAAGGTAAAGATGCGATATTAGGAGTGCCCCAAGGGTCCATGGGAAAATATCCAAATTGCTTTTACGGGACCCTTCCTAAGCAGTTGAGGAAAAACCTATTGCTTAGTAATAATATACCAAATCACGCAATTAGTGGAGGCATAGCTGACCATGCATGCCAATACAATTGCAAGGATCCTAGCAGAGGAAATAATACCTAGATGGGGAATACCCTTACAAATAGACAATGATCAGGGAACTCATTTCAATGGCAAGGCCATGAAAGTGGCATTCCGGCTGTTAGGAGTCAAACAGAAATTTCACATACCCTCCCATCCCCAAAGCTCGGGGATGATAGAGTGAATAAACCAGACCCTTAAGACAGCCATAAGCAAAACCATAGCCGAGAGTAGAAGGGGATTGGTAGCTGTACTACCCATCATACTGATGCGACTGAGGGCGACAACCAACTGGATAATGGGTATCACTCTACATGAGCTTATGACGGGGAGAGCAATACAGCTCCAAGGACTACACTGACAAGTAATGCCGACATAGGACGTGCTAAAGATGGGGTTAGGGGATACTTGAAGTTGCTGTGTCAACACCTTCAAACCCTTAGGCAGGACGTAAGGGAACAAGAAGGCAAAGGGGACCTGAATAGGACAGCCAGGGACAAGGGAGACCCGGAAATACCAGAGGTAGGCAGCCAGGTAATGGTTAAAGTGTTACCAGAGAAGGGAAGACAGCAAGCAAGGTGGAGCGGACCCTATGACATTTTGATTATTAGTGACACCTGTGTCTGCATAGACACCAGAGGTAGAAGAAAGTGGAAGCGCAGGTTGCAAGTAAAACCACTTAACAGCTGATTTGTTTGCTCCACAGAGGCCAAGACCAAGGAGGATTCCAGAAGCTAACTATATCATTGCAAGTTGAAACATAGGCCCCTACACATGGATTGTGATGCATGGTGGCCACAATGACATCCAAGTGCGCTTACAGAAGGTTCAGAGGAGGAAGGCCAGAGAACCTGCAATTCGAGTTAAGGGGGAAATACATCTCCAATGGGACATTCCAAAATGGGAGAGCCACCAGGGTACTCCAAAACGGCAAAGTTAAACTGGTAACTGTAACTGATGGAGACACCCTCTATTTTCTATGTCCCGATGGGTATCAAAAGGTAACAGGACTTCCCTCGCGGGGATTTAATTTTATATATTCCAACAAAAGTTGGCACATTACCCCCAGTCTTAATGGTAATTGCATGGTAGCAAAACCAGACATGAGGAAAGAAAGGAATGAATGACAGGCACTGATGACCTGTAGAGTACATGAACATCTTCAATCCAATGCCGAACCCAGCTGCGAGGCTGATTGCCTTCCAAATCCCTTCTGGAGGCATGCCTGTATGTTCAGTGAGAAGAACCAAAGTGGATGTATAGGGAAGGTCTTACCTGCACAATGGGCCTCATGGGACCTATTAGACAGTGTTATCTTGCCCGGAACTAAGCCAGGGACTCAAAAAATGGATTGGTATTAATAAAGATGGATAAGGTTTTACGGTAATGTACACCATGAGCTAGTACCCGTAGTTCTAAACATATCAGACATGGTGCTCCGTCAGAACTCAGGCACTGTACACAGCTCTGCTGAAGTGAATGTTGAAACAAACAGTTCAATTTACCAGGAGAAGCAAGCGAGATTCCCGCCTCCAGAGAAAGGGGTGGGGGATGGAAAAGGCGCAGTCTGGTTAATGACACTGCTGCACTGTTTAACGCAGGCACCTCAGTAGTAAATTTGATTGATTTAGCTTCAGTGAACGATAAAGTCTGCAGGTTGAATGCCCACTTAAAGAAAATATTAAAGGAAGAGCAGGAAGTCCAGAGCAGTCAACTCAATACGGATCAAAGTCTGATCCAGACAATGCAGACCATTGAAATGTCATGCACAGGCAATTAACAAATTTATTAATGAAGGCCATAATGCTTCACGGAAAGCAGCTCAGAATAATGTCTGCAGTACCTACGGATCATGAGTACTTGAACAGACATGAGAGAATCCAAGGGAGGGAACATGAGGGAAAACTACCCTTGTGAATCACAAACGAACAATTGATCAACCTGTCTCGAAAGATAGGGTAAACATAACTAGTTAGCAATCCCTGTGTTAATGGAATTTACACCAGGAAGAACATTACAAAAAGTAGGAAATATTGGGATAATTGGAGGAAATTATGATATGAGACATCACGATTTTCCATCATATGCAGTAGAGGTAGAGGGGAACATTATAGGAACCACCCTAGATGGGTGTAGTGTAGAATCCTCCACAGTAGTGTGTCCCCGCAACCCACCCCCCCCCCCACCCCAACTCCCAATCCGATATACAAGACAGAAAAGGCCAAGTGTGGATTTAATGTAACAGCTAATTGTACAATGGAGGCCATATAGGCAACACTGGAGCCTACCCATGTTGTATATCTGGGAAAAGGGAAATATTGTATCACCACATCACAATGAGAATACCTCCATGGGAATCACCCCCACTGACCAGCCACAGAGTATGTTTGCACCCACAGGTAACAGTTGGGGTGGGTAGGGTGGAATTGGTGGATAGTCACAAGCAGGAGACAGCTTACATGCAAGTTAAAGAAAGTACAAGAGATAACCTGACACAATACATTAACCAGTTCTCTTACCCAAGTGCCCCTCTCCTGAGCACTTCACTGAGATATGGAGGACACTGGGGAAGATGCACAGGGCTTATTACACACTGCAACAGAAGAGAAAGGATATAGATGAAGATATAGATTAAGTGGGTGCAACCACTTGGTGGGAGAGCCTCTGGAATTGGGGCCTTAATGTGCAGATTTACCCATGGATCAGGATTATCTCCCTTCCTGGTTGTGGTCCCATTAATAATGCTGCTGTACTTGACATGCCTCACGTTAAGCTGAGGAGACAGTGGAAGGCACTAACACTGGCCAAAACTCTGAAGAGTGTAAAAGAGGAACCTTTAAAGATTGGTGCCATATGGGAGGATGAGTGAATCTTGGCAGCTTAAATAGGGACTATGAGCATATTAGCGCTCATTAGCACAACCCAAGCTTGGACTTATCGACTAGCAATATAGTGCAGCGTAAGAGGGCATAGAAATGCCACATGACCATCTCACCCACCAGCTGATCACTGGAAGCGGGAAGGTAGAGTATCGTGGTTTGGAGTCCAACCAACAGGAAGCATTGAAGAGTTCTGAAGAAGACTCAAAATGTTAACTCTGTCTTTCTCTCCACAGATGCTTGTCAGACCTGCTGAGTTTTTCCAGCAATTTTTGTTTTTGTCTCAGATTTCCAGTATTCGCAGCATTTTGCTTTCATTTAACAGGTGGCATTGTGGGGAAAGGAAAGGGTGAAATACAATCTACTGGAAACAAAATAATAATAATAATAATAATAGCCCTGATGTAATTGACTGGTTTAAAGGAATAGCTGCTGGTATAATTTACTGCTTAATGTGGTTTAACGGAAACCAGAGTGCTGAACAATACCTTAGCTGATAACAATAAATAAGTGATAACAAGCACAGAATGGAAGGTTGTTATATGTAAGTAAGTGAGTGATAACCAGCATGGATACTTGTGCCTTTTACCCTCTAAAATGCCTGTGATCACTTGTATCTGTGGACCACTGGCCTTCGGATCAATGTCCCCAATATACATTGAACAAACCAGCTTAACTCTACTTTCTCTAGACTCCGTGTAATGATTGAAATAATCTGTTATCTTGGGTTTGTATCAGGGTTCGTTAGCTTCTTATTCTAGAAGAGATTTCACTAGAGACAATGGTCTTTGTTCAAAAAACATTTATTTACATGCTAACTATTTCCAACGGTCAAATAAGACTAACATATAGCTAGAGCTGCCCTCTGAGATGCTACTCAGACATCCTCTCTCAGTGAGTGACACCACTGTGACGCAGCATTTTTTGCACACGCTCTGTATACTCTTATTAGAGTTAACTCATTACTCTAAAACAGCCGATGCCTCTGCTATCTCTGCAGCTACTTCTTTTAGGACCCTTAAATGTAGACTATTTGGTCCTGGGAATTTGTTAGCCTTTGGGTCTACTAGTCTTCCCAGCACCCTTTCCCTTGTGATTGTGATTGTTTTAAGCTCCTCCCTCCCTTTCACCTCCATTTCATGTATCTTTTGGAAATTTTCTAAGACTTCTACAATGAAGACATAACACAAAATACATGTTCAATGCTTCTGCCATTTCCTTGTTTTCCATTATTAATTCCCCAGACTCACTTTCTAGAGCAGGTTTGTCCAACCTTCTCGTGGTTGGGGGTGGTGCAAGAGGGCTGGCACACCTCCATTTTTTAAATTAAAGAGCTGATGAGCAAATTTCAGAAAGACAAGGTTTGGCACAACATTAAACTGAATTTCAAAATAAAGTTGAGGTATGAAGAAAATAAACAACTTGCTAAGCAAAAATAAAGCAATGTCAATGTAATAAGTTGATAATTTTAAAAACAGCAATTGATAAAAATGACCATTAGAGTGTGAGAAGGTCAGAGTGTGTTTCTGGCTCACTCCCAGTCTCATGGTGCTCACTCACTCACCATCACCCACTGTGTGAGTGGGTGTGAGTATGTGCTGGTGTGGGGATGAGGGCGATTAAGAAACCTGAAACTGGGAGTGAGGCGGACACACACTCACTCTCTCACTCCCACACACGCCCCTTCGCACGCCCACTCCCCCCCTCCATCCCCACAGACACTCCCACTTTCTCCCAGTTCCATACACACCCCCAATCTCACACGCACACAACCCCTCTCTCTCCTACTCACATACACAGCCCCACTTTCACACCCACACCCCCAACTCTTACCCACTCCCACACACACCCCACTCTCTCACACCCAACCACCCCCACTCTCTCCCATTCCCACACATACCCCCACTTTCCCATACCCACACACATCCCTGCTCTCTCACACCCGCACAGCCCCACTCTCACTCCTACACACACCACCACTTTCTCAATCCCATAGCCACCCCAACTCTCTCACACCCACAAGCACTGCCACTCTCTCACACCCACATATACCCTGACTCTCCCCCAGTTCCTTACACCCTCTCCCTCTCTGCTATTTGCACATAGAGCCCACTCTCTCACACCCACACACACACCCCCACTTTCTCACATCACACAAACCCCCACTGATTCCCACACATACCCCCACTCTCTCATACCCACACACACCCCTGCTCTCTCATACCCACACACAGCCCCACTCTCACTCCTACACACATCACCACTCTCTCGCTCCCATAGCCACCCCTACTCTCTCACACCCACAGGCACCGCCACTATCTCACACCCACAGGCACCGCCACTCTCTCATACCCACATATACCCTGACTCTCCCCCAATTCCTTACACATTCTCACTCTTTCCTATTCGCATATACAGCCCACTCTCTTACTTCCTCACAAACCCCCACTCTCCCACATCCACTCACAGACCCACTCTTGCTCCCACGCACACCCACTCTCTCACTCCCACACTCCCCCCACTCTCTCACACGCACACACACACCCACTGTCTCACTCCTACACACACTCCCACTCTCTCACACCCACACCTCCACTCTCTCACATCCACACACACACATACCCATTCTCTCACATCCACACACCCCCACTGCCTCACTCCCAAACACACCCCCACTCTCTCACTCCCACATATACCCACTGCCTCACACCCACGTCCCCACTCTGACACCCAAATGCACCAGCCATTCTCTTTCCCCACTCCAACAGCTGTCAAGAAGATAATAATAATGTTTGTAATATTATTGGAAATTATTTTAAAATAGAGTTTAGTTTTGTCTATGTAGGTGTGTGTGTGCCTTAACTGAATTAAAGCCAGCTGGTCTTGGGGCTTTGATGTGCAGAAGTGAAGTAGGTTTGAAATGGTAATTGAGTAAACATAGGGAAGTTACAAGGTGAAGTGAAAAGAGGGCAATTTGCATTTTTAAATAAACCATTCAAAAGAATGGTTGAAATATCACACCTATCCAGGAGAAGCTAAACAATGTGTTTATTTTTCTAGCTTACCAATAAAATTGGTGCTATGAAAGGGGTTTTATTGTTAGAAGAGGTGAGGTTCAGAAGACCTAGTGATACAATGAGAATTTGCATTCAAAGAGAAAAACTTGGAAAAAGGAAGAAAAGGCTGTTGGTAAGAGAGGAGGGATTCTAAGATCTAAAGCCTCCAGACTGTAAGCCTCAAGCCGCTGTCTGCAAGGACCCAGAGCTGAAAGAAACTAATTTTGAATTTGACTGTCCAGGGTGTGCTTTGCCAGGGGACTGTTTAAACCTATGTGTTTTACTGTTGCCTTAATGAAGGTAGGACTGAAAGTCAGATTAATTAGGGGATTTTTTTAGAAGTTATTACATCATAATAATTTGTAGATATATGTATGTGCTAACAAACTTTTAATTAATAAATGTTTAATTTAGCTTTATAAAAACCTCTTGAGACTTGGTGGTCTTATTACTACTGAATTCAAAGCCTGCATCTCAAAACATACAAATTGCAAAAAATGGTTATGACAGTTGTTTCAAGTTTCCCTCTGGGATTTGAGCAACTCAGCATTTACCATCGGCAGTGTCATAATACAGCCTTTCCTCCCAGAAGTCCTGGCAGCCTATCCTTTGCGTGGCTCCAACAGTCTCCCTCTCCCCTACGAAAACCTCTTTCTTCCCAGAAAATTTTCTGCTGCTAGTGTTCGGTGATCCTCCAATCAGACACTGTTTCAAGATTTCATGTTTGCTTTTGTTAATTTTTTTGGGAAGTCAGTATGGGTAACTTCAATGCTCAAGCCTTTGTTGAAAGAGGGGATCTGACTTTCAGAGGCTTGAAACAATTGAGAAAATATGATTTACAGGCTGTAACTGAGCTTGAGAGAATTAACATAAGACCAGGAACTAAAAGGGATGGGATCCTTGAAGAATTGACCAGGCACCTAGGACTCAAGGAAGAAAGGAATGGTTCCATTATTGATCAAGTACAACTGGCCAGAATTGAAAAAGAAAGCACCATGAAATATTGACTTCGAAAGAGAGAAATTAGCAAAAGAGGAAATAAATAGGGAAAGCGAGCAAAGAGATAGGGAAAGGCAAGAGTTCAAGAAAAAGAGAGGTGATAAATCTCAAAATGGAGCATGAGTTCCAATTATGCAAACTTGAGATGACAAAGATAATTGAGGCTGACTCAGAAATAATTCCTCTTAATTTTGACTTGGTCAAGAATTTTCCCTTATGACCCAAATTTAGTGAGGAGGGAGTGGAGATGCAATTTGTGTTCTTAGAGAAAATCTGAACTAGCCAAAAGGATAGTGGGCTGTGGCCTGACAAAATGTTTTGATAGGAAAGGCTTTGGAGGAGTACTCTTCTCTTTCAGCAGAGCACTCGTGTGATTGTGCTGTACTCACCACCACCTTCTCAAGGGCAATTAGAGATGGGCAATGAATACTGGCCTAGCCAGCGACACCCACATCCTGTAAGTTAATTTTTAAAACTCAATACGTACAAGGGGCCAGGCCCTGTTGAGAAAGGGGGAGAAGGTGAAGACCCAGGTCTCTCTTGGGTTAGTAAAAATGAAGGTTTTGAGGACAGGTTTAGTTCAAGAGAACTGACATGTTACTTTTATCATAAGAAAGGGCAGATGAAAGCTAAACGTTGGAAGTTAAAAATCATACCATTTGTCTGGTCAAGGGGTGTTCCCCCAGGTAATAATGTCCGGACCTGTAAAGTTCAAAACTAGCAGGGTCTCCCCCATATTCACTAAGAGAATGAATTGGGTGATGGAGATATAGGAAATTTTTTGGTTGAGGGTAAAGCATTTCCATGTTCATCTGGTGAGGTGGGAAAATTGATTATTATCCTTAGAGTTACAAGATCAGCACAGTCACTGATGTTGGCAGATTACTCTCAAAACATTCACTGAACAAATGTATTGATTCAGGGTATTGATGAAAATTATTCACCTGTTCTTTTGTATAAGGTTAATTTAAAATGTGACTTAGTGACTGGTCCTGTTACTATGGGTGTCATTCCTACTTCACCCATTGAATAGATTTCTTATTAGGAAACTGCTTGGCTGGGGATAAGGTAGTGCTGCCTCCATTGATTTTAGGAAAGCATGTTGAGGCTGTTGAACCTGAAATTCTAGATGGAAAGCTGGGTGACATGAAGACCCTGTGCACTCCCCCACCCACCCCCCCATCCCCCCATTTTTTGTAAGCCTGCTGTTAAAATTAATCTTTTGACAAAAAATGTGTCCAAAGAGTCAGAAACTCAAACTGCTAACATTAAAAGGTCATTGGAGCATCAGACTTGAAAAAAAAAAGTTAATGGTAGTTGGAGACAAATTAAAACCACCTGAATTAAAAATTCAGAAAAGTTATGAGCAATATGAGGCTAAGCAGGTGGCAACCCTGCTCAAAGCTGATGATGAAACAGAGAGAAAACATGTTTTGAAGGAGAATGAAAAAGCTGAGTCCAGTGCTGATATTATAGAGCTGCGGGGTAGGATATGTGTCCTTGAACGTAAATTAAAACTTCAAAATGAAGAGGTAGTCACTCTTGCTAATATAGAATTTGACAAAGCTCAAATACAGTAGGATAATGAAAAGCAAAAGGAAATTAAGAAAATTTGTGTATTAAATAAAAAGGAGTATCAAGCTTTCTTAGCTGAACGTCGACATAACCTGAACAAAGTTCTTAAAGCAGCTAAGGAGGATGTTACTTAACAGAAAAATGAACTGCTTGCACAATGTTAAACCTGTGTCTCAATGGACCCCTTCACCCATCTCCAATATTCTCTATCCACTTGGAACCCTCCATCCTCTGGCTTCTTACCTGCTTTTGGCTATTTTATTGAGAACTGCTGGCATGACATTGGCTGTCTCAATTCCTCCACTTCCTCTCAGTGAAACCTGTTTCCCTCTGAATTTGCTGCACTCTGTTCTTTCAGGTCTAACCATGACATGATTTTTAAACCTGCTAACAAGGATGGGTGGGGGCTCTGTTGTTGTCTGGCAAACTGACCTCTACCTTGCAGGGGCTGAATACCAACTCTCCAACATTTCCTCCTACCTCCCCCTGGATCATGACCTCACAACCAAATATCAAGCCATTGTTTCCAGAATAGTCACTGACCTCATCTCACCAGTGATCTTCCCTCCATTGCTTCCCACCTCATCATTCCCCAACCTCATACAGTTCACTTCTACCTCCTTCCCAAGATCCAAAAACAGGACTACTCTCATAAACCTATTGTTTCAGCCTGTTCTCATCCCACTGAAATGATTCCTTCCTACATTGACTTTATTTTTTCTCCCCTTGTCCAGTCTTCCCTACCCACATCTGTGACTCTTCTGATGCCCTCCATCACTTTAAATGTTTCCAATTCCCTGGGTCTAACCATCTCCTCATTATCATGGATGTCCAATCTCTCTATATATCCATTCCTCCAACAGGAAAGCCTGAGGGCTCTCCACATCTTCCTTGAAAGAAGATCCAACCAGTTCATATCCACAACCTTTGTCAATATGAGCTTGTCCTCCTAAAGAAAAACTTCTCTTTGAACTCACCTCGTTCCTTCAAAAGTGTTGCTATGGGCACCCGGATTGATCCTAGCTCTGCTTGTCTATCTGGGGTATGTGGAATATTTTGTGTTTCAATTCTACTCAGGCCCCCCTCAACTTGCTTTCTAGTACATTGATGAAAGGATCAGCACCACTTTCTGTTAGAATCATAGAAAATTTACAGCACAGAAAGAAGCCACTTGGCCCACTGTGTCTGCACCAGCTGAAAAACGAGCTACCCAGCCTAATCTCACCTTCAAGCATGTGCTCCATAGCCCTGCAGGTTATGGTACTTGAAGTGCATATCCAGAGAGCTTTTAAATGAGTTGAGGGTTTCTGCCTATACTACCCTTTCAGGAAGTGAGTTTCAGACTCCCACAATTGTCTGGCTGAAAACATTTTTCCTCACCTCCCCTCTAATCTTTCTACCAATCACTTTAAATCTATGCCCCCTAGTCACTGACCTCCCTGCTAAAGCAAATA
The DNA here is from genome assembly GCF_017639515.1 of Carcharodon carcharias. NCBI lineage: Eukaryota > Metazoa > Chordata > Chondrichthyes > Lamniformes > Lamnidae > Carcharodon > Carcharodon carcharias. Next base: position 66,171,657 of record NC_054480.1, on the reverse strand, counting down.
GTCTTTCCCATCCACCCTATCCAGGCCCCTTACAATTTTGTACATCTCAATCAAATCTCCCCTCAGTTTCCACTGTTCTAAGGAGAACAACCCTAACCCATTCAATCTTTCCTCATAGCTGCAATTTTACAGTTCTGACAACATCTTCATAAATCTCCTCTGTACCCTCTCCAATGCAATTTCATCTTTTCTGTAATGAGATGACAAGAACTGCACACAGAACTCAAGCTGTGGCCTTATTTATGCTTTATATAATTCCAGCACAACCTTTCTGTTCTTATATCCTATGCCTCAGCAAATAAATGAAAGGAATCCATATGCCTTTTAAACCACCTTAACAACCTCTCCTGCTACCTTCAGGGATCTGTGGACGTTCACTCCAAGTCCCTAGTTTCCACTACACCTCTCAGTGTCCTCCCATTTATTGTGTAATCCTTTGCCTTGTTTGACGTCCCCAAATGCATCACCTCACACTTCTCTGGGTTGAATTCTGCTTGGCACTTTTCTGCCCACCAGTCCATTGATATCTCCCTGCAGTCTACAGCAATCCTCCTCAGTATCAACCATGTGGCAACTTTTTGTGTCATCTGCAAACTTCTTGATCAATGCCCCAGGAATCTGAATCCCTCCCACCTAAACCATCTCTCCTGCCATGCATTCATCAACTCTAACTTCCAATTTCTATGCTCACTAGCAGGTGGCACTGGTAGTAGCCTGTGGGCCTGTATTGCCTAGCTTCCTAAAATCTGCTTTTAGGCCCTCATCACTCTTTCTACCTATGTAATTGGTACCAATGTGGACTATCAACCTCTGGCTGTTCACCCTCCCCCTTAAGATTGTCCTGCAACCACTCTATGATATCCTTGACCCTGGCACAATGAAGACTACATACCATCCTGGAGTCACGTCTATGGCTGCAGAAACGTTTCTTGCCCTGTTCTTGCACAGTATTGGAAAACTTCACCAACTTTGCTTCCGACTTTCATCCTTCTCTCATTTCACTTGCTCCATCTCCAAGTCTTTCCTTTGCTTTCTTGACTTTTCTGTCTCCATTTATGGGGATAAGCTATCAGCAAATGTTCATTGTAAGCCTACTGATTCCCACAGTCAACTCAACTACACTTCCTTAGACTCTGTACCCTGTAAGGATTCTATTTCATTCTCGCAGTTTCTCATTCTCCATCACACCTGTTTCAATGATACAAGCTTCTACACAGTACTTTTGATATGTTATCCTTTTTCCCCTGTCCCCCACCCCCACCACCACCATGGTTGACAAGGCCCTCGACCATATCCAACCCATTTCCCACACTTCTGCTTATGGATACTGCCATAACCTGCTGCATTCTTCCAGCATTTTCTGTTTTTACTTCAATTTTCCAGGATCCACAGTATTCTGCTTTACACAAAGTGAAACATTGTTTGGTAAATCTCTTGCTTTGGGGGTAATTCAGTAAATTTGGTTCTTTGGCTTACAATTTCCCCACAGGGGTTATAAGAAGCTGAAGAACCAAAAATTAGTCCTACAGCAAAAATTGAACCGGAATTTGAACATTTCATGAATTGATTTAAATAGTTCTAGTCTGCGCCATCAATTCATACAGAGAATTTCAGCAATACAGTCAATGCCATACTTCTGGTTTGTACTCACAGACTGCCATATTGAAAGCTGAGGCACCCATTTTGCACCTGAAAAAACGAGTGCAGCACCATCAAGTTCCCAGGCCTAAGTGTATTTGTGAGTATGAGATGTAAAAAGACAAAGGTAGACAGAATGAGAAAAAGAATTGCATATTATTAGAGATAGATAGAGAAAGGCATTTTGTCTTTACATTTTAATTATTCTATTTTGTATTATAATGGCGCGATAGATTTTTTAAAGCAGCATGTTGGTGTGCCAATGTCTGCAATAGTTGTCCAGACCAATTTTGTGCCAAGCTTACTCACATCTTTCTATTTTCTAAGGAACAAATATACACAATGCAACATGGCAAGCAATTTCAAGTTGCGTGCACATAAATGGTCAAATAATTTGGGCAACTGCAAAAAAATGTGAAGCCAGGATTTTATTCAGCAGCTGCAGATTTGGGAATTATCCTTCCAGTTCCAAATTAACATAAGGACAGGTCTTCAATCTGACTAAGCCAAAAGGCTTAACCTTTAAGCAACATTGTCACATATACAGTTGGAGAATGTAGAAGGAAATGAACACAGGGCTAGTTTTTGGCATGAACAAAGTGCTTCAATAATTTCAAAAACTCCTTCTGTCAGTACACTTCAAGAACTTGGGCCTTCTTTCCCATCTCTTACCAGAGGATTTTTGTCTTGTGATGGTGTGGCCATTGGTTTTACCATGGCTTGTTTGTAAGTCCAGGAAAATTTGCATTCTTCATAATGCTTGCATTACGAAAGTACTGTGGCTGGTTTTCCACCCAGTTTTCACCTGGGCACTGTGCTGACTGAGGGCAACGTGTACCTGGTACCTTGTAGTCATATTTTGGAGAAGAAAGAGAAGTGGATGCCTCACATCGTGTCCCAGGTTTTAACAAGGAGCGGTTTGCTTGGCAGTATAGGGGCCTGTTTGATATGTTGCATGAAGGGGTTTCTTCATTGCTGTGCTTTTCTTTGTAGCTTTGTTGAAGGGGACAAGTTGTCTCGAGATGGATGGAAGAACCAGTCCCATTGCTGTAATTATTCTCTGCAGCCAATCGTTGGCAATTTTGCAGGGCCTTTTTCTGACAGGGACTGAGTACAGAAGTGCCTTTTGGTGACATTCCACAGCTGTTACCTGCTGAGGAGCATTTGCTCTGTTGTAGGGCCTTCACCTGACAAGGGCTGAGTTGGGCTGCAGGAGAGAATGGGGAAAATATCATGTTGTTATGAGGTGGAGCTGACTTGGGAGTTTGGAGACACTGGTTTGGTAAGCCTGAGTAATTCAAACTGCATTGCATAACGCTGTCATCTGCACAGGAAGCTTGGCTCTGTTGTAGGGCCTTCATCTGACAAGGGCTGAGTTGGACTGCAGGAGAGAATGGGGAAAATATCATATTGTTATCAGGTGGGGTTGACATGGGAGTTTGGAGACACTGGTTTGGTAAGCCTGAGTAATTCAAACTGCATTGCATATTGCTGTCATCTGCACAGGAAGCTTGGCTCTGTTGTAGGGCCTTCATCTGACAAGGGCTGAGTTGGACTGCAGGAGAGAATGAGGAACAAATCATATTGTTGTCAGGTGAGGGTGACATGGGAGTTTGGAGATCCTGATTTGTTAGGCCTGAATAATTCAATCTGCATTTCATATCGTTGTTATCTGCAGGTGAAACTTGGCTTTGTTGTAGGGCCTTCATCTGACAAGGGCTGAGTTGGACTGCAGGAGAGAATGAGGAACAAATCATATTGTTGTCAGGTCGGGGGGACATTGTAGTTTGGAGCTCCTGGATTGGTTGGCCTGAATAATTCAATCTGCATTGCATATCACCTTTATCTGCAGAGGGTGAGAAATTGCTTTGTAGAGTTTGACTGAGTTGGGCAGTAGAATTAAATTGGGTAAAACTTGCAGTGTTGTTCTCAGGGAAGGGGGGCATGGTATTTTGCAGGGCCTTCATCTCATTTAAGCTGTTTTGGGGTGGCAGTCCACAACTAGTACTCTCAGAGTACATCATGTTATCCTGCTGGTTCTTCGTCTGATTAGGGTAGAATGTGGTAGAAACTTCAAAGTGGGATGGCATCCCGTTATTGATATTTGCAGGGCTTTCTGGAATGTTCCGTTCGGGTTCCGGCTGAAGCGAACGGAATGCAGAAGCATCATGTGAGTTGGAACGAGTTATTGATCCCCTCCGAGGGGAGTTAATGAGAGTAGAACTGGTTAACGATGGGAGGAAGTTTATCGATTTTGAGGTATCAGGGACACTTAAACCATTCTCCCGCTGCGAAATGGCAGGTGACACTAACGGTGCTCTCTGGCATACCATGGGGGAGCCTTCACCCCCTTGGGGCGCACCGTAGGGAATGTAATAGTCGGCTTCAATCGTTATACTTTGATCTTGATTACCAGTGACTGTTATAGTATTTGCGTCCACGCCCTCTGGGAGACCGAATTCATTGGAAAATCCATGAAAGGTTTCCCTAATCATCCCATCGTCGTCTTCAGCTATCTCCTTTTGATATCCAGAGACTGTTACGACCCTGTCTGTAATCGACACCTGCACATTCTCGGGAGGGATGTCCCCCAGATTTAAACACAGGGAAAACTTGGGCAACCCCCTGCCTTCTAATTGTGCTTGTAATCTCTGTGCTTGCATCCAGTTATCAAAATCCCGGCCAAAGAAGACTCTGCTTTCATCATCACCCATGTTTTTTTCGCCCGCTTTGTATAGATCACGAGCTCATGGCTTTTTCCTCAAAAAGGGCTGGACTCCGGCCAAGTGCAGTTCCTTACGCCACAGATTTGTAAGCATGAGATCACATACGCTTGCACACCTCTGTGATGAAATAAACTACTGTTTAACAAATTCAAGCGTTAATTGTATTTTTTTAAAAAATAGAGAAACATCATACGCCAAAAGGCAACAAATCAGTGAAAGTATTAATTGTTACTTTCAAGTCGGGACAACTAATGTTTCGCTTTAAAAACAAAATTACGTTAAATACAGTGTAATGTTTTTAAAACATGAAATATTTTTTCTAGATTTATTGGTAGTCAGTAATTGAGGGATTGAGTACTGCACTAATTCTAAAGTAAAGATGTAATCCCTCAATTAGCTAGGGAGGGGAAGGGAAAGAGTATCATGTAAAGAAAATCCCATAACGTTCTGTGCTGGTGCAGGATGGAAATGTGAAAGGTGAACTTCTGTTGCAGTTGCTTTGTTATCCAGTAGTCACTTTGGTCTTCACAGTATAAAATAAGTTAAAGGAATACTGGAGGTAAAATTGGACATTTCTGCCCTTGATTTTTAGAAGTAAAATGCACCAATTCTGTGGAGAAATGTCCAGTGCCTGAATGGCACTGGTCCAAATACCAAGAGGCCTATACTTAGGCAACCCTGAAAGTACATCCAACAGACATTGTGCTCCTTCCTTGTGTTAATAAAAATGGATTTGAGGAATAGATAATAAGGTCTTTTGCTTGGGTTAGTTATTACCCATATCCATGTTGGTGTTTGCATATTACAGATTCCTCCTTGCTTTACAGACCAGGGAATCTTGCCTCTCAATATGGACATGTATGTATTGATTGGGGGCAAACATGTATATATTAATTGGGGGCACAGATTGCATGGGTATATAATCACAGATACTAGCTGTAATCCACGACAAAGAATGTCTGTTACATTCAATGTTTCTGCTCTGTGAACATTGTAAGATATGGTAGGGCCAGTTAGCTCTAATAACTAGAGTGTGGTGTTTAATAACACCAGCAGCTTGGGTTGAGTCCCCACGTCGACTGAAGTAGTACTTGTGGCCGGCCTCTTCTACTTTCCCCACTGTGATATCATGGCATTGAGATGTGTGGAGATCTATGATTAGCAAGGAGACAGAAGACTTGGACATGATTCTTGATGAATACTTTGTGTTTGCTTTACAAAGAAGAGGAACAAGCAGACAGTTTAGTTAAAGGGGAGTGTAAATATTGGATAAGTATAATAAGGAACAAATTATTAAGATTTTTAGCATCCTTGAAAGTGGATAAATCACCACACTCAGTTTAATGTATCCAAAACTGCTAAGGAAAGAAACAGCAGAATCTCTGAACATCATTTTTCAATTTTCTCTGGCCACAGGTATGATGTTAGAGGACTGCTAATGTTGTACCATTACTTAAAAATGGAGGAAGGAATAGCCTGAGTAATTGCAGGCCAGTCAGCCTAACCTTGGTGAAGGGCAAACTGTTGGGAAATAAAATTCTGAGGGAACAGTATGAATCAAGAGCCATGAATTATTAAGAACAGTTAGTGTGGATTGATTAAGATAAAATTGTGTCTGACTAACTTGATTGAATTTTTTGAAGAGGTACCGAGGTTGGAAGAGGGTAGTGTGTTTGATGGAGTCTACATTGATTTTAGCAAGGCTTTTGACAAGGTCCCATATAACAAACTAGTCAGAAAATTAAAAGCTCAGGGTATCAAAGGGAAAATGGCAAGTTGGATCCAAAATTGGCTCAGTGGCAGGAGGGATTATGGTGGACAGATGCTTTTAAGAACATGAGAATATTAAAACAAATAGGAGCTGGAGTAAACCATCTGGCCCCTTGAGCTTGCTCCGTCATTCAGTATGATAATGGCTGATCTTGGGCTTCAACTTCACTTTCCCACCCACTCCAATGATTCCCTGAGAGACCACAAATCTGTCCATCTCAGCCTTAAATACATTCAATGGTGGAGTATCCACCACCCTCTGGGGCACAGAATTCCAAAGATTCACAACACTCCAAGTGAAGAAATTTCTCCTCATCTCAGTTCCAAATGATCATCACCTCCTCTTGAGACTGTGTCCCCATGTTCTAGATTCCCCAGCCAGGGGAAACAACCTTTCGGTGTCTACCCTGTCAAACCCCTTCAGAATTTTAAACAAAAACATAAAATGCTGGAAAAACTCAGCAGGTAAACCTCGTTTACGCAAGAAGGAAGAAATGTCAGAAGCACCATTTTGGAAAGTGGCATCATCCGAACAGATGCAACGGAGGTGAAGGAAGTGAGAGAATAGGTTGGAGAATCTTCAGAATCTTGTATGTTTCAATGAGATCATCTCCCATTCTTCTAAATTCCAGAGAATAGTTTACTCAGCCTCTCATCATAAGGCAGCCCTCTTATCCCAGGGCCAATCTTGTGAACCTTCTCTGTACTGCCTCCAGGTATAATATATAGAGACCAAATCTCCTCACAGTATTCCAGGTCTGGTCTCACTACAGCCTTGTACAATTGTTGCAATTCTTGTATTGCGATAAAGGCCAACATGCCACTTGTTTTGCTAATTGCTTGCTGTACCTGCATGCTAACTTTCTGTGCTCCTTACATGACTACACCAAGTCCATCTTAACATCAGCATTTGCAAGTTTCGTGCTTTTTAAAAATATTCAGCTGTTCCACTCTTTTATACCACTTACTCACATTATAATCTGTCTGTCACTGGTTTTGTGACTGGAAGGCCATTTCCAGTGTAGGGTTTTACAGAACTCAGTACTGGGTCCCTTGCTATTTGTGGAATATATCAGTAATTGAGACAGACATGTAGAAGACATGATTAAGAAGTTTGCAGATGATACAAAAATTGGCTGCATTTTAGATAATGAAAAAGAAAGCTGTGGACTTCATGAAGATAACAATAGAATGGTCAGGAGGGCAGAAAAGTAGTAAATGTAATTCTACCTGGAGAAACATCAGGTAATACATTTGGGGACTCCTAACAAATCAAGGAAATAGCATTTTGAGAAGTGTAGAGGAATCAAGGAACCTTGGAGTGTATGTCTACAGATTCATGAAGTAAGCTGGAGAGGAAGATAAGATGGTCAGGAAGGTATATGGGATACTTCCCTTTGGTAGCTGAGGCCTACAGTGTAAGAGCAGGGGGGTTATACTGGAACTGTATAAAACACTAATTAGACCACAGTTGGGGTATTGCGTACAATTCTAATCACCACGTTACAGGAAGAATCTGATGACACTATAGAGGGTACAGAGGAGATTTACCAGGATGTTGTCAGGAATTGAGAATTTTAGGAAAGGTTAGATAGGCTAGAGTTGTTTTGTTTAGAACACAGGCTGAGAAGAGATTTAATTTATCAGCAGAAAATTATTAAAGACGTAGATAGAATGGATCGGAAGGACCATTTCTGTTAACAGTGAGGTCAATAGCCAGAAGGGCATAACTTTAAAATAATTGGTAGACAGGTTCAAGGGAAGTTGAACATTTTATTTTTTGCCCAAAGGATGGTTGAGGTCTGGAACTCACTGCCTGAAGGGGTGGTAGAGAAAGAAATCCTCATCACATTTAAAAAACTTAGATTTGCATTTGCAATACTGTAACCTATAGGGCAATGGACCAAGAGCTGGAAAGTGGGATTGGACTGGATAGCTCTTTTTCAGCACGCACAGACAGGATGGACGAAAAAGTCTCCTTCTGTGCCAGAAATCTTTCTATATTTCCATAAAAGAACTAATATGACCTAAGGAAAGCAGCTGTGACTTGTACCATTCCTCAGGCAGTTGCTGAGTCATATTCACAGTTGCTATGATGGAAGTCTGTGAGATGTTGATGAATAAGCATTGCGCACAGAAGTCACCTCCACTGACACCAGTAAGAAGATTATATTTGCTGTGAAGCTATCTTTCAAAATATACAGATCACCACAAATACTGAAAGGGAAATCTTCTCCTTTGCATCGGAATATACTAAAATAGATGCAAATGATTAAAAATACACCAATGGGTAATGTTCTCTTGGTAAACATTGCTAGCGTGATTGATAAGCTGCTGAATAACAGACTTCTCTGCTCTTTTATCATGGAATCATAATATGGTTACAACATAGAAGAAGACCACTGAAACTGTTGTGTCTGTGCTGGCTCTCTGCAAAAGCAATTAACCTAGTCTCACTCCCTGCTTTTTTCTCCATTGATCTGCAATTTTTTCTCTTCAGGTTATTGTCCAATTCTCTTGTGAAAGAGACAGTTGAATCCACCTGTACCACACCCTCTGGCAGTGCATATTGTTCAATCCCATTTGCTTATCTTTATATGTTGTCTTCAACAAAATGTTTATGTTTTCTGCATTCATGTTTCACTTTTGGTAATTAAGTGTCTTCCAACTGTTACTGCCCAAAAAGTAACAATGTCAAGATTTGCACATAAACAGATTGCACCATGTCTTGTAATATCTTTAATTTCAGTCACCTTTTTCCATTGCAAGTTTATATGGGTAACATTTGTAACAGAAACTGTGCAAACTTGTCACAATGTAATTAAACCTGTCTGTAATAGTGCCTCAGACAGGCATTTCCCAACTGCTCAGTGTATGCTGCAGAGAAACTGCAATGCTCCAAACAACTCTGCTTCCCAAGAAGCTACTTAAGTATAAATAATATGAATTCAAATAATTACTTATAATTACATAAAGAATACTAAGTTTAAAATGGTAATTGAATTGTGCCCACATTCTTTATTGTTCACTACTGTCTAACCCTGAAGTGTGCAATACCACAGGAGATTGAATGGTGTTGTTTAAACATGTAGATAGATATGTGGGAGGTCTTGTGGCGCAGTGGTGGTGTCCCTACCTCTGGGCTAGAAGCTCCGGGTTTTAGTCCCGTTTCAGGACGTGATGGTAACCAAGGTGTGCTCATAACGTGGCCCAAATAGGTTGACTATCAGCCTGTAAATCCTTCCAATATGCCTGACGGCGAGTTCGAGAGTTTCTTGGTCAGCTATACTGCAGAAGACAATGGTGAAACTACTGCCGTACTTTGCCAACCATAATCATGGACCAATCCAGTGCAAGTACATTGTCGCCAACATCCTCTTAGGGCATGCTACCTGGAGGGAGATGTGTACTGGCAGTCCGATGATTTATTAGTCCTGGAGATTTCCCTTTGATCCTAGCCATCTGCAGTTCCCCCTTCCTAATGTAGCTGTGGCCTCGTGCAATGGACGGGGGTTAGGGTCATATAAAAACTTACAGCCTCACCGACATCCTGCCTGCAAGGCTTATTGGCTTGTCGAGAGATGTCTCGGCCCAAGACTGTCACCGAAACTCTGGAATATTCTTGGTTTTCTGAAGCTTGTCTTCCTAGGGGCTCAAAGACAGCTCGCTGCTGGCCCCACCTTCCTTGTCTCAACCTGCCTCGCTGCCTTGGCCAGCCGGCCGGTCGGCCGCGCGCTCTCTCCCCCATCCTCCAATCACAGCTTGGCTCTTGCCCGCTCGCGCTTTTTCAGTTCGGTTTTGAACGCTGACCTCTCGCAGGTTGTCCGCAGCCTGGTTGGTGCTTTCCATCGGTGCGGTCACTTTTTAATACCCCTCGCCCTCACCCTTCACGATCTTGAACACATAAGTAATCAAAAACATGTTTTCAAATAGACATATCCAACAGGATGCGAGGGTTGGGGGAACGGATTACACTCACCTCACTCACCCAGTGATGGTGTGCTGGCTGACAGGCTGACAGACTGAAGTTGAACTCTCCCTCAAAATGGAAAAAAAAGAGGGCGGCTAGCCCGATGAGGAATCCAGTTTCCTTCGCATTAGGAGAGGGGAAAAATACAAAGCCGAAAGAGTTCAAAACTCGACTAGTGAAAAGGAGTCAGGTGAGGAGTTGGGCAAAACAAACTTTCTCCCAAAGATCAAAGCCAGAGCCACAAACAAAAAATGTTTTCTCTTCCTTTCAGGTATTAAGGATCATGGATACCAACGCCCCATCTCTCTTTCCCCTTCACTTCCCTCTGACCCTATCTAATCTTGCCTCTTGCCGTGCATTCATGATACCCTCCCATCTTCCTCTCTGATGCTCATTGATCTGTCCTTAGGAAAGGACTCGGCTTTATCCCTTTATTCCCCACTTCAATTAACTTCACGCTCCGCACAATGAACTCATCTTCTGCCATCTTTGCCTCCACAACCACTTCTTGGGCTCTGTGCTCAATAGTCTTTTCACCCATCTTCAATATTCTCTCTCCACCTGGACCCCTCCCTCTGGCCTCTTACCCTCTCTTGATCTTTTCGTTAAGAACTGTTGGCATGACATTGACCATCTCAATTTCTCTGCTTCCCTCGTCCATGCTAACCTGTCTCCCTTTGAGTTTACAGCACTCAGGTAAGATAGTATCATTGTTATCTGACCTGCTGACAAGGGCGGTTCTGTTGTTTCTGGTATACCGACCTCTACTTAGCAGAGGCCGAATGCAAACTTTCCGACATTTCCTGCCCTGTTTCCCCTTACAGAGAGGTCAATCACCAGGGGGCACAGACTTAAGGTGATTGGTGGAAGGATCAGATGGGACATGAGAAAAATCTTCACCCAGAGGGTGGTGGGTGTTTGGAATTCACTGCCTGGTTTGGTGGTGGAGGCAGAAACCCTCAACTCTTTTAAAAAGTATCTGGATCTGCACTTAAAGTTCTGTAACCTGCAAGGCTATGGGCTGGGTGCTAGAAGTTGAAATTAAAATAGGCAGCTAGTTTTTTATAATTTCTTTTTTGGCTGGCACGGGCACAATAGGTTGGATGGCCTCTTCCTGTGCCATAACTTTTCTATGGTTCTATGGTCCTTGAAACACTTGGGATGCTTTCTTTACATTAAAGGCACAATATAAATGTAAATTATTTTTGTTTTGTTGAGATGAAAATTCTCCCACACACATGCACAAAACTGAAGGCACTAAAAGATTTTTAATTTTCAAAATGTGCAAATAAATGCAATCTAATACTGTGTCAAGTTTTAGATTTGGTTAAACCTCCAGACTAATTTGGATTTGATAAATGATCTGGTACTTATACCTACTTTATTGGAAATAATTCCCAACTCCATCATCATCTTGTATGATGAAAAAAATCTATAAACTGAAAGTGCCCAATAAATCAAAGAATGCTTCTAATTCACATTTACATGATTTTAAATCTATTCAATTAGCACATTGAACAAATATGCAATGAAGGCAAAATATAATCAATATCAAAATGAGCATGAGCCCAATAATTGTTTTACATAAAATATTACTAAAAGTCTTCCATTGGGTGTGCAATTCCAGTTTACAAACCTTATTTCCTATTGCCATTATTTTTGATCATACTATGTCAATGTTTACCATTGTAACTTGCTGTGTACCAACACTCACCCTTAAAGCTGAGAAAGAGCAACCAGAAATGTATAGGCCTGTTATTCTAATGTTTGTTGTGGGGACATTATTAGAGTCTATAATTAAGGACAGAGTGACTGAGCATTTAAAGAAATTTGAATGGATTAGATAAAACCAGCATGGATATATGAATTAAGAACAGAAAATACTGGAAAAACTCAGCAGATCTGACAGCATCTGGAGAGAGAAACCAAGTTGATGTTTCGAGTCTGTATGACTCTTCTTCAGAGCTAAAGAGAGGTAGAAATGTGATTAAGTTTACACTATTTAGGGGGTGGAGCAGGTGAAGCTGGAAAGAAGGCCAGTGACAGGTGGGGACTAAGGAGAGATTGACAAAGATGTCATGAACAAAAAGACAAAGGGAATGTTAGTAGTAGTGGTAAAGGCTAAAGGAGGTGCTGATAGTGGCATAAAGGTAAGAAAGTCAAATGTGTTAATAGCAGAACAAGGGTCAGCACCCTGTGAAAGAACAACATGGAACAAGTAACAGATGGCCCTTTTGGGGTGGGGTGGGGGAGAGTGGTTGGGGAAAAAGGATGGAAAAGGGATAAAAAGTGGATAAAACAATGAATAAGTGAATAAAAAATGAAAATAAGCGAATAAAAAATAAAAATAATTAGGGGATAAAAAAGGGGATTATAAAAGGGGTGAAGATCAATGAGAGAGTTCATGGTCTGAAGTTATTGAACTCAATGTTAAGTCTTACCATTGTTAAGATTTAAGATCAATGTTAAGTCAGGTTGTTTGGGGGTTTAGAAACATGAAAGTGATAAGAGTGTTAAATTTGGGGTACAAGTAAACATTTGTATTTTTAGATAAGTTGAGAGTTTGTTTAAATATCAAAGAGGAGTCAGAGGTAGAAAGAAACATGTTTGTACCTTGCAGGAGTTCCATAGGTAAACAGTAGTGGGGATATTATATTTCATTGACCCAAATGACAAGATGGAAACATGAAAAATCTTATATTTAGAAGGGGTTGAGCTTCATTGTGAGAACAATGGAATGGAGATGAAAGGAAAAACAAGGTTGACCTAGACATAGCTGGAGCTGTTTGAGCTGTTGAGCTAAAGGCTCTGAGCTGGGAGAGGAGGCAGTTTGAATCACCTATCCAGTCAAGCCAGAAAAGCTTTGCACTCCAGCAAGCAGTTTTATTCTGAAGTGGATTCCACCACAGAGTGGAAGAGGGTAAAGGTCATATGGTACACCTTTACCGAAGCTACAGCAGTTTGCCTTGTGTAATATTACTGGAATTCATAGTAGACATCTATAAGGGAGTGTTGTCTGGAAGGTGTTTACTTGTGGGTTTGACTAAGTAGAAAGTTTTGGGGGTTTTTACAAGACTGACCTCAATTGTGTAATGTAATCTTGTGTGCTTAAGTTTTCTTTCATTTTTGTTAATAAAACTTTTACTTTTTTTTTATCCTAAAAGTGTTACTGGACTTCTTACAGCTGAGATCAGTATGTCTTCTTCTCGGTTCCAATGTACAAAAAAAAAGCGTTATGGCCCATAAGCCAAGTTTCCCTCTGGGATTTGATTTGTGCAGCAATTAACACCGGCTGAGGTCATAGCGGTCAGGTATAAAAAATAATCAAAATTGCTAATAGAATGTTAACCTTTAGATCTAGAGGACCAGTATATAAAGGGGAGGAAGTTTTTGTTAAAGTTGTAAACTACCTTGGAATATTTGCTGGAGTATTGAAGGTTATAAGGTGATTTGATTTAGTATTTTAGGATTTTGAAAGGAATTGATTCAATGGATGGAGGGAAACTCTTTCTGCCAGTGGGGAGCCTAGAAAAAGGTGCTATAATCTTAGAATCAGAGTTGGGCTATTCAGAAGAGATGATAAGGAATACCTCTTCACATAAAGGGTGGTAAGCTTATGGTAAGCTTAATTAATTTTGAATCTGAGATCGAATGGATTTTTGCTAACCAAGGTTATTAAAGGACATGGAGCCAAAGCGTGTGGATGAAGTTGGGATCAATCATAATCTTATTGAATGGTGAATCAGGTTAAAGGAGCTGAATGACCTACTGCTATCAGAAATACAACCATTTCCAATAAACTGATAAACACAGACTGCACTAGACTTTCATGTAATTTCATATATCAAGATCAACTGAGCTCGCTGCAAAGCTTTAAGTTTTAACTGAATTGTGTAGATTTTATTTTAATAGGATTGCTACCTAAAAAGAGAGAATGTGCAAGGTTACAGGGATAAGGCTGGGGGCTAGGTGAGCTAGTGCAGACTCGATGGGCCAAATGGCCTCCTTCTGCACCATAAAGATACTGGATCATGACCTCACCACCAAACATAAAGCTATTGTTTCCAGATCAGACACTGACCTCATCTCCTCTAGGAGATTTTCCCTCCACAGCTTCCCACCTCCTAGTCCCCCAAATCCCCAACAGCCTACTTCTCCATCTTTCCCAAGTTCCATAAACAGGATTGCTCTAGTGCACCAATCATTTCAGTGTGCTCCTGCACCACTGAATTGATTTCCTATCTTGACTCTTTTTTTCTCCCTTATCCGGTCTTTTCCTCACTATGCCTATGATTCTTCTGATGCCCTCTGTCACTTTATCAATTTCAAATTTCCTGATTCTAACTGTTTCCTCTTCACCATGGACATCCAATCTCTCTACATCTCCATCCTCCACCAGGATAGCCTGAGAGCTCTCTGCTTCTTCCTTGAAAGGAGGTCCAACCAGTCCCTATTCATCACCACTCTCCTCCATAAGAATGAACTTGTTCTCTCATTGAACAACTTCTCTTCTAATTAATTTCACGTTAGTTAAATAAAAGGTGTTGCTATGAGTATGAGATGGATCCTGGCTACGCCTGTATTTCTTTGGTATGTGGAATATTTCTTGTTTCATTTCTACTCAGGCTCCCTCCTGAACTTGTTTTCTGGTGCATTAATGACAGTATCAGTGCCAATTCGTGTTCTTGCCCCATATTGGAAAACCTCATCAACTTTGCTTCCAATTTCCACCCTTCTCTCACTTCACATAGTCCATCTCTGACTCTCTTCACTTCTTTGACTTCTTTGTCTCCATTTCTGGGGCTAGGCTGTTGATAAATGTTTACTATAAGAAGACTGACTCCTACAGCTATCTCAACTACACTTTTTCACACCTTGTAACCCATTAGGATTACATTCCATTCCATTCCATTCCCCCAGTTTCTCAGTCTCCACCACTTCTGTTCTGATGACACAATCTTCCATACCAGCGTTTTTGATATGTCTTTCTTTCTCCTCAACCAAGTTTCCCTCCTGCCTCACCCCAACACGGTTGAGAGGGCTCTCAACCATGTGTGACCCATTTCCTGCAATTCTGCTCTCAACCCTTCTCTTCCCTTCCAGAACCACAGTATGGTTCCCCTTGTCCACAACTTTCATCCACCAGCAGCCCCCCACAAAGATCCTTCTTTGCCACTTATGCCAGCTCTAGCATGATGCCACCACCAAAAAACCTTTTCCTCTGTTCCCGCCCCAGCATTAAAAAAAACAGTTATCTCTACAACATCCTGGTCCATCCTCAATCACCACCACACCCAATCCCCTTTACATAGCGCCTTTCCATTCAAGCATAGGAGATATAACACCTGCTTTTTTACTTGCTCTCTCCTCTCCAAGACCCCAAACACTCCTTACAGGTGAAGCAGTGAATTACGCATACTTCTTTCAATTTAGTATACTGTATTCACTGCTCAATATGTGGTGTCCTCTATACTGGGGAGACCAAATGCAGATTGGGTGACTGCTTTGCAGAATACCTTCATTCAGTTCACAAGCCTAATCCTGAGCTTCTGGTGGCCTGCCATTTTAATTCTACAACTTGATCTTATGTTGAAATTTCTGTTCTTGGCCTACTTTAGTGTTCCAATTAAGCTCAACCCACATTCAAGGAACAACATATCATCTTTCAATTGACACTTTATACTTACTTCTGGACTCAGTATTGAGTTCAACAATTTCAGACTGTAATGTCTGCTCCTCCATTTTGTTTTCTTTCCTTTGCATGTGTCAGCCTTATTTTTGGTTTCAGATGGAAGCTATTCATTATTTTGCTATTCTTACCTCCTCTACACTCATCTTTTGTTTCTTTACTTGTCCCATTACTAATCTCTTTGGCTCCCCCTCCCAACTCTTGTCATTTAATGTCTCCTGTCTTCTACAATATCACAGACCTTCCCTTTTGTTTTTTTAACAAACTCCCCTATTTCACCCACGTAAATGCTAATAATACATTTCTAACTTTACCCAGTCTAATAAGTGTCACAACCTGAAACATTAACTCTGTTCCTCTCTCCAGGGATGCTACCTGACCTGAGTAATTCCAACATTTTCTGTTCCTATTCCAGAAACTACCTTTCCTGAGAACAATAGCATGGAAATCAGGAAGTCACTGGGTGAGGGAAATAATCCTGCTGTTCGAACAAGGATGAAAATGTCAAATGTCCAAACAGTGGTAAAACCTGTGTACAAAACAATAATGTGGCACCAAAAATAATGGATAATGGGTATGGAGGGGGTGAAGATCAGAAACTGGGGCGGGGAGACAGGATGGAAGTCAAGAACTCAAGGAGAGGGGAAGGCCAGGAACTGGGGGCATGGTGAGGATCGGGGAAGAAAGTCAGAATCCCTGAACTGAGCATTGTTGGCATGTTATGTTTTCTAATTTGGCAGTTTGAGCCGTCTGCATCCTCTGAAGTTGATGGCTGAGCTATTTGTTCTCTGAACTCAGAGTAAGCTCTGGTCTTGGGATGTGAGTGCTGTATATTCTCTGTACTTGACAGTGTGAGCATCCTGCATTCTTTAAATTCAGCAGTGTGAGGGCTGTGCATTCTCCAAAGTCTGCAGCCTGATCTCTGTGTATTCTCTGAAGTCAGGTCTGTTAGCAGTGCATTCTCTGATAGTATAGAGCATGGTGCATTTTCTGAAATATGCAATGTAAGGAAGCCCTGCAGGCTTTCTGCACTTGGATTTGTGATTCCTGCACATTCTCTGAGCTGGATCATTTGAGCACTGTACCCTCTCTGAGGAGTCACAAATAGTACTGAACACTGTGCAATCGTCAGCAAATATCCCAGATTTTGACGTTAAAATGAGGGAAGGTCATTGATAAAGCATCTGAAGATGGTTGCTCTAGGGCACTACCCTGAGGAACTCCTGGGGGCAATGTCCTGGGGCTGGGATGGTTGGTATTCAACAACCACAACCATTTGTACTACGTATGACTCCAACCAGTGAAGGGTTATGAAGTCAGGGGCCAAGAGGCCCTTGTGAAACCCAAACTGAGCATCAGTGGGCATCTTACTGCTGTGTAAGTGCTGCTTAATAGCACTGTGCTTTAGACCTTCTATCACTTTCCTGATGTTCGAGGGTAGACTGATGAGGCAGTAATTGGCTGGATTTGATTTGCCCTGACTTTTGTGAATAATACATATCTGCACAATTTTCCACTTTATACGTGATGTAATTGTACTGAAACATGGCTAGCTTGGCTAGTAACATGGCAAGTTCTGGAGTACAAGCTTTCACTACTACAGCCCTGACTTCACTACAGTCTTGGACCAAACAAGGACAAAAGAGCTGAACTCAAGACATGAGGTGAGAGTGATTGCTCTTGACATCAAGGCAGCATTTTACTGGGTGTGCCATCAAGGAGCCGTAGCAAAATTGAAGTCAACGGGAATCACAGGGAGGAAACTAAACTCCCTTGGGGAACTTGAGGTCATGCTTGTGGACTGAACGAAAATGTTCCGCAAAGTGATCACATATGATCTGCATATGATCTCCCCAATGTAGACGACACTGCTTTGAAATTGAAATAAGTACATGGACATCACTCTTTCACCTGAATGGAGTGTCTGGGTCCTTGGATGGTGAGGAGAGAGGAGGTAAAAGTGCAGGTATTACATCTCCTGTCCTTGCATGAAAAGGATGATGGTTGTGGTTCAAACAGTCGCTTGCCAGTACAGAGCTTTAATATTGCAGCAAAGAGAGACATGTTGCAGAAGGTTTTCATCCTACACTCATCAGAACAAATGCAAGAATGCCAAATTTTAAATGATCACAATAATTTATATTACAGGAGAAAAGGATGATGATTGGTTGGCAAATTGAGTCTGATTGGATGCAGCTTGCCATGGAGAAAGCAACAATCCTGAGTGCATTAATAACTACTCTAACAACCAATTTAAAATAAGCAGTTGAGCTCATAATGTGGCTCATTTATGCTAGCTAAAAGTAATATATATGCAATCACAGGGACCCGTTCACTGCAAACTTAAGGAATATGTTTGCACCTTTCGTAAGTTACCTGGGAATGAGCGGAGCCTATACTTCCCTGTTGCGGTGTGTAACTCACCTCATGAGTCCCTGTGTATCCTCCATATCCCCTCAGATCACCCATTTCTTCCCATGCCATCTCTATGTGTCCCATGTATCATCCGTAGCCACTCACCACTCACTCACTATGCACTATGTAATGTCCTCAGATTCCATACAATGTTAATGGAAAATATGTAAGATTTCTTGGAAAAAATAAACCTCTTATCATCTAATAAAAGTCTCTATATAATTTATTCTGAGAAAAAATACATTCTGCCATGTGGGAAAAATGGTTTCTATTTCTTGTAATCCTATTAGTTTGTGTAAGCAAACCAAAAGCCACATTAAAGGGACAATCTTTTGTTACAACCTATTAAAACTGTCCTTCATGCTTAGATGAATGGAACACCTGCTGTATTGAAACAAATTAGCACTTGAAAATCAGCCAAGCATTGATAATGACCACAGCTTCCAAACAGTAGATGAATGAATCGCAATAGTTTAGTGTGCAAGTACAGCAATTAATTAGGAAAGTTAATAGATTGTTATAATTTATTGAGAGGAGAATTGAATACATAAGTAGACAGGTTATGCTTCAGTTACACAGGTCATTGGTGAGACCACATCTGGAGTACTGTGTACAATATTGGCCTTCCTATTTAAGAAAGGATGTAATTCATTGGAAGCAGTTCAGAGAATGTTCACTAGAGTAATATCTGGAATGGCAGGTTGTCTTATGAGGAAAGGTTGGGCAGGCTAGGCTTGTATCTGCTGGAGTTTAGAAGAGTAAGTGGCAACTGGATTGAAACATATAAGTTCCCGAGGGGTCTTGACAGGGTGGATGTGGAAAGGATATTCCCAATTGTGGGAGAATCTAGAACTAGGCGTCACCATTTAAAAATAAGGAGTTGCCCATTTAAGACCAAGGTTAGGAAATTTTTTTCTCTCAGAGGGCCGTGAGTCTTTGGAGCTCTCTTCCTCAAAAGGTGGTGGAAGCAGAGCCTTTGAATATTTTTAAGGCAGAGCTAGATAGATTCTTGATAAGCAAGGGGGTGAAAGGTTATCAGGGATAGGTGGGTATATGGAGTTGAGATTACAATCAGATCAGCCATGATCTTATTAAATGGCGAAGCAGGCTTCAGGGGCTTAATAGCCTACTCCTGCTCCCAATTCATATGTTGATATGGCTTTCTGGGAAGGAAAGAACAGCAGGTGCACATTTCAATTTCAAAGTGGAGTGTAGATTTTTTTCACAACCAGATGTTTTTTAGCCGTGATATTTAAATCACTGGAGAAAAGATGACAGCACATACTAATGGGACATGTAACATTTTTCACTGCATTATGATACTTTCTCCATTGGAAAAGCACTGTAATGCATGTGAAAAAATAAACAAGGTTCAACTTATCTTTTAAAGACAAATTCCTATGATGAACCAGTGCCTTAAAAACATATCTGCTTTACTGAACAACACCTAATAGTGACATTTGCAGTGAAAACATGTTACACTTACCTTTTAATATGCTCCTCTGCAGGCTTTCCATTTTCATCACAAACTCTCAAGCCTGGCATGTTTTTAATGGGCTTTCAAAACTCTGCATCACCACACGAAAATGTTGTGTGAAAGGAAATTTGACTTTCGTCCCCCATTTAAAATGGAGAACCTGAACCCATTGGGGGTGCGTGTGCATTTTGCACACTAGTGGCAGTTTTTAAAGGAGGCGATGGGGATCTTGCCTACTGGCTGGACAGCCAGCAAGAGCCTATGTCATCCCTTTTAGGAAAATTAAGTTAAGGGGTAGGTCAGTAGAGATGCATTGGAAAACATTTAAGGAGATATTTCATAACAGTCACCAAAAATATATTCCAGAGAGAAAGAAAGACTCTAGGAAAAGGAAGCATCATTCATGGCTAACTAAGGAAGTTAAAGATAATATCAAATTGAAACAAAAAGCATACAATTCCGCAAAGATTAGTGGCAGGTGAGAAAATTGGACAAAATATAAAAACCAGCAAAGCATGACTTAGAGTTTCTACAGGTATTTAACAATGAAAAGAGTGACTAAATTGAGCATTGGTCCTGTAGAGACTGAGTCTGGGGAATTAGTAATAAGGAAACGGCGGATGCTTTGAGCAGATATTTTGTGTCTGTCTTCAATGTGGAAGACAGAGGCCGGGATTTTCTGTGCCCGACAGTGGCGAGTGGAATTGGTGGCATAAGCAGACAATGCGGCATGATCGGTTTCACAATGGCATGAAACCAGTTTGCGATCATCCGCTAAGCCTGCCAATGGCGGGCCATGTTTCCCTCATTGTAATACATCTCTCTTATTAGACCAGCCCACCAGAATTGTCCCCCCACCCGCCACTGGATCGTCTGTCCATGTCAGCGGGAAAGCACGTCGACATATTTCACAACAACATATAAAAGGCATGCACTTAACGGGTTGCACTTTGAAAGAAACTCAGAGATGAGTACACTGCAACAATGTGCAGTGCTCGCCAGGTTCTCCTGTTGCACTTCAAGCTTGAGGCGTGTTGTGAAGGCAGGGTGGGGGGTCAAGGGCTGCCTTGTGGTTGAGGTGACTAATTGCAGGGGGCAAGGGAAGCCCTGCCATTGAGGTGAACACGGAGGGGGGAGGGGGGAACAAGGGCTGCCTTGCAGTTGAGGCAACTTGTGGGAGTGAGGGGCAAGAGCCGCCTTGTGGTTGAGGTGATTGTGGGTTGAGGTGGGGGGGGGTGGTGGGTGCAAGGGCAGCCCCGCTGTTGAGATGACTTGTGGGGAGGGGGGTGGGGAGGCAAAGGCTGCCTCATGGTTGAATATAGCGCACAAGCTTTTGTGGTGGGGGTAGGGTGGGAGATGGAAGCATTAGGGAAACCTTACATAAAGTGACCATTCCTCTGCAACTGAGACAGTTCAAGTACAGCCATCAATATGATTTGAGTCTGGCTTCTACCTTATCTGCCACTCAAGCAACGCAGAGGCATCAAAATGCCACCAATGCTCCAGAGCTTTTCACCACCTCCCCCCGCACCCCCCACCCAACATTGACTGCGAAGTCATGAGCATTTCAGTGGACTGTGGAACAGCTGAGTGACTCATACATTGTATAGTCTCCTTGCTAAAGCTGGCCATGGAGCAGTCCCCTTGCAACATCAGCATCCTGGTTTGGACTAGTCTGCCCGATGGCTCAAGCTAATAGTGCTGCCTTGCAGCACAGGTTAGGAGAATGCCTACACTTGAACTGAGAGCATAGCATGCAGTCCAATGGGCAAAGCTGCCAGCCAATCAGTTGAGCGGAGTGGGGCAGAGGTGGGTTAAGTTTCGGGCAGCGAAGCAACGCACTAATCTCCAAGTGGTGGCCAGCTCTCTCCAGGAAGCATTAAAGGGCCTTCATACTTAACCAGGACAAGTTCTTAGTACACCCATGTTAACCCGCGTGTCTCTCTCTTTCATCCTGTAGGAGTACATCAGGAGCATGGAGCCTGGCGAATTAGCTGTTTACCTGATGGCCTACAGAGATCAAAAACGAGGAGGAGAGAGTGACTGTGGCTCCTGGCTGCGCAGAGGGAGGATCTGCACCACAACAAAAACAGAATTACCTAGAAAAACTCAGCAGGTCTGAGTTCTGTCGAAGGGTCATGAGGACTTGAAACGTCAACTCTTTTCTTCTCCGCCGATGCTGCCAGACCTGCTGAGTTTTTCCAGGTAATTCTGTTTTTGTTTTGGATTTCCAGCATCCGCAGTTTTTTTGTTTTTATCTCTGAGGATCTGCACCCTCTGGATGAAAGGGCAGCTGGGGCTCCCACACACGCCGCCGAAGAGCCACAGTGATCCTTCGCTCGTCGGTGACCAGCGACACCCATGGTCTATAGACATTGCCTCTCATTCTGCAGATAACCAAGAAATAGTGTCACCGAAGACTGCACATGTCTAAGAACTGGTCAGTCACATCTACCACTTGCTGCAGAATTTAGCATCATGGGGGCATGGAGGGCATCCACTGCCAGTGGCCATGAAAGTAACAGTGGTGCTCAGTTTCTGTGCCAGTGGCTCCTTTCAGGGCTCCACAGGTGACCTCTGTGGGATGTCACAAGCCTCCACCCACAAATGCATCCATGAGGTCATGGATGCCATCTTTGCAAGCTTTGTCAACTTTCTGCATTGACAGCTAGGATGCAAGACCGATTGGATTCACCCAGATCTCGGGTTTCCCACAGGTGCAGGGTGCGATCAACTGCATTCACGTGGCGCTCAGGTCTCCACCACAACATGCGGTCAACTACATCAACCACAGGGCATCCCATTCACTGAATGCGCAGCTGGTGTGTGAGCACCAGAGACGCATCCTGCAGGTGTGCGCATGGTTTCCAGGAGTGTGCATGACTCCGACATTCTCAGTCTGTCACAGATCCCCGTGTATTCCAGGGTCCAGAGAAGCTGCAAGGATGGCCACTCGGGGACAAGGGCTACCCGCAGAGACCGTGGTTGCTCACACCTGTCAGCGGCCTCAGACTGCAGCAGAGCAAAGGTATAATGATGCTCAAGCTGCTACTCGAAACTTGTTGGGGCAGACCAGCGGGATGCTGAAAATGAGGTCCGGTGCCTGGACCTGTCTGGTGGAGCCCAACAATATAGAAGGTGCCATGCATCATCGTCATCTGCTGCACCCTTTACAATCTGGCGCTGCAACAGGGGGAGGAGCTGGCTGAGGAGGAGATGGAGGAGCTGGAGGTGTCCTCCAATGAGGAGGATGCCGATAAGGATGAGGGTGAGGAGGTCCTCGAAGGTGATGATGACTGGGATGGGGCCTTCACACTGGCTAGACAAGGCAGGTGCACTCAAGAGGCGCTCATAGCTGCTAGATTTGTGGAGGATGATGATGACATGCATTGAGGAGACCCCATAGATCCTCTCACAGCATCTGTGAACGTTTGAATCCAGCCTGGCTTATGGCAGCGTGCATACCCTCTGTGATAATGCAGCTGTCATGGAGACACAGTGGAGGCCCTAAAAATCGCTCAGTTGCAGGAGGGTGATGATGACATGCAGTGAGGTTACTCCATAGATACCTACATAACCTCTGAGAATGTCTGACTCCTGTCTGGCCGAGGACAGCTCGCTTACACTTTGTGATCAGGGTCATATCATAGAGACGCAGCCAAAAAACTTTAAAAACATCTGACCCTTAGTCTGTTTTCAGCATCTGAGCCCTTCAGGAGCACAGCATCACTGATCACAGATGCTGAGGAAACGGGGGCCAGCCCATCTTAAAGGTGCTGAGAGCACACTTAAAGAATGATGGAACTCTGTGATGCCTGCCCAGTACATTCTGGCAACAATGACAAGCACTGTCGAGGTGCAAGCATCAGTATTGTGTCCAGGGAGTGTGAGACTGGACCATCATTTTGGTGTGAAGGCTGCACAAAGCACAGGGATGAGGCCCTGGACTGAGATACCTGCCTTTATCTTGTGCATAAAGGTTTAACATCTGAGTAACGCAAATACAGCTCATCAGAACAAGGAGACATAGGCAGGGAGACATTCTTGGGAGATTATTGACAATAGTGAACGGTTTGTACAAGTGATTAACACCGATGCCCAGGCTGTGCAACTTTTGCTTAACTTTCTTAACCCTGCTGTTATTCCCTGGACCTCCACAGTGGAGGTGGAGGCAGCCTGCTGACTGCAATGCCCTTCCTGTGATGACAATGGGTGGGCATCCTCTGGAGGGCTGAGACCTGGAGGGCTCCAGCCCACTTTTTGAGGTCCTGCTATGTGGCAGTGGCACCCTCCTCAGCCTGTGGAACTGGAGCTGCTGAGGTCACAGGAAGAGGGGATTTGGATGGGCCAGACACTCCTGGAGTCACCTGGATGGATGGCCCAGGAGTGTGCACCTGCTGATCCTCCTCCCAATGGGGGCCTGGTGGCCCCAAGCTGACTCCTTGAGAAGAAGGGGTAGCTGGAGTGAGATCAAGTTGCCCATCACCCCTCTCCTGTACACACTGTTGGAGGCCAGCTGTGGCATCAGCGATAGAGTTGAGCCTGTGCAGCAGTGCAGGAGCAATGTCCTGGACCGAGGTCTCCATGGCAGCGCCATCCTATCAGTGTTGACCTCAGTGCATTGGCATGCCGATGCTATCACCTGCAGATGAACTCCTCTGAATCTGAGGAGTACAGCAAACATCCCTTTTTGATGTTCCCTAGCTTTCTTTAGCAGCTCCAGCAACTGTGACATGACCAATTCCAGAGGCTCGTCATCTGACTCGGACTGAGCAAGTTTCTGGCCTCCAGCAGTCCTCCAATTGCCAGGCCCCTTTAGAAGTCCCTGCAGCCGCCTGCTGTGGATCAGAAAGTGTGATGTGTTCACCAGATTGTGATCCCGAGGCTATTCTAAAGGTAGGTCCCACTGAGATGTGTGTCTCTGCACTGCTGGAGAGTATGAGTGAGCACTGTGACAGGACTTCAAGGAGGGTGCCTCCAGATTCCTCTTCAGAGGTTTCTTCAAGGCTTGATTAGAGGCCCTGGGTCAGGGACTCCATCAGCTGTTTCCCAGATGTGCCTACGGAAACAAGGGGAGATAACTAGTGCATGGCAGTGGCCTGTGAAACAGGACATATCACTCACAGCACGATTGGCTGATGGATGTTGCACTGCTGTATCACAATCAGCACAGGACCAGTCCAGATCATCACCGACCTGCTGGATGGCTCTGTTTTCAAAGTCTGTGAGGCCCTTGATTTCAGACTTTCCTCCACCAGTCTGTGACCACTCCCTGTTGTTATGTGCCAGCTTGTCCTGCATGAATAGAGATGGAGAGAGCATAAACAGCAAGCCTGCCAGGCCAGATGATAAGTATGGCTGGTATGTATGGGTGGTGAGTGGTCCCATAGATGGGATGAGGACAATGACCATTTAAAACAGAGATGAGGAGGAATTTCTTCTCTCAGAGGATAGTCAATCTGTGGAATTCTTTCTCGCAAATGAGTGTAGAGGGTGGGTCATTAAGTATATTCAAGACTGAGATAGACAGATTTTTAATCGGTAAGGGTTAAGGGGAAAAGGCAGGTAAGTGGAGTTGAAGATTATCAGATCAGCCATGATCACACTGAATGGCAGGGCATACTCGATGGGCCGAATGGCCTTCTTCTGCTCCTGTGAGAGAGTGAATGGTGATGTTCTTTGAACTGGCAGTGAGTGAGAACTCAGTGGATGTGTGATGGGGGTTTGTGACTGTGAGAGTCGAGAATGATGAGAAGAGTGACTTACCCTGGCAGAACGGAGATCATTCATCCTGTTGCGGTAGTGGGTGGCTGTCCTCTTTTGAAGGGCACTGACCGCCTCTGCCACCGCCTCCCAAGCCTGGTTGGTCATGTCACTGCTCATCCTGCAGCCAAATTGGGGGTGGAGCAGGCCTCCATGGCATCCAAAAGTCATTCCAGTGATACGGCGCTAAACCTGGGGGCTGCAGTCTTCTTGCCTTTTGTGGACATCTTCCCTGCAGCAGTCGAGGGCTGTAATCACTGAGATGTGGTGCGGGCAGCTGGACTTTAAATATGGCACCTGGCGTGATGAGACAGCGAGGTGATGGTGGGTGGACGAATAAGAGCCTGCCTGCCATCAAAACGGCATGTTTCCCAGGAATGCATAAATAATATGGTGGGCTTGGGGTGGTACGGTGTGAAAACCCCCCATCGCAGCTGGTGGGTAGAACTTTGTTTTACCCACCTGCTCCTGCACTTATTGCAAATCTGGGATGATTCCGCCCATAAATAACATACCAGAGATAATTGCCAATCAAGAGGTGAAAGGGAGGGAGGAACTTACAACAAAAACAATCACCAGGGAAAGGGCACTCAGACAATTATTAGAACTAAAGTCTGGCAAGTCCCCAGGTCCTGATGGACTTCATCCTTGGGTCTGAAAAGAAGTAGCTGTTGAGATAGTAGATGCATTGGTTTTAATTTTCCAAAATTCCCTACAAGGTCCCAACAGATTAGAAAACAGTGAATGTAACTTCTGTATTCAAGAAATGAGGGAGACAGAAAGCAGGAATCTACAGGACAGTTAGGCTAACAGCTATCATCGGGAAAATGCAAGAATCTATTATTAAGGACACTTAAAAAATCTTAATGCAGTCAGGCAGCGTCAACATGGTTTTATGAAAAGAAAATCATGTTTGACTAATTTAGTGGAATTCTTTGATAAAATAATAAGCAACATGGATAATGAGGAATCTTTAGATGTGATCTGCTTAGATTTCCAAAAGACAATTGACAAGGTATCACATCAAAGGTTGTAACTTACACAAAATAAGAGCTCGTGGTATGGGGTGAGACGGGTGGTGGTGGTGGGGGTGTGTAACATATTAGCATGCATAGGGTTTGGTTAGCTAACAGGAAACAGAGAGTAAAGATAAATTGGTCATTTTTGGGTTGGCAAGATATAACCAATGGGTTGCTACAGGGTTCAGTGCTGGGCCCTCAACTATAATCCATATCAGTGACATGGATGAAATGGCCAAATATATGGTTGTTAGATTTGCTGATGATGCAAAGATTGGTAGGTGAGTCAGTTGTGAAGAGGACGTAAGGAGTCTATCAAAGGGTATAGATATGTTAAGTAAATGGAGAAAAAATTGGCAGATGGAGCATAATGTGGAAAATGTGAACTTGCCCTCTTTGGCAGGCAGAATAGAAAAGGAGCATACTATTTAAAAGGAGAGTGATTTCAAAACTCTGTGGTACAGAGGAATCTTGGTGTCCTGGTATATGAATTGCAAGAGGTTAGTATGCAGGTACAGCAAATGATTGGGCAAAAGGGATGTTGTTGTTAATGGAATATTAAAATAGGGAAGTTTTGCTACAGTTGTACAGGTCTTTGGTGAGACCACATCTCAAGTAGTATGTACAGTTTTGGTCTCCTTATTTAAGGAACTGTATAATCGCATCATGAACAGTGCAGAGAAGGTTCACTCTACTGATTCCAGGGTTAAAGGGGTTGTCTTATGAGGAAAGGTTAAAGGGGTTGGGCCTGTAACCACTGGAGTTTGGAAGAATGAGAGGTGATCTTACTGAAACATATAAGATCCTGAGGACACCTGTTGAGGTGGATGCTAAAAAGATATTTCCCCTTGTGGGAGAGACTAGAACTAGCAGACACAGTTGAAAATAAGGGGAGCCCCACTTAAGATGGAAATGATGAGATCTTTTTTCTCTCTCAGACGGTCTGTAGGCTGGGATTCTCTTCCCCAGGGAGCAGTGGAGGCAGGGTCATTGGCTATTTTTAAGGTTGAGTTAGGTTGATTCTTGACTGACAAAGGAGTCAAAGTGTACAGAGGGTATTTGGAAAGTAGAGGCTACAATCAGTTTATCCATGATCTTATCAAATGGCAGAGCAGTCTCAAGCGGCTAAATGCCCTACTCTTGCTCCTAATTTGTATGTTCGTAGGCTCGCCACGTCAAGTGCCACTCAGGCACTGGACAGGACAGTGGTGCGCCTTCCCTGCGATAAAGGATCCCTGGGTTGGAAGTCCCGCCAACTGAGAGCTGCCTGCCAATCAAAGGCTGGCAGCTTTATTGAACCACTGTGGTACTGGGAGAGGCAGTGACAGCTGCTACCTGAGGCCTAAAACCATGATGGACACCAGCCATAGGTGACTGATGACAGGAAGGAGTGTCAGCAGCAAAGGTGGGGGTTGCCTCTCAGAGGGCGGACCCCCCTTTCTGATGCCGGGGTTCCTCAATCAGGCATTCAGTGGCTTTGAATGAAGAAACCACCCTACCTCCCAGGAGCAAGAAAGCAAACAAACCAGGGTTTGCTTGTCATGCTACCTGTATGGTGAGACCCCTCCTGCTGTTGAGTTGCTATCAGTGGTGGCACGATGAGGCCCTTATGTGGGTGTTAATTACCTTCTTAAGGCCCCAAATTGGTGGTGGGGCATGAAGCCATCCACAGGCTGTCCTGCCCCAGACTTAATTGGGGCAGAGGTGGGAAAATGCCGGGGTCCACCTGATGAAATAAATGTCCTCCTTGTAACCAAACTCACAATGGGAAGGTTATTAAATTCTGCCCTAGGCATTCACGAGCTACAAAAAGGCCAGAAGACAGTGGTGCAGGGCTTGGAATGAGGAGGAGAATCCGATTTCCTCTAAATAAAATCTAAGCGTGGCCACTCGCATACTGAAATGCGCCTCCCTACCTGGAAAAAAATTCCGTCCACTATCCCTCTGCTCTTGAAACTACATTGGCTCCTGGTCCAGAAGCACTTTGGTTTTAAAATTCCCATTTGTATTTTCAAATCCCTCCAAGGCCTCAGGCTTCCCTATTTCTGCAATCTCATCCAGCTCTATCTCTGTGCTCCAGTTTTGTTTCAGTCCTACTCCGGCCGCCTCCCACAACTCTTTCTCCAGTACATCGATGATTACTTCAGTGCTGCTTCATGCTCTCGTCTGGACCTGGAAAAATGTTATTAATTTTGCTTCCAATTTCCACCCCTCCATTATTTTCACATGGTCCATCTCTGACACTTCCCTTCCCTTCCTTGACCTCTCTGTCTCAATTTCTGGTGATAGACTGCCAACCAATATTCATTACAAGCCTACCAACTCCCACAATTACCTCAACTACAGCTCCTCACACCCCACTTCCTGTAAGGACTCCATCCCATTCTCTCAGTTCCTTCACCTACGTCGCATCTGTTCTGATGATGCCACTTTCAAAAACAGTTCCTCTGACATGTCTTCCATCTTCCTTAACCGAGGTTTTCCACCCATGGTGGTTGACAGGGCCCTCAACCATGTCCAGCCCATCTCCCGTGCATCCACCCTCATACCTTGCTCTCCCTCCCAAAATCATGATAGGGGCCCCGTTGTCCTCACTTATCACCCCACCAGCCTCCGCATTCAAAGGATCATCCTCTGCCATTTCCACGCCAACTCCAGCATGATGCCACCACCAAACACATCTTCCCTTCACCTCCCCCCCACCTTCCCCCAGGTGGCATTCCGTAGGGATCATTCCCTCCGGGACACCCTGGTCCACTTCTCCATCACCCCTACACCTCAACCCCCTCCCACAGCACCTTCCCATGCAACCGCAGAAGGTGTAACACCTGCCCCTTTATTTCCCCTCTCTTCACCATCCAAGGGCCCAATCAGTCCTTTCAAGTGAAGCAGCACTTCACTTGCATTTCCCTCAATTTAGTCTACTGCATTCGTTGCTCCCAATGCGGTTTCCTCTACATTGGAGAGACCGAACGCAGATTGGGTGACCGCTTTGCAGAACACCTTCGGTCTGTCCACAAGCATGACCTACACCTCCTTGTCACTTGCCATTTCAACACTCCACCCTGCTCTCATGCCCACATGTCCGTCCTTGGCCTGCTGCATTGTTCCAGTGAAGCTCAACGCAAACTGGAGGAACAACACCTCATCTTCCGACTAGGCACTTTACAGCTTTCCAGACTGAATATTGAGTTCAATAATTTTAGATCATGAACTCCCTCCTCCATCCCCACCCCCTTTCCGATCCTCCCCATTTTATTCCCAATAATTTATATAGATTTTTCTTTTCCCACCTATTTCCATTATTTTTAAATGTATTTCCATCCATTGTTTTATCTCTACCTTTTAGCCTTTTTTGATCCCTTCCCTTCACCCCACCCCCACTCCCACTAGGACTAACTGTACATTGCTTGTCCTGCTTTCTACCCTTAATTAGCACATTCCTTAGATAATATCACCACCTTCAACACCTCTTTCTCCTCTTGTCTATGACATCTTTTGGCTATCTCCACCTATCACTGGTCCTCTATCCAGCTCTACCCACCCCTACCCTCCCCCCCCTTAAACCAGCTTATATTTCACCTCTTTTCTATTTTTACTTAGTTCTGTTGAAGAGTCATACAGACTCGAAATGCTAACTGTGTTCCTCTCCACAGATGCTGCTGGACCTGCTGAGTTTTTCCAGGTATTTTTGTTTTTGTTTTGGATTTCCAGCATCTGCAGTTTTTTGCTTCTATTTTTGTTCTCCTCTAATTATGGCCTCGTACTTTTCCCTAATTTTAAACACCCTGCCACTTAATCACATTTCAATTGTGGCCCTGCCGTCAGCTGCCTAGACCCTAAAATAGATAATTATTATTTGGTATAAGAAAGGGATATGGAGGGACACAAAACTGAGGTGAGATACAAATCAGGCATGATCTAATTGAATGGCAGAACAGGCCTGAGGGACTGAATAACTTACTCATGTTCCTATAAATGTTGATGTAATGATTCAGAATAAGAGGTGCCAGTTATTGGGGAACAGCAGTAGCAGTAAATAAAATCTAAGTATTAGTAAGTATCTTTTTTATTTTACCAACTTTTGATGAATGTGACCGATGCCAAGGATCCAGATATTAGGTCAGGCCCACCATATAAAGGGACAACCCCTTGACTTAGATCATATTCAGGATTATCCTATCAACTTTACTACCTGCCATTCAAACCTTACTCTACACCCCTACTGCTTTTATATTTCCCTCCTCACTACTTTATTTATTTTTGCCACCCATAATTTTGTTCCCTTTCCTCCAATTAAGCTATTTTGCTTTCTACCATCCATCTTTGTTTTCTTTCCTTATCACTAACATTTTCTTACCACTCTTCAAAAACCCAATCCACCTCCCGAATGCTACTTTTTATTTCCTTTCCCAGACTTTTAATATATTAACTCTTTCCCATACTCAATGTTTATTATAATTGCTGCACTTACTTCCTTATTTTCACATATTCCACATCACAGCTTTTATTGGGACTCCATGCATTTTAAAACAATGTATCTTCATTGTTCACCATGAGTATAGCTACAAAAGATTGACAATGAAACCTATATGATGGACATTCCCAAAAAAAACAACTTCAAAAAATGGATACTTATTAAGAGATTGAAATAACTTGCATTGTAAAATGTACCGGGGCCACTCTGAAACCAGGCATATTCAAAATTCTGAACCAGGGGCAACCTTCAATATATCAACTCTTACACCTTAAAATATGGGACACAGCCTGACATCACATATTCAAATATTCAAAGTACCTGCTGTACCTGAGTCTGACCAGCATGGTGTTTGATGGACTGTTAGCAGATTCCATTTTTTGTCCATGCCCCAACCTCTGCACCTTCTGTCCTTGCTTCCAAAAGCAATTTTGTGGTACATGTACCTGAAGACGCACATGTACCTGACCACACACTGGCCCAGAACTGCATGTGCCTGCACCTAAACCTACACGGTACAATTGTTGTCTAAGAGTGTTATTAGAAATAGGTTTCACTGTAATTACAGGAAGGATTTCGTTGCTACAACTTAACTTAAGTTTTTAGCATTGTTGCAGCTGATTAGGTGCTGGTCAAAATCTCAGCTGATTGTTTACAGTACATATAGTGAGCATTCTGGAAATAAAAACACTAGAAAAAATGGATAGATGATGCCAGTCCCTTGTGTGTCTGTAATTTGCAGCTTTCACTAGTATATTTTGTTAACTTAATAATATTGTTAAAGTAACAGATTTAGAGGTTCAGGTCTGTTATTTGCTTGACCTTGAAATGGTTGTAGCTAACATAGGGACATAGGAGCAGGAGTAGGCCATTCAGCTCATTGATCCTACTCTGCCATTCAATATGATCATGGCTGATCATCTGCTTTAATGCCTTTTTCCCATTCTATCCTCATATACCTTTATGTCATTGGTATTTAGAAATCTATCAATCTCTGCTTTAAACATACTCAATGACTGAGCTTCCACAGCCCTCTGGGGTAGAGAATTCCAAAGATTCATAGCCCTCTGAGTAAGAAAATGTCTCCTCATAATGGTCCTAAGTGGCTTCCCCTTCATTTTGAAATTGTGTCCCCTGGTCCTAGACACCCCAACCAGGGGAAATAGAAACATAGAAACTAGGAGCAGTAGTAGGCCATTCGGCCCTTTGAGCCTGCCCCACCAGTCAATATGATCATGGCTGATCCTCTATCTCAACACCATATTCCCGCTTTCTCTCCATACCCCTTGATGCCCCTAATATCCAAAAAATGATCGATTTCTTTCTTGAACATACTCAGTGACCCATCCTCCACAGCCTTCTGTGGTACTGAATTCCACAGGTTAGCCATCCCCTGAGTGAAGAAAATTTTCCTCATCTCAGTCCTAAATGGCATGCCCCGTATCCTGAGACTGTGGCCCTGGTTCTAGACTCCCCAACCAGGGGTAACATCCTCCCTGCATTTCGTCTGTCTAACCCTGTTAGAATTTTGTATGTTTCAATCAGATCCCCTCTCATTCTTCTAAGTTCTAGTGAATACAGGCCCAGTTGAACCAATCTCTCCTCATACGACAGTCCTGCCATCCCCGGTATCAGCCTCGTGAATCTTTGCTGCACGCTGACTATGCCAAGTATTTCCTTTCTTAGATAGGGAGACCTAAACTGCATGCAATACTCCAGGTGTGATCTCACCAAGGCCTTGTATAACTGCAGTAAGACATCCTTACTTCTGAACTCAAATCCTCTTGCAATGAAGGTCAACATACCATTTGCCTTCCTAATTGCTTGCTGGTAAGACAGCTCTGGTAAGAGGGCTCCTAGCTTGCCTGTCCACGCAAGCAACATGGAGGCACCAAAGTGCCAAGTGCTCCAGACATTACCCTGCCCCCCCCCTACTACCCCCACCCCCGGCACAGACTACGAGTCTGCGACCACTTTACTGGTGGATCAGTTGGACTACACACATTGTACAATCTCCTCGACAATGCTGCATCATACCTGCAGCTATCCTGTCTATCCCATTAGTATTTTGTAGGTTTCAATGCGATCACCTTTAATTATTTGAAACTCTAAAGAATACAGGCCCAGTTTCCCTAACATCCCTTTATAGGACAGTCCCACCATCCCACGAACAAGTCTGGTGAATCTTTATTGCCTCCCTCTATGGCAATAATATCCTTCCTAAGGTAAGGGGACCAATACTGCACACAGTACTCAAGGTGCAGTCTAACCAAGGTTCTATACAACTGAAGCAAGACTTTACTATTCCTGTACTCAAATGCTCTTGTGATAAAGGCTAACATACCATGAGCCTTCCTAATTGCTTGCTGCACCTGCATGTTCGCTTTCAGTGACTTATTGATGAGGACACCCAGATCCCTTTGTACATCTACACTTTCAAATCTCTTACTATTTAAGAAATACTCTGAACATCTGTTCCTCCTACCAAAGTAGATAATCTCACATTTTTCCACATTATATTCCATCTGCCATATTCTTGCCCACTCACTGAGTGGAATTTTCCGTGTCCACTGGCAGCAGGCGTGATACGTGCTGGGCATGGACAGTATGGTGCAATCTGGTTCACGACGGCAGTAAGGCAGGCCGCAATTGTCCGCTCAGCCCACCGGTGGTGAGCCGCATTTTCCACCAAGGGTCAGTGGGAAGCACATTGTAATACACCAGCATCTCATTGAAAGGCCAACCTACCAGTCTCTGGACCTCCGCCGGATTGTCCATCCACATTCACGTGCTTCACAACAGCACACAGGCGACGTGCACTTGGATGCCTCATCCATCTCCCACACAGACACTGACCACCTGAGGTCAGTGCCTTCACTTTGGGGGAACTGAGAAGAGTGAACAGCATTGTTTTCCACAGCTTGCCAGGGTTGCCTGTTGCTTTGCAGGCTTCAGTGGTGACGGGGTGGTTGGGTGAATTGCTGCCCTGCCTCGGAGGCGAATGTTGTCGGGCGGGGGGGGGGCAATTGCTGCCATGGCATTTGATCCCGTGCACAAGAAATTGAGGTGGGGGGCAAGGTAGGCGATGGTAATGGCCATGCAGTAGGGGCACCTGTATAAACTGACCATTCTCCTGCAACTGAAACAGTTCAGGCACAGCCACAGTGATATGATTGGAGTTGGGCTCCTAACCTGCCTACCCACACAAGCAATGCAGAGGCACCAAGCACTCCAGACCTTACCCTCCCCCAGCCCCCCCTACCACCCCACACCCAGGGCACATACTATGAGTCCGCAACCACTTTACTGGACCGTGGATCAATTGGACTGCACACATTGTACAATCCCCTTGGTAATTCTGGCCACATAGCAGTCACTGCTCACAGCCCCTTGCAATCTCAGCAACCTGGTTAGGAACTGTCTTCCCTATGTTACAGGCTGACAGGGCAGCCATGGAACACATTCCTCTGTGGCCACCTAAGGGATGGACATCGCTCTTCGGGAAGCATTAAGAAGTGGCCACACAAGGCCAGGAAAGAATGCTAAGCACACCCATGCTAACTAGGTCTCTCTCTGTCTTTCATGCTGTTGGAGGACCACATCAGGATCATGGATTCTAGTGACCTAGCTGTATGCCTGATGTGCTACAGAGAGTGAAGAAGATGGAAGAGAGAGTGTCTGAAGCTCCTGGCTGTGCAAAGGCAGGAGCAGCAATCTCAGGAAGAAGGGGCTGCTGGGGCTCCCGCACACACTGCCCAGGAGCGACAGCAAGCCATGGCTAGTTGGCTTTTAGCAACACCCAGGGTCTATCGGCGCTGCCTGTCATTCCTGCAGATGACCAAGACCAGTGTTGCCAACGACTGAGAATGTCTAGCGACCTGGTTGCTCATATCTGCCACTTACTGGAGGACCTGGAACCAAGGGGACATAAGAACATACGAAATAGGAGCAGGAACAGGCAATTTGACCCCTCAAGCCTGCCGTGTCATTCAGTAAGATCATGGCTGATCTGCCCCAGGCCTCAACTCCTCTTTCATGCCAGCTCCTCATAGCCCTCAACTCCCCAATTTTACAAAAATCTATCTACCTCCTCTTTAAATACTTTCAGTGATCTAGCCTCCACAACCCTCTCAGGTGAAGAATTCCAGACGTTCACCACCCTCTGAGAGAAGAAATTCCTTTGCATCTCAGTTTTAAATGACTGTCCCCTTACTCTGTAACAATGTCTCCTAGTTCAAGATTCCCCCACTAGTAGAAACTTCTTCTCAACATCTATCCTGTCAAGCCCCCTCAGAATCTTGCATGTTTCAATAAGATAATTCCTCATTCTTCTAAACTCTAATAAATAAAGGCCTAACCTGTTTAGCTGTTCTTGCTAAGTCAGCCCCTTCATCCCAGGAATCAGCCCAGTGAATCTCTTTTGAACTGCCTGCAATGCCAGTATATCCTTTCTTAAATATGGGGACCAAAACTGTACACAGTACTCCAGTTGTGGCCTCACCTGTATAGTTGAAACAAGACTTCCCTATTTTTTAAACTTCAGCCTCCTAGCAACACAGGCCAAATTCTATTTGACATCTTAATTACCTGCTGCACCTACATGCTAACTTTTTGTGTTTCATGCACAAGAATACCCAGATCCTTCTGTGCTGCACTTTTTTGGAGTGTCTCTCCATTTAAATAATGGTCTGCCTCTTGATTTTTCCTACCAAAGTGCATGATCTCACACTTTCCTACATTAAACTCCATCTGCCAAGTTTTTGCCCACTCACTCAACTATCTATATCTCCTTACGGATTCCTCATGTCCTCATCACAACATGCCCTCCCACCTATTTTTGTATCGTAAGCAAATTTGGATACATTACACTCCACCCCTCCTCCAAGTTATTAATATAGATAGTAAGTAATTGAGGCCCTAGGACTGATCCTAGGCACTTAACCAGTTATGTTTTTCCAACCTGAAAAATACCCATTAATCCCAACTGTCTTCTGTGTGTTAACCAAACCTCAATCCATGCTAACACATTACCCCCAATACCGTAAGCTCTTATCTTGTGCAATAACCTTTTATGTGGCACCTTAATGAATGTCTTCTGGAAATCCATATAACATCTACCAGTTCCCCTTTATTACCTCTGCTTGTTATTTCCTCAAAGAACTCTAGCAAATTTGTCAAACATAATTTCCCTTTCACAAAACCATGTGGACTCTGATTGCATTAAGCTTTTCTAAATGTCCTGCTATTTCTTCCTTAATAATGGACTCTAGCATTTTCCCAATTCCTAATGGCTGACTAGCCTATTGTTTCCTGGTTTTTGTCTCCCTCCCTTCTTGAACAGGGGTGTCGCATTAGCAGTTTTCCAATCCGCTGGGACCCTCCCGGAATCTAGTGAGTTCTGGAATATTTCGACCAATGCTTCCACTATCTCTGCAGCCACTTCCTTTAAAACCCTTAGATGCAGGCCATCAGGTCCTGGCGACTTGTCTGCCTTTAGTCTCATTAGTTTCTCAAATACTTTGTCCCTCGTGATAGGGACTGCCACAAGATCTTTCCTCCTGTTAGCTCCTTGCTTATCTGATATCTTTGGAATGTTTATAGTGTCCTCTACCATGAAGACCGATGCAAAATATTGTTTTAAGTTATCTGCCATTTCCCTGTTCCCGGTTATCAATTCTCCAGTTGTATCCTCCAAGGGTCCTGTGTTCACTTTAGCTACTGTCTTTCTTTTTATATACCCGTAGAAGCTCTTGCAGTTTGTTTTTATATTTCTTGCCAATTTACTTTCATAATCAAGTTTCTCCCTCTTCATTAGCTTTTTAGTCATCCACTGCTGGTTCCTAAAAAATTCCCAATCCTCTGGCCTACTGCTAATTTTCGCTACTTTGTATGCCTTATTTGTTAATTGGATACTCTCCTTGACCCCCTTTCTTAACCGTAGGTGGTTTATCCTTCTCATCGAGTCCTTCTTTTTGACTGAGATAAATTTTTGCTGAGCATTATGAAATATCTGCTTAAATGTCTGCCACTGCTCATCCACTGACATTCCCCTTAGTCTATTTGAGACAACTCTTTTTTCATACTTCTGTAATTGCCCTTATTTAAGTTGAGGACACTTGTTTGAGATCCGAGTTGCTCGCCCTCAAACTGAATTTGAAATTCTACCATGTTGCAATCACAAATCCCTAGAAGATCCTTAACTATGAGATCTCTTATTAATCCTACCTCATTACACATTACTAGATCTAAAATAGCCTGTTCCCAGGTAGGTTCTGTAATGTACTGCTCTAAGAAACAATCCCTGATGCACTCTATGACTTCGTCTTCCATGTAACCCCTGCCAATCTGATTTGTCCTGTCAATATGCGGATTAAAATCACCCATGACAATTGTAGTGCCTTTCTTGCACACCTCCATTATTTCCCAATTTATACTTTGTCCGACAATGAGGCAACTCCTCAGGGGCCTTGAGACCCTTCCCCTTGCTACTCCTTATTTCCACCCAAACTGATTCCACATCACGATCTATTTCACCTATATCACGATTAACCAATGCACTGATAGCTTCCTTTATTAACAAAGCTACCCCCACCTCCTTTTCCTTTTTGCCTATTTTTCCAGAATGTCAAATACCCTTGAATATTGAGTTCCCAGTCTTGGTCACGCTGCAACCATATCTCTGTAATAGCTATTAAGTCATATCCATTTATTTCTATTTGTGCTGTCAACTCATCTATCTTGTTACAACTGCTGTGTGCATTCAGATAAAGAGCCTTAAGCTTTGACTTTTTACCATTATTACTCATTCTGGTTCTAATTTCTGCTGCACTCTTCTCCTTATATTTTCTGCCCTTTCCTGTCACACTTTGATTATTGTTCGCCTCTTCAATACCCTACACCTCTGTTCTCTTGTTATTTTTTATTTTCTATACTTCACTTCATTGAACTCTCTCCCCCAATAATTAGCTTAATGCCCTGTCTACAACCCTAATTATATGATTCGCCAGGACACTGGTCCCAGCATGGTTCAAATGAAGCCCGTCCCAACAGAACAGCTCTCTCCTTCCCCATTACTGCTGCCAGTGCTCCATGAATCGGAACCCATTTCTCCCACACCAATCTTTGAGCCACACTTTTACCTCTATAATCTTATTTACCCTACACCAATTTGCACGTGACTCAGGTAGCAATCCGGAGATTATTAACTTTGTGGTTCTGCTTTTTAATTTAGCCCTGAGCTGCTCATAGTTCATCAGCAGAACCTCTTTCCTCATTCTACCTATGTTATAGGTACCTACGTGGACCACAACAACTGGATTATTCCCCTCCCACTCCAAGTTCCTCTCCAGCCCAGAAGAGACGTCCTTGACCTTGGCACCAGGTAGGGATCACAGCCTTCGAGACTCTTTGTCTTTTCTGCAGAGAATAGTATCTATTCCCCTAACTATGCCATCCCCTATTACTACTACATTTCTGTTTGCCCCCCACTTGAATGGCACTCTGTACCACAGTGCTGTGGCCAGTTTGCTCAACCTCCCTACAGTCTGTGCCCTCATCCACACCAGGAGCAAGAACCTCGTACCTATTGGGCAAGGGCACTGGCTGAGGCTCCTCCAAAGCTAAATTCTAGATCCCCATACCTGCTTCACTCGCAGTCACACCCTCCTGCCCCTGACCAAGGTCCAAATTTGATGTAATTAATCTAAGGGGTGTGACTGCCTCCTGAAACACAGGGTCCAGGTAACTTTCCCGCTCCCTGATGTATCGCATTGTCCACAGCTCAGACTCCAGCTCATCAACTCTGAGCCAAAGTCCCTCAAGCAGCCAACACTTACTGCAAATGTGGTCACCATGGATCGCACTGGCATCCACCAGCTCCCATATATTACAGCTGCAATACATCGCCTGCCCAGCCATCTCTATTATATTTAATTAATTAATTCGGATATCAGATACTTTAAAAGTGAATTTCTTAACAATACTCTACAGCTATAATAAGGTCTCCTGATTTAAACCACTAGGCCAATCAAAAGAGACATGGAAGGGATATCCACCAATTGCCTACGTGTTTTCCTGTGACGTCACACTTTGGTTCTGACAGGTAGAAACAGGTTGAAGGGGCTTTCTGCTGCCGGTTTTTATCTCCTGCCCTTCTCATGCAAGCCCGCTCTCCATGTGCCCTCGGCTCTCCTCTCACTGTTTTAAACTGTAAAAATTTGCTCTCCTCTCGCTGTCTTAAACTGTGAAAATCCTGACTCTCCTCTTGCTGTTTTATACCATGAAAATCCCGGCTCTCCTCTCACTGTTTTAAACACTAAAAATCTTGGCTCTCCTCTCGCTGTTTTAAACTGAAAATCCCAGCTCTCCTCTTGCTGTTTTAAACGGTAAAAATTCCAGCTGTCATCTTACTTTTAAACTGTAAAAGTCCCGGCTCTCCTCCCACTGGAGGGCATTCGCTGTCAGTAGCTGTGGAAAGTGACTGTGGTGCTCAATTTCTATGCTACTGGCTCCTTTCAGGACTCCACAGGTGACCTCTTTGGGATCTCCACCCACAAATACATCCATGATGTCACAGATGCCATCTTCTCAAAGGCACACAACTTTGTGCATTTCGCCCAGGACCGGGACAGCCAGGATGCAAGAGCCATTGGATTCAACCCAGACTTCAGGATCCCCACAGATGCAGGGTGTGATTGACTGCACCCATGTGGTGCTCAGGTCTCCATCACTACACATGGTGGACTACATCAACTGCAAGGGCTTCTACTCACTGAATGTACAACTGAAACACATCCTGCTGGTTTGCACATGGTTTCCAGGGAGTGTGCACAATGCCAACATCCTCAGTCACTCACAGATCCCTGCAGTCTTCCAGGGTCCACTGAGACTGTAGGGAAGGCTCCTCGGAGACAAAGGCTACCCATGGCTGATGACACGCAAGTGGCGGCCTCAGATTGCAGTAGAGTGACAGTATAATGAAGCTCATGCTGCAGCTTGTAACTTGGTGGAGAGACCGTTGGGATGCTGAAGATGCAGCTCCAGTGCCTGGACCGGTGTGGCAGTGCCCTGCAATATAGTCCACAGAGGGTGTCACGCATCATCATCATCTGCTGTGCCCTTTATAACTTGATGCTCCAACGGGAGACGACCTGCTGAGGAGGAGGTGGAGGAGCTGGAGGTCTCCTCGGATGAGGAGGATGAAGGTGAAGAGGTCCTTGGTGGTGACAATGACGGGGATGAGGCTCTCGCACTGGCTAGGTGAGGCAAGCACGCTCAGGAGGCTCTCATAGCTTCCAGATTTGCGGGAGATGATGGTGACATGCAGTGAGGAGTCCCCATAGATCCTCACATCGCAGCTGTGAAGGTTTGACTTCAGTCTGGCTTAAGTCAGTGCCAATACCTTCTGTGAGAATGCTCCTGTCATGGACACACAGTGAAGGCCCGAATAGTCGCTTTTTCACAGGAGGATGATGACAACATGCAGTGAGACACTCCATGAATCTTCACATAGCTTCTGTGAATATCTGACTCCTGTTTGGCCCAGGACAGCTCACTTGCACTTCATGATCAGGGCCATCTCATAGTGATGCAGCCATGGGGAGGCGATGGTGTAGAGGTATTGTTGCTTGTAATATTCCAGAGACCCAGGGTACCTGGGTTCAAATGCCGCCATGGCAGGTGGTGGAATTTGAACTCAATAAAAAATTTGGAATTAAAAGTCTAATGATAACCATGAAACCATTGTTGATTGTTGTAAAAACCTATCTGGTTCACTAATGCTCTTTAGGGAAGGAAATCTGCTGCTCTTACCTAGTCTGGCTTACATGTGACTCCAAACCCCACAGCAATACGGTTGACTCTTAAATGCCATCTGAACAAGGGCAATTACAGATGGGCAATAAATGCTGGCCTGGCCAACGGTGCCCACAACCAATGAATAAAAGAAAACAAAACTTAAGTTGCATCTGATGCTGTGTCTGCCACCTTCACCACCTTAGCCCTTCAGGAGCTGGTGCACAGCATCAGTGGTCACAGACACTGGTGCAGTGGGGTCCAGCCCCACCTTAAATGTCCTGAAAGCACACAAAGAGAATGCAAGAACTCTGGCACCTGCCCACTACATTCTAGCAGCAATGACCAGCACGGCCGAGGAGCAGGCATTAGTAATGTTTCCAGGGAGTGTGAGGCTGGACCATCACTGTTGTCTGAAGGCTGCACGGAACACAGGGAAGAGGCCATGGACCGAGACTCCCGCCTTTTATCTTGTGTAGAAAGGTTTCACATCTGAGTGACAAGAGCACTGCTCATCAGAACAAGGAGCCACAGGCAGGGAGACGTTCTTGGGAATTTATTGACAATAGTGAACTGAATGTACAAGTGACCAACACCTGTGCCCAGGCTGTGCAACTACTTTTCCTTAACTGCCTTAACCCCGCTGCTATGTCTTCATGTTCCTCAGACATCCACAGCGGAGGTGGAGGCAGCCTGCTGACTGCAATGCCCTGTCTGTGATGACTTTGGCAGGCGTCCTCTGGAGGGACAAGACTTGGAGGGCCCCGGCCTGCTTTCAGAGTCCTGCTGTGCGGCAATGGCACCTTCCTCTGCCTGTGAAGCTGGAGCTGCAGAGGTCACAGGAAGAGAGGATTCAACAGGCTGGGCACTCCTGGAGTCACCTGGGTAAATGTCCCTGGAATGTGCGCATGTTGATCCTCCTCCCTATGGGTGCCTGTGAGCCCCTGGCTGACTCCATGATGGGAAGGAGTAGCTGGAGTGAGATTGAGCTGCCTGGCACCCCTCTCGCGTACACACTGTTGGAGGCCAACTATGGCATCAGCGATGGAGATAAGCCTGTGCAGCACTGCAGGATCGATGTCCTGGACCAAGATCTCCATGGCGGCCATCATCCTGCCAATGTTGACCTCAGTGCATTGCAATGCCAGTGCTATCACCTCAGCCTGAAGACGGACGGACACCTCCACCGTGCCTTGCAATCTGAAGAGCACAGTGGACATCCCTTCCTGATGTTCCCAAGCTTGCCTTTGCAGACCCAGCAACTGTGACATGACCAAGTCCAGAGGCTCATCATCTGATTCAGGTTCAACAGGTTCCTGGCCTCCAGCAGCCCTCCAAATGCCGGGGGCCTGGGAAGTCCCTGCTGCTGCCTGCTGTGGATCAGACTGTGTACTGTGCTCACTAGTATGTGATCCCGTGCCTATTCCAGAGCTAAGTCCCACCGAGGTGTGTGTCTCTGTGCTGGTGGAGGATGTGAGTGAGTGATGGAACTTGTAGGGGGTTGCATTCGGTTCCTTTTCGGATATCCCTTCTGAACTGGCTTGGAGACCCTGGGTCACGGACTCTATCAGCTCTTGGAGCGATGGGCCTGTGGAAGCAAGGGGATCTAATTAGTGCATGGCAGTGGCCTGTGGCATGGAACACATTACTCACAGCATGGTTGTCTGATGGATGTTGCACTACTGGATCCTAACTTGGTAGAGCAGCACCAACCTGATTGTCATCACAGGACTGGTCCCGATCATTGCTGGCCAGCTGGATGGCTCTGTTTTTAAATTCCTTAAGGACTTTGAACTCCGGCATTCCTCCACCAGTCTGTGATCTTTCCCTCCTGTTGTATGCCAGTTTGTCCTGCATGAATAGAGATGGAGAGAGTATATCAGGGTGCCTGCTGGGCCAGATGATACATGTGCCTAGCATGTGTGGGTGGTGCGTAGTCCCATGGATGGGCTGAGGACAAGGCATGTGTGTGTGAGGGAGTGAATGGTGATGTCCCTTGAACTGGTAGTGAGTGAGAGCCCTGTGTATGTGTGATGGGTTTGCAAGTGTGAGAGTTGAAAGTGATGAAAAGAGTGACTTACCGTGGCAGAATGGAGAAGATCATGCATCCTCTTGTGGCACTGGGTGGCTGTCCTCTTCTGAAGGACGTTTATGCTGACCAACGCTGCCACCACCTCCCAAGCCAAGTTGGTAATGTTGCTGCCCATCCTGCAGAGTGGAAGTATAGAACGCCCTGGTGGGCCTCCATGGCATCCAGCAGTCGCTCAAGGGACCCATCGTTGAACCGAGGGTGCTGCAGTCTTTTTTCCTATACTGGCCACGTCTCCCAGGCAGC
This sequence comes from Carcharodon carcharias, assembly GCF_017639515.1. Classification (NCBI taxonomy): domain Eukaryota; kingdom Metazoa; phylum Chordata; class Chondrichthyes; order Lamniformes; family Lamnidae; genus Carcharodon; species Carcharodon carcharias. The sequence continues at coordinate 66,128,586 of NC_054480.1, read as the reverse complement.
AGTGGTAAGCTGGTGGCGATGAGCGCTGTGCTGGCGGCTGCCTTTTAAATATAATGACCAGCATGATGCAACAACAGGGTGATGGCAGGAGGGCGAATGAGACCCTGCCCACCATGGGAATGGCGTGCTTCCCGGGACTGCATAAATTGTCCCGGGTTTGGGACAATACGGCACGAAAACCTGCCATCGGCAAGTAGGATGCCATGTTGCCCGCCTGCTCCTGCACTTAGTGCAAATCTGGGAAAATTCTACATGCTAAGTCTGTCCAATTCCTCTTGAAGCCACTTTGCATCTTCGTCACCACACAGATTTCCACCTAGCTTTGCTTTGAACTTGGAAATATTACATTTGGTCCCCACATCTAAATCATTGATATATATTGTGAACAGCTGGGGCCCAAGTGCTGATCCTTGTGGTACTCCACTAGTCATAGCGTGTCAATGTGAGAATGACCCATTTATTCCTACTCTGTTTTCTGCCTGTTAGCCAATCCTTAATCCATACCAGTATATCAGCTTCCATTCCATGTTCTTTAATTTTGCTGACCAACCTCCTGTGGGGACTTTATCAAAAGCCTTCTGAAAAATCCATTGACGCCCCTTTATCAATTTTGTTAGTTACTTGCTCAAAAAAGTCCAACACATTCATAAATCCATGTTGACTATGTCCAATCAGATCTTTATTATCCAAGTGTCCATTTAGATTCGAGCATTTTCCCTACTATTGATGTAAGGCTAACAGATGTGTAGGTTCCTGTATTCTGTCTCCCTCCCTTCTTAAATAGTGGGGTGACACTTGCTGCCTTCCAACCTGCAGGAAGCTTTCCAGATTCTATAGAATTTTGGAAGATAATCACCATATCTCAATGGCTACCTCTTTCAACACTTGGGATGCGCAATGTCAGGTCCAGGGACTTAGAAACCTTCAGTCCCATTACTTTCTCCAATACAACCTTCTTACTAATACTAATTTCGTTCAATTCTCCATAGTTTATTGGATCTCTAATTCTGGTAGATTTCTTGTATCTTCCTCAGTGAAGACAGATGAAAAGTAATCATTTAGCTTCTCTGCCATTTCTCTATTCCCATTATAAATTCTCCTGACTCTGTCTGTAATGGAACCACAGTTGTCTTAGCCAAACATTTCTTTTTTACCTACCTATAAAAGCTTTTGCAGTCTGTTTTAATGGTTTTTGATAGTTTACAGTCATATTCCATTTTCCCTTTATCAGTTTCTTGGTCCTCCTTTGTTATATTCTAAATGCCTCTCAGTTCTCAGATTTACTACCAATTCTGGAAACTTTATAGGCCTTTTCTTTTAATCTTATACAACCCTCAACTTCCTTTGTTAGTCACAGTTGACTGACTTTTGTTTTTAGGTTTTTGTGCCTTGAAGGAATGTTTAGTTGCTATAAGATTTGTAATAATTCTTTCAAGACAATCCAATGCCTATGCACTATCATGCCTTTTTTTGTATTTTCCCAATCCACTTCAGCCAATTTTTCCCTCATACCATCATGATTTCCTTTGTTCAAACTTAACACCCTGGCTTCAGATTGAACTATCTCTCTTTCAAACAGAATGTTACATTATATTGTTTTATGGTCACTCATCCCTAAAGTAAAGACAGAAAATGCTGGAAAAACTCAGCAGTTCTGGGAGCATCTATGGAGAGAGAAACAGAGTTAATGTTTAAAATCTGTACGACTCTTCTTGAGAGCATCCCTAAAGGTTCTTTTGCAACAAGGTTATTAATTAGCCCTTTTTTGTTATATAATACTAGATCTGCAGCAATGTGGAAAATTGTCCAGTTGTGTCCTGTATACAAAAAGCAGGACAAATCCAACCTGGCCAATTACTACCCCATCAGTTTACACTCAATCATCAGTAAAGTGATGGAAGGGGTCAGCAACAATGCTATCAAGCAGCACTTGCTTAGCAATAAGCTGCTTACTGACATTCAGTTTGGGTTCCGCCAGGGCCATTCAGCTCCTGGTCTCATTTCATCCTTGATTCAAACATGGACAAAAGAGCTGAACTCCAGAGATAAGGTGAGAGTGACTGCCCTTGACATCAAGGCCACATTTGGCAGTGTGTGGTATCAAGGAGCCCGAGCAAAACTGCAGTCAACAGGAATCGGGGGAAAGTTCTCCACTGGTTGGAGTCATACTTAGCACAAAGGAAGATGGTTGTGGTTGTTGGAGGTCAGTCATCTCAGCTGCAGGCCATCGCTGCAGGAATTCTTCAGGGTAGTGTCCTAGGCCCAACCATCTTCAGCTGCTTCATCATAAGGTCAGAATGGGGATGCTCGTTGATAATTGCACAATGTAAAGCACTATTCGCAACTCCTCAGGTCGTGAAGCAGTTCATGTCCAAATGCAGCAAGAGCTGGACAACATTCAGGCTTGGGCTGACAAGTGCAAAATGATATTCACGCCACCTAAGTGCCAGGCAATAGCTATCTCCAACAAAAGAAAATCTAACCATCGCCTCTTGTATTCAATGGCATTACTATCGCTGAATCTCCCACGATCAACATTCTGGCGGTTACCATTGACCAGAAACGGAACTGGACTAGCCATATAAATACTGTGGCTACAAGAGCAGGTCAGAGGCTAGGAATCCTGCGACAAGTAACTCATCTCATGATTCCTCAAAGCCTGTCCACAATCTACAAAGCACGTAGGACTCTGATGGAATTATCTCCCTTTGCCTGGATGAGTGCAGCCCCAACAACACAAGAAGCTTGACATCAGTCGGGACAAAGCAGCCCACTTGATTGGTACCCCATACACAAACATTAACTCCCTCCACCACCGATGCACAATCGCTGTAATGTGTACCATCTACAAGATGCACTGCAGAAACTCACCAAGGCTTCTTAGACAGCACCTTCCAAACACACCTTTAGTAAAGCAGATGAGTTTTTACGACAATCGACAATGGTTTCATGGTCATCATTAGTCTTTTAATTACAGATTTTTTTTATTAATTCAAATTTCACCATCTGGACTTCGCTGGTTAGGCCATAATTTATTGCCCATCCCTAATTGCCCATGAGAACTTGGTAGTGAGCTGCCTTCTTGCGCCACTGCCACTACCACTAGAAGGACAAGGACAGCAGATACATGGGAACAACACCACCTGGAAGTTCCCTCCAAGCCACTCATCATCCTGACTTGGAAGTATATCGCCGTTCCTTCACTATCGCTGGGGCAAAATTCTGGAACTCCCTCCCTAACAGCACTGTGGGTGTATTTACACATGGACTGTTGTTGTCCAAGAAGGCAGCTCACCACCACCTTCTCAAGGGCAATTAAGCATGGGCAATAAATGCTGGCCTAGCCAGTGAAGCCCACATCCCTTGAATGAATAATAAATAAAAATTAGCCTGTCTATAGTCTGTTCCTCAACATACCACTCTAGAAAACCATCCCTAACACACTGCAGACATTTGTCCTCTGGAGCATGTGCTCACTAATCTTACCCATCTACATGCAGATTGAAGTCACTTAGGGTTACTGTATTACCCATGCTACATGCTTCTCTAATCTCCTGATTAATGCCATGTCCCACACTACCACTACTGTTTGATGGTCTATAAACAACTCCTACCAATGTTTATTGTCCCTTGCTGTTTCTTAGTGCCACACGGGGAAGCAGTTGCATAGTGATATTGTTTCTGGACTAGTATTTCAGAGACCCAGGGTAATGCTGTGGGGACCCAGGTTTGAATCTCATCATGGCAGATGGTGAAATTTGAATTAATAAAAAAATCTGTAAATAAAAGTCTGATGAAGACCATGAAACCATTGCTGATTGTTGTAAAAACTCATCTGCTTCACTAATGTCCTTTAGGGAATGAAATCTGCTGTCCTTGCCTAGTCTGGCCTACATGTGACTCCAGACCCACAGCTATGTGGTTGACTCTTAAATGCCCTCTGAACAAGGGCAATAAATGCTGACCTAGCCAGTGATGCCCACATCCACGAATGTATAAAAAAAATTTGTTCGGCTGATCTAAGGTCCTCTGATCTCATCCTTTATTATCAGCACAACACCACCTCCTTTTCCTTTTTGTCTGTCCTTTCTAAATGTCGAATATCCTTCAATATTGCATTCCCAGTCCCTTTAGGCAGGTTTCTGTAATGACAATGAGATCATACCCATTTACCTCTATATGTGCCTTTAAATCATCCATCTTGTTGCGAATGCTGCGTGCATTCAGGTAGAGTGCCCTTAACTTTGTCTTTTTGAAATTATTCCACATTCTAAATTTAGTTGATACTCACCTTTGTTTCATCTGCCTTTTAGTTTCACTTGCTGTATTTCTATTTCCTGTTACCAGCTTTACTTCCTTTCAATTTGAACTGCCTCTCAGGTTCGCATCCCTTTGACAAGCTGGTTTAAACCCTCCACAATGCCACCTGCAAGTCTCCCTGTGAGGGTATTAGTCCCTGTCCTGTTAAGGTGTAACCCGTTCATCTTGTACAGGTCCCACCAGCCCCAGAACTGGTCCCAATGCCTCAGAAATCTGATGCCTTCCCTCCTACACCAAATCTCCAGCCACGTGTTCAATCACTCAATCCTCTTATTTTTATGCTCACTTGCAAATGGCACTGGGAGTAATCCTGAGATTACTGCTCTTGAGGTCCTGCTTTTTAATTTCCTTCCTAACTCCCTAAAATTTTCTTTCAGGACCTCATCCCTCTTCCCACCTATGTCATTGGTACCAATATGGATCATGACCTCTGGCTGTTCACCCTCCCCCAGAAGGATGTCCTGTAGCCGTTCCATGACATCCTTGATCCTGCCACCAAGGAGGCAACACACCATCCTGAAGTCACATTTACTGCTTCAGAAATGCTTGGCTGATCCCCTGACTATTGAATCCTCTATCACTTTTGCTCTTCCACTCTTCTTCCTCCCTTCCTGTGCAGCTGAGCCACCCATGGTGCCATGGACTTAGCCCTGGCTGCACTTCCCTGAGGAACCATCACCCTCACCAGTATCCAAAATGAAAATTGATTAGCAAACAAAATAGACTCAGGGGACTGCCTGGTTCTCTTAGACTGCCGGGTGATCACCCATTTCTTCTCTAACTGTATGCTCCTAACCTGTGGTGTGACCACTTCTCTAAACATGCACTTGGTTCTCTGCCTCGTGGATGCACAACAGCGACTCTAGCTGCCACTCGAGTTCTGAGATTCTGAGCGCAAGCTTCTGCAACTGGTGACACTTCCTGCACATATGTTCATCTAGAACACATGGTGCATCCATGACTTCCCACTTACCACATGATGTACATTCCACTTGGCCAAGCTGACCTGCCATACCGTAACTTTAAAAGCTATTCATTACAATTGGAATAATTAGAATAACTTACCAATTACTCATCAATCAGCTTCTTCCCCTGTAATAAAGTAAGAGCCAGCTATTGGAGACTGAAAAAAGCTAGAAAAAAAAGGAGCATCTCCTTGCCCTCTTCACTGAACTCTCACTCAACAAGCTCCCACCTTACACTCTGTACACCCAAAACAGCACTTTCAGTGCAGACAAAACAGTACTGATGAGACAAAAACATTCTCATACTTTCTGAAAAACAACTGATTCAAGCTTCTGAAAATCATTTAAGCTAGCAACTTAATAAATTAGCTGCAGCTGCCCTCAGAGAGCTTGTATACCCGTTTTAAGGTTGGAATAAAATGTAACTTCTCTTAATAGGAGTAATTTTTAGTTAATTGCTAAATTTAAAAAAAAACTAGATTTTAGATAATAATTAACCCTTAAAACTCTCACTCACCAGCTCTCATTGCAGACTCGTGATGCATAACAGTGGGAGAGAAGGCATATATTGTGTCAATATTCTGTAATGCATGGCTGGGTTGACTTTTCTAACTATACAACTGAAGTTGATTTTTTTTTTATGAATGCAGTCTATTAAAATGTCAGTGAACATTTCTTACAAAATTCTCTACATTAGACTACAGTAATTAAAAAAATATTTCAACAACCTGTGTCACAATTTCCATATGTTGAATTCACAATCTTGCTTTGGCAGTGAGGAACAGAAATAACATACTTCCACAAAGGGAGGAAGAAAGGGACAATCAAAAATGTAGTTAACCTCAGATTTTCTTCCATTTAGTTTCAAAGTCAGTTGATGAACAATGTCAGCAGAGATATAGAAACAGGTGTTTTAATTTTAATTTATACAAGTGATCTGTTGTTTGTAGTGGATTACAAAAAAAGGCTTTCCATTTGTTCTTGGCTGCTACCGGGCTAATAGTATGAGTAAATAAATTTAGTAGTAAAATACTGTGCAGTAATTTACTGTGATATGCTTTCTCTCTCTCCTTATCCTTCTATCCAATTATCTGAAAAGATTTCCTTTTCTCCACATTCATTTCCTGGCACTTACCACTCAACAGCTCTTTCTCTCTCAATAGTATGTTCTGCAGTGTAACCATTCAGGCTACCAATTGATAATATTGAAACACAGAAACATGAAATACCATTTCAAAATAGTGTCCTCTCCATCACACTACTCTTTTCAAATGAATATAGGACCTCACATAATACAGATAAGACTCCTCTGCTTCATTTAACCACCAGGAAGCTTTCAAATAGCTCAATATTCTCAATAAATAGAAATGTTACACATGTTATAAGCATAACTCTTCAACTTTACAAAACCACAGCAATGATGAAACAGGAATATGCTAAATTAAGTAGCTTATTCAGCTATAAAGCACCACACTGACATAAGTAAAATCAAATGGAAAACAAGCCCCCAACAATGCAGCCAATATGCTATCACGCATGAAAGATTTACAATTTATACAATCTAATATCATTTAACTGTTTATTTTCTGGAATCCACTGCGTACTATTTTATGTTGAGTCTGCATCCTGTAAATGCATCCAAAACTGAAAATGTTTAACAATTCTTGTTTAAAGAGCAATTTGGTTAACTTTGCACAAATATAAATTTGGAATAACTGCACAGTTTCCAAGTTTCAATTTTACTATGTTGTCGTAATAGGCATTGTTGCATTGTATTTCAGCTCCAAATTAATGATGTTATCTTATTCTGTACTGTGAAACATAAGAAATTTCAGACACTGTTAGCTTGAGTACATTTCAAGGACATATTTCCAAATCAAAGTCACAAAAAAGGTGAGGCTTTTGCCTTTGTTGGGTTGGACTTTGTTCTTAGTTTGAGCTCTTAAAGTCCAAATGCAACCCTGTCTGGGAATCATATTACACTTGTAATCACAGTGATCTGGATTTCCTTTTCCATTTATCTTCATCATCATTACAAGACTTTGATGGGGAGTCTGGTATAATTAGGAAGATTATCTGTTTGAGATCGCATTTCCCAGGGGTCTGATTCACGGAAACGTCCGTGGTAGAATTTGGAAAGGTGCAGATTGGCTCTGGTTTTGGAGGAGTGCTGGATGTCCCTTCAGTGGATTTTGGTAAATGGAAGAGTATTTGGACATGGTTGGGTGAGCTGATGAATGTTTTTGGAGTAGATTTCGGTGAGATGGAGGGTTTGGGGATGATTTTTTTGAACGTGCAAGATGTCTTTTTGATGGGTTTTGTAGAATGGCAAAATGTTTTTGGAATGGGTTTTGGTGATGTGAGGCCTTTTTCTGCAACAAGATTCAAGGAATTGTAAGTTATCTCACAGAGACTTGAAGATGTATTATGTGTTACTGTGCTAGGTCTTGGAGATATGTTGCATGTCACCATGTAGCATCTTAAAGAAATGTGGCATATTGCCTGGCTGAGATTTGAAGATGTGCTGTATGTCAACATGCAAGGCCTCAAAGAGATATGAGGTGCTACATGGTGGAGCCTTGGAGTTGTGCTACATATTACTAAAGCAGTTGTTGGACAAATGCAGCATGACTTTGTCAAGACCATTGTATGATTGCAGTATTCCTCAGAGACAGATTTTGCAGAATTGCACTGTTCCTCTGGAGTGGTTTTGGTGGCTGTGTTTGGATTCCTAAAAGAGGATTTTGTAGAAGTGAAGCATATCTGCTGAACTGCATTGCATGTTGCAGAGGTGCAAAAATTCTTCTGAATTGATTTTGTGGTGGTGCAGCTCATCTCCAGGGCAGAGTTTACAGACAGGCAACTGGGGTACTGAATAGAGTTTGGGGAGATGCAGATTGCCTGCAAGGCATCATTTATATGGAAGCTGCATAACTCGAAGTCAGGGCTTAGAGAGAGGCAATAGACCTCAGGATCAGTATTTGAGGAAACGGAGCATGTCTGCAGAATGGTATTTAAAGAGAGGTAGCATGGTTCTGAAATACAGTTTATAGATAGACAATAGAATTCTGAGGCATCATTTACTGACAGATGGCAAGACTGTAGGGAAATGCAGAATGGCTCCATGGCAGTGTTTGAAAAGAAGCAGCATGGCATGATGGCAGTGTTCAAAGTGTGGCAAGTGTCTTCCAAGGCATGTTCAGAAGAGCAGCAGCTTGGCTCTGGGGCAGGAT